>NC_141691.1:1506470780-1508870780 GCF_964263255.1 Lissotriton vulgaris | reverse complement strand
CTCGCCACTGTACCTCGCATCAACAAGACCACCATGGGAGGCAGATCCTTTTCATACCTGGCTGCTAGAACATGGAACTCACTCCCCGCTTACCTTCGCCTTACCCAGAACCACCTAGCATTCAGAAAGCAACTTAAAACTTGGATATTTGACAAGTAATCCTCCCCCCTTCCTAAGCGCCTTGAAACCCTCTGGGTATGTAGTGCGCTATACAAATTCTCTGACTTGACTTGACTTGACTTTCTTATTGCATATGCCTCGGATTCCTGTCAAAAGCTCTAATACTTGCTCTGGAGGCCTGAACTTGTGAATCATCCTGTTTTCGAGTGACGAAATCTGTACGGAGACTGCATCATTTCAGAGGTACTATCGGGTCATGTGCCGCAACACAGATGGACTCGCCCCACGCACTAAGTTGCTGTGACTTGACACTTCCATGACCGTGAATTAGAGTTGTTTACGCTTTCTACCATCTTGTATCATTACTGTATGTTACTCACAGGGTCTGTTATAGTGGAATCTCAAAATTATCGTTTTGTTTGTTTTAGTTATAGTGCAGTTGAAAGAGTGGGTATCGGACAGAGACAGACCCAAACGTGGGAGTATGGGGTTGGAACAAGAGAAGGACCACAATCGGCTTTCTTATCATTCGCTTGGAATGTCTACTCACCTTATGCACTTGGAATGTCTACACACTGAATGCTCACACCTTTTGACACTTAACATACAAGGTTTGAACTCCTATTAAGAAGAAGGCACAACTCAAATGGCTCCGTATGAAAGGAGCTGACATTGTTCTTTTGCAGGAGATACACTTTCTTGTAGCAGACGTATGTAGTTTGTTATGTGCATGCAGTTCCACTCAACTGCACCCAATAAGACAAAGAGGACATTGTATTGAGAATACGGGTGTCTACTCAGGAAAAACCAAACACTATAATCCCAGTTTAGGGGCCCAATGATCACAGAGTGCCTTTTACCCAATTGTTTCTCTTGGTGGCTAATTTACCTCTGGTAGTGTGTTGCTAGGTGGCATTTTTATAACAAGATTCTGAAGTGGGTAGATCTGGCACATCATGTTACTCTCAAATCTCACAGGGCTTGGTGTCAGGTTTGCAGGATCAAATCTTGTGGACATATGGCGGTATTTCCACCCTCGGGAGAAGGAAGTTAATATCACAAAATCTCACTCACACGTCGAATATTTTTTGTTGCCTGCTCCCATGGCACCCAGGCACCCACGGTTCTCACATCCTTTATAGGCAAACGGGTATTCTGAGACCATGCCCCGATTTTCATTTCCATAGATTTTTCACCATCACAGTTATTCACGCCATGATCTTGGAAAATGAATGATTCCATGGGCCACAATTGCGACAGACCTTTGTGAAGAACTTGACTAGGTTATTTCGGTTGAAGAGGTAAAGAGCGCTATAAAAGCCCTTTCTAACAATACAGCCCCAGGTCCTGGTGGCTTCCCGAACCTATTTTACGATTTAAAGGAAATTTTGTTTCCACACCAGGCGCACGTACTGTGCACCGACCAAGGCAGAATCCATCTTGGTTCTCATTCTTAATCACAATAAGTTCCTGGACATGTGCGGCTCTTACAGACTGATTGGTCTTCTTAACACGATGTGAACAGTTTTACCAAAATCTTGATGTCAAGCACCCTAAAACTAGGGCCACAAATTAAATTCACACTACCTGAGTGGGTTCATAAAGTAAACACAATACATGGGACAAAACCAGGCTTGTGATTAACGACCTTGAGAAAGTCTCCCTCAATCAAAATCAGTAGCATGATGCGTAGAAGGTATTCGGTAGACTAAATTGGGAATTATGTGACAAAACCCTGACCAAAGCAACCATAGGCCTCAATCTGAAGAGGTTTCTCCTGGCTAATATTTTCAACCCATCAACTAGTTTGATGGTCAAGGCTCTTCTGTCTCAACAGATACTGCTGACAAGGGGCACTCATAACGGTTGTCCCATCCCCTCCTATCTTTAAAAGTGCAACGTTTGGCCCAAGTTATCCAGGGCAACCCCAATATTAGGGGTTTAGTAATAGGAAAAATGCAGCTGAAGGTGGACATGTTTGCTGATAACATACTGTGTTTTCTTACCAAACCCTCAAGCTCATTTGTAGCACTAAAGGAGGCATTTACCATTCTAAAGGGCATCAGGCTGTAAACACTGAGGGTATGGGAGTGGGTCAATTCACTAAGGCAACCAGGGAAGCTTTGATCAGGAATGGCTGCGATTGGGCCCCCAGTGCTATCCCATACCCAGGGGTTATCCCCCCTTCTGATGCTTCAAGTCTGTGTGACTGTGAAACCCCCCCCACACACAAACACACACACACTGCTCGATGTGCATTACAAAGATCAATATCGTTCCGGGGACTGGAAATCTCACTGAGAAGGTGCAGACTCCTGACCCACGCACACAAGGCTCTCCACGACCTGGGCCCCAAGTACCTCAACGACCGCTTGACCTTCTACACGCCCACCCGCCAGCTTCGGTCAACCAGCGACGCCCTCGCCACCGTACCTCGCATCTGCAGAGCCACCGCCGGAGGAAGATCCTTCTCATACCTGGCAGCCAAGACCTGGAACTCCCTCCCCACCCACCTTCGGCGAACCCAGGACCATCTCTCCTTCAGGAAGCAGCTCAAGACCTGGCTGTTCGAGCAGTAACATACCCCCCCCAGCGCCTTGAGACCCTCTTGGGTGAGTAGCGCGCTTTATAAATGCCGTGATTGATTGATTGATTGATTGATTGATTAAACTGTGTGGAGATGAACTTCTTGCCAAGACTTTTTTATGTGGTAAGAGTCCTGCCCCTTAAATTTCTCTTTGGGACAAAATAGAGATTGAAAGAAGAATTTGAGCTTTTAAATAGCATAACAAATAACAAGGGTTGCTAGAATTCTGCTGTATAGAACCCCACTTAATGGTGGATTGGGAGTGGTGGACATTATTAGATACTTCTCCGTGGCCCATATGCCCCCCACCATATTGTGGGTAACCCAAAAAGACAAGCCATGGGTGCTGATGGAGCAACAGGCAAGCAGAGCACCTCTGTCACATCACCTATGGCTTTCTTCCCGGAATGTTAAGTCGACTGGGATCAATGTATTAGTCAACCAGCACCACAATGCATTACTGGAAAGATGTCAACAGGTCCAAGTCGATAGCAACCTATCCCTCACCTTTTACACCAATATTATGGAAGCCAGACTTTCTACCAGGTATGGTAGACAGTGGTTTTGCCTTGTGGAGGGATGGGCCCTACCTCAACTTTCAGATTTATTTGTGAATGGAGTCCTGAAAACGAGCTTCTAATGTGCAGATAACTGTCATTTGGGTAGGGCCAATGTCTTTTGAGTTACCCAACTCCTTCACCGGCCCGTCAACCAGTGATGAGAGCAGGAACTACAAGATCCACTATCAACATTGGGGATATCATTGAAGTTTGAGACTAAAAAGCAATATCATGTATATAAAACGCACTGGAAGTTTCTCCCTCACTACAGGACGTGCATTACATTTCCAAGTGGCGAACAGAGCTGGATGCTGAAACACCAGAGGGCCAATGGATAACAATCTGGCACAGGGTCGATAAATACTCTATTTGCACTCAGTATAAAAAAAAGTGCTAAAAAATAAGGCTCCGGTGGTATTCAACTCCAGTTCGGTTAGCACATATGGATGGACGTGTGCACCGACAGTTGCTGGAAGGACAGTGAGACCTGAGGGACATACTTACACCTTTGGTATGAATGCCCCAACATCAAAAAAATTTGATAAGGCGTATTGGCCAGGATCCAGAGTATTACAGTAGTTGAGTTGCACATCGACCCCCTGGTTGCCATCCTGGGAGCAGTGGATGACAAGGGCCTCTTTCCTCTTACCTCAGCAATTGGGAAACGTATCACCCAATTAGTACTCACAGTCAGATTGACTGTTGAAGATAAATAGAAGGAACCAGAAATTCCCAGTTTAGCCACCTGGTCGAATAAAGTATAGAATCACTTCACCATGGAAAGACTTATAGCCAGTTGGCAACACACTATTGTGGTTTTAAAAAATCAGGTCCCCATTTTTGATGTTCATAAAGCAAAAGGACCCATCATTACATATCTACCAGACCCCAAGAATACCTAAGATGACTGGCTTATCTGTTTCTCCTAGGGAGGGAAAGTGAGATTGGGGTATCCCCCATGGATGAGTGGCATGATTATGTTGGGTTGTTTTTTGTAGCCTGCAGTTAATGATCAAGCCCTACATGATTGTGATCCTCTTTGGAAAAGGGGGAGTCATCAAGGAAGGTTTGTGAAAAGGCAACACAAAAAGATGTTGGACGGAAGGTTAAACATTGTCAAACATTCACCCCCAGCCACATATCTGGATTTATTCAATCGTTATTTTGCTCGCCATGCTATTCCAGTTTCCCTTGGGAACAGTTCAGCCTGAACTGCCAGGCCAGGTCCTCCCTGGATGGGAAAACCAGCATCCAGGGACTGGTTACGGGACATCACCCCTCAACAGCCAGACCAGCTTGAAACCGGGACCCACGCCTTGGCATACCCTTCTCACTTAGGGTGAAAATGCAATACAAATAGAAGGATGGACGGAATGCTGAGTAGTGTCAAACATTCACCCCAGCCACAGATCTGCCATGTGCCACATACAGGGACTAAGGATCAGATGTAGTCTATTACCCTGTTACGGTGGCCTCCTGACTGATCTGCACCCCGGAGATTCAGAAAAACTTTTATTCAATTAGGGCATCCGCTCACTGGTCTTGTTGCACAGATCTGAATCTGTTCGGACAGGGGTCTTCGATAAACCAATCTCTACTAGCTGGTCCGCCAAAATGTTGCTTGGATATGAATTTACCTTGAAAAACATGAAAATACAAGAGGTATTTAGCAAAACAAGAACAAGTTGATTTAAACAAAAGTAGCGGCCGGGAGGCAACACAGTTGTGTCTGAAGGCTTCCTTGACGTAAAGAGGTTTTTGCCAGCATTATATACAGTTCTTAAAATAGAATAAACCGAAATCAGGGCCTAGTCATAAACTAAAAATTCAACCATCTGATAACGGGCACAGGTGGATCTCAACTTTGTAGAGACCCAATGTGGGCCAGTGTGTATGTGTGCAGATGTTCAGATGTTCAGCATGAAGAGCGCTTGATTACTGTGTGTAGTGTAGTGTGCATGCTGTGTTCTGGTTGGCTGAGTGTTCCAAACTACATTTAGCATTTGACGTTGTGGTATTTTGAGAGTGTGCACCACTTTAGCCAAACATGTTTTATTGGGTTTAATCTCTTCTGATCTTTTGTGGCATAGCTGTCTACCTCTGGGATCTTGGGATCAATCTGGGTTTTCCCTGTTTGTGCATTTGTCTTTGGGTTAAGTGTAATCCACCTGGGACCTATCAATTGGTAGGCTTGGGATTGGGCCACAGGGCCTGTCTGACCACATATCTCTGCCCCTGGGTTGATGGCCAGATCATCTTGGTGGATTCAACAGCAATGATATGAGTTCCTTTGTGCCTTCTGACTGCCTTTGGCCTCACCTGCTGTTTTCTTCGTTCTGTCACCACCTGGAACAGCCGACTGGAAGGCTGCAACTGTCCCGCGACTTCCGCACCATCGCCGCATCGGGGGTAAAGACTACAACTCCCAGAGCGCCGCCGTGCCCTGCAGCACATCACCAGTAGAGAGCCGGGAGGCGCTTTAAAACCGGGAGAGCGCTGCCCGGGCCAAGGGCTGGCCCGTCCGTTCCCGTCAGCGGCTGGAAGAGGCTGGGCTGGGCCAGTCCTCTAACTCCTTCTAATTGTGGACACCGGACTGGGACTAAAGCAAATCTAAAGTAAGCTGGAATATAAGGAGGGTATTGCTGTATATTTGCTCACTCCTATTGGAAAAGTGCACTATAGCCTATAGTATAGCAGTTTTTAGCTCGTGGGTCCAAATTGTGGCATTGTAATTCAAATCTTTTTCACGTATATCTGCTGATATGAGTAAGAATACACGCAAAGGGGGTACAGGGGATGGGGTAGTGGGGACATTGGACACCTTCCTCACTCGGGCTGAATCTGATTATACACGAGATTGAGCTCACTGAGCGGAGGCTTTCATTAGACCCTCTAAACCTGTTTGTAAATCCTGCATTTGTCCTGGAGCCCACCACAGTAGTATCAGTAAGCCCCTTAAATTCTCATAGGTCGCCAGCAACATCTATTCTACAACAGAGCCCCTTACTATCTTCACAGTTGGTTAATATACCCTGCCAAACGCCACCTATTGTTCCACCAACTGCTCGTACCAGGCAGTTGAGGGATACCCAAGCCTTCAAGGGGAAAGAACCACCAGCAAAAAGGAAAGCTCGGAGTGCTCCCAAATCAAGGGGGTCATTGGGATGGCGGACGGACCTGCGTCTGTCCGCCACCCCCGAGGTGAAGGGACCGTCCGCAAGGGCAGCGCGGTCCCTCCATGCCAATTAGGATGTGACCGTCATCCTGGCGGTCACATCCTGTATTTTTAACATTGCGGCGGATGCTGCTTCAAGCAACATTCAACATTGCTTTGCGCTCGCTGCCTGCCGCTTTGTGCATGCAAATGCAGGGGGGTACCATAGGTATCCCCCATGTGCACCCCCACCCCCCATTCACCCTGGGGGCCTGCAAGGGCCCCCCAGAAGCAAAGGTCCACATGCTTTTCCACAGCGGAAAACCCGCAGCGGAAAAGCATGTTTACACATGCTTCCTAATTTGGCTGGCGGTGTCTTGCAGACACCGCCACCAAATAGCAGGCTACACCCTGTGGCTTCCACCGGCCTGGAGGATGCGGATTCACCGCCTTCCTAATCGAGCCCTAAGTTACCAAATTTCTAAACAGGTCAAGAATAAGAACCTCGCTTATGAGGCTGTAGACACCTTGATTACTCTAGAGACCACTAAGGGGGCTGAGGGTAGTGATAATCACTCTGCAAACACATTTGGCCATAGTCTTCCCTGTGATAAATTTGATTTTATAATACAATTGGAAGAAAAGCTATTAGCTTTGATAAATACGGTCTTGGCTAAACTTGAAGCAATCAACCATAGACTAATCAAATTAGAAAAGCACATATGTAAAGAACGATCCTCCCCACTGGGGGATAGACCTGTTGCTGAGCAAGTTCGGAGGGAGCAGTATTTTTTACCTATAATAACAAACACAGATACAACATGCCCTCCATTAGCATCAATGGCACACCATTCGAATCCCCCCCAACTCCTTGGCCATAGTGGAAGAATAGGGCCCCAGGGTCCAACCGAAATATCCAGGGATCGGGAAATCATATGTCAAAGGGAGTATTCCTTCATTTACCACCTGAGACGAGCCCTTACAACATTATCCTAGCAAATGTGCCGAAACTCCCTTACCAAGAAGAGGAGCATTGGTCCTCTCTTAAAAATAAGGCGCTACATTTCCTGAATAGTAAAACAGGGCTTGGTGAACATCTATTCAGGGAATTCAAAATGGTGAGAAGGGTGGCATGGGTCGGCCACTCTCGCAAAAGCTGGAAGGGTGATTGTGTTGTGCTAAGCTTCAGGTCCCCGAATATGGTCGGTAGTATTCTGGACCAGGCAGGTGCGCTCAGGACTAGCATTGAGGGCATCAATATCTTACCGCTAGGATACTTTCCAAGAAACTTGGTTAATTTCACCGGAATATAGGCAAGGCTATTTAAACTTCTTCAGGCCAGCTACTCCAAGCTTGCAGAGTAGACCAAAGGGGGGCCTCACAACCTGGATTAGACAGGATGATCGCTATAAGGTCAAACAGCTGGATTCCAAGAGTTGTGATATACTACTAATCCAAATCCAGAGTGCAGAGTTTAAGGACCTTTTTATTTTTACCATTTATGCTAGAGGTAAGCCGGGGGGTATAGCCTCGGATACCTTTGCCTTGTTAGAATTGCACCTCAATTTTTATAACGGGAAAGGGAACATACTAGTAGCTGGAGATTTTAATTGCTGTTTTGAAACTCTAGATGGTAATGATATAAATCTAGCCCTAGAGGAAGACCGCTCCTGGAACATTCCATAATTGTCTTTACCCCCCATTAAAAAGTGGTCAGAGGCTGCACTCCAGCTTAAAGTTGTATGCCTAGAACAAGGGCTAAGGGCAGCAAATGGTCGAACTGAATGTGATGTATAGGGGGCTCCTACCTTCAATAATGGACTGCAAAGGAGTTGTATAGATTATATTCTTTCTAACAAAGATAACTGGTCTTCTATTAGGGACATGGCAGTAATAGAAAGAGTGGAAAGCGACCATGATCCGCTAGTACTATCCTTCCAGCAGACTAAATGTGACCCCCCCGAAGTTTGCATAGAAGGGACTGAAACTCTTCTTTCTAATGACACCAGAAGAGTAAAATGGGCAAGTTGTCTCCTGAAAGAGGATCATTTAGTTGCGATGAGGGAGCTGGCAGTAGAAGGCGACAATGGATCTTCAGAAATGTATTACACAGGAGGATATGGCTGCCAAGGTTATTCCTATCCATACAAACCTTTTTAGACTACTTAGGATCTTTTTTATCACAAAGGTTCAAATCAGCTAAAGTGACCTATAACTAGGGTGGAAACCTGGTATGGTAAAACGTGCAGGGATGCGTATAAAGCCATAAGATCTAAAAATAGGGACAGTATTAAAAATGCACGGACGATGTACAAAAAAGTGCAAGAGGATGCTAAACGGTCCTGGGATGAAGAGCACTGGAGGGAGCTGTATTATGCTAGCAGAGAAAGGAATATGAGCACTTTTTTGGGATCTGGTAAAATGGGGCAAGGGGCACCCTTGGGGACAACCTACCAACTATGTTCCCCCTGATCTTTGGGTGTCGCATTTTAAGACCCAGTTTGCCCTACCGGTTCCCGATATTAAGTCGGACCAAGACCCTTTGTTCATCCCTAAAGATATTTCACTGCTATACTTCAGTAAAGAAGAGGTTGAAAGATCACTGAACACCATCCCAAAGGGTAGAGCGCCCGGGTTGGATCAGGTACCAGCCGATTTGTTTTTACATGATAAGGGAGTGTGGGTGCCATACATACAGTCCATAGCCAATGTCATTGTCAATGGTTCACCTGTACCCGATACCTGGAAGGGCGAGGAGATAATCCCGGTCTTTAAGAAGGGGATCGCTCTGATCCAGGAATTTATAGGCCGATTAGCTGAATAGAATGCATCCAGAAGGTAATAGCTAGACTTGTTTTGATTAGAATCCAAGCATGGATTGAAGAGTAAGGCTTTCTGAGACCTCTCCAGGCAGGGTTCCGTACTCATACGAGTACCATAGATCAAGGTTTTAGATGTTGCAGGTCAGGGTATGACGTTGGATGCACTGGCCTTTTTAATCAAACTCCATGAAGCCAACTTCGCCCAAGTTCGCTGGGGACAGCATGGGAATGTTACAGACAGGTTTCCTATCTCTCGGGGGGTACCCCAAGGAAGCGTATTAGCACCATCCCTCTTTTCACTGTACATCAACAGGGTGATTCAGTACTATGAGAATCATCCCACCGATGCCCCCAAGTTGGATGGTAAACAAATCCCTCTGCTAATGTTTGCAGATGATACCTTGTTAATCTCAAAAACCCAGCAAGGCCTTCAGAAAGCCATAGAGTGTTTTGAGGTATTCTGCAAGGATTATGGTCTTTCGATCAATGTTAGTAAAACCAAGTTTATGGTGCTTCATAAGCACAAGCTTGTAAGAGGGAGGGTGGTTATGAATGGTGCTCTGTTAGAGCAGACTCAAGTCTTCTCATACCTTGGTATTACTCTGGGCTTAAAATTGGATTGGAATCCCCACATTAACCAGCTGGTTACCAAACATGCACAACTCACAGGAGCTCTAATAAAGGAGCTTCACTCCTCATCATCCCAACCTATTGCCCCAGCGCTGAAAATGTATGGTTCCAAGATTAGCGCGTCTGTTCTTTATGGGGCAGAGTTGTGGGGGTTTAGTAATCTATCATCACTAGCGAGTGCCCAAAATAAGTTCTTGAGGGCTATAACTGGTCTTCCATCTTCAACGCGGTTATTGCCCCTTTATTATGATGCGGGATGCCATTGCCTCGAGGATATAGCTCGCTACAGACCAGTTGCTTACTGGAGGAGACTGTGGCTAACTCCAGAGCTCTCCCAGTATGCCCGGGCATTCCTCGAAGTTAGAGATGCTGATAGTACCCACAAAATCCCCTGGATGAAAAGGCTAGGGCAGTTTATACTACCATGGGCTTGAGTTCTTTGTGGGAGAACCCTACTGCTAATTCTTTCCCGCGGAGAAAGGCACTCAAAGAGTTGTATTGGACAATGGTTACTACGAGAAGGTTTAGTATAGGCCCTTCACTCTCAAGAGACTTTATGGAGTTCAAACATGAAGCCACCTATGAAGGATACCGGGATTTTATTATGCTTCCAGGAGACAGGAAACTGTACCACCAATTTAGGGTGGGAACGCTTCCTGTAAGTTACTTTGTTTCAAAATGGCATGCTAATGATAACCCAAGTTTGTCCATTTTGTCCAACTCAGCGGTAAAGTATTGCACACACCAGAATACAAGTTTCCCAGGCACACGTGGATAAAGCCTATCTGTCTTCAGATGGGCATTACCACTTGTTCCGAGTCCCTTAGGATACTAAAAACTGATTGTCGCCAAATTTTTACAGTGGATGTGGGTTATTCGTGCAAGTAAATTAAGCTCACATTAAAATTTGAGTTTTAATAAAACATCAATAATTGTAATAGTTATAACCTATTCTGTGATGCTAAATGTAATTTGATTCTGGATTCTTTTTAACAATTTTAATGGCAATGTCTTTATGGATGATTTTAATCTAAATTATTTTGTAATGGACGGAATGACTTGTCAATCAAATCTCCTAGTTTTACAATGTATTGATATGAAATAATGGAATGTTCACGCCCTTTTAGTATATTTGTCTTTTATGATGTATATGGCGAAATAAAGACTTTAAGAAAGAAGAGTTCATTATTACTTGTACACAAAACATGGCGGTCATTGATACCGCTTTTACCGACAATCTCATTATTATGCGTACATTTGCCATGGACTATATCAACTTTGTATTTACTGGTATTGACATTGTTATTTGTACATACATTATGGTGTACATTTACATGACTTTCAGTGATAGTAACATCAGAGAAGGAGGAACATCAGGATATCATTTGTATAAGATGGCATATGGACTTTCACCGGTTTGTCACCAGTACCAGTATGTCCTCTGCGTACCGTAGGAATTTTTTGTTCCCCAGCCTTCGGGTGTGTGCCCTCGATTGTTGCACTGTGTCTAATGGCGTATTTTAACAGTGCCAATGCTAGGACCAATAATAAAGACAATAATGAGCACCTCTGTCATGTTCCCTGTTTGCTGTTGTAAAGGAGTTAAAGTGTGGTCATTGAATCCAACCACTGCAGTTAGATTCATAAATAGCCATTCGACTTTGCTTAGATACTTTTCTCCTTGGCCAAATGACTCCAATAAAGGGAATAAATAGGGCCACTGAACCCTGTCAAAGAGTTTTCTGTGTCCAATGAGATAACACCACTCTTTCTTGCTTATCTTTCTTCGTGTGCCATAGGATACTGGTGACCATTCTCAGGTTGGATGAGGTTCAGCGGTAAGAGATGAAGGCCTCCTGGTTCTGGTGTATGAGAAGTGGGACATGTTTGGGTCTATTAGCCAGGAGTTTGACTAGTATCATTATATTTGCATTTCATAACAAAATTGGTATGCATTTGGTCCGGTCTAGCGGATCCTTCCCTGACTTCAGTGTTAACGTAATCTAGGAATCATTCACCTCTTTGACTGGTGGTTGGCCCTCCTGTATGTCCCGAAACTGTTTACCAAGGAGCAGTACAGGTAAGTGTTTATGGAGCTTGTTATTATCATATGGTCGACCATATTACCCTTAAGACTTGTTATAGGAAAATATGTCAATGACCAATCGTCATTGGCGATATCCTATTTAGTGAGTCCATGTGCTCCTGGGGTAGCTGTGGGAGTCATAAGTCAGATAAACAGTCCTGCCCATCAGTGTAGTATAGCATCATAGAGTATTCTCAAAATGTGTCAAGGATGTACCCAGGGAAGAAATGAAGTGTCCCTGCTTCATATGCTATTGCAGTTATGGTGTACTGTGTGTCTTGTTGTCTGAGTGGCATTGCCTGCAACCTGTCTTCTTTTTCCCTCTTATTGTAATGACTCTGTTTTATTCTAAAGTGTGCCTTCTCAGCTTGAGAAGTATATAGTTGATTAACGTCTGTCTTAACAGCCAGGAGGCAGTTTAAATCTGCCTCTGAGCGTGTTGATTCATAGCTCCATTTCATATGAATAAGCTGTGGTTCTAGTCAGTCCCTGCACTGGGCCATGTTGTGTTTCCATAAGGCAGAATCCCTCATGATCTCACCTCCGGTGCTGGCCTTACTGCCAACTCATAATATGAATGGGGATGGTGTTAGTGTTTGTTTTCATGTATGTATGTCTGAATTAAGGAGTTTAATCTCCATTTGTCCTGCAGGTTAGTGGTAAGACATGCTGAGTTTCAAACGGATAGGGGTGGTCTTGCAAGATCCAGGTCCAATATCAGTGGACCTTGTCATGTTCAGTTATCCTATTCAGGACAATGGATGAATCAGTCACTATATTCAAGAGGTAGTTGTTGACTAAGCAGTAGTCGTCCTGGGGCTTATGCCATGGGGACCAGAAAGAAATGTAAATTTCCTGTCTGTGGGGTGGAATAAGCACCATACACCATGCAAGGAGAATCCTGCTGAAGGTAGACTCCTATCAACCTGAGAATGTGCTGTCGAAGGGGAGAAACTTGTTTAAGTGTGGGTTGGGGCCTACATTCTAGTCACCACCTAGAAGAACTTTTTTGTGTGGCTGTTGCAATAGGATTCTAGTGAGGTCTTTGGAAGGTGTCGGCTTTGGAGGTCGCAGGGAAATACATAGACCCAATGATCAGTGTTAGGCGTTGTATCATGATATTGACTATTCTATAGTGTCCCTTGTTGTCTTGGCATATCCTGTGTGTTTTGAATTGTAGCCCCTTCTTGATGAGAATGGCTGCTCATCCACTATGATTTGTGGTTTAGTGGGTGGCAGGGTAGCTGGCAAAGGGCAGTTTACATGCATGATATTCTTTCCCTACCCAATCCCTACATAGTTTCTGGCCTTCGTCCTTTAGTAGGGAGACATCTGGATTTAACACGTGTAAGTATGATGGTACTTTTTTTGCCTACTAGAGTGGGTCACTCTATACACGTTAAGGGAGAGAACAATTAGATTTGACATCACCCACTACATTGTATAAAAAGGTCAGCGACAAATCAAGTATAGCTGAAGGGGAGTGGGTTGGGGTAAGGGGTCAAAAAATATACCTAAGAGGTTCCATGTATAGAGGTCCTGATGTATGGTAGTCCGGATCAAAGGGTAGGGCTCATTCAGTAGCAGCTCTCAACGGTCGTTCTTGCCTTGCAGTCAAAGCTAGGTTTAAATACTTAACCTAGAGGGAAAGCTATAAGTAAATGCTTGTTGTAACACAGGACAAAGGAGAGTGTCTAAATGATTATGTTTTTACAATGATGTAGTGGGCACTGGAGAGCCTGTGGTTGGCCTCTGAGCCCTCAATCTGTGGTCAGGCAGTAGACTTGTCCAAGTAAGAGACCCACAAGCCACTTTACCCCCAACAAGAGTCATGATAAATTACCTCAGAGGTTCATTATTATTGATTTCTGTGGGGGGAAACACAGCAGAGTGAAGTGTGGCCACACTCCCCGTGGTAGATTCCCACAGGAGTGGCAGTACCTGGTAGAGTTGGGTGCCATAGCATGGCAGAGGGGATTTTTTGTGGGTTCTGTTTTGCCCCTGGGAATAGACTTTGTCACCCTTGTAGTCAGATCAGATCAGATCAGAAAGACTTTATTCGGTTATAAATCTATGACAACCATAAAAGTACATTAAAAAGAAAACACATATCATAGTCTATGTACATATGTCAATCAATACAATAAATAAATTAAAAAATACAGGGAATCATATCTAAAAAGTATTGTGAATAAACAGTTATTGTTTGTCTTGAATGAAAAACATTTCCAAGAAATACAGAAACAGATGCCACTGAAAATATATCTTTCAGTTTCTGAATGGCTAGGAAGGCAAGTCTACATTGTCTAAAATCCAAATATTTTAAAATGGGAATGATCCATCTTCTCCTCGGTACAGTATAAAATTTACAAAAAAATAAAATGTGAATGTCTGATTGAGTGGAGGTATTATCACACGGGCACTTACATAAACAGGTAGACCAATCATTAATAACCGGAAAGCTTAATAATCTAAATAAAATCCCAAATCTAAATCTTGTCAACAGAAACCTTTCGTGTGCACTCATCCGCAGGGTTAAATAAGGTTGTATGTCCTGTGAGATTAAGATCAATTGATGAGCAATCACACTTTTTTTGGACATTTCAGTTCGGTCTCTTTGATTCGCCAGAAAAGTGATACACAACCTCTCAAGCTCTTTCCTAGGGGTTCTTATCATAGACATAGGATCATCGTAAAATTCGGGGCAATTCAATCTGTAACAAAAAGTTTTAATGTAGCTCAGCCATTTTACTCTGTGAACACCCTCTAGTTTTAGAACGTCCTCCAAAATAAGGCGATTCAGATGGCACTCTTCGTTAGACCAAACCCTATGCCACAAAAGGACCGGTTGCACCCGAATAAGATCTTCTAAATAGTTCATACCAAGTTCCGTGTGGCAATTATGGGTCGACGTGCCCTCCGGAACAGTGAGGATATAACGCAGGAAGCTGTTCTCGGTCAGTTGCAGGCTGGCAATGCTAGAAAAACCCCAAATTCCCGCACCATAGGTTGCCACAGCAACGCAGCTAGCTTTATATATACGTATAAGCTCTTTGACAGGTCTCTTTCCCATTTTGTTGCTAAACATTTTCAGGGCCATTATGGACTTGGCGAATAGCATATTTCTGCATTTAATTGCACATTTCCATCGTCCAGTGGAGTCAAACAGAATTCCTAAATAAGGAAAACTAGAAACATGATCCAGTGGCTTTTGATCAATAAACATAGTTCTTTTCTTCTGTTTAACATTAACTCCACAATTCATTGAGAAGGTTTTAGTACAATTCACCTTTAAATCTAAATCAGTCATAAAGGTAGTGAATGAACTAATCATTACTTGCATCGCCACTGGGGTCCTTGCCATCAAAACAGCATCATCTGCATAAATAAGCGCCGGAATGTGGCGTTGCGATGCTGTTGGAATGTCTTTACAATCCCTCAATAATGTATTCTCCAGGCCATTAATATAAATTAAAAATAGAAACGGGGCAAGGACACAACCTTGTCTTACCCCTCTTGCAATGTTAAACGCTCTACTTCGCTCTCCGTTAATGCCATACCTAATCGAGGCCCTAGCTCCGTTATATAGCTCTCTTAAAAAACAAATAATGTTGTCCTCAACACCCAGATAAGTTAAAATTAACCAAAGTTTACTGTGATTAACACAGTCAAAGGCGGAGGTCAAATCCACGAAAGTTAAAAACAACCTCCCTCCATTTGCCCTAGTATATTTTTCCATAAGTAAAAATAAATTAAGTCCCTGATCCACAGTGCCAACACCTTCTCTAAAACCATATTGCAAGTCACTAATAATCTTGTGCTCATTGGCCCATATCTGCAGCCTATCTAAAATGATCCTCCCAATAATTTTGACTGTAGAGTCAAGCAGGGAAATTGGGCGATAACAAGTACAATTGGCCCTATCCCCCTTTTTAAAAATAGGTACAATGATAGATTCATACCATGTACCAGGGAGACCAACCGAACATGCTGCATTCAGAAATCTAACAAGTAAAGGTGCCCATAAATTTATATTGTGTTTAACAATATCTACCGGGACACCATCAGGGCCCGGGGCTTTGCCCCCCTTACTTGAATTAATGCCCCTAATAACTTCATCCAATGTAAACAGGAGATTCAGGCCTTCTTTATTACTTAATGAGGAAGTAATCTCCTGCATCGTAAATTCTACTTGAGATTCCACCTGGCCAGAAAGTGACTCAAAGTGCCTCACCCAATCGTCCTCTGAAATAGCAATCTCTATTCGAGCCTTAGAGTCATCTTTAAAGAATGGCGCATTGACTGCCCTCCAGAATGCTGTCATGTCCTTTAAGTCAGAGGCATCTAAAAGTGCTTCCAATGCTTCACTTTTCATCTTTGCCCTCCTCTTTTTAATAGCCAACTTGTAAATTTTTCGGAGCTGCCTAATCTCTTTAAGATCTCTATCTTGCATGTTCAGGGCCCTTTTAAGTTTAGTGTGAGCGTTAGTGCACTCTTGATCAAACCAACCCTTTTTCCTGTTATCATGATTTCTAAGGTTAATCCACAGACTTTCCTTGATGCTAATTGTAATAAGTTTAAAGTGTTCAAACACCTTGGACCCTTAATCCAGACAGATATCAAAACAGTCATTATTCTCCTTAATTAAATTGCTAATGAACTCCTCGGGTATTACCTTGGACCATTTTAGAGCATAACCGTTCTGTCTTGAAATTTCAATATTTTCTGATAATAGCTTTGGAATACTGTCTACTGGTACATGTGGGTCAACAATTTTGATCCTGATGGGAAAGTGATCACTTAACATGATCTCCAATACATTATAATTAACAACACAGTCCCTGAAACAAGAGGAAATCAGAGCAAAGTGAATTACAGATGACAGCCCGCTGCCATTAAAGGTTGAGGAAAATGGAACTTCTGGATGACAGAATTTGTTTACAAAACCTAAGTCATACATAAACAGGATCTCGTTCAGGGCATCTCCCTTAACAGTGTGTTCAAAGTGTATCAGTATAGACTCTTTATCTGCTGATAAGCCACAATTACCTTTACCAGGTTTGTTGCAGACAGTGCAAAAAAAATCCCCCCCCCAGATAACTACGAACTCCTTACGTTCGCTGTGTATTATCTCATCAAGTTCAGAACTTAAAGTTCTAAACACAGCAACCAAATCTACAGACGGAACATTATTATACAAATTAACAATCAAAATGCAAAGAGCACTATTTAAGTGAAGACCAACAATATGATATAGCAATTATTATTTAAAATCTCTATATTTTTACATTTAAAACAGTTCGAGACATATGTACAGAGCCCACCCTTGGCTCTACCATGTAATGAGCCAACTGCAGGAGTAAAAAATGTCTTAAAACCATTAATGTGGCAAACATCTTTGGCCCATGTTTCTTGTAAACATATCACGTCATGGCCATTAACTAAGTAAGACCATAGCGGGTTGTCCAATTTGGATCTAAGACCAGCAATATTCCAAAAGATGAAAGACCATGTATCCCTCATCCTAATACTCACATCCTGGGTTGAGTTGGAGACAGCAAGTATACGACTATCAGATGTATATTTGTCTATATTAGACCCCCCCAGTCCAGCATTAATCCTAATATGTTGACAATCGTCAGTACTATCGTTCATTCCCTCTCTCAATGATTGAGTTTCCACAGTTACTAATGGGGACCTGGATTTGGTATCATTAGGGTTTTTATCAGTAATACCAGTTACCTGGTCCCGTGGTGGTCAATCAACCCCTTCCATGCCCAGCAGGCCATCAAATCTATTGTAAGTTGGAACAGTGAATTGATGATAATTGTAGTGGTGATTTGGCACATAGCCACCATGTGTCATAGGTACCATCGGAGCCCTTTCACGATTTCCATTATAAAATGATCTTACTTCATGAAAGGGTTCATATGGCATTGTGTTACCAAAAACAATAGGGGCCGCTCGATAAAAATAACTCAGGTTCAGGGAGAGGATTCCACCAAAATTGTCATACTTAGGGAAATCACTTATAAACTGTACTGTTCTAGGGTCCCTAAAATTGACAACAAAACAGTCTCCATCTATATCTTTCGCACTATGTCCTATCCATGTAACTCTACGGACAGTAATAATTTCCCCCCTCAAGCCTGGTCTAAGGGGTCTATTTTGCCCCGACCAATGCATGACTTTGTTTTTTAATTCCCTAGCGGATTCAGCCCTGTCATTTTTCAATTCTGGTACACCAGCTAACACAATTACAAACGGATGACAATCAGGAGGAAGGTCAACTCTCTTTAAGTGTCCTCTATTAACTGGGGCCATAACGTTAACTGTTTCTGATACAGTTTTGCGGGGCCTCTAGTTATAATCTTACAACTTGAAGCTACTTTATTGCCAGTCTCCACCTTACGAACCAGTTTAGAATCGTTAACTTTTAACTGGCTGGCTAGTTCCTTTGGTGGATCCTGTTTAACAGGTCCCGGCTTCTTTCTAGGGGCAGGTTTTGGTTTAGTATTGGATTCTAAGGGTACACTAGTGCTTACAGATGTTTGACACCATAAGTTTTTCAGCAACTCTGTATTAGATCGTGCAATTTCCTCTAGGATTTGCAGATGTTCACCTATCCTCAGGGTTCGTTCCACCAATGGAAGAATTAAGCTCTTTACCAGATGTTCGATATTTTCCATCGTACACATGGTACTCCTGGTATCTGTGAGCAAGCTATTGGTTATCTCAACAATGGGGCTGAAGAGATTTGGGCCGATCTGCTCTAATGGTGTAGGTACCTTGTTTCTATACGTAACCCCTATATCCCTCTTTTTAGTAGGAACAGTTTAGATCTTTTTCTTACAGTTGCTGTTCTGTAATGTTCTGCCACGTTTACGTTTTAAAGTTGCAGCCCGTGGTGCGATACGACTACTGTCTTTTGCTAATTCCTTGAGTGCTAATTGACTTTGACGTCGTCCTGGGTCTTCTATTGGGTACGCCATATACGAATCTACACTAGTGTCAATCCCACTAATATCTAAGATGGTTGAGAGGTCACGTTGGCTACTAGCTATATTGTTACTTTGGGTACTCTGAATAGGAGGATGTTCAGGTGAAGGTACAGAGGCAATTTTCCCAAGTGAAGATCTTTTAAGAAATACATGTTCAAGGGATAGACGCTGCTCAGTTAATGCAATTTATTTTTCCAATACAGTTACTGCTTTGGAGAAGAATGCATCAATTGTACCAATTACTCCTCCTCCTGGTACCCCAGTGCCTACTTTATTCCCTTTAAAAGAAAGCATTGCCATGACTAATTGGCCTAGAAGTATACCAGCATAATCAATAAGTGCTAAAACTAATACAAATGTGAACTAAAAAAGTTTTAAACATATATTTATAAGTCTTACTGATATTAAAACGTTAGGGGGGTAGCCCAGTCCAGTCTCAGTCTGTCTCTGATGGGCTCAGACGGGCCCGCCCTTGGCCCGGGCTTTGCCCGGCGCCCACCCGCGTGCAACCCGCTCTGCCTGGGCTGAGGCTGTAATTTATGCGCCCCTGGCGCAGTTTCAGGCCCCAGGGCTGCTGGGAGATGGAGTCCAGAAGGCCCGCGCTCCACTCGGCGCCCGCTCCTGTGACGTTGTGTGCGGCAGCGGGAGGCGAGCCCCTGTGTCAGCCGGTCTGGTCAAACGCCGATGTAGGAAGCAAAGTGCGCAGGTAAATTTCCTAAGTTCTCCTCAAGTCCGTTAAAGATTTCCCCGCTCTGCCGGGGCTAAAGCTGTAATTTATGCGCCCCTGGCACGGTTTCCGGGTGCTAGGGCTGCTGGGAGATGGAGTCCAGCAGGCCCGCGCTCCACTCGGGGCCACTCCTGTGACGTTGTGTGCGGCAGCGGGAGGCGAGCCCCTGTGTCAGCGGATCTGGTCGAATGCCGATGAAGGAAGCAAAGTGCGCAGGTAAATTTCCTAAGTTCTCCTATAGTCCGTTAAAGATTTCCCCACTCTGCCGGGGCTGAGGCTGTAATTTATGCACTTCTGGCGCGGTTCCGGGCGCTAGGGCTGCTGGGAGATGGTGTCCTGCAGGCCCGCGCTCCACTCGGCGGCCGCTCCTGTGACGTTGTGTGCGGCAGCGGGAGGCGAGCCCCTGTGTCAGCGGGTCTGGTTGAACGCCGATGTAGGAAGCAAAGTGCGCAGGTAAATTTCCTAAATTCTCCTCAAGTCCGTTAAAGATTGTAGTCATAATAGGGCCTTTTGTGGTGAATTGTTAGTATAGAGCACTTTCGATCTCCGAAGGGTGGCCCATTCCTGCTTCTCCCCTCTCCTGCACCCCTTGCGGCATGCCAGACTTTTTGTTCGCTCTGAATCCTAATCTATCGAGATCTACTGTGTCTGAACAGTGAACTAACAATCTATCGGTATAAATAAAAATGTAACTGTTCGTTTGTTCAAAATCTCAAATCTCCAAAAGTTCTTCACCGATTGCTTTGGAATTTTGACACAACGTTGCATTCGAATAGGCAAAAGTTTTTATATACACACCGTTGGATTCAAATACGCGCGTGCCAAATACGCGCGTGTTTGTAATCAAAAGCACATAAAAAACACATGAAAATGTCAATGTGCGTTTGATAAAAATCTTAAATCTACTAAAGTTCTTCACCGATTGATTTGAAATTTTGACACAACGTTGAATTTGAATAAGCGCGTGTTTATATATACACAACGTTGGATTCGAATACGCGTGTGTCAAATACACACATGTTTTTAATCTAAAGGACGAACAGACCCTATTGATTGGTTTGCTGCGCAACAACTACAATAGACGCATAGAGACAATAGTCTACATGAATGTCTGACAAAATATCGAAATCAAAAATATCGACATACAAAAATATCGGAACAAAAATATCGAAGTCAAAAATATAGGAATCCTATCCCTAACAAGGTAAGTACAAAAATATCGAAAAAATAATATCGTAGTACAAAAATATCGAAATTAAAAATATCGTTTTTTAAAATGTATTAATAATAATGTAAAATAATTATAAAATACATATAATGTTACAAATATTAAATAAAAATATTAAAACATAATTTAAAAATTAAAACTAATACATATACATTTAAAATAAATTAAAAACTTAATAATTTAATGTGATTTTATAATTATTAATTTCATTAAATTTATTTAATTTAAATTTATTTTATTTTTACCCTGTACGACTGTACCCCAAAAACCCAAAACTGACCCTGAACCCTAAAAATACCCCTTTACCCAAAAACTGAAAACTGACCCTGAACCCTAAAAATACCCCTTTACCCAAAAACTGAAAACTGACCCTGAACCCTAAAAATACCCCTTCACCCATGAACTGAAAACTGACACAGAACCCTAAAAATACCCCTTTACCCAAAAACTGAAAAATGACCCAGAAACCTAAAAATACCCCTTTACCCAAAAACTGAAAACTGACCCTGAACCCTAAAAATACCCCTTTAACCAAAAACTAAAAACTGACACAGAACCCTAAAAATACCACTTTACCCATGAACTGAAAACTGACCCTGAACCCTAATAATACCCCTGTACCCATGAACTGAAAACTGACCCTGAACCCTAAAAATACACCTGTACCCAAAATTAATTAATATTATTTAATTACCAATTAATTATTAATTAACAATAACAATAAAGTAAATATATTAGCACATTTGCTGTAATTAATTTAATTTAATATTTAATAGTATTTTGCACAATTAATTAATTAAGAATAATAATAAATTATATATAAAAAAATTACTATAACTAATGTAATTAAATAATTAATAATAATTAATTACCAACTAATTAATAATTATAAATATGTAAAAAATTATAATAATTAATAGAAATTAATTACCAATTAATAATTAATTAAAATATGTACAAACATATATCAATTAATTAATTATTATTAAATTACTTCCCACCCTATTCCCCTATAAACCCATAACCCGCTACAGAACATATTTATCAATTAATAAATTAATTAAAAATAATTAAAAATTAATTCTCAATTAATTAATAATAATTCCTACTAATTAATAATTAATTTAACATAATTAAATTACTTCCCACCCTATTCCCCTATAAACGCACAACCCGCTACAGTAGTAAAAGACAATATTTAATTAAATAACATTAAAAATAAATAATAAAACATAATAAATACAATATAATATACACTAAATGTATTTAAAAATTGATATTAGTAACATCAAAGTTATTAATTTCGATATTATTAACATCGATATTTACAACTTCGATATTACTGATATCATACCAATATCGATATTTAGACTGTCGATATTACTTACCTTCGATATTTTTGTATATCGATATTTAAACTTCGATATTTTTGCATATCGATATTTAAAAATCGATATTTTGTCTGTGTACCAGTCTACATATATTAGGATGGACAGTTGGTGTCAGGATAGCAGACCAGGAAGTGGGTGGAGGGAGGGGGGAGGAGTTGGTTCACTTGGCAACATTAAGAAAGGACGCATAGAGACAATAGTCTACATATATTAGGATGGACAGTTGGTGTCAGGATGGCAGACCAGGAAGTGGGTGGAGGGAGGGGGGAGGAGTTGGTTCACTTTGCAACATTAGCGCGTGTTTATATATACACACCGTTGGATTCGAATATGCGCGTGTCCAATACGTGCGTGTTTTTAATCGAAAGGCCGAACAGACCCTATTGATTTGGTTGCTGCACAACAAATACAAGGGATGCATATAGACAATAGTCTACATATATTAGGATGGACAGTTGGTGTCAGGATGGCAGACCGGGAAGTGGGTGGAGGAATGGGGGAGGAGTTGGTTCACTTTGCAACCCGAACAGACCCTATCGATTTGGTTGCTGCGCAACAAATACAAGGGATGCATACAGACAATAGTCTACATATATTAGGATGAACAAAAACATATTGTATACCCACAAGCATTGTGAAATTAAACATATTAGAAACTTGTGCTTACTCTTTTCTTGCTCTTCCATTTGAGCAGACTGAGCCACAGCAACGCGTGGCCGTGTACAGCTAGTATATATATATATATATATATATATATATATATATATATATATATATATATATATATATATATATATATATATATATATATATATATGTCCAAAACAAAGCTCAGGGCTTTGAGGCCGAAGGATACAGCAACTGGAGGGCATACAATGTGCTTGCAAATAAAGGTTTGTGACCAAACTTTCAGCGGTGTGCGGCTTCAAAACCCTGAGCTTTGTTTTGGACATATTTACACGGTTGCTCGGACCGTGGAAGCGACGCACCTCTGAGAACCGAAGAAAGGACCAGCAGGAGGGTAACGTCCCGTCTGTATTGGCGCTGGAAGTAGCAGGACTTAAGCACACTGTACACCGTCTGGGGCCCATTGGAGGGCTAATCAAACAATCCTAAATTGAGGCACAGGGACGGGACCCATTGGAGGGTTAACACTGCCTACAAAGACTCCACTTCCCAGCATGCAGTTGTGGTAAAAACGTGACCATCACAGCACACCGGAGGCTAATCAATTCAGCATTGCTGTGGGAGTAGAGCGGCGAAAGAACTTTCCCTGTGCTGGCCTCTGAAGAGATGCACAAAGGCATCGAAACGCGTCAGGCCGAAGGATACAGCAACTGGAGGGCATACAATGTGCTTGCAAATAAAGGTTTGTTACCAAACTTTCAGCGGTGTGCGGCTTCAAAGCCCTGAGCTTTGTTTTGGACATATTTACACGGTTGCTCGGACCGTGGAAGCGACGCACCTCTGAGAACCGAAGAAAGGACCAGCAGGGGGGTAACGTCCCGTCTGTATTGGCGCTAGAAGTAGCAGGACTTAAGCACACTGTACACCGTCTGGGGACCATTGGAGGGCTAATCAAACAATCCTAAATTGAGGCACAGGGACGGGACCCATTGGAGGGTTAACACTGCCTACAAAGACTCCACTTCCCAGCATGCAGTTGTGGTAAAAACGTGACCATCACAGCACACCGGAGGCTAATCAATTTAGCATTGCTGTGGGAGTAGAGCGGCGAAAGAACTTTCCCTGTGCTGGCCTCTGAAGAGATGCACAAAGGCATCGAAACGCGTCAGGCTGAAGGATACAGCAACTGGAGGGCATACAATGTGCTTGCAAATAAAGGTTTGTGACCAAACTTTCAGCGGTGTGCGGCTTCAAAGCCCTGAGCTTTGTTTTGGACATATATATATATATATATATATATATATATATATATATATATATATATATATATATATATATATATATATATATATATATATATATATATATATATATATATATATATATATATTCACTGAAAAAACCATAGGTTTCACACCAGTTATAGTTACCTGGAAATTTTACTGACATAAAACCATTGAAATTCCCACGTTATAGTTAGTTGGACTCACTATAACTTGCGCGTGTAATGCACTGCTGATGACATCACATATTACATCACTCATGACATGGTCAGTGACATCACTCATGACATCACTGATGACACCATCCAGTGAATGTGTGTCTGTCTGAAAAATAAACATGTTTTATATATGTATATGTAAAGGTCGATGGAAGAATAAATTTTTCAATAAGTGTCTTAATGGATGTTTTTTAAAAAAAATTGATTGGTTAACTGGCTTATTAAGTGTATCATAGTGAATACATATATTAGCGAGTATTGTTTAAATATTTAAATGTTTGTATCAGTGTTTCACTTTGTGTATAAGTGGCTTCATGGGTTGGTGAGTAGCTACATTTGTGTTATATAGGTTATTAGATGTTTTTTTTAGTATCAGTATAAGTGTCTCTATGATTTGGTGGGGGTGTTACTTAGCACATAGATGCATCAATGACTGACTCACTGTTTGTATGTGTTTTGAAGACAGCATATGTGCCGGACTGTATGGGTGAATGAGTGTGTATATGTATGTGTTGGTAAGTGAATGACTGTCTTACTAGTGTCTTTATCAGTAACTACATATGCTTTAATCTAGTATATGTGAGTATTGATGTATATAAGTGAGTATATGTGAGAGTGAGAGATTCAAAGAGTTCTTGTTTTAATAAGTATGTGTTTCTATAAGTGATTGTTTAAGAGAGTAAGTATGTGTAAGTTTCCTTAGAAGTAAGGTGGTAGTGTGTGTATAGCTGTATATGCAAAAAAATGGATGTTCAATTGTTTATTTGCATGTGTGAGTATGTGTGTGAGCAACTTTTGCAAGACTGTCGGTGTGTTATCGAATGTAAAGGTGTATCACTACATATGATGAGTGAGTATATGTATGAATGGCTATATAGAACTGTTGGTGAATGAGTGGATGTGTATATAAATGGTGGAATTACTGAATTGGTTGTTGTAACTGGTATAGGTATCTCCACTTTTTTGAAAATGTTAGTTTCTATTTTTGAATATGTGTTTCAAGGGTTACTTTACAGTGAAAGGAGGTCTGTCACTCTGTCACAAGGATGATGTCATCAGTGATGTCATGAGTGATGTCACTGACCATGTCATGAGTGATGTAATATGTGATGTCATCAGTAGTGCATTACACGTGCAAGTTATAGTGAGTCCAACTAACTATAACGTGGGAATTTCAATGGTTTTATGTCAGTAAAATTTCCAGGTAACTATAACTGGTGTGAAACCTATGGTTTTTTCAGTAAATTTAATAGGTTTTTTAAATGCTAATTCCTAACTATAACTGGTGTGAAACCTATGGTTTTTTCAGTGAATTTCATAGGTTTTTTGAATGCTAATTCCTAACTGTAACTGGTGTGAAACCTATGGTTGTTTCTGTGAATTTCATAGGTTTTTTAACTGCTAATTCCTAACTTTATATAGGGCCTCATACCTATGTGTTTTTTAGTGAATTTCTAAGGTTATTTATTAGCAAATGTCTATAGCTTAGAAAGGTATTTTTTTCTAAAAATGAATCCTATATTGTATATTAATATAATATATTTTTTTTAAAGTATATTCATTTTTTTTATGTTTCACCCTGGAGCGTCCCGGTGCGCGTACCGGTGTGCGCCCCGGTGCGCGTACCAGGGCACGTCCCGTCAGCTCACCAAAAAAAAAAAATTTAAAAAAATAATGAAGGAGTGAGCATGAGGAATGGGGACAAAGAGAGTGGTGTAAAGAGAAAGAGAGCTAGAGGGAGAAACACAGAGGGACTGTGTAATAGATAGTAAAACAGAGAAAAGCTATAAGAGGAAGTAACTGAGAAAAGGAAAATGAATAGAAGGAGAATAAATTACTGAAGATAAGTAAGATACTAAAAGAATGTGAGATACCAAAACGAAATCAGGAAAGAGAAGAAAGTAAAAGGAAAAAGAGCGAAAGGGAAAGGAGTCTAAATGAGGATCCATTAATATGAAAGAGGAATGGAAGATGGAAGGAATGAGGTTAATATAAAACGATAGAGGAAAAAGGAGTGAGAAAGTAAGTACACAGAAAGACAAAGGGAAGGACTGAGTAATATAATATATTTATTTTAAAGTATATTCATTTTTTTTATGTTTCACCCTGGAGCGGTCCCGGTGCGCGTACCGGTGTGCGCCCCGGTGCGCGTACCAGGGCATGTCCCGTCAGCTCACCCAAAAAAAAAAAAAAAAAAAAAAAAATAAGGAAGGAGTGAGCATGAGGAATGGGGACAAAGAGAGTGGTGTAAAGAGAAAGGGAGCTAGAGGGAGAAACACAGAGGGACTGTGTAATAGATAGTAAAACCGAGAAAAGGTATAAGAGGAAGTAACTGAGAAAAGGAAAATGAATAGAAGGAGAACAAATTACTGAAGATAAGTAAGATACTAAAAGAATGTGAGATACCAAAACGAAATCAGGAAAGAGAAGAAAGTAAAAGGAAAAAGAGTGAAAGGGAAAGGAGTCTAAATGAGGATCCATTAATAATTAAGAGGAATGGAAGATGACTGAGAGTGAGTGAAGGGGAGTGAAGGGATGAAAGGAATGAGGTTAATATAAAATGATAGAAGAAAAAGGAGTGAGAAAGTAAGTACACAGAAAGACAAAGGGAAGGACTGAGTGAACTGCAGTACAATGAGTGAAGAAAGGAAAAAGAGTAAAGGAGCAAAAGAAGGAAAGAGAGGGGAAGAGAACTAAAGCAGTGGTACTGAGAGAATGTGAGAAAGCTGAAAAGTGGTGCAAGGGAGAGAGGAAATGCAGACAGTTGAAATTGGATTGAGGAGTTGTGAAAGAAGTGGAGTAAAGGAACAGCGATGAAACAAAGTGAAAGAAAGGCAGTGTAAGTGAGTAAAGAGAGCTGAATAAGGGTGGAAAAAGGAAAATGAGTGTGAGACAATGGGAATACAATATAAATTACACAATGCAAACTATAGAATGACTTATACAATATGTTACATTGTTTATTTTTGCTGTTCTCAGAATGTATTGAATTTCACTTAAAACAGTGAGTTCAAACTCTTCATCATATAACAGCGGGAAAAAAACACACTCTAAAAGACTGTGTTTAAATAAACCCATATAAACTTACAAATCATATATGTACACTAATCTTTGATTCACTTACTTTTCCTTGAGGCCAAATAGTAGATAGTGAAGGTCCTTTTGGTGGAAAAAAAGTCTGCTGTTCTCTAAAACTTCCATTTCATCGACTTCCTATGAAAAAAGATCTAAGAACATCTGAAATAATTCTCAACGTTTTCATTTTCCTCCTTGTGTTAAATTATGACTTTATACTCATACCTTGAATTTTCCTTACTGCCAAATACTGTCAGATATATGAGTATATTTTGAATTTTCTCTAATTAAACTCTGAAATTACAGTTTACCCGAAGTTTTCAAAGAAAAGCTCATATGACATTTTCACAATGTTTAAAAATTCATATTCTCTTTTTTGATCACTCATGTTCAACATTTCCTATAAAACTGATATCACTTACTATGAGATCCACTTACAGTACCTATATGGGATAAATAATTTTAAACATTGGACTAACTAACTAAC
This sequence comes from Lissotriton vulgaris, assembly GCF_964263255.1. NCBI lineage: Eukaryota > Metazoa > Chordata > Amphibia > Caudata > Salamandridae > Lissotriton > Lissotriton vulgaris. The sequence goes on along the minus strand of NC_141691.1, from coordinate 1,508,842,784 downwards.
TAACTTTTATTAACTACTCCCGTCTTCAAAGGCCAATTACCTTTACAAAAACTTTGATTTTAAAAACACTAGGTAAGAATTTTTAAAGTCATAAGGCAAACGTTGTTTATAAGTCGAATGAGAATCATTGCAGTAACTCCAACCTATTTGACATTTTAAGTAGCATGTATAATGTCCTGATGTTGTCGAAGGACCGTCATGATAAATGATAGCTACAGTTGTAAAGGTTCTTCCTGAAATTGATAACTGAGAAGCCACAGAATTTTTGATACAAGTTGTCAATTTCGTTCCATCAGGTCTACATCGTTGGAAAACTAAAATGATATACTGACCATAACTTTGTATAAATAATGTGGACAGCATTGGACACTCACATTGGGTACACACCATATTATGATCTGCTGCTTTAACTAGATTATTAAATGACACTGATTTACAGTCTGGTAAAGTCAAATATATAAATCTTTCAGTGTCTATTCTAGTAGTACTTGATGAACTACAGTTGTGGCAGTCATACTGCCATTGATAAGAAAGGCTAAAAAGATTTTCTACATCTACACCTTCATCTTCCAAAACACCAAACATATACATTAAACATTCCTGACAATCCTGCTGAATGTTCTGTGAACATTTATCTTGACCAGAACACATATCTAAAATATTTCGAATTTCTGTTACACGTTCTATTTTTGCTCTATCACTGCTACATTTCTCAAACACAGAATTCAATAAACCACACAATCTTTGATCCCGATTTTCAACAATCTGTTCTTGTAAAGTTTGAAGAAAAAAAACAACATTAACCACTACATTAGCATAGCAGTTGACACCAGAACTGTTTTCAAACTGAAATCCAACAACATTTTCATCAGAATCCTTTTTCTTTCTGTTTTGAATTACATTTTCATCTACTTTTTGTCTTTTTGCTACTACCTCACTGCAATTATTCTCATTTCTTCTTTTTCGGCCTACCACACGTTTTTCAAACAGAGGATATTGAGGCAAATGTGGAGCATACTCTCTTCTTAACCTATTGTATTCTTTAACACAATCTAGATCAGCACACATCTTTGTCTCATCACACTCAATCAAGTACAATCCTGATAAAGTTCTGACTCGTGACAATGCCACATATGCAATACCCTCTTTAAACACAGATCTTCCAATGTTCACCAAAGCACTATCTACACTTAAACCTTGAGATTTATGAATTGTCACCGAATATGCCAAACAAACAGGAAACTGTTTTCGGCGAACATATAAGTCATTTACAAGCAATAATCTAGCAGAACAACGACTGATTTGTTGTACTTGCTCAATGCCATCAAATTTTATTTTTAAAAATTCAATTCCATCTCTATTTTTATAATTCACAAAATCAACAACATAAGCCATTGCTCCATTTACCAGACCTCTTTCAACATTTAAATTCCTTCTCAAAATGATACGACAATTTAAACACACATTCAGAGTCTTTTCAAAACCAGCTGTTTTAGAAATACTTTTCTCTAATGAATCCAATTTTGTTTTCAAATTTTCTGACAAAACAATTGTTGCACCCATATGCTCTATTTTATCTATTGCTTCCAGTTTCACAATTTCTTCATTTTCTAACTTTAACATTTTGTTGTTGAAGATGGAACATTCTTGCAGAGTTGGCATCAAACATATCCCAGATTTCTTCTCAGTCATTTTTTAAAAAATATTCTTTGGAAGAATGTTTACATTTGGATACAACTTTGAAATTAATCGAGCATGTAAAGCTTCTTTCCCAAGCTCACTTACTTTTCCGATTCTTACATCTTGTAGAATATTTTTATAATCTTCATCCTTTGCCTGTCACATATTTTGAAGCAGTTCAGCATATTTAAAATTTAACCGCATATTAACGTTTCCAATGCTTCCAAGGGACTTCCTGGTATCTTCATGCGTAAGCATTTTAAACACTGGTTGTCCTTTTACTGGAGTCAACAGCAGTAGATCTCCAAAAACAATAATGTGTGTTCCTCCAAATAACACATCATACTCTGTTCTAAGAATTTCTTGCATTCTCAAATGCACAAAAGCAAGCATTAGATTTGAGACCATGCTTACTTCATCAATGATAAGAAGTTCCATTTTCTTCAAGACTCTGGAAACTTCAGAACACGCATCTCCAGATAGCTTGTTGTAATGCAATTTATTATCATGCTCAACTGGCAGCATCAGTAAACGATGTAGAGTAATCCATTTAATGTTATGTGCTGCCAGTCCAGTTGGAGCGGTTACAACACAAGACAGCGGTGATTCAGTCCTTTTCTGCAAATAAGTTGCAATGGCTTTAATCAGAAAACTTTTTCCTGTTCCTGCTTCTCCACTTACGTACAGTCGAACAGGCTTAAATGATGTACATGAGCACACTTTTTTCTCATGTCTGAATCCATGTTCAATCTATTCTGTGACTTCGTCATATATCTTTTTCTGCTTAACGTTTAGTTGCTTTACCACATTTTTTAAGTTAACTACATCCTCTTGAGCTTGTTCCATAGCTCCTTCCACCTCATCCATGGCAGTTTCAGCTTCATTTTAGATAATTGGCCCTCCTAGTGGATCCTGACTCAATGAAGTAGAACTCTGACTGTCTTGAGAACTGTCTCTAGCAATCTCTTCAGCAATTGTGGTTTCTTGCTCTATTTCTTCGTTCAACATTTGCAGATAATTTGGAAAAACAGGACATTCTATGGTATTCTTAGTTGCATTAAAAGAGTCTTCATAACAGAGAAAATCTCCAAGTAGTTCTTCTTCTGTACGCCATGGCTTAAAAAGTTGCAAAAGAGCTAAATAGTAAAATTCTCTTTTGTCTTGAGCTTCGCAACTCAATTTTCGATGATTAATCAAATGGCCTTTTCTCTGCTTCACTAGACATCCTTCATACCCAATGACAGCATATTTTCCATTATTGATATCTTCTGTAATGTTCCTCTTCTAACTGTAGTTTTGTAGAACTTCATACAAACAAGTGTTCTCAAGGTGAGTACTTCTATTTGGATAGTATGTATCCAGCATGTTTGTCTTCAAAATATCTGTACTATTTGGTTCTTTCTCCACCAAATATTCAATTTCTTGTACAGATTTCAAAACTCAGTTTCGTGTTGGAGTAAGACCTAGACTCACCCAAATGATTGTTCTTGATTTGGCATAGAGACTTGCTGATGATAACCGATCAGAACATTCATATGCTCCAATTTCTCGATGCGACAACATCTTCAGACTGAAACTGTATAATTTTTTACTTATACTCTTTTCATGCAAAATGTCTTCCCACATTTCCTTCAGTTCAGTCTTTTCTTTTTTTGTGATGTAAGATGTCACATATCGAGCCACAGCAATAGAGTTGTCAGCAACAAACTTAATATCCATGTTAGCATTCCACATGGATAAAATCACTGGGTTGTAGTCGTTGATATACTTGGACTCTTCGTTTCTTTTTAAATTGTATGTATTTTTTGGTGATTTCCTTGTAACAGTATGTCGCAGAGAAGACATCAAAATATTTACTCTTCCTTTAGAAATCACTGGTTGTGGAAACGCAAAACGACATTTTGTGTAGAATTTCTCCTTGTTTTTAAATTTTCGACGAAAGTACTTTCCACAACGATGAGATTGAAAACGTAAAACTTGTTGCCTTAAACTGTTTTCTTCAGTAGTTTTCGGAACAGCACATGTTGAATATTCTTCAATGAAACTCATCACTGTGTCATCCGAATCAGTTCCAAATTTGGGTGCATCTTTAATCCATAACAACATATGTATATGAGGAGCACCTCTCGCTTTATATTCCTTCCTCCAAAAGAAATCCAAAACCTCTCCAAGGGGAGGATTTTTTTTGTTGGTAATAAAAGACATCATAGCTTCAAATCTATGATTAAAATATCTGCAAACATTCACTGGATCTAAAGAACACAGTTCTCCAGGTGTTTTCAATTCTATATTTTGTATGTTTCCATTTGCCTCTCGTAGAAATTGAAGTAAGTCGTCCCATGCATACTCAGCACAGCTAAGAGTGAGGAACCATGAAGGAGTTCCTAAGTTTCTTAGCATACATTTCAATTCCCCATGACGACGGAACCAATACTCGTTTGTTCCACGCTGACATGCCATGAGATTGATTAGCTGAGATTCCAAAATACTGTCTTGCAGATTGACTTTCTCCATAAAGTCCCTCGCCGAAACATTTTGCAGATGAGCTCCACTTTTCAGTATATGATTAACTGCATAAGAAAGCCCAGACAAATCACTTTCATACAGTAGATGAAACAAATACGGAATGCATTGACAAAACCTTGGATCTTCAGCATATAATCTTAAAGTCCGGTATTCAGCTGCAGGAATTTGAACTGGTCGATCGTCATATCGTCCACCTCGACCTGTTGGAAATAACTGTGGAAAACAACGAGCTTCCAAACTTTCTTCCCATACACTAATAGGACTTCCTTTTGCTGCTTTCATTTGAAACAAGTCAATTGCATTCCCAATTACTTCTTTGGAATGCAAAGAATGAACAGTATAATGTTCATATATTTCTTCACTTCTAGACACATCAATTTTTTCAATTTGGCCAACTGAACAATCACTGTCTTCTTCTGTAGCTGTTTCCTCTGCTCCAACACTAACATCTTTATAGTACTCATTGTTTTTGTCCAAATACATCGTTGCCTTTTTGACTTTCCTAACATCCACTAAATCTTGCCAGATTTTCTTACTCTTTGTCGGAACCCCATTAACTAGAATAACCAGAGGATCCTCTTCTACTCTTTCTACACCAATTGTATCAATATTTTTCTTGACATCTAGAGGCAAATAAACAAATCTTCCCTTTAATCCTCTTTGTAAATCTGTAGGAGGTAATTTCCCTATCTTAGGCTCCATGTGAACAATAGCTTGAAAAGGATGGACACATTGAATCAAAATTGATTCATAAGTATTTAAATCCATCAATTCAGAAGGAATATCTATCAACTGAAGATTATTATGAGCAGCTCTATCAGGCATTCTATTTTCATTTAATTATTTCAAACAATAATTACAAATACGCTGATCAAAACTCAAATCAAAAGAATTCTCCACCAACAAATAACTTACAAAATCCTTCCATTCACTAGTATTTATAAATCAACTAACCTAGTCTGAATCTTATAATGAGTCCGTCGACAACACACACAAGTTAAATTAGGCCTTTGACTTGATTTCACCTTAAACTTGGTAATTTCCTCGTCAAATTTTTCTGTACTTGAAATCTGTACATTGTCTTTCACATTACCATCCATTACTATATCTATTTCTACACTGTCCTCTTTGTTCCCAAAATAACAAAACTCAATTTCTTCACAAATAGTCTTCACATCTACTTCAGAACCATGCAAATGAGCACTGTTTAACTGTTTAAGCTTAAGTGCTGGACTTTTTGCATAATACAACCTTCTCACTAATTTCCTCACATTATTATGATGCACTGCTAACATCGTAAAATGATGAAAAACACTCTGACGTACTTTTCTAGAAAGACAAGCCAGTGAATGCCCATGCACACCTGTGTTTTCTCTCACTCTGCATGGATCTAACTCTTGCAAGATCTTCATTTTCTATTTTACACTTTTCTTACTATATGTACATAAGAAATTTCGAAGCAAATCGATTGAATCCTGTCGCACACTACAAATACTACTGCACTTCCATGTGTACACTGGACCCTTAGTACGTCTTCCTAAAACTTCATCACTTAATACCTCTTCTACCTGTTACCGTAGCAACTCCCTCCTAACTGAACTCTCAGGTTCAAAAGCTTATTCTACAATGTTGCAAATGAAGTCAGCAAGGATGGTTGAGCTCTCAATACACCAGCTTATCGGGTGCATTATTTCTTTAATTGGCTTTTTCTTAACCATTCAAATTGCTTCTTTCACAAAACACAACCATGCACCCTAACTTTTAGTTTTCAACTATCTAAATCCACCAATCATTGCTTGTGATTCAAGAGTAGAGGAACTCCACAATTATTTTTCTGTAAACTCCTACTGTTCCAACTGCCATTTCATTCCCACACTTCATCTGACTGAACCAGAACCTTCTCTCATCATGTATTCTGTGTGGATTATTGGACATAGCTACATCCACTGGGCTCACAGGTATGCAGCTAGCAGAAATTTTCACAACCTTGATTTATCAAATGTGGAAATCAAGTGGATTGGCCAGAGAGGATTGAGATGTCACCAATTGATACCATTGGTGAAAACCTTTTTGCATCTGCCAAACCGTGACCTCTTAATAGTGCACTGTAGTGGAAATTACTTGGGCACTATGACTGGGGTTGGTCTGGAAATGCTTTTAAAGGACACCTTTGATCAATTGATGACACTTTTTCCACAAACTGCCTTGGAATATTCCAATATATGCCAAAGACAGAAATGAAACTGGTCCAACCAATTTTGCCCACAATTTGAGAAAGCACGGAAACATGTGAATAAATCTGTTTCTGCTTACATGAGAGACTATGGAATGGGTTCAATATACAACAATAACTTGCGTTACAACATGCAAGACATCTACAGAGGAGATGGTGTGCACTTTTCAGATGAGGGGAATAGAATATTCCTCCTGAATTTAAGACTGTGCATTGGAACCTACGTGTAGGTACTTAAATCAGCCACAGAACCCAAAAGCTCTTTTCAGGGCTACCCTACCTCTGGTCACTCATAATGATTTTCTTTTTCTACCTTTTTTCACTATTTTTCACCAAAGTACGCTCCCCAGTACGCTCCCCGGTGCGCTTCCGGGTGCGCGTACCGGGTGCTCCCCCCGAGAAAAATTGTAACTTTTTTTTGGGGGGGGGACATAAATGGGCCTCCTAAACCCCCCTCAGAAAACCTAGAGGGTCAGGAAGTGTCTACCGTGCCCCCTTCTACCCATTCCCAACGTTGTTTGTCCTCCATCTTGTATCTCCATTCTACCGAAACACAAAATGGAGGACTCCGGTAACGCTGCCGGGGCGCGTACTGAGGCGCGCACCTGTAAGAGCTCTCCCAAAAAATGTGGGAAAGTAATTTACATAAAAACCACTGGAGACACTTACACCAAATATAGAATAGGCCCTACTACATAGCAGTCCCTACCATTTACCCAGATTTGGTGGTATTCCATTGAGCCATTTGGGCTGTAGCCCTGTCTAAATATCCTGAGGTAAATTACATGACAAAAACACATATAAAACTGTTTGAATTTTCAACCAATTAAAATGTTACTTACATTTTGTACTTTTATGTGCTGACATTTGATTGGTTAAGTACATGAATATATATGAAAAATGAGAGGGAAACACAGCCATTTTGACTAACACTACCTAAGGTACATTTGGAAAGAATTTTGACAGAAAACTTCAACTACTTTGAAAAAGGTAAGTTGTTAATTTGAAAGGAGAGCTATGTTATGCACTTTAAATTAATTTTGGAAAACGTTTTCAGATAGTTATATACTGTCCCTCTGTAAGAGTTAGAGATTGAGATAGGCTTCTCTGTTATAATTATGGATTGAATTAGGCTTCTCTGGTATAATTATGAATTTACTTAGCCTTCATCACAGGCACTTTTTAATAGTTCTACTTCCTGCCCAAAGATAACTTCAGTGTTAAAAACTCACAAGTACCTGTCTGAACTTAAACCCAACAGTGCCCTATCTCTACTGCTATATTTATTTTTTGTGCAATTTACAGCAACAAAATGGGAGGAGAACAGAATATTTCTTTCGAAATTGTTTTGGACAACAACCCTGAAGAAAAAATTGCTGAGAATGATAACCTTGATTTTATGGATGGATCTCTGGACCATCAATTAGTTCAGTGTGTGGAACAATAGTATCACAGAATGAAAATGAGGACATTCCAGAAAATATATTGTTAGAAGTTTTATTAAATTTTGAAAAAGAATCAGAAAAATAAATTTATATTTAATAATCAAACATTGTACGAGACATTATTCATTTTTATATGTAATTCATCAAGTAGTTCCAAATGTTTATAATATTAAGTGAGACTTATAGTATACTGTGCAACTTTTTTGTGTTACATAGTAAGTTTGCTCATAGTTACTTCCTTTCTCCCACTTAATTATCTCCAATGTGTATTTAACATCTCTTTATCATCTCCTGCCTCCATGTTGTTTCCGCTTTCATGACAGACTATGGTATGAATTCCATATACCACAAAAACTTCTGTAACAACATGCAAGATATCTACAAAGGAGACGGTGTATATTACATTTTAGACTCTGCATTGGTATCTACATGTTGGTACTTAATAAAAAAAAAAAAAAAAAGAACAATTAATAAACATACAATTTTTGAAAAGTCTATCATTCTTTTTTCCCCATGGTACGCTCACCGGTACGCTCCCCAGTCCGCTCCCCGGTGCACGTACCGGGCGCTCCCCCCGCACAAAAAGAGAATAAAAAAAAATGTTTGCCCCGCGGGGCCCTGTTATAGCCCCCACATCAAACCTAGGGGGTCAGGGGAGTCTACCCTGCCCTCTTATGGTCATTTCCCCCTTTCTTTTGGCCACCTCTTGTGTCTCGATCCTACCGAGACACAAGATGGCGGCCGCTCTGGACTGTTTCGAATGTTTACAGACACCCGAGAGCCAATCAGCTTTCCGTGCACAAGTCACTTGGCGCGCCCGGTGCGCTTCCCGGTGCGCGTACCGGGGCGCTGCCATAGATATATATATTTTTTTGAACCTAAATTACTCAAAATCCACTAGAGGACATATCTTGAGACATAGCAAAGGCACATCGAGCTACCAGTCCCTACAATTTTGCCAAGTTTGGTGGAAATCCATTCAGCCGTTCGGGCTAAAAGTGAGTTAGACCGCCCTATGGAAATTAACATGGGGAAAACACGTTTTGGGACCCCCCTTTTATCTTGGACCCCGTTTGACGAATCCCCCCCAAACTTTCAGGGAAGGACCGGAGCTCGAAAAGGCAAATTTGAGGACATTTTCAGGCAGATTCGTCAACCGGCGCCAAAGTTATTCCAAATAGAATTTTGAGATTTTGCATTGAAAAAAATCCTAACTATAACTACCTACTGGCGACCGCCAGTAGGTAATATATATATATCAGCAAAAACCCTCCAGCGATGTGAAAGGAAGGAGCCTCAAGCAAAGATATTCAGGTGGGGTTGTTTAATGGAAACTGGACAGCATGGGTATAGTGCATTTCGGATTGATCCTTCTTCAGACACCTCTTGCTGCCGCGCCTCATGTCCGTAGTGTCCAGATTGAATGTCAAGTCAAGTCAAGTCAAGAGATTTATATAGCGCGCTACATACCCATAGGGTCTCAAGGCGCTTGAGGAAGGGTGGGGGTATTACTTGTCGAATATCCAGGTTTTAAGTTGCTTTCTGAATGCTAGGTGGTTCTGAGTAAGGCGAAGGTGAGTGGGAAGAGAGTTCCAAGTTTTAGCTGCCAGGTAGGAGAAGGATCTACCTCCCATGGTGGTTTTGTTGATGCGAGGTACAGTGGCAAGGGCTTGGTTGGAGGATCGTAGCTGACGGGAGGGGGTGTAGAAGGACAGTCGTGTGTTGAGGCATTTGGGTCCAAGTTCGTAAAGTGCTTTGTGTGCGTGGGTTAGGAGGCGGAAAGTAATCCTCTTATTTACGGGGAGCCAGTGGAGGTTTTTCAGGTGACCAGAGATGTGTTCTTTACGCGGGATGTCTAGTATGAGCATGGCTGAAGCGTTCTGGATGCGTTGGAGTTTTTTCTGGAGTTTTGCGGTGGTACCGGCGTATAGGGTGTTTCCGTAGTCCAGGCGGCTCGTGACCAGTGCGTGGGTGACCGTTTTACGAGTTTCGGTGGGGATCCAGCGAAATGTTTTTTTGAGCATGCGAAGAATGTTGAAGCAGAATGATGAAACGGCGTTGACTTGTCTGGTCATCGAGAGTGAGGAGTCCAGGATGACGCCCAGGTTCCGTGCGTGGTCTGTCGGGATGGGTGCTTTTCCAAGGGCTTCTGGCCACCAAGAGTCATCCCAGGCGGAGGGGGAGGTGCCTAAGATGAGGACTTCTCTTTTGTCTGAGTTCAGTTTCAGACGGCTGTGCTTCATCCACTCGGCTACTTCTTTCATTCCTTCGTGTAAGTTGGTTTTGGCGGTGTTAGGGTCTTTGGTGAGTGAGAGGATCAGTTGAGTGTCGTCAGCGTAGGAGATGATTTTGAGGTTGTGTTGGCGAGCGATGGCCGCAAGGGGGCTCATGTATACGTTGAAGAGGGTGGGGCTGAGAGAAGATCCTTGTGGCACGCCACAGATGACTTCAGTGGCCTCTGACTTGAATGGTGGGAGGCGGACTCTCTGGGTTCTTCCGGTGAGGAACGAGGTGATCCATTCCAGTGCTTTTCCTTGGATTCCGACGTTTCTGAGGTGCTGTAGAAGGGTGCTATGGCAGACTGTGTCGAAGGCAGCGGAGAGGTCGAGGAGGATGAGGGCGACTGTGCCTCCGTTGTCCAGCAGAGTTCGAATGTCGTCTGTTGCAGCGATGAGTGCGGTCTCAGTGCTGTGTTTGGCTCGGAATCCGGACTGTGAGGAGTCGAGGGATTTGTTGGTTTCGAGGAAGGCGGCGAGCTGGTTATTGACAGCTTTCTTGATGACTTTGGCCGAGAATGGAAGAAGCGAGATGGGGCGGTAGTTTTTGAGTTCGGTGGGGTCAGCTGTGGGTTTTTTCAGAAGGGCGCTGAGTTCTGCATGTTTCCAGCTTTCCGGGAAGGTGGCGGAGTTGAGGGAGCAGTTGATGACATCTCGGAGGTGTGGTGCTATGATGGAGTCTGCTTTGTTGAAGATGTGGTGAGGGCATGGGTCAGTTGGGGATCCTGAGTGGATGGAGTTCATCAGGCGGATGGTGTCCTCAGTGGAGATTGGGTTCCAGTCGTTAAGGATGTTCAAGGGGGGTGAAGGTCCTGCAGAAGGTTGGGTGGGTTGGTCTCCGGGTCGGTTGTCGAAGCTGTTGTGGATGTCTGCGATTTTGTCGTGGAGGAACGAAGCTAGTGAGTCGCAAAGGGCTTGGGAGGGGGTGATGTCGTTGGAGTTGGCTGATGGGTTGGTAAATTCTTTGACGATGTTGAATAATTCCTTGCTGCTGTGGGCGTTGTTGTGTAGTCTGTCTTTGAGTGCGGCTTTCTTGGCAGATCGGATTAGTTGGTGGTGTATGCGGATGGCGTTTTTGAAGGCGTCCCTGGTGCTGGTGCTGCCCCAACCATGTGTACATCTGCCATGTTGCAGTGAGTGTGGGACTCCAACTCCCAGAATGCTGTAAGTCTGGAATGGCGTGATGTGGGAAACCAAAGTCATTTCTTATAGTTTGTTGGCATTTGTAGAGCTGGGCAAACTTGATGAAGTCACTATTTAGACGTCCTAGCCCCTCGAGTCCCCGCATAACATTCCAACCCGTGGGGCACCGTGTAGCTGAATAATAGGTCGGCGAGATTGCACCAACACTCCCGTGTAGTCAAAGTCTGCACTTAAGCAGTGTCCGTCGCATATAGGCGCTCAGTTGGTGAGCTGCCTGTTAGCCCATACCTGAGCAAACTCTGTTGATCTGCTCACACAGAAACCAGAAAAGCAGGCAGCCACTTGACGGAACGGGTCTCCTTAACGTGTCTCTGGCTGACACGAAAAATCAGCAAAAACCCTTCAGCGATGTGAAAGGAAGGAGCCTCAAGCTGGGATATTCAGGTGGGGTTGTTTAATGGAAACTGGACAGCATGGGTATAATGTATTTCGGGTTGACTCCTTCTTCAGACACCTCTTGCTGCCGTGCCTCATGTCCGTATATATATATAAATTCACTGAAAAAAACCATAGGTTTCAGAGACGTTATAGTTAGAAATTAGCATTTAAAAAAGCTTAGAAATTCACTGAAAAAAACATATTTTTCAGAGAAGTTATAGTTAGAAATTAGCATTTAAAAAACCTTAGAAATTCACAGAAAAACCATAGTTTTCAGGGGTGTTATTTCACTCGTACAAAACCATAGAAATTCCTCCGTTATAGTTAGTTCTGCTAACTATAACTCACGCACCCGCAATGCACTGCTGATGATGTCACATATTACATAATTCATGACATGGAGAGTGACATCACTGATGACATCTCAAATGCCATCACTGATGACATCATCCAGTGAATGTGGTTTAGTTTGAAATTTAAATATGTATTAAATATATACACCAATCAGTATTGAAGATTGAGTGGATATATAACTGTCTGGATGGAGGATTTAGTAGCTGTCTGACTGTCTGTTTAAGTGAATAATTAAAAGTGTCTCACTTCATACATGGATTAGTAACTAAACTTTATGAATATGTGCATCACTGTCTCTGTGGTTGTATAACATGCTGCATCAGTTAGTCACTAACTACATGAGTTTGTATATTAGTGATTGATTAGTTGGGTGAGGTTTTGTACGGAACACTGAGTTTGTGTGTGGTTGGATGTGGTGTGTGTAACCCTATGCATAGAGGTGTGAATGGTTGATTAACTAGGTGTATAGGTTTTAAGAGTGCCTGTGGAAAAGGTTGTTTGGGTGAGTAAATGTAAGTGTGATTAATGTTTTCATGAATGAGTAGGATGACTGCATAACCGACTAAGATGACTGCTGATGTGTCAATGTCTATATATGTGTATACGTGTATTTGATAGTGTTTTATTAATTAGCAACTGCATGTATAAGTGATTCTGTTGTTGAATGGGTAGTTGTGTGTGTAGACTTAGGAATCAGTGAGTGGGTATGTATTAACTGGTATTGGTGTGTCAATGGTTTCAAATATGGTACTCTGTATTTTACAGTGAGTGATGAACGGTTATACTAGTGTACGATGAGGTGTATCAGATTGTCATGTGGATGATGGCATCATTGATGTCATCAGTGATGTCATTTGAGATGTCATCAGTGATGTCACTGACCTTGTCATGAATGATGTAATATGTGACATCATCAGCAGTGCATTGCGGTTGCGCGAGTTATAGTTAGCAGAAATAACTATATTGGAGGAATTTCTATGGTTTTGTATGAGTGAAATGTCCATCTAACTATAACACCCTTGAAACCTATTTTTTTTCTGTGAATTTCTAAGGTTTTTTAAATGCTAATTTCTAAATATAACGTCTCTGAAACCTATGGTTTTTTCAGTGAATTTCAAAGGTTTTTTAAATGCTAATCTTTAAGTGTAATAGGAGTGGTACATATTTTTTTACTGATTTTCTACAGTGTTTTAACTGTTTATTTATAAATATTTTATTCATGAAATACCATTATATATTTTTCAGAAAATTGCAAAAAAAGTTTTTAAAAAAATTCAAACTGAAATATTGTTTCATTTTTGTGTTTTATTTTTTTTATTTTAATATATTTATATTATTTTCTTTTTCTCCAAATTTTTTTTCAGAGTCGCCCACCCAAAGCGTACACATCATGGTGGGTGCGCAGATTCTAGCCGCCATTTTAGAAAAGTCGTGAAGGATCCGCGTACGGTGTGCGACGGCTGTGTGTTTTTCAGTTACATCATATACATTTAATATTACATGATGTACGCGATTGGCATGCGACCAGTCTGCGGCTCGTGCTCCCACGCATTCGTGACACATGCGCATTTTGGAACGCGACACTTGCGCAGTGGCGGGTCCCGCGTGAAGTCATATACGTGCTGGGACGCGCTGGGTGCGCGACTCCTGCAAACTTTTTTTATGTTCCAAAATGATACGTATGTGTCTTTAATATACATATTAGGGCAGGAGATTATCTAAGATATTCATAAAAATAATATATTTGTACTTATAATAAAGTCGCGTTGGGTGCGTGCTTTGTGAGCACAGAGTGCGCGGATCCCATGTGACCAAAAAAAATAAGATTTCGTTGGTACATAACATTTCCCACTGTAACTATTGAAAGACCAGACTCATTTTAATCATTCTTGTTGGAGCAACTTTAGAGAGACATCTCTTTTCCTACAAGAACCCTTTTTGCTTGTTTTTTTAAGTGTTTTTCAAAAATTATCAAACAAAATGGCATCTGCACAGCAGCAGCAGCAGGAGGAAGTATCTTCTGAAGAAGAATTCTTGCAGGAGGCACTACGTCCACAGAAGCCAGAATCTGTCATGTGGAAAATCTTCACTTTTCCACCTGGAGAGAAGAAAGTAAATGCGAGAAAAGTGACGTGCAAAATTTGTGACCGAGTCCTGTCAAGAGGCAGTGAAAAAAATACTCTTGTGGCATTGCTTCTATGTACAAGCATCTCCTGATCACACATCCTCTCAATCTTACTCGGGAGGAAATGAGGCGAGCTGCTTTGAACCCCTCACCTGATGTGGAAAGTACGTCTAGAGCATCCTCAGGAACACCTGCAATTGACATTAGGCCAGAATTCGCCTTTCTCAAGCAACACTACATGAAGTGTAAGAAACTTATATGCTTCAGTGAGCAGTCGGTGGATGAAGTTTGTGTTGCGCAACGCAACCATTGTTGTTATTTTTTTTATTGTTGTTTTTGAAATGATAAGTAGTTCCAAAAGTTTCCTGTTTTATTCCTTCCTTTTTTTTGTTCATTTTTTTGAAAAAACACCCAAACAAATACAAAATTGTTAAAAAAATACAAAAGAAAAAAGAAGAAAAAAAAAGTTCTTATCAGAACTACCTTATCTGGTTAAAGAAAGAACTATAATTGCAAGGTAATGTGTGAAAGTTTGGTTGAATATATGTATAGAGGAGGCAAGATGGAGATCGCTGGCTCAGATGTGTGAGCCAGCTGCTCTCGACCTCCCACACCTGTTAAGATATACCGATGATTTTCTCTACGGAAACGCAAGAGATTTAGTGGATAGCTTTTGCCAGATAATAAAAAAATGCTTACTGTAATGTATGGAGTACCGAGTGTTTACTTTTGAACTTGATTCTCGGCGAACGGCAGGGACGGCATGTCTCATCTGCTTATGACGGTTTTTTCCCTGTTTTGCAAAACGCAAATTGGATACATTGTTGTAGGGCTAGGAGCGGCCACGAGAGGTCGAGCTGGTACTCCGATTCAAGCAGGAGTTCATTCGGAGATTGGAGTCGGCAATTCGGGTACTGGAGCTGTGAGGATTTGGGATTCCACGGGGCCCTGCAGTGTGTGGAAAATGCCTCCCAAGGGTGGCAGAGGGAAAGCCAGGGTCCTGCTCGACTCAGAAGCTGCTGCCCCCGCTGTCTCTACTACCGCAGCGTCCACCGGCACCCGGGCTAATGGGGCTGTGGAGAAAGTGCTGGACCCGCAGGGTGGCAATAAATCGGTGAAAAGTGACAGCAAATCAACCAAAGGTGAGAGTGGAGGCTCTCTCAATACGGCAAAGACTGGTAACCGAGGGAAAGACACGATCCCACAATTCTTTGCAGTGGGGAAAGGAGGAAAGAATGTGGAAACTTGCGGAGCTCAGGACCATTCCATGGACACTACACAAGAAGTAATGGTCAATGAAGGGGCTCTCCAACCTACTGTGGACTTGATGGAGGCAACTGTGGTACAACAGCCTGACAATGAGGCAGCAATGGATGAGTTGCATGGTGGCAATCCCTCTGAAGTAGGTAGCAGAGATGGGGGCCCCTGGTACTTACTACCCAAATTAGTGAAGCTACTGGAAGTTTTATGCTTCATATGGATGATAATCTTCTGGCAGGCAGTAAGGAGCAAGTGGCTAGTTTAAGTGATGTCCTTATGGGAAAAGACTCGGTTAGTATGGAGTCGTTAGAGAAGGAGGCCAAATTGGTTGATCTGGTTGAGAAGTTTTTTTTTGTTATCAGATCATTCAGGACATTCAGACATACGGTGACAGAAGGAAACAAACCACTCACTTCAGGCACAGAATTGTCGGAAAGTAGCCCACAGACAATGCGTAAGAAAAAGACCGAAGGGCCTCATTTGTATGCACACTCCCCAGTACAGGCACGTAAGATAACTTCCCAGTCCCCAGTGGGAACTGTATCCTCTGTAAATGAAAGACTGCCAGATGCATCAGTGGAGTTAACTGAAGATGTATCTTTGAGCCTCATATATACAACAATTATGACCCACAGGGAGGAAACACGGTCGGAAAGTTTGAGGACACAGAATGTGTGTCACAAACTACAAAATTCAGTGCATCGCATTGGTAATACATGTTCAGAATTTACTACTGGAATCACCGAAGCAACATTGCGTATCTTGCAGCTGGAAGATGAACTAGCTCGCAGAAGTCAGTGAACGAGACTTTAAGTGTAGGAAAGGAGGAATGGCACCCAGGATCTGGAACTCACTCCCTCCTGAAACTAGGCTCATCTCCTCCATCACACTTTTTAAGAAAGAAGTAAAAGCTATTCTCATAGCCAAATACACCTGACCTATTAATGTGGTTCTGTAAAGACTCTGCACCGATCTGTATTATTCTGCTCGATCCCTACGACTATGTGTTTTACCTGTATTATTGACTTACCTGATTATCTATGCACACATTTATCTGTAATATTTGTATTATTGTTGTACCTGTTCTACGTTACTCCCTAATGACCTGCTTTTCACTCTCTTGTTGGTATTCCCTGCTTTGTAAAGCGCTCTGATATCTGCAAGGATCTTATTCGCGCTATATAAAACTTTCAAAATAAATAAATGGAAGTTGGCCGACTTGGAGAACAGGGCTTAGCGGAACAATTTGAGAGTGCTTCAAATCCCCGAGGGAATTGAAGGCTTGGACCCTCGGAAAATTATTACTGAGCTGTTTACTGAGGCATTTCTGGATTTAACCCAATGGGATTGGCAGAGAGAATTACAGAGAGCCCATAAATTTCCTTTCTCTATCCGGGCTCGGGCAGGGCAGGGGGTAGAGGTGGCTAAACCCAGGGCTATTCTTATATCATTTAACAACTTTTTCGCACTTGAAGCTGTTTCTCAGTTGGCATGCCCTGATATGAAAAAAGCTGGCAATGGAATCTGATTTTTTTGTCAGGCCTGACTACTGTCACCAGATGGTAGAGAAGCGGTGGCAACTCCGCCAACTCATTGCACCATTTCAGTCTAAGGGGGCCCAGGCATTCTTAATACAACCAGCTAAGCTTAAAGACATCTATAAGGTGAATACTTGGTACTTCACCTCGGAAATTCAGGTGAATGAATATCTGCAAACACTTGGGTCGATTCCGATTCGGGAAAGAAACCCGTACGACGATTCGTATTCGTAGCCGTTTCCGAACGAATCGTACAAATCCGTCCGAATCGCGTAGTACGATCCGTAGGCAAAAAATACGTCTGAATCTTTGCGAACCGTATGAAAATCAAGTAAAAATCCATACGATACGGAACGTGAAAGTGAACTTTACGAATCGTAAACATACTATTCAACCCGATCCAGACCGGTGAATCCAAATGCGATTAGTACGGGGAAACGTCGCGTTTGAGTTGTACGGAAAATGTCGTGTATGAGCGAGCCGCAAAATCAAATACGAGACGAACCCCCCGGAACGAAGTGCACGCGAACCCTGTAAAAACATCGGGTATGAGCGAGCCCTAAAAACAGCACAAGGAGGTAGAAAACAACTCATAACGCGTGAATGTCGCATTGCATACACCAATAAACAGAAGCAAATACAAGTAAACGAGCCGTACTAAACCACAAGGGCACTGAAAAACAGCACAAGGAGGGTGGAAACGACTCACACTACACCACAAAACATGTCTCCTGTGTGCAAACTATGGCAATGAATGTCCTTGCCCGATCCAAACAGGCAAACACAGGGCCTTACTCAGAACCACCCCTTATAACACACCCACCAAAAATTCAAACTAAGCCCCACCCACAATGGACCAATAAAAAGGGCCCACACACACAAATCATGATCCTTCGCAACATACACAATTAGCAAGAGACAGTGACAACACACCAACAACTGCAAACATCCACCTTCACACATACCCCCAATCACATTCAGACCCATACACCCCCATTCACATTCAGACCCACACACCCACATCCATAAACCCGTCACCCCAAACCATGTCCGCACAGAAGAATCCAAAGTTCACAAAGGAGGAGATGGAGATCCTTGTAGATGAGTTCATCAGAGTCGAGCCACAGCTGTTTGGCGCATTGGTCAGACGGACCAGCATAGCTGAGAAAACACGCCTGTGGGAGAGGTTAGTCGATAGGGTCAATGCTGTTGCACCCATCAGATGCACCAGAAAGGAGTACCAGGCCAGGTGGTACTATCTGTGGAGGATGATCAAGCGGAAGATGGACGAAGACTATGCACAGAGCCAACACACTGGAGGTGGTGGTCCCCGCAGACCAGTACAGTACCATCCCTGGGAGGAGAAGGTCATGGCCCTCCTACCACCGGTGGGAGTACATGGCATTGAAGGAGTCGTAGAGCCTGGTGAGTACACAAACAACTCATGTAACATGGGGATAATGGTATCCACATCCCAAGTACAAAAAATGCTCGCAACAACCCCCAGTGCCTGCCACCCACAACTACAGGCAAAAACAATGCTAATGCCACTAACATGTGTATGGCTCATTGACAAACCAAGGCCATGCTATGTCCCATGCTACAGGAAGCACAGACCCAAGAATGGACGTCCGGTATGCTGGGAAGGTGGGTGTCACAAAATGCATTGTGAGACTCCAAATCAGACCCAATTGCATGGGCGTCCACGGAGGGGGCAAGGGGCCTCTTGCCCCCCTCCCCTGGATAGCCAGTGTGTCTGGTGTGGGCCCAATCAGGGCTGGCCCTAGTCCATCATGCTTTTGAAAATGTGCCTTTGTTCCTGGTGGCAGCACTCTCCATTGGATGGGAAGGGTGCAAGGGGGTTACCAAGAAGTGTGAAAGGCAGAGGGGAGAAGGGTGCAAGGCAGTGGGGAGAAGGGTGCAAGGGGGAGGGCCAGAAGGGTGAAAGGGGGAGTGCGAGAAGGGTGCAAGGCAGAGGGCAAGAAGGGTGCAAGGCAGAGGGCGAGAAGGGTGCAAGGCAGTGGGGAGAATTGTGCAAGGCAGTGGGGATACGGGTGCAAGGCAGAGGGCCAGGAGGGTGCAAGGCAGTGGTGAGAAGGGTGCAAGGCAGTGGGGAGAAGGGTGCAAGGGGGAGGGCCAGAAGGATGCAAGGGGGATGGTGATGAAGCTAAAAATTTGCCCACCACCAAAAACATTTCTATGGACACCCAGGCCCAATTTCCCTCATCCCATATGGCCCAGGTACACACCCATGCACCATGCTCAATGCACAGGGAGTGGGAATGTACTGACAAGATAGCTGACACAGGGCCCTGGTGTAGGCAGCACAAGGCCCTCCTATGACCAGTGCAAACACAAACACCAGGGCACACAGTCAGATATCTTGGACAGGAATTCACAACCACTGTCATGGCAGCATGCTCCATGGGGGGACAGACACACCACAAGGAAGGCCCAGTTTCAAATCAGACTCCAACTACCAGCACGGCCTGTCACACACACCCCTTACACAAACATAGCCTTCTGGGACAGGCAATGGAGTGCCCCATTGCCACAATCATCATGTAACATAACAAAACCAATACAGATCTGCTGAAGCATCAAAGCAGAAAATGCACGGTGCAGGTTCACAAGCCCCTTGCGCTTCTTTCATGATGCCGTTGCGTCACCTTAGTGATGGAGCAGCCGCACAAAAGTGGAGCCATGGTGCTGGGTATTTACAAAGTGACGCATCTGGGAGATGTGTCACTTTCTAAAGCCCTGCGCCGGAAGTAGGTGTACTGGCGCAGGGGGTTGGTTGGGGTGGGTGGGCGTCACAGCATAGCAACATCTCCCAAAAGTCACTTTTAGGCACATCCTGCGTCAAAACCTTGCGCATGCTTGAAGCAGGCGTAAGGATTGACACAGCATTGTGCAGATGGGGCCCCACAGAGCATTGCTGGAGCTGCGTTGTGCAGGGAACACAACTCCTGCAATGTGCCAATTCTACGGCAAAGATACGTGACACAGCTGTGCCGTATTTCCACCATGGTGCTCCGCCTTGTAAATGTGTTGCATCCATGCTGGCATAGCTGTGGTGCACAATGACTGGTGAATCCCTGTTGATATGCATGGCTGTGCCAGTCATTTTAAATATACACCCACATGTCAATGACTCCTAAGCACAGATCAATCTCAGCCCAAAACATACCCATCCACAAGTGAACATTGAGAACAATCCAAAGCATAGACAACTACCAGGTGGAACAGTGCCAACGACAATGTGTATGAAAAATGGATGTTGCATGAAATGGAATTAACATTGTCTGTCTCTCACACCCACCGGGCAATGTGCAGAATTTGCCTTGTTGGGGGAGATGAATCCATCCCAGGCTACGCAGGACCCTGATCCCACTGACAGGGACACCTCTCACCTCTCCATGGATGACCCCGACCATCCTGGCACCTCTGGTGCCCAAACCCCTGCAGCACCTGGATCAGGGACATCTGCGCCAACCACCACCACCATTCCTGCCACATCCCAGCAGACATCTCGGAGCCCTGCCCACACTCAACAACTGAGCCAGTCTGACAATGAGGGACAAGGTTTGCAGGGCACCCAGGAGGTGGCAGACAACACCACCACTGGCATCCCTCAGGTGTCCCGTCGACCTGATGTGCCCACAATGGCAGGCCAGGCTCGTGTGGGCAGGGGTGGCGGGACTGGCACCAGGGGGAGGTGAGAACCTGACCAGCCAGCTGCAGGGCCCGGTATGTCTGAACTGCGCAACATCATGGAGGCATACTGGCGGGACACCAGGGAGTTCAGCCAGGTAGCGGGGACCCTCACAGAGATCAAAAACCTACAGGCCGAGCAACACGCCAGTCAACAAGAACACCAAGGACGGATGGAGGCAAGACTGGCTGAGCTCCTGGCGGTGCAAAAAGACATAAGCCATTCACTCCGTCGGATCGCAGACAACATGGAGCACCCTCCCTGTGTCACCAGGCAAGAAACATCTAGGCGAAGACCGCCAACAGGCACAGGGAGGGAGGAGGAGGAATCGTCCAACGGAGCGTCCCATGCATCATCAAGGCCTGCATATGAGGGTCCCCAAGGAAGTTGGGTTGTCCACGGAAAAGACAGTGAGAGGCAGTGGGCCATAGGCATCTCCCAGGTCACCTGGTCTGGCATTTTGACTTTGTGTGCAACAGCATCACCTCATTGACTGTCCTACTCTCCCACATGGCTTTGCTGATTGCAGTCTGAACAATGATGCCAAGCACTGTGGTCTGGACTCTGTTGACTCAAACTGCAAGGCATCACATCTCCCTCTGTGAACTTTGGATTCCCGGCATTTCTGTACAGCACCTATCACTTACTCACGTTTCCCGCACAAGACACATAAATAAACAAAACAAACACAAGTGAAATTGATGTTGCAGTCATTTACTATGAGTCAACAACATATGTGTGGGGTTATGTCAAAGTATGCCAGAGTGTGGAACAAACTAAAGCCATCCATACACTTGGATTTGAGTCCGGTCGAGGACACACATAGGTCACAATGTATCATCAAATACATACATGGAGCGAAATACTCACCGGTGATGGTTTCAATCTGCTGAGGAGGGGGTGCTTGCCATACTGCTCGGACAGACTGTTTTGAAAGAGTTTTATGAAGGTGTAGAGGTCATGGGTCATGTGGAGGTGCCCAGGGAGGGAGTACCACATCTGTTTGGTGATGTGGGAGAACTATCTCCCGCATGCAGTTGTACTGTGGATGTGATGAATGGTGCCCAGGGCAAGGTTGGCTGGACGGAGTTGGGGCAATGGGGTGTTGGATGGGAGACATCCATGTTCGTCTTTGGGGCTGGGGTTGTGGAGTGCCTCCTGAGTGTGGCTGAGGAGGCTGAAGGAGATCCTGCAGTTGACAGTGAGCCTATTGTAGGTATCTCAGGTGGACGGTCATATGGCTGTGGCAGGGGATGTTGAGGATGAGGTGTGCGGATGCACCCTGGATGTGCACAAGTCCTCCTGGAGTCCGGCTGTTGTTCCTGCGTAGACGGCGTTGCCGTAGTTGAGCTGGCTGGTGTTGTGGACTTGGCTGACTGTCTGTCTTGACTAGGATTGGATGCATCTGAAGATCATTTGCAGCCTGCGGAGGGACTTGCAGCATGAGATAGGAATGGTGTTGAGTTGCATGGTTATTGTGAGCGAGGAATGTACGAGGAACACCTGCTTGCATGTGTGGCCACTGTGTGCTTGTGCGCTGCCAGGCCGGTGTGATACAAGGAGTGGTCCCAGCCATAACGGGACATTCCTCATATGATGAGCTCAGTCTTGTCATAGTCCAGCCTCAGGTGGCTGATGTTCATCCATTTGTCAACGCACCTCATGCCTTCTTGAAGGCTGGATCTGGGAGTGGCTGGGTCTTTGGTGAGGGTGAGGAGCAGCTGGGTGTCAATGGCATAGGACATGATGATGAGGTCGTATGCACATGTGATGGTGGAGAGGGGGTCGTGGAGACATTGTAGATTGTCACGCTGAGAGAGGAGCCCTGGGGCATGTGCCCGATGACCCCAGTGTACTACGTGCTGAAGGGAGGAGGCGCACTCTCTGGGCCTTACTGGTGAGGTACTTGGCGATTCCATCCTGGACCTTCCTCTGGATCCCAGTGTTGGAGATGTGTGATCTGACAGTGTGGTAACACATGGTGTAGTATGCCGTTGAGAGGTCAATGGGGTGAGGGTGGTGGTCTCACCATTGTTGAGCAGGGTCCCAGATGTCGTTGGTGGTGGCAATGAGGGCTGTTGCAGTGGGGTGATTACTGTGGAAGATGGACTGGGGCGGGTTGCTGGAGATGTTTGCTTGGAGGGAGAGAATCAGTTGCTCGTTGACTGTCTTCTTGATGACATTTGCCGGGTAGGGAAGCAGGGTGATGTTCCAGGAGATCCTGCGGTACTGCCGTCCGTTGTTAAAGAAGGGCCTGGGTCTCTGCATGCCTCTAGCTCCCATGGAAAGTGGCATACTCAAAGGAGACATTCATGACATGCTGGAGGTGGGCTTCAAGGATGGTGTACGCTGTGATTGAAATATTGTGTGGGAAGGGTCCAGATGGAGAGCTAGAGTGGATGGTGTACATGAGCCAGGTGGTGTCTTTGCTGCTGACGGGAGTCCAGGACCTGAGGGGGGTATGTCCTGTGGATAATAGCACTGTCTGCCTCTGTGTGGTGAGGCTGTCATGTACGTCCACGAGCTTGCAGTGGTAGAATGTTGCAAGGGATCCCCTTGGCCTTGCAAGGTTGAGATGTCTTTTGGATGTAGAGATGGGGTCAGATAGTTCACTCACAATGCCGATGAGGTCCTTCATGTTGTGTGTGTTGGTGCATAGGCCATACCTGAAGGATGTCCTCTTGTCCATGCTGATGATATGGTGATGTCTGTGTGTTGCGGATTCCCGGGCTGAAAGGTAACAGATGGTTGTTTGATTTGCAAGGTTTGCACAAGAGTCCGGCGATACCTGTATGAGTCCAGTAGGTCTGCCTTGTCCCAGGTGGCTTAACTGTTGTCGTGCCGCACAGGAAAGTCCGCCAATGTGGCAACAGTGTTGGATCAGTTGCTGATCCGGTGTGTGCGGTTGCAGGGTGTGGCGGTGGCATTGATTGGAGTGTTCTGGGCGAGGGTGCCACACAGCTTGTCTGTGGTGACTTAGGTCAAGCATCTTTGGTTGATCTGTAGCGGAGTGTGGTGTAGTGTGTTGCTTGTCGGACAACTGGATGCAAATGTTGATGTACCAATGAAGGATGGTGGTGTGGTTGTCCTCCTGTCAGAAGTTGCTGTCCCCCTGCCCCATGTAGTCTGTGTAGGTGAGAGCCTGCGTACTGATGTAGTTGTCCAATGTCTGAGGACCATTCAGTAAAGCCAGTTCCCAGCTCTGTGCTCTCAGATTTTGCCATCATTTCTGAGGCAGCCTCTCTTCTCAAATTGCAGAAGTGTAAATCGGGTTCCCTAGCAACCACTTGCCCGCCAAGCAATACAACATCGTTGCTAAAATTCTCAATCACCATTTAAATGCCATCTAAAAACTTTCCCTCAGATTGGGCTATTATCCGGATGCGTGGAAACACGTGTTCCTCTTGCCCATCTTAAAGAAAGTCAATGCAGATCCTGAATCTCTCTGCAATTATAGACCTATCTCTCTTTTACCAGCTCCTGCCAAGATTTCAGACAAATTTATCTGTCAGCAACTGATGGCCTTTGTTGAAGATAATATCCTCCTTCACGACTCTCAATCCAGCTTCCGTCCCAGGAAACAAATCTGTATGACGTTTCGTATTTGTAGCCGTTTCCGTACGAATCGTACAAAACCATACGAATCGCGTAGTACGATCTGTAGGAATAGAATACGTACGAATGTCTGTGAACCGTACGAAAAACAAGGTTAAATCCATACAACATAGAGCCGCACAGTGAACCGTACGATTCGTGAACATGCCGTACGACCCGCCAAGTACGATCCGGACCGGTAACCGAGAACGTGATTCGTACGGAAAGTGGCGATTGAGCAATTCGTACGGAGAACCACAGATACACATACATACCGTACCCCTGCGATCATGGCGGTACGCACTGTACCCCTATGCTCTGCACCCCTACGCACCATACACCTACACACCGTACACCTACACTATGTACACCCATGCACCGTACCCCTATGTACCGTACCCGAGTGTACTGTACCCCTAAGCTTCGTACCCCGACGCACCGTACCAGTTCGCACCGTACCCCTGTGAACATGGGGTGCACTCGCATACCCGGGGGAGTCTGTTTGCACACGTTTAGAGTCGAAATGTGCTTTTAAAAATGTTTTAAAGTCCGTAGAGAAAGAGTTGTACGGAGTGTTGTCCAGATGAATCGTACTAGCTGGTTCGTAAAAAGCTGCCTCGATCCGTACGAACATCGCGTACTGCGTGTTCTGAGTGCGATCCATACAGTTTCTTGAATCGTACGGTCTTTTGTACGATTTGTACGGAGAACTGCATTGAGTACACAT
Organism: Lissotriton vulgaris; assembly: GCF_964263255.1. Lineage (NCBI taxonomy): Eukaryota > Metazoa > Chordata > Amphibia > Caudata > Salamandridae > Lissotriton > Lissotriton vulgaris. The sequence continues at coordinate 1,508,817,730 of NC_141691.1, read as the reverse complement.
CGTACTACATCGTACGTACGGGTACAGTTCTGCGTACGAATCATACAGGAAAAACGCTCCGTACGGCGATTTGGACTGCATTCCGAATCAGAATTGGCCCCTAAGTATCTTCGGCACATTTCAAGAACGTATAGCTTTCCTTCATACCCATTTTTCATTCATTAGAACTATCCATCCCCATTAAAACATCTCTGCACAAGGGGGAGGCAGAGGAGAAGACACTGGATCTGGGTGCATCAATGCCAAAACAATGCCTAACTGGAAGGAGGAAAAGCCACATGCTGCACTGCAAGGATGGCCCTTGAGATGTGACACCAGCTGACCCAGGACTAGTTGGATCTCTTCAGGGTTGGATCTCTCCAAGGCCAGTGAGTCTGGCACCTCATGGTCCCTGAGGATCAGTTGGGAGAATAAACCGGTTTGGGGATCCTCTGTGGACTGGTCTTATTTCCACAAATCCCCTTCAAGAAGGCATGAGGATCTCTGACTTGGGGATTGTGGCAGTGGAATCATTTTGTTGACTTGTTGCAGAGAAACTGCAAGATTACCCTATCAACTGGAGAAAAGCACCAGGACCAAGCATAAGACAGGTCTGATGAAGGTAGCACTTAAAAACCCAGCTACCCATAAAAAGCACATTTGGAGGCCTGTGGCAAATGCTGCGGTGGATAGGGTTGGCCGCCAGAAACAAAACAAGCCCTAGTTTTTTAAAATTGGCCTAATGGGGCCAGAGAAACTGGCTTTGATAGTTTGGAGAGAAAATGGAATAAAAAAACTAGGCTTGGAAAAAATCTATATCACACTTTTGTAATTTGTGTAATTTCGGAAATTTTGTGTTATGATTCTTACATGAAATTCCAGAAATTATTCCACTATGCCACTTCACCTAATTGCGCCTATTCACAATAAACATTTTCTACTGAACGCTTTGGAACAAAAGATTGCAAAACGCTGTTGTTCGCAGTGCTCTGTTTAAATGCATCTTTGCACCAAAAACTGGTGCGAGGACACATTACCCGGGAAAATTTAATGTTGAAGAATGGATTTGCATTTTGCCTAATTGCACATAATATTGCATAATTTACTGACATTCATCAGAATTATATCAAAGCAAATTAGCTAATTTTAGACTCCACTATAAAAAACTAGTACATCCTTGTCTTCTGATTTTCCTAAAAAGATCCCCAGAGTCATCTTGGTCCTGGGAATCAGTTCATCTCTCTTCTTCTTGAAATTCCAACGGAGGGCTTCCGTGGGGGTTTCCTCCCCAAGCCAACTTTTGGTTTCAGGAGATAGGGTCATATCATCTAAAATAGTTGTCAATCAGTCATTGCAACACATAGTAAATTATTTTTCACAGATGCATGAACAGCTCTTCGTCCTAGATAAGATATGACCACATACAGTTGGACAATTAATGAGAAAGATATGAAATTACATAATTCGAGTCTGGTATAGATTATTGTTTTATCTTGACACATTGATATGGATATATTATATAGTTCTGTTATTGCTTGCTTTTAGGAAATTAAATAAATGTATTCATAGGAAAATAATTAGTATGTATATTATTGAATCATGAAAAATTAGAGGAACACCATGATGTTATAAAGAATCCAGGAGTAAGTGAGCCCAAAGAGAGTGAAACTAATTGAGGTTGTATCTTAATTTAAGCTTCTTGACGTGAATACAATTCTTTCATATCAAACAATTGTATTGAAATGAATTTACCTTCATTGGCACGACTATATGCATACATGCATATCATATGGTATCATATATTGAGTAATTAGATTGCACTACAACTCTGAGGATTTGATCTGGAAGAAACATTCTATTTAGTTCACTGTAACTAATAAGAGACTAAATATGTGACTAGGACCCGGGTTGAAATGTGGTGTGTTTTGTTAGTGTTCAGTACTCTAAAAAAATAGAATTAAAACAAGAAAACTACTATTGCCCTGGCCCTGGTTTGGTTATCCTCCTTCCTGAGGGACCGCACCCAGGCAGTTCGCCTGGGTGACTTTTCTGCGGACTTTCGGAAGGTTTTGTGCGGGGTCCCCCAAGGTTCTTCCCTCTCACCTCTCTTGTTTAACCTTTACATTTCTCCCCTCATTTTTTCTTTAGAACAAATGGAGGTCGCCGTATATAACTATGCGGATGACCTCCAACTTGTTTTCAATCTGTCTTCTTCTTCTGCCTCTATTTCTAATTTCCAGTCTATTATGATTTTCATCAGGGACTGGATGGATTTCAATCACCTGAAACTCAACCCCGATAAGACCGAGTTGGTGCTGACGGGTGGTTGCTCCAGTCCCTGGTCTTCACTTTTTTGGCCCCCTTCCCTTGGTTCCCCTCCGGTCCCCTCTACCTCTGTCAAAACCCTAGGTATCAAACTCAACTCCCACATTACCCTGCACTCCCAGGTTAGTTCTGTGGTTTCTTCTTCTTTTCTTTCTCTTCGCACCATCCGCAAGGTCTCTCGATTTTTCACCTTCGAGGCCTTGAAACTGATTGTCCTTGCGATGGTCATCTCCCGCCTGGATTATGGCAACGCCCTATATGCAGGTATACCTGCATATAGTCTCAGGTGGTTGCAGATGATCCAAAACCAGGCGGCTCGGTTGGTCTTTAACCTTCCCAAATCCTCACATGTCACTCCCCTCCTGAAAACCTTACATTGGCTCCCGGTTCGGGAACGTATCCAATTCAAGCTTGCGACTATCACCTACCAGGCTAGATTGGGCACGGCCCCTGCATTCATTTCCTCGGAGATTATTCCCTACTTGCCAGCCAGGGAGCTCCGATCCTCTTCCCAATTCCTTCTGACAGTCCCCCGGTTTCGCCGGAAAAAGTGGGGGGGCTCAAAATTCGCCACCCTTGCCCCAACCCTTTGGAATTCATTACCCCTAGAGCTCAGATCCCTAACCCCATATCCCCAGTTTTGAAAGAAACTTAAAACCTACTTCTTCAGTAAAACTTTTATTTAGTCCCCCTGTCACCAGTCCTTTTCCCCTTGTTCTTTGTGGAGATCTGCCAGTTACAGCGCCATGAAACCGCTGGTGTAAGAGCGCTATATAAGAATTTTTAAACTCAAACTACTGCTGGGGGCCGTGTTACATATAGGGTGCAGTGTCCCTGTTAACGGCAAGGTGCACCTTTAAATAGGTGCACCATGCACAAGCAGGGAGAGTGCGCCATATTACCATGATTGCGCTGTCCCCAGGGCAGTCACGAACTTGTGATGCCCTGGGGGGCGGGATATTCAAGTAAAATATGGCTCACTGCTTCAAAGCCGCTCTATGTTTCCCTGTGCAGTCGGCAACCCACCTGTACTTTTAGGCGGGGCAAGTGAATATTAAAAGGCAAGCAAACCTTTAGAAAGAGTGCTCAGATCAATTATTAAATGATATAATATCGGGGGTCAGCTAAACATTTTTAAAACACTCCACTCAACGCCCAGCATTTGCAATTAGTCATCAGAAGACACAGGTTTTTTTTGTTTGTTTACTTAGTTATAAAAAAATAATTAAACACGTTATAATGAACGAGAGTAATTCCACCACCGCTGTGTATGGTCAGATTCTCTGTAAAACATACCAGAAGTGTCTTGTAATAAATATGCCATCGTCTTTGAAAAAATATGATCTTTCACATGACCTAGTTGCTCCTGTCAGTTTTCACAGCTTGTCACACCGATTAAAAAGCAATTATATCTCTGTTGATATCTCTAATTCGCAAAGGATGCAATTATTACTATAAAAAATTGAGAACATTTCTGATAAGTATCTAATTTGTCACAGACACAAATGCCATTCATCTGCTGGATTTGAGGCTTTTGAGCAAAATCTTGTGCTCAGCTTAGCAGAAAGGAAGCAATATGAAAGTACATTCTCACTTGAGTACACTGTGCAAGATGCACATAAATACGTGATATGATATAAGTAGCTATAAAGTCAAATTCATATGTGCTGACAATAAATGCAAAGCAAGCAGTTATTGTGCAATGATCTAAAGAGCTCTTTTTGAAACCTTTGGATTACATGCGAAAGTACTTCAATTCCCTAAATCATTGTCATTTATAAAGCAGCCCTTTCAAGACCGGCGTGTGACACACTCTACCACAAATCTTTATCACGTTTTCGCTGTGATGGCCTTCCTGCATACCTCGCTTATCATCTGTTTGCCTTGTCGTTTACCTAGATTAAGCAAATAAAGAGGAATAGGATGAACTCCAGCAAGGATACGTCGCAGGGATCTTCACCCTCTGGAAACCAGCATTTTATATACTGTGGATGGTGCCCAGATAGTGCAGGTCTGCCCAGACAGTGGGGGCTACAACCTCACTCTTGAATGGAGAGATCCACCTGCGGGTACTCTAACGGCAGTAGTTCTTAATCTTTTGGCTTCTTTGGACCACCAACTAATCATTACAGGAACCCGGGGACCCCACTGTATCATTATTGGAAGCCGGGAACCCCACTGAATCATTACAGGAAGCCGGGGACCCCCGGCCTATGCCTTTTGGAAGTTTTGAACAGCAAAACAATACAAGAAAATATCGAAACAAGCATTCATCAAACAAACACACAAATTATAAAATATTGTATTTAATTCACAAATATAAAGAATTTTTTTTAATAGGAAGACTGGATCTTTCCTAAATTCTCGTAACTGCTTTCTTTATAGACCCTTTTTAATCTGTTCATTTATTTCATTTTCCAAGCAGTCATAGACCCTCTGAGTAGGCTTCCCTAATGCGCACCGGTCCTTGGACCACAAGTTTAGAACCACTGCTTTGCAGGTAAGAGCAGCCACCTAAAAGTATTTCAGTGACAATAGTTCAATCATACATGTACGTTTCTTTACATGTCTCCATGCTGTGTTGAGAGGTTGTTTCAAACAGATGGAGGGTGGGAGCACCCACTGCCTCACATCAATTTGCCCCAATGCATCGTGGTAAATGCAGTGGATGATAACACTTACTTCTGTACAAGCCTTTAATTGTTCCCCGTGTTGGTGTAGCCTGTGCTGTGTAACTCTAGACACATGTTTCTTCATTCTTTCCTTCATCAGCAGAGAGCAACAAGTAATTTTGGGGGTGCTGGAAATACTTCCAAAATTCTTCTCAGATCTCTGTACAACTCACTGGGAGCAGGTACATAAACACAAGCTTGTCAGCCAAGTAGCTCAATGGAGCCTTTTCAAACAGAAGGAGCATGTGAGCACACTGCCTCACATCCCAGCAACAGGAATGGACGAAACTGAGGTCAATAGGAGTCCCCACGCTAGGGCTCCCATTGACTTTGGTTTGGTCCATTCCTATCACAGGCACTAGGTCGAGCCACATAATTATGGTAGCATTTTTATCGGCACAAGTGGGGTAATGCTGGGTGGTAAAAATGTTATAGATTCCTGCGGATTCCGAAAGTTCCATTACAGCAATGTAAGGAAAATGTGTGATTCCAGGCACAGTTTGAGGTTTGAGGATGGGGCAACCTTGAGAGCAGGTTTTGACACACATTCCAGGGGAAGGGATTGCTCCACTTAAGATGGGTGTGGGGTGTCGTGGTAGAAGCTATTCTGAGAAGCCATTGGAAGGAGGAGGAGTTGATCCATGGGCAGAGGGTGCAACTAGAGGCCCTGGTTAATGCGGGCCTCTGGACTTAAGAAAGGTCCAGACAGCGTTGGGATAATCTTACTATATGAAGCCCCCTGCAGTTCCACTGCCTTAAAGTACTTATTACCCATTAGTTGTAGGGTGATTTAGAGCAATGCATTCAAGAGGGGCTGGGCCTACCGCTCCACAATCTGAATAGTTTTTATATATAAGAATGCTTGTCACTCTTTGTTCTTTCCCCCTACATTAATTTTTGTTAATTCACAAAGATAGAGAATGATTATGATCAACAATAGGCATAACATTGATACATTGAAAAGTTATTCATGCATTTCATATAGTGCCTGACCTTAGTTAGCTATCCTGTGAGCCAATAGATGTTATGCCTCTTCTGATTTGCAAGCCTGAAGCTTTTGAAAGGCAGTCACAGGACTGTCCATATTATTCAAGTCATATTGTTAATTCTTTGACCAACCTAATTGGTGATTTGTGTACTTTTATTGGTGACCCGATATCCTGGCAGTAGGTGTTGTATATGTTGTAGATTGCAGGTTGTAGAATGTCCTTCCCGGATATCTCTGGTATGGTTCTGGGGAGTTAATAAATGATTCAGACTCCAGCATTGAACGTGTTATTAAACTATCTGTAAAACCCCTACTACAGAATGTGCCAACATAATAAGAAACCAGGAAAGGAAAGGAAAGGTTTATATCATGTGCCCCTGTCCTTTGTTGAATATCAAATGGAGGCTTTTCTGCTGTATCTTTTACTCTAAATTATTGTTTTGACATTGTAAATGTCATCTTTAAGCTATTATTAAATAAATCAATAACGCCTGACAAATAAACGCACAGTAGCATCCACTGTTGAATCCTACGGTATACAGGGGAGCTCAGATGCCAATGACACATAGATTATCCTTTCTTTAGGAAAGAAGACAGGGGTAGCTCAGCTAGCATGTAAGAGATATCCATGTGGCTGAGTGGATCAGGAAGAGATGCTTGAAAATGGAGACATTATTTGTGGACAGACTGCAGAGAGTTGGTTCAGGCACTGGTGGCAGGAAAAAAATGGGCCTTACTCCTGAGCCTGTAACAGTTAACATAAATCTTGGGACTACATTTCACAATAAGTTGTCTTTTCACTCCCAGATTCTGTCTGTAGCATGCTCGTACTTCTCTCTGATCGCCTGACCTTTTATTTCCTCCCAATAGAAACTTGAAAAATAATTGTGCATGCGATGATAACATAACGTATTGATTATGCCAATGCTCTGTATTTGGGGCTTCCTGGCTACATAGTAGACTGGCTGTAGATAGTGTAGAACTATGCAGCCAGGCTGATCCTACAGATCCCACTCAAACACCCATATTTTATTGCCTTAAAGAGTTGCACAGGTTGGTGGTGAGAGCACTGGTATTTGCCCAATAGCCTTTTAAAAGACTACAACTAAATACCTTGACATTAGGCTTAGCCATTAACAGCATGCAAGTCATTAAAATCTCAATATGTTCTCCTCTTGAAGATATGCAGGATTAGGCTTGCTTCTCATGGCAGCCCATCGTTCACATATTTAGCCTCTAAGACGAGTTCAGATAACAACTTAAAACGTGATTTACTATAATTGCATTTTTTCGTGCCTCATATTCTACTTGTAGTGCTGGGACACACTGTGAGCAGCTGTGCGCTGTATAGGTGTTCTTTTATTTGCTTTGAAAGAAACATAGCACCTGTGTAGTTATGATTAGGTCAGATTTTGAATTGAAAATGCATTTTTTGTTTTGCTAATACCCTTGACACCATTCAATGTATCTGCCCAGCAAAACCTTCCACAAAAAGTTAATCCCCTTTGAGTTCTTCTTGGCAGGTTTGCTAAGATCCATTAAAGATGGGCCAAAAACATGAGTGTGGGGGCACCAAAGGTGCCATTTCCTGTTTCATTTACATATACTTTGAGGCTGCAGCACTAACCACGTAATTGTGGATGTACATCATTTGCCACATATTGTGTAACATCTGCAGATTTCACAAAAAGTGGTGTTCCTATTTCAAATGAATAAAAAAAAATACTAATACAATGTTTTGCATATTACTTTATTTTTAGCACATAATTTAGAAGGTCTTGCTGCATAATTTGACCCTCCATATTCCGTACTCCTAGTAACAATGTTAACGCTCAGCAGAGTGATTTCAGACCTATAATTAAGATGATGCAATCCTTAATATATAGGCCACTATGAAATACTTTTCATTTATTAAATTACAGAGAAAGAGTGTGTAAAGCCGGACAGTTAGCTTTCAACGTGTGGTTGGGTGTAGGGGTTGTTCCGAAGCCAGGTCCTGCGGCCAATGATCATTGCGTACTCCCAAAGGCCTGAGGGTTGGCTGCATGTGGGTAGTTGGTGGTACACGGTGGTTGAACGCATGTGGCCCACCAGTTATAGTTTAGTGAGCTTCGAGATGTCTTCAGTGATGTTATCAATGATGTAGTTTAGCATGTCATGAGTGATGTAATATGTGAGGTCAAAAGCAGTGCATGATGAGGTGCAAGTTGTATAACTCACATCCAGTCATGTTACATCACTAACCTCTAACTCGCAAAATCAGTGTTTTAACTTTTTTTTTAAACATTTATTTTTATCTCAATGCTTAACATTATTGTCAATTTAACCTTTGTTTTATCCCTGCCATTAAATGACTCAGCACTCAGTTCCCATGTCCTGAATTAGTTTAAAAAAAGTAATATAACAGGGCAAGGTGGGAAAATCTGTTCCCCCTGGTACTTGTAAAGAGGGGGCCACCCCAAGAGCCCCAAACTTTTTTTTTTAAAGTATTGTACCACAGGTGACCCAGTTGTTCCATGGGACCTATCGCAGCCCTCCTGTGAAATACCATGCTACTTCTGTGGCACTTCCTCTTAAGCTTCATCATCACGGTACCACAGGACTGGACTGTGCAAGCTTCATTTAATAAAGTTTGCTTGGTTCTGTGGTACAATGGTGGTGAAGCTGAAGTGGTGGCATCACAGGAGTACAGTAAAAAATACAAAATTCATAAATAAAATGTGGGTGTAGGTTTGGTATATTAGTGTCTGCCGGGGGTTATATGCAGGACCCTGCAGGACTTTGCCTCCAGCTGGGCCCTTGCTCTGTTCAGTGGGCAGTTGGCTGCTCACAGGTGTGTAGACTATACAAAGTAGGGGTTGCACACAGGGCCTGGCCACCACTGGGAGTTAAGCTTGAGCGCTGGTACTATGGAGGTTGGTTACCTGCAGCACAGGTTTGGCTATAAAGTCAGCCCAGAGCCAAGGCCTTGCTATAATTTGGGGGCTGGGTGCCTACAAAGGGTTGGCCACCCATGAGGAGGGGAGATGGACTCAAGGTCTGCATAGAGACCCCTGCTATGTATGGCCATACAAATTGCACATGGAAAAAATTAGGAGAGGACTAGCCAGATCACAGACCCTGCAACCAACATCCGCTGTGCATGGCCAAAGGTGTTGTGCAGCGAGGGTTGGCCACCTGTGCGCATGTCCTGGCCAGAAGTCTGTTTCTGCTTCCAAGCCACAGCTGTGCATGGCAAAAAGACATGCACATCTGGGAAATTTGTTAACTATGATCGAATAGCCCCAGAAATTCACTGAAAAAAGCTAATTTGAAAGTGATGTTAGAGTTAGGTATGGTAAAAAGAAACTGGGTTATTCATTGCAAAGGATATGATTCCTTCACAAGAAATTGGTTCACAATTGCATTTTTACTGGAAACTAAGTACCCCATACCCAACAAAATTCAATAAATTATTGTCCAGTGAGTGCTTTTTACTTTAAAAAGGGAAAGTCCATTTATTACACACACTACTACATTTTATAACAAAATTACAAATATGCACAAATTGATCGAAATACATTTAGCTAACATTCATATCACATTTCACCCCAGTCGGTCTTGAACCACATGATCACAATGCACCTATACTAGATGCAACAGCACAATAAAGGGGGTGTCAAGTTTGAAATAGGCAGGCCTGCTGGCATTTCAAGAGGTATACAAATATATTTATATATATATTCACTAGAAAAAAAACATAGATTTTAGAGATGTTAAAGTTAGAATTCAGCATTTAAAAACCTTAGAAATTCACAGAAAAAAACACAGGTTTCAGGGATGTTATAGTTAGTTGGACATTTCACTTGTACAAAACCAGAAAACTTTGGCCGTTATAGTTAGTTCATCTATCTATAACTAGCGCCCCACAATGCCCTGCTGATGACGTCACATATTACATCATTTGTGACATGGTCAGTAACATCACTGATGACATCACTGATAATATTCAGTGAATGTGTGCTTCTGTAAAGTTTAAATATGTTATATATATATATATATATATATATATATATATATATATATATATATATATTCACTGAAAAAACCATAGGTTAGAGACCATATATAGTTAGCTGGACATTTTATTGACATAAAACCAATGAAATTCCATATATAGTTAGTTGCACTAACTATATATCGCGCACCCGCAATCCACTGCTGATGATGTCACATATTACATCATTCATGACATGGTCAGTGACATCACTGATGACATCACTGATGACATCTCAAATGACATCACTGATGACATCACTGATGACATCTCAAATGACATCACTGATGACATCATCTAGTGTCTGTGTGTTTTTGTAAAGTTTAAATATGTTTTACATATTGAAGAATGAGTGGATGTATGGAAGACTGAGTGTGTGTGTGGCTGGCTGGGAGGTGTGTGACTCTGTGCATATCAATGTGTACTTGTATCAGTGATTGTATAAGAGAGTAAGTATGTGTTAGTATATGTGTGAAAAGTATGGTGTTCTGTGTTTAACTGTATAGATGAGGAAATCGAAGTGTGATTGATTCTTCACAGGACTGACTAGGTGTATGAGTGCATATGATAGTGTTGTAATAATGAGTGACTGTATGTATGAGTGATTGTATGGGTGAATGAGTGAATGTGTGTGTAGACGTAGGAATCAGTGAGTGCGTATGTAGTAACTGGTATTGGTGTGTCATGATGTCATCAGTGATGTCATTTGAGATGTCATCAGTGATGTCATTTGAGATGTCATCAGTGATGTCATCAGTGATGTCACTGAAGTATGGTGTTCTGTGTTTAACTGTATAGATGAGGAAATGGAAGTGTGATTGATTCTTTACAGGACTGACTAGGTGTGTGAGTAACTCCATGGATGAGTGGCAGTGTGTGAGTGTCTGCATAGGTGTATGAGTGCATATGATAGTGTTGTAATAATGAGTGACTGTATGTATGAGTGATTGTATGGGTGAATGAGTGAATGTGTGTGTAGACGTAGGAATCAGTGAGTGCGTATGTAGTAACTGGTATTGGTGTGTCGTGATGTCATCACTGATGTCATTTGAGATGTCATCAGTGATGTCATCAGTGATGTCATTTGAGATGTCATCAGTGATGTCATCAGTGATGTCACTGACCATGTCATGAATGATGTAATATGTGACATCATCAGCAGTGGATTGCGGGTGCGCGATATATAGTTAGTGCAACTAACTATATATGGAATTTCATTGGTTTTATGTCAATAAAATGTCCAGCTAACTATATATGGTCTCTAACCTATGGTTTTTTCAGTGAATTTTCAAGGTTTTGTAAATGCAAATTCCTAACTATATATGGTCTATAACCTATGGTTTTTTCAGTGAATTTCATTGGTTTTTTTAAAAGCTAATATCTATAGCTGTAAAATATATTCTTTATTACGTGACGTATCACGTAGCCACGTGAGACGCCTCATGACGCGTCGCATAACCGTGACGTATCGGTTCTGCAGCGCAAACAAAACCCGTAACGTAAGCGTGCCGGAGCACGCTTACAGATATATATATTTTTTTTAACCTTAATTAGACAAAATCCACACGTGCACATATCTTGAGGCCTTGCAAAGGCACATCAAACAAACAGTCCCTACAATTTTGCCAAGTTTGCTGGAAATCTATTCCCTTAATTTTTTTTTACTGTTTCTCTTGGTTTTCCCCTTGTTACGCTTACCGGGACGCTACCCGGTACGCGAACCGGACGCTCCAAAAACACAAGATGGCGGACTCCCGTTACGCTGCCGGTTAGCTGCCCGGTTCGCGTACCGGGAAGCGCCTCTACCGCGAAAAATCGCGGGGGACTTTAATATCCCCCTCATCAATCCTAGGGGGTCAGGAGGGGTTTACCTTGCCCCCTTTCCTTCATTTCCCCCTTCTTTTTTCACCACATCTTGTCTCTCGAACCTACCGAGAGACAAGATGGCGGCCGCTCCGGACTGTTTACAATGTTGACAGCTACGCTGCCGGTTAGCTGCCCGGTTAGCTGCCCGGTGAGCTGCCCGGTTTGCGTACCGGGACGCGCCTCTACGGCGTAAAATCGCAAAATTTTTTGCCCCGCGGGGCACTTTAATATCCCCCTCATCAATCCTAGGGGGTCAGGAGTGGTCTACCTTGCCCCCTTTCCTTCATTTCCCCCTTCGTTTTTCACCACATCTTGTCTCTCGATCGTACCGAGAGACAAGATGGCGGCCGCTCCGGTTTGTTTAGAATGTTGACAGACACCGGAGAGCCAATCAGATTCGCTTCGCGAAGTTCCGTTACGCATCAGGTACGCGAACCGGGGCGCTAACCGGAGCGCTGTCACAGATATATATATTTTTTTAAACGTTAATTTCTCAAAATCCACTGGAGCACATATAATGAGACATAGCAAAGGCACGTCGGGCAAACCATATCTACAATTTTGCCAAGTTTCATATAAATCTTTTCAGCCGTTCGAGCTAAAAGTGAGTCCAACCGCCCTATGGAAAAATGAATGGGAAAAACGCGTTTTGGGACCCCCCTTTGTTCTCGGCCCCCCCTTGACGAAACCTCACCCAATTTTCGGGGGCTGCTCAGAAATAAAATGTGCCATTTTCCTGAAAATTTCAGCCAATTCCGTGCACAAACGCCAAAGTTATTAGACATAGAATTTTCAGAAATCCCATAGAGAAAAAATCCTAACTATATATACCCACTGGCTATCGCCAGTAGGTAATATACATATATAAACATATGTAATCTGCATATCTATATAAATATAAATGCATGCATACATATACATATATGCATACAAATGCATGTTATTTACATGAAAGTTTTAAAAACACTAATAAAAGCAAAGCTAAAAAGCCACCTCATTACAAACAGAATGGCTTTAACTTAAACGAGGGCGAGATCTATTGCATTTTCAATGCTTGTTTACTTTGGTTCTATCAAGAAGGCATTCAGATGTGTCACACATTTGCCATGAATTCTGAATGTTAGCACTCTAGTTGCTCATTAGATCACTGTAGTAAAGCTAGTGCTCACCAGGGAAGTCTGCTGCTAATCATGGTTTGCAGCCATTTTCCCGCATTTTTTATCCCGCAGACTTTCAGTCCGCATACCATTATCCCGCAAGGTCATTGAGCTCGCATACCATTATCCCGCATTTTTTCAAAACGCATGTGCATTTATCGCGCATGCCTTTACAAAGAATTACGTTTTAAAGGCATGTATGGTAAATGCATTTGCGTTGTGAAAACCACGATGACGAGAGAGGTAAGTGGGTTTGTGTTAATTTTTTCGTGGGTTAGTGATTGTGTAGTGTAGTGTAGTGTTGTGTAGTGTAGTGTTGTGTTAGTGTAGTGTAGAGTTGTGGTGGTTGTTTAGTGTAGGGTCATGCTGGGGGTAGTGTTTTAGGGTTTAGGGTTGTGTTGTAGTGTTTGCGTAGTGTAGGGTCATGCTGGGGGTAGTGTTTTAGGGTTCAGGGTAGTGTTGTAGTGTTTGCGTAGTGTAGGGTCATGCTGGGGGTAGTGTTTTAGGGTTTAGGGTTGTGTTGTAGTGTTTCCGTAGTGTAGGGTCATGCTGGGGGTAGTGTTTTAGGGTTTTGGGTAGTGTTGTAGTGTTTGCGTAGTGTAGGGTCATGCTGGGGTGTAGTATTTTAGGGTTTAGGGTAGTGTTGACGTAGTGTAGGGTCATGCTGGGGGTAGTGTTTTAGGGTTTTGGGTAGTGTTGTAGTGTTTGCGTAGTGTAGGGTCATGCTGGGGGTAGTGTTTTAGGGTTTTGGGTAGTGTTGTAGTGTTTGCGGTAGTGTTTTAGGGTTTTGGGTAGTGTTGTAGTGTTTGCGTAGTGTAGGGTCATGCTGGGGTGTAGTGTTTTAGGGTTTTGGGTAGTGTTGTAGTGTTTGCGTAGTGTAGGGTCATGCTGGGGGTAGTGTTTTAGGGTTTTGGGTAGTGTTGTAGTGTTTGCGTAGTGTAGGGTCATGCTGGGGGTAGTGTTTTAGGGTTTTGGGTAGTGTTGTAGTGTTTGCGTAGTGTAGGGTCATGCTGAGGGTAGAGTTTTAGGGTTTAGGGTAGTGTTGTAGTGTTTGTGTAGTGTAGGGTCATGCTGGGGGTAGTGTTTTAGGGTTTAGGGTAGTGTTGTAGTGTTTGCGTAGTGTAGGGTCATGCTGGGGGTAGTGTTTTAGGGTTTAGGGTAGTGTTGTAGTGTTTGCGTAGTGTAGGGTCATGCTGGGGGTAGTGTTTTAGGGTTTAGGGTAGTGTTGTAGTGTTTGCGTAGTGTAGGGTCATGCTGGGGGTAGTGTTTTAGGGTTTAGGGTAGTGTTGTAGTGTTTGCGTAGTGTAGGGTCATGCTGGGGTGTAGTGTTTTAGGGTTTTGGGTAGTGTTGTAGTGTTTGCGTAGTGTAGGGTCATGCTGGGGGTAGTGTTTTGGAAAGGGGCGACCACTCGGTCCCCCCGAACGTATGGCCGAGTGCCTCGATCCCCCCGGGAAGCCATTTTGGGCGGGAGGCGCGTCTCGGCTGGTATGCCCGAAGCGGCGTAGCTGGGGCGCGCCCTTTCCCGCCCTAGAGTGGGCTGGCCTAGACACTGACGCAGCCAGCCACGCCCTCGGGGCAGGCAGGGGCGGGTGTACGCCCGCCCCGAAGACGGATAAAAAGGGACGCAAGACCAGAAGACATCCTCTTGTTCTTGTGCTCTGAAGCTGCACCTCCTCGCTGCACGTGAGCTCGGGACAGAACGAAGAGCCAATTTTGGGCGTTTTGATCTTTCCTTTTGTCTTCCAGATACTTCGTTGGAAAGATGCCCAAGAAAGGCGCGAAGAGAATGACGACCGACCAGATGGTTCGAGTCCTCATGAAGGAGATGTCCGAAATAAAGAAGCGGTTGGCGGGGCGAGACGGGGAGGAGGGATCGGGGCGTCCATCGGCTGGAGGGAAGCCAAAGAGGCCAAGAAGGGGGCCAGCCGGGGGAGACGTCCCGGTTCCCTGTGCCCCGCTCGAAGCGCCAGCCCCGGTACCGGTGGAAGGGAATCCGATTCCCGTCGTAGTCACCCCGACATCCACTGAGGATATGCCTCCCGAGTTGGCGGCACAGCTAGCAGCGTGGTTGGGCGACAGTAGCGAGGGCGCCACGGCTGCCGAAGCGCAAGCACTGATGAAACAGTTGCGCGAGAAACGTGATGCAGCCAAGGTGCCCGCGCCGGCTGCAGTGATAGACAAGCCACGAGTGGCGGAAGCAGCGTCCAGTGCAGGTAAGCGGCCATTGCCGATCGCGAGGGATGAGTCAACACCCTCTCGTAGAGAAAAATTGGGGCAACATGTTCCTTTGGCAATAAAGGAAAAGATTTGGGCGGGGGAATATGTAAACATTTTCTCCTTGCTTGTTGATCATTACGAGGTTGAAACTGTTAAGGGTCAAAAGGATCTGATGCATCCAAGTGTTTGGCGCGCAAAAATGGCCGCCTTTAAAGTG
The DNA here is from genome assembly GCF_964263255.1 of Lissotriton vulgaris. Classification (NCBI taxonomy): domain Eukaryota; kingdom Metazoa; phylum Chordata; class Amphibia; order Caudata; family Salamandridae; genus Lissotriton; species Lissotriton vulgaris. The sequence continues at coordinate 1,508,802,272 of NC_141691.1, read as the reverse complement.
AATGAGAATATTGGCAACTGGGGCAATGCATGGGGAATTTTTACGTCGATTCTGGGGGAACGTAGGCCTGAATTGCTCCCTGAGTTTCCAGTCTATCAGTCACGAATTATGGGGTACTCGACATCGCACCAAGGTAACCATTGGTTCTGTTATGATAACCTTTTCAGGAAGGCGATGGAGCATAACAAAAGTTTAACCTGGGACTGTTATGATTCTTTGACATGGGATAAAATGAAAGAGTCAGGGATGTTGAAAATGCCGTTGGTGGGGGGCACTGTTGGTGAGTCCTCCCGCCAATATGGGGGGACGCCCTTTCGGTCAGGTACGGGTACCGACGATTATTCGAGACCTGCCGGCAATACGGGGAAGAGGGGTTTCTGTTTCAATTTCAACAAAGGTAAATGTACTAGGCCCTCGGGGTCGTGTAAGTTCAAGCACGAATGTAGTGGTTGTGGGGCACCCCATCCTGAGTCCTCGTGCAGAGCCAGAACGGGTGAGAATGGGGGTAGAGGAGGCGCCAAACAGGTCTAATGTAGTCCGAGGGGCGCCTTTACCAACCCCGATTGATACCTTGGCGATGATTCCCTGGCTCAGTGAATACCCAGATCGTACTACTGCTGGGGTGCTGCGGAACGGTTTTTCATATGGTTTCCGCATCCCGGTGGGGGACTTTCAGGGTGTCGGGACGTGCAAAAATCAACTTTCCGTCTTGCAGCATACGACCGTAGTGCAGGATAAGATCCGGAAAGAGGTTATCCGAGGTCGGGTCGCCGGCCCGTTTAGTGTACCCCCGGTACAGAATTTTGTCTGTTCTCCTTTAGGGGTGGTCCCCAAGAAGGACCCAGGTGAGTTTCGATTGATCCACAATTTATCAGCTCCTCATGGTCTTTCTGTGAACGATGCAATTGATCCAGAGGTATGTTCGGTGCGGTACGCATCATTCGATGAGGCCGTAGCCATTTTGAATCGCCTGGGGCCCGGGACGCTGATGGCGAAATCAGATATCGAGTCAGCGTTCCGATTGCTCCCGGTACACCCGGACGACCAGCGTCTTCTGGGATTCATGTTTCAAGGTTCGTATTACATGGATAGGTGTATGCCGATGGGGTGCTCTATATCTTGTGCATATTTAGAGAAATTCAGTAGTTTTCTACAATGGGTCTTCACGAAGGACACGGGTTTCCGAAATGTAATGCATTACCTTGATGACTTTCTGTTCCTTGGGGCCGCTGGGGATGACGAATGTGGCCGGGCCTTGACTGAATTTTGTGTGTTAATGGATCAATTTGGCGTGCCATTGGCACCAGGTAAAACTGTGGGTCCCACGACTTGCCTCAAGTTTCTGGGGATCGAGTTGGACTCTAGTGAGGGTTGTTTTCGTTTACCAGCTGCCAAAGTGTCGAAATTCAGGGCAGCCCTGCAAATGTGTATAAATGCATCTAAAGTTACGCTGCATCAATTGCAGCAATTGGTGGGGAGGTTGAATTTTGCCCTGAGGGTGATCCCAATGGCCCGCCCCTTCTCCCGTTCAATTGCCCAGGCGATGGTTGGCCTAAAGGAGGGTCATCATCGCACGAGACTATCGGCTGAGGTCCGCCAGGACATGCGTATTTGGTTAGCATTTCTGGCGGACTTCAATGGTCGAGTCGTCTGGAACAAACCAGCCATGTCCTCTGAAGAGCTTGGTCTATGGACAGATTCAGCGGGAAGCATGGGCTTTGGCGCCATCTTCGGCACAAAATGGTCGGCACAAAGGTGGCCAACATGGTGGCATGAAGAGGGGCTGACGAGTAATATTGCTTTCCTTGAACTGTTTCCCATTTTGGTGGCCCTCAGAACCTGGCCCGATGGGTTCAAAGATCATTCTGTCATATTTTGGTCTGACAATATGACCGTTGTAGAATGCATCAATAGTCAGGCAGCACGTTGTAAAATGATTTTAAGGCTGCTCAAAGAAATTGTCTTACTGTGTATGCAACTGAACGTGGTATTCAGAGCAAAACATGTCCCAGGGGTGATGAATCAGGCGGCTGATGCACTGTCTCGTTTTCAAATGCAGGCTTTCTCGGGTTTCCTTCCCTCAGCGGACCCAGAGCCGGCACCCTTTCCCGAAGCTCTCTGGTCTCTCGGTGCCCCGAACTTCGTCACCTCGTGGGAGAGAGTCTAGCACCAAGGACGAGGAAGGCATATGAAGGGGCGTTTCGGGCCTATTTAGCCTTTTTGGGGACTGAGAGAGAGGGGCTTTGGGGGCATGAGGATTGGGTAGTACATTTTCTGATGTCCTTGCGTAGGGCTGGGAAGTCGGTGGCTACAGCCCAGAGGCATCGTGCTGCCATTTCCTTTGTTGCCAGGGCTCATAATATCTAGGAACCAACAGCGTCTTTTGTGGTACAGAAAGCGCTGCGTGGGTGGCAACGCCTTGAGGGTCGCAGAGTAGATGAGAGGCGCCCGATAGGTCTGGATAGGTTGTCCCAGTTACTGGCCACACTCCCCGCCACATGCTCGTCTCAGTACGAGGCCTTTTTGTTCCGAGCGGCTTTTACGCTTGCATTTCACGGGGCGATGAGGATAAGTGAGCTGGTGGCAAGGAGCAAACGGGATGTGGTGGGGGGTTTGTGCCGGGAACACGTTCAGATCAGGGGTGAGACGATGACTGTATCCGTTGTCAGGTCCAAGACCGATCAAGGTGGGATAGGTGACTGCATAGTCATTCGCAGGATTCCAGGGTCCTCCATGTGTCCGGTAAAGTGTTTAGAAGACTACCTAGCACGAAGGGTGGCATCATGGGGAGGGACATTGTTGAGACACGCGGACGCCACCCCACTGACGAAATTTCAGTTTCAGCGGGTGCTTGCGATGTCAATTACCGCAGCGGGCTTGGACCCGGGCGAGTTTGGGACCCATTCCTTTCGGATAGGGGCTGCCACTGAAGCTACAGCCAGGGGTCTTAATGTGGAACAAGTAAAACGAGTGGGGCGTTGGTCCTCCAATTGTTATAAGAGATATGTGCGGTTGCACATGTTGTGAAGCTGTAATAATGTACTCACGCTTCTTGTCTTTTGTTTGGTTTTCAGTTGCGCAAGCCTACGAGGCGGGGCGGACTATGCAGTCGACCCAACACCAGGCCAGCGGTCAGACATCACCGGCTGTGAGAAAAGAGGTGTGGGTCGTGGGCCACTCATACGTGAGGCGTGCCGCGGACGTATTCGAAGCAGGTGACATGATTCACGTAGCTGGGGAATACGGGTACAGGGTGTCCTTCTACGGAAGGGGCGGTCTCTGTATTGACCAGTTTCAGGCATTCTTTGAGGGTTTGTTAGGGCGGACGAGGTCACCGCCGTCTATAGTCATAGTACATTTAGGGGGCAATGATTTGGTCACCTCCGGTAGACGACTTCTCCTAGAGGCAATGCTTTCCACTGTAAGTTGGTTGGCGAGGAAAGTTCCGGGGTGCATAATTGCATGGTCTCATATGATCCCACGAAAAGTGTGGCGGGGGGCTGTTTCGATTCCTGCTTTGAACCATTCTGTTAGAAAACTTAATAACAAAGTGAGTAGGTTGTTCCGTTCCAAGACATTGCATTCTATCTCGCATGGTTGTATTAATGATGACAGTATGTATTTAGGGGATGGTGTGCATTTGTCTCGGGTGGGAAATGAGTTACTCATAGGAGACTTCTTAGCATGGTTAAAAACGTTGAAACATGACCTTTAGGTAGGAGTTGTGGGGGGTCCGGATAGCCGGTCAACTATCCGGCCTGTGGCGGTAAGGTCATGATCGGTGAGCACTAATTAGTAGATCCCTATGAGTGGGCGTCACCCAACACGGATGGGAGCGCTCGGGAGAGGTGGCCATTGGCCCCTCAATGGGGAGGCGGTCCCTTCTAAGGATGGGTCTCCGGAAGTAAAGGAAAGGCGGTCAAGGCCCCTTCCTTTGTAGGAGGGGTTACAGCTTCAAGAACTGTTTCCAGTTTCCCTCCTTTTGGGGATTGTGTTGAGAGGGGGTGGCGGGTATCTCGGCCATATGGAAAGGGGCGACCACTCGGTCCCCCCGAACGTATGGCCGAGTGCCTCGATCCCCCCGGGAAGCCATTTTGGGCGGGAGGCGCGTCTCGGCTGGTATGCCCGAAGCGGCGTAGCTGGGGCGCGCCCTTTCCCGCCCTAGAGTGGGCTGGCCTAGACACTGACGCAGCCAGCCACGCCCTCGGGGCAGGCAGGGGCGGGTGTACGCCCGCCCCGAAGACGGATAAAAAGGGACGCAAGACCAGAAGACATCCTCTTGTTCTTGTGCTCTGAAGCTGCACCTCCTCGCTGCACGTGAGCTCGGGACAGAACGAAGAGCCAATTTTGACCCACCCACCAGCCCCTGAAGACAGCCAGTTGTTTGTAATAAGGTTGATTAATTCTGCTTCTCTTTCGTTTGCAGGTTGATGTTGAGTATAATAAAGAATGGTCTGTTTTGAGTACGTTTTGCCATTAAAATGATTCAGATATAGTGTTGATTTTTTAAGCATGCTCTTTCGGGCATAGTGGCCAATGTATTCTTAGGTTTAGTTAGCACTGTCGTATTTATTTTGGTAGGCGGTAAGGTCATGATCGGTGAGCACTAATTTGTAGATCCCTATGAGTGGGCGTCACCCAACACGGATGGGAGCGCTCGGGAGAGGTGGCCATTGGCCCCTCAATGGGGAGGCGGTCCCTTCTAAGGATGGGTCGCCGGAAGTAAAGGAAAGGCGGTCAAGGCCCCTTCCTTTGTAGGAGGGGTTACAGCCCCCTCCTGGGGAATTTCCCGGGGCCAGTGACATCTGCGACGGCAGATGCGGTAAGTTGTGTGGGGTTGGGATAAGGTCTACGATACCTTCTAGATACCTCACACGAGTATTCGAACGACCTTTAACTGGCGTCGAGTTTTTAGGTGCCCCCGTCAAGTCAAGGGAAATTGGTAGTAGTTGCACTTGAGGTACGCCTCCGTGCTGTCGCCCCTCCCAAGTGGGAGGGGTAAGTCTGGTTAGGGATCTTGACACCGGTTATGACCTTGCCGTTGGCCCTTAAACGTTAGGATGTACAATTTCAATATGTCAAGAAAATGTTTTGTAGGATGCTAGTTCGGCTAGGAGAACCTCTGTATTAGAGAATCTGTTAAGGTTAGCCAAACATCGCAATGTGGTAATGAAATTGTACATAACATGAAACGTTTAATGTTTTTAATTTTGTTTTAATAAATACGGCCGGGATGGTCACTCCATCCCACTTCCAAAAACTTCAAGAACTGTTTCCAGTTTCCCTCCTTTTGGGGATTGTGTTGAGAGGGGGTGGCGGGTATCTCGGCCATATAGGATTTAGGGTAGTGTTGTAGTGTTTGCGTATTGTAGGGTCATGCTGGGGGTAGTGTTTTAGGGTTTTGGGTAGTGTTGTAGTGTTTGCGTAGTGTAGGGTCATGCTGAGGGGTAGTGTTTTAGGGTTTTGGGTAGTGTTGTAGTGTTTGCGTTGTGTAGGGTCATGCTGGGGGTAGTGTTTTAGGGTTTAGGGTAGTGTTGTAGTGTTTGCGTAGTGTAGGGTCATGCTGGGGGTAGTGTTTTAGGGTTTAGGGTAGTGTTGTAGTGTTTGCGTAGTGTAGGGTCATGCTGGGGGTAGTGTTTTAGGGTTTAGGGTAGTGTTGTAGTGTTTGTGTAGTGTAGGGTCATGCTGGGGGTAGTGTTTTAGGGTTTAGGGTAGTGTTGTAGTGTTTGCGTAGTGTAGGGTCATGCTGGGGTGTAGTGTTTTAGGGTTTTGGGTAGTGTTGTAGTGTTTGTGTAGTGTAGGGTCATGCTGGGGGTAGTGTTTTAGGGTTTAGGGTAGTGTTGTAGTGTTTGTGTAGTGTAAGGTCATGCTGGGGGTAGTGTTTTAGGGTTTAGGGTAGTGTTGTAGTGTTTGTGTAGTGTAGGGTCATGCTGGGGGTAGTGTTTTAGGGTTTAGGGTAGTGTTGTAGTGTTTGTGTAGTGTAGGGTCATGCTGGGGGTAGTGTTTTAGGGTTTAGGGTAGTGTTGTACTGTTTGTGTAGTGTAGGGTCATGCTGGGGGTAGTGTTTTAGGGTTTAGGGTAGTTTAGTTGTTTAGTGTATGCTAAAGGCATATTCGTTCTAAAAGTTTTCGTTATTTTAATTTGCGGCCTAATAGTACATGCGGGATTTTTTTTGCGGACTGATGGTATGCGGGATTTCGTCATATATTCGCTAATCATACTTTCTATGGCAAAATGAACCCCCTCATTTTGTTCCTTTTTAAATTAAATGTTTTAAGAGTTACCACTTTATTCCAATCAAGATGGCTTCAGGTGTGCCATACCTTTGTAATAAGTAGGACTGTTAGCACTCTAGTTGTTCTTTAGAACACTCTGGGACAATCTGTCATTGGGCTATAGTTGGGCTACATCTGGCTGATATTTGGGCTACATTTGGTTTTTTTTGTCTCTGGTGGCCATCTTTGGGCTACATTGGGCTACATTGGGCTACATTTGGGCTCCAACATATATATAGCCCAATATAGCCCAATATATATTTTTCAAAGTTAATTTTCGTAAAAACCACTGGAGCCTATATCTTGAGACATAGCAAAGGCACATCGGGCTACCAGTCCCTACAATTTTGCCAAGTTTGGTGTAAATCCATTCAGCCGTTCAGGCTAAAAGTGAGGCCAACCGCCCTATGGAAAATTGCATGGGAAAAACACGTTTTGGGACCCCCCTTTTTACTCGGCCCCCCCTTGACGAAACCCCCCCAAATTTTCAGGGGCTGCTCAGAAAGAAAATGTTCCATTTTCCTGAAAATTTCAGCCAATTCTGTCCTCATAAGCCAAAGTTATTCGACATAGAATTTTCAAAAATCCCATAGGAAAAAAATCCTAACTATATATACCTACTGGCTATCGCCAGTAGGTAATATATATATATATATATATAGGCCAAGTGGTATTGAAGAATGAGTGGGTATATAAGTGTCTGAATAGATGATTTAATAGGTACGTGACAGATTGTATAAGTGAGTGATTAAATGTGTCTTACTAAATGCATGGGTTAATGACTGATAAAGACATTCACACAGTGTAGTTAGTTAGTTGGTGTGTAAGCGGTTGTATGGGTTGGGGAGTAACTAAAGGAGGGTCTATATGGGTTATTGATTGGTTGTCTGAGTATCTGTATGGGTGCCTACGTGTCTGTGAGGGTGGGTGGTGGGGTGACTCTGTGCAAAGATTTGTGAGTGGGTGATTCACTGGGTATATGGATTCAAGAGTGTATCTATGAAGGGCTATATGGGTGGGTGAGTGTGTGTATGGGTGTGTTGGTGAGTGAATGGATGCTTCAGTGGTGCATATGTGAGTAACGGCATATGTCAAAGGCAGTATATGTGAAAGTTGGAGTATACAATGAGAGTGAGTAATATGGATGAGTGTGTGCTTGTATTAGTTATTGTATGAGAGTGTACTTATGAACGAACTATAATGGACAAATTTCTCTGGTTTTGTGTGTGAAATGCCCATCTAACTATAACGTCCCTGAAAACTATGTTTTTTCAGTGAATTTCAAAGGTTTTTAAATACTAATTTCTAACTATAACGTCCCTGAAACATTTTCAGCAAATTTCAAAGGTTTTTTTAAATGCTCATTTCTAACTATGCCTACAAAGGTAGGACATGTGCAGAAAGAGGAAGAAAGGCACAGAAAAAAGCAAGAGACATGCAGAAAGAACCAACAGAGGAGCAGAAAGAGGCTTTGTTGCAAAGTAATCCTGTGCCCCCAACATTTTGCTGATGGGTATTGGTGGTAATTGACTCTGACTAACCAGGCCTGGAGGCAGTGCTAAGCTGAAAGACACTTAGAATACAGTGAAAACACCTACATACTCTAGGGTACACTATGGGTTAGGGTACCCCTGTAATTGGCAAGACCTCCCCTTTATGTCCCTAGTACATAAAATTGCAGGGGGATTAAAACTACCTCTAAGTCAGAGGTGCAGAAGTAAGCAAGAGAAGTGCAGAGAGAAGCAACAGATGTGCTGAAAGAAGCATGGAAAGTGTAGAATGAAGCAACAGGGGTGCAGAGAAATGTAGAAAGGAACTAGTACGGTACAGAAATAGCCAACAGAGTTTCAAAAAGAGGCAATAGAGGTGCAGAAACAGGCAAGAGAAGTGTATAATGTGGCAAGAGAATTGCTGAAAGAAGCAACAGAGGTGTAGAAAGAAGCAAGAAAAGTGCAGAAAGATAAGATGCAATTGAGATGCAAAAACAGGCAGGAAAGGTACAGAAAGAGAGAAGACAAGTGTAGAAAGAGACAACAGGGGTGCAGAAAGAAGCAAATGAGGTGCAGAAAGAGGCAACAGATGTGCAGAAATGGGGAAGGGGTGCAGAAAAAGGCAAGAAAAGTACGGAAAGAAGCATGGAAAGTGCAGAATGAAGCACCAGGGGCGCAGAAAGAGGCTAGAGAAGTGCAGAAACAGGCAAGGGAGGTGCACAAAGAGGCAGGAGAATTGCTGAAAGATGCAACAGTGGTGTAGAAAGAAGCAAGAAAAGTGTAGAAAGAGGTGAATGAGAAGCAAAAACAGTCAGGAAAAGTACAGAAAGATGGAATACGAGTACAGAAAGAGACAACAGGGGTGCAGAAAAAAGCAAATGAGGTACAGAAAGAAGCAACAGACGTGCAGAAAGAGGGAACAGAGATGCTGAAAAAGGTGAGAAAAGTGCAGAAAGAGGCAAAAGAGGTACATACAGAGAAAACATGGGTGCAGAAAGATGCAAGCCAGGTACAGAAAGAAGCATGTAAATTGAAGAATGAAGCAAGAGGGGTGCAGAAAGAGGAAAGAGAAGTGTAGAAAGGATCAAGTGAGGTGCGGAAAGAGCCAATAGATGTGCAAAAAGAAGCAAGAGAGGTGCAGAAACAAACAGGAAAGAGAAGTGCACAAAGAGTCAAGAGAATTGCTGAAAGAAGCAACAGAGGTGTAGAAAGAAACAAGAAATGTCCAGAAAGAGGCAAGTGAGATTTAAAAACAGCCAGGAAACGTACAGAAAGAGGGAAGACCAGTGCCAAAAGAGACAACAGGGGTGCAGAAAGAAGCAAATGAGAAGCAGAAAGAGGCAACAGATGTGCAGAAAGGACAAAGAGAGGTCCAGAAAAAGCCAAGCAAAGTACAGAAAGAGGCAAAAGAGGTACAAAAAGAGACAGCAGGGGTGCAGAAAGAAGCATGGAAAGTGCATAATGAAGCAACAGGGATGCAGTAAGAGGCAAGAGAAGTGATGAAACAGGCAAGAGAAGTGCACAAAGAGGCAAGAGAATTGCTGAAAGAAGAAACAGTGGTGTGGAAAGAAGCAAGAAAAGTGCAGAATGAGGCAAAAGAGGTAAATAAAGAGACAACAGGGGTGCAGAAAGTGGAAAGACAGGTGCAAAAAGAAGCATGGAAAGTGCAGAATGAAGCAAAAGGGGTGCAGAAAGAGGCAAGAGAAGTGCAGAAACATGCACGGGAAGTGCACAAAGAGGCAAGATAATTGCTGAAAGAAGCAACAGTGGTGTAGACAGAAGCAGATAAAGTGCAGAAAGAGGCAAGTGAGGAGCAACAACAGGCAGGAAATGTACAGGAAGAGGGAAGACGAGTGCAGAAAGAGACAACAGAGGTACAGAAAAAAGCAAATGAGCTGCAGAAAGAGGTAACAGATGTGCAGAAAGAGGGAAGAGAGGTGCAAATAAAGGCACGAAAAGTGCAACAAGAGATAAAAGAGGTACATAAAGAGACGACATGGGTGCAGAATGAAGCAATACAGGTGCAGAAAGAAGCATGGAAAGTACACAATAAAGCTACAGTGGTGCAGAAAGAGGCAAGAGAAGTGCAGAAACAGGCAAGGGAAGTGCACATAGAGGCAAGAGAATTGTGAAAGAAGCAACAGTGGTGTAAAAAGAAGCACAAAAAGTGTAGAAAGAGGCGAGTGAGAAGCAAAAACAGTCTGGAAAAGTACAGAAAGAGGGAATATGAGTATAGTAAGAGACAACAGGAGTTCAGAAAGAAGCATAAGGTACAGAAAGAGGCCACAGACGTGGAGAAAGAGGGAAGAGCGATGCAGAAAAAGGCAAGAAAAGTGCAGAAAGAGGCAAAAGAGGTACATAAAGAGACAACAGGGGTGCAGAAAGAACGAAGACATGTGCAAAAAGAAGCATGAAAAGTACTCAATGAAGCAACAGGGCGCAGAAAGAGGCAAGAGAAGTATAGAAAGGAGAAATTGAGGTGAAGAAAGAGCTAATAGAGGTGCAAAAAGAGGCAAGAGAGGTGCAGAGACAGGCAAGAGAAGTGCACAAAGATGCAAGAGAATTACTGAAAGAAGCAACAGAGGTGTAGAAAGAAGCAAGAAAAGTGCAGAAGGAGGCAAGTGAGATGCAAAAACAGGCAGGAAAGGTACAGAAAGAGTGATGACAAGTTAAGAAAGAGGCAACAGGGGAGCAGAAAGAAGCAAATGAGGTGCAGAAAGAGGCAACAGACTTCCAGAAAGGGCGAAGAGAGGTGCAGTATGAGACAAAAGAGGTACATAAAGAGACAACAGGGGTACAGAAAGAAGCAAAACATGCAGAAAGAAGCATGGAAATTGTAGAATGAAGCAACAGGGGTGCAGAAAGAGGCAAGAGAAGGGCAGAAAGAAGCAATAAAGGTGCAAAAAGAGGCAAGAGAGGTGCAGAAACTGGCGACAGAAGTGCACAAAGAGGCAAGAGAATTGCTGAAAGAAGCAACAGAGCTGTAGAAAGAAGCAAGAAAAGTGCAGAAAGAGGCAAGTGAGGTGCAAAAACAGGCAGGAAAGGGACAGAAAGAGGGAAGACAAGTACAGAAAGAGACAACAGAAGTGCAGAAAGAAGCAAATGAGGTGCAGAAAGAGGCAACAGACGTGCAGAAAGAGGGAAGAGAGATGCAGAAAAAGCCACGAAAAGGGCAGAAAGAGGCAAAAGAGGTCCATAAAGACACAACAGGGGTGCAGAAAGAACCAAGACATGTACAAAAAGAAGTATGGCAAGTGTAGAAAGGAGCAAGTGAGGTGCAGAAAGAGCCAATAGAGGTGCAAAAAGAGGCAACAGAGGTGCAGGAACAGGCAAGAGAAGTGCACAATGAGGCAAGAGAATTGCTGAAAGAAGCAACAGAGGTGTAGAAAGAAGCAAGAAAAGTGCAGAAAGAGGCGAGTGAGAGGCAAAACAGGCAGGAAAGGTACAGAAAGAGGAAAGACAGGTACAGAAAGAGGCAACAGGGGTGCATAAAGAAGCAAATGAAGTGCAGAAAAAGGCAACAGACTTGCAGAAAGGGAAAACAGAAGTGCAGAAAGAGACAAAAGAGGTAGATAAAGAGACAACAGGGGTTCAGAAAGAAGCAAGATGTGCATAAAGAAGAATGGAAAGTTCAGAATGAAGCAACAGGGGTATAAAAAGAGGCAAGAGAGGCGCAGAAACAGGCAAGAGAAGTGCACAATGAGGCAAGAGAATTCTGAAAGAAGCATGAAAAGTGCAGAAGGAGGCAAGTGAGATGCAAAAACAGGCAGGAAAGGTACAGAAAGAAGGAAGACAAGTGTAGAAATAGACAACAGAGGTGCAGAAAGAAGCAAATGAGGTCCAGAAAGAGGCAACAGACGTGCAGAAAGAGGAAAGAGAGATGGAGAAAGTACTAGAGATTTGCAGAATGAGGTCAAGAGAAGTGCAGAAAAAGGAGAAAACATGCAGAAAGAAGTAACACAAATGCAGAAAGAGGCAAGAGAGGCACAAAAGGAAGCAAGAGTGGCTTGCACACCATTATTGCCACTTTTAGCAATAAGTAACAGGTGACCATTCTAGATTTGCAAAGGCTCTTCCACCACGCTGTAACACTTGTCGCTGCATTTTTGGTAATGTGTAACCCTGGGCGGGCAACTTCGCTACGCCCACGAAGTGGGCGTAGTGTTGCCTACTTCGCCCTTTGGAAAGTAGGCAAAGCAGGCAACACTATGCCCACTTCGTGGGCGTAGTGAAGTTGCCCGCCACCCGCCTCCCTCCCGCCCTCCCTAAATGCTTTAAATGAATTTATAAATGAATTATAAAACCACTTACCTTGTCCGCCGCGTCCCCGGGGCTCCCGCTCGTCATCGCGCCGCCGGCGCGCGCGTCTTGGATACTAATGTGCATGCGCGGCCGCCCGCACATGCGCATTTCTCATGAGAAATGCGCATGCGCGGGCGGCCGCGCATGCGCCTTAGTATCTAAGATGGCGGCGCCTGCGGCGCGATGACGAGCGGGAGCCCCGGGACGCGGCGGACAAGGTAAGTGGTTTTATAATTCATTTATATATTCATTTAAAGCATTTAGGGAGGGCGGGAGGGAGGCGGGTGGCGGGCAACTTCACTACGCCCACGAAGTGGGCATAGTGTTGCCTGCTTCGCCTACTTTGCAAAGGGCGAAGTAGGAGAAAACATGCAGAAAGAAGTAACACAAATGCAGAAAGAGGCAAGAGAGGCACAAAAGGAAGCAAGAGTGGCTTGCACACCATTATTGCCAATTTAACACCCACATTTAGCAATAAGTAACAGGTGACCATTCTAGATTTGCAAAGGCTCTTCCACCACGCTGTAACACTTGTCACTGCATTTTTGGTAACGTGTAACCCTGGGCGGGCAACTTCGCTACGTGTTGCCTACTTCGCCCTTTGCAAAGTAGGCGAAGCAGGCAACACTATGCCCACTTCGTGGGCGTAGTGAAGTTGCCCGCCACCCGCCTCCCTCCCGCCCTCCCTAAATGCTTTAAATGAATATATAAATGAATTATAAAACCACTTACCTCTTCTGCTGCGTCCCCGGGGCTCCCGCTCGTCATCGCGCCGCCGGCGTGCGCGTCTTGGATACTAATGCGCATGAGTGGCCGCCCGCACATGCGCATTTCTCGCATTAGTATCTAAGATGGCGGTGCCGGCGGCGCGATGACGAGTGGGAGCCCCGGGGACGCAGCGGAAAAGGTAAGTGGTTTTATAATTCATTTATATATTCATTTAAAGCATTTAGGGAGGGCGGGAGGGAGGCGGGTGGCGCATAGTGGGGCTACGCAAAGTGCGTTGGTGGACGTAGTTTTTTGCCCACTTCGCGTAGCTTTGCGAAGCCCCACTACGGCCACTACGCCCAGCCTTAGTAACGTGTGACCTGTTTTAGCTAGAAACAAGGCTTTTTTTGTTCAAATCAGCAGATTAGGGTGCAGATGATGAATTAAGTAGCTATTGCAGAAAATGTATAATTGTGCGAAAGTTGGTCCAGCCAATCAGTCACATTTTTCCAGTGGCCCTGCTCATACCTCTAACTAGGTCCACAAGTGTTACTCAGTGATTCCATCTTATTTTGTCTCACTGAGTTCATAGTTGAGCTTCTATGGAAACAAGGAAGACTAAACCTGAGATTACCACTCCACAACACAGACTACAATTCCACATATTTACTATCCATAACACATAATCCCACTCTACCTAATACCTATACACTAAATACTACATACTTTCTATCCACATAATTTCACTGCACAACATTCCACATAATTCCACTACACACAACGTTCATCGACTCAACTCCAAAAAACATTAGTAAAAGAAGTTTGCATTTACAACACCAATAGCTCTAATTCTCACAAATGCAAAACCAATTACATTGCAAACACTTTTTTAACTTGTAGTCTTGTTTGCAGAGTGGTGGAGAAAGGGTGCTGGGCCTCCGACCAGCGATCAGGAATTCCAGTGTGTAGGGCTTACAGGTGGTACCAGTAGGGCTTCTTGGCCTCCAAAGTCCCTCAGGAGTAAATTGGACTTCATCCCCCATCCCATAGTCTGCCAGGAGGCGAGTTTGCAGAATGGTGGAGAAAGGGGGGCATGGCCTCCAAAGAGGTATTAGCATCCCACTGTTTGGGGCTTACTGGAGGTAACAAGAGGGGTAGTTGGCCTCCAAGGACATCCTTGAGGGCCAACTACCCATCCTATTACCTCCAGCAAGTCCCACACAGCAGCATTGCTAAATTCGAAGAGCAAGCCACACCCCCTCTTCCCACCACTCTACAAACATGCTCCCTGGTGCGCTCTTGGATGGAGATTGAAGTCCCCTTCACTGGTGGGGTTCCTTAGGGGCCAATTAGCCTACCTCATACCTCTAGCAAGCCCCACACAGTGGGATTGCTGAGACGTGGACAAAGACCATGCCCCATTTCTCCACCACTCTGCAAACACGCCCCCTGGCGTGTTCTAAGTTCGGGGTTTAATTCCCCTTGAATACCGAGTGTCCCTGGGGGCCAACTAGCCCACCAGGTACCTCCAGTAAGCACCACACAGCTGGATTGCAGAGAGATGGTCCGAGGCGACGCTCCCTTTTTACACCACACTGCAAACACGGCTTCTGGCGCACTGCTACTCAGAGGAAGAAGTCCACTTGTATCCTGACATCCTCAGGACACAAGAAGACCTCATCGCCCCACCAGCAGTGCACTAGAAGTAACATTTGCAGAGTGGTTTAAAAAGGGGAGGGGGGTATCGTCCGACCACCTCTCTAAAACGCAGCTCTCTGTCGCTTACTGGAGGTACCTGGTGGGATAGTTGGCCCCAGGGACCCGCAAGATTGAAGGGGAGTTAATCCCCCAACTTAAAACGTGCCACAGGGCGCGTTTGCACACTTGTCACATCTGGCCCCACCCCCTCCCTGCACCACTGTGCAAACACGTCCCCAGGCACATTGTAAATTGGGGGATTAAGTCCCCTTGAGTCCTGAGGGTCCCTGGGGGCCAACTAACCCACCAGCTACCTCCAGTACGCGCCACTGAGCTGCGTTGCAGAATGGTATAAAAAGGGGGCTTGGCCTTTGACCACCTCTCTCCAACACAGCTCCCTGGCGCATACTGGAGGTACCTGGTGGGCTAGTTGGGCCCCAGGGACCCTCAGTATTCAGGGGTAATTAATTCCCTAACTTACAACGCACCAAGGGGCGCATTTGCAGAGTGCTTAAGGGAGGGAGTGGGGCCTCTGCGCAATGCTGGCTTTATTTTATTTTATTTTTTTAGAAGGGGGCTGGGTGGTCCCCTTCTTTTCCCATTTTTGGAGCCCTGGGGACCCCATCCCCCAGGGACTGACCCCTATGTTTTTAAAAAATAAAAAATATACAGGAAGGGGGTCACATGGCCCCCCTCCCGGGGCAAATTTCAGCCCCGGGGACCCTATCCCCCGGGGCATGGCCACAGATTTATTTATTTTATATTATAATTTTTAGGGAGGGGACCTGAGGGCTCTATTGGCCCCAGGGACCCAATCCACCGGGGCTGTGCTGTTGTATAGAATTTTAGGACCCTAGGCTAGACAACTTTGTAAACACTCCTGAGGCACAGCCGGGAGCAGATTCTAGATCGTGTTTGTAGTACTGTGTTTTTAAAAACTGTAATTTTGGAAACTCTTTTAACTTTGCACTTACCCTCTCTCCACACGATTGCTGTGTGTAGACACCCCGTTTTTCCAGCAAAACGAGCACTGGAAAAGCTGAAACCGGCGCCCTCTCTCTAACTGCCATTTCCCACGCCCTGACTTGGCCACGCCCACTACGAGGCCACGCCCCCTCGCCGAAGGTCTTAAAAGACGCGCTGATTCGCTAGCGCGCTGACAACTTTGTAAACACTCCTGAGGCACAGCCGGGAGCAGATTCTAGATCGTGTTTGTAGTACTGTGTTTTTAAAAACTGTAATTTTGGAAACTCTTTTAACTTTGCACTTACCCTCTCTCCACACGATTGCTGTGTGTAGACACCCCGTTTTTCCAGCAAAACGAGCACTGGAAAAGCTGAAACCGGCGCCCTCTCTCTAACTGCCATTTCCCACGCCCTGACTTGGCCACGCCCACTACGAGGCCACGCCCCCTCGCCGAAGGTCTTAAAAGACGCGCTGATTCGCTAGCGCGCTGACAACTTTGTAAACACTCCTGAGGCACAGCCGGGAGCAGATTCTAGATCGTGTTTGTAGTACTGTGTTTTTAAAAACTGTAATTTTGGAAACTCTTTTAACTTTGCACTTACCCTCTCTCCACACGATTGCTGTGTGTAGACACCCCGTTTTTCCAGCAAAACGAGCACTGGAAAAGCTGAAACCGGCGCCCTCTCTCTAACTGCCATTTTCCACGCCCTGACTTGGCCACGTCCACTACGAGGCCACGCCCCATCTTCTTTTTACCTTCATAATCATGTGCATATACCGGAAGCGCAGCGGGCGCGACGATGGCGCGCCGAAGGCGCGCTTAAGGCAAGCTCGTCTGCGCTCGTCCGCGATCAGGACGCGACCGGGGCCGGTAGCTATCTCCGACCCCCTAGCCATGTGATCACTACCTATTCTCGAAAGGAGCTGCTGTCTCTGAAACCCCCCCAGTGCCTGATCTGCCTTTTCCCTTCCTCTGACGTTCAAGGCATTGCTCACGCTTGCTCTGTCTGCAATTTCTCTCTTTCCTCCCCTGGCTACACTATCAGAACGACTCACGTCCTGATTCCCCCTCCTTCACGCGGTCTACCATCCCCCTCGACCCTCCGAGCTGCTCTGATCAACTGCAGATCCCTGAGTAAACACGCCATTGACATCTGGCAGTCCCTTCGGGACAACGACTGGGATCTGCTTTTTTTGACCGAAACATGGCTAAATGACACTACGAATCCCGCCATTACCCTCGCACTTCCGGAGGGCTATAACATCATCTGTGCAAACAGACCCAACGGTAAATCCGGGGGTGGTGTTGCATTAATTCATAAATCCAAATGGACGGTCTCCCTTCCCCCATTTGAACAAATTGACAGCATTGAAGGTCTCCCCTTCAACGTCCAAATCTCCCCATCCTCTTCTTGTTCTGGAATTCTTATTTACCGCCCCCGCATTCCAATGTCTCTCATTTACTGGCTTTGGCGGACTATCTCACTCAGTTTAGCACACGATACGCCAATTTCACAGCTCTAGGAGACTTTAATCTCCACGTCGATAACGATTCCTGCCCCCACAGCAGTAATTTCATTTCGACGCTAGCCGCTTGTAAGCTTGTCCAAACAGTTATCCTACCTACCCATAAAGCCGGTCATACTTTGGATCTGATCTGTTCCAACCTACCATCTATCCGAGTCACATCTCCCATCCCGGTTATATGGTCGGATCACTTCCTCATCCCTTTCGAGATTGACATCCCCTGCCACGCTAGACCTGCCATCACCCCTAAATCATCAGGTAGAAACTGGAGTTGCATCACTCCTGAATCACTCCTGGGACACCTCAAAAACTTTCCTCCTTGTCTGTCGTCCGATCCGGACATATTGATCGATAATCTGGACTCATGGATTACTCAGGCCTTGGATGCCTTAGCTCCCAGCAAACCCATAAAAACCTACAGGGCGACACCCTCCGCACCATGGTACTCTGATGAGCTGCGGCAGAAAAAGGCCTCTTGTAAATCCCTCGAACGCCTTTGGAGACTCAACTTCTCCCTTGACAGCAAAATTACCTACAAATCAGCCCTTAAAGAATATCGGAGAATGATTGAAAGACACAAACGTGATTTTCTGGCATCCCGAATCCAACTTGCCAGTAATGGCCCTAGGGAAATTTTCAACATAGTGAGATCCTTCACAAACCCTATTGCGCTGACTCGTACTCAGCCTGCCTCCCAGTCGCTTTGGGACAAACTCTCTAAATTCTTTGAGGATAAGATTGAGGACATATACTCCTCTTTCCCCCTCCCCAAAACCGCAGGGCAAAAAAAGAAACTTTCTACCCCCTCGCCCCAGCTACCTACCCTATTCGAATTTGACACCATATCAGAAGTAGACTCTCTGGCCGAACTAACCAAATGCAAATCAGGCTCACCCAAAGATCCCTGGCCTGCCAAGCTATACAAAAAACATGCATCCCTTCTCAACCCCTACCTCAATCTCATCTGGAATGATTCATTCAGAACGGGCTGTTTCCCTGCCAAATGGAAACATGCCTCCTTAGTTCCCATCCTAAAGAAACCCAACCTAGATCCAGACAATCCCAGTAATTACAGGTCTATTTCTCTTCTGCCTGCCCCAGCTAAGATCTTGGAAAGACTGGCACATTCCCAGCTGTCGAAATACATTGAAACCCATGGTCTTCTCCACGACTCCCAGCACGGCTTTAGGTCGGGCCACAGCACCGAGTCGGCCCTTATCGAAATGGCCGACTCGGTGAGGTGGACTCTTGACCAAGGATCGAGGGCGGTGTTGGTGCTGCTGGATTTATCAGCAGCATTCGACACCGTCTCTCACAAAATCCTGCTGGAAAGACTGGAGGACCTTGGGCTGGGTGGTGCTGTCCTGAAATGGTTTTCATCCTACCTTTCGGACCGCACACAGCAGGTTTTCACACACCCTTTTTCTTCTCTGGCCAGACCACTCAAATGGGGAGTCCCACAGGGCTCTTCCCTGAGCCCGCTCCTTTTTAACGTGTATTTCACCCCTCTGGCCAAGCTGATTGCACAGACGGGGATCAAATCTACCTCCTACGCTGATGACATCCAGCTTCTTTTCACTTTCGATTCTCACTCTGCTTCTGCTTTTGATCCTTTGAAATCCTGTCTCAGGGACATCTCGAGCTGGATGGATACCAATTCCCTCCGGCTCAACGCCGGAAAAACAGAGATCCTTTTTTTCAATACATCATCCCCCTTGGATTCCAGTATATGGTGGCCAGTAGACTTGAGCCTAGCTCCCATCCCTAAAGACTCAGTGAGAAATCTCGGAGTCCGCTGGGACACTCAACTTAGCTTCAAAAATCAGGTGCAAACAGTAGCAACCTCCTGTTTCGCCAAGATTAGAATCATAAAACGCCTCATCAACTATCTGCCGGCAGACTGCCGTAAGACTGTGATCCAGGCCCTGATCATATCCCATCTTGATTATGCTAATGCTCTCTACCTTGGTATCACAGCGGGCCTCTGCCACAAGCTCCAGACGGGCCAAAACGCCGCCGCACGGCTGGTTGAGAGAATCCCGGCCAGACACCATATCACTCCTCATCTCCGTAAGTTACATTGGCTGCCCATAGCAAAAAGATGTGTGTTCAAGGCCATGACTCTGGCCTTTCGAGCTTCAAAAGGCAAGGGATCGGCACACCTCAAAAACATTCTTCGACCTTATGCCAACTCCAGGACTCTACGGTCCAATACCCTCCATTTCCTGGAAACCCCCCGATTTAAACGATCTCGGGCCGGTGGCAAAACCTTTGAGGTCTGTACCTCTCAGTGCTGGAACAAACTTCCATTAGCCTTACGCACCTGTCAGACTGAATTAGTTTTCCGTAAATCCCTGAAAACACATCTGTTCTCCTCATAAATTTGGATATCTGCCCCTATGACCTCCCTTTGTTTTTCAGAGTTTCAGCGCCGGGACGCCCCGTTGGGGCCGCTGTGCGCTCTATAAATTTCTCAAATAAATAGGCTAATTTTTCCCTATTTATGCCCTTATATAGGTATAAATCACCATATCCTTATATAGGCATAGAAATCATAACCATATTTAGACATAGCTCATGCAGTCCAAATACAGCATGGCTACTTCCACTAGTTCCGAAAATCCACAACGATTTCTTGGAAAACTCGGCTTTAGCAGTTAGGGACTTCCCCTTGCTTGAATATAGATTCGTCCAAGAACTCATTGAGTTTTCAAAGAACTGAGACTCTTTGATGACGTTATTATGTCCAACTTTACGTCAAACTCGGCACCTTCGAGGTATAAATATGCCCACACTTGCCCAAGCAAACACACTGTGGTTTGGAGCAGTTCGACTATCTACTTGCCCGACGCATCTCGCTACAGCAAGTGCCGAAGGAAGCCGACCCTCCAGCAGACGCACTGAGAGAGACGTTGTCTTTTCTCTTGCCGAGAAATCCAGCTCCAGTGTTTCCAAGCTTCCCTTGCTGGTGTTGGGAAATCGAGTCCTGAGACAGAGAGATGCCAGACCTCCTCCATTCTAAACAAAGGTAAGGAGCTGATTAGACCCTAAGAGAAATCTTGGATAGATTCTTGGCAAAAAATAGTAAACCTATGCTACACCACACTTACTTCTTCCCTCGTACTAGACTTAGGTTAGGTACATCGGGGTAGGCGTATTTTAGAAGCACCAGTTGAGTACTTTTAGTCTTTGTTTATTCATGTATGTATTTTATGGCTTAGAAACCATACCATGCTTTTACAGCATTATTTTATAATACTCTTCTTGCTGTACATGTTATACTTTGCAGCCAGTATTAAGATTGTAGCAGTTCATTTCTTCTGCATGAGAAAGAAGACTGTTCAATAAATACTTTTTATTGAAAACGCCTGTCTCTCTATTTCTCTGCACCTCCGATGAAACGAAGCACGCACGATTGACTGAGTAAAATATCTATCTGTTGTTTCCCCGACTCTTTAGATACGTTTTATCTTGGGGAAACAAAGTTGTCATGTTTATGTGGTTTTCAGAAACGAATCCCTTCTTGTTTATTCGAGAAAGTTTCTAGTGACCTGTGAGCTAGCTGGCACTCACAATTAAGTCTAATATATTCGATTGAGACCTAATAGACATAAGTCCTATGTCACATCTATAGGATATATTATTCCAATGCGCAGAGCCTATTGGGAATATAGGAACTACACTACAGTGCCTCTTACTTTTATTATTTTTTTATTTATTTATTTATGAAGGAGGCGGCGTGGCCCCCCTCCTGGGCCTCTTCTGGCCCTGGGGACCCCATCAAAATACATAAGGCAGCAATCACTTTGAATTCGCCAATATAACCAATTGAATGAATAACCATATTTAAATGTATTCTTTATTAATATATGCATTGAATTGTTCATTAATAATCTTTGTCAATAACACATGTATATTCAAATCAGCTACAAAGATATGTGCAAGAGTCTGTTTTTTAAACTCTTCAGGCCTCATGTTGCTGCTATAAGGCCAATTACTAGGTGCTATAAACGTCTCTTTCTGCATGGTCACCCCCCAAGTATTTTGCCTTTCTCCTCCCCATTTTCCTGACCTCGATTTTTGACTTAAGGACTCTGGACACTTTACCCTTGCTGAAGGGCATGCGCCTCTTCGTAAAATATGGTACCATTGGAGTATCCACAATTGGCATATTTAAGTTACTTATAAGGACTGAGTTGAATGCACTATATACACTCAGGGCAAGTACATTAAATGCTACCAGTGGGCCTGCAGCACTGCTTGTGTTACTCGCCCAATTAGCCATTCAAACATGTCTCAGATCTGCCACTGCAGAGCCTGTATGTGCAGTTTTCCTACCATGTCGACTTGGCATTTAGAAACCCTTGCCAAGCCTGTAACTCCCCTTTCATTACACATAAGTCACTCCTAAGATAGGCCCTAAGTAGCCCATAGGGCAGGGTACTGTGTAAGTAAAAGGAATGGCATATACCTTTTAGTTTTACATGTCCTGGTAAAGACAAACGCCCAGATTTGTTTTTCACTACTGGATTGCCTACCCCTCTCAAAGGTTAGCATTAGGGATTCCTCAATACATTCATTAGTCGTAATTTCTGATTGAGAAGGAGTCGAATTGTCATGGTTGGTTCCGATGGAAGTGTATTGTACTACATCCTCTCTAATTGTAAAGTTGGATTTATGATTCAACTTAAAAAATGATTCAACTTAAAAAATGCCACTACATACAGTATGGTCTTGTGTTGGCCTGACTCGGTTCTCGAATGGTGTTTGGAGCTATCTGTCGGGGTATACACCTGTTACAACGCAACTTTTACAACTACCTACTATTACAACGCAACTTTCACAACGCATACCATTACAACGCATTGCGCTGGGGGGCGCTCTAGGATAGGGAATAAGTATAATTTACTATCCAACACCTTCCCTAGTGTCCACGGGGACTGGAGTTGGAATAGTAAATTATACTTACCACTATCCAGCACCTCAAAGCGCTATGCGTTGTAATGGTATGCGTTGTAATGGTCGCGTTGTAATGGTAGGTAGTCGTAATGGTATGCGTTGTAACATGGTACATCCTCTGTCGGAGGTACTGGGATGGGATCTCCCCCGCACCCCCCGTTTGGGACTTCTCCATGTCTTAGAGGGCGTGGGTGGGAACATCTACAAGCGTCACCTCTTGTTATCGGGTCTGGTGGTCGCCAAGCGGGATCAGGCACAGGCATGGAAGGATGAGCGGGCTCCCCCGCTTGGCGCCTGGAAGGCCAGACTAGATTACTTCATGGGGTTGGAGCGCCCGGTGTTTGAGGCCAGAGGATGCCCCCGAAAACATTACAAAATATGGAAAAGGTGGGCAGACTATAGGGGTTTGACTCTGGAGCCTCCAGCAGAACCGGATGATGGGCTACATATGGATGAGGACCTCCAGGCCTAGAGAGGCGCATGATGCCTAACACAATACGATCATGTGATGAAGTCTTATGGTGATCACGTGCACCGGGTTAGGGTGGGATAAGGGGTGGGTAGCGGGGATGTTGGGTAGCTGGGGGAGGTGGGGGGAGACTGGGGGGGGTTGTTCTTTTTTATTGATTGAGTTTGTAATAATTCTGAGACATGTCTTGTTATTTGGCAGTGATATCCTGACTGTGGAGAGCTGTATATATGCTTTTACCTAATCAATCAATAAAATATATTGTGAAAAAAATGCCACTTTTAGAAAGTTGGCATTTTTCTGCTCTGAAGACCTGTGTGGCTTCTCCTTTTCTCACATACACATCGGGGGTAGGTAACGGCTGAGCTTTGTGCATTACCTTTAGATAGTCTCACACAAAGGGAGCCTAGGTGTGTCTAATGGGCCAATCACATCCTGATGGGTCACTAACATCTTGATGGGTCATCCTAGGCAGGATGGGAGGGAAGAACTGACACTTGCACCTGAATACGGCTTTGCTTGTCCCTACACAGAGAGCTGGATACTCCCCTGTAGTGTGTCTGTCCCCTGGCAGGAAAGGGCACTTCAAAGCTACTCTTTAAAGTCTCCCCTACTTCAGAGGCACCACTGGGCATAAGAACTGAGATTCTGACCCCAACAAATCAGAACACTTTCGGACCTGTGGATACTCTGCCAGGAAGAAGGAGTGCTGTGCTGCTGAAGAATCACTACTCTGTGTGACTGCTGCTGTTAAAGAACTGCTTTTCTGCTGTGCTGGCCTGCCTGCTGCCTATTGCCCTCTCTGCGTAGGCGAGAAAGACTGGACCTACACCACTTTAACCCAGAGTGACTCCAAAGGCTTATCTTCTTGGTTCCTGTTCTGCAGTCCTTGGGACATCAAAGAGTTACTGAATCTCTCCAAATTGCACCTGGACTCTTCCATTTGTGAGTCCTACCCTGCCAAGTAGTGCCAATCAGTCCTTGGCCCTTGAAAGTGGGTTTTCTGTTGCTGCAGCGTCAACATCCATGCAGGCTCGACTTTGCATGGGTCGGAACCAACGCATTCGCCTTTGATGCTGTTGCATCACCAGTTCAAGGATTCTGCAGTGTTGACAGTGCAACCTGATGATGACACGTTGTCTTCGTTGTCTTCATTGCCTGGAGCTCATTGATGATGTGCGACCAGACTGTGCTACCCGACAACAACACATTGCTTTTATCGCCCAGAGCTCAATGCTGACCTAGGACCCGATTGCACAACTAGGAACTGACTCATCACCTTACAATCCTTTTGGATCAACAATGATGCATTTCCCCCTCCGCTCCTCGCAGCTGCTTTTCGATGTTGACGCTTGTTCTCTGTAAATTTACTGTCTCAGCAGGGCCTGCCTGGCTCCTGTATCCTGACCCGTGCTCCATCGCGGTCAGCTTGACTTTTTAGATTTAACTCAATCCAGTGTGACCAGATTACCCTTCTTGACGCTTTTTTATTCTAAGCACTGTATTTCAAGATATTCTCTCAAAACTCCTACCACTAGTTCTACTTGTGGGATTTTTGTTGTTTTTGGTCTTGTTTTGTATATTAAATAAAGCTCTATTTTTGTGTGGTATTTTCACTGTTTTACAGTAGTCAGTGTTGCACAAATACTTTACACATTTTCTCTTAAGTTAAGCCAGTCTGCTTTGTGCCAAACAGTGAGGAAACGTATACATTAAACAACGTTGGATTAAGCGAAGACCCCTGTGAGACTCCGCAAGGCAGCACAAACTGTTTAAAATGGTATTCGCCCAGAGATACCGCCTGAACTCGGTCCGAGAGAAACAAATTAAGGAGCTCCCACGCTCTGTTACGGATCCCACAGGCCTTTAATCGGTCCATCAAGAGATCATTATGGACTGTATCAAAGGCTGCAGACAGATCCAGTAAGAGCAAGGCTGCTCTGCCACCCCGATCTGCAGCTTTCCTGATCTCCTCAGTTGCCTTAATGAGGGCTGATTCAGCGCTATGTCCCTCTCTAAAACCATATTGAGTGGGATCCTAAGCATTGGTCTCTCGGAGAAAAGCATTGAGCTGAGTATTTAGGGCCTTCTCTACCATTTTTGCTGGCAGAGGGAGTCCGATATTGGGCGAAAACTATTCGGATCTTTAGGATCCAAATTAGACTTTTTCAAGAGTGGCAGAACTGAGGCCACCTTCCAAGGTTTAGAAAATTGTCCTGTTTCCAGCATCATATTGAAGATTGATGTGAGAGCTTATGCGATCGGCCATGCAGCAAGCTGTGCCGTAGCCACTGGGGAGGGGTCATCCGTAGAGCCAGATCTAGCTGCCAGAAGCAAGTTGTGAGTGGTTTCCACTGATAGTGAAGTGAACTTGTCCAATGAAGGATGAGGTGGAGAGGGTGGACGCAAAACCTCCCTGACTTTAGACCTACCAGCCTTACTTGGATCATTGAATGTGGGAAAAATAATCTCAACTCTCCGCTGCTGCTCCTGTGCCGCAGTGGAATCAAGCTTTGCTTCTCCTACCACCAATCAGTGGGAGCCTTGCACTCACCCCACCCGAGCACGGGGACTAAAGGTTGATGAGACCTACCCCCAGACATGAACACAGAGGTTGGGCAATTCACCGGCTTACCTCCTTGGCTCCCTTTCACTTGGCCTTCTTAGTCTGTGCCCCTATGGGTTTGCATGTCAGTCTGGCAGTGGGCTCCAGGGATGAGGATCCTGGGACTAAAGTTTGGCTTGAGGATGGGGCCCTATGCATGCTCCTTCCCAAGACAATTAAATAAATGAACATGCTTAGACGCCCAGATCCTGGCCTACCCTGTGTTTAAATCTTGAAAACATATTGAAGTGAGACTTGCTAATTTCTGTGTTTCTCTGTGTTAAGAGGCAAGTACTCGTTGGGCCACTTTTCTTCATAATGGGCTTGCTGTTCTTCTGGTAACCAGGACTACCCACGAGTTGCATTTTCAACAGCCTCCTGGCCTCTAATGGGGCGCACTCTGCAGGGAGCTAGATTTACTGGCTCCCTAAGGTAGCCCTCTCCTTTGCCTGGCTCCTGGTGCTCCTCTCCTGCTGGTAATGGCATCTTGTGCATCCCCTCCATAACCAACTAGCACAACACCTTCCCACCTACACTCTCCAGGCCCCCAAAGTCTCCTGGTTGTCTTGAAGGGCATACAAGGGGGCATTGCAGCCTAGTTTCTCCGTATCTGGTAATCAGGGGGCATAAGGGGGTCAGTGCCATTGACCCTGAAGAGGCCCATCCTAATCGGGGTGATCAGCTGGTGACAGAGTCCTTAGTTCATCTTGGTAGGGCATCAGGAGCATTCTCTTTCCATCTGGTCATTGTTCCACTTTCGTCTCCTCCCAGTTGCAAGATCTCCTTAAATGTCTCTCCTTTGTGAAGTGGGTTTTAAGTAGGGGTGAGCGCAACTCATGAAGTTTCACTCAGTGGAATTCTGTAGGGCTACCCTAAAACTTCAGTAGATTCTGGGAGTGGGTTGAATTTGGCAAATTGCGCTACTTGCACTGATTTTTAGCACCAGGAGCTTGTTCTGCACTATAAAATGAGTGCTAATGGCATCATGCGACAAGCCAGAGGGCACTGCTTCTTTCTGCTGCTAGAGTAGATTTTCTACTCAAGTGGCAGCTTTTGCAGTACAAATGGTAGTGGCCTGCCAAGGCCGCTAGCAGTGATAAATCTTACCAGGATCCATTCTAGCACTCTAAAATCACACTATGGGATGCAAATTCTGGCTTGTGCTCGCCAACTTAATGTTGATGAACTGTGCACGAAAAAAGCACCACCACGTGGCGGTTGGCAAAGTTTTGCAAGAACCCTGGGCAAAATTCCATGAACTCAGCCAGAGGAGCAGAACATTTTGCCCACCCCTAGTTTTAAGTGGGAATGGAAAGTTGTGGAGGCAATGCACCCCTGGCCAATCGTAGGATGCCACATTATCCCTCCACCTCTTTCACATCCTTATTGGGCCACTTTTCTTCACCATGGGCTTGCTTTGTTCCAGGTAGCCGTTACAGGCTACTGTGGTGTTTTCAACAGTCTAAAGGCCTCTGAAAGGGGTAACCCTATAGGAAAATGGATTTACTGGCTCCCTGAGCAATCTGCTTTGCCTGGCTCCTCTAAAGTGGGCTATCCAGGCCTCTGCCGCAACATCATTGTCAATTTTAGATCTTCCTTCCCTATTCCTACAGGTAATTACATTACAGAATAGGGATGCACTGTTTCAACTTTTCAAAACATTTACATTTTTTCCTTCATGATAAAATGCTGATATTGTTGTTTCAATGGCTTTGTTTCAAAATCAAAAAATTGAGTCAAAATTGAATTGTAAATAGATAATGATAGTTGTGAATTAAATCATGAAGATTTTTTTAATGTTTTGAAAATTTGAAAAATTCTTCCTTTTTTCTGATATAAAAAATAATTAAAAAGAGATTTATTCATACAGAACTAGGAGTCCTTAGCGCATGTTGTTTTGATTATCTACATGGCAGTATTGATTATACTCTAAAAAAAAAAACAGTATCAACGGTTGTCTAGTTAATGACAGGTCAGTGGCTTGGCCTTACTGTTGGGAGCCCAAACCCAGTGGTTGTATTTGTTCCTAATACCGCAGCACTTCTCTCCCTTCTTCTTTTTTGTGTCTATGACTACAATCAACACGATTATCTCGTATCTTTTGTAAATTATTTCTTATGGCTCAACAATTCATGTTTTTCAGCATAGCATGTCATGGGTTTGCCTATGGGTCTTTTTTAAATAACTATGTGTTATAATTGTTTGTTATGCATTCGTGGATGTATTGTATTTATATCTATATACTTGTACGGTTTATTTGTATAGATTGTTTATATGTTACATGCATTTATTTTAAACTACAGCCCTGAAGAAGTCCATTGTTTATTGGACGAAACGCGTTGGCTGACTCTTATGAACAGTCATATGAAGCAACCATATATGAAGAAACACTACTGGAGTGCTTGGGAATTATTGATACAAAGCCATGAAATAGTTATGTGTGATATTATCCTTTTTGCTCCTATGTGGTGCAGCTCTGGTCTTTGTATGAAGAATGTTATTAGCCATCGAGGTAGGAAAGCTCCGAAATTTCCCCAACCAATTGAGACACTTGTTTCTCAGTTGTACATTGGTTTCCCTTAGCCCATCCATGAGTCAAGGAACCCCAGTCATCACAACCACATAGGTACACGCTTCCGGAGGCAGATCAATAGTCACAAGGTCCTTGGTTTCCTGAGGAGGTAAGTCAGCCACTCTTGTACTTTCGGTAGAGCCTCTAAGATCTTGGTAAGTGATTCAGGTGTACGGATGCTACTCTTTAGACCAATGCCCCCCTGCAGTCTCCAGATCCTGGGATGTGCCTGCATAACTTCCACGGGGCAAGGGCTTTGTGGTCCTGGGATGCTTACACCTGAAGGCGTTTCTATGTGAGAAGAATTAGCCCCTGGCAGTGGCATTCTAACTGTTAATTAGCTCTGGTCAGAGATACTACCCTGGATTAAAGAGCATTCAGTTTGCCATGGAGTGGGGTAAGTTCTGAGTGAATCAGCCTCTTAAGTTGGTCCATCATAACACCCACAAAATCATCTAACCAGTTGGGTATATTTGCTTCCAGTTTTTCCCCCCGTTTAGGCTCGGCAGTTCTGCTGGATTTGGCTTTAAATTTGCCAGGCGTTGGATCAACACTAGTCATAGGGTGTTTTTTGTAATCAGTCCGTTTGGGTTTGGTCCCATTAATGGGTGTCAAGTGAGGTTTCTCCCCTCTGTCCATGGCAGCATTTAAGAGAGACCTAGCTGGCGTAATATCATTGTTACTTGAAGTCGCAGGTTGAGTAGCAGCTTCAGATTCTGTAGGGGCCTCTGGGGAGGTATGTATTAGAGGTATTACACTTGCAGTACTTAATGGGATTCACTGCACACTCCCCCAAGAGAAAGCCTCCTCTCCATGAGTTAAACTTCAGTGCTATAATGCCTATGACCCTCCAGAGCATTTTGCTAATTGTTGGTACTTTGCCTGTGGCTGGGCAGCAGGCTCCCCTCCAGTTCATTTGCATTTTCCCATTTTATAAAAGTTCCTAAACATATCAAGCTTAGATGGTATCAGTATCTGTACACTCACCCTTGCAGTAAAAGTACTATTTTAGAGTAACAGTCAAGAGGAGATGCCCAGCCGTGTCTGGCCACAGGCGGGTGAAGATGGGCCTGCTCTTCACCCGTTCTTTGCCCAGGCAGTGGACTGGATGCATACCGTGCAGCAGGAGCCCTAGAAATAATTTATAAAGCGCCTCTGGGTGAGAACTTGCAGTGTCAGCAGCTCCTGCTGCAGCAAATGATGGGGCTTGTCTTCTGCCCCCTCCCTTGCAGTGCACAGCTCTCTTGGCTTTCTAATACAAACCTATGTAAGGCACTCATGCTTAAATTCTCTGTACTGCACTTAAAGGAGCACTACATGAAAAATTGAAGTGCTGCAACGTGTGAAGGATAGAAAATAGCACAGCACTGTTGTGCAGTTCCTATATACCCTTTACAGTATCCGCACGTTCGGATAACATAAACTGTGGGATTGGTGGCAGACTGGGGTCAAGCACCCCCACCGGATATGTTAGCCTGTTTGTTTTAGCTAGCTCACAGTGCCACTATAATCTCCTCTTATTGGGGAGAGAATCGTTTTTGGCAACCTCAGAACATGGCAACCCTGATCCCTCAGGATAGTGGAAACAATATACTACCTTTCACTCAGTCACTTGTGCTCACTTAGTTAGTCTCAGAGATACACACAATAAACAGTCTGGGCGTTTTAATAAGAATTTATTGAACAGTTGTTATTCTAGTGTTAAATAGATGTGCTGTAACAACCATTAGAAAGTAGCGGAGATATATAATTAGCAGTACTACGAAAGTAAAGGGATGGTACAGTTCTACCATTTTGCAGTAATCATGAATATATACAAGTACATAAACACATGATAATAAATGTGTACTTCTACAATGCCTCCCTAACTAGATGTACCTAAATGTACCTAGCATCTGTATAGTAAAATGCAGACATGGCATTCGCCATAGTGGATCAAGCTGGTCAATAGGAGGCCTATGTGGAGGAGCCAGGGTGGTGCAAACACAGGAAGCGGCACATGGCAATACACTGTTTCAGTAATCGCCATGTTGCTGCCGCCGTACCTAAACATCTTCTGCAGCCTGCTCCAGGATTAAACAGAGGAGGAGTGTGGAAGAACTGCACATCACTCAACTTCACCTCATCACCAGAAGGCGTTTCTGGAGGTATGCCCACTCGCTTGGCAGTGCAGCTGTGAGGGTAACCGGCTGCATGCACACTCCTGTTTTGCAGCTGCAACAAGGATGTGAGCCCCTGCACAGCAACGGGCGAGTGAGACTCACAGAAGAGCAACAGCACAGCTAGCTTGGATTTCGGAGCCTTTGAGAGGCAGCACGAGGTGGAAACCCCATAAACTGGGCAGCAGCACAGTAGCCCAGTGCTTGGAACCTTTGGCAACGCAGCAGACTCGGTGTTCATAAACTGTGAAGTCAGACTGATGCTCTTCCCAAACACCAGGGAGCAATTTTAAAGTGGCAGGCAGTAGCATGAGTGGATGCATTCCCACTTCTATGGTGTATGCAAAGGGAGTTAACAAGGCTGGTAAACAAGGCAGCATGGAGCGGCCAGTGCAGCAAAAATGCCAGAACACCCCCCCCCCCCATAAAGGAGCGAGGACGGGGAGGGCAGCAATGACCAGGAAATGGGCCCAAATCCCCAGGCTTGTGTGCAGAGAGCAGGGGCAGCAAAAGAAAGCAATTCCAGAGGGCACCAAGAAGCAAGATGAGGAGTTGAAAGCCCTGATTAAGCAAATGAAGGCTGTGGCTGGATACAGGGGCATGACTGGTTCTTGCAGAAGGTTCCTAGGTAGATCAGAGGAACCAGGGCTACTCAGCAGTTCACCAAGAAGCCAGAGCTTAGTATAAGGCATCAGTCCAGCAGGCATCACGTCGAAAGTTACAGCAGCAGTTTGCAGGAAAGGGGATCACCTGCAAAAGGGTATGCAGCAAGAACGGCCACCCCATGCAGGAAACAATAGGAGTCCAGCTCACTAACAGCCAGCAAGGGGAGTGATTGGAGGATGCACAGGATGTCAATGGATGCCCCCAGGAAACGGTGAAAAACAAAGGGGCAGAGATTGCAGGAAGGAAGTCACATGGAGCCAACATTGTGGTGCCCTGTCAACTGCTACCTAGGTGGAAGGTCGGCACCTGGAGCCAGCATGGTGGGCTTGTGCAGGGCAGACGCAGCCCCGGCAGAGGATCAGACCTCACAGCAGCTTACAGTGAGAACCAGGTGCAGGTCATCAGATCAAGGGCCAGCAGGCTGGAATAATGGGCACAGTCGGGTCATGAGCACGCGCTGGTGCAGCAAAAGGAGTAATTAATTAAGGCATGCAAGTCGGGGTTCTAAATTCCACCTGTCAGTCCCCTGAGGAACCTTTTCACCAGAGGGGCCTGGACCAGCAAGAGAAACTGGGAGGGCGGGCCGCAAGCACTGCAATGAGCACCTGAACTACATGACAAGCACAACCACCCTGGGCTCAGAAGAGGGGACTCCAAGCACCCACTGCACCTTACAGCACATTGGGCCGCCATGGTGGCCATGGCAGGGATTTGGGGGTATCACAGGTATAGGCATCCTCCCAAACACATGGCTGATGCTAGGCTTTTGGCTTAGCCCATGGTAAACACTGGGGCCCCGCAACACCCAGGACTAAGAGGCAGGATCCCAGCGCAGCGACCAAAGAAATTGGACAGTCAGCACAGGAGAAGAAAGGGCCTACCTATGAAGGAGGGGTAAGAGCTAGGGATACTTCACATCTGGTCTTAATGGGGTGCACAAGTGTGGAAGACCCAACCAAGGCTTGGGAAGGAGGCTCAGCACAGGGAACATTTAGTGACAAACTGGCAAGGCATCAGCTCAGACCTTCACTGGGCGATCCTCCGATAATAGTGCAGGAGACAGAGTCGACTAGCCTCCTTCCACTGTCACCAAACGATACGGCAAGAAAAAAATATTGATTTTTTTTCTTGCTAGAAATTAGGCAGGTCTAGATTTAGTAGCTCAAGAGAAGAAGAAGGAAGACAGGAGAGAAAGGCGCAAACCCAAAATCAGAAGGTCAATATGGCTACTTGTATTTAGGACACTGGCTTGTGTGTTTGTAGAAAAGTTTGCACAGAGCACCGCAGCACTGTGTCATTATGAGCAGAAAGTGTACAACGCACAGTGAAAATAACAAAGGGACGCATGGCTCTGCTACGATGAAGGCATTAGGGAAAAAATGCAGACATGGCCCATCAAAGACTGGGATACCCCAAGATGTAACAGCAGCGGTGGCTCCTACGCTATGGTCGAGTAGCATCACCCCATTGCTTTTAATCAGTGCAACGTAACTAAAACATAAAATTATAATAACTTATTATCATTTTATGTTTCTGTGACTCTTAGTTTGCAGGCCAGTGGGTGGGACTGCTCTGCTTTCGGAGCAGGGCAGGGGGGGAGTGGGTTGCCCACTCCTAACTGCGCCAAGACTGTTTGATCAGCCTTCTCGGGCCACCCAAACCAGGCATGAGTACATTTCCCATTCTCCTGTCTGGATTACCAGATGAGAGCATTTAAACTGTGTGGGAAGTAACTGCAGTGCAAATTAATAAAGTGATATGTGAAATTAAAATTGAACTGTGAGGAACCCTATCTTTATTAATGTCTCCCACAATCCAAACTAAAAACAGTGCAAATGAAAGTCTGTACCAAATAACTGTCTGGTGTTTAAGAAAAGGTCAACATGTTTCAGCACATACGGATACATTTACATCCTGTGCTTTCTTCAGGACCACTACTATGTTGCTATGTTGCTACTGCAAATGTGAAAAAAAGAAAATACAGATAATGATAAATCCAAGTACATCTGAAACGGTTGGAACCGATACAACCGAATCACCTGTAATTGGGAATGTCCACTCCTTCCTCTGCAGAACCCGTGTAGCTGACGGTATCTATAACACAGTGAAGGGAAGGGCGCAACCATTTTAATAAGCACAGAGTTCTCATGTTCAAAACAAAACATCATCCATCGTAGTGACATTCTCATTATCATCTACATAAACCCAAATCTGGGTACATGCCATTCGTTCTTACCCGATATGCATGAGGAAAATACCTCACCTCTCCTGGCAACGGCTTTGGGGAAAAGGAGGCTCCGCTCTATGAGAAAAAGTAGGAAAAATGCCTCATTCATTATGGTTTTCAACTAGTCCTAACATCCTACAGTCTGCCTCTATATAACAGCCGTAACATTTAAACATACACACAACACAAAACTCAAAACACTTTGATATAAATCTCATCCAGACTGTATTTACTTGATTGTTTCTGTTATTTGTCAACTCGTCTAGTATATGGATATGAAGGAACATGCCTCCTTCCAACTTATCAAACTATAATAACACTTGGCTCATGCATGTGCATCTATCTCAAAAGAAATAGACTCTTCACTCCTAAATCGAGAGCCTAATGTGCTGGTGTTGTATTATATGCTCAACAAGCCCTAAGTACGCCACTCATGAGCAACAGATATTCAATGCTTGGAAAATAGAATTTAAATCCATACTGCCACTCCATGATGAAACATGCTGCCAATTGTACAGCACTACAGAATTACCGCTGCACATTTTACTGCCTGATCAACCTAGGCGGTCCAAGCAAGCGGTCCAATCCCCTCTTTTTAACACAGACTTATTCCCAATAGAATAAAAGTCTTTGAAATGGAAAGTAAGGCGATCCTGATGTAAATCGCTGTAATCGCTAAGACATGCATATCACTTTTGCAAAGTATAACGTCCAATGTAAAACATCCACGGGCTCCCCCATCCTTCTGATGAAGTTGTAGCCCTTAGTGCCACTTGTGTGACATCAAGAGGAGACCCAGATGATGAAGCATGTCACCTCTGTGGTGAGTGATGGAAATCCGGCCACTTAAATAGGATTTTCCTTCTTTATCTAGGAATTTGGAGCATATACATAATACCTGTTTCTGGAGTTCATAGTGTTTAAAGCACTCATTGTTAGACCCTTGGATATTCGGGTTGTACTAAAGCAATTAAAGACACCAGCAGGGCAACAGGAGTAAGCCTTACAGTAGGAGCAGAATGGGGAAAGATGAGGCGGTGACATGCTGGAAATTGGTAAAAGTAGAATGTTAATTGGGTGCAGAATGCAACTTCCAGAGTACTTGCCGCACATGCATGGGCATTCACTGAGCACGCAACTGCAGAAGAGGAAAGACGAGCATAGAGAAAAAAGATCCACCCAAGAAATAACATGGGAGAGGCACATAGAGGGGGTTAGGCAGACAACAGGATTGCAGAAAAATCACATATACCCACAAACACATACAGTTCAGGAAAATAATACCATTGCTCAACAGGTATCACAACAAGATAACGCAAGACTCCTATCAGAAGGTTTCACAGAGGGGTTGATCATACCATACAAGGGTGCCCAGCGGACTTCCTTAGTAAGAGCCTGTAAATCAATGAGAAAGAACATGGAAGTGGCTAGACGGAAGGTAGCCAATTGGGATACAAATATGGTCCATTTGAAGGTGCGCCAATTAAGTATTTCATAGTCTCACCACTAAAGCTGGTTCCCAAGAAAGAAATGGGCAAGTTCAGGCTCATTCACAACATAGCCTAACCTCAAGCAGCATTGATAAATGATGGGTTAGAACAGAACCTCCGATTGGTATTTTATGCCACACTGGGTAAAGTGGGTGGAAAAGGTGCTTTGATGGCCAAAGCAGACATTGAATCTGCCTTCTGGCTCCTTCCAGTACACCCCAACAGGTTTCATCTACTAGGATTTCAACTAGATGACCTCTTCTACTATGACACCTACAATTACTTTGAGACGTGCAGCATGGATTTGGAGTGGGAGCTAGCACGTGACATCTAGCAGGATGGTGTTTGTTTTACCTTGATGACTTCCTTTTTTGTAGGGGCTTCCCACTCACCACAAGGTGGCATGTTGCTAGGCAAATGTATCACCCTGACAAAAGAACTGAGTGTGCTACTAGCAGATGAAAAAACGGAGGTCCCACGATCAAACTCATGTTTTTTGTGCACTTTGTCTAAACGCTCAGTGTGGCTGACAAGGGGACTGAGCAAGAAGCACCACTATATCAGGCTTACGAACAAGGTCAAAGGGGATCTTCAACAATGGCTCATATTCCTCACAACTTTTAATGGAATACTCGGATGGCACCAACCATGGATAATGGAAGAACCGCTAGAGCTTTTCATGGATGCAGCAGGTAGCAATAGCTTTGGGGTCCTTTTGGGCACAACCTTATCTGCGGCCTGGTGGGCAGATGAGTGGCATCAGAAGGGAAGGAAAAGGAACATATCTCTGCTAGAACTCTTCCCAATTGTAGTCGCTTATCGCTGTGGGGGGACTACCTGTCAAATAAATAGTTAACACTATGGTAGGACAACCATGCGGTGGTGCAGGTTCCGTGGCCCAATGGTATTGAGGATGTTACACTACATGGTTGGCTGCCAACTGGAAGCCAACATAGCAATAAGATCCTGGTATCTGCCGGGTTGTGATAACTCAGTTGCTGGTGCCCTCCCTTGCTTTCAGTGGACAAGGTTCCTGCAGCCAATACCTCAAAGTATAAGAAATTACACCTTTCCCAGAAGAGTTGTGGGAGCTGGGAGACCAGACCTCACTGTACTAGTGGAACAGGCCCTTGCAGCAAGGACTGCTGTAAAATACCACGTATGTGCTGGGCCCTCTTTCCGATAGTAGTAGGTGGGGACAAAAGCACTGGCAATATCGAGAGCCATGAGGTTGAGAGGTTCATACAGTGGACATTCACAGATGGAAAACAAAATCCTAGGTGTAGGTACACCTGAGCTGAGTGGCATACTTTTCGAAACTCCAAAAACGGTCCGACCCGACATAATCTTTCTATTGCAGGGCCGCAATGTGGGGTTGAGGGTGCATACAGATGAGAGACAATGGACCACAAGTGACCCCTTGACTTCCAAATTGTAAAAGATAGTAGTGAGTATATGAGCAGCAGAAGTCGAACTATGCCTCTTCAGGGTGACTTTTGCAGTAGCCTTCTTTGGGCCCTACAGGGTCACTGAGGTGGCGGCCCTGTCAAAAAATATCCAGGTGAGGCATGGCTGAGGCTGGTAGATGTACACATGAAGCAGGGGCACATGATGTTAGGGTTAAGGTGATCAAAAGCTGATCAAGAAGGTAAAGGCAAACTCACTTGCATTGACAGTATTCCAGTACAGGAGGCCTGCCTGGTCTGCCTACCACAAACCTATCTACAAGGGAGATCACAAGGGGTAACCCACTATTTATTCATCAGGTTAGGAGTTACCTTAGCAGGTTTCACTTCACCACGGTACTGTGTAAATGGCTACAGAAAGAGGGTCTTTCAGCCTAACAATTTGGACCACACTCCTGTACAGGGGCAGCTACGACCACTGCAATGCAAGGCCTGGGGGAGAACTACATCAAGCACATAGGCTGCTGGAAATCACGGGCATTCAGGGGGTTACAAGAGACTAGATTGTAACTAAAGAAAGTCATGTCTTCCTGCTGCAGGGATCCCAGAACTGAGAAAGAGGGTCTGAATGATCCTACATCACGGAGGCAGCGCGTTGGGCGGCGCTGCAGCAGAATCACAAAGAAGTATGGCTACTCAACAGCAACATTGTGTGGATTTGAATGCAGGGCACGAAATGGGCTTAGCTTTTACTGATGGTTCTCAGAACCCGACAGACTTAAGGCAAGCTGGATGTAATGCATATATACCTGGGTGGCAATTACCTCACAGGGTTAGGAAGGCTATAGTTGTTGGAAGCCATGAGGGCTGATCTTACCGCA
Organism: Lissotriton vulgaris; assembly: GCF_964263255.1. NCBI lineage: Eukaryota > Metazoa > Chordata > Amphibia > Caudata > Salamandridae > Lissotriton > Lissotriton vulgaris. The sequence continues at coordinate 1,508,765,872 of NC_141691.1, read as the reverse complement.
GGCACCAGGTTGGTACTACCTGCCGATATAGTCTAGTCAGAGGTCAAAACAGTTTTCACTCCTAAAAGTTGATCGTTGAAGATCTTTGCACTTCTTTGCAATATATACATCAAGCGTGTGCTCGCTCAAACATTTAGTACATCTGGGCCCCACTACTGCAGTATTTTATGTGGCTGCGGTTTATTTAAGTAGCAACTATAATTGCGGCTGAAAATAAAGCCACATTTTTCACAAATAGTCAAATTCCCCCCTTAGCCATTTGAATTTGAATTTCAGATCACTAAAACTTAGCATATTTCCATTAGATTAAACACAAGCGTCAGAGCATAGTTGTTCTGTAAAAAAAATTTTATACCAGTGACCACTAATAGTGCGAACTCTGTACTTTGCAATCATGTCATATTTACAACTTGCCACATGGAGATGTTTGGGTTTGATCACATTATCAGTGTAATCTCCTACATCCTCAACACGTCCTGTCTGTTAATTGTCAACAGAGTGTTTCATCAGTAAATGTGACCTAACTAGTGAATTCTGTTTCAGCTTCTTTGGCCAATTAAAGGGCCATGGTATCATTTGTTGTCGACTTTTGCCTCAGGTTAGGCGATAATGCCATTGCTTGCTGGAGCGTGCTTTGCAATGCTCCAATTTAATTTACAATGTGCTTATTATAGCCACCCATGCCCTTATTAAGTCCTTAGTTCGACATTTCAAAGTCGCCTTGTTTTATTTTATTAAGCAGAAAACAAATCAGTTGAATGTGCTTTCCTCATTCAATGAGACCGGTATGTTGCATGATAATGAATTATTTCTCAGTCATAGCATAGTCATCCTTTAAAATGAGCATTCCTACTTTTACAGAAGAACACAAATAGAAATGCTAACCGTTATAATTAATATTGTTGTTGTCGAAATGTAAAATGTCTGGGAAACCTTTGTTTTAGACACTTTAAATATTTAACTTTAGCGTATGATTTTCTTACTACAGTATTTAACATAGAGTTGGTATGTTATCATTAAGCCATCTCGGACTGACATCTATAGGAATGCAATGATTTTAAGTTTGGAGGAAATTCCCATCCCTAAGCAAAGAGGTGTTTCCCAACGGATCAATATTCTGAGTTTTCTGCAACACCTTCCTTGTCAAAATTGAACAAATCAAACCTGCCCAAGTTTAAGCAAAAAATGGGAATTTAACCAAAATGCACTGGAGCGCTGTACAGAGTCAAAGTCAGAGATACAGTCAATGAAAGATTGGAGGAAAACTAGGTACTGAGGGGCTGATTTACAAAAAAGTGACACATCTGAAAAGGGGGGGCCCGTGGCCCCCCGCCCACATGGCGGTGCAGTGATCCCCTCTCCCCTTGCCTCCGGGTGGTGTGGGGGCGTGATCTCCCGGTGTCCAATGATTACGCGGGAGGTGTGCGCCACACCACAGGTCGGCCGGCACCCAATCCCTGACCCGGAAGGCGTGGTGCAGTCTTCCGGGTCAGGGGCCGGGCGGCGAGGGGCAGGGGGAGGGGGCGGTCCGCCCTCTCCCCACGTCCCTGGGAATAAAGATGGGGGAGTGCTCAGTTGGCCCTTCTTGTCGCCTGACGCTCCCCCACACTGGTCGTGCCCCGCGCTCGGGGCCTCCTAATTTTCTGTTCTTATCTTTCATGTCAAGGATTGCTGCTGGAGTGTGTGGTAGCGCGACATTAAGAAGCAGACAGTCGGTGCGTGGATCGTACGTGCCGGAGTGGTGTACATTGGATGTGTGGAGTACGGGACGTAGAACACGCAGGACGTCGACGGTAAGAGGAGAGCGGGGGCCTCGCATTTCATTGCTTCGTGTGGCCGCCGGGTGGATCTACGTAAGAGTTTGGCCACCCCTAACAATCGGAATAGCCGGTGTGTTGCGGTCGCAGTTGCGTGGTGCTTATAGCCCCCTGCGTATCCTCCTTTTGGTAAAGGTACATGGTGTACAGGTTTGCGAATCCGAGCAGTAAGCGAGTCGGTCAGTAGACAAAATGCCGGGAGCTAAGGGTGCTAAGGGGACAAAAATGGAGATGATGTTGCAGGCCATGATGCGTAAAATGAATGCCATGGATAAGAGATTGGATAAGGTTGATAGCCTAGAGGCTCGCGTGATGGAGAGGATTGATGATATCACAGGCCCACGCGGTAGACCCAAACGGCCGATTGCTGCGCTTTTGCCAGATGGAGATTCCGACTCCTCGCCTAAAAGGAACAAGACCAAGAGATCGAGGAGCAGCGCACCCGCTCCTGCACCTGTGGCGGTTCCCACTACCCCCGAGCCGATAGTCCCGGCTCCCGTGGCACCGGCTCCTGCCTTGCCATCAGGGGCCCCTACTGTTGGGCCGGCCCCGCCTGCCCCTGTTTGGCCGCTTCCGTTGCTTCCCGTGCCGCCACCCATAGGGCCCCCTCCGCCGGTGGTGCCGGCAGCGGTGCCGGATTCAGAAGCTCTGATCCCGCCTGAACTAACTGTGCAGATAGCGGCTATACTCCCTTGGCTGCAGAAGGGGGCATGATGCCCTCAACGCAAGACCATTCCGCTGAGGCGGCCAAGATGGTGGAAAAGATTAGGGCGGCAACAGTTGCGAGTGGGGATGCGGGCTCCGTTTCTCCTTCTCCTGCAGGTATGGATGACGCTCAACCGAATGGAAGCAACGCTGGACCGGCCCCAGTGTCCGGTAATGGTAAGAAGGTGGCTTTGCCTCACTTGGGGGACGGTACGATCCCGTCTAGGAGTGAAGGTTTAGCGCAACATGTTTCTCGGGTGGTAAAAGAAATGATTTGGGCGGGAAAGTATATTTATATTTTCTCTCTGTTGTTGGACAATAGGGAATTGGAGAATGCCAAAATACTTAAGGAATGGATGCACCCTAGTGAATGGAGAGTACAGTGTGCTAAGTTTAGGGTGGAGGAAACTCTGGTTAATTGGATCAGGGCCTTCTCTATCCTTACGGCTATCACTGTTGAATGCCCTCCTAATGTACTGGCGGCGATGGCTTGCTACCAGAGCAGGATTGTAGGGTGGAGCGAGCAGTACCCTGGGGAAGCATGGAAGGAATATGATGTAAATTTCAGGAAATCTAAGGAACTTGACTTGTCATTGACATGGGACAAGGTTGACTCGCTGTCGTGGCACAAGCAGTTCTCAGGGAACACGGCCCCTGCCCAGCCCGTACAGCACAGGGAATGAGTTCCCGGGGAAGAATAGGGGGGCGGCGGGAAAAGGAAGGGTGTGTGTTGGGAATTTAATAAGCGCTCATGTACGAGGCCGGCCGGCACATGTAGATTCAGACATGCCTGCGCAATCTGCGGTCACACCTCCCATCCCGAGACAACATGCAGATCGAGAAGTGGTAATCAAAGTCAGAGAGGGGGGAAGAAACCAGTATAGTGTAGAAAGCACGGTTGGCCCCTCCCCCTTTAATGTCCTGGCAATGATCCCATGGTTGAACAGATACCCAGACCACGCTGCGGCTGCCCTACTACAGGAAGGTTTCTCCCAAGGTTTCCGGATCCCGGCAGGGGATTACACAGGCAGCGCTCATTGTAGGAATCAGTTATCAGTACAGCATAACCCTGCAGTAGTTATTGCTAAGATTGAAAAGGAGCTGTCCATGGGCAGGATAGCTGGGCCATTCCTGGAGGTGCCGGTGCCCGACTTTGTGTGTTCACCATTGGGTGTAGTCCCCAAGAAGGAGAAGGGCGAGTTTAGACTGATTCACAACTTATCGGCACCAAGAGGGGCGTCCTTGAATGATGCTATAGATGAGGGTATTTGTAGTGTGAAGTATGCTTCGTTTGACCAAGCAGTGGAGCTATTGCGGGGGTTGGGGCGGGGCACTCTCATGGCTAAATCAGACATTGAATCTGCCTTTAGTCTGTTGCCGGTGCATCCTTTGGACCACCACCTCCTTGGTTTCGCTTTGACGGCAAATTTTACATGGACAAATGCATGCCTATGGGTTGTCGATCATGTGCATACTTTGAGACTTTTAGCTCTTTTTTAGAGTGGGTCATGAGACAGTCCATGGGCCACGAACAGGTCATGCATTATTTGGACAATTTCCTTTTCCTGGGAGCGGCGGGGACTCAGGAGTGTGCCTGGGCATTGCAGGAAGTTTGCGTGCTCATGCAGGCTTTCGGGGTTCCGCTAGCGCCTGGGAAGACGGTTGGCCCATCCACCTGTTTGGAATTTCTGGGTATCGAAATTGATTCATTGGAAGGGTGCTTCAGGTTACCCAAAGACAAAGTGTTTAAGTTCAAGGCAGCCCTGCGCCAGTGCCTACTCAAGGACAAGGTTACCATGCAGCAGCTACAGGAGACGGTGGGTCAATTGAACTCTGCATTACGAGTCATCCCAATGGCACGCCCCTTCTCTCGGTCGATTGCCCAAACCATGAAGGGTTTGAGAGAGAAACATCGCCACACTAGCTTGTCATCTGAGGTTTGCCAGGATATGCAGATATGGACGGCATTCCTGGAGGACTTCAATGGCAGGCTAGTGTGGCCCGGCCCCCCCACGACATCAGCAGAGTTGGGTTTATGGACGGACGCTGCTGGTAGCGTGGGCTTTGGCGCCATCCTGGGGACCAAGTGGGTCGCCCAGAGATGGCCTGAGGGGTAGGGGTCGTGGGGGTTGACCACCAACATCAGATTCCTGGAACTATTCCCGATATGGGTAGCACTGATGGTCTGGCCGGAGCACCTTAGCAATCAGTCGGTGGTGTTCTGGTCGGATAACATGAGCGAAGTAGAATGCATTAACCAACAAGCGGCACGGTGTCCATTCATACTGCGCTTGGTAAATGAGATTGTGCTACAATGTTTGAAATGGAATGTGATTTTCAGAGCCAAAAATGTGCCAGGCGTTCTCAATAATGCAGCTGACGCCCTTTCCCGCTTTTAAATGCAGGTATTCAGGGAGCAGCTTCCAGCAGCAGACCCCTCGCCAGCACCTTTTCCGGTTGGCGGATTGGTGCCCCAGACTACGTACCTCGTGGCATCTAGCTTAGCCCCCAGGACCAAGACAGCATACGAAGGGGCGTTCTTGTCTTACTGTACTTTCTTAGGGCACAATTGGGAGGCTATCTGGGCACAGGAGGACAGTTTTGCTGCATATCTAGAGTTGATGCACAGGGAAGGGCGCTCGGTGGCAGCTGCAAACAGGCACATGGCGGCAGTTTCCTTCTTCGCACAAGCCAAGGGCATGAGGGACCCTTCGAACACGTTTGTAGTGCGCAAGGCATTGAGGGGCTGGCATCGCATACATGGACACTCGACAGATTTGAGAAAGCCGATTGGGCTGGGAAGGCTCACAACCCTATTGTTGGCACTCCAGGGCGTCTGTAGCTCAACATGGGAGGTGCTGCTTTTCAAAGCGGCGTTCACACTAGCATTCTATGGAGCTCCCAGGATAGGCGAGCTGGTAGCAGCGTCAAAGGGTGACAAACGGGGCGGCCTTCAAGTGGCCTGTGTGGTGATCCAGGAAGATACAATGTGGGTGACAATTCAAAGATCGAAAACCAACCAGTAGGGACGGGGGGATACCATAGTGCTTCACTGGGCTCGGACCAACCCTTGTTGCCCAGTCTTGCATGTAGAGGCTTTTAGAAGGCAGCGGAAGGGTACGCTGGGGGGGCTCTATTGTGTCACACGGATAGTACATCATTGATCAGGTATCAGTTTAGGAGAGTCCTGGAGCTGGCGGTTGCAAAAGCAGGCCCGGATCCCACGGAATTTGGCACCCATTCTTTCAGAATTGGGGCAGCAACTGAGGCAGTTGTAAGGGGACTCCCAGTCGAAAATGTTAAAAGGATTGGGAGATGGTCGTCTGAGTGTTACAGACGTTATGTACATATTGACATGTTGTGACATGGCCGGATGACTCACTCTTTGTAATTTTTGGTTTTGCAGTTTCTCGAACCTGTCACGTGGGGGAGGAACTCGCCGAATGTCGGCAAGAAACATCAGCTTCGCAACACAAGCAACAAGAAGATCAACGGACACTGGTGACTTGGATTGTGGGCCACTCTTATGATCGGCACGCAAAAATGTGTTTCTGTCCGGTGAAAGGAGGAGAAGGGCTGAGGAAAAGGGGTTCTCCGTTTCCTTCTTTGGGAGGGGAGGCTTAGGCATTAGACAGTTCAAAGACTACTTTCTGGAACTATTGTCGCAGCATCCCGCTCCGTCGTCAGTGGTGATACTTCACCTGGGGGAGAACGATTTTACCAAACTAGGAAGGCGCATCCTGATAAAAGAAATCATCTCCACTGCGGGGTGGGTGTCCAGAACATGCGCGGGTTGCACGGTAGTTTGCAACTTATTCCTCGTTGGCAGTGGCGAGGGGGGAACTCGGTCAAGGCGTTGAATCACTCGGTAAAGAGGATCAACACACAGTTGGACAAATTATTTCGAGCCCCCCGGTTGCAGACGATTCCTCACGGGTGTATTTGGGGGGAGCATTTCTACCTGCGGGACGGGGTGCACTTGACTGAGGCTGGGAATGTCCTATGGTCGAACCACATATTAGCATGGCTAGAAGGATTTGTGGGTCCTTTCTTAGGAGTAGGAAGGGGGGAGGCCAGATCGTCGGGTAACAATGCTGGCCTGTGGCGGTAAGGTGAGCAGCTATTTTAAGTTCTGAGGGGACGGCATCATCCATTGGAGGTGCCCGCCCAGGGGGAGGAAGGGTCACTGTCCCCTCCTAGAACTTCAGGGGCTGCTGGTGACGCTAGTTAGGGCCCTCCTTCAGTGGTTAAATGGAGTTCACTGGGTGGACCGAGTAATTAACGGGCTCGGCTGCATGGGTGGACCGAGTAATTAATGGGCTTGGCTGCACGGGTGGACCAGGTAATTAACGGGCCCGGCTGCGCATGCGCACCTGCAGTAAGGGCGCAGCTTGTAAGACCTGACACCGGTTAGCGACCTTGCCATATGGCCATAAATGTTAGTATGCAAAAAATTTCAGATAAGGATGTTAGATTCGGTTAGGAAACAATCTGTATTAGAATCTTGTTAAGGTTAGCCGATCACACTTGTCGATATGAATGTATCTAAATGTTCCTGAATATTTTTGCATAAAAAATTGTATGTTTTGTTTAACAATTTTATTATTTTGTATCTTAATAAATACGGCCGGGGGGTCTTGAGATCCCCCGCCTTCCAAAGACAAATCATGTTCCGTGTTGATGTGTTCTGGGTTGATGTGGGTATACAGGGAGAGGGGCGGTAGCCGTCACTGACCATGTGAAAAGGGGGGGCCCTTGGCCCCCCCGCCCACATGGCGGTGCGGCGATCCCCTCTCCCTTTGCCTCCCAGTGGTGTGGGGGCGTGATCTCCCGGCGTCCAATGATTACGCGGGAGGTGTGCGCCACATCACCGGTCGGCCAGCGCCCAATCCCTGACCCGGAAGGCGTGGTGCAGTCTTCCGGGTCAGGGGGGCGGGCGGGCGAGGGGCGGGGGAGGGGGCGGCCCGCCCTCTCCCCGGGAATAAAGGAGGGGGGAGCGATCAGTTGGCCCTTCTTGTCGACTGACGCTCCCCCACACTGGTAGTGCCCCGCGCTCGGGGCCTCCTAATTTTCCCCACCCACCATCCTTGGAACAAAGCTGTACTGTGCATTATGTATACCTGTTTTGTTATTAATTAAGCTATTTCCCTTTTAGGATGTATAATTGAAGCATAAATGTCGGTTAGAATGTTTGATGTATAATGTAATTGTGCATATCTCTCGTAGTACTATGTATTGGCTTCCCGTTTGGGGAATAGTATTAAAATGTAAATAATGTTTACTATTTTGTTTAGGCCTTTTTTCCCATAGTAGCCTGTGATGGTATGTCATGACATGTTGATGTAGATAGTGTAGCTGTCCTTTAGTACCTTTTTTCCACTGGTCGTCGTATTTATTAGGGTATTGGACATGCGGTAAGGTCATGACCGGTGAGCAGCTATTTTAAGGTCTGAGGGGGCGGCATCACCCTATGGAGGTGTCCGACCAGGGGGAGGAGGGGTCATTGGCCCCTCCTAGAACTTCAGGGGCAGCTGGTGACGCGAGTTAGGGCCCTCCTTTAGTGGTTAACCCTTTCGATGCTGAGGACGAGCTCAGCTCGTCATCAGCCACGGGTGGCGTGTGCTGATGACGAGCTGAGCTCGTCATGTAACGCAGCTTTTAAAAAAAAGCCGCACAGCGCAAAAATCGCCGCAGCAGCGATGCGGTTAAATGGAGTTCACGGGGTGGACCGAGTAATTAACGAGCTCGGCTGCATGGGTGGACCGAGTAATTAACTGGCTCGGCTGCATGGGTGGACCGAGTAATTAACGGGCCCGGCTGCACTGGTGGACCAGGTAATTAACGGGACCGGCTGCGCATGTGCACCTGCGGTAAGGGCGCGGCTTGTAAGACCTGACACCGGTTAGCGACCTTGCCATATGGCCATAAATGTTAGTATGCAAAAATTTTCAGATGAGGATGTTAGATTTGGTTAGAAAACAAGCTGTATTAAAATCTTGTTAAGGTTAGCCGACCACACTTGTCGATATGAATGTATCTAAATGTTCCTGAATATTTTTGCATAAAAAATTGTATATTTTGTTTAACAATTTTATTATTTTGTATCTTAATAAATATGGCCGGGGGGTCTTGCGATCTCCCGCCTTCCAAAGACAAATCATTTTCCGTGTCGATGTGTTCTGGGTTGATGTGGGTATACAGGGAGAGGGGCAGTAGCCGTCACTGACCATGTGTAGAGATGCGTCTCTTTCCCTGCCCCCCATGCAAAACCCTTGCATCACCATGGATGCACCATATTTACAATCCAGCCCACCATGGCACAAAGGATTGGCAGATGCATCAGAAATTCTGACGCATCTGTTGACGAAAAAGTCACGCATTGCTGGAGTCGTGTCGCAAGCACGACACAACTCATGCAAAGCGTGTTGTGGCCTATTCCCAACACACTGCATCACTCCTTACGCCTACTTCATGCAGGCCTAAGGTTTTGACACAGTGGCGTCCTAAAAGTCACGCAGTGAAATCTTGTAAATTTCACTGCGTCACTTTTGCAAGGCTTTCCTGCGTGAGAACACCTACCCTGCATAAATTATACCTGATGCAGGTATCATGTCACTCAGGGCTTTACAATGTGATGCATCTCCCTAGATGTGTCACGTTGTAAATGGACTGCATCTTTTACGCCGCAGCTTCATCACAAAAGTGACACAACGACGGCGCAAAAGTGGCGCAAAGGGCTTGTAAATCTCCCCCTGAGAGTGGAGTTAAGCTTCTAATTCATTGTGAGTTTTTTAATGATGTGTCTATGCAGCTTTCTATAGAATGGGACAGGGGAGGAACAGTCCAAATGGATACAGGGTTGGCGTTCCAGATGCAAAATACATTCGTGAAGAAAGCATATTGCCTGTATATTTTGTTTATTGCCTTATTTCCTCTTCATTTTGATGGTGTTCTGGATGTGGGTGTGCCAATGGCCAACGTTAGAAGTGAGCATTTTAGCCACAAGTGGTGGTGGTGCAGGTCTTGATTTGTAGATGATGCAGCTGCTTTTCAAGATGGAGCAAGCTGCCATGAGGAGCTAGGGGATTTACATCAGGTTATAAGTTATGTTGAAACATTTCTCCAGGTCTTTTAGCCTCTTAAAAAGGCATGTTGCATCATGTATAATTCCCTTATGTTCAGTTCAGTTTAGTTAAGTAATTGTATTCGATTTCTTCATAAAATCACAAAAGTGTACAAAAATAAATAACATTACAATCATAAAACAAGGGAAACACTCTGGATAAAAGACTCTATGAATAAAATAGAGCTGAATAATTGCCACAGAAGTGGGAGAATAACATTCTTTAAAAAAGACACACACACACTATAAAAACAACTTACATTTCTCATGCAAAAACCATTCCACAAGCAGGGTTTACATGATTACAGGTACAATCAATTAAACACAAAAACAGTGCTCATCATCAGTGCACAATCCCAGATAAGTAGCGAGATTCAGGGGAAGAAGTAGCGGGTGGATATACTGATGATGTAAGGTGTTAAATCTTTGGGCAGCTCATAATGATATGAAAGGAATTGGGAAAAGAAATGCTATCACATGAGCATGCCTGTACCTCCAAAACATTTGACTGAGCCCCTTGCGGTAGCAACAGCTGATGAAACAGATTTAACCTAAAACATGTGACTTTGTGAGATAAGATAAGATAAGATAATATTTTAATATTTTATTTTGATTAGTTAAAATCTTTGCAAATGCATAACAGGAAAAATTCCCATTTTACACAATTAGATACAATTAAAAACAGTTAAAAACCACATCATGTAAAAAAGATCATCAATTACATATTCCTGATTTGTACAATAGGCTGTTTTTAAAAAAAGATTCTCCTAGACTCTTGTGTCTCATGTAGTGCTATCTGCTAATGACTACAACAACTTCTCAGATCGAATGGCACAGCTTAATCAATTCCACTATCCAAGTTAAAGGTTTGGTGATTAAAATACAGATGCAACTAAAACAAGGTATTGAGTTAATATTGTACTTATAAAGCATATCAGCCTATTTCTGATAACAACAAGGTTTTAAGTCTCTTTGTTACCGTCTCAAAAAATTTAGTTAGCCGACAGTTGAGCTGAACGTCAATGGGATTGAAGCAAAGCTTCACTGCCTGCCTTCAGGACCAGATGCCGTAATACCTAAAAAAGGGTCGCAACAAGGTGCATCTTATGTCCTTTAACCACATGGCTGCTGCAGGGATTTTTGCCCTGTGCTGCAGATCCTCTTTTCCCATTGTTCATGACGAGCTCAGCTGGTCATCAGCACAGCTCCACTGTGCCTCATGACGAGCTGAGCTCGTCATGAGCATGGAAAGGGTTAAGTTGGGGCAGTTGCAGATGACATGAATGATGTCTTCCTTCCCACTTCCACATAGGCGACAGGTCGGAGTGCCTCCTTTCCTTTCCAATGGTGGAAGATGGGGTTTAATCGCAATTACCCCCAACCGCAACCTTAAAAAGTGTTCCTTCTTGCTTATCTTGATTCCGGCCCTCAAGTAGGCTTGGGGTTTCAGCATTACAGTCACTGAGCACAATTCAGCCGTGTGCCTTTTTAGTGTGAATTGCTTTGTCTTCTAAGACAGATAGCATTGATGTTGTTTTTCGCACTGCTTTTTTGAAAGAAAGATGATCCGTTGGAGCGGCCCAGAGTTCAGACAGGCCCAGTAACTCAATTTAGTCAAGCAGATAATCCCTGGCTGGGCATTTTTATTGGTTGACCAAGGCTTTCCAGAGGTGGAAGTTTAAAGATCCTGCCTCAGCGCTTCAGATTTTATGCCAACTTTTAACGTAGGTGCTCCTCCTTTCCACCGTTTGTCTTTGAATCCCAAATTCTAACAGGATTTGAGCCGGGTAGACATATTTTGGGAGGTGGAAAATTGCTCTGTAGGAGTTCGCAATTACGACGTGTAAAACTGCTGCGTCTTTACCTTTTAGAGCCTCACTCCCATAAGTCAATGTTGGCAGCAGTTTGGCCCTCAAGACCTGTAAAAAGGTTTCAAGCGTGAGGTCGGGGAGCCGTCTCTTCAGTGACTTCAGGGCTAAATACGTGGTGGTACCCTTTCTTCAGATGGACTCTAGCTGGACTTTAAATGTGCTTTTAGGATCCATTAGAATTCCCAGGTATTTAAAACTTTGTACTTGATCCAAGCGTTGGCCATCAAGGACCCAGCTGTTAGTCTTCTTTTTGTGATAGTTAAATGCCATGATTTTGTCTTGTTGAGGTTTATTTTGAGAGAGTTATGCTTAGAAAGACTGCTTGCCATGTTTATTAGATGCTGAAGTCCAATTGGTGTCCTACTGATTAAAACCAGGTCATCAGCATATAGCAAGTTTGACATTAGCTTGTTTCCCAATTTAAAAGCATGGGATACGCAGCTATCCAACTCTACAGGCATGTCGGCCAAAAAAGATTAAAAAAAATCGGGCCATGACACACCCCTGCTTGAGGCCCTTTGAGATCATGATTTGTTTTAAGATGTAAGACCCTGCACCTAGTTTGACCCTGATCCATGTGTAAGTGTGCAGCTGTTTTAGCCAATCCAAAAGAGTGGTTGGTATACCCCAATTATGAAGTTTTCCCCAAAGTTTGGAACAGCTGACATGGTCGAAAGCAGCTGTATGGTCAATAAAACACAGGAAGAGAGGCATTTTTTTAATTTTGGCTACATCCATTAACAATGTGAGAGCCAGTATGTTTGTTATAGTTCCTTGGCTACTACGGAACCCGGTTTGATTAATAGGGATGATGGAGCAGTCTGAAGCCCAGGATGTTAGCTCGTCCAAGATTGTACTGGCATAGTATTTGGTGTCTACGTCAAGGAGGGAGATCAGTCGGTAGTTATTAGGATCATTTCATTTGCCTTCTTTAAAAATTGGGCTAATAATGGATCCTTTCCAAGATTCCGGAATAGTGACTGTGTTGTTTAAGCTCTTGAAAACTGGTAATAGAGCCTTGCTCCAAAAGTCTGAAGAATGGGGGAGTCAGGTCCTGGGACGTGGGGCTAGCTGGACCATTAATATAACTAAGTACACAGATTGCCAGCCACACACTTACTTAAATCCTCTATTTTTGAGGGAACAAACCATAAGAGACTTCCTGGTTCGTACGGGTATATCACTCTAACCCTTTAATTATTTATTTATTTTTTGTCTTTTTTATTATCGATGTATGAAAGGGACACCTTATCGTTTTGTACACCTTATATACAATTATTTACAATTCGCGATTATTTACAACACAAACACATACACATAACTAGTTGTATTATACAAAGTGAATTGCTCTGATATATATACACTCAAATATTGATACTACGAAGAAAAAATCATCCGTATTTCCATAAAGACCAGAGTCAAAAGTATAAACTTGATGACAATCATAAATCAATGAACTACAGTTAAATGTAGGCAGTTCAAAAAAGGAAAAATAGACTTCAAATTAATTCATTCAGTCCATTCGACCAATAAATGGCTAATCTTTTTACGCCAACGCGTTTCGAATCCGGTATGTCAACTCTACGGATTCTCATCAGGGCTCTGTCTTAATACGGGATATCTGGAAGTGTATAAAATAAAACTTGTTTTAGCTACATTTCTGACAGTTGTTTAGCTTCCAACTACATTTAACTCGTATTCCTCTTATTACCTGTTGAACCAGCAGCCGCCGGTCAAGGGTAGAGTATTAGTTCTGACTGAGTTTCTTTTCCTTTCGGGATCTAAAAACAAATACAGGTATCATGACCTGTTCTTGCTCACTTTCTAAGAACAGAATGGGGCACATGTGTTATCAACATACCTTACTGGATCATTCTCGTGATCCTACGTTTCCACCAAATGGGAGTTAATTTTCAGTCTTGTATTACAGCCTGAAAATAATGAGAATAACGTTTTACAAGCTTTTTATGCACAGACGGAGAGAGTATGGCACTCGTTGCTCTACTCGGCATACCTGCTCTGAGGGATTCCTCGCTTGGGCTGTTCGTGTTCTAATCGGTTGCAGCGGTAAACGCTTTCTAACCATGCAGGCACCGCTTTCCTCAGTCCTTTTTACTCGCGCTCGCTTTCCCTAGAGGAAATAACAGCGTTTTATTAGGTTTCTGGGGCTACTGCATTATTGGTAGCAAATCAAACCCATGTTAGCTCTAGACTTATTTGAACAAGCTGTGACTCGGCATCTAGCTCTCATTCACTTAATTTGGCAGCCATGTTGTAACATGGTTTTGGACCTACTTAAAGCTACTTGCTTGGCGGCCATCTTAGAGTGGGGTCGCTAGTTTGGCAGCCATGTTGTAACATGGTTTTGGACCTACTTAAAGCTACTTGCTTGGCGGCCATCTTAGAGTGGGGTCGCTAGAGAAGGCTATCATTGAGACTTGAAAAAAGGTGAATTTAAACCACATATGAAAACACATGCGCAATTACCATCGACCCTTTCTTTTGGAGGCACTGTACTAGATATAGCTCACACTCTAGATATTTCAGATGGCGAGTTGAGCCCGCTGAGTGCGCTATTAAACTTAAGTATAAGGTAGGCCTCTTTTTTTAGTAGAAGTTTATCATGGTCAATGGATCTAGACTGTTGCAGAACATATAGAATTGACCACTTCAAGTCATTCTCAGTGTGTTTATTTTCAATGAAATGCTCCACCATGGATGCTGTAGGAAGTCTCTTATGGTTTGTTCCCTCAAAAATAGAGGATTTAAGTAAGTGTGTGGCTGGCAATCTGTGTACTTAGTTATATTATATTATTGCTCCAAAAGTCGGCATCATGTTTATACAGTTTCGGTGGGATCCCTTTAGGGCAGTGTGCTCCCATATCTCTACCCTTCTTTATTAGGCCTTTTGTCTGTTTTTTCTGTAGGGGCGTACCCTTCCTCTGCTGTAGGGTCTGTGGGGTCTAAATCACCAGCCATCATGATCCCCTGTTGCTTATGGATATTGGTGCTTCTGACCAAGTGTGTCGCTTTTCTCTTGTTGGGGGATTCGATGTCAGGTGCCACGATGCCTGCTCCCTTGTTATTAAAGTGAGCGGAAAGGTAATCAATCAAGTTGGTCTCTGCTATATTGGAACTGATTCCTGCGTGATTCGGATGCTCTATCTTCTGAATTGTTTGCCAGAACTTGGCATTATTGTGTTGCTTAGCATCGTGCAATAATTTCGCCCACGTTTCGTCATTCTTTTGCCCTATTTTTCTTCACTTCCTCATTCTCAGTAGTGCCTTCGTTTGTCTAAGGGTCGACTGCAGCTCCAGGTTCCCCTGAGTTTTTCGCAGTTGACAAAGGGTTCGGTTTATGGTGCGTTTGAGGCTCTTAGTTTCCGGGCTGGAATTTAGTTTCATTAATTCGTCTTAAGGTGGTCTTGATTTGGCCCCTGTCCTAGTTGCAAAGTTACCACTGAAGGTCTTAGGGCCATATGTATCAAGCCTTTTGCGATTGGTTAAGGCCGAAATTCGCAGAATTTCGGCCTTAGCGAATCGCAAACGGCCTTTTTACCGATTTTGAAATGTAATAAACATTAGCAAAATAAGGAATCACAAAAAATTAAAACTAAGTAGCCGAAACAGCAAATTCAATCTAAAACGGATTAATAAAAACCTTTCATGGTCACTCATTGGTAAGGTCAAATAAGGTTGTACATTCCTAGAAAACACAATTTGTTCGTGGACTACTACAGTTATTTTCTTCATTTCAATCATAGTTCTATATTCGTCATACGCTTTCCTTTTAAAGATATTCTAGAAATGTTACGTAAGGAAGATGGTTCTGTGAAATAATGCCCCATACCCAATGCAGTGAGGAATTTCCTCACATAACACAGCCATCTAAGTTTTTCGCTTTTCTCTAGGCCAACCGCATTGGTCATTATTGTGCGGTTTAATTTACATTAGTCAGCTGTCCATATTCTGTGCCATAGTAGAATCGGAGCCGTTTTTATAGTATCTTCCAAGTAGGGCTCCCCTAATTCTACATGACAAACATATGTTGAAATACTCTGTGGGACTGCTAGAAGGTATTTCAAAAAGAGATTTTCAATTACCTGTAGTGAGCTCACATTGGCATGTCCCCATAACCCTGCGCCATATGTTACAATCGCTACACAAGTAGCTTTATATATGGTTAGAATTTCCTTGATTGGTCTCTTCCCAATTTTACGGCTAAAATTCTTTAAGGCCATAATTGATTTACAGAACAGCAGTCTCCTAGTGCTGATAGTGGTATTCCATAGGCCCTTGCAATCAAATAAAACTCCTAGGTAACAAAATGTTGGGGTAACATCAACAGGGATAGAGTCAATATAAGTGCCCATCTCCTATTTTTAGATCCCGATCCACAAGACATCGTGAAGGTCTTGGAACAATTAATACGCAAATCTAACCTTGTCATGAAATCACAGAATGAGGTAGCCAACCTCTGCATAGCCTGTCGTGTTCTGGCCATGAGGACGGCGTCATCGGCATATAGCAGGGTTGGTATTGGCCTTTCACCTGCCATTGGGAGGTCCCTGCACTCAGTCAGTAGTGTGCGCTCCACATCATTAATATAGAATGTGAAGAGAAATGGAGCTAGGACGCAGCCTTGGCGTACCCCTCTCTGAATTCCAAAAGATTCGGTGCATTCCCCATTTTTCCCAAATCTAACTTTTGCCGATGCTCCAGCATAAAGTTCCCGAAGAAAGTTTATGATAGAGCAATCTACACCCATGTTGCCCATAACCAGCCAAAGTTTACTGTGGGAGACACAGTCAAATGCAGAGGTAAGATCTACAAATGTTAGAAATATTCGACCCTCCTTGGCTTTGGTATACTTTTCAGTTAAAATATGCAGGTTCAGGCATTGCTCAATCGTCCCTAGCCCTTTCCTGAAGCCATACTGTAAATCGCTTATAATTTTATTCTCATCAGCCCATATTTGGAGTCTGTTTAAAATTACTCTTCCTAGGATCTTGACAGTGGAGTCCAATAGTGATATTGGGCGATAGCACTTACAGCTGTCTCGATCGCCCTTTTTAAAAATTGGTACTATCAGAGATTGGCACCACGAAGGAAGTAATCCTTCATGTAGAGTTGCATTAAAAAGGCGTGCAAGAATCGGGGCCCATAGTTCCCTATTGTTTTTGTACAGGTCGACCGGGACCCCATCGGGACCCCGTGCCTTCCCACCCAAGGATGCATTAATACATTCATGGACCTCTGCTACAGTAATTTCTGGAGATAAAACGCTACAGGGGTAAATGGAGGCTTCCATCTGGATGTTCTCAGTCGCACCATCCTTATTGTCGTATTTATCAGAGTACAGTCCTATAAAGCATTCAACCCACTCTCTTTCTGATGTTATCACCTCTAGCGAGTCTGTTTTATTATAATTTAAGAGGGGTACATTTACAATTTTCCAAAATAATGCGGGATCTTTGCTCAGTGAGGCCGCGCACAAGGCCTCCCGGGCCTCTTTTTTGAGGGTATTTTTCCTGCTTTTAAGAGTTTGCTTATAGATGTTCCTACATTCTCTAATTAGACCTCTATCCTTTACAGAGGCATGTAGTGCTTGCTTTAAGTTTGAATACGCCTTTGTACATGCGGAATCAAACCACCCCTTTTCAACCCTACATCTACCTTTAGTATCAACCCATAGCAACTTTCTGATTTGTTCGGCAATCACCAGGAAGTTCTTAATTTCATCAGAGTCTGTGGTGGTTTCATCTGTACATGCATAAAATTGCGGCAACATTCCCTCTAGCAGTTTTCGCAGAAAATCTTCTGGCGCAATTTTAGTCCACTTTAAGGAATAACCATTTTTTCTTTCCATAGAGATGTTGTCAACTATTGTTTTTCTGCTTGACCTTACCACGGATTTCATTAATTTTCACTCTCAGGGTTAAACTTAAGGGAAAATGGTCACTAAGTGAAAGATCCAGAATGGCAAAGTCCTGTATCATATTACCATGTCTGGCAGTCATGATAATATGATTGATTACCAGAAGGGTTTTGTTAAGGGTCGCCAACTCTACGAATTAATTTACGACCTTATAGGTGCAATTGACATGGCAACTACTTCATCACTGCCCTGGGCCATTCTTGCTTTAGACGCTGCCAAGGCCTTCGACAGGGTCAATTGGAAATACCTGTCGGGGGCCTTGGAAAAATTTGGGGTGGGCCGAGCTTTTCGTAGAACGGTGGAACTATTATACCATGAACCTTCAGCCTCGGTCTTGGTCAATGGTGGGCTGTCGGAACCCTTTACCATTACAAGAGGCACCCGGCAGGGTTGCCCGCTCTCGCCCTTACTTTTTGATATCTATATGGAGCCTTTCGCCCAATTGATTCGTGAAGAAATTAACATCGCTCCATTTAGTCACAGAAATTGGGAAAAAAAAGTGTCTCTATACGCGGATGATCTTATGATCTTAACATCTGATATCAACACAGCATTCCCATTAGTAATTAATCTGGCACAAAAATTCGGCAAAATTTCCGGCTATGAAATCAACGCCACAAAAACCGAGGTAATGGTATGGAACATTACTAATACGACATTACCAGTACAACCCTGTGACAATATGAGATATTTAGGTATTAAAATTTTAAATGATGTCAACCAGATTGCCCAAATAAATTTTACCCAGGTAGCTAAAGACTGCAGGAACTTAATGAATTCTTGGAGACATCTCCCATTGACGCTCTTAGGCCGCTCGAATCTGGTCAAGATGTCCATCCTGCCTAAATTGACCTTTATTTTCAACAGTTTACCACTTTACTTTGAGAAGAAAATGATAGCAAAGATGCAAAGTGACATTACTTCATTTATATGGAGGAATAAGTCTGTAAGAATCTCTTGGAATGAACTAAGGCGCCGTAGGGAGAAGGGGGGTCTGGCTGGCCCCGATATCCAAATCTATGCCTGGGCATTTCAGTTGGCACATGCTCGAATCCTATTTAAAACTCCAAAAGATCAGGGCATAGGCCTTATGTTTTCTACACTACTAAAATGTGAAGGTTTAAATCAAACAGGATTTTTATTTAAGTTTGGAAATCCAAAATTTTTTAAGAAAATTAAGTTGAAGATACTACAGGGCCTAGCAAGAACCTGGTACAACCTTAGAACTACTACCAAAATAGGATACTATTCCAACGGTTCTCCTATATGGGATCTTCCAGCTCCACCTGAATGGACTAAAGATGCATTGATAAGCCCGCTAAAAGAAGCTGGGATTTTGACTTGGGGAGATCTCTTTTTTGAAGGGGAAATGTATTCCTGGGAACATCTAGTCAAGACTGAAATTTCTCCAGATCTCCAGTTGGGCGGCAGCACAAAAATCTGACTCCACTCGCCAACTAATCCCTTCATTGGGTGATATCAGCCAACTAGAATCCTCCCTACTTGACAATGCCCTAAAAACCAAAGAGGTTTCCCATTTCTATAATTTAATCTTAGAGGAAATAGATGGAATATTCCACCTTCCAGATCATCTTTGGGGTCGTCTATTGCCGATAACTAATCTGCATGAACTTTGGGAAATATCCTTTACCGTGTTATGGGATATTGTAAAACCAGCGTGGCTGCGAAGAAACCACCTCTTTACCCTCCATAGGGCTTATTATTCGCCTCAGAGGTTGTCCAAATTCTCACCTGGTACACCAGTGGCCTGCCCTCGGTGTGGACAAGTCGAAGCCTCAGATGCACATATGTTTCACGATTGCCCACATTTAACATTTTACTGGCAATCAATAAGCAACAGACTAACATCTTCTATAGGTACCATGGTGAATATAGATTTAGGCCTTGTAATCTTTGGAGTAAAAGACAAAAAGCGTAGTGCAAATAATAACCTTTTGTTCTACTCAATTTTGGTGGCTCGACGAGAGATTTGTAAGCGTTGGAAAGAGGCCTCCCCACCGACACTACAAGATTGGAGTTCCTCCATGCTTTCTATATCGAAACTAGATTTATCTAGAGGAGGTAAACCAGAAAAAAGAGCTTTTTGGTTGAAACTTGATTGGTCTCAATGAGTAGAAACTGGTTTTTTTTTTTGTTTTTTTTTTTTCCCAGGTCCTATGATTACGAAGCCATGTCGAACTCCTTTTTGCTTATTCACATCTGTCCTTCATACTTAAGGTCAATTGTGGCATAGGCGGTGGTGTAATTTGGCTAATGGCAAGTTCCATCTTATATTGTTAAAGGGGTTGTGACTTAGCGTTAAGCTAATCTAGCTGTAGGGTCTTGGCGCTCCCTCTTAAACGACCGACCCCTACCAGTCATGTACTGAGACAGCATTTTAGTCTTCCAAGTCACACTCTTTCGAGCCCACGGCTCTGATGGTTCAGCCATGGTTGAGATGAGGAACAAAAAAAAAAAAAAAAAGATAATATGATTGATTACTGTATTTGCCCCCCTTCTATTAAAAGTAGGGAGAAAGGGTGCCTCAGGACTAATCAGACCATTGACAAAACCCAAGTCATTCACAAATATTATTTCGTTTAAGTGGTCCCCGCACTTAGTATGGTCAAAGTGACTTAACATAATGTCTTTGTCAAGATTAACTCCACAGGTCCCTTTCTCTCCTTTAGTACATAAGGAGCAATTAAAATCTCCAGCCCATATAACACAGGCTTCCTTGAATCTCCCATCCATCACAGTTTTAACATCATTTCCTAGTGTTCTAAAAACATTGTCAACTTCTATTCCTTCGATGTTGTTATAAAAATGTATCCAGACTAAAACCTTCACTTTATCAACTGCAATCCGAATAATGTGATAATGCATATTGTTAGTGACTACTTCTATTTTTGTGCATCCTAGCATGTTAGAAACATAGGTGCACAAGCCTCCTTTGGCCCTACCATGGCGTGAACCAATTGCTGGGGAAAAGTAAGTTCTATTACCATTAATATGGACTGGTTCTATTGCCCATGTCTCCTGTAGACTAACAACGCCGTAGGTATTCAGTAGTTTGACCCAATTTTCATTTTCCAGTTTGGATCTTAGTCCTGCAATGTTCCAGCTCATAAAAGACCAAATTCCCTCATTTATTTGGCTAGCCACAATATCTATTTCACTATTATGCTCAAGGGTAATCTCAGTGGGAATTTCATTGTAATGATCATTACGACACACGAGTTCCCGCCCCGTGCTCTTAGGTTCCGCTATATCTATCTCATTGTTTACAAAGGTGATTCCCATCCCACAGTCCTCATGCTCTAGCCGGTCACAGGAGATAGAATTGGTAGATCTAGAATCAATGGGCAGTCAGTCAATATCCTCTAGCCCTTGCAGAATATGATACTGATTTGATAATGGAATATCAAAATTAAAAATATCTCTATGTCTAGTCCTATAATCCCCTTGCTGCCAAAAGTTAGGGTTGATCATTCTAGGCCT
Source organism: Lissotriton vulgaris (assembly GCF_964263255.1). Taxonomy (NCBI): domain Eukaryota; kingdom Metazoa; phylum Chordata; class Amphibia; order Caudata; family Salamandridae; genus Lissotriton; species Lissotriton vulgaris. The sequence goes on along the minus strand of NC_141691.1, from coordinate 1,508,744,917 downwards.
TATTGCCGGGTAAAAATGGGTCAGATCCACAGTTTGTATCCCACCAGCATCGTAATCGGAGTTCCAATTATATATAAATCTTACCACATGTCTATCTCTGAAGTTAATAATTATTCAGTCTCCAGGAAGGTCTTTATACCTATGACCAATCCAACTTGCTCTGCGGACATGCATAATCTCTGCTTAGATATATCCTGGTAGGGGTCTATTGTTGTCTAACCAATGTATCACTTTATTTTTTAATTCTGAATGGGTTTCCCCTCTTTCATTTCTTAACTCTGGCACTCGATTCATGACAACAGTATAGGAAGTTGACTGTGGGGGTAAGTCCACACGTAGGTGTTTAGTCTTTTCTATTCTACTATTTATTTATTTATTTATTTATTTATAACACTTATAGAGCGCACAAATACCAGTCGGTGTCCTGGCGCTGAAGTGGTAACTCCCCGAGAATAAGATTCCCGGACTAGAGGGTAAAGAGCCATGTTTTCAGATTTTTTCTAAATGCTAGCAGATTGGTGTTTAGTTTAAGGATCAGGGGGAGGGAGTTCCAAGCCTTTGTTGCTCCCCCAACAAAGCTCCTACCCCCCCCCCAGCGTGCTTTCTTGATCCGAGATGTTTTAATCAGTCCCATAGTGGCAGACCTAAGTTGTCTCCCTGGTCTGTACCACTGGAAATGATCCTGAGGAAACACTGGGCCTAAACCATGCAATGCCTTAAAGACAATGCAGAGGTCTTTAAACAGAATCCTCTTCCTTATCGGTAGCCAATGCAGTTTTTCTAGTTCCTTTGTAACCGATGAAAACTTGGGCAAGCCCCCGATCAGGCGGGCTGCTGCATTTTGTAGGACCTGAAGTTTGTTAAGCACCCCCTGTTGTGCCTCTAAAAAGAGGCTGTTACAGTAGTCAAGGCTCGAAAGTACGAGTGCCGTCACCACCGTCTTTCTGCTTCCCTCTGGTAAGAAGGGGAGAACCTTCCTAATAGTTTTCAGAGTACAGTGTATGGAGTAAGTAAGCGCCTTGACCTGGGGTTTAAAGGAGAGTTGGTGGTCTATGATGATTCCAAGATTCTTCACCTTTTGTACCGGAGATGGCGGGATCCCATATCTGGAACTCCAGAGATTTGTATTTGACCCAAAAATAAGCACCTCGGTCTTGGAGGAGTTTAATTTTAAGCAGCTTTTGGCCATCCAGAAACTAACTGCAGACATACAGTCCTGAAACCTGGCTGCCACCCCCAGCTCTTTCCCTGGAAGCACCAAGACCACAATCTGGGTGTCGTCTGCGTATGATGTTAACTCGAACCCGAAGGATCAGATCACTGGGGCAAGAGAGGATACGTAGATATTAAATAAAGTGGGGCTAAGGGAGGATCGCTGAGGGACCCCCCCGGGGAGTTCGAAAGGTCTTGATTCGAAGTCACCCATAGCCACCACTTGTACCCGATCTGTCAGGAAGGCCTTCAGAATGTTAAGTGCTTGACCCTGGATCCCGCAGCCCTCCAATCGGTCCACCAGCATAGCATGGTGAACGGGATTGAAGGCTGCTGACAGATCCAGAAGAATCAGCACCGCTTGGCCTCCGTCATCCAGCACTTTCCGGACCTCCTCTATAGATTTGATCAGGGCGGTCTCAGTGCTGTGCCCTTCCCTGAACCCATGTTGGGCTGGGTCTAGACCCTTCGAGTCACGCAGAAATGAGCAGAGCTGGGAGTTCATGATTTTTTTCTATAAGTTTTGCCGGCAGTGGTAATCTGGTAATTGGCCTATAGCTATTAGGGTCTGTGATGTCCAGCGAGGGTTTTTTAAGTAGTGGGCGGATGGATGCCCACTTCCACACTGTGGGAAAGTCGCCCTTCTCGAACATCAAGTTGAAAATACTGGCTAGGCGTTCAGCTATGGGGACAGCTGCCAGTTTTGCAATTGACGTAGGACAGGGGTCTTGGGGTGAACCTGATTTAGTTGCCTTCAGTTGTTTTAGAACCTCACTCGAATTTACTGGCTTAAATCCAACAATTTTTCCTCAGAAGACCCGACAGTAGGGGCCCTATGGGAACTCTCCGCAAGACTGAGGGCCACCTGATGTTCCAACGTGGTAAAAATTGCTTGGACTTTATTCAGAAAAAAGTCGGCCAGTGATTCACAAAGTTCGATATTGGGAGGAACCGTCACCGATTTAGGGGAGGTTAAACTGACCACTGTATTGAACAGTTCCTTGGCCGAATTCTTGGCCTTCTCAATGAGGTCCATATAATAGGCACTCTTGGCCTTCCTGATGCTGTCTTTACATGCCTTTAGGCTAATTTTTAATCTTTCTTTGTCAGACTCATAATAGTCCCCTCGCCAGATCAGCTCTAGCTTTTTACTGTTTATTTTTGCTTCTCTGAGCTCATCTGAGTACCATGGGGCCGATGGAACCTGCCTGGTAAGCCGGCACAACTTAGGCGGAGCTAACCTATGGCAGGCCCCATCAAGCCACTTTGTATACTCTGAGGTGGCTTTGTTCATGTCAGTGAGCATGACTGGCCTAGAGGCTGTCAGCAAATCTTCAAGGATTGTGCCATCAATGTTTTTCCATGCTCTGCACATCCTTGTTGATTGCCCCTCTCTCAGGAGTCTTCTCAACTTTTTTATAGTTCTTGTCCTTATTGTCTTCCCTCCTTGTTATTCCCTTGCCAGCTTCCCTCTCTAAACCTTCTTGCCCAGTATTCTTACGGGTTTGTGCTTGAGTGCCTAAAGTTGGGGTGTGTTGGACAGGGTGGTTGTCGCTCTTTGCTACCGATGGTGTTGACTTACTAGTTGCCTTAACAGCATCATTAGCAATATTTTTGGATGTTGTGGGATTAGATTTGACCACTGGCTTGGCATGGGTGTTCATTTGTTTCAATATTTCTGAATTAACCAAGCCCAGCTTTTCCAAGTTCCCCACTTTGTCTACTAATACCCTTAATCTTTCCACTATTGGCAAGATAAGTGACTTCATTAAGTGTTCAAATTGTTTCATAAGATCCATCGGGCTTGTAGGTAATACATCTTGTTGAGCCCAACACATCTCCTCCTTGTTCTGCTGTTCAGCGCCGTTGGACTGTGCATTATTTTTGCCCCTCTTCTGTTTTACTGGGATAGGTATCAATTTCTTCTGTCTCCCTCTCATTTTGTTCCCAGACAACACAATTTCTACTGGGCGCCAAATTGCTTTTTTAGGCTTTCCCTCTTTGCTTTGGTGGGGGAATCACACTTGTTATCTTATCTGCTAAATCAGTGTTTTCAATATTACAGGTATCTATCCCTTCTCGGTCATCCGACACGTTAATCGTGGTTGGTGATTCCTCAATTGGCCTCATGTTAGGTGTTAGTGATAATCTACTTTGCCGACATGCAAAATCGCTAGGGGGGCTTTCGTTTGAGGAGATAACACAATTTACATCTTTATCAGGAAGATCTGCATATGAGTCCATTAATAAGGAATCCTGAAAAGACATTGTTGCAATAGCGGTATTTACATGTATGTTGTTTTCTTGTGCGGATTGGGTAAATGAGAGTCGCCTCTCGGTGCTCTCTATTGCATTAGAAACAACCCCAATAGTTTTTTGTAACATCTTATCTATTGCAGTTAGAGTTGGTAATGGGGTTGTTCCTAGTGCTTTTTTTCTCGAGGTCGATCGAGTTGACATTGGTGTATTTTTGCCCATGATTTCCCTTCTAGAAAACAACTAGACAAAGGCAATGTTTGTTCACAATATACTGGACACCAAACGGTGGACCACAATGTACCTTATACGGACAATTGAAATAAATCCAAGGGGAATGGCCCAGCCCAGCCACGTTCTGCCACAGACGGCCACAGACGGTCCCGCCCTGGTCCCAGGCTTCTCCCGGGACGCACCCGCATGCTCCCGCGTAGCGGGGAATAGCAGCGTTATTTAAGCGCCTCCTGGCGCGATTTACCAATATGTGGCTTCCGCCCGCGTTGCAGGCTGCGAGTTGTAGTTTCAGCGCTATAGTCCCCCCACACTGCGGCCGCAGTCAGCTGGTGCAGAAGTGCGTCGGCGGGGGTGAGCAGGCGCTGCGGCAATCAGCGTCATTTCCAGCAAGGAGGCAGCAGGTTCCGCCTCTCAGAGCCCCCAACAAACGAGGTATGTGACACCAGGTTCGCGTTTGGAAAGAACTGTAAGTTGTAAGTCCATTTTGTGAGATTGGAATTGTAAAGCTGAAGTTGAATATTGCATTGAATTTAGAATTGCCCCCCCAAATTGAATCAGTGGGTGTAATATTGCTGAGATTGCTTCTTTCCTGCAATGGTGTATTAAGGGGTATGGCAGGTGTGTCGTTTTGGGCAGGTTTTAGATTGTATGAAGCGACGAGCTCCTCCCACTCATGTGAGGCCAGAAAAGACAGATCCCGCCTTGATATATAGGAGTCTTCATAAGGAGACATTGTATGGCGTTCTGGTGGTTTACCAACCAAAGAGCTGTGCGGGCCTGCGAGGTGATCTGGCGCACCCGGTACGCCTGACTTTAAATTTTTCCGTTGGAGTGGGGAGCTGTTTTTTGGAGACTGCAAGAGAGCCATTCCCGATCGGTCTGTAAGCTAGTTCTGAGGCATGCCCCCTAGTGTTTCAATTCCAACCCTTGCCTCGTTTCCTCTTCTGAGGCATTTCCAGCTGGCCTAGTGTCAACAATGCTTTTTGGTTGAGGCTGATATTCTGTGGTGGGTGAATTCCTTTGGTCGGTTTTGGCTTGATTTACGACTTAATTATTGAATTGATGAAGTGAGGATTGAGGTTGGGATTCAAATGGTGTATTGGGTGACATAGAGAAAGCCTGGCTGGCTGGATGTGTGTTTAGCTGATAAGGCTGGCCAATTAGTTGGTTAATATCAACAGTGCTTTTTGGTGAAATCTGGTCATCTGTCGTAAATGTGTTCCTTTGGACGGTTTTAACTTGGTTTTCAACTTGGTTATTAAATTAGTAAAGTGAGGGTTGAGATTGAGGCTCAAATGACGTCAAAAGTGACTCAAGAAGAGCCTGATCGATTAGCTGATCAGTTGGCTGTTTGGTTGACTGATGAGTTAGTCCAAACTTCTCATGCTGTAATGGTGATTGCAGCACTTTTACATTCGCGCTTTTTGAATAGATTGCCGTCCCTGGATCATTCAAAAACGCGAATTTCAAATAAATTTTGGGTTGGAAAGTGCAAGGCTTTTTTCTTTGAGAGGCTGCGTCAATATTAATGTGGGCGCAGTCCCCTTGTCTTCTTTGAGTTCCTGGTAACTGCATTGGGTTAAGTGGTAGATTAGAGGTTAATTACCCGTTCTTGGCTTTGCGCTGACGACATCGCCATTAGTGGGGGAGTTTGCAGGAGAATTTGTGTCAGAGCAGATAGTAGTAGTCTCCATAACCCGGGGCTCTCTGTGCCTTCTCTGCCTTTCTTAATAGATACCGACCCCAGTCAGGGGCCACTGGACTCTTCTATACCCGCTGTTGCGTTATCTTGTTTTTGATTGGCCATGGACTTGGACTTTGACTTTAACTTCCGGGGAGTCTTCCTTACTCGGCAGAATCTCATGACTGGCTCTAGTGGACCGTGGACCGTGTCTTATTTAACACATGATATATAATGAGAACCAGTGTGCTATACTGATGGAAAGTCTAATGTAAGTACCGGACGAAAACTGCTGCCGTGGCCCACCCTCCCGGCTGCCATGCCCTCTCACCGTAGATGATGATTGGTGAGGATAGAAGCAAAATGTCAAACCGGGGATTTTCTGCGGCGATGACAGGGCCACAACAGGCAGGCGGCAGCAGCCGCAATGGGGCAAGGAAGAGCCAAAGAGGCCCAGGGAGAGCCGGCAGCAGTGCAGCTCAACGCTGCAGGCATAAACAAGTCGGCCCGGTTGGCTGTAGCGGCCGAGCGGCAGAATTGAAAAGGAGCAATCCCGCAGATCCGCAGCTCCCGCTTACCGCTTTCTCTCTGCTCTGCTAGCCCACACCGCCCGTAGTCCGTAGTCCATAATCCTTAGCTCCGGGGGTGCGGGGGGTGTGATGGCCGTAGGCAGAAGGCAGGCTACCTGCGTGTCACAGATGAGGCTAGTAGACTAACCTACAGAAGCCGGATACAGCAGGAGCGATGCAGGAAGTAGAGCGGGATGCAGAAGGAGTGATGCAGTAGCTTGTTTCTCCCTTCCTCCTTAGCGGCCACACCCACGAGCTTGTAATCAAACACTCGCCAAATGAGACCCCCACAGGGGAAGGGAAAAAAAGGGAGAAATAAACCAAAACACTGTGGCAGCCAGAAACCATCTACAGCTTGGGTTGAAGGAAGGGTAACTTCATTCTAATGTCTGGCTCCGGAACCTTTAAATGAGAGACATAAGAAACACACATTAGCGTCCCCCCCCTTGCTATGTGCGTGATAGGCTATATATGTGTAATCATAAGGAACACTCACACATATATTCTGCCACTAGCAATCCAAGGAAAACGGCACAAAAGAAAACAAAAAGAAAAAAGAAATACCAAGGCTATTGTAGTCCTGAATCCAAAAAGAAAGTCATCTGATGAAATAAAGGCACAGAACCTTTTCTGTCAATGGTTTCTTGTTCATAAATAGGCTGAATATCCCAGAGCTCCGAGTTCAGCAGCTCCTAGACTTGGTAAAGGAGTCCACCCTCTCCCAGATCCGTGGCAAAGCGAAGCTCCAAAAGAAACGTTCGAGCCCTGCTTAACTATCCTGGAAGAAGCCGCTAGTTACTTTACTAGCGGGATTCCAAGACATGAGGCGGGGTTCTGGCAGGGGACGTATGGCTCCGCAAAGCGCAAGCTCTCACCATTCCGCCCGGCGAGAATCAAAGGAATCTTTGCAGCTCGGATCCCCAATGCTGCAGAAAAGGGCAAAGGTCACGTCTGCGATCCAGCTCGTTCGTGGCTTGCCTAAGACAGTCTGGTAGCGGGCTCTGGGACACAAAAGGGATTACCCACGACTCCAGAACAAAGACGCCGGGTAATGAAGGAATAGCCTACGGGAAATCCGTCAGGCAGCGGGATAACTCCAGGCTCCGATAATACCTCCGTTAAGGACTCCACCCAGGTGAATAGGTGACAAGCACGGAACTTAGGATAGGGAGGAGCCTAAATAGAACGCAGCGAGAAAACGAAGTAAACAGAAGTCAGATCGAGATGCAGGTATTCTGGGAGATGTTGTCCCAGCCTTTCAATCCCACATTCACTCTTACTCATCTCGCTATGACCGTGACAGAACCCCCTCTTAAAGACCGACGTCTCGGCGGCCCACCAGGTTTAGTAGGGAACAACGCATGGAAACGTCGCAGGAGCCCCGGACAATGAAGATTACTACTAGGTTCCCAAGATCGTTCCTCTGGGCCATACCCTTTCCATTCAATCAAGTAAAAGAAACGCCCTCGCATATGCTTGGAATCAAGTATTGCCTGGACCTCCTACTCTTCCTCCCCCTCTACCTCAACAGGTTTGGGAGGCACATATACCCTGGTCCCTAGTAGATATGGCTTCAGCAGAGACACATGGGACACTGGGTGAATATGCCATGTGTTCAGAATTTTAAGTTTAATGGCCACTGGGTTAATTAGATCAGAGATAGGATAGGGTCCCACGAATTTAGGCTGCAATCTCGTATTACCCTTAAACTTTAGATGTTTGGTGCTCAACCCAACCTTATCTCCAACCTTGTAATCAGGCTTGGGGGTTCTTTTAATATCGGCGCACAGTTTGTCCATGTTTCTGGCTGCCTCTAGGTTGTTCCTGGATGGAGGGATGGTTAGACAACCCTGGTTGTTCAAACTGCAACATATTGGGATAGTACCCTAGAAGACAAAAGAAAGTGGAACAACCCAATGAGGAATGAGTTGCGTTGTTGTATGCAAACTCAGCTGTCCACAACAATGTTCTCCATTCCATGCCCTGCTCTAGAGTAAAACACCGTATGTATTGTTCCAGCGTTAGGTTAAGCCTCTCTGTCTTACGGTCTGTCTGGGGGTGGTAACTGGTTTACAGACGGGTATCTATCTTCATGATGCCACAGAGAGCCTTCCAAAATGTTGACGTAAACTGGGTACGTCTATCTGTGATAAGGATGGGAGGAATACCATGCAGTCGTACAACATGTTGTAAGAATACTCTGGCCAATTCCCCAGGTGAAGGTAACTTAGACAAGGCTATAAAGTGACCCATTTTGGTCAAATGATCTACCACCACGAGTATAGTGTTGTTACCGAAACTGATAGGCATCTCAACGATAAAGTCCAGGACACTGTGTGCCAAGGGGTTGGAGGAATGGGTATAGACCGCAGTAGCCCACTGCTTCTTTGATGCTGGGTCTTTGACTGTGAGCATATGGGACATTTGGCAACATATTAATTGGTGTCTTTCCGCATTGTTTCCCACCAAAAGTATATGGATACTGCTTGAAATGTTTTTTGTTTGCCCATATGACCACTCAACGTGGAATCATGAGTCCATTGTAAGACTTGTGTTTGTAGTTGAACATCCGGTACGTACAGTTGTTGACCATGAAACAGCAAGTGATCCTTTCCCGTTTGTTGTAATTGGTCTTTGGTTATCCAGGCCTGTCCATCCTAAGAGTCTGATTTATCTTTTACTAGTTTCAGGAATTCGGCAGAGCTGGTGATGACCATAAGGTTAGAAGAGAAAGACGCCTTCTGAAGGACAGTAGGTGGGTCTTCTATCCTGGAGGAATCCGTAACAAGAATGGGCATTGGTCTGGAAAGAGCATCAGCTTTTTGATTCTGGGGCCCAGGTTTGTATTTGATTATAAAATCATAACTCGAAAAGAACAGAGACCAACGTAACTGACGTGGTGTCAAGGCTCTCGCACTTTTGAGAAGCAGTAGGTTACGGTGGTCGGTGTAAATCTCCACTGTGTGTCGGGCCCCTAGTAGATGATGTCTGCACTCCTCGCACGCCCTCTTGATAGCCAGCAACTCCTTATCCGTGATGCTATAGTTGACTTCACAAGGAGATAGCTTACAAGAAAAGAAGGCAACAGGATGGAGTTGTCCAGTGTCTGGGTGTCTTTGGGATAGAATACCTCCAATGGAATAGTATAATGCGTCAGTTTCCAACACAAAATGCTGACTTGCTTCAGGATGTCGAAGAATAGGTGCCGTTGTAAAGCATTTTTTCAGGGTTTGTAATGCCTGTTCAGCCGATTCTAACCACTTGAAGACCACTCCTTTCTTCAGTAGATACATCAAGGGTTGTATGATTCAGGAGAAATCCTTTATAAACCTCCTGTAAAAGTTTGCAAAGCCCAGAAAGCTTTGCAAGGCCTTAACACATGTAGGTGATTCCCATCGAATGATGGCCTGTATTTTCCTGTGATCCATTCATAACCCGTTAGGTCCTATGATGTAGCCTAGGAACTCCACCTCTGTGACATGAAACATACATTTCTCCAGTTTAGCGTACAATGCATGAGTCTTCAGACATTCCTAAACTGCTTCAACATGCTGAATGTGTTCCTTAGGTGTAGACGAGTATATAAGTATATCGTAAATGTAGACAATACATGATACATCCAACAAACCTCGTAGTACGTCATCCATGAAAAACTGGAACGCAGCAGCGGCGTTGCAGAGGCCGAAAGGCATAACTTGGTATTCATACAACCCGTATTTTGTGCAAATGGCGGTTTTCCACTCATCCCCCGCCGTACTTGTACCAGATGATATGTTCCTCTGAGGTCCAGTTTCGTGAAGATTCGGGCATCCCTCAATTGGTCCAATAGTACCGGTATTAGTGGCAGGGGGTATCGGTTCTTCTTAGTGACCCTGTTGATGGCTCGATAATCGATGCAGGTTCAAAGGCCCCCTTCTCGCTTTGGAATAAAGAAGAGGGGCGAGGAAGCAGGTGAAGTGGAAGGGCGAATGAAACCTGACTTTAAGAGTTTCTTCAAATATTGCTGCAAGTAGGTATTCTCTACTGCTGTGAGAGCATAGATTCTGCTGCACGGAATGCTTGCCCCAGGTTCCAGGTAAATAACACAATCGTAGTCCCTGTGGGGAGGTAGTTTGTTAGCCTCTTGTTCGCTGAATACTCCTTGGTAGTGGGAATATGCTTCAGGAAGGGAGGTGATCAAGCACACACTCAACTCCTTACCTCCACTGGCAAGGAGGGCAGCAGGATTCTCTTCTTTGTAAGACTCATGCACTTTACCACAAGTACAATGATCAAGACAATAAGTCGAATTGAGGGTGACCGTACGAGTTGCCCAGCGAACGACCGGATCGTGTTGTGTAAGCCAGGGCATGCCCAATATCAGTTTAAATTGAGGGGCGTCAATCAGATCAAAGCGTATATGTTCTTAGGTGGCGGTAGTACTTTATTCGATAAAATTTCATCATAAAAGTATAAAATCTTATACAGTTTTAATATTATAAAAGAGAGGACCCACCAATCCTAACATGCATACAATCTACACATAAAATACCGAAATGCTTAAAAAAAAATATTCAATAAAAACAGATGCATATCCACATAAGGTAATCATACCACGAATCCATATAGCAAGCAGATGGTTAAGGGCATTGATTTTACCCTCCCCATGCGGTCTGCTAGGCACTGCTCAAAAATTTAGCCACCGCGCAGACCGTGACAAGAGAGGACGAATCAGTACTGAGGACCCGCAAGGCCATTTTATGGCACCTGAGGCCCAGCCCCTTACATATTGATTTCAGCCATAACTTCCTTGCACCCCTGTAGGCAGGGCAGGCAAAGAGGAGGTGAGCCACAGACTCCGTTGGTGCTACACAGCCAGGGCAGGATTTTGATACTCTGTCTAGATTGTTCCATCTCAAGGTGAATTCATTAACCGGAAGGGTCCCAAACCTTAATTTTAGATAGTGCTCTGTCTTGCGGTTTTTGTATGAAATCTAGGAATGGTTCAAGTTTCCTTACAAGTTTAAACTCTAGAAACCGCTCTGTAAGAGCACACCCTGCTCCTCTGCATGTGGCCACCTCCTGAACCCAGTCCCAATAAAGTTTCTTAATCACTATCTTGGGGGGGTGATTGGCTAGCCCATGATTCACTCAAACCCAATTTTGAAACCAGCTGTTTCAGATTGCTCAACTTAATCTTATTCCCCGAATTGAGCAGAAGTAGTTCGTCTAGAACCGCTGCATAGTTAGAGAGCTCCGGGGTTCTCCTAAGTCATACCCAGAAGAGTAGCGGGCACAGGCGAACTACATCTTTTAAGGGACGCCTGCCCATGTCTTGCCATAATGGGTTTAGCGGGGTAAAAACAGGTAGGGACACCAGATCTCTAAGAAACTTATTTTCAGATGTAACTAGATCAGTTATATTCTCGAACCCCCACAACTCGGATCCATATAGTGCCGAGGGTAAAGCTTGGCCTTCATACACAGAGAGAGCCGGGGCTACAGGTTTACTCATCGACTTCCGCTATTCCCACAGGAGGGCCCCTGACAATCATTTATGGTTTAAAAGCATTTTGGCCAAGTGATCTTTCCAATTCATCCGACTATTAACCCTAACCCCCAAATAGTTGAATGAATCTACCAGCTCCAGTGGGGCACCATTAAGTGAGATATTGTTCCTGAATCTCCTGGAGCGTGAGATGGCCATACGCTTTGTCTTAGAGGTGTCGATGGTAAGTCCACTATCCTTACAAAACGAGCTAAACCGATCCAGAAGCTTTTGAAGGCCAGTGGGGGTTTTAGAGATGAGGAGGGCATTGTCCGCAAAGAGTAGGGTAGGTGTTTTTTCCCCCGCCAGAGATGGGGCGTCGGCCAGTTCCACCCTCAGATGGTCCACCACACCGTTCACAAAGAGGGAGAACAGGGTCGGCACCATTACACATCCCTGGCGAACTCCTCTCCTCACAGACACCCTCTCTGTCAGTTGTCCCTGGGTACGCCATCTGATCCTGGCATAGTTCCCCTCATGAAGTTTTTCAATAAATTCCTATAGGGGCATAGGGAAGCCCACCTTCTCTAGGATATCCCATAGCCTAAAGCGAGGGACTAGATAAAAATCTGTTTTAAGATCTATAAACGCCAAGTATAGGCTGCCCTTACTAATGATCACGGCCTTCCAATAGATTGCAAAAAAACGGAAGACCTGAACCATTGTTCCCACTTTTTGTCTGAATCCCGCTTGAAAATGGGAAAGGATATTCTCCTCTTCTGTTCATAACCCCACCCTGGAGATGATTACCCTGCCGACTACCTTCTGGACCTCGTCAATTAGACTAATCGGTCTATAGTTGGCAGGGTCATCTCTTGCCCCCTTCTTAAACACAGTTAGCACCTCTGCTCCCTTCCACAAGTCCGATACTGGGTAACCCCTAGGGATCAAATTCATTATTAGGGCAATGGGTTTGGCCCAGGCTACAGGGTCGTTCAGAAGGAGGTCCCCAGGTAGCCCGTCCGGGCCCACCGCCTGCCCCTGGGTCAGATGTTTAATAGCCGTTGTTACTTCAGTAACTGAAAAATAGTCCTCAAGCACCGTGAGCACACGGCCCTCACTATCACATGCTAAGGGTGGGGGGGTATCACATCTGCTCCACCGTACAGAACAAAGAAGTGGGAGTGCCATTGTTTGTCCGTTATATGATTACTAATGGGAGCCATACCCCACCGCCTGACTTTGTTAATCAAATCCCAGAACAGGGAAGAATTCTTCATATGGGCTGCAGATTTAAGGTCCTGCCAGTGTTGTTCTTCCCATTCGCGTTCGGCTATCACTAATGCCCTGGCATAGTCCTTCCTAGCTGCTCTAACTAGTGAAGGGTCCTTTTTAAGCAGGGAAGCTGATAGTTCCTTCCTTTTTCCCCTGCACTGGACCGAGTACCAGGGATTACTAAATTTTGCCTGATTTTGGTTCGGTCTCCCACTGTTGCCCTGGGTGATGAAATGTTGACTCACTTTCTCTATTGTATTCTTATAAACTAGAGAGAAGGACATGCCCTGAACACTGCCATTTACCAATTCGAGTTCCTCTAGGTGTGCAGTCAACTCTGCTATATGCGCCTTAATCATACTGAGGTTCCCTTCCTGGGATTGGACTTCGTCCCATTTCAGCCTACGGTTACAGTTATAGGGGACAACCTCATTCGTTGTCATCATGGGTGCTTTGTTCCCATTTCCGTTTATTATGCCCCACCTTAACTTCATACATAAAGGGTTGTGGTCGCTGTCCTGAGAAGGTATTACCTCCATATCAATTAGATCTCGCCACAAATTGATATCAAGTAGGATATAATCTTTTCCAGACGGGCTGTTAGGCCTGTTAAAGGTGTTAGCCCCGTCCCGATCAGAGCTTTTCCTGCCATTTAACGCTCTTAGATTGTGTTCCATGGTCAGGGTATTTATCTGAATTGCCCTCGGGGACCATTTTCTTGTTGGGGCTAGAGACAGGGCCAGTATAGACCACCTAGAGTCCTCATCCTCTATGCCCAGGGGATCATCCCTACTTAGGGGTTCAAAAGTAAAATTAAAGTCCCCACCCACTAGGGTTTTAGAGAGCGGGGGCATTTAGTTAAATCCTGCTCAAGAGTCACTATTGTACTTGACATTTGGTCCCCTTGGGACCCGTTTGAATAAACATTGAATTGGTCTATCCTGCTCCCCTTATTATTCCCTGAGAATGAAAGGTGTAAAATGTCCTCACTCACTGCTTCATGGGTTGTGATATCCAAATTCAATGCTATCATTATCCAAATATGAAGTCCCCCGGCGGGAGTACCCTTTCCAGAGCTTGTTGCGGGTGAAAAAAAGGTTGAGTAACCCGATTTATACACTGGGAGCAAACTCCATGTCTCTTGGAACATGCAAATATCGTATTTATCGATAAAAGTGTTCCACTCTGGTGAGACCATCTTTTTTTGTAGCCCAGCCACATTCCAAGACAGCAGATGTAGCACCCTATGGGTCACAGAGGGCAAAGCTAATTAAAACTCCCATGTTCCCGCCCTGCCCTCAAGAGTCTAGCTCAATAACATCTACGGTAAGACTTGTTGGCTTCGATGATGAGCTACTATCGCAGTTGCCCTCCGATTGCTTTATTGATATAATACTGCCACCACCTGGTTGGATCAAAGGGCCCTGCCCCTCTTGGCGTCATTCAACCTGCTCTAATGCACTAAACCTATTCCTTTGTTGGAAGTGTGAAAAAAGGGTGGGCGACTGATGGTTGATGCGTTGTAACTTCATACATTCATATTTGACAGTAGGCAGCTCTGGCCCTCCTCACCTCCTTCCAAATGCAAGGCTGCCTTTACATGGATGCCATTAGTGCTAGATGGCACCGCCAAAGGCACAATATTAGAGAGAGTAAGAGCTGACTTGATGTACCCAGCAAGATTAGAAAAGGCTGCCAGAATTTAAATGTCAATAGCTCCTTCATTTAGGCAGATATCAAAATTAGATTGACAGGAAAATAAGAGAAGGTGATTAAAATCGTCTGGAACCATCTTTGACCATTTTAGTATTTTCTGTGCTATAGGATTTAAAGGTTCATGAGATAATCTATCAGCCCTGACTAAGGTCTGCGGCCAACTATAGGTAGCCACAAGAGGGGATGGTCGCTCTGAGAATTCCACTCTGTTGTGAAATCAATTATGGATGCATAAAGTCTTTCTGAGACAAACATGTAATTAATTATCAAACTAAAGCATGCCCTCTTAATGGTAGGCATTCACCCTGCTCTATTCATATCCTTCTTACTAAGAAGATTCACATGAGTATGCTATCTTCTATTGGACTGGATTAGATTAGATTACATGCATTGTCGTCTGGATACACTTCTTCCAGGTCTTCTTTTATTTCCCCATGGCCCTAGTACGAGGCTTTTGCATTGTTCCCTTTATACAAAATTGTTTCTAGCCCTACCCATACACTATACATTGTGCATATTCACTGTTGATGGCTCCTTTTAGTCACAAACCTATATGATGAAGTATGTGCCCTGATGAAGGAAACTTCATCACTTCCAAAACGCGTGTCGGCGCTTTTCAGCTTTGTCGTCATATGTGTCATTTGTGATGTATTGGTTCTGTATTTTCTGTATTATGTTTTTTCTTTTTGTCTTGTAAAGACAGTTGTTTAGTTTTTTACATTTGTATGTTTTTTATCTAGGGCCAGATATAGGAGCCAAAATACCGGTCGGTAACGGCCGAATTCGGCCGTTACCGACCGGTATTTGGGTTTTCAGATGTAGGGGCATATATTTTACAGAATCGGTAAATTTACCGAATCGGTAAATTTACCGATTTTGTAAAATACCGAATCGGTATTTTTACCGATTCGGTATATCCAAATGTAGGTGGCACTCCTGAGAGTGCCACAGGCCTTGCATGTTCGGTATTTTACCACGCAATCCAATTGGGTGGTAAAATACCGAATCCAGGTGTGCATGCACATGTGTGCATGCACACCTAGCCATGTGACAGACAGACATGCCCTTAGGGCATGTCTGTGTGCCACATGGCTCACATGCCCGTCTTTGGGGTGCTAGAGGGTGTCAAAGTGACACCCCCTGCACCCTTGCTGGATTCGTTTTTTACCGAATCGGTAAATACCGATTCAGTAATGCCCATTGATTCCTATGGGCTTCAATGCCCATAGGAATCAATGGCATTACCGAATCGGTATTTACCGATTCGGTAAATACCGATTATTACAGATTCTGTCATTCAATTGCCGAATTTTCCTACATCTCACACCTTCATATTTACCGATTCATAAATACCGAAAAATTCGGTAAAATTCGGTATTTGTCAATCGGTAAATACGATTTTCCTACATCTGGCCCCTAGTTATTATCTATTTGTTAGTGAGTTGATTCTTTGTATAGTGTTGTTTATTTTTCTCTTTTCTAGGGCTTATTTTGTTTTGTGATTTTCTGCTTGTTATATATATGAAAGTTGTTATTTATTGTGTATTCACATTTATTAACCAAAACATTTTTACGTGAA
This sequence comes from Lissotriton vulgaris, assembly GCF_964263255.1. NCBI lineage: Eukaryota > Metazoa > Chordata > Amphibia > Caudata > Salamandridae > Lissotriton > Lissotriton vulgaris. The sequence continues at coordinate 1,508,728,928 of NC_141691.1, read as the reverse complement.
AAAAAGGAAGTATTTATGGAAAACATATTTTGTACAAAAAAAAAATGATTTTTTTTTTTTATTTTTTTTTTGGTGAATACATGAATCGTTTGGTAAGAGTCGTTCTGATACAATACAGATTATTACTTAATAGGTCATAACATATTAGCATATTGCACAAATAAAAACAAATCATTTTAAACCAAACAGAATTTACAAACAATGTTATGAGAAATCCAAAAAGAAATAAAGAAAAGAGGGAAAAAAAGGAAGCAATGGATAAAACTAAACATATTAGTCTATTGAATAATAAGAATTAAAACATTCTGCTAGCAGGCACTGATAGAAAGATATAAGCCTATTTTATTAGTACAGATACTGTGTGACTAAGCCCCATATTTGTTCTCCAAGTTTTTTTTTACGTGTGCCCTTGAGCGCATACAAACTATATTCCATATTATGAGTTACAAAGAATCTAGACCGCCATTCCACAAATGAAGGTGGTTCCTGTTGTAGCCAGTACGAAGCAATACACGGTCTGCAAACGGCGGTGGCTACCAATATTAGTTTAGTATGCTGCTTCGCAATTCCGGTATCCTTTGATCCCATTTCTACCCCCAAAAAAATCTGTGTAGCAGATAATTGGATTTGGTTACCTACAATTTCTGATAGACATTTTTCTATCTGCAATAGAGGGGAGCCAATGATGATGGGCACGTAAAAAAGATATGTACATCATTTGCCGAAATGTGACCACACCGAAAGCATTTCCCTATCGCATCCCCAGACCATTTAGACACCTTATCAGGTGTACAATATAGATTAAAGAGTGATTTAAAATGTTGGGCAAAGAGCTTTGCAGATAGAAATAAGTCTTTCGCCATACCCAAAGAGATTTAAATTTGAATATCTTGTCTGTCTAATTTAATCCCCCATTTAAGATTCTGCTATTCAATATCATTGGCTTTTGTATTTAACATCAAGTTATATAAAATACCAATCTTTGCACAAATAGTGAATTTTATTATGAAGAATAAATAACTGTGACATCCGTTTTTCTGTGGGTGACATGGTTATTATATATGGAGCTACTGCCCATTAATATTTAGTATTGTGAGGGTTTTCCTTTATGTTCTTTGTTGTACTTTTCCAGGTTGGAATTTCCCCCAGAACTAGCATTCTCAGGGTCCCTCTTATATTTTTTTGCACACAGCAACTACTACCAATGGCGCGAGAGACCGCACCCCGATCAGCAACTATGACGTCTACCACCATCTGGTTTTGAAGGGCAATGAGTCTCGTAGCTTGAAGCTCAGCTGTGATGTTGGTCAGTATTCCTGCTGTGGTGTTGATAACTCCTTTTACAACTCTTGTGAGTCGGCATTTACTACGGCTGTTATCCATGGGGCCCCAAAATTGCAAAATATTCTTCATGGCATCTGTAAATTGCTGCAAGTTAGTGTCAGTCTGATCGATATCATTTGTGTCAAGAATCCTTCTTACTCTGGACAGATACACACTCCTGCCTCCTAATCTGTGGTCTCTATGACAGTTGGATGGAGCAATATAAATGGGGGAAAGAGAAAGGAAGCATTGCATACTCCTGACCACCCCCTAGGAAGTCATATATAAGCCTGAGACCCACAAACGAAGTTCACATTGTTGGGCGGAAGAAATGGGGGACTACTAGTGGTATTGCAAATACTCTCTCCTACCAGAGTCTTTCCAAAACCTCGGACAAAGAAACTAGTTGTTGTATTAATCACCGTTACTGGCATCGACTTATCTTGAGTAATATTATGTAACTGAAAGGACCTGAAATATTCAGTGCTGTTAAGGTCTTGGAAATCTATCATCTCATCCTGCAGCCATGGTACATTTTTCTTTCTTTCACACACATTCATGCAGGCATCTGGATGTAGAGTGTCAGTAGTCCCCTCCCTCCCCGAGGTAAATCCTTTGTGAGTTGCTATATAACCCAGCACAGCCTCATAATCAAGGTATGTCATATTCATTGCTTCTGAATGATAATGGAGAGCCCTGGGCCCAAAACCATAACTTACCAGGGCAATATATTGTCGTACATTGTAAGTGCTCCAAATTCCAAATTCCAAATTCCAAATTTTGTACGGTGTTGGATTTGGAACATTTACGCTGCCCGACAAAATATTGCGCTGGTAAGTTATGCTTTTGGGCCCAGGGCTCTTTTACCCTGTTGGGATAGATTGGTGAAAGGTACGGGTTTGATAACTTAAGACCAGCACTATATGACATTACGGCCCAAATGAGTGGCGTTTATGTTTAGGTATCTTGCGAGGTTGGGTGGACTATGCCGGTTTACTCTATCGCGTTCAAAATGTCATGTTTAAAGCCTGACATTGCAATTGCTAAATGTTTATAATAAACTGTGTAGCCGTTGAAACATATGGGTCATGCAGTTAATTAATAAAATCTATAAGTGGATACGAGGAGTACCGCTCGCAAGAAACACCATAGATTTATATATCTGATTGAAGCGTAATTTAAATTTACAATATAAGCGCTCGTTTTTATTCAATGACATAGATACATATGCTTAGGTATCTTGTGACACCGGTTGAACTATGCCGGTTCTTTCCATCGCGTTTAAATTGCAGTGGCTATTATAATATGCCATTATATATAAATGATTAACTTGCCGGTTTTTAAGGGTATTCGGGGATATGATAATAAAGCTCAAAAAGTAATATCATGTTGTTTTCCATAGGCACATTGGCCTTTTATTGCCCGGTTCTCACGGTTTTTTAAGTGACTTTGTGGTGAACAGGCGTAGCGCAGACGCCACCATTGAGGGGGCCACAGGTCAACTTTTGACAGAAAAATATCATAATCGGTAGGTGTCTGTCTCTCCTTCAATCGTTGTATACATATCTTTTATACATCGGGTCTATGGTATAATTATGGGGCAGACATTACTTTTTGATAACCATGCAAACTGCAGTGCTCACTGGTCGTGCCCCGTAGTTATTTACATCTAAATAATAGATATATAATAAACCTGTAGAGTATAAATTATGCCCTTTGATGTTTCTTATAACTTGTTGTCCTCTATGAGCCTCTTTGTCTCTCTGATCTTTAGTTGTCCACTGAGTTCATGACATTGGAGGAACCATTGGAGAAACCAAAACCCCAAAGAGTGGACCCAACCACCTCCGCTGCATACTCCTCAACACCCGCTCCGCGCGCAAACTCGCCGTCGAGCTGTGGGACCTGTTCGACACCACCACCCCAGACGTCGCCTTCCTGACCGAGACCTGGTGGAACGACTCCTCGGCACCTGACATCGCCATAGCCATCCTGGTCGTCTACAAGGTCTCCCGCAGAGACCGCACGAACAGGATGGGAGGAGGAGTAGCCATCGTCCACAAGTCCACCCTCCAGGTCCACACCCCCGCAGATGACTCCCTCAACTCCGCCGAACACCTTCATTTCCGAATCCACACGGACCCCAACATCACCCCCAGAGGAACACTCATCTGCAGACCCCCTGGACCCAGGGCCCTCTTCAGTGACTCCATCGCAGACCTCGCCAGCACCCACGCACTCGCCTCCTCGGGGACTAGAACTTCCACCTCGAGAACAACAATAAAGCCAACTCCAGCGCCCTGCTCGACAATTTCACCAACCTCGGCCTCCAACGACTCATCACTGAACCCACCCACACCGCCGACCACACGCTCGACCCCATCTTCACCACAAGCACCCATGTCACCTTCAACCACACCACCGAACTCCACTGGACTGACCACTGATGCATCCACTTAACCTTCAAGAAACCAACCATGCACCACCACACCCAACTACTACCTAGACGCTGCTGGAGCGAAGTCACCGAAGACCAACTGACCTCCGCCCTCACCCAGAACACTCCCACCGACCCCACCAACACAGACGTTACCGCCCAAAACTTTAGTCAGTGGATCGACGACTGCGCCAACACCCTCGCCCCAATCAAGAAACCCCCCACCAACCACCCCAGCAAGAAAGCCACCTGGTTCAAGGAAGAACTTCAGATCTCCAAGCACACATGCCGAAAGCTGGAGAAGAAATGGCTCCACTACCGCACACCAGACAGCTTCGCAGCCCACAAGGACGCCACCCGCAGACATCACCACCTCATCAGAACGGCCAAAAGATTGTCATTCAAAACCCGACTGGAGAACAACGCACACGAGAGCAAAGAACTTTTCAGCATAGTGAAGAAACTCTCCAACCCCAACACCAACACAAATGACATCCCACCCTCTAAGGATCTGTGCGACTCCATTGCAAGATCGCTGACATCCATGACAGCTTCAATTCCTCACCCCCGACCGCAACAGACCACCCCAAGAACGCCACCTGCACCAACAAGCTGACCTCCTGGACCCCCGTCAACGACGAAGAGACACGCAAGGTCATGAACTCCATCCACTCAGTATCCCCTTCTGATCCCTGCCCACACCACATTTTAAACAAAGCTGATGCAACCATCGCACCCCAACTGCGAAAGATCATCAACATCTCCTTAGACACTGCAACATTCCCAGAAATCTGGAAGCACGCCGAAATCAACGCCCTAGTCCAAGAAACACAAGGCGGACCTCAATGACCCTCATGAACTTCCGACCCATCTCCCTGCTCCCCTTCCGGCAAAGGTCATGGAGAAAATCGCCAACATGCAGCTGACCCACCACCTTGAGGACAACAGCATCCGAGACCCATCCTCAGCCCTCATCCTCCTAGACCTATCAGCCGCCTTCGACATGGTCTGCCACCGCACTCAAAGAACACGCCTCCAAGAAGTCGGAATCCAGAAGAAGGCCCTCGACTGGACCACATCGTTCCTCTCCGGCAGAACCCAGAGAGTCCGTCTCCCGCCCTTCGGCTCCAAAGCCACCGACATCATCTGCCGCGTACCCCAGGGCTCATCCCTCTGCCCGACCCTTTTCAATGTCTACATGGCCTCACTCGCACAAGTGGCCCACCAACATGACCTTAACATCATCTCCTATGCTGACGACACCCAGCTCATCCTCTCCTTCACCAAGGACCCGCACACCACCAAAACTAACCTCAATAAGGGAATGAAGGCCGTCGCAGAGTGGATGAGGAGCAGCCCTCTGAAACTGAACTCGGACAAGACGGAGGTCCTCATCCTAGGCCCAGCCCCCGCTGCCTGGGACGACTCCTGGTGGCTGACCACACTGGGATCAGCTCCGACACCTACGGACCACACACACAACCTGGGATTCATACTCGACTCCTCCCTCTCCATGTCAAAGCAAGTCAACGCAATCTCCTCCTGCTACAACACCCTCCGCATGCTCCACAGGATCTACAAGTGGATCCCGACTGAGACTAGAAGAACAGTCACCTAGGCCCTTGTCAGCAGCAGGCTGGACTACGGCAACGCAGGAATCCCAGCGAAACACCTGCAACGACTACAACGCATCCAGAACACCTCAGCCCGACTGATACTCAATATTACCCGCCGCAGCCACTTCTCCTCCCACCTAAGAGACCTACATTGGCTCCCCATCAACAAAAGGATCACCTTCAAACTCCTAACCCACGCACACAAAGCACTCCACAACACCGGACCAGCCTACCTCAACAACAGACTCAATTTCCACACCTCCACCCACCAGTTCAGCTCTGCCAGCCTCGCCCTCACAGCCATCCCACGCATCCAACAAACGACCTCCGGCGGCAGATCCTTCTCCTTCCTCACCGCCAAGACCTGGAACACCCTCTCCACTTATCTACGGCAGACCCAAGACCTGCTCACCTTCAGAAGGCTCCTCAAGCCCTGGCTTTTCGCACAGTAGCAGCACCCCTCCATCAGCGCCTTGAGTCCCTTACGGGTGAGTAGCGCGCTTTACACATTTCTGATTGATTGATTGATTGATTGGTATGGTTCAGGCTTAAACAGTGTGGTATTGGGAGGGTAGGGTCAGTCCTCTTTTCACCATTAAGTTAGAATCGATTGATTATTTTTTTATATACATTTCAAATGATTGTATAGAAATGTAGCTATGTATTTAATAATTTAATAGAAATTCGGTAGGCTGCTTGATCTTTCTGTTACACGTGGCAAAATCCGGTTTGATTCATATGGAAATGAATTTGATGAAATTTTGAGTAATTTTGTCGTAATGTTTTTTAGAAATTAGTTTTCGAAAATGTCTCTTGTCTTGATGTTGTATGTAAATAGTGTTAGTCATGTAAATGTGTTTGAAGAGTGTATTATGCAAGTATTTTTAAATGTTTTTTACAGCCCTGATGAAGTTCTTGTGTTAAAAAAGAAAGAAACGCGTTGGCTGCCTGGTGCTTTGTTTGCAACTAAAAAAAAGAAGAAGAAAGAAATTTTTACATTGAGAATACTGGATGGACATTCATAAATCACTTTCTTTGGACTTTTGAGTATGTGGGTGGTGCAACTCACAGTTGGAAAAAGAATATAGGAATATGTTAACTTGATCATTCTATCTAAAGCATTCACTAGATGCCATAGGCCACATGCCCACCTAGTAGCATACACCCCCCCCACAAAAAAAGTATAGGCCTCAGCTAACTGTTATCTTGACATACAAAGTTACCAATCCCTACTAACCTAACATTCCCTTGGGTGCACTCTCCTGTCTCGGAGAATGCAAATTGTACCTATTTACTCCAGGGACCGTCCCGTCACGAAAAAGGATCTTAAATTCAGAGGAGACAGGGGACTGAGACTCAAGCTCCAGCGGACCAGATGGAGGAAAAACCTGGGCAGCCCTTTTTTTCTGGCAGGGTTGCCTCATTCAAAGCTGCATCGTTATCCTCTTCCGTCTGTGCCCAGGTCAATTGGGCATCAGAAAAAGGAACAAAGCGAGGCACCTGCTCCATCTCGTAGTCCCCTATTCCTTCACGGACCAAGTTGTCATAGGGAGGGGCAATGGGACTCGCTGGCAGTGCGATGAGTGAATCCACTTCTTCCGGTCTCACCTATATCATCCACATCTAGCTCTAGTGGTACAATACACCAGGAAGACTCTCAGGGAAACCATTCACCCTTGTTAAAGGCACTCGTAATAGATTACTTACAACACACGGTGCACGTGCCTGCTCTAGTGGCAGACTGCACAATTCTAGGGAATGAGCGAAGCATCAAAGAACTACAAAGCACCTCAGATCCAAATATTTTACTCCTACCTGCGTGCAAATTCAGCAACAGCCCAGGCAGTAAAAAGTGCCACCTCTCCAGGCACACATTATAAAAAACGGGGTAACCCAAAACGGTTGTTGGACCTGGGTAGTCAGTATTATCAAAAACAATGGCCCAACCCGTACTTGTTGGTTGGATCAATCAATCATATGCTCACAGTTTATCACTTCTGAAATTCAGCGAGGATTAAAGCTATTTTCCTCCAAAATGATTAAATCATAAAATGTTCATTCTATTGGAAAAGCAACCACCTATCACAACTCATTTATTTACAAAAGAGGGAGTTTTAATAGAGTACTCCAAATACAGCGAAACATTTATTTATATACATTTTTACAATATTCACAGCGAACGGTAAAGGAAAGAGCTAGTGCTTCTATAAGAGTGCCAGAAAAAAGAAAGAAAAAAGTGGTGGTTTAAAGGAAAAGGGTGTAAGCCTCAAATGAAAAAGTGACATAAGATTTAATTAACTTAAGGGAAAGGCTGGTATTTATCCAGCATATTAAGTAAACAGGCCACTATTAGTATCAATCCAATTATTGTGGTAATTGCAAAGCATGTCCACTTACACAAGAAATAAAAACTTTCAAATACAACAACCAAACATATAATTTGAAGGAACACAGCAACTGTAATTCGAGTGGAGTAATCTATGCGATCACTTGCCCATGTGGATTCGTTTACATTGGGCAAACTATACAAAAGGTTAAATGTCGCATTCTGCAGCATGTGAGCCGCATTAAATGTAAAACTCAGGGGGCGCCACTGGTGGAGCACTTTGTGAGATTTGAACACAAACCGGACAGTTTACAATGGTGTGTGCTCGAAAAAGTGACACCTCATCCAAGAGGAGGAGACTTTAGTCATATATTAAGTCTCCGAGAATGCCGTTTTATATATCTTTTTGATACCATAAAACGGGGTTTGAACGAATATGAGGAGATCAGCAAACAAGTGGCAATATTAGACAATAGATAAAAGTCCTCCTTGAATATTTGGAAACTGTGCCAATTTATTCCATTATTGTAGACCACTCGGCCGAGTGAGTCTGTCTACGATGTTTATTCATCCTTGAGCGCTATAAACGTCGATATGACGTCATCGCGCTGCGTGTAATCGGAAGCCGGCGAGTCAGTGGCAACAACCCGGTAAGCTAACGCTTCCGCGCTAATCATTGCCGCCGTTCTTTGAGAGATTTCTGCCCCTTAGTTCAAACACTCTTACAATAATATCGATTATATTTTAACCTAGTGCGCATCCCTGGTTAACTGACTCCGCGGACATGACGCTGATGTGCGCGTGACACCACGCATGCTCCGAAGTTGGCGAGAAGATATCTACCCAACAACCTCTCGGTAAGCGGCCGCCTTCATGTCTGCCTTAACCCGATAATCTCCACCCCAAAAATCACAATATTTTAAAACCGATTCTCTCTCATGTCTTGACCCAGCTCGCATATTGAAAACTGACCATTGGGATCACTACCCACCCGTGTGAATAACGTCCATTGAAAAGTGAAGAGGTAATTTTAACCTACGATTGTAGCACACGCATCACTTCTTTTGAATAAAATGATAAGGTTATAGCTCAGGTAACAATGCTTCCCTGTATATCTCTGTAGAATCGTCAGTCACCAGGACGACCCTGTATTCTTCTTTCCACACGGGGACACGCATACATGAACATTTGCAGGTATGATGACTGCCTTATTTCACCCTGTTAATTCATTACATCAATACAGACCGATAGGGTGACATATATTCCCATTGTGTGTTTCTCCCTTAGTAACAAGCAAGCTCGCGCTTGAGAACAGCCTTCGACTGTTTCGCTTCACTGTTGCCAGTTTGCGACAAATATTTAGGTAAGCTTTAGCACCACCCTGGTGCGTGTGAATTAGTCTATACTTGACCATGTATTTGGGAATCAATAACCTAAATACCCCTTATGAATTATAGGAGTGCGACTGTGGCCATTCCCTTCACGTCCTTCCAGACACATGAGGATTGTGAATCTCCCATTAAAGCAATTTGGGTAAGAATGCACTAGAGGGCTGTGTACCTCTTTTGCAACTTTAAATCATTTCCATGCAACCACCTAAATGTGACCTTAATTTGTTTTAGGCATACAGCGTTTTAGCTACGGTACAAAGGCTCTGCCTTTTACGTCCTGAGGAAGACCCGCAGGTCGAGGTCCCCAGTTACCCTAGCACCACAAGACGGGTCGAAACGTCGACGCTCCCCTTTTCAATCACCAGGACCACTATCCCTTTGAACATTATACATGCCAGTCAAGACTGTATGATTGTTTAAATAATTGGATTGATACTAATAGTGGCCTGTTTACTTAATATGCTGGATAAATACCAGCCTTTCCCTTAAGTTAATTAAATCTTATGTCACTTTTTCATTTGAGGCTTACACCCTTTTCCTTTAAACCACCACTTTTTTCTTTCTTTTTTCTGGCACTCTTATAGAAGCACTAGCTCTTTCCTTTACCGTTCGCTGTGAATATTGTAAAAATGTATATAAATAAATGTTTCGCTGTATTTGGAGTACTCTATTAAAACTCCCTCTTTTGTAAATAAATGAGTTGTGATAGGTGGTTGCTTTTCCAATAGAATGAACATTTTATGATTTAATCATTTTGGAGGAAAATAGCTTTAATCCTCGCTGAATTTCAGAAGTGATAAACTGTGAGCATATGATTGATTGATCCAACCAACAAGTACGGGTTGGGCCATTGTTTTTGATAATACCTCTCCAGGCACAAGCAGTAGCCCGAATGCGAGCACTGAGGTATCAAGTACTGTCACAGAGCACATACACAGTTGGAGTTAGCTAATAGAAAAGATTTTGAAATGTTGGCTCGCGATCAAGGAAGACAGTGACACTAGACTCAGAGCAATGTAATTGTTGGAGCAGATGGTAATCATTAGAGAGCAGAGGGGAGACAAATTGATGGCATGGAATGCACACTAACTACACCCAATTTTCATCTTGGATTACACATAACATTTTCTGGCCCCATATATTTAATGGCACTGATCCCCTATCAACAGCAATACACTTCAAAATATAGGTCCAATACATTATTGTAGGCCCTAAAGAGCAAGAGACTAGAAAATACGGTGTATTACACAACATGCATGACACATAATGAACGTGGGTTGGATTTGTGGGAGCATGTGATTGACTTCATGGGCGCATGCTACAAGGTCTTCTGAGCATTTCATCCTTCTAAGGTGGATAGTTGCGGGGTATGTTCAGTCCTTCCTCATTCTAAGGGGGATAAAAGTAGTACCATTGAGTTGAGTGAGCAATAAAGCTCTGCTATTTTACGCCACAATACCATTCTGAGTGAACTGCGCTTAACAAAAAAGACATGTTATGTTAAATTGCCTCTATTTAGCGTACCGTACAATTAAACACATGTTTTTAGATGTAAAGAGGTGACAATGTATTTATAGATTTTTTCTTGGGCTGACTTCAGAAGCACCGCTCCTGGCTAACCACAGATTCTGGGGGTTGAGCCAGGCAAGAAAGACATAGTGAAATAGTTTCCTGTGTTTACAAAAAGAAGCAGGAAATTTGACAATGAATATAGAAAAGTATATTTTAGTGTATAAAGTTTCATGTCCGTATATTGAACATAGAGTTCAGTTACAAAAAGAGGAACATGTGAAATAAATTGCTTAGGATCACACTATTTGGTAAAGGGATAAGCTGGGATTAAATACAGGGTTTCAGGCTTCACGTTATGCAGTTTGGTGACTGGATATGTACATATCTGTATGTATATGAAGAAACAACAATCCTGAATAACTATAGCCTGTATGTGTGTGTATATATATATATATATGTATATATATATATATATATATATATATATATATATATATATATATATATATATATATATATATATATATATATATATATATATATATATATATATATTACCTACTGGCGGTCGCCAATTGGTATATATAGTTAGGATTTTTTCTCTATGGAACTTTTGAAAATTCTATGTCTAATAACTTTGGCGTTTGTGGACGGAATTGGCTGAAATATTCATGAAAATGGCACATTTTGTTTCTGAGCAGCCCCTGAAAATTTGGGGGGGTTCCATCAAGGGGGGGCCGAGAAAAAAGGGGGGTCCCAAAACGCGTTTTTCCCATTCATTTTTTCATACGGCGGTTGGCCTCACTTTTAGCTCGAACGGCTGAATGGATTTGCACGAAACTTGGCAAAATTGTAGGGACTGTTAGCCCGATGTGCCTTTGCTGGGTCTCAATATATGTGCTCCAGTAGATTTTGAGAAATTAAAGTTTAAAAAAACAGATATATCTGTGACAGAGTCCCGGATAGCGCTCCAGATCGCATACTTTTCGCGTAACGGAGCTTTGCGAAGCGAAGCTGATTGGCTCTCCGGTGTCTGTCAACATTCTAAACAGTCCGGTGCGGCCGCCATCTTGTCTCTCAGTAGGATCGAGAGACAAGAGGAGGAGAAAAACGAAGGGGGAATTTAATGAAAGGGGGCAAGGTAGACCCCTCTTGACCCCCTAGGAATGATGTTGGGTTTATTAAAGGGTCCCGTGGGGCAAATAAAAAAAAATTAGATTTTTCGCGGTAGAAGCGCTTCTCGGTTCGCGAACCGGGTCGCAAACTGGTAGCGAAACGTGAATTCGCCATTTTGTGTTTCGATTTAATTAAATTACTAGATGGAGGAAAAGCAATGTGGTATTGGGTATAAGGGGGTATGGGAGACGTATCCTGACCCCCTATGTTTTCTGAGGGTGGTTCAGGAGGCTCATATATGTTGATACTTGTCTTCCAGCGGTTGCGCGTGAGCTTTTTTTTTTTTTTTTTTGCCGCTTGACTTCTGTTAACGTTCGATGCGAAGGAAATTAGGAAGTGTTGATCGCCATTTTGACACTGCTAGTAAATATATTGTTAAAAATAATTGTTATAAATTAATCCGTATTGATAAACATTGTGTGCGCCATCTTGCTTTTTTTCCAATGCCACACTTTTGTCGTGCACGGCAGCCATTTTAGATGCCTTGACCAGACCCACTCTCTGTACGCCGCAGATCCTCAGCATGGCTCCCCACCCTCGCAAGCATCTCCCCCACGCACTGGTCACCCCTGCTCTCTCTCTCATGCATGGGCCATAAACTTCCCCCATCTGCGCTGCTCTTCCCTGAGTATCACACCCTGTGCCCGCCCGACACCTCCCTTTCACCCTATTTACTACCGCACCCTCTGACACTCCTCTTCCTCTGTGTCTGATTGTCCAGGCCGGTCCCAGGCTATCACCTAGCCCTGCGAATGTAGTTTATGGCCCCAACTGTAAAGAATCACCCCTGTTCAAAGGAGTTACAGTAGATCAAGGTCGCCACCTCATGAGATCCGTCACACCACACGCGTTCCTACTATCTGATAATGATCCTGTATTGTGATTGGGGAGGGGATTCTCACTGTAAGGGTGTGTGGGACCTAGCCTGAAGCGGAAGATTCCAGGGATGCCTTTTTGTACATCAAAGTCTTCACAATTATGTGTCACATTAAAAATATATAGCACTCCAACAAAGTAGTAGGATTATAACACTTTAATAACTTATAAATATATACAACGCTCCAACAAAGTAAACACGTTAAAAAAAACTTTTTAAACAACTATTTATATGACATTGCTTTAACCAGGATAGACAAAGAAATGACACAGTGTTGTAAAAGTTTCTGAAAGAAATGCCAAGAATGTCCCATGTGAAAGTGAATTTTATCTGGCAATTTTTTTCTTTTCCTTCTCATGAAAAGAAAGTTAATGCCAGGTTCGTTACCCGCCTCATCTGCAAAAAAAAAACTCTTGAGAGGGACCGAAAAAAATATAGCTATGGTAATCATACCATGCATCGGCACATGGAGAGGTGGCACCCTCTTAATTATTCTAAAGCACAACTTCGAGATTTGGTGGATAATCCCCTTTCGCCAAAAACATCCATCAATGACTTAGCAATAAGTGAGTCAGAGGCAAGGGAAACGGTCCCAAATCTGCAAAAGAACTTTGGGAAGATGAGATTGGCTTGTGTAGCATGTTGAAAATTAATTTCATGCGGAGAGATGAGTATTACTTTAATAAATAGATCATATGAAAATCATCAATGTCCAAAACGTCCTAGAAAGTAATTTTTGTCATTTTTGAGGAAGAGAGATAACCTTTAGTGGTACGGGGTCGTTTTTGTTCGAACTAGGGGGGCCAGGTGACATTCCTTCGGGGTGGCTTAGGGGCATTTAAAACAACTTCCCTGATACAGGTAGCATATAAAGTAGAGGGTAAATACCAGGATCTTTATCGATTGCTTTATGGTGTACAAAAATGAAAAACACATACAACAAACCTGGACCATTCATATTTTCAATGTTTCTGTGTACTATACTTTTTAACCCTTAACTAATTGAGCTGCTTGATTTCACCTGCTTTTTAAAAAAAAAAAAAAAAAAATCGGAAACAGTGGCCATTTCTTCGAAACTTACCAATCTACGCGTTACAACTACGTTTGCTTTTTCAAAAACCTTTAATAAAAATGTTGGTGCCCAAATACGGGCCTACAACCCCGTGGGCCGGCCACGGAGCAGGCTGTAACTGTAAATGGGGGGGTGGGGGGGTATTTATTTGTGAAAAACATAACAGAGTCAGTGGTCGTTGATTTCATAGTAAAAAGTGCGACAAGTGCAACAAAATCATATTGATAATTCATTGTGAGCAAGTACCATTAGTGTCGACAATTCCAACCTTCAATAATAAATACAGTAATCAATGATGCATTAGAACTTAATATCAATTCATTGTTCGAATGTGTAATCAGTCTTATCCCATATCAATTCATGTGCTAAAAACTGCATACATATCTCATGATATTAAGGCTGAGCAATCGGGGCACAACAAGGAGTTGAGAGTTTCATTTGTACCGGCGCCATTTTGGGTGAGGTCAGGAAGGTCCAAGTATAGTCAAAATGTCTCCACCAACTCGTGGTTGGACCGGGACTTCTTTCGGCAGTCCAAAAGTTTTCATTGAAGGGTAGCAGAGGGGACTGCCGACATGAACCATCAGTCAAAGTGGGGTGGGAGGCAACAATCTCTTCTACCGGGTCATACTGGTGTCCCACCGGAACTGATTAAGTTGGTAGTCTTGCTGGATTTTTGTCATTTCAAGACTGAGGCCGGCGCCGGCATGTGCAAGACATCCCCCCCCCAGTGTTGTCGCAGCCATTAAAGAAAGAAGAGGGATCCCGTCGGCGTCGGCTCCTCTCCTGGCCCAGGGGGTGGGGGGGGGGTCGGTGGCATGTGCAAGACATCCCCCCCCCAGTGTTGTCCCAGCCATTATTGAAAAAAGAAGAAGATACCGTCGGCCTCGGCTCCTCTCCTGGTGCACCTTACGCGACGACCCTTTTGATGGGTGAGTGGAGCGTTGGGGGTGCAGCTGAGGGGCCCCCACCTGGGGGGGTAGGAGAGGCTCGTTCGCGCCGCCTCTCCCTCCCAGCACACCCCATGCCGACACCTGGCGTTGATATCCGTGATGTCCGGACTAGGCGATAAGAGGGGGGGGTCGGAGGCAGAGGTAAGACATCCCCCCCGTGGCCTGCAGGGCGCCGCTTCAGGACCGAACGGGGAGCTCATACCAAGCCGGGGCCAGACCAGGAGATACGAGGGGAGGGTCGGTGGCATGTGCAAGATATTCCTCTCCAGTGTTGTCGCAGCTAGATTTCCCGTCGGCCTCTGCTCCTCTCCTGGTGCACCTTACGCGACGACCCTTTTGATGGGTGAGTGAAGCGTTGGGGGTGCAGCTGAGGGGCCCCCACCTGGGGGGGTGGGAGAGGCTCGTTCGCGCCGCCTCTCCCTCCCAGCGCACCCCATGCCGACACCTGGCTTTGATATCCATGATGTCCGGAGCAGGCGATAAGAAGGGGGGAGTCGGAGGCAGAGGCAAGACATCCCCCCCGTGGCCTGCAAGGCGGAAGAAGAAGGGAATCGGGAGACCAGTACATTTCGGCCCATCCACGCCACGGCTGATGGCGGTTAGCTGGGCCCCGCCCTGCACGTGTCGAGGCCTCATCTTCCGGATGGGCGTAACCGTGGCCCTGTAGCACTTCGGGAGTTTCCGGAATGGGGGTAGGTATCTGCTGATTTGTATCTATTTCATGTTACCGTTAATGGGCGTGGCGGGCGGTGGGACAGACATGCTTGGAGCAGTGGGGGTGTGGCGGAGCCTAGCTACCTCGTGGCTGCCGTAACGTCAAGCTTGGCTTTTTCACTACTTTCATGTTTCTTATTTCTAGCGAAGTCAAAAACTCATCAGTGGCCTACTGATTTTGTTTGATTTATTTCCCTTTCTTTTCAAGTTTATTTCATGCTAAAGTTTCTGTTTAACAGGATTCAGTGATTACTTCGTTTTTTACATTCGCTTCTTTATTAGGGGTACTCTCAGGTTCAGCCAGATGATGTACCTCTAATAAATGGTACGGGTGGAACTAGTTTCTCAATCAGTGGGGAGTAGATGGGTATGACAGATTACAACGGGGGACAAAGGTCCGCATTACCCACCCTTCACTACTTGCAAAGACTAGACAGAATATTTCTATTCCACGTTATTTACAAACAAAGAATACCTCGAGAGAACTATTCCTTGAACAATACATGTCCAGCCAATCAATCAATCAGTGGGGAGAAAAACAGGTATGACGGATTACAACGGGGGACAAAAGTCCGCATTACCTATCCTTCACTATCTGCAAAGGGAGACAGAATATTCCTATTCTTCTCTGTTTGTAGACAGGGAATATCTCAAAGAGCAATAATCAATAAAAAATTAACAACTTTAAGGTAAATACTCACAATATGACTACTCAACGAAGTTAAAAAGTAACGGATATAGGTACTTGAGAGGTTTTCGGTGGCAGATCATCTACAATATACACTTGTACATATGAGTCTGATACAGGGCGGATCTCTGTATAACTATGGATAATTAGATATTAGGATGGCATACAAAGCTCCCAACCTTTTTACTTTTTCTCTTAAAGGGTTTCAAATTGGGGAAAAATATTAGGCTGTGCTCTAGAGTTTGACGGAGTTGCTCCACTGGTACTCAGGCCTTCTTATGAAGCAGGTGGAGCCGCTCTCAATCACCTTAACTCTTCCCTTGCAAAGTTGACCGGATTCTTAGTCTGCAACTGCTTCAGCATACTTGCAGTTCCACACAAGTCCTTTTTATTGGGGTCTCCTCTTGAAAGCAGTCTTGCATATATGGCAAGTAACTTTTCTTGCATTCACCTTTTTTAAGACTTGTGAAAATTAATTTCAAAACATTCAATAAATACAGTGTTACTATGCATTGTGTCATATGCTTTATTAAAAATATGCAGAAAATGTTCCCTTTATTTGTTGTTAAGGTCTTTACAAGAGAATTTGAAAGGAGAAAGTAGGAGATGAATAAAACATGTAGGACGTTATATCTCAAACTGCAAAAATTGATAAAGAGGGTGGACCAAAGTCTGCATGTACAATGCCAGTGGAAGCGTTTCAGGCACACTGCGAAGATTTAAAAAAATATAAATATTGTCAAGTTTTACTTTGACTTGTGATGTTTGATCTCATTTAGTCACTTCAATCTAAATTTAAACACTAATTTTCTTTTTGTTTTGCAGATTAACTACAATACTTATTTTGGACTCCATATCATATGTTGTTTATTATATTGTTTTGTTACTTATAGTTCTAGTTATTTATTGTAGTGTTATATTTTAGTTATAGTTCCAGTTATTGTTTTAATAAAAGTTAATTAAAAAAGTACATACGTCTGTTTTTTTCTGGGGGTCACAGTCATCAATAGAAATTATATTTATAATTTGAAGTATAATGCTGAAGCTCACTCATTAGCAACATATTGTGGTGAAATGTTTAAACTATGTGCTGACGTAAGTGTTCCATAAACTACTACTATGGTAACAGGCAAAATACTGTTAGGGGGTAGGGTATAATACGCAGGAATGCTGTAAAAATAAATGGGCAAGGGCTGTTTTGTTTTCCACTGTTGCAACATAAAGTGATCGATAAAAATCCGATAATCAGGCCTATCAGCGACTAAGACAGCAGGTCGAGTCTCTTTTGCTCAATGGCTCCCTCATGGGATGAAGAAACGCCCTTTTTCACGAAATAGGAATATTTTACTTGCAGGACAGTTGTTAATTTCCCGTGAAAATACATTAGCCTGGAACATTGTTAGTGATAAACTGTAAACGTATCTGGGTCCTTTGCTTAAAAAAAAATATATATATATATTTGTGAATTAGAATAAGAATATATGTTACAGCTATAGATATTTGCTATTAAAAAACCATTGAAATTCACTGAAAAAACCATAGGTTTTAGGCCATATATAGTTAGGGATTAGCATTTACAAAACCTGAATTTACTCGCACAAAACCATTGAAATTCGCATATATAGTTATATGCAATAACTATATATCGCGCACCCGCAATCCACTGCTGATGATGTCACATATTACATCATTCATGACATGGTCAGTGACATCACTGATGACATCACTGATGACATCTCAAATGACATCACTGATGACATCACTGATGACATCTCAAATGACATCACTGATAAAATCACTGATAACATCTCATTTGACATTACTGATCACATCACTGATGATATCATTCATGTGATAATACGATCAACCTCTTCAGACTCTAATATAACCTTAGATACAATCAGTGTAAACAGACACTCACAGACTGTCACTCATCCATGGAGTTACTCACACACCTAGTCAGTCATGCAAAGAATCAATCACACCTCCATTTCCTCAACTATACAGTTATACACACCTTACTTAATCAAACATATACTAACACATATTTACTCTCTTATACAAGCACTGATACAAGTTCACAATGATCCATACAGCCACTCACACATTCACTGGCTCTTATGCACAGTTATTTATATATGTCAACTCTTACATGTACTGTGTTTTACATATGTACTTACTTTGACATGTAGCACTGAGAAATCCAATCACTCACCAATACACTCATGCAGACAGTCAACCGCCCATACAGCTGTTTCCACATGCACTTTTGAACCCATACATCTAGTGAATCAACTGCTCACACATCTATGCACAGAGTCACACACCTCCCAGCCACCCCCACACACACACTCACTCTCCCATACAAATATTGGGGCAACCAATCAATAACCCATATAGTTACTCATATAGCTACTGATCAACACATGCAGCAGTTTACAGAACTACAGAAATAATGATGCACAAATTAAGACAATATAGTCACTAACCCATGCACTCAGTGAGACACATTTAATCATTCCCTCATACAATCAGTCATGCACCTACTAAATCCTTCATCCAAACACTTATACATCCACTCATTCTTCAATATGTAATAAATATTTTAACTTTACAGAAACATACAGTCACTGGATGTTGTCTTCAGTGATGTCATCAGTGATGTCATTTGAGATGTCATCAGTGAAGTCATCAGTGATGTCATCAGTGATGTCATTTGAGATGTCATCAGGGATGTCATTTGAGATGTCATCAGTGATGTCATCAGTGATGTCACTGACCATGTCATTAATGATGTAATATGTGACATCATCAGCAGTGGATTGCGGGTGCGCGATACATAGTTATTGCATCTAACTATATATGCGAATTTCAATGGTTTTGTGCGAGTAAATTAAGGTTTTGTAAATGCTAATCCCTAACTATATATGGCCTAAAACCTATGGTTTTTTCAGTGAATATATATATATATATATGATTATATACATGCTTTGCTCCTCTGTAACCACTGCACTGAAGACACACTTCTGACTGTCGACGTTTTGGCCTGGCATCAATTAAATGTGTTGTGCTGGGTTAAAATGGTGGTGAATAAACTACTGAGTTTTTGCCGGTAGCAGGAAAGTGATTTTTTTTGTAATACGTGCTTCACCACTGCTTGAGATAAAGTAAGCTAGGTGTACATGTATCTATATAAATGTTCGTATGTCCATCTGTGACACATTTCGTAGCCTACGACCATGAAAAAGTGACAAAATACGGTAGGACAGGATGGGGACATCTCTTAAAGTAATTAATTGTTGTTCTGAAGTATGACACATTAGAGGCCATCCTAAGTCAGGGTCACCATGAGTGCAGCTATGTGGAAGGAGGATAGGAATAAGCTGTGGGATATGCACAGCTGTATGCAGCCTTCAAAATATGAGAAAATGACCAAAGATCCGTAGGAATAGATTACCACAGGTAGCCACCACACCAACAGTAGTGTAGATCCTATTTCCCTTATAGGCTCTGCGCATTGGAATAATATACACTATAGTTTTAGCATAGGACTGAAGTCAGTATGCTCCTATCGAGTATATTAAACTTAATAACTTGTGTGTGCCAGCTAACTCAGAGGTCACTAGAAAATTCCCGAATGAACAAGAAGGGATTAGTTTCTAACAACTGAAAAAACAGGAAGGTCCCACAAGTAACCCTAGTTGGGTGATATTATTTTGTAGGTGCCCAGAATCTTGTTTTTTACTAATACCAATCACACATTATTGTAACCAAATCTTATTTATAGCTCTCTTAGATTGTGTAACAGCCAACATCTAAATACAAAAAAATTCCGGATTTATTTAAACTCATACTCTCCTTGAGTTTTATCAAGCTTAAAGAGGACAGGACATTAGATTTTAGAAAAATATAACAATGTATATTTATTTCAGTGTCACATGTTAATCGCAAAAAACACAGGTAATAAAAACAATTTATACAGTAACAAGTTTAAAACATTTAAAAAATCATTGGTGTACGCATCAAGCAAATAGTTCATACAAAAAGATTTCACAAGAAATTACACAAGAACAGGGGTCGACGCGGCGTTTCGGTTTTTGGAGAAACGATTAAAAACCTTCTTCAGGACCAAGTTCTAAAAAGAAACATACAATTACTTTTTTTGCATTAACAAGTATTTTGTGCATTTACAAAACATTTTTTGCAACGACCATGTAAACCTAAATCATTTCCTGTCATTTAGAGATACAGAACACCTTATCCCTATTTGTACTTGGCACTAAGCTATTTTCAGATTTTGGTAAAGATATTGGTATATGTAAAAGACATCTTTAGTAACTAAAAGGCACACCACTGGTGGATACCAATGTTTGATTAACATGATATATGTGTTACGGCTGGCATTAATTGCCCTGATGTCAAAAAATAAATTCTTAATAATATCATTAAGGTGTTTATAGCATATCACCATCGTTTTCTGATTTTTAAGGCAGATGGTAACTCACTCTTATCTCTTGCCTGATGTGAAAAGACATTTTATAAAACTGGTTACCTTTGTTATCAAAAACTGTCATCCAGATAAATCAGGGAGGACTGTCTGCCCAAATACACTTTTCGGGTTTCAGCAGAGCTGCATATTACCAGGTATAGACATGATTGTGGTACCTGTGAGTAGATAATGGTGACAGGGCCTGTATCAGTGTCTAACCAGACATGCTATATAAAACATGGGCAGATAGTAAAGTACAGCTACCTTGTAATTTCATGGAGTGATTTCACACTCTAGTAATAGGAGCCACCGATATGGGTTTTCCGTAGGGCTGAAAATAAATGGAAATAAAGATGCTCTAATCACTGTTTTGGGGGTGATTCCCGAAGGACCAGAGGGGCTGTATTATATTCACTTACCCAGGATTTGAATTACTGGGTCCCCAACTTAACACGACCTTTTCATTTGGCGTTGTGTTAGAGAGTGCTTCCTTATATTAGCACGATACTCCTTGCACTGCAAGTGGAGAAAAGGATGGTAGTTTGTAAAAAATAATAAAAATAACCCCAACTCTGCAGGTGATTCTATAATAACCTGTGATCAACGTGTTTCTCTTGTTGTCATGTATATATTTTAGCTACACTATTCTTTGCGCCATCTTTAGTCTGTGATAAATCAGCATGTGGTCGAGTTTCATTTTGCCTTGAACGTATATACTAAATTTGTTTAGACATAATGATTGGTGTCAGCGAAGTACCAGCGCGAGCCTCCTTTACTTGCTGATAGCGCGCTACATAGTAAGTTTCCTATTTCTTATTGAGTATAATCTAGGGTAAATGTGCGCGAAGCTCTATGGGCTACTCTCTGTTTATGCTCTTGGGAGTAAGTTGTTTTTTAGTCCCGATGTCGAATGCGGATGTTCGGGTGGGCTTGGAGACATAGTCGCGGTTGAGTGTTAGAATCAAAAAGACATAGGGGAAATCTTGCTGCACGCATTAAAACGGCGCGGTGTGACGCGTATGGCTTACCTTAAATTTGCGATTCGGCCTCCCTGCTCCTACTACTGCGGTGCTTCCGGGATCTGCAATATTTTGATATGTGGAGGTGGAAGCACTCCGTGCCTATTTTATGTACCAGCGCCTGTGATTGGGCGGCAATTAGCTACGCGTTGATAGGCTCTCTGGGAGTCACGTGTCCATAGGCTCTGTTTACCTTCTGTTTCGTGTATTTCCCTTTTACACAGTTCTGTACTAAATCAATATGTTTGTCTTACTGGATTATCTGTGCAGATATTACGAAAAGCATGTGCATTTGGAAATATCATATGGTTTACAGAGAACTTACTCTTTTATTTCGGCGCCGGTTTTTTTGAAAAACGAGTACAGTGTATATTTTTCTCCTAAACGGTGTATTCCTTAATGGTTTAAGGAAAAAATAATAAAAAATAGGGTAAAAACAGGCGCTATACGTACATGGCGCTAGTTTATTTATATTTGTGTTAAGATGCTCTGGTAGGGGAGATTATTAATTAACCTAGCCTAGAGTGCCATGTATCATTACATACTGAATAAATTACATCAGACTATTCTTTCCAAATCTTCCCTGCTGTTTAGGCCAATGCGGACACTATTGCATTTGAACATGTAGAATTGTTCGCGTCTCTTTCTTTTCTGTGTTAAATTACCACCTCTGATATTGAGGCTTACATGTTCTACACAGCACCAGCGCAAGTCATTGAGTTTGTGTTTAGCGGTTTTCCAATGCTCGGTAAGGGGGGCCCCTATCTTGTTGGTGCGTAGGGCTGACCTGTGTTCATTCAGTCTAATACGTACCTCTCTAGAGGTTTCTCCTATGTAAATCAAGTTACATAGGCAGGTGATAAGGTATATCACACTCTTGGTGCGACAGTTCATGAAACTGGTGGGTTTAATGACGGCATCTTTGATGGTAATGGTGTCGCCACGGATAATATCCTTACAATTGTTACACCCCGAACAGGGAAATGTACCTGTAGGTAGGTGTGCATTGTTGATGCAGGGCTGACTGACTGATTTATTTTCCCTGTACGTGTGTACTAAGCTGTTCCTAATTGTGTGGTTCCTCCGGTAGGAGAAACGTGGTTTGGGCAGTGTGTTGTGTTGTTTATCAGTGATAAGGTGCCAGTTTCTGTTTATAATGTTCTTTAGTTTGTTACTGATTGCATTGTAGTTAGTAACAAAGGCAATTGGCTGTGGGGTACAGTCTTTATTATTTTTGGGCAGAAATAAACTTTCGCGGTTGTAATATTTGGCACGCTTGTATGAGTTTCTCATTAATCTTTTTGGATACCCTCGCTCCAGAAACTTAGTTTTCAGAATCTCCGCATGTTTTTCAAAATCCTGAGATGTGGTACAGTTTCTCTTCAATCTTAAGAACTGGCCAAATGGGATATTATTTATTTGACTGGGAGGGTGGTTGCTTTTATGGTGCAGCATAGTGTTCCTGTCCGTTGGTTTTGTGAAGAGTTCCACTGTTAAAATACCGTCAGTATGTTTAAGGTATCTGATATGATATCTAAAAATTCAGTACTGTGGTCATCAATGTGGGACGTGAACTTCAAATTCATTTCATTCCTGTTTTGTTCACCTTTTTTAAACAAAACGTTTCTGGATTGGACATGTTGAATCCTGAATAATATGGAAACTTCATTGCAAACATTTTTGAGCTACCCTTTCCTGGTGTAGGACAATGTTCCCATTGTTTATACATAAATACATTTCTAGGTGATGCAGACTTATGCAACAAATGATGACCATAGTGGTTATAACAATATGTTATGTTATATAATTTGTTAAGCGCAACAGCTGCCCCAGCAACGGAGCGTCCCGGCGCTGACCTAACTAATACCAGAGGGGAGGGGGGGAACCAATAAAGGAATTAAATGACAGAGAAGAGATGGGTCTTAAGTGCTTTCCGGAAGGCGATCAGATTAGTTTGGGCACGGATGTGAAGAGGCAGTGAGTTCCATAGCTTAGCTCCTAGGACTTTGAAGGAGCGTCCACCCTGTCTACAGAGCTTAGTTCGGGGGATCATCACGAGGTGTTGTCCCAAAGAACGCAAGTTGCGCTGGGGTGTGTATGGTGTCAGAAGTGGGCGTAGGAGTTCAGGGCAGTCGGCTTTGAGAATTTTAAAAACCATGGTCAGGGTTTTAAAACGGATCCGAGATTCCACAGGCAGCCAGTGCAAATTGCGAATGGTGGTTCTGGCAGAGCACCTGCGTGGGAGACCGACCACAGCTCTGGCGGCCGAGTTCTGGATACGCTGCAGTCTTGCAAGTTCAGCTTTGTTTGCTCCTAAGAGCAAAACATTGGCATAATCTAGCCGGGCAAGAATCATGGCTTGCATGATAAGTTGACGGGTTTTGGAGTTAAAGAATCCGAGTATGGGGTGGAGACTCCTCATGAGACCCACACACGTGGCTGCCACTTTCTTTGTGTGGGACTGAAAGTTTAGTGAGGGGTCGAGCCAGACTCCTAGGTTTTTGACCACTTCTTTTGGCACGGGAGTGGGGCCAAGCACAGAGGGCCACCAGTGATTGTTCCAAAGGGTAGGGTTTTTTCCCAGGAGGAGGACCTCCGTTTTCCCTGCGTTTAGCTGCAGGCAGTTGAGTGTCATCCACTGTGCTACTGCCGCGAGGCCATCTCTAAATTTGGTTGCCGAAGGTGAGGGACCTTCAGAGAGTGTGATGACCAGCTGTGTGTCGTCAGCGTACGACACCAGCGTAAGGTCCCACTCTTTTGCCACCACTGCGAGAGGCTGAACGTATAGGTTGAATAAGGATGGGCTAAGCGCCGACCCCTGGGGAACTCCTTGCCCGATGGAGTGGGGTTGAGAGATGTAGGGAGGGGCTGAGACTTGGAAGGATCTGTCCTTTAGGAAGGACTGGAACCAATCAAGTGCTAAATCGCCAATCCCAATGGCCTCAAGACGTTTCAGCAAGATGTTGTGTGAGACCGTGTCAAAGGCCGCGCTGAGATCCAGCAGGATCAACGCGGCACTTTGACCGGCGTCTAGGATTCCTCGAAGGTGCTCCGTGGTGGTTAGCAGGGCCGACTCGGTGCTGTGACCTGGTCTGAAGCCGTTTTGGGAAGGGTCCAGGACATGGTTTTGCTGCATGTGGAGGGATAGTATTTTGTTGACGTGGGCCTCAGCTAGTTTTGACGTCCAGGGGAGCAGGGAAATAGGTCGGAAATTTTCAGGTTTATTGGGATCCAATCCGGGTTTTTTTATGATGGGTGAAACCCAAGCAGATTTCCAGCAAGTGGGGACCACCGCTGAAGAAAAAGAAAGATTGAGTATTTTGACAAGCGGGGGGAGAAAGAAGTCAAGTGATTCCAAGAATTTGGACGGACGCATGGGGTCTGCTGGGGAACCAGACTTGACCTGTCTACATAGTTTAGGGAGGTCGTCTAGGGATATATCAGGTATTCTTAGCAGTTTAGAAGTCTCTGCCGTTGAATGAGAAATGCTGAGGTGCGTAGCATCGTCCTGTGGAAAGGACGCGTAGATCTTCCTCACTTTTTCTGTGAAAAAGGTGGCAAGGTCCTCGCATTGTTTCAGGGAGGTGATGCAGGAGCCTGGATTGGGGATATTCTGGAGGTTTTGAACTAGGTTGAAGATGGTTTTGGTAGGGTTGGAACTACTTTCGATTTCCTTAGCGTAAAAAGAGGCTCGAGTAGTGCGAATCGCCTTGTGGTAGATGCGAAGTTTAGAGAGATAGAGGGTTTTGTTAGTATCTAAGTATTCTTTCCTCCATTCGCGTTCGGCTTTTTTGCACTCTTTCCGTAGCATTTTAAGTGCATCGTTGTACCATGGGTTAGAGGGGGAGCTGCGGGCTTTAGTCAATTTGGGCGGAATTAAGGCATCGAGCCCTGTGACTATCCATTCGCGGAAGGCGGCGTAGACTGTATTAATATCCCTATTTTCTTCGGGGAGATGGAATTCACCTAGATGGTTGATGAGGTCTCCGGAGATGAGTTTATGCCAAGGTCGTTTGTGGCAGGAGTTGGCCGTGCTTTTGGGGGGTGGTTTTTTTCCCATAATAGTAAGTTTGACAAGAAAGTGATCAGTCCAGCCCATGGGTTCAGGGGGATCCGCCGTGACTTCTGATAGGTTCGAGAACACGGGATCCAGTATGTGCCCAGCGGTGTGGGTAGGGGAGTGAACCAAGGGGTTTAGCTGCAAAGCCGTGATGTCGGCTAGCAGGTTTTTGATAGTGGGGTCAGTGGAGGAGTCAAAGTGAAGATTGAGGTCACCCAGGATGGTAAAGTTGGGGGAGGAGACTGCCAAGCTGTGTGCTAGTTCCAAGAGTTCCTCAATGAACCTGGTGGAGGGGCCAGGAGGCCGATAAACGTAAAGGCCAGAGAGAGTGAATTGCGGGCAGGTGGCAATCTTGAAGCGTGCGCATTCGCAGCCCCAGATTTCTTCTTTGGTGAAGGAGCAGTTATATATGGTTTTGTACACAACGGCTATTCCTCCGCCTCTAGAGTCTCTATTAACCAGTTTCATGGAGAAACCGTTAGGCAGCGTGAGATTTAAAATACTGGTTTGATCGTTATGGAGCCAGGTTTCACATAAGAACAGAATATCTGGATCTTCGTCCATAATGAGGGTGTTGACTTCTGCATGGTGTTTCACAAGAGATCTAACATTCAATTGCAGAACCCGGAGGGAGGGTAGTTTGGGTATCGCTGCTGTACCACTTACCAGGCTGGGTAGCGGCGTTGCAAAGTTGCAAATTTCACACTGGAGTGCAGTTTGTCCGAGGTGGCCTTTGAGCTTGTTGCATATAGTTTTGGCGTTTAGTGCGTGGAGACGATTTCTGTCATAGCTGACTCGATGTGAGGGATTTTGTACAGGGGGACTGGCGAGAGGCGATGTCTTGGCGATGACGGGCGCAGACGGGCTTGCCTTAGGCGCGCCTTCGGCGCGCAAACGGCGCTCCCGCTGCGCTCGTCCGCTGCGCTTCCTATACAGGCACATATCAAGGAAAGGGGTGGGCGTGGCCTAAGGTAGGCGTGGCCTCGTCACCTCGCCGTCAATGGCGGCAGGCCGGTGATTCTGTCAGGAATATGTTGCAGCGAGAAGCGCTGTTCAGGGGGTTTCTGGTGCTCGTTTCTGGCAAGCCAGGTGAGTGAATGAGTTTAAAAACAATTATTCAGCGAAATTAGGTGACACAGAAAATACAAATTTTTAAAAGAATGGTGGACTCCCGGCTTCCGCCTCAGGAGTAGTCAGGATAATAGGAGAATAAAGCTGTTCATAGTCTGATGAACCCTCTAAATAATCATGATTAGATAATGCTGTTGATTTTTCTATATCAGACATCCCTCACTCCAGGGATTCAAGCAAACTGAACATTTTTTGCATCAATTATATACGGGTATTTGAGTGTAAACTTCTTAGGTAACGCTGCACCACTGCCTTTGTTTGAAGCATTGATAGCCAATAATATCACTATCTATTTTTGTTTTTGAACGAGTGGTCGCAGCTATGGAAGCTGTTTGCAGAGCCCCCTTTGCGGCTTCATCAGCGAATAAATTCCCTGCAACCTGAACGCCATCACATTGATGACTCATCGTGTGTATCACGTGAGTGTTTTGTAGTCCGTTTCGCAACTGAACTACTTGTTCCCAAGCGTTTTATCCTTGATTGTGCCACCTTTTGCATCTTTGAAACCATTTTGAAGCCAATTCTGTAAATATTCATTCATTATATGATTGAACACAGTAAAAAGAATTACACAATATAAGTGTGGGGAATTTCCGGATCTCAAACTCCAACACCCCGTGAAGGGAGTCAGAACACTGGAAACTGGAATCTCTGCCAGCAGAGAGCACAGCGTCTGGTCAGTGCGTCAGGCGGGGACTCGAATTGCTTCTGAACTTCCCGCGGCGAGCTGTATCGAGCTGTGTAGCCAAACCGTGCCAGTATGCAGCCGCAACTTGCCATGGCAAGTGAAGTTATATTTATACCTGGAAAGAACTTAGCTATGCTAGCATTGACGTAAAGTCGGGGAGAGGAAGACGTCATGAATAAACCCTTAGGGTATGGCGATTCATGCATAATAAATGAGTTCTTGGAGAAATCAATAATCCAAGCAGAGAGTCAGTTGGGATGGGATAGAAAAAACAGAGTCTGTCGTCTCCTCCTCCTCGTCACCCGAGGTTCCAGAGATATCAACAAGCGAATCTTCTTTCCCAGCGCCCGTATCAGCCTTTTTTATAGCGGCTGCGTCATCCTTAAGTTGCTGGCGTCTATTTCGCGCTTTGGCTCGGGCATTTAATTGTTTGCCCATCCCGCCAGAAAATCAATTAAATGTTTTTAATTTGATTAAAAAAAATCTATCTCCAACACTTTAACCCCAAAAAAGCCAACAAAAGTACTGGATACCTGCCAAAGCTATTCGGATTAGAAAAACAAAAACAAAAACAAAGGCTTTATCCAGATAGCCTCAAGTGTCTTTCCGTATTTCCGTGCTTCTTAGGGCATGCAAAGCATCCAAACTGCAGCTGGTACACACTTATCTGCAGCCTCAGTGGCAGGGGGAATCTTTACAGAACAAGCGGAGTCCAACCGTGCAGTACTGAGCAAAGAGCCACCAGGCACCACAATCTTCTGCCTGCTCAACTATTACAAGCCCAGAGTTATAAGTATCCAGCAGTCCATTACTTGTATCCTGCCTCACCGCGAATCAAAGGAGATGAGACGCCGCTCACCACATGTCTCCTGCTCCTTATCGTGCTTCCAGGGAAAGCTTCCGAAATTCAACTCAATCTGGGCTCTGCTCTGCGCTGCGTCCTCGGCTGAAGCGAAAAAACGGCCATTCAACAGAGAACAGCCTCACGCGAAAAACGCCAGCAGAAAGCCTCGCTGCACCGCCATTGACCGCGAGGTGAGGGAGGAGTCAGGAACAGGAACTCCGGCTATGAAGAGGCGTGGAACTCCAGCGTAGCGGCACCGACCACCAAAAACATTTCTTTGAAGCATTGATAGCCAATATTATCACTATCTATTTTTGTTTTTGAACGAGTGGTCGCAGCTATGGAAGCTGTTTGCAGAGCCCCCTTCGCGGCTTCATCAGCAAATAAATTCCCTGCAACCTGAACGCCATCACATTGATGACTCAGCGTGTGTATCACGTGAGTGTTTTGTAGTCCGTTTCGCAACTGAACTACTTGTTCCCAAGCGTTTTATCCTTGATTGTGGCACCTTTTGCATCTTTGAAACAATTCTGAAGCCAATTCTGTAAATATTCATTCATTATATGATTGAACACAGTAAAAAGAATCACACAATATAAGTGTGGGGAATTTCCGGATCTCAAACTCCAACACCCCGTGAAGGGAGTCAGAACACTGGAAACTGGAATCTCTGCCAGCAGAGAGCACAGCGTCTGGTCAATGCGTCAGGCGGGGACTCGAATTGCTTCCGAACTTCCCGTGGCGAGCTGTATCGAGCTGTGTAGCCGAGCCATGCAAGTATGCAGCCGCAACTTGCCATGGCAAGTGAAGTTATATTTATACCTGGAAAGAACTTAGGTATGCTAGCATTGACGTAAAGTCGGGCAGAGGAAGACGTCATGAATAAACCCTTAGGGTATAGCGATTCATGCATAATAAATGAGTTCTTAGAGAAATCAATAGTCCCAGCAGGGCATGTCCCAATGGCTTAAGTGTCTGGTTTCTAAGAACTTGTTGTGACATGGGATGGACGGATGTAGGTGACCATGCTTGTATTTGGATTGCATGGCCAATGCCTAAATAAGGATTTGGGAATCTATGCCTTAATAAGCGCAATGCAAATTGTGCCTACATAAGGACATGATTCAGTAAACCCATGTACAGGAACGTGTCCTTTATGCCCAGGGTTTTTTGGATGTAATCAAAAACGACCACTTTCATAAGATATCCTGGTTAAAGTTTCTTTCCAAAAATCTAGTGGAAATGGGCACGAAGGGGTTGTGGGAGAACCCAGAAGTAGCCCTTTTTCCCTCGAAGGTAACACTAAAAGAAGAATACTGGGAAATGATTGTGTATGGAGACTGGAATACTGCTGTTCCCTCCTCAATGGAGGGTCGTTTTCTTGAGTGCAAAGTTGTGCCTAAATTAGAGCCATATTGGTATGG
Organism: Lissotriton vulgaris; assembly: GCF_964263255.1. Lineage (NCBI taxonomy): Eukaryota > Metazoa > Chordata > Amphibia > Caudata > Salamandridae > Lissotriton > Lissotriton vulgaris. The sequence goes on along the minus strand of NC_141691.1, from coordinate 1,508,699,188 downwards.
TATCACAAAGCCAGGAGATAGAAAGCTCTACTTCCAGCTTAGAGCAGGGTCCCTTCCAATAAGATCGTTAACAGGAAGATGGGCCTCTGCCAGTTCCAACCTGTGCCCGGTCTGTAAGACTGATAAAGAGTCTCTCGCCCATATTCTCTTTGTGTGTAAAACTTATACCATCCCGAGACGAGTCTGGTTAAAACCAGTTTGTAGACTCCTAGGCACAAGGGATAGTACGGTGGCATTGAGGTTAATTTGCACCAGCACATTACCTGTTATTTCATATGCAGTTGCAAAATATCTCGGATGGGCCTGGGCAATTAGAAAAAAATCTCTTCCGTGATTAAATCAATCCCATGTAGTATTGTAATGATTTTAGAATTGTTAAAAATGAATTGAACCAGTGCCTTGTGTATATAACTGAGTCCATACTGTTTTTACAAAGACATGATCTTAGAGATTGTTTTAAAAGTGTAATAGTATTAATCTGTTTTAAGTGGTTTCCTTTTAAGTATATGTGCCAGCCAGTCAAGGTTAATTTAACTGGACTGATACTATCAAATGGAATAATATAATGTCTATGCTTTTATGAGTGTTTTTAAATCTCGAATAATGCAACTTTGAACTGGAACTTGCATCTTTGAAACCATTTTGAAGCCAATTCTGTAAATATTCATTCATTATATGATTGAACACAGTAAAAATAATCAAACAATATAAGTGTGGGAAATTTCCAGATCTCAAACTCCAACTCCCCGTGAAGGGCGTCAGAACACTGGCAACTGGAATCTCTGCCAGCAGGGAGCACACGTCTGGTCAGTGCGTCAGGTAGGGACTCAAATTCCTTCCGAACTTCCCGTGGCGAGCTGTATTGAGCTGTGTAGCCGAGCCGTGCAAGTATGCAGCCGCAACTTGGCAAGTGAAGGTATATATATAGCAATTCATGCATAATAAATAAGTTCTTGGAGAAATCAATAGTCCAAGCAGGGAACATCCCAATGGCTTAAGTGTCTGGTTTCTAAGAACTTGTTGTGACATGGGATGGACGGATGTAGGTGACCATGCTTGTATTTGTTTTGCATGGCCAATGCCTAAATAAGGATTTGGGAATCTATGCCTAAATAAGGGCAATGCAAATTGTGCCTACATAAGGACATGATTCAGTAAACCCATGTACGGGTATCTAAATCGACACACAACACGCCAGGGCTAGAAAAATACAAAAGAATACATAATATGTGCAGATATAAAGTAGATTTCAATGTTAAAGGACAGTATGATTGGAGTAGTGATGCTCAGTATTACCCTATAGTCAAAATATTAGTGGTGGTTGCATTATTTTTTGCTGTTCGACCACTATGAGTTTTTAATCTCCCATAAATGTTTCAATCTCCTGGGAACTATTAGAGTACAATGTTTTGGGTCTACTTTCGCATTCGGAGTGCATTGATGATTAGAGGTTTTGCAACATTATCATTTAAAGATTCTTCCCTGCATCCCTAAGAAGTGTACAAGATTTCCTGTTTTCTGGATGTTTTTAAAGATACGCTAAATATTATTGTTTTCAACACTTTACATCTGGTTAAAAATAAAATATACATAAGAATAAAATGTAAGAGGGGAGAACAATTAGATCCCTTGGATTTCATCTATGGGCAGGCTACAACAAAAAAGAGTTGTCATGCCACAGGCCCTACTAGTTTCTCACACATTTGGATCAAAGATGGACCATGTGCCCACTGTGATACTAGAACAGCACCAGATTTCAGCAATACCTGAACAGACTGCTTAAACATAAAGTAGGCAAGATAAGCACCACAATTGAGGGAAATAAATAAATATTTAAGAGAAAGCAAAAATAGTTTATTGCCCATGGATATACCCTGTTTTCACTCACAAATATTCCAAGTTCTGACAACTACCTAACGCCCCATATACTTCTCACTAAATAATTAATATATGTATAAGTCACATCAACTAGACTTAACAGTGACATTGAAATTATGAAGGAAGACATATATTTGTATAAGTTAACACGCGCTGCGAAGTTTCTTTCTACTTAGGTATCCAGGCGGAAGGTGAAGGGCCCTATCATTCCTGAGCTCCGACCTATCAGTCCTGGAACACAGATTTTTGTCCCAGAGACATTTTACAGTATTAGTCCATTCACCAACATATGTCTGCATTGCTCAGAGGAAAGCATGTCTTTCCATTGACTGTCCAAAGAGAAAGAAGACGGTAATCAGCCACAAAATACTTATACACACCCTATGTCCTCATCCACTTCCCCTGTTGGAAGTAATAATGGAATAATGCAATAATGTGAATAGTGCCCAAGCAGTTAGACATCATGCTGCATATGACTCCCTTCACAGCAACTTGTGGTACAGTCAGATGACAACAACAGGTAGACAAGGAGTACTGTTATATGACTCATACACTCCCCTTGCAGTAGGCACAGATAGAATGATTTTTCTATGGAAGTATTACCACACTCTGTAGAGTATCTTCTACACCTGCTCCTCTACAGAATACAGGGACAAGTTCAGATTATTGAGGCCACATTCTCTGAAGTGTTTGTGAATAGAACAGTATGGGACCACACCCCAATGATGCACAAGGTTATTACAGACATTAAAGAATAGAAGGGATGTTATTTTAGATAGGTGTTCATGATATGGACCGTAGTGCCGTTTTTGTAGGAACAATGTGTTTATGATAATAGGATCTCTATCAGACTATCATGGCTCTTTGCCCCACAACCTACATTGCCCATGCCAGAACAGAACAGCTCTACGCTTCGACAAATTGTGCCCCAGCTTACTTGAGGTATAGAGCAGCGTCGTTAGGGCAACATAGGGTGGACTAGGATTATGAAGATGGGATAGACTGGAAGTATACTTGGGGTTGGGGAGAAAATGTCCAAAATTATTTTAAAAGATTACAAATTAAAGTGACCTCTTCTCTGATTTCTAGAAAATGGAACTGTACCTGTTGGGCAGAGATACTTGATGCAACAGCACAATTTTTAATTCGGACCTTTAATATAGCACCTCCAGCCTAATTGACTTTTACTGGGCCTGCAAAGAACGTCTCTATCTCCAACAGCACTCACGAAGGAGCAACCTGTGCTTACTAGAACATTGCACAAAGTCCCCATGATAGTTCCAGCAGCAACTATCTCCTACATCGATGCCCATCTATGACTCTGTTACCTTGCTCCACCAACATTGGCAGTATGCTGAGTACTAAGGGTGAACAGCTTTCAAAGACCTTCCAAAGGAGTTTTGCCTATTGAACAGGGTCCAGCTCTTTTCTCCAACACCATCAGTGTGATGTTCTAGATCAAGGCAAAAGCACTCTGGCTTTGAAATATCAAGAGGAGGGTATGCCTCTGGATAAGGAGCTTGTGCTGCACATTGCCAACAATGAATAAAATGGCTCCATCACCAAAGCCATCAACGACTTGAACAAGATAGAAAAGAAATGGATTGCTGGAGGAGGTGCCATAGCAGGCACACCCACTGATTGGTTGAACTTTGACTGGATACCTTTGTGGCTGTTCTAAATGTTTTTGCTGTTGCTATTTTTGTGCATCCTACAGATGATATGTCAGTGTTTGAAAAGATTAAGTACTGAAGTAGTAGGGATGAACAATGCCAAGATAGGGATATACAGAAAGTCCATGCGTAGGGTCAGTGGACCAGGGGATAGGGATCAATTAGCACTATTAGAGATAGTTGGGTATGCTGTAAGAAGTTTGTTTAAGAATGAACAAGAGGGGGTAATGAAGCAGGGACCCGTTTTACCATATAAAAGCCTTAAACAAATTCCTGCCCTACACTTGTAGCATGAACCCTCATATTGGTCCCACCAGCCAGAATATAGGAATATGTTATCTTGATCATTCTATCTAAAGCATTCACTAGATACCATAGGCCCTGTGCCCACCTAGGAGCATACACGCCCCCCCACAAAGAAAGTATAGGCTTCAGCTCACTGTTATCTTGACATACAAAGTTAACAAGCCCATTGGTCTCAAATGTACATTTCAGTGGTACACAGCACAGTGACCCAGCTTAGACACGAAAACATCCCCAAATTACAAGACCAACATTAGGCAAGATGTGGGCGGAAACTAGCTGGTACAATTTGTTGCTTCATATCTGATATTTGACGGTTTTCTGCTTGCTTTTGAAACCACAACGGGGCCATACCATGAGAAAACGACCTGTGACCTTTACAACAGTTCTGCTTTTTTATAAAATTTCCGAGAAGTAATAGAAACTATTTATGATAAATGTCTAAAAATTCTTCATGATCTACGGTCCCAAAAAGGTACAATTTTAGAACATTGAGCAACAACATGAGACCAATTAGCAGGATTATAATGCAGACACCTATAACAATTGGAAGAGCAATTAGGATACATTTTGCTTACCGTTGCCGGAGTGAAATACAAAAGCCATTTACTAAAAAACAGCATTCTGCGCCAGTTGGCACCTCTTAATACAGAAAAATTCAGTACATTAATTTTCTTCCATACAGCAGTGGTTAATACCATATTTTCCTGCCCTTGCCACTTATTAATTGCTTTAAGACATAAATCCGGGTCCCTATTCGCGGTTAAGCATCGTTTCCACTCCCCCGGCTTTCTTTCTCGTATTAAGAAAAATAATTCATTGAATAACGGAGCAGGGGAAAAAAAGAGTGAAGGGTCTAATTGGGACAGAACTCCATAAATCAACTTATACGATCCCAGCAATAAGAAATTTCCTTGAACCTGGGATGTCATATCAGACATCCTAATCCAAGCGCCATCTTCCATATAATCGCTTAACTTCTTAAACCCTATCCTCTGCCATGTTTCTAGCAGATCCATGCTAATATTCACTCCAAAAAATGAGAAAGCCGAGCTGAGGGAAGAGGATGTATTAAGAAACGAAAGGAAGTATCTCTTTAGGAGTGCTGTACGTCTCTTAAAAAACCAGTGCAGCGCCTTATACCTGACAGTTTTTGGTGATTTAAATAATTTAAGTGGGGAGGGAATCTGGGTTTCTTCACAAATCAAATCAATGAAAAATGTATAAAAAGTTGCTGATTGTTATCCTTGAATCTGGTCATGAATTGAGCCAAATATGCATTATAATAGTCTTTAAGATTGGGAAGGGCAGCTCTCCTTGTCCCTTATCTTCGAATAAAGTATTCAAGGCAATATGAGGCGTCTTTTTTGCCCAAATTAAGGAGGAAAACAAGTAAGCTTGGGTGAATTTTGCGAATTTGCGTATTTGCGAACTCGCAATCCGCAAAATCCGTGAATTCTCGCGAATTTATTTTGTGTGTTCGCAAGGGTTTCTGCCAGTTCGCAAGGGTTTTGTACCAGTTCGCAATTGCGAACTTACTTTTTGGCTCACAACGGTCGCGACTATGTTGCTTCTACGTCTGGTTCATAATCACAGGTTCACAGCACCCTCTGTTTCACCACTGCCACCCCGTTTCACCCATGCCACCCTCTGGTACATCAATGCCACCCTCTGGTTCATCACTGTAGATTATGGGGGGGAAAAGCAAGCACACCTGCCCTGCTTTAACTGACATTGATTAATTTGGGGTTGATTTATTAATGTGTCACTGTTTTAAAATTCCAGTCTGGCACCTGCTTCCTTATCTGTAATTTCCTTTCTGTTGCAGTGCAATTTTTTTCCAGGACCTTTGTGGCCTACTTGTAGCTATTCTATGAGCCTGCTGTGAAGGTCAGAGCAGGGTCATAGAATTGTTGCAACTAGCAACTGAACTCTGGAGGGGCCCCAGTCAGGAAGCACTACAGGGAATGGTTACTAATGATGAGTTTGAACTTTTGCACCTGCTGAGTGCTTTCAGTTTTTGCAAAACTTGTTTTTCTGCAGAACAGCAACTGTAATGCCCCAAACAAACATAGGCAACTGAACTCTGGAGGGGCCCCTCAGGAAGTACTACAGGTAATAGTTACTAATGATGAGTGAACTTTTGCACCTGCTGAGTGCTTTCAGTTTTGCAAAACTTGTTTTTCTGCAGAACAGCAACTGTAATGCCCCAAACAAACTTACTTGTGAAAGTTGATTTCTAATCCAAAAGTGATCCAAAGAAAGTCAAAAGGCCTCAAATCCAAAAAAGTGCAGGCAAATGTCAACCTGAGGAGTTATTCTGATAAAAATCATCATTTTCAGAAGGTCTATGCTGCTTGCTAGTGGATTTCTTGTGAAGAAATGCAAATTTTGTAATTTCGCGAGTGCGAGATTGTTGCTGCCCGCCGCACCTACATGTTCGCAATTGCAAACTCTTGCGATGCGTCGCCAAACTCCCGCGGGATCCCTCTGCAAGATCCAAAATGGCGCAGCACTCGCAAAATATCGAGAAAAACTCGGCAAACACTGAATGATGGTAAGTGAATGCCGCACGCCGCAATATTGTATCACCAAAAAAAAAATCCGCTGCGTGCGAATTTGCGGATTTTCGGTAAATTCACAAGAGTTCGCGGATTGCGAATTTACGGAAAATGCGCAAAATCCGCGAGCGGAACGGATTTTCCGCCCATGCTTAAAAACAAGGATTCAGCTTTGGAGAAGAATGATCCAGGCAGAGCACAAGGTATGGTTGAAAATAAAACATTAAATAAAGGAAGGACCGACATCTTAATTAGTGCAACACGACCAATAATAGTTAATGGTAAAGGATTCCATCTTTCAAACATTGCTCGTACCTTCTGCAACAATGGTACAAAATTCAAACTGTAAAGCTCAGAAACTGATGGAGAGAACAAAACCCCCAAATATATTTTTGGTTTGTTATTAATGCATGATCTTAAATCAGGGTGAATTACAGGATTAATGCCCCCGCAAACTAGGATTATTTTTTTTTTAATTAATCCGATAGCCCCCCAACGTCTCAAACTCTTCAAATATTTAGAGTGCATGAGATTGACATTGCATTTCAGGCTTAATTAACAAAATTATATCGTCTGCGTAAAGTTTGATTTTAGGCAACAAATTTATGGGGGGAATAAAAGAGGAGCTTTCCTGATTGCAGTTGCTAAGGGTTCAATGAAGAAAGCAAATAATACTGGAGAAAGTGGACAGCCTTGTCTAGTACCGCGTTTAACTGATACTAGTCCCACAGACTCAGCATCAATGATAATATTGGCCCTAGCCCCTGAATAAAGACTCCGAATCAAATTTATATTTACATCTGGGATACCAAAGTGCTGTAAAATAATAAAAAGTGTCTCCCATACCACCAAATCAAAAGCTTTTTCGGCATCAAATAATAAAATTAAAGCGGGGACCTTGTGTGACTCAAGAAAATCCAAAGCCTCTGTTAAAAAATGAGTGTTAGTCAACAGTTGCCTGCCGGCAACGAAACCATTCTGGTCTGCGTGAATCAAATCTGAAGAAAAAGACTTAAATCGTGTAGATAATAATTTAGTGGTAATTTTATAATCTGTATTCAGTAGCGTGATGGGTCTATAAGAATTCGGATCGTTGGAGGTTTACCCTTTTTAAGAAAACTTACTACAGTTCCTTCCCTGAAAGAATCCGGGACATATCCACCAGACAATATAAAGTTTAATAATTGGACGAAAAATCTGAGAAGGAACTAAAAAATACTTTAAAAAACTCTGAGGGAAACCCATCCGGGCCGGCCGCTTTCCCTATTGGGAGCTGTTGTACCACTTTCTCTACTTCCTCTCTAGTAAATGGAGAGGCCATACTAACTTGATCTATAGGAGAAAGAGTGGGAAGAGAGTACTTTTCCAGATAATTCAATAATTTTTGATGATCTATTGTTGATTGAGTGTTGTAGATCCTCTTATAGTGTGCTACCATTATTTCTCCAATTTCAGCTGGAACCGATGTATCTCTGAGAGTGTCTGGAGAGTGTAGAGAATGTATAAGATTAGACGAGGCTTGCTCTCTGGCCTGCCATGCCAGGAGTTTACCAGTAAAGTTACTCTCTTCATCAATTTTTTGTGAGCTCTTACGAAAGATCTCATCACTCTGAGTATAGAGCTCCTGAGAGAGCTCTCGTTTGGCCGCATTTAATTGATCTTGAACCGCTCTAGCTGAATTTTGTTGCCTGAGTACAGTCAAAGCCTGAATTTTTTGTTGGAGAAATGTATTCTTATTCTTAACTGCAGAAAGATCGGCCGCATCTCTACCAATCACCAGGCCATGAATATACGCCTTAAGAGAGTCCCACACATAGTTTAGGGGGCAGTTCCCATATTCTGAGAAAGAAAGTCTGATATCTCAATTTTAATAGCCGCCATCCAAATCTTATCAGTCGAAATATTTTTTATTAAAGACCCAACGTTTAGGGGTCCTTACCCTATCTACCAATCCCAATTCCATGATAATCATTGCATGATCCGAGAACCCGTTGTGGAGCAACGTCTGTTTAGAAAAAATGATTTGACGTGAAATTAGAAAAAAATAAATTCGAGAGGAGGATTTAAATCTGCCGGACCAACAAGTATATTCTATTTTGTCCGGATTTTGATTACGCCAAGGGTCCCACAGGTTAAATAACAACATATTATTCTTGATAGACCTAAGAGATTTAGGCTTAAATTGTGTCTTCGACTTGCTGGATGAATCCAGCTCTCTGTTCATCGTAATGTTGAAATCCCCACCAATAATAATCTCACCCTTGGCCATCAACAAAGAATGAAAAAGCTCCTCATATATCTCTGGTCTATCCTCTGTTGGAGCATAAAAACTAACTAACATAATAGGATTGATTCTATTTGGCATCACACAGGTGGCCCAGCACCAACGGCCCGACCCCCCTTGTTCCACCTGACCCAGCTGGGCCTCTAATGTTTTGCTAACAAATAACGCCACTCGCCCTTTGTGACTCTGGACATGAAGAGAATACTCTACAAGAAGCCCAACTTTTAAACATAGAGAATTCCTCAATTTTTAACCTAGGTATATGGGTCTCTTGTAATAGAATCACATCAGGTTGTTGCATTTTGGCCCATAGTTCTATTGCTCTCATTTTTTTCCTATTATTTAGGCCATTTACGTTAAAGGATATAATTTTCAGCCCCATGATAAAGAGTGAACACAAAAAACACCCCACAACCAAACTCCAAAGCTGATAGTAAACCGTTTAGGTACCCCATATTTCAACAAATACACCAATCCAGTATTCATAACATTCTTAGCCTTCCAACTATAAACAAGTAAATTACATGCACACATCCAAGACTTCATTTTTTGGTTTCGTGCCCCCTGCCCCCCTCCCCTCCCCCCCAAACCCTGTAACCCCCCTTCCTTTATGGTGCCTTCCCCCACGCCGGCCATGCGGGACCACCCCTACCCATAAGGTGCCTTGGATTAGCACCCCTTAACCTTCCTATGAGTCCAGTCCTGACCACTCCCTTCCTCCCCCACATAGAAAGAACGAAAATAAGAGCATATACTGCCATCCGGCTAATTTCAATAGTTCATGGAAAAAAGAGAAAAAAAAAAAGAGATAACAATTAAAGAGAGAAAGAAAGGCGCCCAACAAAAGAGTTCATTAGACAGCATCACAGCCATGGACCATTAATCCTGAGAGATAATACGTAACAACCCCTGTGCTTCATCAATGTCCGTGAATAAATTACATTTGCCCTTCACCAAAACTTTTAATTTTGATTGCTGAGCAATCATTGCTTGCGCTCCCCTGTCCTTAAACAATTTCAGCATTTTTACAAATTCCTTCCTGCACCTAGACGCAGCAGCAGACATGTCCGAAAAGATCCGGCATTTAGTAGAGGAGTTAGCCGAAAATTGCCTTTGCTTGAAGGCCTTAGAGAGAATAGTTTCTTTCACTCGGATATCTGAAAAATTAACAAGAATGGTCCGAGGTAGAAAGGAGTTGGGAAACGGCTGCGCAGGGACACGATGGGCGCATGTAATCGTTAAGTCTCCTTTGAATTCTGGAATGACCTCCCAGAGAAAAAAGGAGGTGAGCCACTGTTTCATGTCAGAACCCTCGATTTTCTCGGGAACTCCCACGATTCTGAGGTTCGACCTCCTATTATAGTTTTCCATTTCGTCCAATTTTAACTCAAGAGACTTAGAGGTTTTGGAAAGAGATGTAACCTCTTTTTTTACATCACTCATATGATCCTCCAGGCCCGAAATCCTAGTCTCTGCTTCTTGTAGCCGAACAGGAAAAGAGGAGATCGATTCTTCAATTTTGTCTAGCCTTTGATTGATAAGGGCCAGATCAGACCGTTGAGACTGCTTCATCTCCCTCACCTCACCTAGTATCATGTTAAGCATATCTTTAACCGAGATCTGGAATTCTCCTGTGGTCTCGGTCTCCATTCCTAAAATCGGACTTTGCACTCCAGGGGAAGAGGAGACTATGAGATCCATCTGGGGTGACACTATTGCTTGTATAGGATTGCTTTCTGGCGAGCCCGATAGATCCAAAGAAGAGAGAGTTTGGCCCCATTTATAATGATGGGTTGAGTGGACCCACCCCCACCTTCCACCATCCCTTCCGGTAGGCCGATAGGACCTGAGCTTAAACCCACCAATGGCAGAGGAGCCGGCATTAAATTATCCGTTTTTTTCTCAAATAATGGGAAATTGTTAGAGACTTTAGGGGCCATCTCTAACACCCCGCCTTTGGAGGCCCCAGGCTGCAAAAGATTATCCAACACATCGCTCATTTCACTTCGATTTACGTCGTGTACTACCCCAGCTTGCTCTTGTGACGGGTTTTTCGAGAGAGTCAGTTAGGATGGGATAGAAAAAACAGAGTCTGTCGTCTCCTCCTCCTTGTCACCCGAGGTTCCAGAGATATCAACAAGCGAATCTTCTTTACCAGCGCCGGTATCAGCCTTTTTTATAGCGGTGGCGTCATCCTTAAGTTACTGGCGTCTAATTCGCTCGTTGGCTCGGGCATTTAATTGTTTGCCCATTCCGCCAGAAAATCAATGAAATGTTTTTAATTTGATAAAAAAAATCTGTCTCCAACACTTTAACCCCAAAAATGCCTAAATAAGGGCAATGCAAATTGTGCCTACATAAGGACATGATTCAGTAAACCCATGTACGGGAACGTGCCCTTTATGCCCAGGGTTTTTTGGATGGAATCAAAAACGACCACTTTTATAAGATATCCTGGTTAAAGGTTCTTTCCAAAAATCTAGTGGAAATGGGCATGAAGGGGTTGTGGGAGAACCCAGAAGTAGCCCTTTTTCCCTCGAAGGTAACACTAAAAGAAAAATACTGGGAAATGATTGTGAATAGAGACTGGAATACTGCTGTTCCCTCCTCAATGGAGGGTCGTTTTCTTGAGTGCAAAGTTGTGCCTAAATTAGAGCCATATTGGTATGGTATCACAAAGCCAGGAGATAGAAAGTTCTACTTCCAGTTTAGAGCAGGGTCCCTTCCAATAAGATCGTTAACAGGAAGATGAGCCTCTGCCAGTTCCAACCTGTGCCCGGTATGTAAGACTGATAAAGAGTCTCTCGCCCATATTCTCTTTGTGTGTAAAGCTTATACCATCCAGAGACGAGTCCGGTTAAAACCAGTTTGTAGACTCCTAGGCACAAGGGATAGTACGGTGGCATTAAGGTTAATTTGCACCAGTACATTACCTGTTATCTCATATGCAGTTGCAAAATATCTCGGATGGGCCTGGGCAATTAGAAAAAAATCTCTTCCGTGATTAAATCAATCCCATGTAGTATTGTAATGATTTTAGAATTGTTAAAAATGAATTGAACCAGTGCCTTGTGTATATAACTGAGTCCATACTGTTTTTAAAAAGACATGATCTTAGAGATTGTTTTAAAAGTGTAATAGTATTAATCTGTTTTAAGTGGTTTCCTTTTAAGTATATGTGCCAGCCAGTCAAGGTTAATTTAACTGGACTGATACTATCAAATGGAATGTTTTAATGTCTATGCAATTATGAGTGTTCCTAAATCTCGAATAAAGCAACTTTGAACTTGAACTTGCATCTTTGAAACCATTTTGAAGCCAATTCTGTAAATATTCATTCATTATATGATTGAACACTGTAAAAAGAATCACACAATATAAGTGTGGGAAATTTCCGGATCTCAAACTCCAACTCCCCGTGAAGGGCGTCAGAACACTGGAAACAGGAATCTCTGCCAGCAGGGAGCACACGTCTGGCCAGTGCGTCAGGCGGGGACTCAAATTCCTTCCGAACTTCCCGTGGCGAGCTGTATGGAGCTGTGTAGCCGAGCCGTGCAAGTATGCAGCCGCAACTTGCCATGGCAAGTGAAGGTATATATATACCTGGAAGGAACTTAGGTATGCTAGCATTGACGTAAAGTCGGGCAGAGGAAGACTTCATGAATAAACCCTTAGGGTATAGCGATTCATGCATAATAAATGAGTTCATCCACAGCCACAAAATACTTATACGCACCCTGTGTCCTCATCCACTTCCCCTGTTGGAAGTAATAATGGAATAATGCAATAATGTGACTAGTGCCCAAGCAGTTAGACAGCATGCTGCATATGACTCCCTTCAAGCAACTTGTGGTATAGTCAGATGACAACAACAGGTAGACAAGGAGTACTGTTATATGACTCATACACTCCCCATGCAGTAGGCACAGATAGACTGATTTTCCTATGGAAGTATTACCACACACTGTAGAATATCTTCTACACCTGCTCCTCTACAGAATACAGGGACACGTTCAGATTATTGAGGCCACCTTCTCTGAAGTGTTTGTGAATAGAACAGTATGGGACCACACCCCAATGATGCACAAGGTTATTACAGACAATTAAAGAATAGAAGGGATGTTATTTTAGATAGGTGTTCATGATATGGACCGTAGTGTCGTTTTTGTAGGAACAATGTGTTTATGATAATAGGATCTCTATCAGACTATCATGGCTCTTTGCCCCATAACCTACATTGCCCATGCCAGAACAGAACAGCTCTTCGCTTCTACAAATTGTGCCCCAGGTTACTTGAGATATAGAGCAGCGTCCTTAGGGCAACATAGGGTTGACTAGGATTATGAAGATGGGATAGACTGGAAGTATACTTGGGGTTGGGGAGAAAATGTCCAAAATTATTTTAAAAGATTACAAATTAAAGTGACCTCTTCTCTGATTTCTAGAAAATGGCACTGTACCTGTTGGGCAGAGATACTTGATGCAACAGCACAATTTTTAATTCAGACCTTTAATATAGCACCTCCAGCCTAATTGACTTTTACTGGGCCTGCAGAGAACGTCTCTATCTCCAACAGCACTCACGAAGGAGCAACCTGTGCTTACTAGAACATTGCACAAAGTCCCCATGATAGTTCCAGCAGTAAATATCTCCCACATCGATGCCCATCTATGGCTCTGTTACCTTGCTCCACCAACATTGGCAGTATGCTGAGTACAAAGGGTGAACAGCTTTCAAAGACCTACCAAAGGAGTTTTGCCTATTGAACAGGGTCCAGCTCTTTTCTCCAACACCATCATTGGGATGTTCAAGATCAAGGCAAAAACACTCTGGCTTTGAAATATCAAGAGGAGGGTATGCCTCTGGATAAGGAGTTTGTGCTGCACATTGCCAACAATGAATGAAATGGCTCCATCACCAAAGCCATCAACGACTTGAACAAGATAGAAAAGAAATGGATAGCTGGAGGAGGTGCCATAGCAGGCAGAGCCACTGATTGGTTGAACTTTGACTGGATACCTTTGTGGCTGTTCTAAAGGTTTTTGCTGTTGCTCTTTTTGTGCGTCCTACAGATGATATGTCAGTGTTTGAAAAGATTAAGTACTGAAGTAGTAGGGATGAACAATGCCAAGATAGGGATATACAGGTAGTCCATGCATAGGGTCAGTTGACCAGGGGATAGGGATCAATTAGCACTATTAGAGATTGTTGAGCTCACACTTGTTGCAGACCCCTCCTGATGTCAACTACTAAGTACATACTGCTCCCCCACTTCCCCCTGGTAGACACCTCGTAGGGTAGGATCCTAGTGTAGATAACTATGAACAACTATATGACAGGCCTGAAGGAAAGTAGCTATAGTTAAGGAAGACGTAGGAGAGCAAATGTTCCACACATTCTAATATTCCAATGTGAATGATACCCCTGGGATACACCAACTAGAGGGAGGACCTGAAAGGTATGCTGTAAGAAGTTTGTTCAAGAATGAACAAGAGGGGGTAATGAAGCAGGGACCCGTTTTACCATATAAAAGTCTTAAACAAATTCCTGCCCTACACTTGTAGCATGAACCCTCATATAGGTCCCACCAGCCCGAATATAGGAATATGTTATCTTGATCATTCCATCTAAAGCATTCACTAGATACCATAGGCTCCGTGCCCACCTAGGAGCATACACGCCCCCCACAAAGAAAGTATAGGCCTCAGCTCACTGTTATCTTGACATACAAAGTTGACAAGCCCATTGGTCTCAAATGTGCATTTCAGTGGTACACAGCACAGTGAGCCATCTTAGACACGAAAACATCCCCAAATTACAAGACCAACATTAGGCAAGATGTGGGCGGAAACTAGCTGGTACATTTCATTGCTTCATATCTGATATTTGATGGTTTTCTGCTTGCTTTTGAAACCACAACGGGCCATACCATGAGAAAACGACCTCTGACCTTTACAACAGTTCTGCTTTTTTATACAATTTCTGGGAAGTAATAGAAACTATTTATGATAAATATCTAAAAATTCTTCATGATCTACAGTCAAGCATCAGTGACCCTCCAATAACACCTTTTGAGCCATAATGCAACTTCTGCATTTTTTATATTGTGACACAGTAACTAAAGGTTTGCGGTCAAGAGCACCTGTCAGTGTTCTGATTTTGTAGTTAATGGTTCTGCATTAAATAAGTATAAAAAGATGTGTACCACTGCTCAGCCTTTGAACCACCTATCACTGTATCTATGCGTGGTGCTTCCCGGTCGACCACAGTCTATCTTGGGCCTAGCCTATTTGATGTTGTAGTGTTCAAAGTAGATTGAAAGTATTTGTCTTTCTCTCTTTCTCAGTCTCTCATCCCCTCCCATTTTCTTGAAGTGAAGTGTTCTTAAAGCTTGTAAAATTGCATGGTTTTAGCTAATAATTTGTGATGTGTCTCTAGGACGCTTGATTATATACTTTGAATTGTATGAAGCTATTTGATTAATAGAAACTGTGGTTGTGACTTTCCCTTTGAGTTTAAAATGTTTCTTAATAAAGTGCCATTCCAACTCAGTACCTACGTTTCACGCAAGTGTCTTATTGCTTTTAGACAGCAGCACCCCTGCTCAAATTAAGCTGGCCATCCACTTTCACTGCTGTCCATGTGGCAAGCAGGACCAGCAGGGGCCCCTTCCACCTCAGCTCCAAACAACCGAGCCTCTGATAGTTCTGAACCAGGATAAAGTCGCCGGGCTAGATGCAGTGCCCGGGCCCCTCAGGTGCTGGCAGGAGTGCCTTGTGTATCTGTTGATGGATAGAACACACATTTTTAGTTAACTCACACATGTAAACTACAAGCAATGGTTTTTCAATCTCAGAGAAGTGGCGTGGTACACCCCACACATTTGTGGGGTGCCCAAAATCAACTTCGCATGGGGGAAATCCTATCCTAGAATGGGATGTCACTCTTGTGGATAATAGGGCAAGGGGTAGCGCATCTGGCCAATGCAAACTGTTCTCTCCCTGATCTTTTCCAATTTCAACTTGAGAGTACCATTGTACTTCTCAACTGAGACAGCCGACTGTGAGTGATTCGCTGCATGAATGTGCAGACCATCGCACACCAGCTGAATCACCTTTGCATTGAAGTGACTCCCGTTGTCACTCCAAATCAAATGGGACAAGCCGAAGCACGGGAAAAACTCATTCAAAAGGGCCTTTTCCGTCGCTATCGCTATGTTCTCTTTAGTGGGGTAAACCTCTATCCATTTACTGAATGCAACCACCAGCACATATTTCAAGTTGTTAACTCATTCCATTTTGATGTTACCCATCTGGAGAACCTCGAAAAGGAAAGAAGGGGGTGCAAGATTACCAGGAGGTGTAGGAGTACCTTTCCCAGGATTATGCGTCAAGCAGACCATGCAATGTTTCACTAGATGGGCAGCTACTTTAGGGATATTGTCATTTCGCCATAAGGGGTCCAGTGATTTGCATGTTCCTTTCGCACTAATGTGGGCTGGGCCATGTGCCATTGTAAATACAGGGCATACATATATATCTGGTAACATCCATCTCTGCTTTTCCGATTTATTGGTCCAGCACCCCTCCTCGTTGAAGGGTCCATCACTCTCCTGCCATGTCGCCAGCTCCTCAACTGTTGCCTCACTCTGTATTTCTTTCACATTCTCTAGTGTGTCCTCAAACATCCCATTATCAGGCCCCCATCTAGCTGGCCCTGCCACAAGCATTCTCTTTATCTTGGACCTGGTTGTCTCTTTAGCTGTCTGGTGTGCAAACGTATATCCCCTCCCCATATCGTCAGTAATCACTTTATGGGCACTAGACTTTACTATTGCCAATATTTTGGGAAGTGCCAGGGCTGCAAAAAGCTTATGTATCAAGGGCCCGTGCTGTATATTGGTGCATTGGGAAGTCAACAATCCCCTCTCCACCCAGAGCAGCCCAAAATGATGAGCTAATCCCAACGCATACTGGCTGTCAGTATAAATTTTGAAAGCTAATCCCTCACTTAACTCACACACTCGCAAAAGAGCAACCTGCTCTGCAGCTTGTGCTGATTAGTAGGGAACATGTGATGTCTCAACAACAGTGCACAGCGTAGTAATAGCATATGCTGCGGTGGTGGTGCCATCTGACAATTTTAAACAAGAACCATCGACATATAGTTCCCCTTGCGGGTCAGAAAAGGTAACTCCAATCAGGTCTACCCGTCCCTTCGTCTCCTCCTCTGTCTGGAATAAACAATCATGGACATCTGTGTCCCCTTTTTCCGAAGGGAGGAGTAGCAACGTGGCTGGGTTCAGAGTAGCACGTTTTTTAATTATGATGTGTGGTGCAAAACAGGGTCAATTCATAACCATTCAGACAAGCACGGGTAAGGTGCTGCGTCTTTGGCTTATTCAGAAGTGTGGCGACAGCATGGGGTACCATCATTGTGAGATCAGTATTGAGGACGAGCCCTACCGATTGTCCAATAGAGACAGCCATGGCCGTGGTTGCTCTTAAACAGCTCAGGAGGGCTCTGGCGACAGTGTCATGTAGAGCAGAAAAACAAGCACACAGCTTCTGCTTACCTATAAAGGCTTGTGTTAACACAGAAAGCGCACATGCAGCCATTTTTGAGTATGTACAACACAAAAGGCTTCCAGTAGTCAGCCGTACCAATCGGAGGTGCAGAGCAAATCGCAACTTTTAATTGCTTAAAACCTTGCTGACATTCATGCGTCCAGGGTAAAGGCTCATACATGTCTTCAGTGGTTAGCTGCAACAACAGCTTTGTTAGTAGAGAATAACCAGGTATTCAATGACAACAATATGAGGTGAAGCCTAGGGAGGCACGCACATCTCTCTGAGTCTTTGGGACGAGCTTCGTTATGGTGTTAGCCTTCTGCCCTCCTTCAACAGCAGGTGACCTAAATAGGTGGCCTCCTGTCGACAATATTGGAACTTTGAAAGGGACACTTTATGTCCATGCTGTAAAAAATGTAGCAACAATTTGACTGTGGCGTCTTTACAACCCTCTTCAGTATCGGAGGCTTGAGAATCCGATTCTGTTGACCTCCTCAGGGGTAAACTGAAAGTCCTAGTATATATAGTCAAGCCCTGAAAGGTCAGTTGGATTCCCTCTCTCTTTTCTCAGGTAACGTATTGTTGCAATATGTGGACGACCTGTTGGTGCCGGCCAATGTTAAACCAAAAAGGTGCCGGCTATTTGGGTGGATGGGGATGCTAATGAAAGCATTTTTCAGGTCAATCACAGAAAAGAATTTGGTTATAGAAGAAATCATTGTTAAAAGGGCAGTAATGTCAGGTACCACTGGAAACTGAGGAACCACTATTTTTTTAACCTCCCGTAAATAAATCACAAAGTGATGGACATCGTGTTGAGCATTAAGGGAAACCAATAGTATTTTTTGAGGATAGGGAGAAGAGGGATATTACACACATTCACAACCGTCTCCTGAACCACCGCTGATTTGATCAAAAACGTTATAATCTGCAATAAAGCCTGTTCCCCTGCCTGTTGTATTCTGTTCTGTGGAATACGAGGTAAAACAGCATTATCATTAATTGTAATAGAGACTGTAGTATCTGCTCCAACCCTACATCCGTATCTCCCGTTGCCCACAACCTGGGCGGCACGTCTTTAAATTCAGGAGGAAGCGGTGCATCTTTCGAAAAACACTATTTGTTACAAGCTACATTCGGTCCTATAGTCATATAAACACCATCTGGAGAACATGAAATTGTGTCTTGCAACCTATTCAATAAGTCTTTTCCCATTAAATTTTCTCCGCAATTCGTTGTCAATAAGAATGGCAAGTCCACAGTGAAAGGGCCAATAGTCAAAGACAGGGTTTCAGAGATGGGGCTCACAACCTGCATGCCTGAAAAACCTATTGAGACATTGTTATGGCCAGACAGGGTTGTCCCTGGGACCAGTGAACGAGAAACAGAGCTATTCATTGCACCTGTATCCACCAGAAACTTCTTAGTCAAACCATGCAAATCTGCCGTGACATAAGGACCACGCTGATCTACAGGTGTTTGAAAGGGTCCCTCACCCTGTCCATGGCTGTCCTAGTTATAGGACATCCTTGACGCCTCATCCAGATCCTAATCATCGTGATTGTACTGCCTTCCTTGGGGGTCATCAAAATAGTTATGATTGGAGCGACCCCCCGAGGATACCCCAACCTGCACCTCATTGCCACCGCCCTCACCACGACCCCGTCCATCTGCCCCCTGACCTCTCGGGGCTGCAACCTTCTGCAACAATTCCAGACACTTACTCTGCCAGTGCCCCTCCTTCCTACAATACGCATGCTAGTTTAGCCCCAAGAACTAAATTCGGTACTATGGGGATCCCCGATCCACCCATCCAACCGGACACAGCCCCACCCTCCACACCCGATTGCGTGCAAGGTTTGTCAGCCTGATGGAGTCCCTGTTTGGGTGCCAACTGAAGGAAGTGACCCAAAATGGCCCACTTGGGTCACTCGTGACCACCTCTTGGCCTTCCCAGAAATGAAGAGTCGGGATGACGGTGGAGAATACAATCTAACAACTTTATAAATAAATATACTGCAGTAGAGTCGTGTCTGACCAGCCTCATGGAATAGCTATCAAGGGACTGGCCTCAGAACACTTGGTAACACAAAATAAGCCTTTCAACACCTCTCTGGCACTGAGGGGTGAGCTACCACCTTAGGAATGGGTACATGTTATCAGGCTGCCAAAGCCATCTTACTGGGAGCATTACTATGTCCAGGGTATAGCCATGCAAAGCGGAATAAACTATTCTCTTTGTGCATCTGGGTTCCAACCTTGGATAAGATAAGGGGACTTTCTGAACAGCAGCTTCTCCTGGGGCAAGCAGAGAGCGGGACACAGAGGCTGGGTTTTGCTTAGAGCATAACATGGTGACTACGGAAAGGAAAATGACATCTCAGCTGCAAACTTTAGCCTGCACAACTTTACAAAAGGCTGGACACACACAAATTTGCAATAGCGATCAATATGAAATAGCTACATGAATGTTATTAACACTACACGTTATACGTCAAGTGGGACGGGGCAATGGTGCATTCAATTCTAACACCTAGTGACCACCTGACCCATGAGCCACCTTCAGAAATCTCCTCACAGGCTTCATCTCAGCCATGGCCATCAGATTATACTCATTCATCTTTCTCAGCGACCTTAACTTCCATGTCGACAACCAAAATTACCCCAACTGCATGGACCTGCTCGAGAGCTATGAGATCCTAGGGCTAACCATGATTGTTCAGGAACCAACTCACAATGTGAGACACACCCTCAACCCCACTTTTTCACCCTCAATTCCACTTTCACAGCCAGCAACAAAGTCAAGTTCAGCCACCCCACTCTGCTCACTTGGACAGATGATTCAATCATCCTCTTCTTCATTGATGCACCTCAACTCCCCCTCCGCCAAGACTACCTACTACCTCAGACATAGCTAGAACAAGAAAAAAGGCACAGACTGGACCAACACCCTCACTGCTCACCAACCAAACCTCATTGGCGACCTGGATGCTGACAACAAAGTTTTCAACACCTGGATCACTACCAACACAGACACCCTAGCCCCCCTAAAGAACGTTAGACACTTGAGAGCCAACACACAAGTCAGGTGGTACACTGAAGATCTTACCCCAAACAGTACACGACCGCAAGAAACACTTACAAATCCAAACTCAGAAAAAACTTCATACAGTGTAATGAACCAAAGAAAGTATCCCTAGCTTTCAGACTGGAAAACAGCTCCAACAACTGCAACAAACTCTTCCACATTGCCTAAGAGTGTTTCAGCCCCTCAACCACCACCAAGTCCCTTTGCAAGATCTCTGTGATAACCTCTCCAATTTCTTCCTCAACACAATCCTCAGTATCTATAGCAACTTTGACCCCCAACTTAAGACACAAGTACTCATCAACCAGCCACCACCAAATCGAACCACCAGGTCACAAACTGGAAACACCTCATCCCAGAAGACACAGCTGAAATCATGAGAACGATCCACTCCACAACCTCCACAGACCCCTGCCTCACCATATCTTCAACCTAGAAGGAACTCTGATCAGCTCCCACCTCACCACCATAATCAGCATCTCCATCCAAAGTGAAACTGTTCCAAACAACTGGAACACACAGAAATCACAACTCTACGGAAAATAACACACAGCAAACCCAAAGGTGTGCAGTAATTACAGACCTATCTCACCCATGCGTCTGACATCAAAAGTAGCAGAGAAATCCATCATCAAACAACTCTCTAACCATCTTGAAGAGCACCACCTACTAGATATATTTTTCATTCCGCAAAAACCACAGCATAGAAAGTGCTCACATCACAGCAACTGATGACATCCGGACCATCCTAGACAAAGGAGAAACAGCCACACTAAAACTACTTGACCTCTCTGCAGCCTTTGACACCGTCTTCTACAGCATCCTCATCACAAGACACCACAACTCTGGAATACATGGTCCTGCCCGAGCTGGCCTCCTTCTTGTCGGACCCAGCAAATCAGGCTCCCACCCTACTCTTCTGAACCCAAGAACCTAATTGGTGGAATCCCTCAAGAAGGATCTCTTAGCTCTATCCACTTCAATGTCTACATGGAACCACTCAACCCTGTCTTAAGATCCCATAGAATCAATGATGTATCCTACAAAGACAGCACCCAGTTCATCCTCTCTCTCACATTAAACAACCACACTACCAGAACCAACTTCAACACCTGCATGTCTAACGTAGCAAACTGGATGAAACAGAACTTCCAAAATTTCAACTCAGATAACACTGAAGTCCTGATCTTTATAATAATGAGCTCTCCATGGGACTCCTCCTGGTGGCAACAGACCTGGGACCCACCCCCACAGACCACATCAAAAACCTCTCCAGCATCATATACAAATGACTTACAATGGCCAAACAAGTGAAAATCATAACATCCTCTTGCTTCTTCATCCTGCGCATGTTCTGCAAAGTATTCTACCGGCTCCCCACCAATCAAGACGGTCAGTCACCCATGCCCTCATCACCATCAGACTAGACTTCAGCAATGCACTCTACGCCGGCATCATGAATCAATTCTTTCAAAGACTCCAGACCACCCAGAACACTGACCAGATCCATACTCACCATCCCCTGCAGCACAATTATCACAGCCCACCTCATAGCTCCACTGGCCACCAGTCCAGAAACTATGGCAATTCAAGCGGCTCACTCATGCTTACAAAGTCCTCCACAACATTGGACTTGCCTACCTCAACTACCGCCACAATTCCACCAACCCACCAGGGAACTGTACTCAGCGTCAATATGTAGGAGCAAGTAAGGAGGACCCTTCTTTTCCTACATTGCCACCGAATCCTTGAATGACCTTCCACACCACATCAAGACCAAACCATCCCTTCATGATTTTGTCAAGAAACTGAAGATCTGGCTTTTCAACTAAGAGCCTGATTGGCCTAATCATCTACTTCAGCACCTGGAAACCCCTTGGGTGATAAGCGCAATCTACAAATTCTCATAATATAACATTACATTATCTAATATATCATAACATCACATAACTTAGCATAACCATATCGAATCTTGGGTAATGACCTCATCAATATCCATTTGGAAGTGGGATTACCAACTCCCCAAAAGGTATCTTGGCGCATAAACATTCTCACTCCCGAGATCCACTGAAAAAATAGCACTCCGATCTCCGTATGTTACTTGCAGAAAATTCATATTTGGTTACTTCTGTATAAATCCTTATGTGGGGGTGGGAAAGGCCTCTACAAGTATCTAAGGCCTTGTGAGGCGAGACGCAACAATGGCAAAGAAATGTGCTAACAATACCAAGATACAATTAGAAGTCAAGGCTCGATCATGCGCAAAGACGCATTCTAGAACACAATCGCATACTGATCTCCCGGCTTTAATGAAAGCCAAACCTGACCTCAATTAAATATACACACAGGCAGCTCATGTAGTGCTCTTTCACCTTAGTCAATGTCACTACGAAAGGAGCAAAAGAGAGGGTTGGCTGTTAGCCTTTCAATTATGCCAAACAGAGGCTTCCCGGTCTATCTCTCTGATCCGAAATGCCATCGGAGATTTGGTGACACACCTGTCGGTGATCACTTCTGGATTTCATTCATACTATGAATCACTATACAACTCTGAAATTCACCCCATAGAAGGTGCAGAGGAGGCATTCTTCGAGGGCATACCCATTCCCCCACTGACCAGAGATGAAGCTGCCATTGAATGGATTTATCTGTGAAGACAAAATTCTTATGGCAGTTGACAGCATAGTTACCATCAAAACCCTGGGTGACAACAGGTTTTCCTTAGAATTGTACAATATAATGAAACTCTTAATTGCCGCATTGTTAGTATCGGTATTTTGTCAAGTGCTGAAGTATGGCCATCTTGCCACCAAATTCCCCAGATCCTTCATATCAATCATCCCTAAATTGGACATAGACCCCAGTCTGCTCTAGCTACAGACCCATCATGCTCATTAATGTTGACCTTAAATTCTGGCTAACTTGTTTGCAACCCACCTAAATTGTTTTCTTCACCAATTCATCCACCTGATGCAAGTGGGATTTGTATTGGGCTATTCCTCTACCAACCACCTATGAACGCTTTCCCACATCATTTAACAAGTCCAAGCAGACATGAAAGGTAAAGTTCTGTTCTTGATGGATGCTGAGAAAGCATTTGACAGGATGGAATGGGATTACCTGTTTCAGACAATGGAAAGCTTGGGTATTGGTAGGGACTTTCTTACTTTGGTCTAGGGACTGTACCGTCACCCTACCACTTTGAGTACTTGCAGTGAAAAGAGTTCACCCTCCTTTTGTATAAAGCTGGGTATGAGACAGGGATGCTCCCTTTATCCTTTTTTGTTCCTGTTGGCCTTGAAACCATCGCAGAAGAAAATTCTCAACTACATCCATCGCAATCTGGTTTCAGGGCAGGCTTCTCTACAGAAACCGCCCTGCTTGGAGTCACTGAACACATCAGAAAACTACTTGACCAAGGTCAGACGGTCGCGCTCGTGCTATTGGACCTGAGCGTGGCGTTCGACACCATCTCCCACGAAACACTCATTAAAGAGTTGCATAAAAATGGTGTACGAGGGAAGGCACTGGATTGGATCCGGTCCTTCCTGACAAGCCGAACTTTCCAGATCGCATCTTCACTAGCCGTTTCGGACACCCTGCCTGCATCGCACGGAGTGCCCCAGGGGTCTATTCTAAGTCCGCTGTTCTTCAATATATATCTCAAACCCCTGGCCGACCTTGTTGAACAATCGGGTCTTACTCTTATGAACTACGCTGACGACTCCCAAATCATCTTTTCCCTATCCGAATCTTGTCCTCACTCCCCTTCATTACTCAAAGAAGGACTCTTAAAAATCCTGAACTGGATGACAAAAAACCAGTTAAAACTAAACGGCGATAAGACGGAAATACTGGTTCTGGGAAAAGATCAAGATCTCTGGAATCCAGTACACTGGCCTGACCAGATGGGCGCCTTTCCTACCCCGGTGACCCACGCTCGAAACTTGGGCTTTATTCTGGATAATTCCTTGTCCATGAACAAACAGGCCCGTAAGGTAACCGGCCTATGCCTTACCATAGTTAAATGGTTGAGGAAGATCCTCTGGGTGCTGCCCGTATCAACGCAAAAGACCGTAGTCAATGCCCTCATTACATCAAGGCTTGACTACGGCAACATTCTATACTTGGGCGCAAACAAATCTGTAATCGGCCGACTGCAGGTGGTGCAAAACGCAGCGGTTCGGCTACTCTGTAATATTCCCAAGAACTCCGGAGTCTCGAACCATCGTCGGAATCTTCATTGGCTCAGGATCGAAAACAGAATCCGCTTTAAAGCCCTGAACTATATGTTCAGAATTAAAGCAGGTACAGCACCCAAATATCACCAAAACCCTAGCCTATCTCTATACTCCCAAGAGAAACCTTTGGTCGCAGACGGCAGCCTGTTTCTGCGTGCCGAGATTCAAACGGGCGAGAACAGGTGGCAGATCCTTTGCCCATCTTGGACCCTCCCTTTGGAACACGCTCCCCCCCCGGCATCCGGAAGGAAGAAAATTACTTCAGGTTCAGAAAGCTTGTTAAGACCTGGCTGTTTGAACAATAACACTCATCAGCCATTTCCCCCTTTTTCTGCCCTCAAACTAGCTGTGTCTAGGCGCCGGGAAACCCTTTTTGGGTAGCTGTTGCGCCCTACAAATTGAAAAAATAAATAAATATTGGTGATTGTTATTATGAATAGTGACCAGATCGGGGCTTTATGAACCTAGCGGGGGAAGTCCAGGTGTTTCATTGCGCCGGTGATATCCTTATGACATTATCACATCCCATTGATGCATTACCAGCCCGGGTGCATTGTATAGAGGCCTTTGCTGCCATTTCAGGCTACAATATAATTTGAAGGAAATGTAAAGCTTTGTCACTAACCCCTACAACTAGGCATACTCATTTATCAACCCTCCCATTTCGATGGTTGTTAGACAGACTGAAATGCCTAGAGATATACATCAAAATGGGCCTTGTGAACATTTTCATTGATAACATTGCTCCTTTGATTGACAAAATAAGACCCTCTCTGGGGTAGGATTTAAGTGATTAAAATAAATATAGCCCTGTGGTTAAATTATTTGGTAGTTGTTGTATAACCTTTATTTCGACAGCACACGTTATAAAAGCTAAAAAAACACCATTTTGAATAAATAAAAGAATAGAAAATAATTGGATCATACAAAAACATAGTACAGCAAGTATATACAACTGAACCATTCTAATACCCTGCTAAGATCAGGGAACATCATACTAATCGACGCTGCGAAAGTAGAGCTGTCAATAGTACAACATAATTAAATAAAAATATGCATAAATTACATTCTAAAAAAGTGGTAGGGCAAGGCACTAGAAATCTTCCTGTTATCGTGCGATTTCAATTGGTCCTAACCTGCAAACTTCCCTCAAGGAAGCATTATCAGGAAACTGAAAACAGTAAAGTGCACGTGCAAGGTGTATAATTAGGCCTTAAGTTACTATCTTAGGCGCCCAATAACAACTACATGTAGCCCTCATACTACTGGGGGCTGGCGCATTCCTGTCTGGACCTACCTTCTAATTAGCCATGCATGGCTTAAGAACTTGGCCACACTGCAGGCAAATAGTGGTCTTGGGTCCAATGTAAGGATATGCAGTGCGACGCGATGCTCTTGTGTGCCCAGTTGGCGGCAAATCTGTTTTAACCACTTTGCCCTCGGTGTGGAGTATGCCTGGCATGCAAACATAACATGAGCAACACTTTCTAACAGGGTCTTGCAGCATGGACAGTCCTTAGGCATTGGATTGCTACCCCTCCCTTGCTCAAAATATATACTCGAGAGCATAGAGAGGGAAAACTCATCATTTGCGTGGAAAGGCAACAAGCCTAGGTTGGTACAATGTAAACTCTGTGTCACCTCATCAAGAGGAGGATTTGGTTTCTCCCACTAAGTTATCAACTGGCTAGCCCACCAATTAGTGCACTCTTTGTACATGCTTTCAACATTAAGATCTATACCCTTATGGGTCCAAATAGTGAGACGCGCCCTGAAAATGGTAGAGGATCTCATACTCTACTATACAACATACCCCACTAGAAAAGACTTTCCCAACCCAATTATAGTGTCCTTTGCCTCAACATGGCACAGAGCTTACATACTCTTGAAAGTACATGATCTGGTGCACTTACAGGTCCTGATATGGCTCAAATCTGTTAACCATTCAAATTGGGGGTAGGAGATTAGTTGGTCCCAATGAAAACACTACAAGATATGACACTTAGAAGACATGTTTACTCAGGAGAGCTTGAAAACCTTTGATGACCTCAAGCAAGCTAATGTTCTCCTGTCTACTGAAGTGCGGCAATCCTGACAGTGGTTACACACACTCAGTGCCCTCCTAGGTGCTTCCCCAAACAATATCCTAGGTCACCCATCCTTCATTATCTCTTCACAGGGAAATACTTCAGGGGAACAATAGCTGGCTTGTATGCCACCATCTTGAACTCCCTTTTCTCAGTGCCCACCTTTCTTACTTTACAGCAATTCTGGGCACAAAGATGTTAGTGGGACCTTAAAATGGGCAGTTCCAATAATAAGGGAATCACAACTATAGGGCCGCTATTATAAGATTCTTCAAAGATGGCACAATTCACAGGAGAAGCTGTATATAGCCATACTATATCCCTGTTCTAGTTGTTCCAGGCGTGATGCTGCATTGTGATATAGTACATTTCTTGTGGAAATGCCTGAACATAAAGGGTGTTTGGCAAAGAGTCTGGGATTTATTGATACTGACCATACTCACATATTGGAGATTGACACCAAGCATAGCACCCTTGATGACTTGACTGAGCTCTCAACTCTCTCTTGACCACTCCCATGGTAGCTTTCTACCGCGATCTGGATAGTTAAGGTGCATTGCCACAGACCTGACCTTTGAATCCTGGATGAAAGAAATGCATGAGGTCACAATGTTTGAGAAAAAAATGTAAATGATAGACTGCAGCAATTCATGGAGATTTGGAAATCCATCCTTTCATAGTGCTGTGGCATGGACAGACAGGCTACCGGCTTCAACCCCATGAACATCTAGGGTATCTTCTCTCTCCCCTTTACCCATCCCACGCTCCAAATGCTGAATGGTAAGCGTTCAGGCACTGGGTACTGGAAACAGACACAATTTCCTAATTAGTTCTGCTGTTGCCTTTTTGGGATGCCCAAGGGTTTAAAATATGTCTTTTCATAATCCTTGTTAGTTATTGTATGCTTTCTAATGTACCTAGCGCAGGAGTAGCATATGGATTTGGTGATCGATACATTTATGAACTAATTTTTCACTATATTTTCTTATGTTCTCCTTTTTCTTGTCACTCACTTTTCTATTAAGAACATTCTACAGACTCATGAGGTTCCGTGACGATTTGAACCCGTGTTTTCAAGTTTGTCGGAAATACATAATATTAGTATCAGCGAACCGCAAATGATCCATTTAGCATATCCTGGTGTTTTCGCTACGATACGAGCAAGAGCACTCCTGTTATGAATACATTTCTGATCTACCCACGGCATCCATCTTAGATCATGTCCGCCATTTTGTGTTTCTTGCCCTCACATATGCAATAACCTCTGATCACTTCATTTCGATTAAGGACACGTAGCCTTAGCCGGAGATTCACCTCTTTCATGACACGTGTGCCTTAAACCAGATCACGCTGTAGTTGCATGACTTGACAAAAGCTGCCTCCTCTGCCCGAGGCCAGCCCACCTGAACTGGTTCTCGTATCCATTGTCCCGATCATGATTAGACGGCCGAAGCCGGTAGCCTTGCCCATTTACAACCCACAAACATCTCTTATCCCGCTTTTCTATCTCCTGCACCTGGCTCTGCTCCTTTCCTTCTGGGCCTTTATTAGGGGGAGGTAACGAACTTTACGATGAGGCGGTCCGGCTCTTGAATGCAATATTGACAAGGGATTGTGATGGACTAGTGGGAACCCCTCTTCGTGATGTTTGGCATCAGATATTATCGACAGTTCCTGTGTAACGCCAAATATTTATTGTTTAAGACACAAAGGTTTAGGAATGTACTAACATGTGAAATATTTGCCTGAAGCACAATTTTCAGTATATAAGGAGCAACCCTCAATGTACAAATCGAACAGGCTCCTGGTTACTGCCCATGCGTAGTTTCTGTGACTTCTGTGTCCCTGCAGTAATAAACCTTTGGTCTTTGACGCCACCATCGAGAAGCCCGTGTTTCTGTTCATTTGCGCACCAAGGCAGGTGGAACTCCGGGGTCTTTGGGTGTTGTTCCCTGACACCTCTGGACGGAACCAAAAAGTCCAGAACTCCAATTGGCGCCCAACGTGGGGCGACGTCATTCGGTACCGGTCCAAAAGCCTGAAGAGTTCGAGGAGCTTCGTGTGAAGATTTCCGAGGGAGGCGCCCCACTTCATCGATCCCGGCATATCGCAAAAGTGGCCCGAAGTTCTCTTCCACGAGGGTTCCCGTTCAGGACGGCTGCAGTGGGCCGTTGCCTTGACCGTCGCCCTGTCTTGGACCCGAGGTGCAGTCCTTAGTACAGCGAAACGTGACGGGTTTCTCCTTGGTGACGTCTTCAGTGCCTCAGTTAAGTATTTAGTGATAGCTAGCTGGTTACTTTGTGAGGATTGTTAAAATCCTTGATCGGTTCTTGGTTTGGTTTGGTTTCGTAAGATTATCACTAGTTGTTCTGGTTACGATAATCTATTTGGTTCAGTTTGGGTATCGATACATTAGTTTGGTTTTGGTAGGCCTAAGTTCTTGGTTCGAGTGCACATATTTGTTTCGTGTTTTGTTTGTTTTGTGTTCCAGACTGAAAATGGTAAGTCGGAAAATGTTGTCTTGTTTTGGTTGCAACCATGACTCACGATTGGAGGATTCCTGTCTGGTTCCTCCGATTGGGACTCCCCTATATGACTTGTACTGTAAACATGGTGTGGGTCCTATATCCTATAACGAGGTGTGGGTCCGTTACTGTAAGAAGGATGGTGTCCTTAGTTGGCCACTACATGGTAGTTTTGAACCCGAGATTCTTGATAATTTAGAAGCGAAATTGTTTAGGAAGAAAGCCCGGCCGGCAATGTTTGATTCTTTCCGTTATTGGCGAAAGGAATCCAAACAGAGAGAGATGAAGAAATTTAAGAAAGAACAGAAAGAGAAAGAAGAGCTAACTCTAGAGCAAGCAACTAAACAATTGCAAAATAATGAGTGCGAAAAGGCCATAGATGTAGCAATTAGAGAGCATAATTTAGCGATTGACAAGTGCTACCCTGCCTTGCCATCGAAAACAGCTAAGATATTGGAGGATCCCGAAAACGATCCTCTGTTGTCTTATCTGTTACGGTCACCTCCACCGTATGCACAAGGTGCTACGGCCCAACTTGTACCGAATGTCCAATTGCCGGTTGCTGGACAACCTGGTGTTCTTGTTCCTCAGAATCTAGTTCCTGTACCTCCTGTGGTTAATGTGAATATTCCTACGGCTCCTCCTCTTCCTGGGTTGCCAACTTCTATACCTGTATCTGTCTCGCTTACACCTACTACATCACAAACTATTTTTCTCGATACTCCTACTGCTTCGCTATCTGTTCCTACCTCTACTGTGTTCTCTACGTCTGCAAGTGTGTTAACTCCACTTTCTGTACGTTGAAAAATAACTGATTCTGTTGCTAATATACTGTCTCCTTTATATAAATCTTTAATTAAGACTCCTGCTTCTGATTCAGTTCAGAGACGTAGTCAGCTACCAAGTACTGAAGAACGGGGAGTTTTAGATTCCACGGCTCTCAGATGGATTACGAAAGTTAGAAGATATAGTACGAGAGATGTACTAGATACGTTTATGCAGTGGAAGGAACCAACGCAACGGTACGTCTTTGATGAGATGTGCTCGTTGTTACGTGAGGAAATAGAGGAAGATGATGTTGAATCAGACTTGGAGGATTTAATTAAAATTCAAAAAGAGTTTGCTGCAGGAATGATAGTGGGTGATAATATAAAAGAAGCGATGGAACTCATTTTAAGTTTTAGGAATGATCCATCTCTTCGTTCGCCGAGAGATTTAGAGAAAGGTAAAATGAAGCCAAGTCGCCAATATCCTATGAGGGAGGTTCCTCCAATCTGGCGCGAAGCAATACAACGTGATGATAATGCAGGTATTGCAGCTGCTCCAGCACAGTTCCAACGAGTGTGGATACACATTCCATGGAAGCGAGCTGAAGTGCTAGCGGTTAAACAGGCCTTGCCAGATCCGCGTAAAAATCCAGCTGGATATTACAAGGAATTAACACAGACAGTCGAGGCTTGTATAATGAACTTAGCGGACATCGATATGTTATTTGGCAATGTAGTTCCACAACCAGTGTGGGCTAAAATTCGTAGGGAGGATCATCAAGCAGCCTTAGGTGGTGATTGGGCAGCTATCACTGCAGCGGATGGTCAGCAAACGGGTGGTGCAAAACCCGAACCACTAATTGCTAATCTTCCAGGTAGAATAATTGACTTAATGAAGACTCTGATGCCTGCGTTGCGTGTTAATTGGGATAAATTATCCGCATGCAAGCAAAAGAAAGATGAAAGTGTCTCCGACTTCTTCACGAGGTTCGAAGAGACTTTTGTAGATCATAGTGGTCAGGATATGAGCACTGAAGGAGGACAGAGACCGTTTGTCGATAAATTTGTGCATAATTTGTTACCTGAATTATGCAATAAATTAAAGGATTCAGAGAGCGCGTGGGCTGTTTCCACAACTGCGCAAATACTTGCGACTGCACAATACTACGAAAATAGGGATAAAGAGGAAAAGGAAAAATCAGAGAAGAAAACGAAAGATTTAAAGACTAAAGTTCTTTTACAGCAGGCGTATCCGCCTCGCACGAATCAGACTAATATGCAACAAAACTCGTATCAGAGGACAGATTATAGTTCAACCAGGCCTCAATATCAGTGGAATCAGTGTGCGTACTGTAAGAAAGAGGGTCACTACAAAAATGAATGTCCAATCTTAGCGCAAAATAATGCAGCAGCAGCTCAGAGAGGTCGTGGTGGTTTTGCGCAGAATTCTAGAGGTCGAGGGCGAGGTGCTATGCCTCCGCAAACGAATGATCGTCCCTCCAATCACTTTGATCAACGAAATGTACAGTCAGCTCAACAGAATAGATCTCAGCAATATCTTGTTGAAGATTATTGTGAAGTGGATGAGGGATTTCAGCAAAATGGGTACTAGGACAGCCATGGACAGAGAGAGGGAGTAGTATCAGTTCCAGTGGATCAGAGTGGGCCTTATGTCGCAGTAGCAACATCAGGTGTAGTCGAACCGTTTCTGTTGGATACTGGTGCCGCAAAAAGTTCTATCATTCATGCGAAACTCCCTGGCGCACCTTTGTCCGGCTCAACAAATGTTTCCGTAGGTTTTTCAGGCGCCCCTGTTTAAACCCGATATCTGGTCCTTTGTCTATTTCTGTTGGACCGTGTCAATTGAAAGCACCCTTGATTTTGACGACGGGTTGTAATGAAAATCTGCTTGGTTTAGACTTGTTAAAACGACTATATGCGACATTGTACTGTTCTCCGGAAGGGGTACAGCTTACTTTGGGTAAAAGAATCACTTCTGCGATGTACTTGTCAATGGACGCACTCCCGCCAGAGCTGCGCTCACTCCCTGATTCTCTTCGGGCGACTGGTCCTAATGATGTAGGCCTTTTAGAAATACCACCGTATGTAGTAACTTTGAAAGCAAATGTAAAATTTCCAAGAATTCCTCAATATAAAATATCCAGTGAAGGAGAACGTGCACTTTTATTGATTGTGCAAGATTTGATTAAGAAAGGTGTGGTTGAAGAAACTCGAGGAAATGTTTGTAATAGTCCTGTATTGCCGATTCTGAAACGAACTGATCCTACGAAACCTCCAGTGTACAGGTTTGTCATAGACCTTAGAGAAGTTAATAAAATTGTGGTTCCGCAGTTTCCTGTGGTTCCAGACATTACTGCATTGTTAACATTGATTCCTGCTACAGCCACTTGGTTCTCAGTCATCGACTTGAAGAATGCCTTTTTCAGCATTCCGATAGCCGAGGAAAGCAGGGATATTTTTGGCTTCTGTCTAGGAGGTCGAAGTTTCAGATTTAAACGCGCTCCACAGGGCTACTGTGAAAGTCCATCTATTTATAGTCAAGCATTAAAAAGCCAGCCAGATTCTTTTGTCCTTCCTCCAAGTTCTGCCCTAGTACAGTACGTAGACGATCTTTTAGTGGCTGCCGATGACAAGGAAACTTGCAAAGCAGCTACAGTTTCGTTATTACATCATTTGTCTGATTTGAATCACAAGGTGTCACCTTCCAAGATGCAATACTGCTGTCAAGAAGTGACCTACCTAGGTCATCTCTTGTCAAAGGAGGGAAGGAAGTTGACCCCAGAAAGAATAAAAGCAATTACGCAAATGAGTGTTCCACGCACACAGAGAGAAGTACGTGCCTTTTTAGGTATTACCTCCTACTGTAGGCAGTGGATTCCAAATTTTTCTCTTTTAGCGAAACCATTGGTAGCTTTGACTGGGAAAAATGTTCCGAGTCCGGTGCCATGGTCTGATGAATGTCAAGAGAGTTTTACTGAATTACGAAAAGCCTTGTGTTCAGCTCCTGTATTGGGTACACCTGATTACAGTAAGCCATTCACGCTCTACGTTCACGAGAGAGAAGGTTGCGCGTTGAGTGTCCTGACACAGAAGTTTGGTGATAAACAACGCCCTTGTGCGTATTTCTCATCAACATTAGATCCGGTAGCCAGAGCGTTGCCTAGTTGTTTGAGAGCTACAGCGGCAGCTGCGGCTTCCATTCGACAATCTGCTGGTTTGGTGATGAACAACATGCTAGTGGTCATGGTTCCTCATGCAGTGGATACACTCATGAACCGAACGAAGACACAACACCTTACTAGTGCGAGATTATCTGGTTACGAGCTGACATTACTAGCGAGTCATATTCAGATCAAAAGATGTAATGTATTGAATCCAGCAACGCTGTTGCCGACTGATCAAGAGTCGAGTGATTCTGAGCCACATGACTGCTGTTTTAAAACGGAGGAAGAGACAAAAGGACGCATCGATTTGAAAGATACTCCGTTACCCGATCCGGATGGTACGCTGTATGTGGACGGGTCATGTTTTAAATTGGAGAATGGCGATGTGACTGCTGCTTACGCGGTGACGACCTTGAAGACGATTGTGGAGACTGCAAGAGTGAGTCAGAATTCTGCCCAAGCTGCAGAATTAATAGCTCTAACGAGAGCATGTGTTTTAGCTGAGGGAAAGAGAGTGAATGTGTTCACAGATAGTCAGTACGCATTTGGCGTGGCCCATAGTTTTGGCCGGTTGTGGAGAGAAAGAGGTTTCATTACGTCCCATGGGACTAAGATTCAACATGGTCAGCTAGTTAACGACTTGTTGGAATCTCTAACCTTGCCGACTGAAGTTGCAATTGTAAAGTGCAGTGCTCATAAAGCAATCACGGATGATGTTGGACGTGGGAATGCTTTTGCTGATGAAATTGCTAAACAGACAGCTAGAGACATGATGAGTAGAATGTATGTTGCAACGTCTGCAAGATGGATCGCTGAGTCTGGGATGTGTGAAGATACAATGGAAAGTGTGAAAGAGATTCAGAGAGAAGCAACTGAGGAAGAGAAACGTGTATGGAGAGAGAGTACGGGCAAGTTGGACTCGAATGGATGTTGGATTGATTTGACAGAGCAGCAGCGTTGGATGTTGCCGGATGCGTATGTGCTTGCGGTAGTGACAATGGCGCACGGAGTAGCGCATATAAGTTCTAAAGGGATATGTAAGATGTTGGCTCCGGTCTGGAAGAATGAGGGAATAAGTAAGTGTGCAGAGAGAGTGGTGAAAAATTGTATGGTGTGCTTGATGCATAATCCTGGCAAGGGAACTCCAACTCCAGCTGGTCATTTCGCTCCTCCTTCCTGCCCCTTTGAAGTGATTCAGTTAGACTTCATTCACATGGAACGCTGTAATAATTTAAAATATGTCTTGGTGGTGGTTTGTGCTTTTTCCAGGTGGATAGAAGCATATCCACTGAAGGACAATACTGCCTTATCAACTGCCAAAATTCTTCTCAAAGAATATTTCCCTAGATTTGGAATGCCACGGATTGTATGGTCAGATAACGGAAGTGAGTTTATAGGGAAAGTTATGCAGAGTGTATGTGCAGGCCTAGGTTTGAAACAAAAATTTCACAGTGCGAACCATCCCCAGTCAGCTGGTTTAGTGGAGGGTTACAATGGCACCCTTAAACTGAAGATAGCTAAAATACAAGCATCCACAGGTTTAGCCTGGCCAGACGCACTTCCTTTGGCTCTGTTATCAACAAGAGCAACTGTACATTCTAGAGTGGGGCTTAGCCCATACGAGGTGGTCTTTGGCCGCCCAGCAAATATCTGGGGTGTGCCAAGGCCCAAGGAATTTAAATCTATAGAATATCCTATGTTGATAGACTACCTTTACGACTTGACTGCTAAATTGAGTCTTATTCATCAACAGGTTTTCGATGCATTGCCAAAACCTCCGGAGAGTCCAGGGCATCAGCTGAAACCAGGAGACCTGGTTGTCATCAAGAACTTCGCGAGGACGAAGAACCTTCAACCAAGATTTGTGGGGCCCTTTCAGATCTTACTGACAACGAGGACAGCCGTTCGTGTAGCTGGCCGCAAACATTGGGTGCACGCGTCTCATGTTAAGCGTGTACCCTTGCCGCTACCTTACGACGACTGGGTGAAAAAGGGAATTGGTGCATCCGAAACTGACAGCACACCGAAGTTCATCCCTTTCAGCGATGCCGAATTGATTACTGATACTCCAAAATCTGACTCTCCTCCTGAAAAGACTCTTTTGAACACTGAACATTTGTCTCCAGCATCAGAAGAAACTTTGCTATCTGCGAACTTAAACACTGCAACAGCTGCTAGTGATACACTATTTTCCGATCAGACAATACCTGCGAAGCAGAGATACAACCTGAGAAAACGTAACATGGACAAATAAAGCAGGCAACTGCATATTGTGATTTTGATATATTGAACATTTGCCTTCAGCCAGGAAGTTTGCTATTGTTTATTTTTTTTTTTAAATTGCCTTGCCGTCTGGGTAGCCGTAGGGTCGTGGCTGTGTGCCTAGTTTGAATCTGCAGGGGTCTGACACAAGGTCGATCTTTCCGTTGGTTCTGGGAACTCCCAGGGCTGACAGAGGCATTTTCATCTACGTACACATCATCAGTGGTCGCGAGCGGATTGTAGAAGATGGAGCTTCCTGCGCTGCAACGAGAAAATGTGATTTATGTTCGCAGAAACAGACTGTACAGAATTCTTCGTAGCAAATGCTTTTTGATGCAATGTGCCGTTACATTTTTGATTATTTTAGCAACATTGGTGGGTGGAATCGTCTTTAGTATGAATCTGATTTTTGTGCCAGTTACTACAGTACCTCCCCTTGATCCTGCCATTTCTACTGTTTCTTCTATACACTCTTTTCACTCGTTTCCTGAACATGAGCAAGCCCGACGCACAGAGTTCATTAACAACACTTTTGTACAACTCTTGCACCAACACCAACTGGTAGTTAACACTACAGACTGCTGGGTGTGTGGCTTGATACCCCACACTATGGATAAAGGTATACCCTATCTGGTTTTGCCTTTCAGCTACAATGGATCATTTCAGGCCCTTCAAACCATCTTTGCTTATGCCCTTGAGACCTATCCTCCGCGTCCACCACGTTCCACTAGATATAACTCTGCCAACAAAGCTTTAGTCCAGGGAATTATTGACATGATCAAGGATGTCAATAATACTCCATCATACCCTAGAGACGAACTACGAGTGTATTTAAGTTGGAATACTTCAGAGTATCGCCTTAGTTTAGGAGAAAGCAAGCGTAAAAGCTCAACTCCAATCTGGGTCGTCCCTCACCGAGGTCAGGTCTGTTTGCAAGGGAATGGGAGAAATCCGAGAGCTCAGCTAGGGAGGAGTGAGTGCGTTGAGACTTATGTGTTGCTGGCTAACTCTTCCCCTGCCTTCCTTACTGCTAGGGGTACCTATTTCATTTGTCGAGACCGAGCTTATACATGGTTGCCTGCTGACTTTTCAGGTTCATGCTATATTGCTCGATTGTTGCCTCCAACATACACTGCTTCATCTGATTACCACAGAACCAGATTAGCGAGAGGTGTCTTCAGCAAGGAAGATACTGCTGGTCAGGAAGCTGGAGACTTCTTCAAAGGCTTCCTTCCGTTCTGGGGGCCTATGGCCAATAGTAGAAACATACGTCAGCTAACACGGGTAGTTGAATCTACTATTACTGAAACTGCTGGCGCCCTTAGCAATCTGACAGCTGAGCTTCAGGCGGATAGACTCATGACGTTGCAGAACCGTATGGTTCTAGATGTTATACTTGCAGATCGAGGTGGGGTATGCAGAATGATCCAATCGAGCTGCTGTGTCTTTATTCCTAATAATGCTCCAACAGTCTATGAGGCGATCTCTAAGCTACACAAGATTTCCGACTCTATACATGTAGACAAGGGAAACTGGTCCTTGATGGAGTGGTTTTGGACTCTGATCTCAGCGTGGGGATGGAAGGTTCTAATGGTCATCGGTGTCATCTTAGTATTCCTATTCTCATGCTGCCTGATTATCCAGTGTGGTCAGAAAACCACCTGCGTTTGGAGAAAAGGCACGAGAAAGGATGATGATACAACAACATGTCACTGACCTGATGAATATAGAACTAGACTCTGATATAGACTGAGTAATTGCCTATGTAAGGGCAAAAGGAGGGTCTGAGGTTCCGTGACGATTTGAACCCGTGTTTTCAAGTTTGTCGGAAATACATAATATTAGTATCAGCGAACCGCAAATGATCCATTTAGCATATCCTGGTGTTTTCGCTACGATACGAGCAAGAGCACTCCTGTTATGAATACATTTCTGATCTACCCACGGCATCCATCTTAGATCATGTCCGCCATTTTGTGTTTCTTGCCCTCACATATGCAATAACCTCTGATCACTTCATTTCGATTAAGGACACGTAGCCTTAGCCGGAGATTCACCTCTTTCATGACACGTGTGCCTTAAACCAGATCACGCTGTAGTTGCATGACTTGACAAAAGCTGCCTCCTCTGCCCGAGGCCAGCCCACCTGAACTGGTTCTCGTATCCATTGTCCCGATCATGATTAGACGGCCGAAGCCGGTAGCCTTGCCCATTTACAACCCACAAACATCTCTTATCCCGCTTTTCTATCTCCTGCACCTGGCTCTGCTCCTTTCCTTCTGGGCCTTTATTAGGGGGAGGTAACGAACTTTACGATGAGGCGGTCCGGCTCTTGAATGCAATATTGACAAGGGATTGTGATGGACTAGTGGGAACCCCTCTTCGTGATGTTTGGCATCAGATATTATCGACAGTTCCTGTGTAACGCCAAATATTTATTGTTTAAGACACAAAGGTTTAGGAATGTACTAACATGTGAAATATTTGCCTGAAGCACAATTTTCAGTATATAAGGAGCAACCCTCAATGTACAAATCGAACAGGCTCCTGGTTACTGCCCATGCGTAGTTTCTGTGACTTCTGTGTCCCTGCAGTAATAAACCTTTGGTCTTTGACGCCACCATCGAGAAGCCCGTGTTTCTGTTCATTTGCGCACCAAGGCAGGTGGAACTCCGGGGTCTTTGGGTGTTGTTCCCTGACACCTCTGGACGGAACCAAAAAGTCCAGAACTCCACTCATTAGTATGTACTCTGCTATTTTGTTTGGCAGCTCCTGCTCACTGATTGCCTGTACTTGAATTTCAATTTGATCAAAGAAATGTGATTAGAAGAGGGGGTATTTAATGTGCAGAGTATATGCCTCACCCGGGGTATTGGTACTTACTAAATACAGTAAGTACCACCGCCTATTCCGCCATACTAGAAATCAGGACCAAGGAGGAATGGATGGTGGCTAGACTTGGGCTACAAGGCATTTAGGTTATTGTAAGCAGAGGAGATAGGCTACAACTGGAAATAAGTTCTGCCAGTGCTCGTCGAGAAGGTTGTTAGTGAGGGTGGAATTGGCACCCTATGGATTTCAGCACCATACAGTAAAGGTCCATCCTTTACTGTATAGGCAGTTTGGTGGTTACTTGGCTAATTATGGGAACTATAAAACTGTTCAGGGATGTTGTAATGGCAGAGTTTTTGGCTCTATTTAGCAGTGATATAGATCTTAGTCTTGCTCACATCTAGGATAGGTATTCTTAGCCTGTGTTGGCCCTTTTAAGCCCTTTCTTCCAGACCTAGAAGAGGATAGCTGCTTAATATGATGATAGATCCCTTATTCTTGACTCTAACCTGTCTATTGCCTATTGGCTTTGACATACTTGCTTATATTAGACACATTAGTATGGTTTATGTAGGTATTCTGACGGAGCTAAGGGGTATTTCATCCTTCTCAGGCCTACAGGCCTAGAACTAGAGGGACTCCATCTTGATGAAGCTGAGAGGCTTTTTAGAGTAAAGGTAAAGTTTATAGTTAAAGCTGCTGTTCGCCCTAAGCGAACCGGAGAGAACCGGCCAGAGCTGAATCTAATCAGGAATTGATCCCGGGCTCAGGTCTCTAGACGAAACAAGCAGACTGGTCACTGTGGGAGCGTCTAGCGCAAGGAGCCTGGTGCATGGGATTGGTGGGAGGAAGCTGCTGGCTGGAACTTTCCATGAGGAAATAGCATTCTATATCAGTGAAGTGCAGAGGCGGAGTCAGTTAGTCGTGTTGAGGTGGAGGAGTGGTAAGCAGTCGAGTGGAGTTGGCGGAGCGTAGAGGAGTCAAGCTGGAGTGGTAGAAGAGTGAGGAGCTGTTTGAGTAGGAGAGAGAGAGAGGGTTCAAGCTGGAGAGAGCTGAGTTAAAATTGAAGGAGCAGAGAGTGTTGGTAGAGTTAAAGAAGTGGAATTGCAAGAGGAGAAGAGACAGGACATGCTTGGAACAGAGAGAAGACAAACAGACAGTCAGTGAGCTGGAACTGAAGGAAGCAGTCAGAAGCAGTTACTTATCAGGAGGAGGTGTGAATAGCTGGAGTCTGAAGTAATGCCTTTTTAGAAGAGACTGAAGTAGAGATTGTGGATTAACCTGTGGGAGCAGCTGGAGTTAATTGGACATTGGTACAGAAACCTTGAAACAGAGTGAACAAGCTAGTGAAATGAACAGTATCAGAACGGCCGAAACTATTAGATTGAAGTTGGAATGTGGAGAGAGAGTCCGTGGGGGAGAGAAGTCCAGTGCCAAGTGATCAGCGCAGAGGTGTATCCAAGAGTGCAGGAGAGAGAGAGAGAGTCTGAGATGAGCCAAGACACAGACGCGAGAGGAGCCCAGATGACAGCTAGAACAAGACTTCACACTAATCAGGTGAAAGCGCTCCTGTCATATTAGTTTACTTCACACTTACATCTTAATCTTATCTTTATTCCCTAGGCTTTTGTATTGCTAATCCTTTTCCTTGCAGCGGTGTGTTCTATCTATAGTCTTTGTCAGTTACATGTGTTAATTATAATACAGATCTGTGTATGCATCTATATTGCTGTGATTAAACAACCCCCCAGTTTATTAGTGAACTGCCATGTGCCTTGTATTCTTGTTCAATCCAGGTAAATGTATCTCCTAGGTGATTTTCATGTATATGAATGGACGAGTAATCCCAATCAGGTAAGAGGTGATCACATAAATAGGGAGCGAGTGGACCTATGATGCCAAGAATAAGAGGTACATTATATTGATTGGCTAACTCCTAATATTGTAGTAGCAAGCCCTTAGTGAATAGGAGAGAGAGAGAGACTTCCCAACATATAACTGAAGGTGCTCATAGGAATGTGGTCGTCGTTGATATACGGCGTTAGTGAGAGCGCTGGGGTGGATGACCAGCGTGTATACCCACAGGATTGTGGCTTGTGTAAGTGAGAGCGTCAGGGGGGATGACTGGCGTGTAGGTTTGCCGGATTGTAAACCGCTTGGAAAAGAGAGCATTGGGTTCTGCAGGCCCATGTGTAGACGCACCGGATTGTGTGTCATATCTGCCCTGGGGTAGATTAGTCTGGGTCTGAGTGGCCGCGAGACTATAAGGTAGGGCATGGATATCCTTAGTCATCAGTGAGTATTCTTAGTATCCCTATAGATTTAGTGGTGTTTCTAATAATATGAGCTTGTATATTGCGAGTTCCCCATCCTCAGGTAGGTACCTAGGTTCCTGGATAGATGGTCCTGAGGAGGGATGTGGTTACGTTCTGGCTGGGTTGGAGGGGCCCCTAGGGGCTGATCCCATCTAATCAGAAAACCCGGCCATTACATCTGGCGTAGTCGGCATCTTACGAATCCTGTGTGTCTGGCCATGTGCTTAGAGAGTTTCCCATGTGTCGTGTGGGAGTGCCCTGAACGCCAATTACATCTGGCGTAGTCAACATCTTACGAATCCTGTGTGACCTGGCCATGTGCTTGGAGAGGTTCCCATGTGTTGTGAGGGGGTGCCCTGAGCGCCAGTTCCATCTGGCGTAATCTTGCAGTTTATGTAGCCTGTGTGACCTAGGGGCTTGAACAGTTGCAGCGTGAGGAGATTGCATTACATCATGGCATTTGGCTTATTCAGGGTGGAAGGAATGGTTTTCATCTTGGTGTTTAAACTGTCAGGGTTGAAGGATGGCATTACATGAGGGAGCCAGTTACATCTTTGTGATGGTCCAATTGTATAAATGTGTGTAAAAAGTGCTTTTAAATTGTCCATTAAATTGCTTGCTGCATCTGCTTATGCTGTGCAATGTGAAATGTGTTCATTGTTATATAATTTGTGGAGTTCTTTGCATATAGCTCCTTGTAAATATGGCTTGTGAATAGCGCCATGTTAATGTGGCCTGTGAGGTGCATGTTCTTATGTTGATTTGCTGTGTTCCTTGTGCATTGCGCCTTGGATATATTATTTGTGAAGAGCTTGTCTTGTAAATATGGCTTGTGAATAGCGCCATGTGGTCATGGCTTGGACAGGGCATGTTATCATTACGTTAGGCAGAAGAGAGCTGGATCTCTCTCGGGTGCTTGGGGATAACGTTTTGAAAATGTGCGTACGTGTTATCTGTAAACGTGGAGAGATGAGGTCATGATTTTCCCATGTATCCGCAGTCATTGCGAATTGATTGTGCTTGAGCTGCCAAAGGGTTAATATCTTGAATTGAGATGGCAGTATTTATTCTAAACATGCTGTTTAACTTGCATGGTTATCTGAACTGACTATAAAAGTCAGTGATTATTTTGTGATTGGTGGTTTGATTTTGACTTTTCTTTGTTCCTGGGTCTGCCTTCGTGCTTTGTCAGCTTCTTGAAGGAAAGGTAACATCTTGTGCTGAGCATAGGGCTCTGTTCATTTAACATTCTTTTTGAAATGCGTCTACGAATTCGTGTGGGTTTGCCCTGGAACTGATGACTTCATGTGTCTGGCTCTTAGGGGTCGGTAAGTTATTAATCAACCAGTCGGATTGAGATAAGGGTTTGCACGGAGAGAGTTGTGTTCTTTTAAATGTGCTTCTTAATATGCATCCACAGACGTGTGGAGAATAATTATTTTTTTGAATGCATGATTTAAAATGAGTGAAATGTTAAGGAGGTGGCCCGGTTACAATGCATGCTACGGGCTGTTTTCATTCATTATTTCTTTGAGGGTTTTCCATCTAGAAAGGAATGTGCTGGCCGATGTTTTGCAATGATCACAGGTTGAGAATAATCAATCTTGCCCGACAGTGCACGGTAACATGTGCTTTTAATTAGTGAAAGGCAACCGTGTGCTTTTAAAATAAATGTGTTCTCATTATTATTTTCCCAAATGCGAGCTGAACTTTTTTTTTCTCAAATGTGTATGTTTTGATATGCAGTAAAACAGGTATATATGACTTAACTCACTCAGTTAGAAAATAAATAGCTGTTTGATATTATATGAATGTGGCCCTTTTATTAGGTTTAATTGAAAGGTTTGCGCTCTGCAATGCAAAATTACATGTTGCCCCTGGTTGAACAAAATACAATGGTGAAATGTGTCTGCATTTTATGTTGTTTTAAATTATTTCTCTTTCAACAGCTGACAGTTTATATATTTTTATTTTTTGGATGCTAGTGTGTATAGTTAGGGTGGAGCAGAATATATTGCTGAAAATGGTAACTATAACACACTACCATCTGTGTGTCCCTTACATTAGTTTAATTTGCATTTAGTTATAAGGCTCGCCTATGTACTTTGACAAGCTGTTGATGGAAAGGTAATACCTTGCACGGTAAACATGCTG
The DNA here is from genome assembly GCF_964263255.1 of Lissotriton vulgaris. Lineage (NCBI taxonomy): Eukaryota > Metazoa > Chordata > Amphibia > Caudata > Salamandridae > Lissotriton > Lissotriton vulgaris. The sequence goes on along the minus strand of NC_141691.1, from coordinate 1,508,656,462 downwards.
CCTGATAGATATATGTGCAGAGAAGTATTAAGCCCAACAGTCCATGATAATTCGTTTTTTCAAATAATAAATGCATAGTCTTGTGTGCAGAAGTAAATTGCCCCTTTTTGTGTGTTGATCTGCATGCTCAATTATTGCTCATATTGCAAATGTCTTTCCTTTAGCTGAATTAGTTAGACAAAAGTCTTTTTAGAAAGTGGAGCTTTTAAGTAGCAGTAATTATTTTTAAAATGCTAGCTTTCGTTAGTTAGAAAATATAGCCTGGGAACTGTTATTACAAAGAATGTGTTTATCGACCTTGGCAGACCAGCTGGTTTGTGAAGACAGGTTTTTTCCTCTGCAGGCTCCGAACACGGCCTGTCCTGTTATGATTGGCCATAATCCAATTTTGCTCCGTGGACGGTTTGTTTATGTGAAGGGGGGCTAACTCGCTCCTCCTGGCTGTCGGCGCAGACAGCTTCATTGCCTGCTGATAAGGGATTCTTGCAGACTCTTGGCCCTTGGAGTTAGTTAGATACAGTAGGCCGGGGTAGGCTTCCCTGATTAGAGACTAGAGATGCTTGCATCGAGTGCTTGGCAGTGCCTTCCCCTCGCAGTGAGATCAACCTTTGGCAGTGATTCAAATTACTTCACACTGTAGCCTGGCTCCTGCGTATTCTGAAGGGAGGGGCTGTCCCACAGAGGATTAGTGTATGAAATCGGCCCTTCTGGCTGTGTATGTAAAAATTAGATTTTGCCCAAACTAATAAAAAAAAAATATATGATTTTAATTATGTCTTGACTTTAGAAGAATGTTTTTAATTAATTAAGTTTTTTTTTCCCGACAATGAAAAGCACTTGGGGTGCTTTTTAAATGGAAAATTTTATCCTGCAAGATTAATGATACTTGTTTTCTTGTCCTAGGATTGCTGGGTTGTGGTGTTGGTGTGTGGGTCGCCCCCCCCCCCACTTCCTTTTTTATTTTAGTTTTTTACTTTCATGTTTTTATGTTAGTTTATTATTTTTGGAAGATGGAACCAGACCAGACCAGACCGGATTGGTGGTGGATCAACGGCGGAGGACGTGCTTCCTTGCTACCGGATGCTGACGCAGGGTGGTGACCTACACTGATATTCCGAAAAATAAAAACATTGACTGCCCAAATTTCCCCTGTGCTGAACACTGACTGAGCTCGTCATGAGACTGGAAGGGGTTAAATTATATGATAAAGCCAATAATATTCTCTTCTTGGATTTTGATTATGTTTCCCGCAAAAGAATTTTGTTCTCTTGGCCTGCATCACTACGAGCAGGCCCCACTTTTAAAAAAAAATAAAATATGTCATCATGGTAAAACAGTATGAAGAGAAAAAGAAAAAAAAAAGAATGGAGGTGCACACATGTGTTCCACAGTGTGAAGAAACTAGGTGTTAAATATATACACCAGCTATCTTGTAGAAATGGGGTTGTTTTTATTTTACTGTTATTACACTTTCACCTTGATTGATCAAAGGGTGGTTACCCTAGACTTTAGGTTGTCCTGAGAGGTGTGTCTTTTAGTATGATTATGTATTAATGTTTGTCCAGACCTTGAAAATAATTTGTCATGTCTATTTCTCAGATTTTACCAAAATGTTTCCTTAAATTGACCATAGTAGGTAGGCCTCATTTAGGCCCATTGTTATTTTTATTCCACAAACAAGCCCCTACACCAATAGATTTCATGAGTCATCATTAGCTTAAGTTGACCATAGTAGGTAGGCCTCATTTAGGCCCTTTTGTTGTTTTATCATTCGAAGTTTAAACACATTTAGTTCTTAAGTTGTCCGAAGTAGGTAGGCCCCATTTAGGCCCCTTGCTGTTTTCATTCAACACATAAGTCCCTACATCACTAGATTTCATTAGTTATCACTAGAAGTTGAGGCACATTTAGTTTCAGGATGCTTTGGATAGTTTCTGTTGTTATCAGATCCAATCTTAGATATGTTTCAGCATTCAAGTCAAGGGTGCTTTGATTTGTTTTCAGTTGGTTGTTAGATTTGTATTCCCTACATTAAGCTTCAGGTGGAATTTCTTTAAGTTGTCATTCATTTTAGAGAGTTTTTTTGGTTTTTGATTTGTTGATAGATTGTGTTGATGTTTGTTTATATGGACGTTGTTGTTTATAGATGTTCGCAAGATAAGGATCTAAGGGTGGAATGTAATGGCAGAGTTTTTGGCTCTATTTAGCAGTGATATAGATCTTAGTCTTGCTCACATCTAGGATAGGTATTCTTAGCCTGTGTTGGCCCTTTTAAGCCCTTTCTTCCAGACCTAGAAGAGGATAGCTGCTTAATATGATGATAGATCCCTTATTCTTGACTCTAACCTGTCTATTGCCTATTGGCTTTGACATACTTGCTTATATTAGACACATTAGTATGGTTTATGTAGGTATTCTGACAGAGCTAAGGGGTATTTCATCCTTCTCAGGCCTACAGGCCTAGAACTAGAGGGACTCCATCTTGATGAAGCTGAGAGGCTTTTTAGAGTAAAGGTAAAGTTTATAGTTAAAGCTGTTGTTCGCCCTAAGCGAACTGGAGAGAACCGGCCAGAGCTGAATCTAATCAGGAATTGTTCCCGGGCTCAGGTCTCTAGACGAAACAAGCAGACTGGTCACTGTGGGAGCGTCTAGCGCAAGGAGCCTGGTGCATGGGATTGGTAGGAGGAAGCTGCTGGCTGGAACTTTCCATGAGGAAATAGCATTCTATATCAGTGAAGTGCAGAGGCGGAGTCAGTTAGTCGTGTTGAGGTGGAGGAGTGGTAAGCAGTCGAGTGGAGTTGGCGGAGCGGAGAGGAGTCAAGCTGGAGTGGTAGAAGAGTGAGGAGCTGTTTGAGTAGGAGAGAGAGAGAGGGTTCAAGCTGGAGAGAGCTGAGTTAAAATTGAAGGAGCAGAGAGTGTTGGTAGAGTTAAAGAAGTGGAATTGCAAGAGGAGAAGAGACAGGACATGCTTGGAACAGAGAGAAGACAAACAGACAGTCAGTGAGCTGGAACTGAAGGAAGCAGTCAGAAGCAGTTACTTATCAGGAGGAGGTGTGAATAGCTGGAGTCTGAAGTAATGCCTTTTTAGAAGAGACTGAAGTAGAGATCGTGGATTAACCTGTGGGAGCAGCTGGAGTTAATTGGACATTGGTACAGAAACCTTGAAACAGAGTGAACAAGCTAGTGAAATGAACAGTATCAGAACGGCCGAAACTATTAGATTGAAGTTGGAATGTGGAGAGAGAGTCCGTGGGGGAGAGAAGTCCAGTGCCAAGTGATCAGCGCAGAGGTGTATCCAAGAGTGCAGGAGAGAGAGAGAGTCTGAGATGAGCCAAGACACAGACGCGAGAGGAGCCCAGATGACAGCTAGAACAAGACTTCACACTAATCAGGTGAAAGCGCTCCTGTCATATTAGTTTACTTCACACTTACATCTTAATCTTATCTTTATTCCCTAGGCTTTTGTATTGCTAATCCTTTTCCTTGCAGCGGTGTGTTCTATCTATAGTCTTTGTCAGTTACATGTGTTAATTATAATACAGATCTGTGTATGTATCTATATTGCTGTGATTAAACAACCCCCCAGTTTATTAGTGAACTGCCATGTGCCTTGTATTCTTGTTCAATCCAGGTAAATGTATCTCCTAGGTGATTTTCATTTATATGAATGGACGAGTAATCCCAATCAGGTAAGAGGTGATCACATAAATAGGGAGCGAGTGGACCTATGATGCCAAGAATAAGAGGTACATTATATTAATTGGCTAACTCCTAATATTGTAGTAGCAAGCCCTTAGTGAATAGGAGAGAGAGAGAGACTTCCCAACATATAACTGAAGGTGCTCATAGGAATGTGGTCGTCGTTGATATACGGCGTTAGTGAGAGCGCTGGGGTGGATGACCAGCGTGTATACCCACAGGATTGTGGCTTGTGTAAGTGAGAGCGTCAGGGGGGATGACTGGCGTGTAGGTTTGCCGGATTGTAAACCGTTTGGAAAAGAGAGCATTGGGTTCTGCAGGCCCATGTGTAGACGCACCGGATTGTGTGTCATATCTGCCCTGGGGTAGATTAGTCTGGGTCTGAGTGGCCGCGAGACTATAAGGTAGGGCATGGATATCCTTAGTCATCAGTGAGTATTCTTAGCATCCCTATAGATTTAGTGGTGTTTCTAATAATATGAGCTTGTATATTGCGAGTTCCCCATCCTCAGGTAGGTACCTAGGTTCCTGGATAGATGGTCCTGAGGAGGGATGTGGTTACGTTCTGGCTGGGTTGGAGGGGCCCCTAGGGGCTGATCCCATCTAATCAGAAAACCCGGCCATTAAAAATGTGACAACAATATCTTGTGATTCTTGGGAAATCACTTTATCTCCCAATGTCTACAATTGAAATAATGTATAATATAAATGAATTGAAACAGTAGCACAGTATGCAGACGTCTATTGTATCATATAGATGTTCCTATTAAATCTTGTTTTCCTAAGGTTGATTGCAAACACATGACAGTGTTTCATGTTCAACGCCTCACGTTATTATGATCATATGGGAAAACTATAAAATACTGAGCTTCTTGTGGCAAAGGTCTAGCTACACCAGATGCTGTAAATTAAAGCATCAACAAAGTGTGTAGTTAGATATGGATTGATTAAATGCTTTTGTTAGTCATTTTAAGGAGTGGTCATTTATCCAATGGACTTCTTAGAGCTAAAAAGTCGTGTGAAGGTAAGGAAATTTAGTTGTGTTACTGACTGACTACCCCTGTGTGTCAATCACACCATGTTAAAGGTCTTTTGTTGTCTATTTCACAAGGCTTTAGCTACGATCAAATAGATCTTGAATGCGTTTTGAAGACCGACGAAAAGAAAAGTGCAAAGTTTCACACGCAGGGAATACCAAAAGTGAGGACCATGACCAAAATAAATGCTCCCCCTAACATTTAGAGGCGCATATACAATATTCGGCTGATTAGTTGTGTTACAATAAAAAGACCTAGTTGTTCTTAATTTTTAAAAAATAACTCTGATTAGCAAATGCATGACAGGAGAAAAATGCCTAATCTCCACTTTAACTTTGTTCCTATTCCTACAAAAAAGCTCTCTTCTAGTCATCCGTTTAACATTTCTGGATGACTTGGAAAGAAAGCAATCTCGTCTGCCCCATTACGTCTCGCTTGTCATTCAATGTCAAGGGTTGAAAATAGTATTTATGGTAAAAAAAAAGATCATGTTTTCATGGTGGATATTTGACCCGGTTATTGGTTCAAGACCCTGATATTACCATATTCTTCAATAAAAAAAACAGATATGCTTTTCCAGGCAAGTATATCAACAGATGTTACCAGCACAGTTTAGGGTTGTTTTGAAGTTTACATAAAGTGTGCTATTATTCAATGTAGCTTTACAAAGATGTTTGGAAAAAATGTCAAGTCAAACGTACTGTCTGGATTTTTTTAAACATTATACCGGTCTCCCTTGAGTCCGTTGTGTACCCCATATGGACTGCTAGTGTAAAGCCATACCTGTCTAGTGCCTTGTGAATATTGCCATTGAGATGTGTCTCCTGTAGGTGTATTACCTCCAGGAAGTGTCTGTTCAGGTATTGCATTATCATTCTCCTCTTAAAAATCTATGCCTTTCGCTTAAAACAGCACGTGGTGCAATTGCTCAGCCAGGGTTGCGTCACTGTCTGGCTACTGGGAGGGTCTTCTCTTGAGCGCCTATGTTTTATATATCCCACCCTAGTTGGCAGGACAGACACTAGCCGATCTAGGCATGGTGATTTTGGAAATGCCACCCGCATCCTTCTCATGGGAGGGGACATGTTATTGTGTTTTTATCTAGGAACCTAAATCAATATTGCTATTTTATGCCCTTGTAAGGCTATAATCAATAATACCCCTATAATGGCATAAGAATCAGATCCATATTTAGTAAATAGCCCTTGCAGTACAAAGCACGGCAAAGCTACTTCCTTAGATTCCTAGAGAGCACAACGAGTTCTTTCGACACACCAAACCTCCAGCAACCTGGGAAATCCCCATTTGCTTTTATTTTGATTTGTCATTGAACTCCTGCGAACACTAAAGGAACAGTCACTTCTTAGTGACATCTTTATTGACGTCTTATGTCCAAACCTTACGTCAAACTCGGCACCTTTCAGGTATATATATACCAACGTTGCCTTAAGCAAACACACGGTGGTGGTTTTGGAGCCGAGCAGCTATCTACTTGCCCGAGAGCCCAGCTGATGCGAGAGCCCATGGATGCTGCCCCTCCCTTTTGACGCACTGAGAGAGACGCTGTCTTTTCTCCTGCCTAGAAATCCAGCTCCGGTGTTCTCAGCCGCCTTCGCGGGCTGCTGGGATATCGAGTCCTGAAAGAGAGATACCAGACCTCCTGCATTCTATTACCCAGGTACGGAGCTGACTAAATCCTTAAAGAGAATTCTTGAGTCAGATTCTTGGCAAAACCAACTTAACTTAAACTGCTACTTACTTACTCCTTCCCACGTATTAGGCTTAGGTCAGGTACACCGGGGTAGGCGTATTTTTAGAAGCACCAGTTGAGTACGTTAGTCAATGTATATATGTATGTATATATTTTATCCATTTTAAAGTATCTTAAGGCTAAGAAACCATATCAATGCTTTTACAGTATTATTTCATAATACTCTTTTTACTGTACGCACTTAACTTTACATTAAGTATTGCAATTATGGCAATTCATTTCTCTTGCATGAGAAAGAAGACTGCTCAATAAATTACACCTTTTATTGAAAACGCCCGTGTCTCTTTTCTCTGCACTCTGGTGAAACTAAGTACGCACAATTGACTGAGTGAAATAGCTGTCTATTGTTTTCACACGACTCTAAGATACACTCTTATTCTGAGGGAGCAAAGTTGTCATGTTATATGGTTGTCAGAAGCTAATCCCTTCTTGTCTATCCAGGGAGGTTAAACTCCTCCTCGTTTATTCGAGAAAGTTTCTAGTGACCTCTGACCTAGCTGGAAAACCTTAAGTCTAATATAGTCAGTAGAGACCTAGTCGACCTTAGTCCTACATCTACACTGCTGAATATATTATTCCAATGCGCAGAGCCTATTGGGAATATAGGAACTACACCACATGGCGCCCAAAGTTTGGTAAGGCGATGAAACTAACGCAAGACGTTAGAGTACCTCAGTCGTACTTTTTCACACAGACCCTTTTTCCCGTAAATACTCCAAAAGATGTCTGGAGTGGGTAAGAGGTAAAATCCGCCGGAACTAAGTAGGAAGAGATTCCTATGTATAGTTTTTGGTTTAGTCAACGTTGAAGGATACCATGTTCAAAAATATTGTGCACCTAATCTTTGTTTCCTTGAAACTTGATCTGCAACAAAAACCTTTCTGCCAGTAAAATGGGGGAAAGTGAAGAAGAGAGGCAGCTAGAAGAGCAGCTCGACTCCTAGAGGATGACACGAGTCTCCTACAGACTGACCCGAATGCTATACTCATTCCGGTCAACATAAGAAAACTATAACTATTAAACTTATAGAAAACGGACTGACATCACGAGGTGGTACAGTCATATTCATGGTAGAGGCCCATGAATATCGGCAGACAGAGGTATTCTATTCATGGATAAACTTTCCAGCAGCAAACGCTGTAACACACGAATTCCACTATTACAAAATAGAGGAACCTCCAGATGAATACACTCCTTTCGAGGACGTTGAAATCCCACTAAATTACCAAGAGCACCTGCTCTGGTTTAAAGGCGACCTAAAACATAATGATCACATCACCAGGCTCAGTCCACTAGGTAGACCAGGAGCAACGTGGCCGGTTATAGCGAGCTACACACCACATCCAGACATTGATAAAATGTCAAGCGAAGAACTTTTAGTTAAAATAAAAGAATCACTAAAGGCATATAGAGAGTTAGTTCAATTGGCAAGGGAGGATATAACTTACCTCCAGAAATTGAAAGAAACAGATATAACAGCCCAACCAATTGTACCTGCCAGAATCATAGAAAAATCCTATGAATAACTAGGTAGAGATAGATTGGGTGGGAAACCGGTAAAACCCCAACTAACTGAAAATCCTGAAAAGATATTTATTAAAAATAATCTAAACACTCCAAAAAAGAGCTGGGATGGAAATAAACAATCCACTCCCAAAGAAAAAAGATTCCAGTCCAGAGGAAGGTCTCCTCGGCGGAGAGAAAGATCTCCGGACCAAGGACACAAGTCTCCCCAGAGGGAGCTCTCTGAGAAGAGATACAACCTTAGAAATAGGGATAATTTGAAAAAGCCTGATAGATATCAAGATATTGATACACGTCCCTCTCGATCTTTTCAGACTTCCTCGCAGAAATCGGAAAGAAGAGGACGGTCAGAACACAGGGAAGAGCACACAAGTCCAAAGACAAGGAACTTGATCAAAGTAAAAAATTCAAATTTCCAAGAAAGAAGGTAGCCAGTATTAAAATAATCAAACATGCCGAGAATACTGAAGACACAGCTGAAAAACGGAGAGTGGGCCCAGATAATGCTAGACAGAGCAGCAGAAGTGACAATAGCTCACAAGATCCTGATGAATCATCTGGAGACAGTGGACATAAATGAATACATTCAGGTGGAAACTGCAGATACCAGAGTTAGCAAACCTCATAAAATATACGAAATAACATTGCGTATAGAGGGAGATAAGACTAGGAAAGTAAGGGGTCTGTTTTGGGATAACCTTTCAAAAGGCTATGACATCCTATTAGCTGAGAAAGACTGGCCACCATAGTTTGTCAGGGTGTGCCCTCATGGCGAAGGAATGATTATGCCTGCCTTCTCAAATCATATTCGAATTCACAGAAAATATATATATGCAAGGAAATGGTCAGTAGCTCAAGCTCCTGCATTATATAAAAATCATGTAGGATCGGATGAGGACTCCCCTCCTCACAAAATCCAGTTAAAATGTCAACCAACTGCACAAAGGCAGTACCCAATTAAGCAAGAAGCTAAAAAACAAGTCAGGGAGATCTTAGATAAACTTGAATACCAAGGGGTGATCGAAACATGCACCTCTCAAATGAACAATCCTTTTCCTGTCTCCAAACCAGATGACTCATATCGTCTAGTCTTGGACTACAGACACCTTAACTCATGTTGAAAAACATTTGCAGTACAAAACTCGCACAGTGCAGCACTAATGAATAACATCGTTCGCAAAAAATACAAAACAACATTAGACATCTCTAATGGATTCTTTTGTCAAAACATTGCACCTGAAAGCAGGTATTTAACCGCTTTCTCAATAATGGGGTGTAATAGCCGACTTTTTCGACCCTCTTTTAGAGGGAGGATGATGGAGAATGACTCCAGCCTATTACCCTTGTAGTATAGGGATTAGGACTATAAGTAGGACCTATCCATAAGGCACAGTAGTGCATTTTCGTACCCTTTTCCTTAGATCAGGGCTTATAAACTTAAGCTAGGGGATAGATATATAAGTATTAGTGATGATCCGTCCTTTTGCAAGAGTATTAGTATATCTTCTATGGAGTTATGCATATTTTGCGCCTTAGAGGCCTTAAACGGGACAGACTCCATCTTGCCCTCTGCCTGGTAGCTTGAGAGGCTTTCTAGGTCAAGTGTAATGTTTTAGTTTCAAGGTGTTGTTCGCTTGGAGAGAACCGGTTCAGGCTGGCCCTTATCGAAAGACTGTATTTTTCTCCACTCCGAAGACACAACTCCAGGCTGGCCAGCTGGGAACGTGTCCTTGGTACGGGGAGGTACAAGAATTTGGTGGGCGGCAGGTTACTGGCCGTAACTTTCCATGAAAGGACAGCTTCCATATTAGCGAAAGTGTTAGGCAATGAGTCAGTCAGTCTGTAGGCGGCAGCTAGCCGTTAGCATCTATGCTATTAATTATTTTCAAGGCAGACAATCGCCATTTTGAAGTCCGAGAAAGATTCCGAAACCGAGTCTCTCTGAGAAAGACTGAAGGAGAAATAGTGCGGAGCGCACAGAGACTGAGAGAGAGAGAGAGACGGTAGATAATAGCGAGCGAGGTTCCAGTGGCTTGGAGGGAAGCAGAGGAGATTGAGCATAGCGGTGCAGACATGTACCCGTGACTGCTGAGGTGTGAGTCCGAGACGAGCCAAGACACAGAGACGAGACGGGAACCTAGATGACTGCCGAGCCCCGACTTCATATTAACAAGGTGACCTCTGCCCTTTCCTTGATAAGCGCGCATCTTAACCTTTACTTTTCTTTGCAGCATATATATATATTGTGTAGTATTGTGTTTATTTTTATTATAATAAATACCCCAGTTCCTAGTGAACCGACGTGTGCCTTGTATTCTTGTTCAATCATGGTAAACTGGTCCTCTAGTCAGGAATTGTTTGCATGAACGGATGCGAATCCCGATCAGGTAAGGAGTGACTGAGCAAATAGGAGGACAGGGAACATTTGATGCCAAGAGCAGAAGGTACATATTGTAATTCGGAAAACCATACAAATCTTTATTATCGTAGTTCTATCCTGAATAGATAACAACAGACTTCATCCCTAAGTGTTCATAGGAAAGTGATCGTCGTTGGCATACGGCGTTAATGAGAGCACCTAAGGTAGATGGTGTGTAGGTCCGCCGGATTGTGGACCGTGTGTAAATGAGAGCACCGGGGGGATACGATGTAGAGGCCTGCCGGATTGTAGGCCGTGTGTAAGTGAGAGCACCCAAGATAGAGGGGTGTGTAGGTCTGCCGGATTGCAGACCGGGTATAAATGAGGACACTGGGACTGCAGGCCCATGTGTGTAGGCGCGCCGGATTGCGTGTCGAGTGAACACTGATGGTGATCAGTGCTTAATGGTACATTATCAGACCTGCCCTAGGGTAGACTAGTCTGGGCCTACGTGGTCGCGAGACTAATAGGTGTGAATAGGATATTGTAGAAAACCAATGCATGTTTATTGCTATTTTCCCCATCCTTAGGTACGCAATGTACATACATATATCCATACCCATTGTGAATACGTTCTAAGGAGGGAGTGGTTTACGTTCCGGCTGGGTTAGAGGGGCTCCTAGGAGCGGATTCCATCTGGTCCAAAAATCTGGTCGGTACATGGGGTCTCAGAAAAATTTCTGTCGACTCCCACAGGGATTCAAGACTAGCCCAGGATTATTCTCAGCAAGGGTAACAGAGTTACTACAAATATATGATGACGAGGCATTATCTTATGTTGATGACATCTATCTCACAGATGATGACCTGGATACTCGCTTGAAAAGACTGAACAACATAATATTTGGGTTCGCAGCAGAGGGTTACAAATTCAACTTTAAAAAGTCACGAATTGCCAACCTAACTGTCCTGTTTTTAGGATATGAAATATCAAGTGAAGGCAAAAGCCTAGCAGACAACTTCTTAGAGAAGTGCGCTGTACTCCAAGCAACAAAAAGCCTGAAGAACTTACAATCAATACTAGGTTTCCTGAATTTCGGAAGAACTTACATTCTAAATTATGCAGAGAGGGTTAAACCTCTCTATGAATTAATAAAACCAATCAATTGTACTCAGAAACACACAGAAATTTTGAGATCAGTGCTTAATGGTACATTATCAGACCTGCCCTAGGGTAGACTAGTCTGGGCCTACGTGGTCGCGAGACTAATAGGTGTGAATAGGATATTGTAGAAAACCAATGCATGTTTATTGCTATTTTCCCCATCCTTAGGTACGCGATGTACATACATATATCCATACCCATTGTGAACAGGTTCTAAGGAGGGAGTGGTTTATGTTCCGGCTGGGTTAGAGGGGCTCCTAGGAGCGGATTCCATCTGGTCCAAAAATCTGGTCGGTACATCTGGCGTCACGAACTGTTTACGAAGCCTGTGTGCGCTGTATTGTTTTCATCTTGTTGGTTTGCGCTCGGCTCGTACGTATTTTCTTTGTTTATAATTGTGTATATACTTTTTGTGTGTCAAAATGTTTTCGAAAAGAAAATCGAAATCCACTTTCAAATTGCCTGTTGATATTCCCGGTTGGGAATCAACGCCTTATGAGGCCTTGGCCCGTGAGTGGGCCGATTCTACTGGTTTGAGTGAGAATTGGACTTCTTGTTTGGAGCAGGCGGAGCCCGCTAATGTGGTTTCTTGCTTGCAAAAAGCGCCAGTAGTGAAGGGTGATGAGCTTCCTATTTTGGGACGCAGAGGTTGGATTGTGCTGACTGCGTATAGAGTGCTGCATGAGAAATTCACTAAATTGCAGAAGCGGTTTGTTGATATGGAAGAAAAGTTTGTTGAAGTGCAGAATGCGCACACTCTTTTGCGATGTCAAAATAAATTGCTTGCCGACAAACTTGAGACTTATCAAACTATAGCCGAAAGGGCTGCAGTGCGCATTGCGAAATATAAATACAGACACCGTCGTGGTCGTGTGTCTACACGGAAAGTGCGTCAGGTCGTGGCGAAAGCCGGACTGGATTGGAACCCCGACGAGTGGGATGGTAATATCTGGGATTCGAATGATTCTAGCTCCTCGGCTGAGGAGGGTGATAAGCGCGAGTCTTCTCGCTCCGGACGTGATTGTAAATCTACTTCTTGTGACAAAGATGCCATTTCTGGCGACCATGGTCGCTCTACCCATTTTGATGACGTATCACGCCCTGATTGTTCCTCTAAATCTAAGGATCGGGCTTCCTCGGAGGCTCTCCCGGAGGTTTCTGCTCACCCTGTGTTTTGACGCAAATTACAACAGGCTCCTGGTAATCCTAATGGTATTCAAATGGATAGTATTGAAGATTTTACTCAACAGGAGGTTAGTGACATTTTACAACGATTTCGTCAACGGCCCGGTGAAACTTTGCTTACATGGATGGTGCGCCTTTATGAACTAGGTGTTGCCGGTATTATGCTTGATGCTGGTGATTGTTTACGTTTTTGCTCTTTAAGTTCCGATTCTACTGTACAAGATCATTTTCGGAATTATAATGGTGCTGGCCAAATTACTTTGCTCCAGATTGCGAATGATGGCTGCAACCATAAATACCCTACTGAATCTGATTGGCCTGTCAATGACAAGCCATGGTACACTTTGCGCGATGCGTCGCAACGTTTGAAAGAGGAAGTAATGAAAACTGCGATTTTTCTCAGTACTTCTGACAGATTGTTGGATGGTCTTTTAACATCTTCTGTGCTTAATCGCATTATCCGTTCTTCGCCTGTTGCTTATAAGCAGGTTATGATGACTTTGTTGATCAATCAAACTGGCAATCCTTTGTCTGCGGTACTTGAATCTGTTCGTCAGCTTGGTGAGTTGGGTGAATGGTTTAAACCTGAGAGGCAATCTCGACCCGAGGGTCGTACCGCTGGGGATTATAAATTCTCTAGACGTGATATGTTTCTTGCACTTTTGGCTGATGGTGTGAAACGTGAGGACATTGACGGCGAACCTAATAATCGCTTGTGGGAAATGTTTCGTAAGCGTAGCTTAGATCGGAAGGAGGGTGCCCATCGTGTACAAAAGAATGATTGTGATCGTGGGTCCGATGACAGTGGTGATGAGAGGCGTTGTGTGGATGCTGATCGCCGTGATGACCGGCGCTATGAACGTGATGTTTCCCCCCGCCGTGATAATACAAGGGTGAGAGATGGAGAGAGAGACAGAGGGAGAGATGATCGTGTCTCTAATAGACGCAGAAATGACAGGAGTTATTCCCCTGACATTAGACGACGGGAGGATCGTCACAAGCTTTCTGACCGCAATTCACAATTTTTTGAACATGACAATAATCCATTTTGTGATAGAGATGGATACGAACAAGACGTTCTGATCCCAAAGAAAGTTGAAAGCATTTATCCTGATTTGTCCTGGTTGGCTGACCACAGTAAAAATGACTAGGAAATAGGTCAAGCTCCAGTACGCAGGTGGGCTCACAAAGACAATAGACCCTATGTAGATATTGAAATTTTTTGGAAACATCGTAATATCCAAAGGGCCTGAGCATTGGTAGATACTGGGGCGGAGGCCACTTTAATTCATGGTAAATCGAAAAAATGTAAAGGACAGTTTTTCACAATTACTGGTTTAGGTGGTAAAGAGACCCCCGCAGTGCAAACTACACTTGAGATGAAAATTGGCAGAATTCTCCGCAAAGAATATTCTGTGTTAGTTGTGCCACTCCTTGAATACATAATTGGAATTGACATTTTGAAAGGAATGGCTTTGCATTTGGATGATGGTTGTTATCAATTTGGAACGAAACATTATATTTCGTCCAGACCCGTACGGGTTGGTCGTTTGCGAACGCCCCCCATTAAAATTCCCCAAGCTACGAAAGTGGTTTCTCAAAAGCAATATCGTATTCCTGGTGGTCATGAGGAAATTAGTGCCACAATTCAGGATTTGGTTGATGTTGGAGTTATTACTCCAACTACTTCTGCTTGGAATAATCCCGTGTGGCCTGTGCGCAAAAGTGATAATTCTTGGCGCATGACTGTTGACTGTCGAGAATTGAACAAACACACTCCACGTTTAGCTGTTGCAGTGCCAGACATGGTTACTTTGATTCAAAGAATCCAGAAGCATCCAGGTACATGGTATGCATCCATTGATATTGTTAATGCTTTCTTTTCAATCCCAATTGCCCCCGAGTGTCAGGAACAATTCAGTTTTACATGGAATGGACGTCAAATGACGTTTAGGACTCTTCCTCAAGGTTATGTACATAGTCCTACGATCTGTCACCGGCTGGTGGCGGAGCATTTATCTGAAGTGCCCGTACATCCCCAAATTCAGGTGTGTCACTATATTGATGACATTTTGATTCAAGGTGAGACGCAAGACCAGGTCCAATCCCATTTAGATGAGATCCTTGACTGTTTACGTGCTAAAGGTTGAAATTAATGCCGAGAAATTGCAGGGCCCTTCCCAGAATGTTAAATTTTTAGGAATTAATTGGCATGAAGGTCACAGAGAAGTGATCCCGCAGGTGAAGCGGAAAATTTTGGATTTTGCTGTTCCGAGGAACAGAAAAGAGGCTCAAAGCTTCATTGGCCTGTTTGGTTTTTGGCGTCAGCATATTCCCCATTTGAGTCAGATTTTAGCTCCATTGTATCGAGTCACCCATAAATAGAATGCGTTTGAATGGGGTGAACCACAACAGAATGCTTTTAATTTGGCGAAAGAAGCAATTCAGTATGCCTTGGATTTGTGGCCTGTGTGCGAGGGTGATGTTGATTTGAATGTTTCTGTGGATGGTCTGTATGCCAATTGGAGTCTATGGCAAAAGCAAGGCAGACAGAAAGTGCCGTTTTGAAAAACAACTGCTTGCATGTTATTGGGCTCTGGTGGATACCGAGCAATTGACCCTAGGTCATACTGTGATTTTGAGACCTGACATTCCTATCATGCAGTGGGTTTTGAGTTCGCCGAAATCCCATCGAATTGGACATGCTCAAGAGGCTAGTGTAATTAAATGGAAATGGTACATTCAGGACAGAGCGCGTGTGGGCCCGAAAGGTGTGGCCGTGTTGCATGAACGAGTGGCGCAGGCGCCCTCGAATGAGACTGGAAATGAGTGTTCTGTGCCTGTTGTTCAGGAATCCCCTGTCAGGTGGGGTAAGCCATTTGATGATTTGTCCGCGGAGGACCGAAAACATGTATGGTTTAAAGATGGTTCAGCGCAATTCATTGGTGAGAAACGACATTGGAAAGCAGTATCATATAACCCAATCACACAAAAATTATTGAGTACAACTGGTGATTATATGCAGTTTACCAAGTTTTGAAACAGGAACTACCTGGCACATGTCATATTTTCACTGATTCCTGGTCCACTGCTAATGGACTGGCGATATGGTTACCAACTTGGCATTCTCATAATTGGGAATTGCATTCAAAAGAACTGTGGGGAAAAGAATTATGGCAAGAAATTTGGGAATTACTCCCGCAGAGTACTGTTACAATCTTTCATGTGGATGCTCATACCCCGATTGACTCCCTTGACAAATTCTTTCATAACATTGCAGATGAAAAGTCTAAAATTTCTGAGGCAGTGGTGGACATGCAGGACTCTGATTTGGCGGGATTGGCGAAATGGGCCCACCAAAAATCGGGACATTTTGGAGAAAGAGCCACTTCCGATCGAGGAATTCATATTCCTTTAAATTTGATTAAAGATGTCATTCTGCATTGTCCTATCTGTCAGCATGCTAGAAAAAGAACAGTGCCTCATATTGTTAAAGGCCATTTACATCGAGGAAAAATGCCCGCTCAAATTTGGCAGATTGATTATATTGGCCCGCTCCCTATGAGCAAAAATTGCCAGTATGTTTGCACAGCTGTTGATACTTATAGTGGCCTATTGGTCGCTTTCCCTTGCAAACAAGCTACCCAAGTTAATACCATTAAGACTCTTGAATTACTTATACTGTACTATGGTGTCCCATTCCAAATTCAATCTGATAACGCATCCCACTTCCGTGGAAGATTGGTGCAGGAATTCTGTGTGGAAAATAACATTGAATGGATTTTTCATATTCCATATTATCCGCAGGCCTCGGGCCTCATTGAACGCATGAATGGCTTGCTGAAAGAACAGCTGCGTAAATTGACCAATGAGCATTACAAAAACTGGATAGACTTTTTGCTCCAAGCATTATTGATTTTAAATAACCGCCCTTTGTTGCATGCTGAATCTCCTTTAATGCGTTTGTTTCCTCCAACTGTTGATGCAAAACCTAATTTGATGTCCAATACTGTTATGTACTGGGAAATTACCCCCGGAGCTTTGGCTCCATGCAGAGCGACCCCAGGTTCCGCAGGTTTGGACCTGCATGCTATGAATGATACACTTCTAAAAGGCAGAGACCGAATCATTATTGAGACTGGCATTGGTGTCTGTATACCTGCCGGTAGCTTTGGACTGATTGCCCCTAGATCGGGCCTTGCCTTAAAAGGTATTCAAGTTCTCGGAGGAGTGATTGACAGCGATTATCAGGGTGAGATTAAGGTTCTTCTGCTTAATAGCAGTGAGATTGATTTATCGATCAAAAAATCTGACTGTGTTGCTCAGTTCCTGATTATGGCTGATTTCAGTGGTGAGATTAAGAAAGGCACTGCCCCGACTTTGCTAACAATACGAGGCCAAAAAGGGTTCGGTTCCATGGACAACCCAGGTGCTAAAATATGGGTGCAATCGCCTAAACATCCCCCCGAACAGGCTGAAGTTATTGCGACCGGTCATGACAACACCATTTTGGTGATGAAGCCAGGGAAAGATAGCTGGGAAGCTGTCCCAGCTGACAAATGTTATTTACGAGAATGATTAAGGCCTGTGTTTGTGTTCTTTCAGATCATTCTCTGGACTGCTGCTGCAGGATGTGCCGGCGTTGGACTCCTTTTGGTCTGCTACGCCGGGAGAGGAGAGAACCCACCGACTTCGGTTGATTGGAGAACCCGAGTTCCGCGTTCCTTCGCTGCGTGGGACTCTTCGTCAAACTTCTGGATTACCCTTGCCAAACGGGTTACAAACTCCCCGCATTTTTGCCTCACTCCTATGAGGTCTGTGACTGATATCCTAGCGACCTGCTTGGTTGCTGTCCCTGCCTCCACTGAAACGCTGCGGCACATTTTTAATATTTCAAATGCCCGACCAAATGTTATTCTGGGCGATTTTGCGGCTCATGAATTTTGCCCTTTGTGTTCTGCCCTTTCTGATTCTGCTCCCCCGATTCATTCCCAGATTACTACATATAACATTACGCAGGGTGATTTATGCTTTATTTTTACATGTGATCCGAAGGCCATCTCTGAATGTCTGAAATTGAAATTGCGAGCTGCTACTTCTTTTTCAGCTCATCAACGATTGCTGTGTTTACGAAGACTTCCAAGTTCATGTATTTCCGTTAAGAACAATATGACATGTAAAAGTTTATTAGTTGTTCCTAGTTAATATAGTACAATGTTACTGCCTTCTGGATGGCTTTTCTCGTGTGGGAATACTTCTTGGCCCTATATTCCCGCTAACATTTCTGGAGGTCCATGCGCTATCACTAGATTAAGTTTGTTAATGTTTTCCTCACACCCTGGTTCCCATTCCCGTGTTGTACGAGACTCTATGATGTTAAATGAAGACTGTGATTCCTCCGTACACCTTTACTCTAAATCTGAATACCTTAGTTTAGCTTTTTCTATTATTGGTGTCCCGGCATTAGCCGTTTATAATGCGAAAACAATTGGCAAGATGGCCTGCTGGATGGTTAAATCCATTAATCAGACTTCTACTGTTTTATCTGACCTGTTATTAGATGCCCAGGGTGAACGTCGAGCTAGTCTCCAAAACCGCGCAGCGATTGATTATCTCCTGTTAAAACATGGTCATGACTGTTCTGACTTTGAGGGTCTTTGTTGTTTTAACCTCTCTGACCATTCTAAATTGATTCAGGCCCATATTGACAAACTTCACGACTTGACTGCAGAAGTTAGAAAACATATCGACCAGGGCTGGTTCGACTGGCTCTTTAATTGGTTACCTGACTTACATTCTTTACGACAGATTTTAGGGCGTGTTATTATCTCTATTTGTATTTTAGTAGCTATTTGCTGCTTTATTCAGTGCATTCCTTCTTTATTGCAATTTTGTAGATTTGGTAGAAAGAGTAGGTCAGTTAATTTTGTTTCTTATTATTCTTCCACTGATGTTAGTTCCATATGAGACATGGCTAATAGACTGGAGTCAAGGGTGAAATGTAATAGCCGATTTTTTCGACCCTCTTTTAGAGGGAGGATGATGGAGAATGACTCCAGCCTATTACCCTTGTAGTATAGGGATTAGGACTATAAGTAGGACCTATCCATAAGGCACAGTAGTGCATTTTCGTACCCTTTTCCTTAGATCAGGGCTTATAAACTTAAGCTAGGGGATAGATATATAAGTATTAGTGATGATCCGTCCTTTTGCAAGAGTATTAGTATATCTTCTATGGAGTTATGCATATTTTGGGCCTTGTAGGCCTTAAACGGGACAGACTCCATGTTGCCCTCTGCCTGGTAGCTTGAGAGGATTTCTAGGTCAAGTGTAATGTTTTAGTTTCAAGGTGTTGTTCGCTTGGAGAGAACCGGTTCAGGCTGGCCCTTATCGAAAGACTGTATTTTTCTCCACTCCGAAGACACAACTCCAGGCTGGCCAGCTAGGAACGTGTCCTTGGTACAGGGAGGTACAAGAATTTGGTGGGTGGCAGGTTACTGGCCGTAACTTTCCATGAAAGGACAGCTTCCATATTAGCGAAAGTGTTAGGCAATGAGTCAGTCAGTCTGTAGGCGGCAGCTAGCCGTTAGCATCTATGCTATTAATTATTTTCAAGGCAGACAATCGCCATTTTGAAGTCAGAGAAAGATTCCGAAACCGAGTCTCTCTGAGAAAGACTGAAGGAGAAATAGTGCGGAGCGCACAGAAACTGAGAGAGAGAGAGAGACGGTAGCTAATAGCGACCGAGGTTCCAGTGGCTTGGAGGGAAGCAGAGGAGATTAAGCATAGCGGTGCAGACGTGTACCCGTGACTGCTGAGGTGTGAGTCCGAGACGAGCCAAGACACAGAGACGAGACGGGAACCTAGATGACTGCCGAGCCCCGACTTCATATTAACCAGGTGACCTCTGCCCTTTCCTTGATAAGCGCGCATCTTAACCTTTACTTTCCTTTGCAGCATATATATATATTGTGTAGTATTGTGTTTATTTTTATTATAATAAATACCCCAGTTCCTAGTGAACCGACGTGTGCCTTGTATTCTTGTTCAATCATGGTAAACTGGTCCTCTAGTCAGGAATTGTTTGCATGAACGGATGCGAATCCCGATCAGGTAAGGAGTGACTGAGCAAATAGGAGGACAGGGAACATTTGATGCCAAGAGCAGAAGGTACATATTGTAATTCGGAAAACCATACAAATCTTTATTATCGTAGTTCTATCCTGAATAGATAACAACAGACTTCATCCCTAAGTGTTCATAGGAAAGTGATCGTCGTTGGCATACTGCGTTAATGAGAGCACCTAAGGTAGATGGTGTGTAGGTCCGCCGGATTGTGGACCGTGTGTAAATGAGAGCACCGGGGGGATACGATGTGGAGGCCTGCCGGATTGTAGGCCGTGTGTAAGTGAGAGCACCCAAGATAGAGGGGTGTGTAGGTCTGCCGGATTGCAGACCGGGTATAAATGAGGACACTGGGACTGCAGGCCCATGTGTGTAGGCGCGCCGGATTGCGTGTCGAGTGAACACTGATGGTGATCAGTGCTTAATGGTACATTATCAGACCTGCCCTACGGTAGACTAGTCTGGGCCTACGTGGTCGCGAGACTAATAGGTGTGAATAGGATATTGTAGAAAACCAATGCATGTTTATTGCTATTTTCCCCATCCTTAGGTGCGCGATGTACATACATATATCCACACCCATTGTGAATACGTTCTAAGGAGGGAGTGGTTTACGTTCCGGCTGGGTTAGAGGGGCTCCTAGGAGCGGATTCCATCTGGTCCAAAAATCTGGTCGGTACATGGGGTCTCAGAAAATTTCTGTCGAATCCCACAGGGATTCAAGACTAGCCCAGGATTATTCTCAGCAAGGGTAACAGAGTTACTACAAATATATGATGACGAGGCATTATCTTATGTTGATGACATCTATCTCACAGATGATGACCTGGATACTCGCTTGAAAAGAGTGAACAACATAATACTTGGGTTTGCAGCAGAGGGTTACAAATTCAACTTTAAAAAGTCACGAATTGCCAACCTAACTGTCCTGTTTTTAGGATATGAAATATCAAGTGAAGGCAAAAGCCTAGCAGACAACTTCTTAGAGAAGTGCGCTGTACTCCAAGCAACAAAAAGCCTGAAGAACTTACAATCAATACTAGGTTTCCTGAATTTCGGAAGAACTTACATTCTAAATTATGCAGAGAGGGTTAAACCTCTCTATGAATTAATAAAACCAATCAATTGTACTCAGAAACACACAGAAATTTTGAGATCATTGCAAATAGACATGTTAGCTAAAACAAAATTACAAACTCGCGACAACACACGCAACTTTGTAATCCGAGTCATCCCAGAAAGATGCGGATTCACGTACCTGACCTCTAATGAGGGAGAAACGGTACCAATAGCTTACAAATCACATTTGTACACAGAAGCTGAAAAAACATTCAGTCTTACAGAAAATATTGTAAATGCGGTTCAAACTGTTGTAGCAAAAGAAAGAGCCCAAGCCCAAGGCAAAACAATAACTGTTTATACAGCAGAATCAGCCCTTGAGGCGTTATTAATCCCATTTAATCTAAAAACAGTGGCATTAGATCCAAAATGGATACAGTGGGAAAATTCTGTTGCTGCAGAAGACGTGAAATACTATTTTGACCCGAACATGAAAAAACTGAAAGATCTAAAATATGAAGAAGAATATCCTCTGCCAATCGAAATTCTGCCTCTCCAACAGTACTCTTGTGTAATCTATATAGACAGATTTGCACAACATTACTATGTGGATAATAAATCCTACAATGCAGCATGCGCGATTGTTAAAGGTCGCTGGCGCTGTGGTAAATTCAGACCAAAAATAACAAAAACTGAATCATTGAGAAACTGTTCGGCTCAGCGAGCTGAAATTAGATCTTTAAAGATGGCGCTTGAAAATGCCGATCGTGAATTCCCAACACTAATAGTGTGCGATTCACATTTCTGCGTCAAATCTTACAATAATGACTTGCAGAACTGGGTTCAAAACGATTACAAAGATGACACAGGTGCCACAATAAAGCATAAGAAGCTTTGGGAACATGTAGTTTTTTTGCAGAAAGAACTACGAAAGACTCACGTGATACATACACTCAGTCATCAACGTGATGGCGTTTACGTTGCAGGGAATTCATTGGCTAATACAGCCACAGCGGAACCAACTCAACCGGCTTCCGTAGCCACAAAAAAGCGTTCAGAAAAATACGTAGACGGGGAAACCATGCTGGCGGTAAAAACGTCTTCAAAAGGTGACTGTGCAGCACTACCCGTGAACTATCCACTCAATTATACATACATAATTGATGCAAACTCCGTTCCTTTTGCTCGAATCCCTGGAGTGGGGGACAGAGTAATTCCAAACACGAACAGGAGAATCTTCTTAATAGCGGATGCACACATGGGATTGGGTCTGAGGCACCAAGAGATTAAAGAATCTCTGAAAGAATTACAATCAGAATACTGGTGGCCGGGTATAAGCCTGCAACATTACAAATTTGCAAAGAGCTGTCCAAACTGCAACAGAGATCGCAGTAGTGAACCGACCGGAGTATTGCCATGACCATATTTGTAGCTAGCATAAGGCTATCTATACGTAAAATCCAGCACCCCATTAATTTCTTTTTAAGACTAGATTCACTTAAAAATACAGACACCAGCGCTCGGCTGACGCCAGACCTGTTATAAAAGATTTGT
Source organism: Lissotriton vulgaris (assembly GCF_964263255.1). Taxonomy (NCBI): domain Eukaryota; kingdom Metazoa; phylum Chordata; class Amphibia; order Caudata; family Salamandridae; genus Lissotriton; species Lissotriton vulgaris. The sequence continues at coordinate 1,508,633,984 of NC_141691.1, read as the reverse complement.
GAGTCTTTATCGGCACATACGCAATTGGCATGCTACATTCTGATCAGGGTCCTGCTTTTAGCTCTCGAGCTTATAAGGAGACCATGAGCAGCATGGGCATTGCATTGCGGTACTCTTGTCCCTTCCATCCTGAGGGAAATGGGATTGTGGAAAGAAAAAACCGGGACATGAAGCAATCTATAACGGCGAGGGTATTAGGTTCGGGTGATGGGTGGGTCCAACATTTAACAAGTGTCCAACGTAGTCTTAATATTCTGCCAAGAAATTCTCTAAAAGGTTTCAGCCCATACGAACTATTGTTCAGTACTAGAATGCATATTCAGGACTTAGATAGTCAGACTTCAGTGGTAGAAAGAAAATGCTTTGATATCAAAGATCGTTTGGCTGTTTTACAAGACTTAAATTAAACAAGAAAAGACCTGAGCAACATAAAGTTAAAACAGCAGCCAACAGCCACTGAAGATAAACCACCTGTCCCAGCAAGGCCTGTCTGGATTCCAAAGATTGGGGATCTGGTCAGAGAGAAGATTGCGGTGAAGAAGGAATTTGGGCCTTCTTACAGAAAAGCAGTACCTGTCTTAGCTGTCAGCAGAACAAGATCAGTTGTACTACCGCCCCTTGCTGGTAAAAAGGAGAACCAAGTTGTATCCATCAACCTGGTAAAACCACAATCATGTGGCCAATAATAAGTAGTAGGCCCAGTGGACTCCCAAGAAATAGCAGAATATCAACATTTGCTACATTCCAAGAGGTTCAAACTGAGAGACTAATCACATTTGAAAAACCTGCAGTGAATAAAAAAAGACTATGCAATAATGCCATGGAACTTGTGCTCTTGGAACCCAAATTGAAACAGTTCGTCAAGAAACACCTGTCTACAACGATGTAGCCTCAGACTATGCTAATGAAAGAAAAAAGAAAAAAGCAAAGGAAAATTCGGAAGCAATTCCAATAATTGACAGAACTGCATCTGGCTACTTCATCAATTTCGATAACTTTTCTGAAGATCCAAGCGAACCTGAAGAAACGCCAACAACAAAAAATTTCAAAGACAAATTAACTGAACTCTTTCATCAGCTCAAAGAAACCTATCTGATTTCTCCATGGATTGAATTTTGGATTGTGTTAGGTGTACTTTTCCTCCTGCTTTGGCTCATCATGGTACTTTGTTTGGGAAAATTCATTGAGAGAAAATACAGTACAATGGACACAGCAAGTCAGAACATCAACTTGGTCCTAAAGCCACACAAGTCATCTCACATCGAGAAAAGAGAACTATCATCAGTGAATGTCGCAGCCATTCCAATACCCGGTGGGGTAACTTGGGACAAAACGGATTACGAAATCTATTGCCCTGTTGAACTCTTGAAATATCCACATCAGTTCTAGGTTTCATTAAGTGACTTTGCAAAACCAAGCACATTCTCGCATGATTGGGACTTTGAAAGCATAAATAATATGATGTCAGATTTAGTAATGTCAGCAAAATTTACAGAACATGATTACTTACAGGGTTCGTTGAATTATGAACAGATATACTGTTACAATCACTTTGCACATCACTATTTACATAAATCTGCTCAACCTAGAAATGTTTTTAAGTACAATCATTGTGCAACTCCACCTAAAATCAGTTCAAAAACATTTTATAAGAAAGTCCCATACTTCTCAGGGTTTAACACAAGTGATGCAGAAACGTTTTATTTTAAACTGTTAAATAAGACAGGGATAAAAACAATGTTGACAAATACTAAATTGATTTATTCTGAAACATTTTATGAAAAAATGATTACATTTGGTTTTGAATTCTGGAAAGAAAACATTGAAACGAAAACCATCTGGGGTACAGAAAATTGGCAGGTCAAAGGTTTAGAAGCATTATTTAGAGCCTGCATGATCCCGGAACAAATAATATTCTTGAATGACACCATTCAACAGACTACTTGTCTTGGCCTAGCTAAGATTAAAGACTTAAACAAACCGTCTATTCCAAAGCCAATACCTGATAGTAATACCACTACAGATGTTGAGATAGACGTATCCAATATTTTACACCAAAACAGAACACATCCTGATTGAAAAAAGTGGTTGATCTGGCCAACAGACACAAATAACTGTCAAGATAGATTCCTGAACAAAAAACAGGGGTTCAAAATGACCAGACCCTAGATACTCCCAGAGACAACATCCAGGGATAGTAACAACATACAGTGAAGGAAAACTATGCCTTGAATGGCTACAGACATCCACACTGGCTGAAATTAATCAACACTTGACTTTACTTAAAGAAGGTACTGACTTGCGTGATTTCATAATGGGACCACGCAAACAGCATCAAAAACGTTTCATAGCGGCCGGTATATACACTGCATACAACGAAGCTTGGAAAGTAACTCAAATTGAAACAGCAGAGAAAATACGAGAAATTGATCGTATTAATTTGGAAAAATCACTTTCTGTTGTGGACAATGGGTTAATGACTCTGTCCTCCAGAATATATTCACTGGACAGTATTGTATCATCTGCTATCGATATAATAGATCAGGACTTACTAATGTTACCACACGGTCAGTCCCAATTACGTTCGATTGTACAGCTAGGTGCTACGTGCCATGGCGTTCGATAAACACAACGTCATTATTCTCTATCTTTAACCTTACTGATAAACAAATCAGTTTGGCACAAAAAGGAGCAGACTATACGATTCTGAGCTTTGAAAAACTTGAGAGATTACCATTGACAATGTCAGAAAGACCTGTCATTGAATGGATAATACACGGAATAATTACAATTCCGATAACAACTTTCCAATTTAAATACTGCAAAGAATATATACCAGTGGGCCAGTTTGAAAGGTTGGGTAAGGGGTACATTAAGTCATCATGGAAATTGCCTTACACACACACATGTTATAGTGAAAATAAACAGATTGTATTTCTTAGTGGTAACAATTGTAAACAATCACTAAGCGGTATGTTTCTGTGCCAAGGTATTAATTTGCATGGGGCCTGTGAGGGGACTTGAAATAACCTTTCATGTCATCAGCACGGCACACCTGTGTCGTAATTTGACGATGATCGGGTTAGCGTTCAGCTTTGCTACAAGAATTTCCCCTTATCTTGACTATGTTGTTCAGGGGCCATTTTGAATCACTGGTGTCCATTTTACATGAACCCGCTACCTCGTGGTCAGCATGCCCTATTGTCCTTCCTCTATATCACTGACCATCTCACTTGCCCAGCAACAGGCTATTTTTAGTACTGGTCAATCTTGCACATGCGCAGTCGAGCCCTCTGTACTAGTGAACAGTCATTACTTAGGAATGTTCCTCTAACTGACCAGTGGTGTTAAAACTCCTCCCATAAGCTGGATGTGTTCCAAAAATATCCTTATATGTACCTAAACTGAGCAAAAGGTGTTACACCCACTTTTTATTACTGTAAAAACTGTATAAAAGAGGTCTTGCACCAATGTTCGGTGTGATACCTCTTGCATTGCCGAAGGGCGCTGTAGGATTGTACCACCACCCCATGGGGTCCTAATAAACTTGTCTTTTGCGTTTCCAGTTTCCGTGCAAACTTCTGTTTTACAGTGTTATGCAGTTTTGTAGAGTATGTAGGTCAGGAGAACCCAATACCACAAATTGGCGACCACGAAGGGACTCATCAGCGACTCGGATGCCCGAAGGAGAGGTCGTGATGAAGGATTGGAAACTCGCCATGGACGCGTACGCTGCCAGTGAGTGACTCGAGTCTTGGCCCCCGCTGTGTTTTTTTCCTTTCCTTCTGATCTGACCTTCCAGGTGGCGCCGGTCCTCGACTGAGATCCTGATCGGTTGGATTGTTGTACAGCACCTATTTGGCTGATTCGATTGAAGAACTTGGCAGTTGGAACCTGGATATTTAAGAACTTGGTAAGCTTTTGATTGGTAAGACAGTCTACTGACACTTACTGTGGCTTTTTGAATTTGTTTGAGTTAGCTAACATTTGGATCTATGATTTGAGTTATATGTGGAGTGCACCTCACATAGGCAGGCAGTGTAGAGATATTTTTCTGACTTTGTATTTGTTTGAACGGCGCACCATGTGTAAAGCATATTAAGTGCCATTTTATGTAATATCGCCTTTTTGTGATATTTTGACATGCCTGTTTTAAGCACACCTCGAGGAATGTGCTGTCTTGGAAAGGGTACCACCTATCGGTTAAATGAATCACAGCCGGCTCCCCCAGAGGGGACACCTAATCGCGAAATGTATGTTAAATTTGGCCTCCCCCTATTATGTATAGTACATTGTGGCATAAATATACCAAATCCGATCATGAATTGCAATGGCCACTACATGGGTCGTTTGATTTACGAAAGGTTCAGTATGTGGAGCAATGTTTGTTTCAGCGCAGGTCTAGACAGGATATGTTTGATTGTGTACGTATGTGGGAGAAAGCGGTGAGTGAGTGAATGAAGCGTGAAGAAGCCTTGGCGGACAAAGAGCAGCGGAAGGCTGCTCGTGATAAAGCTTTACAGCTGGAGAAAAAAGAGTTGCAGGAAAAGAAAGAGAGGGAGGCATGGGAACGTAATTTGCAAATGAATGGTCAATTTCCTATTCGACGTCCTCTTTATCCTGTCCTTACTAATGAATCTGATGATTGTTCATTATTAGACCGTTGCCCGCCTCCGTACGTTCCACCTACGGCCCCGACTGAGGATTCGGACGAAGATGATCAAGGGGGTAGTCGTACTAGGCTAAGTGTTGATCGAGCTGCGGAATTGCGTGGGTTTGCTCGAAAACTTAATCTTAAGTCGATAACTATTTCAGAGATTGATGACCATATGTGTAAGTTGTCTGAGCGAGAACGGTTGTATTTCCTGAGCCATTTTGGAGATGAAGTTGTAGAACGATTTAGAAAATATTCAACTGATCTGGAGCCTAAGGATGTATCAGTTGGTCATGAGAATTTGCGTAACGGTCTTTTTGTCCTCACAGATGCGGATCCGTTTTTCAAATGGTTGGTCAAGCTACGGGATGAGACGTTAAGATTGCGGGAAGCGAAAAAGGCATTGGACGCGCCTGCGCCTGGATCAACGGAGAAATCCAAAGAGTGTCCTATCTTTGGAGCAGATAAGAGTCTACGGTTCATATTATGCCTATGCGAGAAGCTGCGCCTTTATATGTGCCTCCTAAAGGGCAAGGTACAGATGACAATAAAACGTCTGTAAATGCGAAGGATTATTTTATCTATAATTGGGTTTACACGCCGTGGAATAGAACAGATGTTATGGCACTTAAAGCTGCTCTGCCTGACCCTCGTAAGAATCCGGCAGCCTTCTATGAAGGGGTGGAAGGGGCTATTTCTTTGTGTGTTATGACATTAGTTGATATCGACCTTTTCTTTGGGTTAATATTGCCCCCTGATATGTGGAGGGCGATTCGTAAGTTTGATGATCAAGCAATTCTAGGTGCAGATTGGAAAGTCTTAGCCCAAGCTGACTTGGATAGGGAGCCCGCGTGTAAGCCATGCCAATTAATCTTAGATCTCCCTGCGGCTATTTTGAATAAATTAAAAACGCTTGTTCCTCCCAAAAAGATTTATTGGACCATGTTAGCCTCTTGCAAGCAGAAAGCGGATGAATCGGTTTCTGACTTCTTTTCGCGTTTTGAGGAAGCATTCCATGACTACAGTGGGCAATTATTAACAGAGGACACGGGTAGACATTTGTTCGTTGATAAGTATGTGGCTAATCTCCTACCGGAGATTGCAAAACGTTTAAAGACTAGTGAAAGTTCATGGACCACGGCGACCCCTGCTTCTTTATTGACGATGGCCCAGTATTATGAACGACAGGAATTGGAGGCTAAAGAAAGTAGTGATAAGAAAGCGAAGGAGTTAAAGACGAAGGTGATGATGGCTCAAGTTTACGCTACACAGCCGAGAGGGAATGATAGGGGTAGACGTGGATCGTATGGTACGTCTTCCGTTCGTTCCGATATTTCTGAGGACCAGTGTGCATACTGCAAACAGTTTGGACATTGGGCTTCGGATTGTCCGGTACTTCGAGAACAGCATAATCAGCATGGTCGAGGAGGTGGAAGGACGCGGAATAGTTATTCAGGGTCAAGGGGTGGAGCGAATGATCGTGGTAGGTTTGAAGCAAGGAGTCGTGGTCAGGCTGATCATAAAGCTTTTGATCGACGGAATCAGTATCAGATAGCTGAGGGTGAGTTTACTGAGTCCCAGGAGTATGCACATGCATAGGATTGCGTAGGACGGGGTGTGGAATCGGTTGAAGTACCAGTAGATCAAAGGGGTCCATATGTATCAGCGCATGTTTTGGGTTCTACTGATCAGTTTCTGGTCGATACAAGAGCTACTCGTAGTGCTCTGTCCAAACACTTGGTTTCAAGGGTTCCCCTGTCTGGCGAAATGATTACATCGATAGGGTTCGATGGAACACCCTCTCTTAGCCCATTGTCACAACCCCTTACATTTCACATTGACAAATTTCTTGCCCGTGTCCGTTTTTGTTGTCACCAAACACTCCAGATAATATTATGGGACTGGATATGCTTAAATATTTTCGAGAAACTATACGCTGTGCTCCTGAAGGGGTGCAGGTTATTTTGAATGACAATTACCCAGATGTAGAGAGATTGTGCCTCATGCAAGAGATTGAGGTGTTAGCCTCTCTTCCAAAAACGCTATGGGCTACTTCGGACACGGATGTGAGACAGATGATTATCCCTCCTATACGCATCACTGTAAGGGAGGGAGCGTCTCTGCCTTGTGTACCACAGAATAAAATTTCCTGGGAAGGTGAAGTTGCTTTAACGCATATTGTACATGATTTGGTTATTGCATGCGTGGTAGAGGAAGTTCCCTATAATGTCTGTAACAGCCCCATTCTTCCAATTTTAAAGAAAGATACAGACACCAAATCTATCGTTTTATTATTGACTTGAGGGAAATTAATAAGATAGTAGTGCCCCAATACCCGGTGGTGTCTGATATTACCACTCTACTTACTTTGATTCCGCCCACGGCCACCACCTTCACTGTTATTGACTTGAAAAATGCTTTCTTTTCAATTCCCATCCATCCTGATAGCCGATATTTGTTTGGCTTCACATTAAATAATATATCATATAGATTTTGTTGAGTTCCTCAAGGTTACACTGAAAGCCCTAGCATTTATAGCCAGGCTTTGAAAAGACAGTTTGATTCTTTTGAATTACAGTCTGGAGTGGCTCTCATTCAACACGTTGATGACATCTTACTTGCTGCAGACATGCAGGAACAATGTGAGGAGAGTAGTTTTTCCCTGCTATCTTTTCTTGCCCAGAATAATCACAAAGTTTCTAGGAAAAAGCTACAATATTGTAGACCAAAGGTGACCTACCTCGTCATCTTTTGTCTAAGGAGGGACGGGCATTGACATCTGATCGAATTCAACCAATCTTAGATATACCACTCCCTCGCACTCAGAAATATGTTCGTGCTTTTATAGGTTTAACGTGTTTTTGTATGCAGTGGATAATGGGGTTCTCATACATTATAAAACCTTTGTTAGCATTGCTGTGCAAAACTACACCGATTCCTCTTGAATGGACAGTTGAATGTCAGAATGCTTTTGAACAATTGAGACAAGTTCTTTGTTCTGCACCAGTACTAGGTACACCAGACTATACAAAGATTTGTACATTATATGTACATGAGAAGGATGGGTGTGCATTGTCAGTCTTAGTGCAGACACACGGGGATAAACAGAGACCTTGTGCGTACTTCTCAGCAGTACTTGACCCCGTAGCACGAGGATTACCTGGGTGTTTTCGAGCAGTTGCAGCAACAGCAGTGGCTATACGACAGAGTGAGGGAATAGTTTTGTCACACAAACTGTTGGTCTTAGTTCCCCATGCAGTAGATGCTCTGTTAAACCAAACAAAGACCCGGTATTTAACGAGTGCACGTTTAACAGGATATTAGCTAACATTGTTGGCGCCACATATTACACTGAAGAGATGTGCCACTTTGAACCCGGCTACTTTATTGCCGTATCCTGTTGCTGAGGGTCAGGAGGAAGAACACCATGATTGTGTTTTCATGACTGAAGAAAAAACAAAGGGTCGTATCGATTTACAGGCTACGCCACTACCAGATGTAGATGGGGAACTGTGGGTTGATGGATCGTGTTTAAAGTTGCCAGACGGTACAACTTCTGCAGCCTATGCGATCACGACACTTAAGACAGTGGTAGAAACAGCACGAATACAGCAAAAATCGGCCCAAGCAGCTGAATTGATAGCTTTAACGAAAGCATGTGAATTAAGTGCTGGTTTATGTGTGAATATCTACACTAATAGCCGGTACGCCTTTGGAGTAGTGCTTGATTTTGGCCTACTCTGGAGGGAACGTGGGTTTTTGACTGCACATTATGCATGGAGAATTAGTACGTGATCTCCTGAATGCGCTACTATGTCCAAAGAAAGTAGCGATCATTGAATGCAGTGCACATAAGAAAGTGAGAGACAAAGTAGGACAAGGAAATGCTTTCGCAGATTGCATAACGAGGGAAACTGCTATGTCACCAAATGTTTCGCCAATATATGTGGTGAAGTCTCAGGCTGAGAGATGGCATGATGCTAGAGAGGAGATCTTAGATATTCAGAAATCAGCGTCCGAAGTGGAACTTGCAACCTGGGCAAAGGAGGGAGTCTTGGATGATGAGGGTTGCTGGAGGAGCAAGGATATGGAGAAATGGAAATTGCCTGCAGCTTACTTGCAAGCAATGGTTCAAATGACGCATGGATTGGCACATGTTGGAGCTCTGGCAATTACTGAATTACTTACACGAGTTTGGGAGCATCCTGAGATTGCCAATCCGGCCAAAAGAGTAGTACAGACCTGTCTGATATGCTTACAATACAATCCTGCAAAAGGGACGTATACTCCGAAAGGAGGGTTTGTTCCACCTACTGCACCGTTTGAAGTATTGCAAATTGATTATATCCAGCTTGAGCGTTGCAATAACCTTAAGTATGTCTTAGTGGTGGTGTGTGCTTTCAGTAAATGGATTGAGGCCTTCCCCACGAAGGATAATACAGCGCTGACAACAGCTAAGGTCTTGCTCAATGAGCTCAATGAGTACTTCCCACGCTATGGTGTTTGCAAATTTTTGTGGAGTGATAACGGTCCTCATTTTGTTGGGAAAGTAGTGGAGTACGTTTTGAAAGGGTTGGGGATTCAGCAGAAGTTTCATGCTGTATTCCATCTGCAGCCAGCAGGTTTGGTAGAAAGGTACAACGCTACCCAGAAACTGAAGCTAGCAAAGATCGTGGCATCTACGTCCTTGAAATGGCCGGATGCTCTGCCTCAAGCATTGCTATCTTTTAGATCAGTGCCCCATTCCCGAACAGCTGTTGTGGCATGGTGCCAGGGAAAGCCTATCTCGTAAGCGTTAGTTCCATGGTCACTTGCTGTATGCAAACAGCTCTCCAGATACGGAGGCGACGATTTGGCCTTCTTTGAATATCTCTTCTATTCAAATTGATACTTTAAGCAGAATGAAGTCTGTTCTTTTACAGACAACCGTGCCTTTACCGTCATCAAAAGAAACGTATGATCTTCTGGTTGCAAGGACAACGGCAGAGATACATACTCTTTTATCAACAAATTGCCCCGTACATTTCGTAGAAATGCTAAGCCAAATCCTAAATATGTCTGATGCCAGTGGTATCCCACATATATTTAAGACAATTTTTTCGGGACTGTTAACACCCTTCGAAACTGTTCTTGGCATTTTTCCCAATTTTGTCCATTCTGTCTTTGGCGGCCTACCACTACTTTTGGGACTCGTAGCAGGAATTTTATTTTTGACCCTTCTGCTCTGATATGGCAAGCCAAGTCACAGACAAGACTCAAGCAACAATGGAAGAAACGATCCTAGCTATACGCTATCGGGAACGCATAACTAAAGTCCTTGGATTAGCCCGATCTGAATATGACCTGGTTTCTTTCATTCAGACCAATCTGGCAAAATTGCATCCTACCTGTGCTTCGATGTATGCTATGCGGAGAAGAATGCGTGTTGGACGTCTGTCTTACACTACCATCAGCAGTACCATTGGATACAGATACTTTGCTAAGTCCTGTAACGGCTCATGCATCGTGTTGTCCCCAGCGGCTACCCATTCTGATGACGGCATTCGTTGAGACTTCACCACTACGATTAGGTGGCAGTGAAGTACGAGATGAGAGCAGCAGCACCCAGGTACGACCTTCTGTGAGCATCGCTGATCCTGACATCGATGATAGCAATCCTTCTCACGACTGCACTGTTGCGGCACTTTCAAACTTGGTCGAACTTTCACTTGATGTCGTAGACCAATTTTTTGCGAGTCTGTCTGAAATGATGTTCTCCCCTTAACAGAAAGAATAACTTTTTAAGCAACGAGCACACAGCATTCCCCGGAACTCTGAATTCGGCCTTCAGCTTTGATAAACAAAAGCTACTGAAAACATTTGGAACTATTTTTTTCCCTGAAAGCAAAATTATGTTTTTCAAAACTTTCAAAATATTTACCTTTTTCTGGCACATGTACTCTGCTTAAAGTAGAACTATTCTTAAAGAACAGAGATTCTATTTTTAGGAACTTTATAGACAATATATTACCTCAGCCTCTAGCACATTTACAGCAACTGTATTTATATGTGATGGAATGGTCTCGACCTTCTTTTCTGTATTAAGAGCCATTTCATGTGTAATTTTCGCAAAATCGTTCAGCTAATATATATAAGCATGTTTAACTGAACGATTACACTGCTTGAAAAGCGTACAGTACCAATAATCATTTCGTGTATTTCGCATACACCATTTCAAATGCAAAAAATGTATTTTGGAGTGGGTTGGAATGCACATGCACCTTTAAATGTTTACTATTGCTTAGTTTTAGTAATGATGGACATTAGATCGTGGAGTGGGTATTGTGTTTTTATCTAGGAACCTAAATCAATATTGCTATTTTATGCCATTGTACGGCTATAATCAATAATATCCCTATAATGGCATAAGAATCAGATCCATATTTAGTAAATAGCCCTTGCAGTCCAAAGCACGACAAAGCTACTTCCTTAGATTCCTAGAGAGCACAACGAGTTCTTTCGACACACCAAACCTCCAGCAACCTGGGAAATCCCCATTTGCTTTTGTTTTGATGTGTCATTGAACTCCTGCGAACACTAAAGGAACAGTCAGTTCTTAGTGACATCTTTTTTGACGTCTTATGTCCAAACCTTATGTCAAGCTCGGCACCTTTCAGGTATGAATATACCAACATTGCCTTAAGCAGACACACTGTGGTGGTTTTGGAGCCGAGCAGCTATCTACTTGCCCGAGAGCCCAGCTGATGCGAGAGGCCACGGACGCTGCCCCTCCCTTTTGACGCACTGAGAGAGACGCTGTCTTTTCTCCTGCCGAGAAATCCAGCTCCAGTGCTCTCAGCCGCCTTCGCGGGCTGCTGGGATATCGAGTCCTGAAAGAGAGATACCAGACCTCCTGCATTCTATTACCCAGGTACGGAGCTGACTAAATCCTTAAAGAGAATTCTTGAGTCAGATTCTTGGCAAAACCAACTTAACTTAAACTGCTACTTACTTACTCCTTCCCACGTATTAGGCTTAGGTCAGGTACACCGGGGTAGGCATATTTTTAGAAGCACCAGTTGAGTACGTTAGTCAATGTATATATGTATGTATATATTTTATCCATTTTAAAGAATCTTAAGGCTAAGAAACCATATCAATGCTTTTACAGTATTATTTCGTAATACTCTTTTTACTGTACGCACTTTACTTTACATTAAGTATTGCAATGATGGCAATTCATTTCTCTTGCATGAGAAAGAAGACTGCTCAATAAATTACACCTTTTATTGAAAACGCCCGTCTCTCTTTTCTCTGCACTCTGGTGAAACTATGTACGCACAATTGACTGAGTGAAATAGCTGTCTATTGTTTTCACACGACTCTAGAGATACACTCTTATTTTGAGGGAGCAAAGTAGTCATTTTATATAGTTGTTAGAAGCTAATCCCTTCTTGTCTATCCAGGGAGGTTAAACTCCTCCTCGTTTATTCGAGAAAGTTTCTAGTGACCTCTGAGCTAGCTGGCAAACCTTAAGTCTAATATAGTCAGTAGAGACCTAGTCGACCTCAGTCCTACGTCTACACTGCTGAATATATTATTCCAATGCACAGAGCCTATTGGGAATATAGGAACTACACTACAATGTGTGCTGTTATTGAACCTGCAATAGATAGAATGCAGTAGACTGGCAATGCTGAGACAATAAGCCCCCTACTGGCATTTGTGACAGCCCTTGGGCTGGTGGTCCTTTGGCAGGATAATACTCTGCTTCAATGCCAATACACCTACTTCTTGGCAGCACACAACAGCCTTTCCCTGCTAGATCATCTCTTTATACAATGCCTGCATGAACTCCGATTTCAGAAAGCCGTGAATAGGGTGTGTCGTATATCCAATCATTCCCAGGTTGGGGTATCATTTCATGGATTGACATCCTGCAGAGCTAGGTTGCCATGGGTTGATTCAGGCTTTCTGAAGAACATAGTCCTGCGAGACAAACTTCGCAAGATAACAGAACATTGGACCTAGTTCACAAAGGTAAACTTAGATGTTTGGTCTAAACTTCGACCAAGTGTCTAATTTTACGACTTTGGGAATTTACAAAGGGCATTTACAAGTACTATCTTTATGTCTGCACTCAGGGCGGAGATACGCCTGAGTGTAGACATATTTTTAGTACTTGTAAATGCCCTTTCTAAATTCAAAAAGTTATAAACTTAGATGTTTTGGGTTCGTTTAGACAAAACATCACATGTTATAACTTTGGGGATTCACAAAGGGCATTTACAAGTACTATCATTATGTCTGCACTTGGGGCGAACATCCGCCTGAGTGCGGACATAAAGAAAGTAGCCTTGTAAATGCCCTTTATAAATTCTCAAAGTTGTAAACTTAGACGTTTGGTGTAAGTTTAGACCAAACATCCAAGTTTAACTTGGTGAATCGGGCCCAGTATTTTCAGGAAAACTTAGGTTCAGTGACCTCAGCTTGTAACATATAGAAGGCATACGCGACAATGATCAGGGGACATGCACTCTCATTGAATATGGGAAGGAGGAGGAAGCAGCGAACCTTCTTAGAAACGCTTGAACATGACATATACAAACTTGAGCTCATTTTCCTCACTCACGATGACCGAGACCTCAAACACCTGCTCCATCTTAACCACATGCGCGCTAGCGGAATTTTGCTCCTACGCTGAGATTTTCAAAACCGCATGTTACGTGACGAGCTGGGCTTGTCATCAGCGTGCGAGCGGGCTACACCATGACGAGCCCAGCTCGTCATCAGCGTCGAAGGGGTTAAGCAGCATGAGTTTCGAGAGGTTGCAGAACAGTCAGCTTGGGCGAATTCCTTGCCATGCATCGTTGACTCTTTGTTGAGGGTAATAAGGCTGGTAAATTGCTAGTATTGGTGGAGAAAAGAGACCTGGGCAGGAACTGGGTGCTAGAGATACACAACCAGTAGGGGTAAACTAGACAAAGCGGCCCCAAAATTGCAGACGCATTTTCGACCGAATATGAGGAGATTTACATCTCCACCTTCAATATGACACACAGGGACTGTGTGGAATTCCTTAAAGATATTCCTCTTCGGCCCCTGTATGAGGGAAAAAAGGCGGCCCTTGACAGTGATCTCATGCCACATGAAATAGCTACTGCACTGTGAGGCCTGCAGTCCGGAAATTCAGTGTGTCCAAACTGGCTCTATGTCGAACTTTATAAAGGCATGGCCAGTACGATGGTGAAGCGCCTCTTTTCAATGTTCCAAGAAGCTGTGGAGCAGGGGGAGCTACCGTTTAACTACTGCATGGCAGCAATATAGGTGATTCCCAAGAAGAACAGCACTCCAACAGTTTACGCAACCTGCAGGCCAATCCTGGTCAATGTTCAGGCCAAAATACAGGACAAAGTTCTTAGCAACTAGACCCCATAGAGATATCACCACAGCGATTCACTCAGACCAATCTGGATTAATGGCACACAGTGGAACCAGTCTCAATTTGAGATGTCTATATGGGGTACTTTATTTTACGTAGGACACTGACATTGACCCAGCGGTGGTGATGTCATTAGATGCAAGAATGTCATTCGATAATATCTACATTTGAGTCATAGACCTACTGTCTTGCCACAGAGGTACATTCTGTGCTAAATGTTAAAGTGTCATTGGGAATATTCCCCATCAATCCCACCATGTGCATGAGATAGACTTGGATTATGTTTTGTTCTGAAACATATGTGGTTTTGGGCTTTTTTGTTTTCAATGGGATCGTTTTCCCAACATATATATTGGTCCTTTTGTGTTTTTGTAATCACAGCCTTGAGAAAGTCACAGGGCAACCTCCCAAGTGCGACGAAACACGTGTTGGCTGTAGAGAGTTATTTGGAAAGATTGACAAACATTAAAGAGATCAACGAAGAAGAAAGAAGAATATATTCATGCATATTATTTATGTCCACACTGAATGAAAAACGCTACATACTTGAGTTACTTTGATTATGATATATGTGTGCTAAGGATTGTTACAGATAAATGACTGGGTTTGTCCCGATCAACATGAACCAGTAATACACGTCACCTCCCTCTCCTCCCTCGATTCGACCCCCTCTCCTTCTTCCCCCCATTGTCACTATATACTCTTGGCCCTTTCCCCACCACACCTTCCCAAACATCTCCCTTCCAGTGCTTACTTCACCCCTGTCCCCTAACCTCTCCAAACACTGTCACTAGATACTCTTGCCCCTTCCCTTACCTCTCCTTCCCACTCCTCTCCCCTCAACATGCCCCCCTCAATCAAACCCCTAGCCCCCAAGACCCCTCACTCTCCAAACACCGACCCAAGTCATGGTCCATATTTTACCCCCAAATCAATCAAAAAACACCAAGAAAAACTTAAAGCACAAATTACTTATCCGAAACCCGGAAATACTTATCGTTGATAATTACATCAGCCTCACTTTCCCCATTAAACCAGCTACATCTTTTTCTCTAAACGCCCCTCCAAATGGAAAAGCATCTTCCTACGTCTTCAAATTATCTACTATCCCCTCACCTGCCGTTCCTGGTGAAATTGACATCTCCATCTTTAAAACGGGCAGCATCCTCATCCAAGCCGCTGAATCCCACCTCACCCCTTTTTAACACCACTTTAACTCTCAAACTTTACAAATCTGCTCCAACTTTCCTATCTCTCATCCCGACAACATCCTACCGGCCTCTCCCCTACATCTCACACCCATCCTCCCCCCCTTTGCTCCACCCAGATTACACCATCCTCCACAAACTAACCCCACTCTCCCCCTCCATTGACATCTCCCCTGCCAACATCACTCTTTCGCTGCCCTTCTTTTCTCCACTCTCCTCACTGGCCTCTCCTCTTTCCGCTATTCCTTCTACTCATCCAGGCTCCCAATGCACTCCAACATCCCATCTTCCCCCTCCCCTATTACCCCAACTCCTTTCCCTCTGCCTCCCCTCCTTCCCCCAAAATGAATGCCTACCTCTCCTCACCTTACCCCCTTCCATTTCTATTCCTCCTCTGGCTCCTTCATCTCCCCCCAAAAGTCTGTTCTCACCCACAGAAAAACTTACCTTGCCCTACCCCTGAAGAGACCCCTCTCCTTACCAGTCACAACCCCCAACTTCAGTTCACTCGCCTCTTAAGGTCTTGTATCTCCTGCCCCGTCACACATCCTCTTGCACCCTTCAACCGTAGCTCTCCGCCTGCCCCCCACCGGACCTCTCACCAATTCCTATTACCAAACCCCCTCCCAAAGCTAATACAGAACTCCCCCATTACCCCTCCCTCCCGATTATGTCCCATCTCACTCTTATATCCCAATCTCTACTCAACGTAGAAGGTGTTATCTCCACACTCTCTAGAGATCTTTTTTATCTTAGGCTAGATTTCAATGCCCATAAGACCAAAACCCTCCCTTATCGGGACAATGCCCTCTGGACGGGCCAACAACAACTCCTCTAATGACAAACCTGGAAGAACGACTCCTCTCCACTGCTGCTTGCATAGACCTCTCCGCACCTCCTGGCATCTCTTCCTGGCCAACCTCAATGACCTATGCAATTCCTACGGCCCCAACTCTCCAATCTCTAATCTTCCACCCCCCTACTCCAACATTTCTGTCATATTAGGGACTAACAGAATTCACCTCTCTCCCGGCTCCCCCAGACCCCTGCCTTAACTAACCACCATCCACTCTTGCCCCCCTCCCAAAAGTAACCCCAATCCCCTCATATGCATACTTGTCAATTGTCGTTCCATTGTCTGACACGCCACCGAAATGTCCGAAACTTTCCTTAGTGAATTTATTGACATTGCTTTTCTAATGGAAACCTGGCATAACAATCATTCTACGAGCATCCTGGACTTACTCTCCCCTTTAGGATATTCTATTCTTAGAAAAGATAGAACTGACAGAATTGGTGGTGGTTTAGCCATCATATTCAAAGACGTAATTCAGATCTCTCTTGTAAAGAACTCCGAGCACTCCACATTCGAATATCTTGAAGCTGAACTTAAAGTTCAAGGTTCCCTCCCAATTCACCTACATAATATCTACACGCTCCTGGTGACCCTCTACCCTTCGTCGATGAGCTATCCAATCTTCTAACACAATCCTCAATATCTAACTCTAAAAATCTCTTGCTTGGAGATCTTAATCTCCATTGGAATGATACAGACGATCCCTCTATCACCCTCCTCACCAATCTCCTCGAGATCAATGACCTCTTAAAATTATGTCAATCTCCGACTCACTCCAAAGGACCATCCTTGATGCTATCATCACGAATATGGACCTGGCCTTTTTATCTAATATTGTACCCATCGATTGGTCTAACCATCATCTTGTCCTGTGCACCATAACTGCCATAGCACCTCCCCTCCCCACCAAAATCATAAAACCTTGGACACTGACCAGAAATCTAAACCTCATCCCCTACAGAACTTGAGTCCAAACTCTATCTTCAACTTCTACTTATCCCTCCCTAACAAAATGCAAATGAGCTTACTGAGCACTTCAATAAAGCAGTTACAGATACCCATGACCAACTGGCCCCGATGAAACTAAGAAATCAAAGAACCATCCCGCCCAAACCATGGTTTAACTCAGAGCTTAACAAAGAAAGACGTACACTTAGACTGACGGAAAGAACTTGGCGACAGCATCCCTCTCCCGCATATCTGGCCCTACTCAGACTAGCCAGATCATCCTATAGAAAACACATTTTTAACAAAACATTATCCTTCTTCCGATCTCAACTCGATCGGGTAAGAACAGACCCAGAGAACTGTTCAATATAGTTTGTAACCAAACTTATTCCGCACCACCTATACCATTGGCTTTGACCGCTAGATGTGCAGAAATTGCTAATTTCTTCTCGGATAAAATTTGAAGATTAAGCATTCCTTCCTTCCCACTCTGATCCCTTCCTCCGCCCAAATCACTTCCGACATCCCCTCAATAACCCTCTCCCCATTCCCCGCACCCCCAGATCACAATACTCACACCTCTTCCCAGCTTACTCCTTCTCCCCACTCTCATCTTACCTTACACACTTCCTCTATAATTCCAGCCCATAACCTCGCCCTGCAATTACCCATTTCCATTCCTCTCTAAACCAATCACACTAACTTGCAACTGAAAAACAATGCCTCCTTGCATAATTTCCACCCATTTTCTGAACACAAAATCTTTAACATCATGTCTAAACTTAAACCTTCCTCCCACACCAAAGACCTCCCCCCTCTAACCTAGTCCAAGACCTAAAACACATCATTACCCCATCCTGGAACTCTATCCCTAATACCTCCTTGGACTCGGGTAGTGTCCCCCCCTCCCTTCAACTTGGACAAATCACCCCCATTCTTAAGAACACTATGGCTGACCCCAATCAGCAACCCTTGACCGTGTGACCAGGCAGGTCACTCCCTCTGCCACCGTGCAGACCCCCTGTGCTTTGCTGCTTCCTCTTGTGCTGTCTGCTGCCTGCCGACTGGTCTCTTGCTCGTTTTTTCACTTTTCCCTGTTAGACTGCTCTTTTGACTTTCCCCTCTGTATTGCATGCCCCTTGCTATTTTCATTGTTGATTTGTGCCGCTGTACCCGTCTTTCCCCCCTGCCCCCACTTGCCTCCTGTGCCACGTTTTCCCGCCATTCGCATCCCCCACGGCCCGCCGCCTCACTTCCCATTGGCCGCCCCGCTCCCGCCTCCCAGCTGCTCCTCCCTCCCGCTTCCCCTCATATGGAAGCCGCACATTGGCCACGCCACTGGCGCGCCGAATGTGCGCCTAAGGCAAGCCCGTCTGCGCCCGTCCGCGCCTGGACCGCACCCAGCGCCAGGACCCCTGGCCCTCGACACTGCCAGCCCACCCGACTGAATTATGACGCCACCACCCTCCACGCAATCAACAACGGCCGGACATCCGCCTGCCACCGAGCCACCCCGAAACGCACCCACGGACCCTTCACCTGCCAAGCCTGCAAAATCACCTGCCTCCGGACCCGCACCGCACCCGCCAGGCCAGACACCAGCAACAACCACCTCAAGTGCATCCTGCTCAACACCCGCTCTGTCCACAAGCACGCCGTCGAACTCTGGAACCTCCTCGACACAACAGCACCGGACGTCGCCTTCCTCACAGAAACCTGGATGAACGCCTCCTCAGCCCCCGATATCGCCATAGCCATACCGGATGGCTACAAGATCGCCCGGAGTGACCGCGTCAACCAAACCGGAGGAGGCATCGCCATCGTCCACAAAAACACCATCCGCATCATGACCAACTTCGACGACACCCTCACCGCCGCCGAGCACCTTCACTTCCAGATACACACCGACCCCAAGACCACCCTCAGAGGTACTCTCATCTACAGACCCCCAGGACCACGCACACAATTCAGCGAAGCCATGGCAGACCTCATCAGCCCGCTTGACCTCACCTCCTCAGACTACATCCTCCTAGGGGACCTCAACTTCCACCTGGAAAACAACAATGACAACAACACCACCACCCTGCTGGACAACCTCCCCAACCTCGGACTCAAGCAACTGGTGAACACCCCCATCCACCACGCTGGCCACACGCTTGACCCGGTCTTCTCCTCCAGCAACCACATCTCCTTAAGCCACTCCACCGGACTACACTGGACAGATCACAGCTGCATCTACTTCAACTTCAGGAAAACGTCGACCCACCACCACCCGCAACAGGCTCCCCAAATATGCTGGTGTAAGTTCACCACCGACCAGCTCACCACCTCTCCGTGTGCCAGAACTTTCCCACCAACACTACAGACTCCAACGAAGCAGCCCGCAACCTCACACAGTGGCTCACCAACTGCACCGATGCCCTTGCACCACTGAAGAATCCTCCCAGCAGACCCGGCAGCAAGAAAGTCTCATGGTTCACCAACGACCCCAAAAGCTCCAAGAAATCCTGCGGTATCCTTGAGAAAGCCTGGCGCCACGACCAGTCAACAGGAAACATGATAGCCCTCAAGAACGCCATCCGCAAACACCACCAGCTGATCCGCACCACTAAAAGGACAGCATTCAGAGAACGACTGGACAACAACACCCACACCAGCAAGGAACTCTTCAGCATCGTTAAAGAGCTCTACAACCCCAGCCCCAGCAACAACAACATCACACTCTCGCAAGACCCTTGCGACTCACTCGCCTCGTTCTTCCACCACAAGATCGCCAACATACACAACAGCTTCGGTACCCAGATCACGCACCCAATCACCGAACCAACGCCCCCACCACCACCCTCTGCACCTGGACCCCCGTCGGCACTGAAGACACCACCCACGTGATGAACACCATCCACTCCGGCTCCCAAGCCGACCCCTGCCCTCACCACATCTTTAACAAAGCCGACTCCATCATCGCACCCCAACTCCGGAACATCATTAACATCTCCTTCCCATCTGCCACCTTTCCGGAGAGCTGGAAACATGCGGAGATCATCGCCCTCCTGAAAAAACCCACTGCAGACCCCACAGACCTCAAGAACTTCCGCCCCATCTCGCTCCTCCCCTTCCCCACCAAAGTCATCGAGAAGACCGTCAACAAACAGCTAACCGCCTTCTTCGAGACAAACAGCTCCCTCGACCCATCACAGTCCGGTTTCGGAGCAAACCACAGCACCGAGACCGCCCTCATCGCAGCCACCGAGGACATCAGGTCCCTGCTCGATAACGGGGAAACTGCTGCCCTCATCCTCCTCGACCTATCAGCCGCATTCGACACAGTCTGCCACGGCACCCTAACAATCTGCCTCCACCACGCTGGGATCCAAGGAAAAGCTCTGAAATGGATCACCTCCTTCCGCTCCAAAAGAACTCAGAGAGTCCGCCTCCCCCCTTCTGCTCAGCGGCTACCAAGATCATCTGCGGCATCCCTCAAGGCTACTCGCTCAGCCCCACCCGCTTCAATGTCTACATGAGCACCCATCGCACGCCAACACAACCTAAACATCATCTCCTATGCTGACGACACCCAGCTGATCCTCTCCCTCACCAACGACCCGCCACCGCCATAGCCAACCTCCAGGAAGGAATGAAAGACGTCGCGGAATGGATGAAGCTCAGCCGTCTGAAACTGAACTCAGACAAGACGGAAGTCCTCATCCTCGGACCGTCCCCCTCCGCCTGGGACGACTCCTGTTGGCCCCCTGCACTGGGCACCGCCCCCAAGCCCACAGACCACGCACGCAACCTGGGCTTCATCCTGGACTCCTCCCTCACGATGACCAAGCAAGTCAATGCTGTCTCAGCATCCTGCTTCAACACCCTACGCATGCTCCAAAAGATCTTCCTGTGGATCCCCACCTTAACCAGAAAGATGGTAACCCAGGCCCTCGTCACCAGCCGACTGGACTACGGGAATGCCTTCTTCGCTGGAACCACAACCAAACTACAGAAAAGACTACAGTGCATACAGAACGCTTCTGCACGACTCATCCTGGACATCCCCATCACAGCCACATCTCTGCCCACCTGAAAGACCTGCACTGGCTACCCATCAGCAAGAGGATCACGTTCAGGCTCCTCACCCACGCACACAAGGCTCTCCACGACATGGGCCCCAAATACCTTAACAACCGCCTCACATTCTACGCACACACCCGCCAGCTCCGCTCCGCCAGCCTCGCCCTCACCACCGTACCACGGATTCGCAGAACCACCACCGGAGGAAGATCTTTCTCCTACCTGGAGGCAAAGACATGGAACTCCCTCCCCACCCACATATGGCTGACCAAGGACCATCTCTCATTCAGGAAGCAACTCAAGACCTGGCTCTTAGAGCAGTAGCAGCACCCCCCTCCTCCCAGCACCTTGAGAACCTTGCGGGTGAGTAGTGCGCTTTACAAATGTGATTGATTAATTGATTGAATGACCTTAACAATTTGCGGCCCATCTCTAACCTCCTCCTGCTTTCCAAAGCCCTTGAAAAATGTGTCCTACTCCAATTAGATAAACCCATTGATAAATTCAATTTATTTGACCCCTTACAATCTGGCTGCAGGAAAGGCTGCAGCACTGAAACTGCTATGCTCAACATTGTTGATAACATACACCACTCCCTTGACAATGGCGAGACCTGCCTACAATCCTCCTTGATCTCTCAGCTGCATTCGATACAGTCAACCATGCGGCTCTACTTAATGTTCTCAGAGATTGCGGCCTTAATGGCATGACTCATAAATGGTTTGTCTCCTACCTCCAACACCGATCACAGCAAATTAAAATACACAACTACCTATCAAACCCCACTCCGGTCTCCCTCGGAGTTTCCCAAGGATCTATCCTCTCTCCCTCTCTCTTTAACCTTTTTATAGAACCCCCTCACCCTCATATTTAAACAAGCTGGGATCAGCTACCACCTCTATGCCCATGATAAATAAATACCCAAATCTACCATAAGATCAAAACCCACGCCCATATCCTACACCTCAATAACACCCTCACCAAGATTCAATACTGGTTCCAATTAATTCAACTCAAACTTAACCCCCTTAAAAACTGAAATCATTCTCTTCTCCCCTAAAAACAACCTCCTCCCTATTCAATCCTGGATCTATGACTTTAATGCCCTCAACTGCTCCCTATCCCTTGCCAACTCAGTAAAATCCTTCAGTATCTCCCTTGATACTAAACTAAACCTCAATGTTCACATCAAAATCTCTGCTAAAGAAGCCCTTTTTACCCTCTGTCATCTAAAGAAGATTAAGCCCTTCCTCCCCACTGAAGAGTTTAAACTAGTTGTCCAATCTCTTGTCCTATCGCGCTTTGATTAGAGTAACACTATCCTCACTGTAATCCCCAAAAAACACATTGCTCCGCTTAAATCTGTGCTCAACCTTGCAGCAAGGCTCATCACTGACTGCAAAAGTTTTGACGACATCTCCCCTGCCCTCAAAACCCTTAAATGGCTCCCCATCAAAGGCAGGTCTACCTACAAAACTGCTTGTATCACACATAAAGGCCTCCACCAAAATACCCCGACATACCTCACCAACAAAATCTACAAAGTGGGCAACACAGGACCCCTAGGAAGCTCTAACGCTCTCCTCCTAGTCCCTTCCTTACAAAAAAGAAATCCACTCAGTCTCGCTCCTTTTACAGAAACGTCCCAATCATCTGAAATGCCCTCTCAAATGACCTATGTTGTGACCCCCTCCTACTCCAGCTTAAAAAAAGAACTCAAATTACACCTTCTCTATGAATGTTGGGGTGACTAACCTGCACTATGATCCAATTTCCCTCCTACCCTCCTCCCTCCTCCTCTATCTCTCTCAGTTCTCTTTCTCTCCTGTCCCTTCCCTCCTAGGTTTTCCCTTTTGCCTCTCCCCTCCCTGTTTGATTGTCCAACCTCTCACCCCCAGCTGTTCTTCTGTCTTTCCCCCCCTTTTTCACTTCACCACTCTAAACATGATCTCCCGCATCTTGATATCACTGATGTATATTGCCCTAGCTCTCTCTTTTGGTGTTCTGTAATGTTTGTTGACTTAAGCAGTTCCTAGTTTTATTACATGTTGATTGGTTTTACTGTTGATTTATTATTCCATAATATGACCTCTTTCCTACCCTTGTAAAGCGCTGTGATACCTCTGGGTCCAGCCAGCGCTATATAAAACTTCTAAAATAAAAATGAAAAAAATAAAATACATAAATAATAGAGATGCAATGGGAACAAGGGGCTTCCCACACATGAACTGTGGTTAATCTATGGACTGAGGCAGTGACATTTCTAGGATGGGCTAGGAAATTGACAGAACAGAACTGTGAGATAGCGACTTACTTAATAAAGTTGGAGGTTTGAAGGGATTCTCTAGGTGGAGTCTCTTGGGAAAAATACGTCTTGGACACTCAATGAGTGGATATCTGCAGGTGTCACAGGACCTCTGAAAGATAGACTTCTCCTAGCTCTGATACAGGATAAAGCCATCTCTCTCACCTACAAGAGACCTAAACAATACCCCTGAAGTCCTAGTTGGGCTGCGCGACAGGAAGAGTACAGATCTAGGGAAACTAGATGTTGATGAGAAGTAGAGGTTTTGCAGGCACCTTGAATCATTGATATACGCACCTAGTTTTTACCTGTACAGATCAGTATACTACACCCATCCTACTACACTACGACATTGCTACATAGGACCAGGAGGGGAAGGTCACCCTTTGCTTGAGAGGCTGTGGGCAGGAGAGCACCTTTCTCTATACCGTATCAAACTGCCTTGTTATACAGACATATTGGGAGGAGGAAACACAAGTGATGTCTGGGGTTCTGAGCCTGAGGGTCCCAACAGATGCCAAATGGCTCCTCCTTCACTTAAGTGGGGAACTTGATTAGCCTAAATCCCCAACGCTGTGGTTGACTGTGGGAGCGGAGTAAGACCAGGAAAGTAGTGCGAACTTGGGTCTCCTATAATTACCGACTGGGAGAGGGATATGGTCTTGTTCCAACAGGTGGAGAAAGTGATATACCAGAGGAGCGGTTTCCCCATAAATGGAAAAAGGTGTGGGGAAGCTGCAATGAGTATTGCAGGTGTGGGAGTCTCCAGATGCAGGTAACATGGGGTAGATGCACTAACTGCCCCAGGTAAATGGCTGGGACCATGTATGTGTGTTTTGATGACTTGTTATGAAATAAATAAAATGTGAAAGTGAAAAGAAATTTGAGTGTGGACAAAATATATTGCCAAGAGTATTGAGGAGAAAGATATTGTAAATATAAGTTTCTATTGATAAGGACAGTTTCAGTATAAATAACTTCACATATATGTACCATAATGGTATATATATCTTCAAGATACATAGATGTGAAGTGAGGTTAAGAATAGTAAACCTATACTTACTTATTTGCACGTACCTTCTCAATGTTGTGGTCCTTGACATTTTTCACATGATATTCTGTCCACCCTATATTTTAAACAATGAGATTCCATCAGTTAGCTCAATAAATTATAACTGGTGAATTTTAGTGTTTTTTTTGTTTAAAATTACATTTTTAACTTACACTTTCAACAAAATATAAAATCACTTCAACCTTTGTATTATGTGTATATACTGTATTCAAATATATATATTTATTTAAATGTTCTCAGGTTATACTAAAGCTAACCTCACGTTCCTCAGTATAATATGCATTATGTCATTTCTCTTCAACCAGTAGAAGTTGTACACATTCATGCCTTGTTTCCCTCTGTTGTAAAGCACTCTGTCACTCTTTGAAGTCTAGCAGCATCATAAACGTTGACTCTTTGGAGATTATGCACTTTTCGCCAGAGGAACTGGAATGCTTAATCCTGCATGGAGTGAATGTTCCTGTGTCTTTCTTCTCTTCGCATGTTCTTTCCCTCTTCCAATTTATTTATCCATGGCATTCCGACATGTCCTGTAGAGGGATATAGGGCTAGATGTAGGTAATGTATTTTACCGATTCGGTATTTTAGAATCGGTATTTAGGATGTTGGTAAAAAATCTGTATTTTTTACCGATGCGGTAAATATCTGTATCTGCCATTCGGAATTTACCGAATAGATATTTTCCGATACGGTTTTTACCAAATCGGTATTTACCGATTCGGTATTTATCGAATCGGTACTTGCCATTCAATCCTATGGGCCTTTTGGCCCATAGGAATGAATGGGAAATACCGATTCAGTACATACCGAATCGGTAAATACTGATTCGGTAAATACCGAATTGGAAACGAAAGAAAGTGAAACTTAGGAGTCAGCCAATCAGGTGATACCACCCACCCCCTCCCAACCAGAAATTGGCTTCACCCAGGCAGCTGGAAGTATTTAGAAGCTTCTGGAGAGGCAGTGAAAGCAGAGCTGAGTCCCTGAGCCACAGGAAAACTTTTTTGTGCTTTTAAAGTTTGAAAATGGCAAGCAGCAGTGAAATGGAACTTCCAGAGAGGAAGAGAAAAATCTAATTTAGCACCATGGAGCTGCAGGTCCTCATGGAGGAGGTGGTTAAAGAACACCAGAAATTGTTTGTAAAGCAGTCCCTGACTGTGGCTGAATATACCAAAAGAAAGATTTGGCTGGAAATACAGTTGAAGGTGAATGCAGTAGGAGTGACTCCAAGGGACATAGATGACCTGAAAAAGAGGTGGTGTGACCTCAGGAGCATAACCAAGAAGAAAATAGCAGAGCTCCACAAAGAGGCAAACAACTGGAGGAGGGAAGAACCGTGCACCTTCCCTGACTGAGCTGGAGGAGCTGGTGGGGTCCACCATTGAACCAGAGAGCGTCTGTGGACTGGGAGATAAAGACAGCTCAGCCAGATCTGCCACTAGAAAAGGTAAGGCGCATGCACAGCAATCACCCCCACCCGTCACCTTCCCTTTTCCCTATGTGGCAAAGTGTACCCCACTCCAGTAGAGGTAGTATTATACAGGAGCAATGCATTATGGAACATGCAGTAAATGAAAGACCTACCATGTCATACAGCACAGCAATCAACAAGTTAGGCAAAACATATTAGTCATAATGAGGCTGAGGCAATATGTACAGTGTATCAGTAAATACATTTAATTGTAGAAGCAGTGAGGCAGGAGCACAGAGCTAATGTACGTTTTTATGTCCAGAGGTGAGACATCTCGCAGGCGTACCAGGGAGAAGGAAGGCACTGCACCACAGAGGGATGACAGCCAGGAGGCAGGCACAAGTGTAGAGAATGTGACAGATGACACTGGTGCACCAACACCGCTGCCACCATCCCAAGACCTTGAAATGCCTCCACATCTGCAGGCGTCCCCACAACGTTCAGGATTCCCTCTGCTACTGTCCTTACCTGAACTGCCTGCATCACTGCCGCAAACAACACCTGCACCTCAAAAGAGCAGGAGGCATGCAGTTGCTCTATTGCTTGAAATGGAAACTTCAGCAGGTAAAATGGAGGGGGGTGACACTCAAACCTTGGCTGGGGAAGGAAGCACTGCCACACAGCAGTTCAGTGCAGAGGTTGCCGTACAGGTACCAGACGTCGCAGGCCCAGAGATAGCAGTGCTGCACAACATGTGGAGTTTCCCAGTGTCTTCTATGGGCTGGAAGGTAGCATGGTAAAGATTCAAAGAATGCAGGGGAAGGCCATCCAGTCTGTGCAACACCAGATTAGGCACCTGAATACACATATGGAAAACATAGGGAAGGGCATCAGTGCACTGGTGGATGAGAATAAAGAGATGGCATCAGGTATGAGGGAGATGGCTGCAGGGATGCGGGAGATGGCCGCAGGTGTGTGGGACATGGCACTATCAGTGCAGCTTCTGTGCACTAAACTGGAACAGGACAGGTCAGCAAGGCACAAGGACAGACAACATGCGCAGCAACAAACTAAGGCAATGAACCGCCTGGCCACAGCCACTTCCCTGCTATGCAGACGATGCATCAACATGCAAGAGGGACTAACACACAGCTGCAATGAGGTGTTTAGGGGCCTTGCAAGGGTGACCAGTGCTGTAGAGGTGCTGCTTAATGCACAGACAGCACAAACTGCTGCTCTGGATGGACCAGAAAGTGAGGAAAGCACCAGTAGGAGCAGCATGACAAGCCCCCCTGTTGTTGAGACATGGAGGAGCAGCAGGCGCCATGGTGAGCCTACACACCAAACACCCAGTGAGGACAGCCAGCCAATTTCATCTGGCACTGGTAGGCGTGGCCGGAAATGTCTTATACAGCCCACACTCCATGACCTTAAATGGGGAAGTGAGCCATGACTACCATTATTAAATGGATGATATTTGTGTTGCACATTTGTGCGTTTGAGTAACTGCGTAGTGCCAAATATTAAACTACGTTGGGTGCATACTCCATCTGTCTGTGTCTCTTTCCTTACTCAAAAAAAGTTCACTGTGATCTCTGCCCGTCTCTGTCTGCCACCTGTTGGTGGCGCAACTCCTGCTGTGTTTGGTTCAGGCAGTGCATGTTCATCATCGTGGTCCTCATAGTCGCTCAATTCCACCTCTGTGCCCTTCTTTGTAGCAAGGTTGTGTAACATTGCACTAGTTGCAATTATCTTACAGCAGATGATTGGTGAGTACTGCCGTGCCCCTCCACTTTTGTGGAGGCAGTGGAACCTACTTTTTAACAGGCCAAAGGTGCGCTCCACAACGTTCCTAGTGGATTTGTGTGCCACGTTGTATTGTCTATGGCTGTGGGTTGCAGGGTTGAGGTAGGGTGTCAGGATGAATGAGCGGATGGCATATGCACTATCCCCTATATGTAAATGAGAAAACCAGTACTCATATGCACACATACACATACATCTGCTATATCTATCAGGGTGTGTCACGGTGTTTTACCAAGCAGGTATCCTTCACCAAATCCCCCTGCTGTCAGGCGTGTGTAGATCCCACTGTTCTGAAAGATCAATGAGTCGTGGGTACTTCCTGGGAACTCGTCCATAATGTCTGTGATTATGTTGTTGGCATCACAGATTAGCTCTACATTGATAGAGTGCGTTGACTTCCTGGTTCTGTAAATGTACTCTGTGGCAGCAGGTGGGCAGATAGGGATGTGGGTGCCATCAATACAGCCAATGACGTGTGGGAAATGTGTAATTTGATAAAAGTCAGTCTTGGTCTTCAGTAGTTCCACGTGTGTGTTAGGGAAGCAGATGTAATGATGCATCCTCTGCATCATGGCCTCTAGGAACTTCCTGAAGAAACAGGACAGGCAGCTCTGAGGCACCCCACCTACCACAGCAATCACCCCCTGGTAACTCCCAGATGCAAGCAGGTGTAGACTAAAGAGCACCTGCACATGGGGTGGGAGGGCATGCGCCCTTAGAGTTGGGTGCTCCAAAAGTGGGTGCAGGTCCCTGATCAAGTCCAGGATGGTTTGGGGGGTGTAACTTTGCAATATCTCTGGCTCAGCGAGTTGAAAGAGTGTTATCCTCTGTCTGTAGACTTGCTCCTCCCTTCTCCAGACCCTCTCTCCTGCTGCCTGTAGCCGAGCCGCCTTGCTATCACGTAGAATGCCGCCATTCTGGTCACAATGTTGCATTTTGGGGCCTTTTTTATAGCCTGCACCTGGTTACCATCTGCTTTCAATCCATGATAAATACCGACTCTTACATATCAAATTTCATGAAATTCTGTATTTTCGAAGTTTGCTACATCTCAAAACTAATTTTTTACCATTTTTTATTTACCGATTCGGTAAATAAGAATCCTGTAATTTCCGAATCGATAAATACCGAATTTCTAAATACCGAATCGGAATATTCCGATTCGGTAAATTCTGAATCGGTAAAAGTCCGACTCGGTAAATTACCGACTTGTATTTACCAAATCAGTCTTTTTTGGGCCCCTACATCTCAATATCCAAATACCGGTCGGTAATGGTAAAAATTTGGATTTTCGGCCATTGCCGACCGGTATTAGGCTACCTACATCTGGCCCATAGTTCCTCATACATCACTATTGCATAAATGAGGGCCTGTAAATGTCTATATGGCCATCTTTCTATCTCTCTGTCCAACTTGCATCAGTTACTCATTCTCACGAAATATAGACCTGCCCTCCCTGATCATAACAATTGGAGAGATGTGGTGTAATGCTTTACAACACAGAAGCTCAGGATGTGCAATGAAGAGCTGCTGAGCGAGAGAGATGCAGGTTTCATTGTGTCGCTATTGGGACCTATACACTGGCAAAAATGCAAACTCAGGCCTTATTATTGATTATCTTTCGGGTAGCTGCCTCCCATCCAGCAAGAAGCTACAGTATGTTCCTTCCTGAGCCAGAATATATTCTTGACTTTTGGATTTGTTCACAGCCAGATGTCTTGTTAAATAAAATAAAAAGACTATATTCCAAAATGATTGCACTTGTAGAACCCACTTATGTCTCATTTATTGCAGTCTGATAAACTGGAGCTTACTGCCAGTAGAAAATTTTGACTCTGTCTTGTATAGCTATGAAAATTAAATTCAAATAGCCATTTGATGAAAATACTAATAGATACTAAACAACAGGTTTTTCTTTAATGGGAACATCTTGTTACTGTAGAATAACACATTAAATTCAGACTAGAGATTAATTTTCACTTCAGGAACTGTGCTACAATTATGTCTGCTAAAATCGTAATTAACCAATGGCTATTCCTTTATACTGAAATCTGCAAAAGATGCCCCCATGTCACTTATTTTTGCATTATTGTTTGAGCGCTTAACCCCTTGGGCTTGGCCGCGATTCTGCGCCTGTGCGGCTATTTTAATGAGTGGGCGGGTTCATGACGGCCCCCAGCCGTCATCAGCACATGCCCACCGTGATGCATGACGGCTGGGGGCCGTCATCAGCATGGAAGGGGTTATTGACATTTTCTTCAGCAATTAGATCAACATGTAATAAATAGAGCAGTGGTTCTTAACCATTTGACTTATGTGGACCCCCAATTAATCATTTGTGCAATCTGGGGACCCCCCCAGAATCATTATTTGAATCCAGGTACCCCCACTGAGATAACATTGGAATCTAGAGACGCTCTGCTGAAGCAAAGTATTTGAATTCAACCACAAAACAAACCACAAAAATATGGAAACAAGCATTCATCAAGTACACAAATTTAATTCACAAATGAAAATAAGAATTTTAAATGGAAGGTTGGCCCTTAAATAAATTAAATCAAGCTCACTTATCGTCCATACTATATTCTGTTTGATGCACTTGCACTTGCACTGCTCCTATGAATCAATCTGCTCATACCAAATTAGATTTTATTTATAAACACTCTATTATGCATATAATATTTAATTTTCTATGCAGTCGTGGACCCCCTGAGTAGGCATTGTGGACCCCTAGGGGTCCCCAGACCACAGGTTAAGAACCAGTGAAATAGGGGGGAAGTGTCTAACAATAAAACACAACAGACCATCCATGAAGTTTGGTAAATGTGGATAATCGTACCACAGAACTTGATATGTTTTATAAGCTAAATAAATGGCATCAGAGTTCAATTTTCTCCTAAGCAACAATGAGATCCTACATTATATAGATTCTTGTTTTCTCAGTGTTTTTTTTAATTTAAGCATTTGCCCATTCACATCCCACATACCAACTATAGGAAGCTGAAACCTAGAATTGACACTTTAATGTAGAAGAATACAGACCTGCCACCTCCAGAACAAATCTATTTGAACACTTTCGTAATGCAGCTCTGACGAGTGGCAACATGTTTTATTAATGAGAAAATAATGTTTAATTACCATGTGTTTAGATCAGTTAAACAAGGGCGGGATTTCTATCTACTGGGCTTTTCCTTGTTTGCATTGACATCCATTTTGAAGTTGTTGAAGAAAATGTAGCGTTTAAAGTTGCACAAAAAGCTTCCTATTTCAATATTCTTTATCTTCTGTGTTTTTCCATTTATTAAATGGTCGAAATGGGGATCATTTCATATTGTCGTGTTCTTGTACTCTTTCTATCTGTTTGCCTTAGGAAGAGCTATGATGAAATGTTCTCATATGCTACAACTTTCAAGGTCATTGCTTCCTGAGCCATAATTGTATTTGTAATCATTTAAAAATGGCTTATTGTTTAGTTTCCTTCAATACTGCAATATAATTAATGTTCTATATTCATAGGTAAAATATGATTAATATTATTCTATGATTTATGAGTTTCTTAAAGTAACATTTTATTTAGCAAAAGTTCTATGCTGTTGATTGGCATATTGTCATATATCTTTGTTTGTACAGCCCTATGAATCCAGTTCATGCTATGTCAAGTGTACTGTTTTTCACTTTTCCGAAACCAAAAAGTGTGACTTTTCTGGGACGTGTGCCAGATGTTTTGTTTGCTTCCACAAAAGAAGACTCCTTTTTGTATTGTATTGTGGCATACTTGTATAGCGCAACCTGTCACCACCAAGGGCATCCTGGCGCTTTGACCCGTACTCAATGAAACAGTAGCTCAGCCTATCCTGGGAAAAAGATGAGTTTTTAGAGCCTTTCTAAAAGATAAGAGATCTTCAAGGCTTCTCAAGGATATAGGCAGAGAGTTCCAGAGTTTGGCTGCCGCTACTCTGAAAGAGCGGCCCCCCATCCTCACTCTCTGGAATCTAGGGACTACCAGAAGCCTGGATGACGAGGAGCGTAGAGCTCTAGATGGACAATACCAGGCAAACATTCGCCGCAAAGGAATGGGGCCCAGGCCATGAATAGCCCTGAACACAATACACGCTGCTTTGTAGCGCACCCGTAGATGGACTGGCAGCCAATGAAGTTCTCGCAGTGCTGCCGTAGAGGAACTGTGGTAGGGGCGAGAGAGGGCGAGTTTAGCAGCAATATTTTGCACCCTTTGCAACTTGCCCAGGAGTGTAACCGGGGCCTCCAGAAGTAGTGCGTTACAATAGTCAAGTCGACTTAGGATGGTACAACGCACTACTTCTGGTCTGGCTTGCACAGGGAGGAGAGGAAGGACCTTGCGCAGCATACGAATCAGCATCATACATGTAGAAGAGATCTTATTCACATGTAGATCCAACTGCAGGTTAGGCCCAAAAGTGACGCCTAAATTGCGCGCTGATTGTGCCGCAGACACCGTCTCTGAGAAGGACGGAGGCCAGAAGTCCCCTGGGAGATCGCGAGGAACTCGATCAGTGGAACAGTGTAAGACCTCCGTCTTTGTTCCGTTGAACTGTAGCGAGTTCAACCGGAGCCATTCCGCTGTCGCCTGCATGCACCGGTGAAAGGTCTCCAGTGTGACTGCATCCTGTCCCTCCAGAGAAAAGACCAGCTGGGTATCATCCGCATAATTAAATGCGGAGATACCAAAGGATTTAATGAGCTGGACTAGGGGGCGGAGGTAGACATTAAAGAGTATAGGGCTGATGGCTGAGCCCTGAGGTACTCCTTGTCCCACGCTCCGCTCCTCTGAACTGAAGGGGGGTAACGAAACCCGTTGCTGACGGCAGTCCTTGACACTTGTATTTTTTTAATTATGCGTAGGCAACATTCCTTGATTTCACATCAAGCCGTCCCTATATGGGGCAGTTATCTGACTTTATAATTAGCCATTTCTTTGCTTTTGAACCAAAAGGGCTCCTTGTTAGACCGCTTGCTGATGCATCTTTCACAGACTAGTTCACTCCTCATTACTGAAAATTCTCCTTTGACTTACGAACTGACTAGATTCATGCTAGTTCATTACTAAATCATATTTTGATTATTGCCAATTCACTTATGATATAGCCGCTCACAATCGGCTTCATTTTATGCATTATTAATGCTGATTTGAATCTGACATACAAATTCTTGCCTTCTCTAATAATTCTTAATTTGGGATAAACCTTTATGTTATAGATTTTGAATATTGTCCTGCAAAGGTTTTCTTTATGTTGTACTATGGACCAATTCCTTTGGGACTCATATGGCCTGATCCTGTGTATTGGTCCCTTGAACTTAACAATGCAAATTCTCATCAGAAATTTGGTGGAGAATGTATATAGCAAATGGTGCAAATTTGTAGGTGCAAATTTTGGTGAAAAAATAAATTAAAAGTTTACCAACAAAAGTTGTCAAGAGTTAGACAATTCTGAAATCACTTAGACTAATGCTGGTGTACCTGCTGACACAGTCAAGTTGTATTGTGTGAGTATCAATCAGGCTTTTTGTGAAATGAGTTGTCGTTCATGGTGAGTTGTTCTATGCAGTTTATGATTGTATTTTGCCTAACACTCCAGTGTTACTTCAATGAAGGTTTTTGTTTTCATATTCCACAATCATTAAAACAGCTTTGCATTGCAAATGTTTTGCTCTAAATGCTGAAGCTGTTTGAATGTTGCTCTTGATGAAGAGATATTGTGATTTTATGTAATCCATGTGTAAATGGTTTTGAATTTATGAATACGGTTTACAGATTTATGGAAATCCAAGAGCTTGAGAATCTATTATAATGATTTCTAATAAAAAGGTGTGTGTGTGGTCATGTCACTTTATAGTCCTGCAGGTTAAAGTTGTTTGGATACCCTGGTATAGCGAATCTGAGCACTGTTGTTTATTCTTTTGCGTATAAAACTATACATACTGACTTGAAAGCGGTGAGTTAATGCAAGTTGACCACCTATCTTACTACTTAAGGGGTTTTCCTTTTTCCAGTAATTGTGGTTTTCTTTGTCATATCCCGGCAGGCACAAAAAGGTTTGTTTGCTATGGTTTTATGTATTGTGTTTCAATTCTCATTTTGGAATCATATTTTGATTGGTTAAATTAGTATTAAATATATTGTGAGCTAGGTTGAGATTACAATGGGTGCACTTTTGACTACGTCTGCAATTCCTGCTGTCTGTGAAAATACTCTTATGAAGTACCCTTGGACCATGGGTTCTATACATGTTTGTGGCTTAAAGAATGGAATAGAATACCTGCTGACAATGAAAAGTTAAACTTTTCTGTGCATGGTACATGTGTAGTGTAAAAGATTGAAAGTCTGAGGCGCGCCATGTTTGAGACTAAATGGCGAATAGGGGAGCTCATAAGAAAACGTTGAAAGGGGCAATTGGTAAAGTTGTCAACCACTGGATGGATGCAAAATTATGTTTATGGAAGAAGGCATGGAGACAGGAAGTGTTAGAAATCATAGCTACTTTCCTTGTGATTATGGAAGAATCAGACAAAAAGAAAACAGAAAATGACAAAAATTGGATCAAGAATGAGAGGGCATCCGAGGAAGAGAATGAGTTTATGGACAGATTGTTGACTGAAGTGAGGCCACCTCATGTGCAAGTAGAAGAGAAAGGAGCAGACGAGCCAACTGTCGAGAGAGATGAGATGGTGTCTAGTTGGTCTGCACATAGTGAGACAAAAAGTATGGTTATTGATACTAATACTTTCAAACTCAAAGAAGATTTCGAATGCATGGCAAAAATGAGAATTTATAAAGACAAAATATCCATGTTTAATAGATAAGAATTGGAATTTTGGGGTGCAGAAGCAAGAAGGCATGCTCAATGTGCATTTGAGAAACTTGAGTGATTGGCTACAAAAGTAAAAGTGGATTTGAAAACAAAAATGTATGGGGCCGATTCACAGAACTAATCTGAGATAAAATCCTAAACGTACTACTTTTGATATTCACGGAAGGCATTTAGTAGTAGTAAAGTTAGGAGTCCTAACTTTACTACTTCTAAATGCCTTCCGTGAATACCAAAAGTAGTAAGTTTAGGATTTCATCCCAGTTTAGTAGTAGTAAAGTAAGGAGTCCTAACTTTACTACTACTAAATGCCTTCTGTGTATACCAAAAGTAGTAAGTTTAGGATTTCATCCCAGTTTAGTAGTAGTAAAGTAAGGAGTCCTAACTTTACTACTACTAAATGCCTTCTGTGAATACCAAAAGTAGTAAGTTTAGGATTTTATCTCAGATTAGGTCTGTTAATTGGCCCCTATGAGTGAGTCATATAAGAAAGGGTTGACAGGAAATCAATTAATGAACCAGAATTCTAAACCACCACAATAAAAAGCTGAGAGAAATATTAGTCATGATTAGAAAGTGAGAGGATTTGGCAAAGTATCAAAAAGAATGGACGGAACCGACTAAGCATGGGGTGTTGAAAAAGAGTATAATGAAGAAAAATGTGAATGTTAGTGATTAAAAATGTAAAGTAGTTGCTAAACAAAAAGTTTCAGTTGAGGAAAGTCTAGAGAGCCACGTATGTGAAAGTACCAGGGTCTGGGAGTGATCTTTCCAAAGAATTTCAGATGCTCTGAGAGAAGCCTGAGAAGTTGTATACAAAGGTGGAAAGGAGTTTGACCATTTCAAAAGCAATTTGAGCAGATTTGGATGCTTTATTATCTATTGTTGTGCCTCAAAATGTGTGGTGTGAGTGTATGACTATAGTACTGTGGCCAGTATAAGAACCAAAGAGAGAAGCTCCTTTTCTCCAACTGGTATGAAGAAATATAATGACGTTATTAGGCATTTGAAAACAAAAACTCCCCACATAGAAACAAGTATATAGGGCAAAGATCATGAGAGTGGTGAAAGATTCAGGTGAATTTGCGCATTCATATTATAAGAGATTAGTGCAGATTGATAGACTGTATATTGGAGTTCCTAAACTCATGGAAGATGGCATTTCTGGACACATTTCAAGTTTTGTCTTTGGATTGCATTTCGATATTAGTTCATATATTGAGCGAAATATAATGTATTGACAGGACAGATCGTTGGATGAAAAATTGGCTTTCAGGAAAGTATGGTACTGATTGTTGCACAGCTTAAAAGAAAACAACGAAGTAGAAATTGATGGTGCTCAAACAAAGTTTGTCCAAAAGGGTTGTGGTATTGGGTTCCCAAGGCCTACATGTTCCGAAGATAACCCACTTACACTGAAAGAACTGTTGGCACGGAAACTGAAAAAATGCAGAGAACAAGTTTATTAAGACCCCATGGGGTGGTGGTACATTCCTACAGCACCCTTCGGTAATGCAAGAGGTATCACACCGAACATCGGTGTGACCCCCTCTTTTATACGTTTAACAGGTAATAAAAAGAACAGGCGGTACAAAGTTACAGAGTATTATGGACATATATGGTCATGTTTTGGAACACTGCCAGCTCATTGGAGGGTTTCAAACCCACTGGTCAGTTTGCAACACATTCCGAAGGGGTGACTGGTCAATGTGGACTGCGCATGTACAGGCTTGACCGTTACTAAAAATAGCCTGTTGCTGGGCAAACTCAAGTGGTCAATGGCACGGACAACGGACTAAAGGCCATACTGGCCACGAGGCCGCTCATGATCTAAGATGGCCGCCGTAACACGCAAAATGGCGTTTTCAAGTTTGGCCAATATAAGAATGAAACGTGTAGCTACAGTTAAACGCTAACTCGGCCATCATCAAATTACGACAGGGTGGTCAAGGTGGTTTTCAGGCACTCGGTTATGGTGCTGGTGTTGGTGTGCAAGTTGTTAATGCACAAGGTAATGGTGCTCAATTTGTACAGGGTGGAAATGGTGGTCCTTGTGGCAGAAGTTTTACGAACAACATTCCTAATCAAAATATTAATAATGCACAAATGATAAATGGCCCTTGCCAAATCTGTGGGAGAAATAGGCATTGGAAACAGAATTGTACATTTGATCTAAATCGATTTAAAAGTCAACTGTTTCTGTCCACAGCATTCAGAATTTAAAGTGGTTCAATGGGAACATGCCTTCACATCTAATCATGCAAAAGGATTCTCAAGAGAGTTTTAAATTGCAGCAAAAACCTTCAATGATTAATAATAATATTCTACAATTTGCAAGCACACTCAGATTTCCCATATGACAGAAGTCAGCACTACTACAGAGACTGAGGGGGTGTATTGCATGCTTGTTGCAGTCCCCGAGGAAACCCAGAAGGGCCCCTTTGTGCAAGGAGAAGTGAATTGTCACCCAGTATAATTTTCTATCTATACAGCAGCTCCTCACTCACACGAAGTGAGTGTGCAAGTGAAGAAATGGCTATACAAATCACAAATTCACATGATCAAGATTGAGTTACTTGGATGCAAAGGGGGCAATAGAAAGAGTTTAGGGATGGCAAGTCAACAAAAAGTTAAAGAAGCACAAGAACAACCAAGAGATCAACAAGAATAAAAACAAAAACATAAGAACAATAAGAAAATCAAACTTCAAAAACTCAAAAAACTCGAACTCTGAAAATTCCAAGAGGCACTCAAGGCGCTCCAGTGGTAAGCTGCACAAATCCGATAACAAAGGAAGATGAAACCAAATCTTATGGAACAAATATGAGTGCAGATTGAAGCTTGATATGAGCTGATTGGTCTCAAGGTGTGACAGATGGAAAAAGAGAGTTGCAAAGACTTGACCATTATTAAGAAAGTTTAGAAAAATCAGCTGAAACAGTGACACATCAAAATGACAGAGATTCTGAAAAGCCTGAGGTCAGGTGATCAACAACAGTCAATGTGCCAACGAAGAAGCACACAGCTCATAAATGGGAATATTTGGTAATGATTGAACCAGAAGAGACCTTGATCTGAGCAACAATTTAATTCTGTTGGAGGAACCTCCAAGAATAGACATGAACTGAGAAGGAAGGTGATCAACACTCAATGCTTGACTGATGTAGTTAAGTAACTGAATTTTTGAATTTTGAGAAGAAAGTTTGGGATGTTAGCTATTTCATATTTTGCCAGAAAATCTCTTTTAGATTAGAGACTTAATTAAATGTTTAAGCTCGTAATTTTAGTAGTAATGCCCACATTTTGAAGAAGAAGAACTTTGTACTTTAGGTATCCAACTGAAAATATGTTTGTGCCTGCATTGAATTTTATGAACTGAAATGCTGAATTATATTCTTGTATCTGCTTGTATCAACTAATTCGTAAAACTGAAATTACTTACACCAAATTTCCAACATTAATGAAGAGCCTATTTTTTTAATGGTTGACCTTGATTAGAGGTTTTGGGCCAATTATACTAAACAGTGATCACAAATTACTGGCTGCAATTTGCTACCAGGAATTTTGCAACAAGTGTAGTATTTTGCGTAACAATTTATATACTAATAGGTTGGTTCACAAATTACCGAATCATAGTAGGTTGTAATTCACTAAATATTAATGAAGTAGGTTAAAAATTATGACTCACTATGATTCGCTGCCAGTGACAGGATTGTGGCCTTCTGGAGTCAGCAGAACACCATCTCTGTGACTGCTTTTAAACAAAGCTATCCTTTTTAGGTCTTGCGTGCGCAGCGAGCATGTGCTGCATAGGAGACCGTTAGCCATCGTGCAGCTCTTTTTCCAAGCACAAAGCGCTGCACTCACCCAACCCCTCCCACTTGTTTACTTCTTCAAGCCACTCTGTGCCTTGTGCCCTCTCATCTGAACTCGCTATTGCACTATCCCCTGGTTGTTTGTATCTTGTGTCTTAGATTTTAAGTTTCCCACATTGTGCCATTATTGTTTGCATCCTCGTTGCCCACACTGTGCCATTATTGTTGTATTTTTAGCACTTGCCTGCTCTCCCCCCATCCCCCCACTTGTGTTCAAATACTGGCACTCCAATGGCAGCATGGCTGATGCCTCGCATTCACTCACTGCAGGAAGTCAAGTGTGCGTGGTTATACATATCATAGTTTTCAAAGATGCTCAGCTCACAATGCAACTGGAAGTCCCTGTTCTAGCCTCTGAGATCTTCAAAACATCGACAACACTGTTTACTGCTACGGACCAGGAGTAGTCCAAACATTAGAAATTATTTCGGTGACTGCGGCCAAAATACGGTTTGTGTTACCATACAATTCCTTGTCGCAAGGTCACGACTTTCCCTGTCCTGGAACGTCCTGTTTTATTTAATTTGTCAGGAGTCTGCGTTCCTTTAACTTGCTGAAAATAGAGTTACTCTCAGAATTAAATAATTAATTATGAGAATGTCCACACCGCAATAGTGGTGTCCTGGTGACAGGGAGGCCTGTGAATCCCAGTGGCTGTACGGGTGTATTTTTTGTTTTACATTCAAAGGTTGGTTATTCGTCGTTGTGCTGTCAGGTAACCCCGTCAACTCCAGTTCTAATGTTCCCTTTAGTGAAGCTACTCAATTACAGCTGCACAAATTGATGCAATCCCAAGAAAAGCCTTTGATGATGTAACGCCAAGCACCCTGAGGCACTCTTTGATCCATTTCAGACCCGCTTTTACATATGCAGCATTTAACACCTTGGCTGCTAGAGGTATTCTCCCCCGGTGCTGCATTCCCAGATTTTCCATTGTTCATGAAGAGCTCAGCTCGTCATCAGCACAGGTCAACCCTCGTCATGACCATCGAAGGGGTTAAGATAAGGCAAGGATCACAAATGTAGATTGTTTAATCGTCAAAGTGCACCTAGGAGGCATTTTGGGATAAATCAGAATAAGTAACACCCCAAGTGGTTGGTCAAGCCCATGCTTTAAGAGCTGGTTTATAAGACTATATATGCACAAAACAAGCACTGGTAAAGCCAGTAGGTCTGCTTACTTTAGAAATGAGTCATTCTTCAATGATTAGCATATTTGTCTGTGTGTGTGTGGAAGGGGGAGTTCGAAAGTGATAATCAGTTAATAGTTAGATGGGTGAGTGAGTGCATGGATGGATGGATGCACACCAGTTATAAAAATCTTGTAGGCTGACACCTCAGAGCAGTAACACAGTTTACAAAAATGCGAAGAATTACCAATATGCCAGTGCAAGCATTACACTGGAACTGAACCAGTGTGGCAAGAGCGCCGACATCTATTGAAACAAGCATTGGCATAGCCAATAGGTCTCGCTGTTGGGACCATATAAGTATTTAGTTATGCAGCACAATATCCTTGGTGCAACAATATTAACTGTAGCATTTTTAAACACGTATAAGGCCCAAAAGGCAAGACCTATTGACTATGCCAATGCTTGTTTAAATGTAGTTAGTATAACAAAAATGTTTTTAAGAGTAGTCAGTACTCTTAAAAAATGTTTCTGTCAACATTCACGAAGGGTAATGGATCCCTTGAGGACCACTTCCCGTTTGTGAATGGCTTATCATAACATTTGTGTAGTCACTAAAATATTACATTTTTGTGACTAAATCAATATTTAGGAGTGACACCCTCAACACTAACCTTCCAAATACCGATTCAGTATGTAGTTGCATACCGTAATTGAGATTCAGCAACATACCAAAAAGTCATTTTGTAACAGCAGATGGTCCAATTTTGCCACTCGGAACCTTCAAGACCATAAACAAACTTTGAATATCTGGCCCTCACTTTGTTATGTTTATGACAGTTTTTAATTGAAAAAAAAGATGGCTATTTACAAACAAATATTTTGCTTGGCTCTTAAACTACTTGTTTTTATGATTTTAATTTTTTTAGATTTAATTGGCATATATGTGTCCATCCATACTATTAGGGTAGGCATAGTCATTTTAAGGGAGGTTTTAAATGTGATTGTGGAAAGAAGAAGACAATATATCGGAAAAGAAAGAGGGAAGATAATGCACCTGATGATATCAAAGCCTGAGTCTTTGATGAAATGTGAGCCTGGGAGAAGACAAAGATTAAGAAACCAAAAATTAACTGAGGATGTTTTGTAGGATAGTACATGGCATAGTGGATGGCTGGATGGCTTAGTGAAAGGGTGAAAGGCTGAATGGATGAATGAAAGGGTGAATGGATGGATAATGAGAGAAAGGATAGACAGATGAGTGAGTGGAAGGATGGATGAGAGAAAAGGTAAATAGATGGATGTATGGGTGGAAGGGTAGATGGACGGGTAAAAGGATGGATGGATGAGTGAAAAGATGGGTGGATGAGTGAAAGGTTGGATGACAGGTAAGTGAATGGGTGGATGGATGAGTAAACTGATGGATGGATTGATGAATTGATAAGTGAAATGGTGAATGGATGGATGGATGAGTGAAAGGGTGGATGTAAGGCTGGATGAGTGAATGAAAGGGAGGGTGGATGAGTGAAGGAGTGAAAGGGTGGATGGATGAGAGAAAGGATGGATGGATAACCATCACCCCCTTGAAATGGCACAGATTCCAAGGAAGTCGTTAAAAAATCAATGTTTAATGCACCTAGCAGGCCTTCGTCTGCTGGCTGAAGTAAATACAACTTCTGTCCAGCACTCCTTGTTAATCCAAACATCCTTGACGATTCAGCCATACTTAACTTGGAACTTGTCCAGTTATGATAGATTTTTACTGACTCGATTCAGACTCAACATCGTTTCCACCGATTTGTCACCTTTCCAATGGTTAATGACTGGACTAAGTTGTTGTGTCCTTGTCCTTGTGATCAAAAATCCCCTCAATCGCTTTTACACTTAACCCTTTTTTGTAAATTTTATATCGAACCAGAAAGTGATGGCTCGTACCAATTCTAAAAAGTCAGGGCCATCTACCCATCCTCCACCTTGGGGGTGCCCAGGAGTGGAAGCCTCACAGGGAAAGCCAGGATGGGTTCCACAGCGGTATTCGTACAAGTGCCTTGAGACCCTTGCGGGTGAGTGGTGCGCTATACAAGTATAAATTTACATTTACTTATGAACTGAATATATTAATGCTAGTTGTATGTTTTTTAATCGGAAAAACTTGAATGTTAATTTTATTATGTAAATAACTTACTGTGATGATTTTAACAAATAATCCTTGTATTTCTTTGGAAATGTATTTTTAAGATGTTTATACTTTTATGGTTTTCCTTTTCCAAATGAAACCAAATAAAGTAAACAATGAACGAGTGAAAGGGTGGATGTAAGGCTGGATGAGTGAATGAAAGGGAGGGTGGATGAGTGAAGGAGTGAAAGGGTGGATGGATGAGAGAAAGGATGGATGGATAAGTAAAGGAGTGAAAGGGTGGATGGATGAGAGAAAGGATGGATAGATGAGTGAAGGAGTGAAAGGGTGGATGGATGAGAGAAAGGATGGATGGAAGAGTGAAATATGGGATGAGTGATGAGTCAATGTATGGCATGAATGGATGAGTAGATGGATGGGTAGATGGATGGGTGGATGGAAAGGTGGATGGCTAAATGAAAGGGGGATGGAGAGGGAAAGGAAGGATGGATGACTAAAAAGGTGAATGGGTAGAAGGATGAGTCCCTGGGGGATGAATGAGTAAGTGAAAAGATTGATTGGGGGTGAAAGAGTAAATGGCTGGATAAATGAGTGAATGGGTGGATGGAGGGATGGATGAGTGGAATGTTGGCTGGAAGGATAGATGATGGATAGGTTTGCAAATGGTTGAATAGTGATATGGATGGGCACACAGATGGAAGGACAGAATGAATGATTAAAGACTGAATGATGGATGAAAGAATGATTATACCATGTAAAACGCATTATCTTAAGTACATTTCCTATAGATTGACTTTCACATTTATATGAGGCATTGTCGCTATATAATATGTGTGTGATGTAACACACTCTGGCACCCTGTCTTAATCACTTGAGATGAGTAGCACTATAAAAGAAATTAAATACACATGAGAAAGGATCTATGTGAAGAGGAGGGTCACCATTGCAGGGTGGTAGCAAGGCCGCACTTTCTGGACTGGGCATTGTGTGTTTCCTTGGCAGGCTGGAAAGGGGGGTGGGGAAGGGCGGTTTTGTTACCTCAGAAAGACCTGCACATTTGCTCAAAGCTGTGCGCATACTGAAAAACCATGAAGTGCATAATTGTCTCAACCTAATATAAACTTCTTTTCACTTGTAGTTAAGTGGTTGTCTATTTACTTAGTTATATACTATTGTGCGATCTCTTCTGATGTGTCTGTAAAACTTACCTTTTGTTCTGAATTTTGACCTCCTGTCCTGAATTTTTGTCCTGAACTTTGACCCTTTGTCCTGAATTTTTACACTCACCGTCCTGAATTTGCACCCATGCCAGTTGGTCACCCTAGCATTACTAGGCAAAACATATAATAACAGTATATTATTCATTTTAAAATTGGTTATTGTTTAGTTTGCTTCAGTAGTGTTATTTCACTTCCCTTGTTTGTCGGTGAAAGATAATTTATATTTGTTAATGATTTAGGTGTGTCACAGAATAAATGTTTTATGTTGCACAATTTCTAGGATGTTTATTGGTTTATGGTATTTATCTTAGTACAGCACTATGGTTAAACTTACTGCTATGTTGAGAGCATTGCTTTTCACTTCTCGGAAACTATAAAATGTGACTTTTCTTGTGTGCCAGACTTCTTGCTTACTTCCACAAAAGCAGACTTCGCAACAGTTTGCTTATTTTATTGATGCATAGAGAATTTGCTATACTTTCTTACAGAGCAGCCCCTACGTTGGACTGGTATCTTACTTAACAATTCAACTTTTCTTTGCTTTTGAATAGAACGGTCTACACATTAGATTGTTCTCTGATTTATATCTCTTCTTGGAGGCAGACTACATATTAGACCTCAATATTGATTTTTCTCCATTGACTACTGGAGAAGGGAGGCTCAATGGTTAGAGCAGCATACCCTGATGCAGAGGTCTGGCCCGGGACCAGGGTTCAATTCCCCGCCTCGGCGGGTCTTGGGCTCAAAATTCCACGGACCTGATAATTCTTGCCTCGGTGCCTATTCCAATCAAGGAGTCCCACTCTGCAACTCTGGGCAATAGCTTGCTTAATCTCCACAACGGCCCCCACAACGCTAAGGATGCCTGGCCTCCACCTTGGGGGTGCCCAGGAGTGGAAGCCTCACAGGGAAAGCCACGATGGGTTCCACAGCGGTATTCGTACAAGCGCCTTGAGACCCTTGCGGGTGAGTAGTGCGCTATACAAGTATAAATTTACATTTACTTATGAACTGAATATATTAATGCTAGTTCATTATTGAACTGTATATTGACTATGGCTTTTTCCCTTATTTTTTTGACCTCTCACAAATGTCTTTATGTGTATGCATTGTGGATACCGATAAAGATCTGACTAACCTTTGCCAACAATAATGGTGCCTAATTTAGAATTTTTAGTTTTTTCCTTCAAAGGTTTTCTTTATTTGTACTAGAGCCCCAGTCCTTTGGTACTCAAACAGCCTGATCCTAGGCATCTACACACTGAATGTATTAGTGCAAAGCACTGACAGCAAGTACCCCGTTCACCTACATTTATGTCTGCCCATCTACATGC
Organism: Lissotriton vulgaris; assembly: GCF_964263255.1. Classification (NCBI taxonomy): domain Eukaryota; kingdom Metazoa; phylum Chordata; class Amphibia; order Caudata; family Salamandridae; genus Lissotriton; species Lissotriton vulgaris. Next base: position 1,508,589,697 of record NC_141691.1, on the reverse strand, counting down.
AGTTTAGTTTTTAATTGCCCCATAGTGATGCTCCTGAAGACATTCTGAGGAGTTGCTATTCTCCTTTTAAATGTGAAAGATCAAGGCCCAAATTTATGTAGAGGTCACACAATGCAGTGCAGCAAGTAAAGTTACTGCTGTATGTTGTTTGAAAAGGAGAAAGCAGAACAACTGCCATATCTACTAAGATGTGTGCAGTGTTGCTCTCTCTCTACGCTTGTGCAATTTTGGCTGCCATGCTTCAACACAGCCATCCCTGCACCATAGTGTAAGCATGTCTGTGTTGTGGGAAACATAGGTTTTGTGTTATACCAAAGCTCATTTTTAAGGTGTTTCCTACTTTGGATGTTTGCTGTACAATGCAGCACACACAGGGGAAATGGAAATATTTCTTATTTTTACACCTGCCTTAAGTAGGCACAGAAGTTTGACAGAAATCCCTGTCTACAATTATTTGTAGATAAGGATTTGCGTCAACACTTTGGTGGTTGTTAGGAGCACCAATGCACCACCCATGGAACACCCCCTCGAGGCAAAGTAATGCAAGCAGTGTAGTGTGCAGCTTTGTGTTACTTTTGGTTACAATACAATGCAACTCACAATTTGCATTAGGTTGTAAATTGTACCACAACACTATGCATCTGGTCTGAAGCTATTATCTAAAGACTGGAAGGTAGGCTCCATCCTGCCATTATTAAAAAAGCCCAACTTAGACACGGGCGACCCCAACTATCGACCAATTACTTGACTTCCATTCCCCGCCAAACTAGTCGAAAAAATTGACAACAATAAACTGAGCACCTTCCTAGATAAAAACAAACGGTCTGGACTCTACTCAGCTTGATTTCCGAAGTCACCACAGTACCCAGCTAGCACTGTTCACAGCTACAGAAGAAATCAGGCAGACAATAGACAGCAGAGGTAATGCGGCTTTGATCCTTTTAGACCTTTGAGACGCATTTGATACAGTTAACCTTGCTCTCCTAATTGATCGCCTTGATTCAATTGGGATCAAAGGTAATGCTCTCAGCTTATTTCTTCATTCCTAGCTGACCGTATTCAGTCTGTCTCCCTTGGTGAATTCACCTTGCCAGTTTTCTCATTACCTTGTGGATCCCCCAGGGCTCATCTCCGAGCCCGACTTTGTTCAATCTTTATGTCGCCCCACACACTGTCTTAATCAGATCATTTGGCTTCTCCTTAGTTTCCTACATGGATGAAACACAGATTGTTGTGTCTGTTACTAATAACCTTGGAGCCACAGCAGCTCAGTTCCACAACTGCATGCTTCACATTGGGAAGTGGATGAGCAACAATCGTCTTGGGCTAAATTAATCAAAAACCGAGGTCTTGCTGTTTGGCAATAATCCTTCATTTGTTCCTTTTGGTCTCACAACTGGTGGCCCCAAGAACTTTGGACTTTGCCTATGCCCAGTGACAAGGTAAAAAACCTTGGGATGATTATTTACAGCAATTTGTCCTTCGAAGGACAAATAAACCATATTATCTCCTCAGGTTTTTTTTATATTGAAAACTTTAAGGAAAGTGTTTCCTTATATTTGTTCAAGCCTGCAGAAGAGGGTAGTTAAAATTCTCATATAGTCAAAAAGTTGATTATGGCAACGCCCTCTTTATCAATATTCAAAAGCGTTTTCTTCACAAATGACAAACATTTCAAACGCTGCTGCGTGGTTACTATTGGACATTCCGAAACATAAATCAGCTTCCCAAGCATTAATCCAACTACACTAGCTCCCTGTGGATAAATGTATTCAGTTTAAGGCACTCTGCATTGCCTTTAGTGCTCAACAAGCTGACGGCCCTGACTACATGATACAGCGTTTTCAACGCTATGTGCCGACTCGCCCCTTACGCTCATCCACAAGCGGCAATTTCGTGGTCCTCAGATTAAAAAAAAGTGAACTGGGGATGGAGAGGCTTCATTGTATGAACCTCAAGTCAATGGAACGCTCTGCCTATGGAACTCAAACTTAGGAAAGATCTGCTAGATTTCAGGAGAGTTTTGAAAACTTGGCTATTCAGTAAATAAATCTTCCTAGCTTAGTATCTGCTTAGCGCCTATATACCCCCAGGTAATTTGTTGCAATTTATACATTTTATTTTCATTTCATTTCATGCATCTGGTCTGAGTTGAAAAAGTAATGCAAACCCAACTTAAAGTGTTTACAAATCTGTGCCAAAATACATTACTAGGACGCAAATAACAAGTATAATTGTTCATGATAAAATCAATAGTCTGTTTTACATATGAAGCGATATGAAATTCCAAAGTTTTTCTAGACTTATCAGGATCTAAGAGAATATAGATTTTACCCCTTTACACAAAAAAAGCTTCCGAACTCTCATCAATATTTTTAAAAATAGTCAACCTACAAAACTGATTGTTCTATCTATCGTATAATAAAAGCCTAATTTAACTCTCCTGATCATTAGATTAGTCCACATTAAATATCTACTGATAACATGAAATCATCCCTGTGTTGTTAGAGCACAAACTTTACTCTTTGAGGGAATTAACCAGTTTATTTGCCATGCTTTATCTCAAATTAAACACGATGGACCTGAATCACAAACATAACCCACATTTTTGAGTAATTTATCATTTTGATTATGTTCACTACTTTTTCCTTAATCAGAAAATCCAAATGTAAGTTACTACTAAAATTAAAAACAGTACTACATCTTGCAACACACACGGCCAACCACTGGTACTGCAACACCATCCCACTGAAAATATTGGAAGTAGGGAATTAATATAAAACCCCATAGGAAATAATAACAAATTCCAATAAATGATTTGAAATTATTAAACATATAATTGAAAATAATTTCTTTTAAAAAAGACATAAAAATTGGTAGATAGGTATTGTTTGAACATCCTTGCCACAAGCCCTGGCGACTGCCTCCTGCCACTGGCCTCTCTCCTAGGTGTTCACTTGCTGAACCGCAGCTCCTAATTTAATCTCTCCATTTTGCCTGACTTTTAAATTGCGGCCCAGCCAGGACTGCACGTCTTGAATAACCTGACCACAACCACTTTGGGGGCATCCTGAAGTAGGCGCAGGTGAGTTGCGCCTTGCCACAAGCCTGGAAGACTGCCTCCTGTCCCTGGCCTCTCTCCTAGGTGTTTACTTGCCGAACTGGAGCTTTTAATTCCCCAATGTTCCCACCTCCTGACCCCAAAATGACCGCGTAGCTAGCACTGAAGTGTATGCCCACAAGTAAAAGTTCCGACACCGCACTGCGATCTCACAAATGTCCCCCCCATGATGTACTCAGACCGCCTACCTCTCCTGCTCCACCACCGGGGCATCTAGAGTCTTTCCTGGAATAGGAAAACAAGTTTTCACCTCGCTCCACAACGCCTGACCCCAAAAAGGTGGTCTAGTCAGGATCGATCCTCTAGAAGACCCTTGACCACAATCAACAACCGACTCCCTGAAGTGGGCACTAGCAACCCTAGACCTCCGTCAAGCCCAGGTGTCCGCCTCCCACACCTGGACATCAGGAAATTCCCTAAATTGAATCAGAGCACAAACTGCTCCTGTGCTCTACATTCGCCTGACCACCTCAACCGTGTTTCTGTCGAAGTGGAGACCTCATACAACTAGACTGAACCTACAGCAAAGTCCTGCAATCGCCTGAACAATAAATGGCCACCTCATTCACTTTGTGGAACTGACCAATAAATAACCAATTCACATTGTGGAACTGACCAATAAATGGCCACCTCACTCGCATTGTGGAACTATTAGATCATTGCTCAAGAGAGCCTACACTCCCAATAGCCACCATAGATCTACAAGCTAACCCTAAGGCAACCTAAGAATACCCTACAACCTTCTTGGATCCTCACACCATACAGTTGCACCGCTGAGCCCCCTCACCATGACTGCCTCCCTTTCACCCCGCTCCTGGGAACCTCCCCTCCTATATACTACCTGGACCCCTTATTTAGTTACTACTCCCTCTTCGTAAATACCGCAGCCCGACTGACGAGGCACTGTCGCGGGGGCAAGCTCTTTTATTCCCTAACGCAATAGCAACCACTACTACCCCACCCCCCTCCAGAAACTAAGCTGACTCAAGCTCCCCTACTTCCTATCTCTCCCTTGAGGTTCCGTGACGATTTGAACCCGTGTTTTCAACATTGTCGTAAATACATAATTTTGGTATCAGTGAACCGCAAATGATCCATTTAGCATATCCTGGTGTTTTCGCTATGCTACGAGCAAGAGTACTCCTGTTACAAACACATTTCTGATCTACCCATGGCATCCATCTTAGATTATGGCAGCCATTTTGTGTTTCTTGCCCTCACATAGACAATGGACACGCAATGACCTGTGATTACTTCATTTCGATTAAGGACACGTAGGCTTTGGCCGGCGAGTCACCTCTCTAGTGACACGTGCACCTTTAGACAGAACACGCCATGGTTGCATGACTCGACAGAAACTGCCTCCTCTGCCTGAGGCCAGTCCTGCTATACTGGTTCCCGTGTTCGTTGGCCTGATCATGATTAGGCGGCCGAAGTCGGTAGCCTTGCCCATTTACGACCCACAAACATCTCTTATCCTGCTTTTCGATCTTCTACACCTGGCTCTGCTCCTTTCCTTCTGGGCCTTTATTAGGGGAAGGTAACGAAATTTACGATGAGGCGGTCCGGCTCTTGAATGAAAAGTTGACATGGGATTATGATGGATCAGTGGGAACCCCTCGTTCGTAATGTTTTGACATCAGATATTGTTGACGATTCCTGTGCAACGCCAAATATTTATTGTTTAGGACGCAAAGGTTTAGGAATGTACTATCATGTAAAGAATTTGCCCGAAGCCTAATATTTAGTATATAAGGAGCAACCCTCTTTGTACAAATCGAACAGGCTCCTAGATACTGCCCGTGTGTAGTTTCTGTGACTTCTGTGTCCCTGCAGTAATAAACCTTTGGTCTTTGACGCCACCATCGAGAAGCCCGTGTTTCTGTTTATTTGTGCACCGAGACAGGTAGAACTCCGGGGTCTTCGGGTGTTATCCCTGACACCTCTGGACGGAACCAAAAAGTCCAGAACTCCAATTGGCGCCCAACGTTGGGCGACGTCATTCGGTACCGGTCCAAAAGCCTGAAGAGTTCGAGAAGCTTCGTGTGAAGATTCCTGAGGGAGGCGCCCCACTTCATCGATCCCGGCATATCGCAAAAGTGGCCCGACGTTCTCTTCCACGAGGGTTCCCGTTCGGACGGCTGCAGTGGTCCGTTGCCTTGACCGTCGCCCTGTCTTGGACCCGAGGTGCAGTCCTTAGTACGGCGAGACGTGACGGGTTTCTCCTTGGTGACGTCTTCAGTGCCTCAGTTAAGTATTAAGTGGTTGCTAGTTGGTTACTTCGTAAGGGTTGCTCCTGCTTGGATAATCCTTTTTAGTTCTTGGTTTGGTTTGGTTTCGTAAGATTATCACTGGTTGTTCTAGTTACGATAATCTATTGGTTTAGTTTGGGTATCGATACATTTGTTCGCTTTGGTAGGCCTAAGTTCTTGGTTCGAGTGCACATTTTTGTTTGTGTTTTTGTCTATTCTGTGTTCCGGATTATAAAATGGTAAGTCGGAAAAATTGTATGTTGTCGTGTTTTGGTTGCAACAGTGATTCCCGGTTGGAGGACTCATGCCTGGTTCCTCCGATCGGAACTCCTCTTTATGATTTGTATTGTAAGTTTGGTGTGGGTCCAATATCTTATAATGAGGTATGGATCCGATATACTGAGAAAGACGGTGTCCTTAGTTGGCCACTGTATGGTAGTTTTGAACCTGAAGTCCTTGATAATTTGGAAGTGAAGGTGTTTAAGAAGAAAGCCCGGCCGGCAATGTTTGATTCTTTCCGTTATTGGCGAAAAGAATCCAAACAAAGAGAGATTAAAAAGTTAAAGAAAGAACAGAAAGAGCAAGAGTTGACTTTAGAACAAGCTGCTAAGCAGCTGCAACTCAATGAGTCTGAGAAAGCAATGGAGGTGGCTGTTAGAGAGCGTAATTTAGCGATAGACAAGTGCTACCCTGCCTTGCCATCGAGTACAGCTAAGGCGGTAGAGGACCCCGAAAATGATCCTCTGTTGTCTTATTTGTTAAGGTCACCCCCACCGTATGCACAGGGTGCTACAGCTCCACCTTTACCGAATGTTCAATTACCGGTTGCTGGACAACCTGGTATTCCTGCTCCCGCTCCCCTGAATCAAGCTCCTGTACCTCCTGTGGTCAATGTAAATGTTCCTTCGGCACCCCCTCTTCCAGGGTTGCCGACTTCTATACCTATACCTGCATCACTTACACCTGTTGTTTCACAAGCTACTTTGCCTGATACTCCTACTGTTCCTGTTCTATCTATTCCAACTGCTACTGTATTTTCTGCTTCTGCTAGTATTATGACTCCACTTTCTGTTCGTCGAAGAATCACTGATTCTGTCTCCAATATTCTGTCTCCCTTCTATAAAACTTTAATTAAGACTCCTGCCTCTGACTCTGTTCAGAGACGTAGTCAGCTTCCCAGTACTGAAGAACGGGGAATATTAGATTCCACCGCTCTTAGATGGATTTCAAAAAGTAGAAGATATAGTACTAGAGATGTATTAGATACATTTATGCAATGGAAAGAACCGACACAACGATATGTGTTCGACGAAATGTGCTCCCTTTTGCGTGAGGAATTAGAGGAAGATGACTCTGAATCAAATCTAGAAGACTTAATTAATGTTCAGAAAGAGTTTGCTGCAGGTATGATAGTTGGTCAGGATATAAAGGAAGCAATGGAACTAATTTTAAGCTATAGGAATGATCCATCCCTTCGTTCACCGAGAGAGTTAGAGAAACGTAGTACGAAGCAGAATCGCCAATATCCAATGAGGGAGGTTCCTCCAATTTGGCGCGAAGCTGTGCAAGCTGACGCAGTGAATGGTATCGCTGCCGTTCCGGCACAATTCCAGAGAGTGTGGATACACATTCCATGGAAGCGAGCTGAAATATTAGCAGTGAAACAGGCCTTGCCTGATCCGCGTAAGAATCCCGCCGGATACTACAAAGAGTTAGCACAGACAGTTGAAGCTTGCGTGATGAATTTAGCGGACATTGACATGTTATTTGGGAATGTTGTTCCGCAACCAATTTGGGCTAAAATTCGTAAAGAGAATCATCCCGTTGCCCTAGGTGGTGATTGGGCAGCTATAATTGCGGCGGATGGTCAGCAAATAGGTGGTTCCAAACCTGAACCTCTAATTGCTAATTTACCAGGTAGAATAATTGACTTAATGAAGACTCTGATGCCAGCACTGCGCGTTAACTGGGACAAGTTGGCCGCATGCAGGCAGAAGAAAGACGAAAGTGTCTCCGATTTTTTCACAAGGTTCGAAGAGACTTTCGTAGATCACAGTGGTCAGGATATGAGCACAGAAGGAGGACAGAGACTGTTTGTTGATAAATTTGTACACAATCTGCTGCCAGAGCTCAGTAATAAATTGAAAGATTCCGAGAGTGCGTGGGCTGTCTCTACAACTGCGCAAATACTTGCAACTGCACAGTATTGTGAAAATAGGGATAAAGAGGAGAAGGAAAAGTCAGATAAGAAAACGAAAGATTTAAAAACTAAAGTTCTTTTACAGCAAGCATATCCGCCTCGCACGAATCAGACTAATACACAGCAAGGGTCAAATCAAAGGACAGATTATAGTTCGCCGAGGCCACAATACCAGTGGAATCAGTGTGCGTACTGTAAGAAAGAAGGTCATTATAAGAATGACTGTCCAGTCTTAGCGCAAAATAATGCTGCAGCAGCTCAGAGAGGTCGTGGTGGTTCCATGCAGAATTCTAGAGGTCGAGGACGAGGTGCTATGTCTCCACAAATGAATGATCCTCCTTCTAATCATTTTGTTTAACGGAATGGACAGTCTGCCCAACAAAATAGATCTCAACAGTATCATGTTGAAGACTATTGTGAAGTTGATGAGGGATTTCAGCAAACTGAGTACTAGGACAGCCATGGACAGAGAGAGGGAGTAGTATTAGTTCCAGTGGATCAGAGTGGGCCTTATGTCGCAGTAGCAACATCAGGTGTGGTCGAACCGTTTCTGTTGGATACTGGTGCAGCAAAAAGTTCTATCATTCATGCGAAACTCCCTGGCGCACCTTTGTCCGGCTTAACAAATGTTTCAGTAGGTTTTTCAGGCACCCCTGTTTACAACCCCGTATCTGGTCCTTTGTCTATTTCTGTTGGACCGTGTCAATTGAAAGCACCCCTGATTTTGACAACCGGTTGTAATGAAAATCTGCTTGGTTTAGACTTGTTAAAACGCCTATATGTGACATTGCACTGTTCTCCGGCAGGAGTACAGCTTACATTGGGTAAAAGAATAACCTCTCCGATGTACTTGTCAATGGATGCACTCCCGCCAGAGCTGCGTTCACTCCCTGATACTCTTTGGGCGACTGGTCCTAACGATGTAGGGCTTTTAGTAATTCCACCATATGTAGTCACTTTGAAAGCAAATGTCAAATTTCCACGAATTCCTCAATACAAGATTTCTAGTGAAGGTGAACGTGCACTTTTATTGATCGTACAAGACTTGATTAAGAAAGGCGTGGTTGAGGAAACTAGAGGAAATGTCTGTAACAGTACAATATGTAGATGATCTTCTATTGGCTGCCGATGACAAAGATACTTGCAAAGCAGCTACAATTTCCCTATTGCATCATTTATCTAGTTTGAACCACAAGGTGTCACCTTCGAAAATGCAATACTGTTGCCAAGAAGTGACCTACCTAGGTCATCTCTTGTCAAAGGAGGGAAGGAAGTTGACCCCAGAGAGAATAAAAGCAATTACGCAAATGAATGTTCCCAGCACACAGAGAGAAGTACGTGCCTTTTTAGGTATTACCTCATACTGTAGGCAGTGGATCCCAAATTTTTCTCTTTTGGCAAAACCATTGGTAGCTTTGACTTGGAAAAATGTTCCGAGTCCTGTGCCATGGTCTGCTGAATGTCAGGAGAGTTTTTCTGAATTACGAAATGCACTATGTTCAGCTCCTGTATTGGGTACACCTGATTACAGTAAGCCATTCACGCTCTATGTTCATGAGAGAGAAGGTTGCGCGTTGAGTGTTCTGACACAGAGATTTGGTGACAAACAACGCCCTTGTGCGTATTTTTCATCAACATTAGATCCGGTAGCGAGAGCATTGCCTAGTTGTTTGAGAGCTACAGCGGCAGCTGCAGCTTCCATTCGACAATCTGCTGGTTTGGTGATGAACAACATGCTAGTGGTTATGGTTCCTCATGCCGTGGATACACTCATGAACCGAACCAAGACACAGCACCTTACCAGTGCTAGATTATCAGGCTATGAGCTGACACTGTTAGCGAGTCATATTCAGATCAAAAGATGCAATGTATTGAATCCAGCAACATTGTTGCCGACTAATCAGGAGTCGAGTGATTCTGAACCCCATGATTGCTGTTTCAGAACCGAGGAAGAGACTAAAGGACGAATTGATTTAAAAGACACTCCGTTGTCAGATCCAGATGGCACGTTGTATGTTGATGGGTCATGTTTTAAATTGGAGAATGGTGATGTGACTGCTGCTTACGCAGTAACGACTTTGAGTACGATTGTGGAGACTGCGAGAGTGAGTCAGAATTCTGCCCAAGCTGCGGAATTGATCGCACTAATGAGAGCGTGTGTTTTAGCTAAGGTAAAGAGAGTGAATGTGTTCACAGATAGTCAGTACGCGTTCGGCGTGGCCCATAGTTTTGGCCGTTTGTGGAAAGAGAGAGGTTTCATTACGTCCCATGGGACTAAGATTCAACATGGTCAGCTAGTTAACGACTTGTTGGAATCTCTAACCTTGCCGACTGAAGTTGCGATTGTGAAATGCAGTGCTCATAAAGCAATCACGGATGATGTTGGTCGTGGGAATGCTTTTGCTGATGAGACCGCTAAACAGACAGCTAGAAATATGATGAGTAGAATGTATGTTGCTACGTCTGCAAGATGGATTTCTGAGTCTGGAATGTGTGAGGACACAGTGGAAAGTGTGAAAGAAATTCAGAAAGAGGCGACTGAGGAGGAAAAGCTTGCATGGAAAGAGAATACGGGTAAATTGGACTCGAGTGGGTGTTGGATTGATTTGTCGGAACAACAGCGTTGGATGTTGCCTGATGCGTACGTGCTTGCAGTAGTAACGATGGCGCATGGAGCAGCGCACATCAGTTCTAAAGGGATTTGTAAGATGTTGGCTCCGGTCTGGAAGAATGATGGGATTAGTAAGTGTGCAGAGAGAGTGGTGAGAAATTGTATGGTATGCCTGATGCATAATCCTGGCAAGGGAATCCCCACACCCGCTGGTCACTTCGCTCCTCCTTCTTGCCCCTTTGAAGTGATTCAGTTAGACTTCATTCACATGGATCGTTGCAACAATCTAAAGTACGTCCTAGTGGTAGTTTGTGCTTTTTCTAGATGGATCGAAGCATATGCATTAAAGGACAACACTGCCTTGTCTACTGCCAAAATTCTTCTCAAAGAATACTTCCCCAGGTATGGCATGCCACGGATTGTATGGTCAGATAATGGAAGTGAGTTCGTAGGGAAAGTTATGCAGAGTGTGTGTGCCGGTTTAGGGATTAAACAAAAGTTCCACAGTGCAAATCATCCCCAGTCTGCTGGTTTAGTTGAGGGTTACAATGGCACTCTCAAACTAAAACTTGCTAAGATACAAGCATCCACGGGTTTGCCCTGGCCAGATGCACTACCTTTGGCTCTGTTATCCACGAGAGCGACTGTACATTCTAGAGTAGGGCTCAGTCCATATGAAATAGTGTTCGGTCGTCCCGCCAATGTTTGGGGGGTACCTAGGCCAAAGGAATTTAGACAGCTGGAATATTCAATGTTAATTGATTACCTTTTCGACTTGACTGCTAAATTGAGTCTTATTCACCAACAGGTTTTCGATGCATTGCCAAAGCCACCGGAGAGTCCAGGTCATCAGCTGAAACCAGGGGACCACGTCGTCATTCGTAATTTCGCAAGAACGAAAAATCTTCAGCCAAGATTCGTTGGCCCCTTCCAGGAGTTATTGGCGACGAGAACTGCTATTCGTGTGGCCGGACGAAAAAAACTGGATTCACACGACACACGTCAAACGTGTGCCCTTGCCACTTCCTTACGACAACTGGGTGAAGACGGGAATCGGTGCCTCTGAAACTGAACAAATACCCAGGTTTATCCCTTTCAGCGATGCAGAACTAATCACTGACACATCAAACTCTGACTCTCCTCCTGAAACTGCTCTTTTGAACTCTGAACATTTGACACCTGCGACAAAAGAACATTTGCCAGCCACGAACTTGAACATTGCAACACCTGCTGAAAATACACTGTTTCCAGATCAAACAGCTCCTGCAAAACTGAGATACAATTTACGATCTCGCAATATGGACAAATAAAGCAGGAAACTGCCTATTTTATACATTTGAATTTTGATACATTGCCTCCAGCCAGGAAGTTTGCTAATACTTTGCATTTGTTTTGTTGTTTTAAAATTGCCTTGCCGTCTGGGTAGCCGTAGGGTCGTGGCTGTGTGCCTAGTTGAATCTGCGGGGGTCAGACACTAGGTCGATCTTTCTGTTAGTTCTGGGAACTCCCAGGGCTGATAGAGGCATTTTCATCTACGTACACATCATCAGTGGTCGCGAGTGGATTGTAGAAGATGGAGCTTCCTGAGCTGCAACGAGAGAATGTAATTTATGTTCGCAGAAACAGACTTTACAAAATTCTTCACAGCAAATGTTTTCTAATGCAATGTGCCATTACATTTTTGATTGTTTTGATAATGTTGGTGGGTGGAATCGTCTTAGGCGTGCATTTAATTTTTACACCAGTAACAACTACAGTACCTCCCCTTGATCCTGATTCTTCTACTGTTTCTTCTGTACATTCTTTTCACACGTTTCCTGAACACGAACAAGCTCGACGCTCAGAATTCATTAATAACACATTTGTACAGCTCTTGCACCAACACCAACTGGTAGTTAACACTACAGACTGCTGGGTGTGTGGCTTGATACCCCACACTATGGATAAAGGCATTCCCTATCTAGTTTTGCCTTTTAGCTATAATGGATCATTTCAGGCCTTTCATCCATTTTTGCCTATGCCCTCGAGACCTATCCTCCGCGTCCACCACGTTCCACTAAATACAACTCTGTCAACAAAGCTTTAGTCCAGGGAATTATTGACATGATTAGAGACGTCAATAATACTCCATCTTACCCTAGAGATGAATTACGGGTATATCTGAGTTGGAATTCTACAGAGTATCGCCTTAGTTTGGGAGAAAGGAAGTGTAAAAGCTCCACTCCAGTCTGGGTCGTACCTCACCGAGGTCAAGTCTGTTTGCAGGGAAATGGGAGGAATCCGAGAGCTCAGCTAGGGAAGAGTGAGTGCGTTGAGACTTACGTGTTTCCGTCCAACTCTTCCCCTGCCTTTCTTACTGCTAGGGGTACCTACTTCATCTGTCAAGTCAGAGCGTATACATGGTTGCCTGCTGACTTTTCAGGTTATATTGCTCGACTGTTGCCTCCAACGTACACTGCTTCTTCAGATTATCACAAGACCAGAGTAGCAAGAGGTGTCTTCAGCAAGGAAGATACCGCTGGTCAGGAAGCTGGAGACTTCTTTAAAGGTTTCCTTCCGTTCTGGGGGCCTATGGCCAATAGTAGAAATATACGTCAGCTAACACGGGTAGTTGAATCTACTATTACCGAAACTGCTGGTGCCCTTAGCAACTTGACAGCTGAGCTTCAGGCGGATCGTCTCATGACGTTGCAGAACCGTATGGTTCTAGACGTAATACTTGCAGATCGAGGTGGGGTATGCAGAATGATCCAATCGAGCTGCTGTGTTTTTATTCCCAATAACGCTCCAACTGTCTATGAGGCGATCTCTAAGCTACACAAGATTTCCGACTCTATACACGTAGACAAGGGAAACTGGTCCTTAATGGAGTGGTTTTGGACTCTGCTATCAGCGAGGGGATGGAAGGTTCTGATGGTCATTGGTGTCATCTTAGTATTCCTGTTCTCGTGCTGCGTGATTATCCAATGTGGTCCCGCTTTGTGTAGTCTCTGTGCTGCAACCTGTCTCAGAAAACCACCTGCGTTTGGAGAAAAGGAGCGAGAAAGGATGATGATACAGCAACATGTCACTGACCTGATGAGTATAGAATTAGACTCTGACATAGACTGAGTAATTGCCTATGTAAGGGCAAAAGGAGGGTCTGAGGTTCCGTGACGATTTGAACCCGTGTTTTCAACACTGTCGTAAATACATAATTTTGGTATCAGTGAACCGCAAATGATCCATTTAGCTTATCCTGGTGTTTTCACTATGCTACGAGCAAGAGTACTCCTGTTACAAACACATTTCTGATCTACCCATGGCATCCATCTTAGATTATGGCAGCCATTTTGTGTTTCTTGCCCTCACATAGACAATGGACACGCAATGACCTCTGATTACTTCATTTCGATTAAGGACACGTAGGCTTTGGCTGGCGAGTCACCTCTCTAGTGACACGTGCACCTTTAGACAGAACACGCCATGGTTGCATGACTCGACAGAAACTGCCTCCTCTGCCTGAGGCCAGTCCTGCTATACTGGTTCCCGTGTTCGTTGGCCTGATCATGATTAGGCGGCCGAAGTCGGTAGCCTTGCCCATTTACGACCCACAAACATCTCTTATCCTGCTTTTCTATCTTCTACACCTGGCTCTGCTCCTTTCCTTCTGGGCCTTTATTAGGGGGAGGTAACGAAATTTAGGATGAGGCGGTCCGGCTCTTGAATGAAAAGTTGACATGGGATTATGATGGAACAGTGGGAACCCCTCGTTCGTAATGTTTTGACATCAGATATTGTTGACGATTCCTGTGCAACGCCAAATATTTATTGTTTAGGACGCAAAGGTTTAGGAATGTACTATCATGTAAAGAATTTGCCCGAAGCCTAATATTTAGTATATAAGGAGCAACCCTCTTTGTACAAATCGAACAGGCTCCTAGATACTGCCCGTGTGTAGTTTCTGTGACTTCTGTGTCCCTGCAGTAATAAACCTTTGGTCTTTGACGCCACCATCGAGAAGCCCGTGTTTCTGTTTATTTGTGCACCGAGACAGGTAGAACTCCGGGGTCTTCGGGTGTTATCCCTGACACCTCTGGACGGAACCAAAAAGTCCAGAACTCCACCCTGACCCCTAAGACTGCATCTCAATACCCTCCGAACCCATTAAATATAGAACGTTCTGCCACTGCTAACAGCCCCATCCGTAGTCACTACCCACCCTGTCCGCTGGGTTACTAGAATAACCCAGCACAAAAGGATCTACCCACAATGACATCCTAGTTATTATGCCTTCTATCACGACAACCTCCCCCAACCCCCTCTCCTCACCCTACGTAAAACGGCACAGCACAAACTCCCTCTCGACCACCCTCCCCCCAACCTCTCACCAAAATCAAAAAATCAAAAAAAAAACTCAAACACAAACTAATCCCTGAATTCCTCTTTGCTGTCTTATATCATTGTTCCGCTAAAGGTCAAGTAAAAATGGACCTCATCTTTCACACAGTTAGGCCCCGCTATTGGATCTCCACCCTGAGAGCAAAACGTCAAATCACCAAAACCACCAGGACGACCCATGCCTGCAAACTTTCATTCTACACCCCCAACCACCTGCCACACTACGGGATTACCTTGGTGACCATCTACTCCAATGGCATAGTCCTGATCCAAGCCAACAATGCCAACCTTGAGGCTCTTGATCTCCTCTTTCCTTCCCTACATACCAACAGCACCCACGCATTACCCCCTGCCAATGTTACCCACCCACCCGGGCAACCAGTCCCCCATACTAAACACCCACCCTATTCCTCCTCCCACTATCACAATCACCTACGCGCAACCACTACCCCTCTCCAATCCCTCCACCATCAAGGACACAGCCCTTCCCCTGCTCTAATCCATCCTCTAGAACAACCCCCTGTGCAGAACCCCCCCAATCAGTACCGGGCAACCGCAATACACACCCCAAGTCTCCCGATCACCGGCCTCTTCCCTACTGCAAGAAAAAACAACTACCACAACTCGACCCCCCTCATCCTACGCCATATCCCATAACCCAAACTGACAACTCAATTAACACCAAAAGACAACACAACACTATCAGCTCTGCTCCCCGCCGAGGAGACCCCACTCAGGAGCCAACCACCTCCCCTAAAGAAGAGACGGATTGCCGCTTCACCCGTATTGAAAGCCAAGTCGCCATTATAATCCAGGACCTGAATCTTATCCTAACCAACCTCTCGACACTCCAAAACCCCCTAAACACCCACTCTACCCCATCTCCTCCTCCCCCACACTCCCTAGGCCTCCCAAGCCCTGCCCCTAGCCAGTCCCATTGCCCTTCCTCGTCCAAGGCCCCGAGACCGAACAGAGCTATGGAAGTCATGTCCGCGGAGGAAGCGCTCGAGCTGGCCTCCACATACACCACCCCTGCCACTCACGGCCTGCAATTTACGATTCAGGTAATAATCACCAGGTTCAGACGAGATCACTCTTTCACGAAACTCCCCAGACCCCCTGCCTCCCTCATCAACATCCCGACTGAAACAAAAAAAGAGACTCCCTGTACCAACTGCATGCTCTTAAACTGCAGATCTGCAACAAAACATGCTACAGAGCTTGCAGAATCCATCCTCAACCATGACATAGATATCCTTCATCACCGGGACCTGGCTCAATGACTCCTCTCCTCCTATCCTGGATATGCTTGTACACCCGGGCTTCTCTATCATCAACAAAGATAGAAAAGACCAAAAAGGCGGAGGCTTGGCAATTATCCACAACAATAACCTGTCAGTGTCAGAAATTGATACCTTTAACTCCTTTGAATGCCTAACCGCAAACGCAAGAATTGGCTTGGTAGTTTAGTCTGCCCTGTTCCCATGATGCACTGGGCCAGGGACAGACTGATTTGCATATAGCCAGGTTCTGAGCTGGGATGGTGCAGTGAGATAAATAACGGTGATGGATCAAGCCCTGATCTTTGGACTGGGTAAGAGTGGTCTGCTTAATTCAGACACTCTGTTCATCACCACCCCCTTTTCTGAATCGTTTTTGGCCACTATAGGTGTGGCAGGGTATACTCAGACACCGCCAACATCAAAACCACCAACAACAATCTACTGCACTGCCACCTCCTGTACCATCCCCCTGGCAACACCATCACATTCACGGAACACCTATCAGACCTGATCACCCACTGCTCCCTCCGAGATACCAACAACCTCATTCTAGGCAACCTCAACCTCCACTGGAATGATAAAAACGGTGCTCCAGTACAAAACCTCAATGAGCTATTAAATTCCAACAACCTTACCCAGCACTGCTCAAAAGAAACTCATACCACAAAGGGGCAATCCTGGATGCCATCATCGCCCAACACGATCAAGCCCTGATCTTTGGACTGGGTAAGAGTGGTCTGCTTAATTCAGACACTCTGTTCATCAACACCCCCTTTTCTGAATCGTTTTTGGCCACTATAGGTGTGGCAGGGTATACTCAGACATGAGTCCCTTTCTCAATGCACCATCAGGATTCAAGCAAGCCGGGCCGAAGACGGCTGAAATGCCAGAAACCAGTCCCGGGTAGCTTGTCTCCTTTCTGGTGAAGAATTGTCTTGGTAGTTTAGTCTGCCCTGTTCCCATGATGCACTGGGCCAGGGACAGACTGATTTGCATATAGCCAGGTTCTGAGCTGGGATGGTGCAGTGAGATAAATAACGGTGATGGATCAAGCCCTAATCTTTGGACTAGGTAAGAGTAGTCTGCTTAATTCAGACACTCTGTTCATCACCACCCCATTTTCTGAATCGTTTTTGGCCACTATAGGTGTGGCAGGGTAGACACAGACATGAGTCCCTTTCTCACTGCACCATCAGGATTCAAGCAAGCTGGGCCGAAGACGGCTGAAATGCCAGAAACCGGTCCCCGGTAGCTTGTCTCCTTTCTGGTGAAAAATTGGCTTGGTAGTTTAGTCTGCCCTGTTCCCATGATGCACTGGGCCAGGGACAGACTGATTTGCATATAGCCAGGTTCTGAGCTGGGATGGTGCAGTGAGATAAATAACGGTGATGGATCAAGCCCTGATCTTTGGACTGGGTAAGAGTGGTCTGCTTAATTCAGACACTCTGTTCATCACCACCCCCTTTTCTGAATCGTTTTTGGCCACTATAGGTGTGGCAGGGTATACTCAGACATGAGTCCCTTTCTCACTGCACCATCAGGATTCAAGCAAGCCGGGCCAAAGACGGCTGAAATGCCAGAAACCGGTCCCCGGTAGCTTGTCTCCTTTCTGGTGAAGAATTGGCTTGGTAGTTTAGACTGCCCTGTTCCCATGATGCACTGGGCCAGGGACAGACTAATTTGCATATAGCCTGGTTCTGAGCTGGGATGGTGCAGTGAGATAAATAACGGTGATGGATCAAGCCCTGATCTCTGGACTGGGTAAGAGTGGTCTGCTTAATTCAGACACTCTGTTCATCACCACCCCCTTTTCTGAATCATCATCGCCCAACACAAGACAATTACTATAGACCACATCCTTCCGGTCGACTGGTCAAACCATGACCTAATCCTATTCCACTTCTCTCAACCGATCATGTGTCAACCCTCCATCACAGACCCCCTACATGGTCTAGAAACCTATCGCAGATCAACACAGCTGATTTAGAAGAAAAAATATCCTCCCTCCTGCCCATCTCCCGGGACAGCCTCTCAACTGCAGATCTCACTTCCCATTACAACATAACCATGTCCTCCATCTTAGACCAACTAGCTCCCATTACACTGAACAAACACAGGAACATCCCCTCCAGATCTGGTTCAATAAGGACAACGAGGAAAGAAGGAATCTCAGAGCCACAGAACATCTCTGGAGAAAGAATCCCTTCTCCAGCCATTGCGAAGAACTCAGATTAGCAAGAAGAAAGTACAAAAAGCATATCAATAATGAAAAAAACAACTTTTTCCGGTACAGCGCTGGACAAGGCTAAAAACAGACCAAGAGAACTCTTTGACATCATCAAAAAACAAACATACAAGCCGTCTACTACCCATGTCCAGCCCTCTAAATCCTTATGTGATAACTTCGCCAACTTCTTTAACGAAAAAAACCCCAAGATCGAACTATCACTTGACATCAACCTCCATCCTCCCGGCAAAAACTGAACCCCAGCAATCGAAACTACCTCGAGAGGGCGACCCGCAATTATCTGGACTTCCTTCGACCCCATCCCTGAAGACGAGATCCTCAATTTAATCTCCTCCTCCAAGCTGTCATACCACAACCTCGACCCTATACCCTCTCAAATGGCCAAAGAGCTGAAACTCACCCTTGCATCACTTTGGTGTGAAATCATAAACACCTCCCTAAAAACTGGCATCATACCAGATTGCCTCAAAGTCGGCCAAGTCACACCTCATCTGAAGAAACCAGGCCTAGATACTACTGACCTGAATAATTTCAGACCTGTCTCCAATCTCCCTTTCCTAGACAAAACCCTCGAAAAATGCGTCCTCCGTCAACTGAACAAACCTATTAACA
Source organism: Lissotriton vulgaris (assembly GCF_964263255.1). Classification (NCBI taxonomy): domain Eukaryota; kingdom Metazoa; phylum Chordata; class Amphibia; order Caudata; family Salamandridae; genus Lissotriton; species Lissotriton vulgaris. Next base: position 1,508,570,990 of record NC_141691.1, on the reverse strand, counting down.
ATATTAAATTGCTAGACCATCACCAATCAGGCTTTAGAAAAGGCTGTAGCACCGAAACTGCAATCCTCAACATTGTGGATGACATCCTCAACTCCTTTGATTCACACCATTGTTGTCTACTCATCCTCCTAGACTTGACAGCAGCCTTTGACAAGGTAGATCACAGTATTCTCATCAAGGCTCTCAAAGAGCGGGTAGTTGCTGACGAAGTGGTCCTTCTTTCAAAATCTCTCCCAAAGAGTAAAAATCAAATCTTTTACATCTGACCTCCTCCCTGTGAACAGAGGTGTCCCCTAAGGATCCGTTCTCTCCCCTCAACTGTTCAACATATATATGGAACCCCTCACCACCATTCTGAAAAAAGCCAACATACCTTTCCATCTATATGCAGATGACACCCAGATCTACTTGGAAACCCCCTCCTTTAACGACATTCTAAGACTCAACAATACTCTCTGAGAAGTCCAAGAATGTCTATCAACGAACCACCTTAAACTCAATCAGGGAAAAACCGAGATCCTCCTCATCTCCAACAAGGAAGAAAACCTGCAAATCATTGAATGGCTGAAAGCAATCGATGCCCTCAACGGGAAACTCACCCTGGCAAACTCGGTAAAATCACCATTAACCACAAACTATCCATAACCAACCACATCAAGAACTCCGCTAAGAGCGCCTTCCTCAATCTGAAGCTCCTCAATAAAATCAAACCCCACTTTCCACCTACGGACCTCAAGCAAGCCACCCAATCTCTGGTGTTGTCTAGACTGGACTATGGGAACGCAGTCCACTCCGGTACAGCTCTCTCCCACCTAGCGCCACTCAAAACTACCCTCAATGCAGCAGCCAGAATGGTCACCGGAGTGAAAAAAATTGACCATGTATCTGAGGCGCTAAGAGATCTAAAATTTCTCCCAGTGGAAATGTGTGCCAGCTTCAGAACTGCCTGCCTTACACACAAAACCCTGCACACAGGGAACCCGGAATACCTAGTGCCAGTCTAGAAGTCTCAAGAGTTCCAACTCCTTCCTACTCATCCCCCTAAAAACGCGCAAACAAAAAACCGCAGCCCACTCTTTAGCAGGCAACGCTCCAAAAATCTGGAACTCTATCCCTGTTGACAGCAGAACTATCCCCTCCTTTCCAAAATTCAAAAGCCTCCTAAAAGTCCTTTACCTCAACCGTGCCTTCCCGAACTCAATTACTTGACTCGCATGCTTCCACCTGGCAGTCACTTGACTTCGCACACCCACTGCCTACCTCATCCCCTCTCCCCAACCCATCGCCTTGGTTCATCGCCGCTGGGAGAAAATTTCAGCATAAAACTTTGTCTATGCATCGAGAGTACCTCTTGACCTCTCTACCTCAATGGCGCACCTCGGACACCTTGACCCCTCTACCTCAACGACGCACCTCAAACGCTCAGCACAACTGCAATTTTATTTACTCTTATGAATACGTTTATTTTGTTCTAATATCCTGTATTTGACTTCTCTCCATCCTGCTGTAAAGCGCTCCGATACCCTCTGTCTGGCCAGAGCTATAGAAAACTTCTAAAGTACAATTTTTTTAAAATACTTTAATACCTTATTTTTAATTTTAAAATCAATCTCACTATTTTCTTAAAATGAATTATATTATTTTTAGACACCACTTTATTAATTGTTAATCCATAATAAAAAAAATGGGTGGAAATTGCTTTTTTGATTTAAACATCAGAACAAATTATATACATTTAATATATTTCCATTAATTAAAGATTTATTTGAAAATTAAATTAAAAGTGATGTGGTATTTTTTATTTGTTCTACATTTAAAGTAAAAGAACAGACCAGACTGAATGGGGCAGCTTATTGTGGATTACAGGCACCACTGGCATTTTAGACTATGTGCCATGCTTAAGCTCCTTGCCTAACCTTCATGTCACTGAGGATGAGGAAGTAGTGGGATCTTGTGGCATGCTCTTTTCGTCAGTTTCTTCTTAGGGACAGCATTTTCATGTTGCTAGTTTCCCAGACTAAATTTCACCTGATATGCCCAATGAGAGTTGCTGCCTGGAATTTGACACAGAAAACATGCACCAAGGAGCTGCACATTTGAACAGAGACTGACATTGGCATACACTTGATTGGCTCATTTAATATACTTGCATGTCCCTGTTATATGGTACGACATGTCACCAGGGTTTATAAATTAAATTCTACTAGTGGGCCGTAACACTCGTTGACCCACCTACTACAGTAGCATTGTAAAACACATCTCCAAGCTCGCCACTGCAGTATGGATGTGCAGTTTTTAAACAGCCAATTCAACCTATCAGGCTAAAATCTTCCTTTCAAATATTCATCAGTCACTCCGAAGGTAGGCCTTATTGCAAAGTAAGGCAGGGCACAATGTATAAAGTAGGATATGTACGAATTAATGTTTCACTAGTCCTGATATTGAAAGGGCTCCCAAAGCCCTATTCACTGTGGCAAGGTTAGCTGTCTGATAGAAGGACACTGGTTTACAACATAACACCTTATCATGATACTTTTGGATTACTAACAGGTAAGGAACTAACTCAAGGACTTATTTTGATAGTTATTCAAACATCCAATTTGCTGTGAAATTGTATTTAGACTAACTTTGTTGGAAAAATACCTTTTAGAAAAGATACCTTTCTCTTCCTAAAAATATGATGGCTTTTCCTGCAGTATTCAACTGTCACCAGACTGCTGATGGTTCCCAGACAGGGGACACAGGGCTTGGGAGTGGAGAGGTGTTGTCCATATTTTAACTGGATGGCCTTGGGGCTGTGCTCAAGGACTAATTACACTTCAAAGAGGCCGAGTTAGCTTGACTCCAACTTTATTATGAGGGAGAGCCTTCCCAGAACTGGTTTGTAATAACCACAATGGACTGTTTGCCCATTATCATAGCCACACCTCTGGATACGCCCAGAGAGCTCTGAAAAAGGGACAAACGTCCTGCCATCTTAGACATAGGTAGAGAAGGGAACCGTGGGGTATTTTATAGTAAAACATACAGAACGTACTGTAAAAGTGGGTGAAATCACCTCTGGGAACTCTTACCTCATTGCCTAGTGGTTGCCCCCGCCCACAGGCTGGCATTAGGCATAAATTATGCAAAAGGTAAACACAAATAAATAAATCAATAAATAAATAAAGTGATGGAAGCAGTGCAGAGCCACTGTATATCGGCTTCTTGTCTTCTCCTTCCCCTCCTATGGCTCTGATTCCGAGTTGGTGGGATGATTAGGTACTTTATTGCTCCTCATAAATGAAGTTACCGTTAGTGCGTTATTTCTTGGTGTGATAAGTAGCACTGGTTCTACATTTTTCGGTAATACCACATATGGTAAATGCCACTCAATTTCCCACTGTTAAATTCTGTCAGGTTTCACCTTTTGAACTTGAATACACTTTGGGGCATATTTACAATTACTGGCGCATCCCTGCATATCGGCAGGAATGCACCAGTAATTGTGCGCCACAGCTCCGCCACCCTTGATGCACCGCATTGTAAATGCGGCGCACCATGGGGCAAAAAAGGCACAGATGCGTCACGCATCTGTGCAGTAAAAGCGGCGCATTGCTGGAGTTGCGTTGCAAGCGCGATGCAGCTCCAGCAATGGTCAGGGGGGCCCTATGAGCACAATGCTGCATCAATCCTTACGCCTGCTTCAAGCAGGCGCAGGGTTTTCACGCAGCATGGGCCCAAAAGTGACTGAGTGAAATCTTGTAGATTTCACTCAGCTGCTTTTGGGAGGCGTTCCTGCACCGGAACGCCTCCCCCTGCAATGGTACGTCTCTTCTGGCGCAGGGCTTTACAACTTGACACATCTGGGAGATGCGTCACGTTGTAAATACCCCGCCCGATGGCGCAATTTTTGCGCCGCCGCTGCATCAAAAAAGTGACGCAACGGCGGCGTAAAAGCAGTGCAAGGGGCTTGTAAATCTGCCCCTTAGTACATTTATCTATGTAAATAGTGACCTCTTATTCTGCTGCATAAGATACATTGTTGGGGGCAGGAGAACGTAGTGGCATGACAGTGTAGAGGGAATAGTTATTAAGAACTGAATTCAGAGTGGCAGCTGAAGGGTAGACAGGAATATCAGGTATAGAAAGTTGAGAGAGAGACAGAGAGGTGAGCTAGAACATGTAAGGTGTAATTGGTAGTGAGGAAGAGAGAAGATAAGTTACAGAGACAGGGATAAGATAGAGAGGTAGCAACAGTGGCAGCAACAGTGGCGAAGAGAAGAGAGATATATAATGGGAGAGAATAGAGTGAGAGTGAGAAAGAAAGAGTGACTTCAAATAGAGAAGGAGGTACACAAGGCTGTGAGAGTGAGAACAAGAGAAAGAGAGGAGGTAATGACGTAATAAATAAGGTTGAGGTAGACAAAATGTTTATGAGCAAGGAGTAAGGTAGTGAGAGGGGTATCCTATAGGGAATAGTGGTGGAAAACAAATGTAGAGGTGAAGAGGTCAGGTAGCAAGCAAGTGGTGACATAAATATTAGGTACCAAGAAGGAGAGACCTGTAAGGTTGTCAAAGAGGGTTATTGAGAGATGTAGAGAAGCAAGGTGAGGTAAACATAAGGGAGACAGATAGAGTTAAGACATCAAGAAAGGGTTAAGTACATAGAGTAGTAGATATACGTTGAAAGAAGAGTTAAAGAGAGGTGTGAGATTACTCGAGCTGAAATAAGGAGAGACTTGTGATAGAAAGACTCTATGTATTGTAAGTGCCCCTGATTACATAAAAGTATGAGGGTTATACATGGATGGGCTGGTATACGCGCAAGACTTCGGTGAAAGGTGCATATGTGCATAGCAGTATTCAAACTTAAGCCCTTAAGTGCTGGGTTCTCCCATGCTGAGCCTTTTTTTGGCTTTGTTGGGTAGTTCGCACTTAGGACTCCATAAATATTTTTTCCAGATTTGGTATCTACACCAAATTTGTGTCCGTATTTTTCAACATCATGGGAATTATAAAAGTACCCAGGGTGTGTGGATTTCCCTGGAAGGGATGGAGAAAATAGGCAAAATATATTACATTTTGAGCTTTTGGGAAAAAATCTAAAAAAACATGCTCTGCATAAAAGTGTCAATACGATGTCAGTTGGACCGACAATGCGTGCATTTCGGTCCCACCGACATCTGAAGCAGCGGTAAGATTGCCCCATTATGATGATGTCGGTCTGACCACATGGGTGAGGGACCAACCGCTGCAGTTCCTACGGTCTCAAGGAGCCTGTCGTCTCAGCAGTTGGAATGAAATCCATATAATGAGGGCGGTGCATGCTCAGGCACTGCTGTAGGGATTATGATGGCCCTTTCTGACGGTCTTTCAATGGAGGTCTGACTGTCATCGAAAGCCTGTAGAAAGAGGACTTTGGGGCCCTTAACAGGTGGCCGTCCCTCAACAGCCTCTGCTATGAGGCCAAGGGGGCACCACAGATGCCCCAACAAACTCCCATTCCCCATGAGGTGCCTGTCACTGGGTGCAGGGATGTGTAAAAACATGCCTTTTGGCATTGGGGCTCGTACTGCAGCCTTTTTCCGGGCCGCAGCACAAGCCTCGATGTACAAAGGCAAGTTTCCAACCGCCTCCACGGCAGTCGGACCCTGATTTGGCCATCTGGACGGCAGACTACCTGTCGGCTAGTCCCTTTACAGCAACAATGCCGGTCGGACACTCTTTTGACCAGCATAGTAATTAGGGCCTATGTCTCTTCTTATTGGAGTGGGGGCATGGTCATGCCCATGCCCAGGATAGGCAGCCCCCACCCATATATTAAAAAAAAAACAAATGCCTGGTGTCTAGTGGGCCATCAGCACTCCTAGGGCAGGGCAGATTGGGAGTAGTCAACCCCATCAGCCCTTCCTGGGGGCAGAAAGACTGACACCAGTGTTTTTTGGAAGGTCGGGGCATGATCATGCACATAGGGGCAGCCCCCAACCCCATATTTATTTTATAAATCGGGATCACTGACAGAATATAGAATGCAAGAATATCGACTTACCAGAATATCGAAGTAAAAATATAGAATGACAGAATATCGACTCCCTATCTACAAACAGGTAAGTGCAAAAATATAGAATAAAAAATATCGATGTTAAAAATATAGAATGCTAAAATATCAAATGTTTTAAATGTCTTAAAAATAATATAAAATTAATTACATCATAAATATAATTAGGTAAAACATACTCAAAATTAAGTAAAAAATGACAAAATTAATAAATAAAAAATGTAATAAAAAAAATAAACATACATTTTATATATGTTAATTTAATATTATCAAAAAGTAATTATTATTTATAATTTAAAAATGTTACAAAATATATTTTAAAACATAATTACATAAATATAAATCAACCTATATTATAAATATAAAAATAAAGTATATATAAATTAAATAATTAAAAATATATTTTTTTATTAATATTTTACAGTATATTAAGGGGCTGATTCCGATCCTGGAAAAAAAAAGGTCCGTACGATTTTCAACCGGAGCCATCGCTGTACTTTTCGTACCTGTCCGTCCGAGTCACGTAGTACGATTCGTACGGAAAAGCACACAATCACTTACACACCGTACGGTGCGTACCCCCCATGATAGCAGGGGTACGGTGCGTACCCCTGCGATCTTGGGGTGTATGCACCGTACCCCGTGATGGCAGGGTGTACGCACTGTACACCCAGCGAACATGGGGTACAGTGCGTACACCCCAAGATTGCGGGGTACGGTGCGTACACCTCGTGATCGCAGGGGTACGCACCGTACCCCTGCGATCATGGGGTGTACGCACCGTTCCCGTGGGGGCCATTCCGTACCTGTTTCGGGGCGAACTCTGCTTTTATGGCTGTTTTCAGCTTCCGCAGATAAAGGGCGTACGGTGCGTACCCGACACGAATCGTCCTTGCCGGGTCGGAAAAAGCAGCAGCGAACCATGCAGATGTCGCGTACAGCGGGTTCCAAGGGAGATTCGTACGAGATTTGATTCGTATGGCCTCTGTACGATTCATACGGAGGCCAGCTCCTGCTACGAATTGTACTTCGTCGTACGTACGGGGGACGTTGCAGGGTACGATTCGTATGGGAAAAACGCTCTGAACCGGTATTCGGAGCGGTTTTTCCTGAATCGGAATCGACCCCTAAATATAACAATAGTGAAAATGTTGAATAACGTAGGGGATAAAATGACTATTCCCACTCCAGCGAGTGGTACAGAAGGGAAAGTGTTTGATAGCCAGAAATTAAAAATTTCTATTCCCACTCCACCGAGTGCATCAGTAGGGAAAGAGTCGGATAGCGGCTGGGTAAAAATTACTATACCCACTCCAGTGAGTGCAACAGTAGGGAAAGTGTTGGATAGCGGTGGGTGAAAATTACTATTCCCACACCAAACAGTGCAACAGTAGGGAAAGTGTTGGATAGTGGGTGGGTAAAAATGACTATTCCCACTTCAGTGAGTGCAACATTAGGGAAAGTGTTGGAAAGCGGATGGGTAAATATAACTATTCCCACATCAACAGTGCAACAGTAGGGAAAGTGTTGGATAGCGGGTGGATAAAAATTACTATTCCCACTCCAGTGAGTGCAACAGTAGGGAAAGTGTTGGATAGCGTAGGGGTTAAAAATAACATACTTATAAATAAAAACATTTTTGTAATTAAATAATGAATTATCATAAATTAACAATACATAAATTAAAAATACCAATAAACACAAATTAATAATAACTATAATAACATTAAATTACTTCCCACCCTATTCCCCAATAAACACGCAACCCACTCCACATCAAATTTCACATAATTACTAAAAGTATCAATTAATCAATTAATGTAAATGAATAACCAATTAATAATTATTAACAATACATTAATTATCAATACCAATAAATAATAAATATTAAACAGTATTTACAAATTAATAATTAATACAATTAATATATTTAGCAATTAATTAATTAATTAATAAAAAGTAATTCGCAATAAATACAATTTAATAATTACTTAATTACAATTAAATTACTTTCCACCCTATTCCCCTATAAACCCACAACCCTCTCCTCAAAAAGTACACTTAAAACTTATTAACAAATTAATTTTTATTTGATATCAAATAAATAACTATTTAATATTTGTTTACACAAAAACATAATTACCAATACATTATTATTTATTATTAATCAATTTAAAATGGTTTATTAATTAATTATTTAACACAATTAACAATATAAATGAAATAAATACAAAATTATCAATTACAGAATGTATGCATTAATTACTTTAAATAAAATTACTTATCACCCTATTCCCCAATAAACCCACAACCTGCTCCGGAATAAAATTACACAAAAATGAATTAACATATATTTAATTAATTTAAATAAAATCTTAAGTAATATATTATATTTCAATTACTTCCCACCCTATTCCCTATAAACCCACAACCTGCTACGGAACTAAAATACGCAAAAATAAATTAACATAAAATGCATTACTTTTAAAAAATTCCAACATACATTACAAACATAATATATACTTTTAACACATATACTAATACCTAAAACACACACAAAAATCGATATTTTTAACAACTATATCATGACTTTTGATATTACTAACTTTGATATTATTTAAAACGATATTTCTTACGATATTTTGGCAATTCTATATTTAAAATTCAATATTCTGGCAACTCGATATTTAAAATTCGATATTTAGACTTTTCACCTATAAATAGACCCTAGTATCTAGCAAGCTTTCTGCTCCCCTGGGGGGGCGATCAGGGGTAATTACCACATCTGCCCCCTGAGTGAGCAGAAAGGTTGTTCTAATATGGGGATGGGCTGACCACAATCCATTGTCCAAGCGGCCACTCCCCCAAAATCTCTAATGTCTAGAGGGTGAACCCCGGTTGGGGGTTCGCTCTCCTATGACGATCCCCAGCAGGGATACACTGGATATAATTGGAAAGATGGTATGACCCCCTTTCCAATGATACCCCTCCCAACCCAGTCAGTGCTCGGGGCTGAGATGTGCCCCCTGAGCTTTCACTTTAGTGTAATTATGTCAGCGCGCTCTGTTCTGCTCATCATTACACTACAGAACAAAAAGTCTAAGGCTGCTTAGAAAGCTCTTTCTGAGCAGCCTGGGTTTAAAAAATAATACAGGAATCCTGAGGGGCCTTTATCTACCTTTCCATTGTCAGCTATTGGCCAACAGGCGCATAGAGGAGGCAGTGCCATTGGCCGACAACCGCACTAAAAGGATTAATAACAATCTGTTTTGTAAACAGATGGCCAAGTAGTACACAATCTCTGCTATGTAACCAGCAGTTGAAAAAATTGTGCAAAATCTGTGCTATTTAGCTGGCATCTGGTTATATATTTAAAACGTCACTGTTTATCCGACCGTAGGGTAAATGGTAGAAATCAACTACTAACTGGCCAGCAGCCAGGTAAATAGTTTGAAGAGGTCTTTATTTAGCTGGACATGAATAAATAACAGACTCCAGGCAAGGCTATGGTGGTGGCTGCCTTGTAATGAGGATGCAGCAGGGATGAAGCTTTTGAAAGAAGCTGCATATACAAATGTACGTAAATATGTACAAAGATAAGTCCGTGAATTAAGGTAAGTTGTTTACTGATGAAAACACTATTTTGAATAAAAACATTTATGGTAATATAATATTAAAATAGGACCTGTAAGAATTAAACTTCTGTTGCAAGGGCTTCAGGATGTGGCATCCAGATATTTTTTACTGCAGTCCAAGAGTATTTGGCTGACTTCAAAGAATAATGATTATCGTTTTCAAGCATGTTGCATCAATATTTTCTTCAATCATGAGAATGCATTATTTTGTATTGTTCATTATCTTTCTTTTGGGGATTTTTTTAGTGCTGGGTTCATTTTAGGCCTCTAAGCACAAGTATTGTGCTTATATGTGTCTTCTTTTTAATGGCTGTTGTGCTTGCTTACTATTTCAGACTTGGCAACTCAGCAGCAGTCCATAAGCAGCTCAAACAGGAAAATCAGAGAGATAGGTGGTATCCAGGCCACAGAAGGAGGGACAGTTACAATAGGGAATTGATGCTTGGGGCCACAGTGCTTTGGGACACTTGGAAGAGATACATTGAGTAATTAACCATAATGGGGCTTCTGTGGAACTGGAAAGAGAAAGCAGGAGATCGGCAAGCAATGCATCTTGGTTATTCATGGAAGAACCTGCCAGCTAAATAAACTGTTTTGTTCATACTATTCACCCAGCAGAGCATGGTTCAGGCATAGTTGCTTATTGGTCCCACGTCATGAGTGGCCCTTTCAGCCACACTGACATTTTAGTCACACACCCAAGGATCCTTGCTAATGGTATCTTAGTTTTGAACACACTAAGCAGTGTTTTAAGTGGGCATAGTCCTTTCCCGACTGGGCCCTCTTTTGTGTAACTGAAATGGTGTCTCAGCAAACAAAATCTGGAAGCCCAAAAACAAAACTGAGTAACAGAATTTGTAGCTGCACTTGCCTAAAGTCATTGTGGAGGAGACCTGGGGAAGGAAGGAGTAGGACCAGTAAAAGAAGGATGTGACTGATAGGAGAATAGAGATCAGGTGGTGGCCCACCAGGAGGGAAGGGATAGACTGATGAAAGACAAGAAGACTAAGACAAGAAAATCCAGGACCAGTGAGACCTAGTCCAAAAGGATCAGGGTTGCCAACACCAGAGCTGACCAGGAGCAAATAGTCTAGCATGAACAGGGCATGATAAAACCAAGCTAGGGGTACAGGGATCAGGGTGAGAACACTTAGGATGGCCAGGAGTATGCGGAACAGAGAGTTTATAACCCAGTGGACAGGATTCGAAGGAACAGAAGTAGAAGGAATCAAAGGCCCTGGACCAGCATGATGAGGAGGGCATTGAGATCCCTAGCACACTGAGCAGGACCAGAGAAATGGGGGAAAGAAGGTAAAAGAATAATAGACAAGTGGATAGATACATGATGATCAGTATCAGGAGAACAATGGAAAGAAGGACCAGAGATGGGAGGGCCAGGACCACAGAGATCAGATCAAGGATGACCAAAGTGCCAGAAGAGAATGGACCTGGACTGTGAAGACTTCAACCAGATATGAACAGGGCTAGCAGGACCCAGACACCATAGATCAGCAGATCAGAAGAGGAATGTAAAGGATCATGAAGTCCAGGACCAGTGGTATCAGGATCAGAAGGTCCATGGGGGTCAGGCTTAGGGATAACCTAAACCATGGTGACAAGTACCACATACACCAGAGTGACCTGCAACATGGGAACATAGTTCCTATGTTGCAGTAGGCCCAGGGACACCAAGTCTAGTGCAACCAGCACACTAGAAGTCCTGCCAAAGACAAGCACCATCTATACATATATGCTGCTGTAAACACTCCCTAGAAGCCCTTGTGTTGTGTAAAACTGCCTTTGTGGTCCTGCGTCATCAAAGTCACTGTTGTGGGAGCTGGGTGGAAGAATTTCCCGCCAATGCCACAAGAGCCACATCTTTGTTGAGCTGGTAAAATGAGGTCTAGTGAGAAGACCAGGAAACTAAGCACACTGAGACAAATCTGCTATTAAGAACCATAGATTCTGCCTGTGTGAACTCATAGAGGCACAGACAGTTGAATTTATCAATGCATTAGCCAGTTAATTAATGAAAATGACCAAACTTCATGAGCGACAATAGATATTAGCAGAACTTCTACAGCTGAAAGAAAGTGCCATAGTTAGTGTAGTGCTTCGAAGAGATTTATAGATGAGATTAAAGCACTGTAACTGTCATTCTATTTGAACTCTGCAGTATTTAATTTTCCTTTCAAGAATAAAGTACTTTCAATTTACTTTTAGAGTACTTTCGGTTAACTAAGATAAAACAGGGCAGAACAGTAGGTTATTGTGTCTGTTAGAGGTTTTTTGAGTTCTGGGCTTTTTCACTCCGAGAGTTTTGTCTCAGAAGAAGGACCAATGTAAATTGTCTATTAAACAAATAAGAACTTGCATTCAAATATGAAAGTTTTCTTTATATTCATATAAGCTGCCTTTGTCCAATGTGTTTGTTATGAAGGTATTTATATTCACAATACAGAACAAATATTTTAAAAAGTGTTGGCTTCTGCTTTTTAGGATTATCTGTTTGAGAACTGCTGCTGATATAGCTGCATATATGAATGCCCCATCAACTATTTTGATACTTCCTAAGCCTCCCCAAGACGTCAAGTTGAATAAACTGCACAAATAGGCTAATACTAGGTGTGCAGTCATTATAGTATCCACCTTTTTTCACAAAGCAGTTTCAGTATTTTACCACCTAACATTGACTGCCTAATAAAGGAAAATATTCGGATAACTGAGGGAGAAGCTGAATCACAACACAGGGAAAGCCTTATTAACCGAGAGGGTAGAATGGTATTGGATAGGATGTTTAGCATTTGTAAGCCATGCAGAGGAATGTCATCTTTAATTTGGTTACACTTATCTGATCTTGGGTGTGCGATGAAGCATTTATACTCTTCGATGATGATTTTGAGAACATTTAAAATGTTTTATAGGTTTCCTCAATACATTGGAAATACCATAACTAGCAAGACACTGCTGTAGAGGTGCAAGAAGGATTTCATAGTTGATCAATGGGACATAGAAAGTGACCTGTTCCAAAACTGCACACATCTTATTTACATGCAGTTAACAGAAGTTTTGCAGAGAGTCAATCACAGTTCATCTATGTGGTTGACTCTGCAATCTGAGTATTGGCTGTGTGTAATCAGTGCTACAGTACTTGTTAAAAAAACTATAAAGTGTTGGAAAGTGTGTTATATGCATTTATCACTGGCAATAAGGCCACTATCACAGTCTAGGGCTGAGTACAGGTCTTAATAAATTATCCCCATGCTCAACCATGGGTAGCTTGGCTGCGAGCATGCAGGCTTCATTTAGGAGACAGGTATGTAAATCATTTAAAAACAGAAATTCAATAAATATTTAAGACACAACACACAATAAAATTCCAACACCAATTTATGAAACTAGGAAATATTTGTATCTATAATTGACATCAAAACAACTAGAATCCAATTTAGGGGACCGGAGATATGAATTCTAAAAGATTTAACACCATATAGGACTTAGAAACCTATAGCGCTACTCTCGGACATCTGGTTGCACTCAACCAGGACAAATTCAAAGTTTCAGGCCCGCCCTGATGGAGCCCTGCTCAGATATTCCTCGCGGTAGGCCTCGGCCAAAATGTTCTTCAGCTTTTTCTGCCAGGGTCTTTTGGTGCTTTCACCAGTCTGGATTTGGTGAGGGTTCGCCAGCTTGTTTTTCCTGGAGCTCCTGGTCAAACTCTGGAAGACGGCCCTCTAAAGCTTTTCAGCGGGATGAACCAGAAGGTCAGGCTGGCTGGCACTTGAAGATGGCCAGCTTGGCTCTCGCAGTTGAGTTGGTCCCCTTATAGAGCTTTTCTCCAAAGTTGCGCCAAACTTCTAGAACTTTTTCCCGAAGTTCCTCTTGAGGGTCCAAATTATTCAAAACGAACCCTGAGGTTCTGGAATCTCCAAGATGGTCCTTGAAAGGTTAGGATCACAATGAACACAATGCACCTGGATGAAATCCTTACAAATCAACTGGAGACACTCAGGCGTGAGATTCTTGTTGGTGATGGTCCATGTGAGATCTGTTGGCCTGTAGCTTGCAGGGATTCCTCTTTTTATTCCTCTTGAAGCAATGTACATGCAAAGGGTTGTAGTTCCAGATAATGCACCAGGTGTAGTCAGTCAGAATTCAGGGCCTGATGGTGCAAATCAAGTTTCTAGCTTGGCAACCCTTCTTCTTCTAAAAGTTTCAGGCAGCAGACCAGAAAGGTTCTGCTCCTCTCCTCTTGCATATTTATTCAGTGTTCTCTGTGGTTAATCAGGAGATCTTTCATGTCCAATAATCGGCTGAAGTCTGGCTTACAGACAAGAAAGTATTAGATCTTCTTTGATGTGTACCTTAGGATACTTTCAACAATAGCATAGTGTTGGATTCATCATACCATTCTCCTCAGTCATTGAAAGGTAATTTTATTTCATTTTTAGCTATAGTTATGCATTCATAAACTATTGCAATTTTATCCTATGGGGCTAGATATCTATAATGGAATGGGAAAATTAAATGACCAATTTCTCCATCACCTGGGCATATAAAACATATTTTCTAAAGGCCCTGCTTATAGTTACATGCCCCCCGAGACACCTAGGGGAGATTCCAGGGGTCTTGAATATACAAAGATAGTGTAGATCCTCACTCTACAGTGCCCCTAGCACTAAAGTGAATTTTGGGAGGCACTTTACTACAATGGGGAAAGTGAAATGTGCTATTTTTCTATCCCCATGGCACATAAAACATCTTTTTTAAGGGCCCTTTGTATAATAAAAAGCCCTCCCACCCCTGGGACACCTAGGGGAGACTCTGGGGGTACCTAAAATGCCACTATGTTGCAGTGTATAACTTTTTAAGTGACCCTACCGCCAAAGATGAGTTTGGGCACAATTTGCATTTAAAAGAAGAGCTGTAATGCAGGGCATCAGGCTCTCAGCAGTGCACACATGCAAGTGCTCAAAGGACTGCTGGCCTCTAAACTGCAATGCCCTATTATCTACTAGGGACTTATAGGTAGTTTAAATCCCCCTGCCCTATTACCTTCTACAGACTTATAGGATGCGTCAGGCCAATTGTAAGAGTACCCTAATATCTAGTGTGTATGTATATATATGTGAGGGTTTTTGCTGTTTTTCAACATAGCACTGGCCCTGGGCCTAGGTAGACAGAGCCCAAAGACAGTCAGAGTCAGTTACCACCAGTACCAGTCAGCAAAAAATGGGGGTGCACGGGGCACACAGAATGACTTTGCAACATAATGTATTTGATGAGAGGATAATTAATACCCACAAGTATTGAATATCAATACTAAAACAGGTTTGTAAAGGTAATGTAGAGAGGCAGCCTTTTAGTAAACGTAAATTTGAAAATTGGATTGTGCAGAATATATCCCTGATCACTGTCCTCGTAACTTCCAATTAGTAAAAAATAGGCTAAAATGATGGTGTCATTACCAACCAAAAGTCATTTAGTCATGTTTAATATTGACTTGCTGAACATAGCTACAAAGGAATCTGACACAGATGTGGACTGACCATTGGCTACGTACATAGATTCTTTTTTTCAAGATATTTAGATTTCTTCCTTTTGTCTCAGGATTAGAAGGAAGCCGCTCTATTCTAGGGCTGGTGACTTGCAATATTGAACCTTTGCAGTTGTTTCTATTTTGATAAGATTAGCCTAAATATCAGACGGCCTCATGTCACTGGAATACAACTTTTCCATCTCATCCTATGATTTTACAAATCATAGTTTTCAGGTATTTTAGTTGGATTTATTTATTTGAACTGAAACAGAATTAATAATTCCAGAATGCGCTGATTTGCAGAACACAAAAGGTGTTCTGAAAACATGGAATCCTATATCTGGCCCTGACACATTCCCAAGCCTTTATGAGTAAGAGTGTGTTATTTGCTGTAGAAGACTCAACAGTCTAGTCGTGCAAAGGTTCTAGTCATCTTTATCAATAGGCACGTCTGAAGGTAAACATGTTCGTGAAGCATAAGACAGCTCCATAAAGGACCTCCCATGTCACTGTGTCTTGTTCATTGATGTGACTGAGTGACATGCTGTTCTATGTCTCTCAAAATAACTGGAAACTGTCAAATATTTAGTACCTCTAGACCTATGAGTTGGAGCCTATGGTGCAAATTGCATTTAAACCAGTTTTAGGACTAAAGGCCTCATGTCGCTAAATCAAAGGTTTTGTGACTGCAATAGTTATTATTACCTACATTAACAATATGTAAAATTCTTACTACTTTTAAAAGGACTTGTGTAACCCTTTCCAAATTGCAAATAGGAGTGGTGGTCGAAGGAGGGTCCCCCCTCCCATTTCCAAATTGGAAAGGAATTTATCAGTAGTTCAGTTCAATAACTGTGGTCCCCCATTTTGGGGTGGTAGCTGTTTTGCAAAGGAAAAGAGGACCCCTTATGATATCTTTCCCTTTAGAAATCATGTTGGCAGGCTTGTGGGAGGAAGTTGTAGTCCAAAAGACCAAAAGAGAAACCATTGTTTTTAAAGCAGCCCTGGTCCTTTTAAAGAACACAGGCTGCTTTAACAAACACGTTTTTTGTTTTGGGATGCAGTCATAGTATAAGTATATTGACTGAATCCCTGTGGCTTGAGGGTGGAGACCCAGCCATTGAATTGAATGAGTATAGAGAAAAGACTTCCCACAGAACTTTAGTGAGGTTGTTACTGGCAAGGGCTGTTGATTGATTTTTCCAGAGTGACAACATAAGGTAAATGTTAGGAGTGAGGGATATGACATAGGTTTCTCATTGCTAAAGGAACAATGTTTGTAAGCCGGGCTTGCCCTTTTTACTGTGCCTGTTGACTGATTCAGGAAGGTTGATAATATCTAGTAGCTCTCAGACTTCATTGTGTTCTATTTCACAAATAGAATAATAATATATAAAGACCCTAACTTACTTAAGAAAAATGTAATAATTGAATAATAATATATGAGACATTTAACATGCTTAAGAACAATTATGCTTCCACCTTGTTTGCAGTTTTACCTTCTGGTGCTAAGTGCCTGTTGGAATCTGCTCAAGGCATAATAAAACAAAACTGAAGTCATTTAGACAGCAATAGGGTAAATAGTGAAGTTGCTCTACTATTTGCATGACGTCTGAACTCATTCTGCATACTGCCTGCTATTAGCCCAACCACCAGTTGAATAATGCGATTTCTTTTCTAGTTGCATGACTGATGGGCATACAATATGGAATGTTCACTTTTTAGCCAGCAGTCTGGTAAATAGTTACCATTTCTTGATACTTCCAAAGCCACCCGCCAAATAGTATATCAGTTCCGGCATTTAGCCATCAGATGGGTAAATAATCTAATTTATTTGCTATTTGCACGATCACCTGCAAAACAATACACAATTTCCACCATTTAACTAGCAGGCTGATAAATAATGAAGTTTATTTGCTTTGTTGCTGGCCAAATTGTACTTCATGTCTGCAGTTCGGTCAACTCCACAGACAAGGCGGAGAACTCTGCGCACAAAAATAAAGCCCTTTCCTATCTTTTTTGTGTGTGAAATTATCCTCGCTAACTGCAGAGTCTCAGCATTTGTAAACTTACTATTAACTAGTAATTGGTGGATATAAAAAAAATTAACTTGCACACAAATGGAGGCTTACCATTGTGAATCCGTCCTTCTGTCTGCTATTTTGCCAGCAGGGAGATAAAGAGTAAAATGTCTTTGCTATTCGTATGGTTGCCAGTTATATATGTGTGTGTGCCGTTTGCCTGTCTGGATAAAGTTATACTTCTCTAATGAGCTCTATTTAGCGCAAAACACATGTGTAAGGGGCTCTTTTAATTCAATTCAGGTTGCTTGCATGGTCTTTTACCAATTCAAAGCTGTAATGCTGCCCTGGAATTGTGAAACCCTTTTGTAATTTTTCAGTTTGGCTTGAGTGTAACTTGTTGATGCTATACTTATAGACTTTTGTGTAAAAATGGCTAAAAGCTTTGTGACTTTCTAGCTGTGTTTAGATGGAATTAAGTTAAATCTATGCTTAAAAACTGTAGTAGAAAGACATTTGAGGTGAGCAGTTTTGGAGTGTAGGTGGTGTTGAAGAGTGTTCCCTATTATGGAGCTGCTGTCTATGTAAATCATAAAAGCTATCCAGAGTTCCCTGCAATTGTTTGCATATTTATGCAGCACTCTAAGCCTGACACAGCATGGATTTAACTTATAGTGCTTTCTCCTTTGTGTCTGGACACAGTTATACCTCTCTGATGAGCTCTAATAAGAGTTAAACACGTGTCAAGTGTTGCTTTTATTCTTGCCAGGTTGGATTGAATGGTATTTTAACAATCCAAAGCTGTAATACTGTGCATGGAATAGCAAAAGACTTTGTCATTTTTCAGCTCCGCGTGGATGGCACTGACTGATACTATGCTTAAAGACTTTGCTAGAAAACAGAAAAAATGCCTTGTTACTTTTTAGCTAGACATGAATGGCACTGTGCTAATCCTAGTCTGAAAAACTCTGCCAAAAAACAAACATTGGAGGTGAGCAGATTTGGAGTGTCTGCGGTGTTGTAGATTGTTCCATATTAAGGAGCTGCTCTCCACCTAAATCTTGGGAGCTACCTAGGGTTCTCATTTTGCTCCCCATAATTTGGGTAGTACTCTAAGCCTGAAAGGGCACTGTTTTCACTTATACTGGTTGCTTCATTTTGTCTGGGAAAAACTACACCTCTCTGATGAACCAAAACAAGGTCTTGGTGCAACTCCTCTCCCACTCAGAATGTTGCCATATTGACTAGTGAAACAAAGGATGTGTGGTTGATTCCCTGAGAATAGCTACATCTGCCTATGACAGAGTAGGCCTTATTGAAGGTAAGTTCCTGGGCATATCTCAGATGGTCATTCTGTTAGAGAAACAGAACTGCTCCCCAAACCCAAGAACTTCATATCAGCTCTGGCAGCAAGTTTACGCTTTATCAAGGAGCTATTCAGCTCCTGCGTGACACTTGCCAGCTCAAGCAAAAGGGCTTCTGGAGGCTTTCAGCAGGCAAAAATATAACATTTTTAGAGTAACCTATTTTAAAATAGTTTGTACTAATCCAAATTTACTAATGAATTGGACTAGTGATAAATATGTTAAAATTCCCAAAATTTACATTTCAGCTGGTTTTCAGGTAAAGATAACATTATTTAAGTTTAATAACATATTACAATGCTTTACGATGAAAAAGCCATACCTGCTACAGTAAAAATTGCTTTTCAGGCCTTGACACTGTAAGGACATGTTATACATTAAACATTTATATGTTCTACTTGTAAATGCCATGCACCCTGCTTTATTGGCCATTCAGGCCAACTTAGGGGTGATCTACTAATATTAAAAGGAAAGGTTTAGGCCTGTCAAACAGGGTTATTTTGACAGGGCAAATTTAAAGTTGTGAAACTGCAAAAATAGGCTACAGTAGTAGGCCTCGAGTCAAGTTTTGCACTGTTATTCTAGTGGCGGCACAATGTGTGCTGGGTCCACTAGTAATATTTACCTTACTGGCCCTGGGTAAACTTTACTGTTTACTAAACAACTGTTGTAGTCACATACTAGGGACTTACAGGTAGGTTAAATATGCCAATTAGAAGTACAGTTATTTTCTACATGCTTTAAGGTTCAGAGCACATGAACTGGGGCCTGGTAGCAGAGTCCATTAGCACATAGTAAAAAAAAGCAATAAAGCCTAGCAAAAATACGGTGCCCATGCAAAAAGGTGCATTTTCCTACAACTAGCACAGTTGTAGATTCTAGGTATGTAAATATCTGTCTGTTTGCTTCCTTTACTAGTTTTTTTTAGCTGGATGTGGCATGAGAGAGAAAGGTAGGAAATTGCTGAGCAGGTTGGGGTCTGCAGATGGCCTCTTGAAGGAAAGCAATGGCCATTGCCCTTTCCAGGAAGTCAGTATCTTTGCCTGATAAAAAGAAAAATTGCAAAGGACCATGACAGCAGGGATCATAATGTCTGAGGCCATAGAATGGAATTATGTGGTCAAGGATCTAAAAAAGGAACATCATTTGATGGTGGACAGGCACGATTTCATGCATTCATAGGTAAATTGGCCAACATTTGATACAGAGGAGCATGTGGTAGAAGGGGAAGGGCCGTCAGGTAAAATAAGAGAAAAAGGGCCTGATTTAGTCCACCAGTCAAGCTGGCAGAAGCCATTATGTCTGGCAATCTGATAGAATATGGCCGGTCATATTTCAAGATCCCAGAGGTGATCTCTGTACCTTCAAAAGAACAGCAATCGCTGCGGTTTATCTCAAAGTACTAAAGGTTTGGTGGATGTTCACTGTCAGTTTTAATTGCCCTAAATCAGGGGTTATGTGGGTAAATTGGACATAATGTTGAGGATCATATCACACAAAAAGTTTGCAAGACTATAGCAATGCGTTTGCGATAAAGTAGTAAAATTATATGATGCCTTTGGGTGAGATGAACTGTTAAAAAGAGAGGAAAATGATTTGGTTGATTTACTGGCTGCCTCTATTCAGGTAGCAGAGTAGTGATGGAGCAAGGATTCGCACGTAATGCGACTTGCTTGTATTAAGTCCTCTCGACATAACGTTAATACATTAATCAACATGTTTGTATTACATTACACGACTTAAATGGGTGTTCGAGTGAAGCTTGCTTATGTGTTTTACTAACTGTAATCCGCTTACATTAAGATGGCTGCTGCTACGCCGGGTTTTCGATTGCGCATGCGTCTGTCACACTCACGTGACATGATGCATCTATGCTTTGGAGGGGATTTTTTGCTTCTGCACATTAGTACTAAGATGGCTGCTCTGTGTCCTCACTTGCAGGAAGCTTGCACTGCTGCTTTTGCTAAGCTGTTCGTTCTGCTTAACATTAACGCTATAGTAAAAAATAAAGTAATGGGAATAGAGTAGAGATAAGTTGTATACAGTCCATTCGTTTATTCCATGTTCTCAAACTGTTTCTTTTCTATTCTTACATGTAAAACATTTTGGGCCTGACGCCTATCACTGAACTCCATGTTAAAAGAAACTGCGTTGGCGCAGAAGAAACACAAACCCTGAAGCACTGGCATTGAAACCCAGCCAAGGCATGACTTGCTAGAAGATGTTCCTGGGAAAGTCAACTTCTGACCCCTGTATAGGAAGCTGAACTAAATAATGAACTACATTGTAATCATTATTGATACATTCACTGCCGGGTGGAATCAAACATATGTGAGAAAATTAAATGATGGGCAGGAACGCTAACATTAATATTCATTCAAAAGTCTCATTTTGGTATGGTTTGATGACCTCTCCTCATTCTTTTGTCCAATCAAAATTTGCTTTGCGTACACAGTTTTAGATTCAGAGAATGTGCCAAATAGTTGCACAGCTTGCTTGGCCAAGTGAAGCACATCCCTTAACCAGAGTGTGGATTGCATTTTCTGGAATGGTTATGAGATTTGAAAGGTGCAATTGTTTGCATTGCAGAGGATACCCTGTTGTTATAATTGGGGACAGTTTCAGAGATGTTGTGGCGGAAGGGAACAGGTTTTAGTTAACATCTGAGTAAAAGTTAGCTTAATTGACTTTGGACAAAGGACGGATACATCTGAGGACAGGCACAGGCCCATCAGCATCTGGAGTGCTAAGAGCACTTCAGTAAAAGGGCATGGCTCAATGATCAGCCCACAGCTGGGGAAGAGGTATACTAACTGTAAGGCAACTGTCATTCTAAAAATAGGATTTAGGGTATAACTGATGCAAACAGTAAAAGTATTTCTGAGAGAAACAATAAGAGTCATTGAGCCTGGGTCAGGGGATGTTTTCAGATGGAAGTACAGATCACCAAACAAAGAGAAACTGACAGATGTAAGTATATAAGTAGATATGAAGTCTGTCAGTTGCATGCTAATACAGGTTCTGGTGATGGGGAGGGGTAAATAAGAGCCCCAGAAAATGTTAAGGTTACAGATATTAAGGGAGATTGGAAGATATTTCTCATGCAAAAAAATTGGGCTCTAAAACACTGCGGATGTAGTCAAACTTAAAAACAATAGCTGCGCCAAATCCTGGTTTATCTTGGTGGTAATGGCGAATGATGGCGAGTCCTATTCTAATGGGAGAGACTATATCTGGTTTTAAGGAGTCTTTTAACCAATTTTTTGTCAGTAATACAAAATTGAGTTTATAAGAGGATAACATTTGAGCTAGATCATGCTGACGTTTGGGTAACAAGTGTGAGTTAATTAAATAGCAATTAAGTAACAGTTTTTCTAAGAGCATACCAGCATTTCAGGTGGCTGGTATAGCTACATTTCAAGCAGGAAATATGGCCCTCAAGATAATACGGAAAAAGTGGACAGTTAACATAGGTCTTACCTGATTTAGCATATGAGAGTAATACATCTGCAGAGTATGTCAGGTATTGAGGGAACAGGATAGTGTCAGGACCTGAGGTCTTAGTGCTAGACGTGGTCTTGGCATGAACAGGTGCTGCCTAGCTTGCCTTTGGAACACACCCTGCACATATCTGCTGTGCAAATGGGTGATTGGCTTAGCTAAACTGTTTACCATGAATGGAGGGTGTGGCTTAGTGGAACACAAAGAGCTGGACCACTGACCAGGAGCACAGGGATCGTGTCTGACCTTAAGAACCTGAGAAACAGAGAAAGGGGAAAAATGAGCTACCTAACTGGAGCCAAACTGCTCCGGATGTATGTGTAAGCCTCTTTACTGTGTATGTCTACTGGGAGTCCAAAATGAAATAAAAAACAAAGTGAGAAACATTGAAACATACAGTTAAAAAACCACTCTAGGCCAATATGCCAAGTCCATGAAATCATGGAAATGTGTCCAAATTCCTTTGAAGTAAGAGAAAAAGCAAGCACAGTCCTTGCGGCAGTGTTAATTCCAGTGCATATGCACAATCAGCTCAGATAAATAGCCTACCCTGGGGCGTATTACACAAAGTGCCTGGGGGGGCACAATGGGCATTTGTGCCTGCTTTGTGTGCCACAGGCACTTTGGTATTAAAGAAGGGGCCACAGACACGTGTGCGGCCCCTTCTGTAATACTGAAAGCGCTGGCGCACATCTAGGGCTAGTGCTTTCTCAAGAGGTCATTCCCTCATTTGCATGGGGGTGTGGCCCTATGCAAATGTGGGAATCTCTTTGCATCTGAGCCGGCGCCGTATTACAGATGCTGGTGCAGAGGCAAAGAAGCTCTCAGGAGGGGCACTGACAGGGTGCTACCTAAAAGGTGGCTCACTGTCAGTGCGCCCCCCTGCTACACCTTGAGCCTTGTGTGCACTTGTTTGAAACAAGCCCCTAGGTAACTACAGCACCCAACATGCACCATTCTGATATTCTAAAAGATCAGACATAGAGAAAGGCCTTCTTTGTGTATCACCACTAACTCTGACACCGCTTTATTACGTGATGGGCAATGAACATAAAACAGCTCTTCATGATGATAGCATTGTTTGGCTTACTTTCCAGTTTGGACCGCGCCCCTCCTGTTGATTCCTTCGCCTTCCGATCCTTTTACCAGCGCTTCCAGCTGGTATTATTGTCTTGGTTCTCGAACAGGTGAATATCGTTCATCTTTGAATTCAGTCTGCTTCCAACTTTTCTGAAGTAAACCCCTGTGCCTCGTGAGTGTTGTAAGGAACCTCTTTAAGACGCCAACTCACGCTCTAGCAAGTCAACTCACTAGCGCATTCCTGCCCGTGAAAGGCTCCGGGCCAGAACGAACTTTCCTTACGTTATTTCTTTCTATTTCCTTTCTTTACGCTTGTGAAAAAATGTGTTTCCGGACTGGAGTACAGTTGGGAGCTAGAGAAGCCGCCATTATGAATTAAATTGCGCGACCAGCAGAAAAGAGGTCAGTGCACTGATGAAGAATTTATTTACTTACGTTAGTTAAATAATAAGGAAGAGACATTTTTTGATGCTACTTTGTTACTACTGTTTCAAAAGTTGCTGGGAGTGCATTCAACTTCTTGCTCTGGAGGAAAATACATTATTTGTGAGTAGGTGGGCATACACAAAGAACGTGTAAGGGGCGGTAGAAAATATTGAATTGATACTTTATGCAGTAGCCTGATTTGATTACTGTATGTTTGTTCCCTTCCCTTTTTTTAATTATTTTATGTGTATGCAGATGTTAGTTTTCAGAATTGGCAAGTTCTAACAGTGCAGAAAGTATTGCAGTTGCCTCCTGCCTCGAGTGGTCCATTTTTCCTGTCTCTTCTCTCTCGAGAGAGAGAGGAAGTAGTCTATAATTGAGTTTGCTTATACACTCAATTGAGCACTGCCTTTTAGGGGAGTAGGGGTCCTTCTTTGCTCCCATGGAATCGAGCTCTCCTAAGAGTAAGAGTTGGGTCTTGACACCACCTGAGAGCAGCCCTCTGAAGGGTGCCCCAGATATGATATCCCCATGCAGACATTGAATGCATCAGAATGCAAGTGGATCTCTCACCCCTCTTAAAAGTGCAGGTGTTGTTGCCGCCTGCACAATGAAACACAGAACAGCTGCTTCAAAGCCTCTCCGTATTTCACATGAATGCTCTGTCCCCAGGGCAGCATGAGTTCGCAGCTGCCTTGGGGGCAGCACTTTCAATATAAGAGTACGCACTTTCTCTGTTTGCACTCGGCTCAACTGTATTAAAGTGAGCCAGGGCGCAAAGAGGAAGAGTACGCCTGCTACATAACAGGGCCCCTTAAGAGAAGGTTTGGGTTATTGGGAAACAAGTAGCTAGACCACTCACCTGAAGCACTGAATCCATGTCCAAACCTAGAAGTGGAGGGGGGGGGGAAATAAGAGACTACTGTAGCCCAGCTGCTCCAGAAATGTCTGGGCATCATGCTCCTTTGCCGTCCAGATCTACTGGGAAACAAAATGAAACAAAAAAAAGAGAAATAGAAAAGCATACAAGTAAAAAATCATGGCAGTTGAAGGTACTAGGAAAGCAACTACTGAACATATGCTCTGTGGCAATCAAACTGTACCGCTCATTGTAATCACTCACATCACTGGTCTTCACCTAAACACTCAGTGCCTTACAAAAGTGACCCACATCATCCACCCAAGACGGGTGGGTGGCTTCTGGCCTTCAATTAACTTTAAAATATACTTTTACGGTTGATACCATAATTCTTGACATGGGCTTTCTTCGAAAGTGGGTACTTAATCCTGTCACTCTTCCCCAGGGCCAGCAGTGAACCCTGCCCTCATTAGGTATATTCCTCAAGAGAATGGCTCCACAATGCTCATCAGTGACCCTATGCATCCCCAGAGCTACTTAATATGCCTCAAACTACTTGTTTATGATATTCCCCAAATCAATGTTAGGCACCAGGTCCTTGGGGATATGGACCCTTCTGTCTTCACTGGATACTGGTGTCTTCAATGCCACCATTGCTGCTGCTGGACTCTGTTCGCTTTTTGGCCTTTAGGTCCAGGTCTTTAAAACTCACTACTTTAGCCAGCAAGACATTTTCTCCTCTAAGGCCCTCTCAGCCTATCTTTCCTCTGGCAGCCTTGGTTTCAGGTCCAATCTCCTTTACTCCAAAGCCCTCTGGGCAACTGCCTCCTCCTTGGCAACCTCCCTTTTTGCGTCTGCCTCCTCATTGGCTGCTTCCACTTTAAGTCTGTAAAGCTGCAGCCTGAACTCCATTTCAGCC
This sequence comes from Lissotriton vulgaris, assembly GCF_964263255.1. Lineage (NCBI taxonomy): Eukaryota > Metazoa > Chordata > Amphibia > Caudata > Salamandridae > Lissotriton > Lissotriton vulgaris. The sequence goes on along the minus strand of NC_141691.1, from coordinate 1,508,545,606 downwards.
CTACTTTCCTCTCATTTCCCTAGAAGACAGGTTGTGTGAGGACACACTGCTGCCTGCTCTATATCCAGGAGACACCTCCTGTGGGCCCTACTCTATCCTTAGAGTCTATAGTCAAAGGGTTTTTATCCTCCTCCTCCTCCATTACTTCCTCCTCCTGTTCCCCCACATCCTCATGCAGGTGAAAAACGTGTGCTCCACAATTATAACAATTCACAGTTTGTCAAAATTCTGCCCATTAAACTTGAGATACTGAGCTCCATAGTTTGAATTGCAACTGGGAAGCAGGATAAAAGCACATAGCACAAAGGTAGGGTAAATAGTCATGCATTACTCTTTTCTTTCTCTTGGGTTGAAGTTTTAAAGAAAGTTTAACCACCCAAATCAGTGAAGTCATGAAGGCCCAATTTGTCTCTCTTCCTTTAATGTTAGTTGTCTCAAGGCTTCATCAATATTACACTTCCAGTCCCACCCAGTGGACAGCTGCTGACAATGTTAGAGGTGTGAAGAAGACCTGTCTTCAGAGGCTCTAATACACAAGAGTTAGTCTGTATCCTGGCAAAATGACTGAGTGCTTGGTGTTGGAATATCATGAGCTGTGTCTGTTCTCATAGCTGACAGTGGTGTAATTCTCTCAGCCATCGGCAGGCCCCAAAGGTCTGACACATGTCATTATATGTAAAACTAAATAATAAGAATGTTAGCTAGCTCCAAAAGAAGCACTAACTGCATACCTGTTTTTTCAAGAAACGGAATCTTCCTCCCTCAAATAAGTCTGAAAAGGATCATTCTAGAGTCACACGTGTTGGGAGCATGAGTGAGGCTCTGATCAAACTTCAGAAATCCATATCGAATCTTTTTCAGGTAAGGCAATTCTGTATTGGATCCCAGTCTTCTAAATCTCAGTCTTATGCTTCAGCTCTCTGTTAGGATACTGCATAATGAAAATATAGTCTGAAATAAATATGGCTTCAAAAATATTGTTTACGAAAATATATTCTCCCTTTGGTCGTGATTTTCAGTTATTGACTCTAACGGTGCAATATTTTTGTAAGATACATTTAGGACGCAATATTCATTTCAGGTGATATTCTGACAGTGACAAACTGGAACCATGCCTCTGCTTCAAGCCTACCAAAAATGTCTAGGTAGCAGACAATAGCTTCTGCACCATTAAGCCTGGCAACTCAGAACTCATTTGCTGTACTGACTTCATTTTAAAAAACATTGTGAACCAGGTAGAAACATCACATTATGACAGAAGGGACGATTGAGTCAGTACGGCAGTAAGGATCTCTGCTAGACTATATTTCTTTGCCTGGAAGCCTAGATGTTAGAATATCATAGGAAACACTACTGGTGGTGGGGGCTGGAAGACACGGAAAGAGGTAACAGCACATTTGAAAACTAGAGATTAGTTTAGATCACAATGTAGAAGTAGTTATGTTAAATACTCTCTTCTTCTTTAGCATTTGTTTGCTGGCCCTCAGGATGGATCCATAGAAGACAGTCCAATATTGAACCCAATCTTTATTTTGCAGTCATTACACTGAAAAAACAGTGGAGAGCCATTTCAGCCGTCAACATCCCATTTCAGTGTCAGTTTCTAGCATCCATCAACTTTGTTCCAGTATAAATATTAGATTACAGGAACTTCAAATCCGTGTTGAAAAAGTGAGGATGTCACAACACAGCACAATAAAACACTACACACTGTCACATCAATTGTATGCAATTCAATGACAAAGGTCTTGAAAAGGATCTACATCAAACTGATCTCTAATATTTGGGCATAAAACAGGGAGCAAAATATTAAGATGCCAGGATGTTTGTGATGGATCTATTTACTAAAGTAGGTACAAACGGGACAGCGTAGGATTTTACAAACGAGGTTCAATGGGATATAGATTAATTCAGAATGCAGATGTGCTGCCTTTAACGTGTCTGTCCCCTCTCTGCTCAAAGGATGAGTGTTGTAATGTACTGAACTTTCTCTACTAATTTTGTAAGTTCCAACAAGATCTTCTTCCTGTTGTAAGACTTACTAAGGCTCATCTCAGGACAAATTACCGTTTCAAGTTGCATTAGTTATTTGCCACAAAGATTTTTTTGAGGAACTGGTTTGAAAAGCATACCTAATTTAAGTGTTCAATATTTAGAATTATTTCTTCTATTCCTTTTTCCTCTCAATTATTGGTTTACCAGTCTAGATGACCACGGACACTAAGACCTAAAAACTAGCATACCTACTCACTTCTGTTGAGCTCTCCTTTCATCATTCCTTGAACAAGATAAAAATGTAATACAATTAATTTAGTTACAGTTTAACCAAATGTACTTGTACAATCATGTTTAAATTCAAATTACAGTATTAAAATATTTATAATGAAATAATAAATATGTAATATTTGTATACATTTTCCAACATTAAATTATATGTATTTATATTTTTAACAATTTTAAATGATGTAATCCGTTTTACCATTATTTCCTAGTAGGATTTATTCTAATTCCCTACCTCCATTATTTTTTACGGGAGGGTGTTGCAGTACCGGGGTTGGACATAATTGATGCTGGACTTACTACATTTTGTTTATTGTGGTAAATTACATTTGGATGTTGTGAATAGCCAAAATTGGCAACTTACTTTAAGGTGTAAATTACTCAAAAAGTGTAATTGACCTTTTTGGGTCAGGCCCTCTAATATAAGACATTTGCAGTTAAGAATACACCGAGGCAAAGACCAAGTGCCAGAAGGATTACATAGAATGGATGATACCAAATCATGGATCTTCTGGAGAAATTGTGGTGAGACAGGCACAATAATATAATTGATATCCTTCGGATCGCTCCAAATTTCTCTGAATTCTCGGGTGAGGGTCTATCTGGCCTCCACGGAGCTACAGGAAGGGAGTTGGAGACAGATGTTACAGAACAGGGGATTGAGGCAGTGCTGCCACAAGTAAATGGGGAGGCTCTAGATCAGCATACTGCGTTCATTAGTAGGTGAATTACCCCAGACATCACAAATGGAGTGCCATTGAGAGGATTGCCTTAGATTTGGTCTGGTCCCTGAAGAAGTTGAGGCCATACCTGTTTTGCACTCACTTCCGTGTTCAAACAGACCACAGACCTTTCAGATGGCTCATGCAGATGGGATCGCCCATGACAATGCAGATGGACTTTCCAGGTTTTACCACTTAGCTGGTGAGGACTAGCAGGGTATAGGTTAGTTACCCATCACCTTTCATCTGGGGGGCAAGGGCTGTGGGAGAAAGTATGCATTTTTGCCCTAGAATGTCCATCTGCATTGGCATGGGCAGTCCCAGGTCTGTGCATCCCCTGTGACGAATTGGAAAACGTCAACAGTTTAAAATTCTCCCCCCTTATCTGCATAAGCCATTTGAGAGGTCTTGTGCCAACACTGCCACAATCCCTTGTTTTGAAACATCTTTCTGAACCAACATTTCTTTGTGTAGTCAGGGGCCAATAACATTGGTGCTAATGCATAGCCTCCTTCATAGTGTCATATGCCTTCTGACACTCTAGGGTCCAAAGGTTTTTCTTTCGATGCTTTTTTAGAAGTGAGTTATGTTGGGGGGCTACAAAGGTGTTCCTTTTATAGAAGACCCCTCACTCACCAACCTGGTTGGTGACATGCGGGTAGTCTACCCGCTCCACTGTAATCAGGTGTCACAGCACACCCGGATGGCAGTCGGCTCTCCGGGTGCGACCCCGATGATGAAGTATGTCACCAACCAGGTTGGTGAGTGAGGGGTCTTCTATAAAAGGAATAACTTCCTTTTGACTACATCTCTTTCCCCACACTCCATTAGGACAGTCTTGGTCCAATGGTGATACTCCTCGTTTTGTTTATACATATTCAGGTCTAGGGGACCAGGAGTACCCCCCTACACATCGTGGAAAAACCCTTACTCTCTCCTTGTGTTTATCACACGGACTACAAGGGTCCCACAGTTCTGAACAAATCTTCTATAGTACCTAGTCAGTCCAAGGAATACCCTGACCTGTGTCTTGGTTGTTGGAGCTATCCAATCCAAAATGGTTTGCATTTTGGGCTGGAGAGGTTGCACATGTTTCCACTTACAAGTTGGTCCAGGTATACCACTGGCACTTACTGGCCTTGATAGTTTGGACAGCCTGCTGCAGGGCCTGAAGCACTCCCTTCAGCTGGTCCAGGTGAACCTCCCAGGTGGAACTATACACAGCTATATCATCCAGCTAAGCTGCACTGTACTTCTCAAATCCAGACAGGACCTTGTTCACCAGCCAGTGAAGGTGGTAGGTACATTCGTTAAGCCAAATGGCATTGCTTTGAACTGGTAATGTCTATCTGGTGTGAAGAATGCTGACCTCTCCTTGGTTCCATCACTGAGGGCAATCTGCTCGTAGCCTGAGGTCAAATCAAATGTCCTCAGGTACTTAGCCCCTAACAATGTGCTCATCAGCCCTAGGTATAAGGTGAGCACCAGTATTAGTGACTGCATTCAATCCTCTATAGTTCACAAAAAAGCGTAACTTCTTCTTTACCTCTTGGGGATTAGGTTTGGGCACCAGTAGCACTGGGCTGGCCCATGGATCATCAGAGGGCTCAATTACCCCCTATTCAAGCATCTTAGCTACTGCATCCTTGCTGCTGGCTCTGGCATGGTCAGACAAACTATGCAACTTATTTTTGACAGGTAGGCTATCACCAGTGTCACAATCAAGTATGTACCGATTGGTGTTACCTGGGGTCAAAAAGAAAAATCAGTAAAAGGCTCCAGCACCATCTTGCAGTCTCAGTGCTGCTGGTTGGTCAAGTTGAGAGAGAATACAACTCCACAAGTGACCCATCTTGCACATTGGTAGAGAGGTGATCTGGCAATGGCTCTCTCTCTTCCTCTCCTCCTTCATCTGTGACCATAAACATGGCCATATCTGCTTTGTTCTATTGGGGTTTCACCCTATTATCCTGCAGGACCCTGTGGGGATTCCTGGGGTTGTTAAGGTCTATCAGGTAGGTAACCTCACCCTTCTTCTCTAGTATTGTATAGGACCCAGCCTACTTGTTCTGGAGGGCCCTGGGAACTACAGACACCAACCCCCAAACCAATTGTCCTGGAGTGTACTCAGGCGTAGTAGAGTTTTGGTCATATGAGAGATTTATGAACTCTTGGCTGGCCCCCAGTTTTCTGATTGCTTTGTGCATGTACTCTGCCATGTGAGATCTCAGGCCTGAAACATAATCCAGCACATTGTCCTTGGCTTCCTTGAGAGGTTTTTCTCAAGACTCTCTCACCAGAAACAATGACCCTCGTACAGGGTGCCTTTACAGCAATTCAAAGGGGCTGAAGTCTATCACTTTATGTTTCTCCTCCCTGTATGCAAACAGTAAGCATGGAAGGATAAGGCCCTCCTAAGTTTGTCAAACAAACCCATGTTCATGCCCTTCAAGGTCTTATTGAACCTTTCCACCAGACCATTACTCTGGGAATGATATGGGGTGATGAACTTGTAGGTAAAACTACATTCATCCCACATCGCCTTCAGATAGCCAAAAATGAAATTCATGCCTCTGTCTGAAACCACCACCTTTGAGAAATCCACTCTGGTGAACACACCAAGTAGAGCCCTAGACACTGAAGGAACTGTGGCTGTCCTGAGGAGTATTGCTTCATGATATGTTTCCGGCATAGCCTACTACCACCAAGATATATCTGTTCCCTGATGTAGTTGAGTTTAGGGGACCAACAATGTCCATCCCACCCCTAAAAGGGATTCCCAACTACTGGCAGGGATAACAAGGGAGCCTTTTAATTCCCCCCTGTCTTGCCACTGGCCTGACAGGCTGTACCGGAGCTGCAGAACTCCTTTACTTTGGCAGACATGTTAGGCCAATGGAAGTGGTTAACCAACCGACTCCATGTCATACTCTGACCCAAATGTCCTGCCAAGGGGATGTCATGGCTCAAAATGAGGAGGAATTTTCTAGTGAGGAGGAATTCTCTATATTTTTAGGGGACCACCAACCTCCACTGACATCGCGTTCTCTTGCCTGGAGGCAATCTGCCTAAGGCTCTCAAGAATGGGGTACTCTATTTGACCCTGAGATTACTCCTCTCTGGAGAGTCCACCAGCTCCTGACGATTTTGCCATGTTGGACAGATCTTGCAGGGGTGGACTCTCTCCCTCAGAGTGAGACCCTCCCTCTCATGGCCAGATTCCTCCTGTACCTCTGGAGTTCTTTGGGCTGGCACACCAGACCCAGTGTCCTTTCCCATGTCATTTGATGCTTAGCCCATTGTTCAAGGGTCCAAGTGTCCAGCATTTTCCTTCTGTGCAGTATGGGACCTGGTCACAGCACATACCCACTCAGGGAGATCCAGCTTCCTTGCATGGACCATTATCTCCACCCCTGACCAGTCAGATGCTTCAGGATATTTTCTCAGAAGACACTCTGCTGGAAGTGCAGGAGGCACAACTACCTTCTTAGGGTTTTTCACACCTCCCCATTCTATACTCACCTTTGCCATGGGATAGAGTGTGGCACTGCTGTCTGCATATCCTACCTGGTGATACACACCAGCTATGATCTGCCCTGGAGAAACTAGTTTCTGTATGACCATACTCACACTGGCTCCTATATCACTCAAAGCCTCAGACTCAGTTCAATTGATTTTAGGCCCCTGCCTATACCTCTCCATACTGGGAGGGAATGCTGCCAAGGTTGCAATTTCCACCCTGTCCAAGGACATTAAGGTTGCCTCTGTGATACCTTCCCCATCTCTGGGATCATCTCCACCCCACACCTACACTGACAATGCCCTGGGACTGCCCACCAGTGGAGAGTTTCTTTGTGCACACAGCATCTCGTCTCGTATGTCCTGGCTGAAAACAGTCATAACACTTCCATGCCTTCATAAAGTCAAGGAACTTTCCTGCATTTGCGGGGTCAACAGACTTCCCCTGATAAGCCCTCTGCTTGAAAATAAACTGGCTTGGGGTCCCTCCCCCAGCACAGGTGTTCGTCGATCTTTAGAGGACTCTTTTTTGATTTTTCATTATCTTTTCCAAATGCTTTTCCAAGAAGGGAAACCTCTTCGCATTTCTTCCGATGACCCCGCTGGTGTTGATTGGAAAGCTTGGTTCTCAACCTTTACTTTACAAACTTTATTCGACAATTAAGTCATAAAAGTATACATACATATATTACACAAATGTTAGTTAAAAAGACGTTAAAAATCCATACAATAAATATTTTAAAAAGTATTAAACTAGAATAGACTATGCCAAATTATAATTTAAAAGGGAGATAAAAACAATTTCATCAACATACATTAATCGAGAGGAATATTGCACAATGATTCACAAGGGTTAACCCAAAAATGCATGGATAAATACAGCTTAATCTTCACATAATTACCGCTATATATTTTGTACGGATTACCCAAGCCCATTTCAAGAATTTAGCCACGGCAACAGCAATTGTAGGCGACGGGTCAGTAGTTAAAATTCTCAGAGCCTCAGCATGTGTGTATCCCAAGCAATTTACATAAAGGCTTGATCCACATCATTCTGGGGGCCGTGTACAGGGGACAGAAAAATAAAAAGTGGCTTATTGACTCTTGTTCCTCCCCACAATTGGGACATCTGTCGATTCTACATTTTATCTGCCCATTTAACCATAAAAGATCTTACTGGGAGTGATCCTACCCTAAGCTGGAAATAGAGCTTAAGATCCTGTTGTTTACCAATAATATCCCAATATTGTTCCAGTTTTGGTAGGGCTTTAATGTCCATGAAACGACTAGTTAGATGAGCGGAGAGACCCTCTGACCTTACTTCTGTGAACACCATCTCCCAATATTTTTCTTTTAGGACTTTTTTTGAGGGAAAATGAGCGTTTTCCGGGTCATCCCATAAGTCAGTCATTCCTTATTTGAAGAGTATCAACTTGATGTTCTTGAGCCAATGATTTCTTTTGCACGTGTCCTTAACCATTATCACTTTTAAACCATGGGCATAATGCTGTAGTTCTTCTGTTGTCCATAAACGGCGCCAGTAAAGAACCGGACGCAAAAGTAAAGATCCTGGACCGCCTTTTTTCCAAGGTCCCACATTAGCAGTATTAACGGGGTACTTATAGGGACGCTAGTAGCTTTTCGAAGGAATTCATTTTCAGCTAGCGTTAGCTTTCTATGGTCTTCAAAACCCCAGAGTTCGGCTCCATATAGGGCCGAACCTAGGACTTTCATCCCGTATACTTCCAATAAGGGGCTAATGGGCTTAGTTGCTGAGTAGGTACATTTTTTCAGAAGGATGCCTGCCTGCTGGCGGAGTTTTAGGACCACAATGTCCAGTTGACTGGACCACCCCAGATCTTTCTGAAGGGTGACCCCCAGGTAGGTAAAAGCATCTACCAGCTCCAGCGGGGAACCATTCATGTTAATCAGTCCTCTAAAAGGTCTATTTGTCCCGCAAGTTTTACGACCAGTCAAAACCATATACTTAGTTTTTGTCGTATTTATTTCTAGTCCCCTATTCAAACAGAAATCTTCAAATCGCTTCAGTGCTTGCTGGAGTCCACTCGGGGTCTTTGAAATGATGAGTGTCGTCCGCGAACATGAGGATCGGGACCCGCTCACCGGACATCGCAGGGGCATCGGTCGGCACCAGGGAGAGGAAATCCGCAACCCCATTCACAAAGAGCGAGAATAAGGTGGGCACCATGATGCAACCCTGTCTTAATCCACGCTCCACCGGAAAGGGCTCGGTAGCCTCTCCCTGGGAACCCCACCGTACCCGAGCGAAGGTATCCTCATGCAGGCGGACAATCAGACTCAGCAATTCTGTTGCCATCCCCAGGTCCGCTAGAACTTTCCAAAGTGTATTACGAGGGACCAGGTCGAAAGCCGCTTTTAAGTCGACAAAAACGGCATACAAAGTGCCCCTTTCCAGGACCATGGTACGTATAACATAATGAACCGGAAGACCTGGTCAATGGAACTTGTTTTTGGGCGGAACCCAGCCTGGAGGTGACTTAAAATATTGTCATTATCCATCCAGGACCGAATTCTGCCCAAAACCAGCCGACCCATGATTTTTTGTAAGCAGTCAATTAGACTTATTGGTCTATAATTGGCTGCAAGTGACTTGTCACCCTTTTTATACACCGGCGCGATTTCTGCCCCTTTCCATGAGATGGGCACTTCCATCCCTTGAGCTATGGCATTTGCAATATACAAAATATAAAATCGCCAGCGCCCTCTATTGTTCAGAAATAAATCTGCGTGGGCACAATCCATTCCGGTAGCACGACCCTCAGTGACTTGGTCCAGCACCCTATCCACATCATTCAAGGAGAAAATAGGTTCCTTGTACACAATATGGGGGTAGGCTCCGTCGCTATTACCAGTGGCACTAGCAGCATATTGGGGCTTGAAATAGTCGACCCAAGAATTGCGGTCAACATTATTATGAGTAAGCATGGGCGAATTTTGCGAATTCCCGATCCGCGAATTTGCGGATTTGCGAATTCGCGATCTGCAAAATTCGCGAATTTGTGTGAATTTGCGGATTTTTGTTTATTTGCGTGTTTGCAGGGTTTTTTGCGTGTTGGCTGGGTTTTTTGGCGTGTTCGCGGGGATTTTTGCGTCTTCGCGAGCCGCTTGCATAGCAAAGTTACCCATGCAGTCGTTTATGGGAGAGGGAGAGAGAGATAGATATATAGATAGATAGATAGATAGATAGAAAGAGAGAGAAAGAGAGGGAAATAGAGAGGGAGAGAGAGAACGAGAGAAAGAAAGAGAGGCCGGATCTCTGAAGGGCCAGATTCCTGAGTTGCCCCTACAGAACATACAGCTTTTTATTTTTAGCAAAATGCATATGAAAATTATGCTGTAAAGGTCTCTTTTAGTTTAAACCCTCCTGACAACCCAAAATGGGTGTATTTGCCATCCTCTCCCTTCTTCCTGTTTTTTATATCTGTAAGTGCTTCCTGATGAGGTTTAATTCCTTGGACAGGTGCCTCGTTGCCTACTTGTAACTATTCTCTGACCCTGCTTCAAGGGTCAGAGCAGGGTCAGAGAATAGTTGCAAGTAGGCAACGAGGCGCCAGGAAGCAATTAGCAGCAGGTGTCCAAGTTGAAGTTAATTTGTTTGTAACCCTTTTGTAAAAGGTTACAAAGAAATTAGGTTCAACTTTTGCACCTGCTGCTGTAACCCTTGCTTGGCTGAAAATTCGTCCCCGCTGATTCGCGGATTTTACCGCGATTTTGCGAGATTCGCGGATCGCGAAATCGCGGAAAATCCACAAATTTGCCCACGAAATGGATTTTACGCCCCACCTTAATTATGAGAGCTCTCTCGATGTCCTCCCCTATCACACTTAAAGATTTCCCAAAAGAGTTTGGGATTCTTTGCAGAGCACGCCACTTTCAAATCCTGCCACAGGCCCTCTTCCCAGTCCTTTTTAGCAGCAAGTTGCTTGCGCCTGTAGTTCGCCCTAGCCAGTCTTACTGCACCCATGTCTTTAGACTTTAGGGCTAGACCCAAATCCCTCCTAGCTTGGCGACAGGAGCTATTTTACCAGCTCCCTGGTTTTTTAACTGTAGCTCTTTTTTTCCCTAGACTGGGTTTACAGAAGTATGTTTTCAGTTTAGTAAAGAGCCTATTATGTGCCTCTAGTAAAAGATGGGGGGGAGAACCTTTCGATATAACCTCCTCCATAGCCTCTAAGGCCCCTTCCAGGTCTCCCTTGATGAAGCTAATTATTTCCCAATGCTCAGCGACTTGGCACCGTTTAAGGTGTCGCTCATCGTTTGTCATAACTAAATCCGGGTAACAATGCCCTTGATGAGCATCATCCCCTGTATGAATGCCCAAGTTAAGCTTTGCACACAGAGGGTTGTGGTCGCTTTCAATACTCCATATCGAGGAGGGTTGACCACATCTTGAGAGAGACAAGTAAGTAGTCAATGTTGCTTGCCCTAGCACCATTGTCAAAAGTTTCCTTCCCCATTTTATCTGAGAGTGTACGCCCGTTGGCAGCCCTCAACTTGTTTTCCAAACTGAAGCCCTGTTCATTTTTTTATAGGTTTGGTGCTTAGCTGGGGAACTCCTCACCTAACGTCCTCCTCCTCTGTCAAATGGATATCGTCCAAACCAAGTGTTTCAAAAGTGGTATTGAAGTCCCCAGCAATCAATGGCATTATGTTATTTGGGGAAGCCTGTAGCAATGTATCCAGTTTAACTACAACTTCCGATTTCTTACCACCTTGGAGCCCCCTAGCATAAACATTAAAGATGTCAATTTCTAAATTTGCATGGAAACTAAATCTAACACCAAGAATGTCATCACATACAATAGTGAGCAACTGGGTTTTACATTTTAGGGACTGCTTGACCCATATGACTAGACCCCCCATAGGTCGCCCTTTAGATTTTTTTACAACAGGGACAAAAAAGTTTAAATAGCCAACTCTAAACATTGGTTCAACCGCCCAGACTTCTTGACACAAACAAATGTCAAAGTGGTCGATGAAGTCTGCCCAAGCCTGCGAGTTAAGTTTTGACCCCAGCCCTGCCACATTCCAGGAAACCAGTGATATCCTGCTTCGTGGACCATCTGATAGTGTGGCCAGTTTGCCCCAAACGGGTTGTCCCCCTAAACCAGAATGTATATTATACTGTCTGTTCAAGGACTGATCTACCTCTAGAGCCTTAGGGATGATATCACATGTTGTACCTTGCCCAACCTCAACCAGCCCTTCACCTTTACTACATTGGACCTGCACATTCCCTTTCCCAGTCTCCATCCCTTCTCTTCCATCCCCTCCCGTACTACCAAAAATGTTTTTTTCTTGTTCGTACTGTCAATCACATTCCCCTAGCCCCGACAGGGTCTGGAATCTGTTGAACAACCTTATGTTCCCTAAGGGGCAAAAGTTAGATACAGACCCCTGAGAAAACATGTCCCTCTCAAAGGAAACTGGAATAGGGGTGCCATAGAAATAAGCTATGGGTAGTACTTGTATCCCAATAGACGTATCATTATGAGACCAATTACAGATGAAGTTGACACACATCTGGTCTCTAAAATTAATAACGATACAGTCTCCTGCAACAGTCTTACATCCCTTGCCTATCCAGTTGACTCTCCTGATACCCATAATTTCAGCACGCATGTTCACTGGCAGTGGGCGGTTTTTATTTAGCCAGAAAATACATTTGTGCTTTAAGTCTTGGTATGATTCTCGTTTCCCAAGAGCTAGTGGGGGGACCCCTACCAGAACTACCACAAAAGGGGCTGATTGAGGAGGGTGGTCAATATAAGGTAGGGGAGACTCGCTATGGGCTCTGCTTAAGGTAGGTAAGTTTGGCTGTTTGTCCTGCAACTTAGCTCCATCGCCCAGAGTTCTCTCTTTATTCAATGGCTTTGCATCCGCCCCTGTGAGGTTAGGTACCGGGGAAGAAACTACTTGTGACAAGGTGGTTTGTGGTGTCACACTAACTTGGTGTGTGTTTCCCACTCCTGTCTGTGTGACTGGTTGTAAATTAACAATTTGCTCCTTATCAACAGCCAAAATAGGCCTTGCAGTCTGGCTTGACCCGGTAGCACTGTCAGAATTAGATGGACCATTGTCTACAGTAGATTTTGGCCTTAAAGTATGGGTGCCACGGCTTGGTCCTGCCTGTTTCTGAGCTGATGCCAATGAAAGTTCAAGGCACACTTTTCTGTTTTCAATGGAGTCCAGCCAATCGTGCAAGGGGTGACACATTTTCTTAAAGGTGGCCTCCAGTCTTTTCCAGAAGGAAGGACCCATCTCCAAGTGTGGATCCTCCCCCTATTGTCCAAACGGCTTCCCTGCCCACTTCTATCAACCCCATCAAGTTGTACGTGGATGGTTTGTGAGGTCACTACTGGGTCATCAGGTGGGTCATCAGGTGGAACATTACTTTTACAAGATCTTGCTTTTTTTCCACCAGCATTGGTTTGAGGACCAGGGCGTTTCCTTTTTGTTTTGGTTGGACCGTAATAGATTTCACTTGACCAGCAGATCGAGTCTTAATTTTAGGAGATGGATCTCTAACTATGTCGCTGCTGGGCACTCCTTCTCTTGGGGAGTTGTCCCTTATAACCATAATCGCTGCTGATTGCGATGGGGAAGAAGTTATCACTCCTGAGGGAGGAAGCGAACCCTGCAAGTTAGATTCTAGGTAGATCGGTGATCTAACATGTGCAGGGGGCCCAGAGAGGACCTTTTGTCAAAGGATGTGTCCAAGGACAGTCTTTTTTCAGTGAGTTCTATGTCCTTGGCAAGTGCAGTTGATACCCTTATAAGAAAGTTGTCAAGAGTTCCTAAAAGTGAACCACCAGTAGATTTCCTACAGCTAGGATCACCATCTTGTAAGGTAGCCATCCTTTTGCAATACTCAATACGATATTAAGTGAGTTCCAATATGGCACTGACCTTGTTTGTGCTGTGGCAGATGTCAGAGGGGTGGCCCGTCCCGTCCTTAGCCAGCCTTGAACGGGTTTAAACGGGCCCGCCCTTGGCCCAGGCTTCACCCAGCACGTCCCGCGAAGCGGGCCTCTGCGCCTGCTTTATGCACCTCCTGGTGTGGGCGCGGGGTCAGCGGTGCGCGCCGCCGCTGTGCCTGCCGGGAGTTGTGGTCCCGGGGCAGCAGCGCGGAGAATGGCGTTAGCTGACTCTTGGCCGGTGGCGGCGATAGATATGGCCCTCTGGACTCTTGGCGGTGGTGGCGTTTCCACAAGGTAAGTCTCCGTGCAGTTTAAAGCAGTTTCCCCCTACCACTCATCAGCTGTCTCCCCCAGTTCCCTAGGACCAGGTAGCTTAAAGTCTACTAGACACTGACATTACTTCTCTTGTACATGATGAGTTAGGATGTGCTCTTTAATGAATAAATTGTACAGCCCATCCAATGTTCCCTTTAAATTTATTCCTCTGTGTGCGGCAGTATAAGGTCTCTGTGTGCTGCAGCCAAGGCTATGAGTGCCAAGAACTCATCCCCGTGTGTGGGAACAGCGACAAATATCAGTGTAAATATCATTCAAACATTTGCTTAATAAAACGAAAGACAGTGCATTTCTACACATACAGCACCACAAGAAGGGTTTAACGGTAGGTTTGCAACATAAAACAAACATAAAAAGGATACAGTATTCATTGTTGTGTCCTTATCTTAACCACCACAGAACATACGTTATATGCTTTTTATCTCCTGCTGCATATCTTGCATGCCTTTTGCAGCCCTGCCAAGCATCAGACTAATGCATTTTAGTGTGGTGGTCCATATCACAGGTTAAAATGCATCTGTCACACATTTGTAACGCCTTGACAACACATGCGTGCTGTGAGGGAGAAGCTAGAACTGCAGCTGCAAAATGCACGTCACATGTACTATTACAGTAGATAGCTGTGCTACATTCAAGCTGTCACTTGGTGGTCTCATTGTGCAACATACTTTTGATCATCCATATATTCTTCTTCTACTGAAACCACTAGACCAGTAGCATAATCAGGAACAATGAAACAAATGGTAGCCATATCCAACCACCAGCATACTTATGTCTTTCTTCTAAATCCCACAGAGAACATACTGGCTGTTGGATTGCATAAAATGCCTGCTTTAATTAAGCGCTGGGGTGACATTTGCAAATAAAGGAAGTGTTGCTGTAGAGAAAGTAAGATGGCTGCAATGCGGGGGTGAGGTTGAGATGCTAATCTCTTTCTGTTCTGGATGTGTGGGTGGCCTGCAGGCCTGGAGGACACTTGTGCCTGTCTGAAAGGGTAGTTAGTGCCCTGGTAGTGATGCACCCTTCGAGGCACCATGCGGAAAATATGTTACAGGTAGAACTGTGGCAGAGGGACCCCTCTGCTGTGTGGGGTGTGGTGGCCTGTCACTTGGGGTGCTTGGTAAGTGAAGTGAAGGGGCCTGGGTCCACTGGAGCCACCTCCAACCCTGCACTTGGTGTGAATTAGAATGGAATGACCCATCAAACATTCAACTCACCTACTGGGCACAGTACCCAAAAACAGCTTAGCTCATTTCCTGCAATGATGTTGGCAAAAACACTTAGTGAGAGAGGAACAAGGAGTTCAGGGGTTTTTTTCTGCAGGAGGAAGAAAAGCACACAAGAAAGAGAGCCAGAGGAGCATGAGGAAGGGAGAGTTTAAAGGTAGGATAAACACAGGAGGGAGAAAGCAGCCTGGATCAATTCGGAATTTCAGAGAAAAGCACAAGAGCGACAGAGAGCATTACAGAGATCAGGAGTGTTTTCTAGATGGAGAATACACAGAGAAGAAAGCAACATGGAGCAGGGAAGCATACAAGGGAAAGAGCAACACAGAGTGCATGCGGTAGTGCCTTGGTGACTGCTTCAAAATGTTCTTTTACAGTTTATTAATAGATGTAGCAGACCGCAGTGGTGCTGGTCTGACTACCTCATACCTTGATTTTGCTTGCGGGAAAGTGTCACTCATAGTCATTGAAATGGCACTCATAATACACAGAAATTAGACAATGTTACACTTAGAAATCTGAAACCTTGGTAGCTCTGTATTTGTTAATAAAGCATGGCAGAGTGTGTGCCTTTTTAACCCCTTTCCAACCCCTTTGGCACTGCGCACATTTTCGCCAAGTGCGGGTGATTTAAATAGTTGGCGTGATTCAGACGGCCCGGGCGTCCTCCGCACATGCCCACCGTGACGCATGACGGCCGGTGGCCATCATGCACACCGAAGGGGTTAAAAGTTTTCATGTTAATTTCAGTGCCCATCTTGCCTATACAAAGGGCTGCAATTAACTTAAATACTTTAAAAAAAAACACCTAATCTGCACCGCTCTATCAATAAATTTAGCATATGTCATGGATTTGCCGGGACAGTCCCAGTGTTTCATCACCTGCCCTGGTAGATTTCAGTAAATTTAGCTCACGTCCTAGTTTTTAGAGCGGGTCAACTGAAAACGGTGGGAGGTGTCTTTTTATGATTTACAAAGCAGGGATAGTTACAAAATCACTAATATATATTAGTGATTGTGCAAGCACATGTCGTGCTGATAGGCTTGTTGCATGCCTTTTGCTAATAAAGGGCAGCAGATTGCGTGCCTTTTTGAAAGTGTTCATATTAACTGCAGCCCCCGACATGCTTACACTTGGGACTGCATTTAACATGAAAACTTTCAAAATGGCACAAAACTGCTGCGCTCCATTAAGAAAAGGCACACAGCCTAACAGCACGACGTGTGCTTTCACAATCTCTAATATATATTAGCAGTGGCGGCTGGTGAGATTTGAAAGTGGTGGGGCAGAAACTCGGCAGCATACTGCACCGTAGCGAGCGAGCGCAGCGAGCGAGCCCGAACCCCCTAAGGAGGGTTCGGGGGGAATTCCCCCCGAGAAAATTTTGAAAAAATAGTGAAAAAATGGTGCATTTTCAAGAAAATTTGAGGAAGCAGGAAGGTTAATAAAGCAATTGTGAAAGTGCAGGTATTACATTATTAAAGAGCTGTCATATAACATAGGTAGCTGCTTATTCAGTATAACCACAGAGCTTTATAACAGACTTCAAGCAGTATACAATGCTGAGAACCTCACAGATTGTTTTTATTTGAACTGCAAACAAAAGAACCAACTAAACAGGTCACAAACTACCACCATTCAACATATTTACTTTTTGTACCTAAATTCAGCACGTCTGTCTTTAAGCGCAGCAAATTTTTCAATTACTTGAATGTTAAAGTCAGCAATATTTTGAACAAGCTCGCTCTCTATAGAGAGCATTGCTAATGCATTGAGTCTTTCCTGAAGCATGGTGTTCCTCAGGAATGTCTTAATCCTATTTAAGGTGGAAAAAGATCGTTCTGCCTCTGAGGTGGTCATAGGAGTGGTAATTACTATTTTTAGTAAAGCTACTGTCTCTGTAAAGGTCTTTTCCATATGAAGTTCATGAATTAAAGACAGCAAAGACCTGGCATTTGTGGCCTTCTGGTACACAGGCATTGAGTACATTACTGTCAACTCACTTTTCAGGTCCTCTTGGTTGAGCATCGGATAAGCTTCCACAGCCGCATGCAGAGCATGCTCAGGGAAGGATTCATTATATTTTGCAAAGTATGTACTTTCCAATAATGCGGCACTCTCCAAATGTTTTGTGAAAGCAAAACGGTCTTGTGCATGTACAATTACAATGTCACATATCTCTTTTGCCTTTCGTACCAGAGTGGTGATGTTTGTCCTGTGGTTTGAAAAAATTGAACCGGCTGGCAGTTGGCTGTCTAAACTGTCAACCTCATCTCTCACTTGGTTTATGCTTGCGACAAAGACCGTGGTACATCTTTTCACAAACACAGTATCTATGTCTTGTCCTTGTAACTGATTATATAACCTCTCGACATTTAACATTATCTTTTCAAATAAAAATGGAAAGAACTGAAACTCTCTATCATTTAGTGTTCTAGCAAAGCCACGGGCTTCACTGTGACTTTTGAAATCAAAGGTTTCATTGGTTTGTATGGCGTGAAAACATTTCAGAAGGTCCTCCCTATATTGAAATATTAGTTGGACTGTACGTACGTTATAGTTCCAACGAGTTGAGGCTCCCCTTGGAACCCTTTTGTCCACAATCTCCTGAAGTGCTTCCATTCTTTTTGGGGAACGTGAGAAGAATGCTGCCATGCCTCCTATATCCTGAAAGAAAATTCGTGTCTCTGGGATCTTCGATACTGCCTGTTGCATGATAAGATTAAGCTGGTGGGCATGACAGTGCACATAATGAGCATACGGGTAGACATCTCTAATTCTTTTCTGTACGCCACCATGGCTTCCACTCATTACGGACGCACCATCATAGCTTTGTGCAATAAGTTTTTTTCTTTGATGCACCTCTGGGAAAATAAAGTTGAGTTGATGCAGTATAGCAGCAGTAATGGTTTCTGCAGTGGAGTTTTTTAAATGAGTGAAACTATAGAACCGCTCCACAACATTATAGCCTTTGTCCAGGTACCGAAAGACTAATACGGACTGCGTTTGTGTGGCCACATCAGTGGTGTCATCAGCCTGAATAGCCACAAAGTCTGTGTTTTGCAACTCTTGGACAATATGGCTTCTCATAATTTCTAGCATACACTCCAGGAGTTCATTTTGTATCGTTTTAGAGGTGCCCTTAAAGACTGTAGCACTTGCTAAATGTGATTCCATTTCCTTGTCTAGGCTTGCTACTAAATCTACAAGACCCATGAATATTCCAGGATTTGTGGACCCTTCCGATTCATCATGGCCTCGCAATGCCAGTTCGAAAGCACCACAGAAACGAATGCAATCAATTATTTTTGATAGTATGTGTCTATTTCTATCAACTGTTTGATTGTGTTTCTGTATTGTTTGTCGATATGCATCGCTGATGTGCTGCTCAATCGGTGCGTCTCCTAACATTCCCAGTCTGGTCACGTTTTCCATATGCTTTTTTGAGTGTGCATGCTTCTTTATTTTTTCAGACAGATGCTTCAAGTCCAACACGCCTTCTTTTGTCCAAGTAAAGTCACCATTAAACAGCAAGCAGGGGAAGCAGAACAGTCTGTTTTTTGAAGGGCACCCTGTAAGCCAATCAGCTTTTGTGTACCAGGTTTTTGAGAATGTACGATTGTAACATTTTCCTCTGTCCTTGGTAACTTGTTGGAGTTGAAGGTCAGGTTGATGAGGTCCTAACCTCTTTATCTGTAGTTTATCTTCTAGTGGGCGTGCATGGAATGACCATGTAATTAACTGTTGTACCGTATTCATCTTGCCGATGCTGTCCGTACCAATATGAAAGAAGCCTGTCAATAGTCAAAGTACAACGTATAAGATTTGGTGCAATAATATCAAATGTCAGTACAAATACATATATCTTGTGCATGACAGCAAGTGATATAGCTCCAACAGCTCATTTTAGTGGCCATCCAGGGGTGGCATAATACATGCTCCAGCCCCTGGTAGGCCTTGGGTGCACCTATGCCCTAGGTACCTATGGTACACTATACAGGGACTCACAAGAGTGACCCAATACCCAATTGGCAAATGCACCTAATGTACATTGTGTGAATTTAGAGAGAGGACAGCTGTGCTGTGGGTCTGATTAGCAGGCCCACAGCCTTTCTAAGTCATAAACCAGTAAAGCAAAAAGCAAAGAAATGGGGTGACCATAGGAAAGCAGACCCTACTCTCCTACATAACGCTCCCCTTTGGACAACAGGATAGGGAAAAAAATACAGCCTGACTGCCTGCTTCCTCTGTGTGCCATAGTGGCACTGAAACAGACACAGTTTGAGGGCCTTTAACAACGCAAGGATAGATAGTGCCTTTAACAACCGTTATTGCCCAAAGCACAGGGCTAAGGGCAGGCTCAGTATTATTAAATTCCATCCAGTCAGGGTACAATGTTCAGAATGTGCACCCACCCCAACCACCATGTAGAGTGAGTGACCACAAACATAGCCCTATCTCCAAGCTACAAAAAAGTATCATCAGTTTCCTTACCTTGAACACGGTTGTTTGCTGGGTCGTAGCCGGGATGAAAGAGCAGTAAGGAGGTTGGGCCTCTTGTTCTTTCTCCAAAAATTGGTTCAGGTTGTCAGGCTTTACCAGGTGCTGGAAATAAAAATATAACAATTTTTTTTTGAGACATTAGGGTAATCAATCAAAGACTGGGGGGGGGACATAACAGTGCAATTTTAACCTTGCAGTTTTCAATAGTTCACTGTTGTATGTTAGGATTTTTACTTACGAACTGCAAGTGAGAAAATGATTTAACTGAGAAATGCAGTGACTCACTGACCTATTTACAGCATTTTGTGATCTGCATCAGGTACATGTTCTTTGCAGCAGGCGCATTAACCTTATCCGCTACCTTTCCATGAGTCAAAACTTTCATTACACAAAACTCTGATCTCTCTCTCTAGGAAAAACATTAACAATATCCTTGGTGCAACAACAAGTGTTGCATGGCTAAACATTTATAAGGTCCCAAAGGCGCGACCTGTAGGCTATGCCAATGAAAATACTGGCTGACAAATTCGAATAGCGGCTGCCCAAATCTATCTACAAGCCACAGGTAAGAGTGCTGGAAAATTCAAATGCTTTAGACGGTGGGCGAAAACATTGCGAAGAGAGAGAAATTGCACCCCTTATGCTAACACCTGTTTGGCACCTGTTCATGAGTGCCCTAAACTTAAATTGCTGTCTAACGTTTGCTCCTCACTTTGCTCACCAGTGTTATTTTTGTAAACTGCCAACTACTCACATTTCCCACCAGTAAACACTCTTACCTATGCAATTTGCCTAAAATTCCCTGCTGCTTATTCAGCCCATCGGTGGACTTTTCTCACACTGCTCATCTGTGGCTGTTTCTCACACTGTCTATTAGTGGTGGCTTCCACACTACTCACAAGTGCCTGCTACTCATATGTCCAACTAAAGCTAGCTTCTTGTAATGCTGACCAGTGTTAGCTTCTCACACTTTGTGCCAACGTGAATGTGCACTGCTGACCAGTAAAATGAATGACATGTCTTTCCGGTGAAATACAGAGCTGGCTCAATAGTAACATACAAGTGACTATCTAAAGCGGAGTCTACAAACAACATTCATTATGAAGCACGTGCAATAGCTTTACACTAGTGGCGTCAACAACCATAGGCCCTGTGCAGTGGCACAGCCAAGAGCAAATAAGGCTGCTGAGGTTGGCCTGAACGCACAGGAGGCATTCTGTCCTTTTGTGTCCCTGTGAGGGAATGGAACCCGTGACTGCTGCAGTCTCATCACACCGTTCTGAAGGGAATTAAGTTGCCAGCCTGAATGCACTTTTCTATCAAAGAGCGGGCAAATTTTCAGATTGTCGGAGCCCAAAGGTCATTGTAAATCTCCATATCTGAAATAGCGGAGTGGCAGTGAGGGCTGGGGCCGTGAAACCTATCACAGGGAAGCCGGGTTCTTGCATCCAGATCTCACACGCCTCACATCCGTGGACCTATGGAGCACTGTTAAGTATTTTGTGTAAATGTTTCTTTTGGCATGCAGTATGTGTGATTGGTATGCACCTTACATTTATGTAAGAAGTGATCTCAGGGATTAAGATTTACGGTCCTAGCGAAGCTACAGGAAAGGGTGGCAGAAAAATGTAGACCAGGTACAAAGGGGAATTTAGGGCCATTGAACCCCTCGAAACTTCCCAATCCCTTTCACATATTATAACCAATAACCATACCGACTGGGGCATGTATTAAAGTAATAGAAGCCACTGGCAAGGTATTTTTTAACTCAGAAGAAACCCCTCCATTGCGTCATTTCAAAAAACATTCATCTGTTATAATTTAGTGCTCCAGCGTGCATGTGTTTCTAGGTTGTCTTCCCCCTGGTCACTTTCTTTCTCTATTCCATTCTATCCTGTTCCCTTCCTTCGTGTGCGTGTCCGTCACTCAGATGGGCTGAGCTGAGGCCTGCTGCACTATCTATACTAAATGGGCCTGGGAGTGGGACCCTTCCTTCGTGTGCGTGTCCGACACTCAGATGGGCTGAGCTGAGGCCTGCTGCACTAAATGGGCCTGGGCTGGGAGTTCTACGGCACATATGAGCTGGGGATGCAACAGGCAATGCTGTTTTATGGCAGGCTTAGGCAGAAATCTGCAAGTCAACAAAGGGCAAATCGGATTAATCTGTCAGTGTTAGTGAAACGTCACTCTGCAGTAATATATGCATATGTATTAAAGTATAGAGGACAGTCTAATGACAAATCAAAACACTCCTTGGCTCATTTAATCGAACAAAACGTATTAACTTCAAAAGACCATAAAGTTGCAAACAATTGATGCTAAGTTATTTTGGCTGTATTTCTCAAGCCGCGAAAACCATTATTACAAATCAAAATAAAAAGAATGCCGAGCTCGATATTACCCAATGTACCAAACTGGTGCAACATAATCCAATTGAAATGATAATATGTAGTATGGATCTATATTAAGCATACATTCCGATTAAACAATGGAATATAAACTGTTGACAAAGCCTCGATAAAAAAAACACGCTTTGTCATACAGAACACAGTACACATAGAGAACATGTACATGCAGTTAAATATTCCAGCACTACAAACAAGCACGTGCATGAAATTAACAAGATACATGCTAAGCGGGGAAAATGATCAGACAGACTGTGTCATGGACACAGCAGAGACACCTTTACCACATAACATTTATTTGATCTTGTGTGCACTTCTGATAATAAAGGGAAGTACATGAAACAGACACATGTATTATTGTTCGGGTATCAGATACAGTGCTAGGGCATGCTTCATTACACGGGAAAGGGAAAAAAAGGATTCATATTCGAGGCATCATTCACAGTTATCCTGAGCTGAAAATTGGAAAAAGGTATAGTCATAAGTAAAAAAAAAAAAAAAAAATTCTCTTGTTTTAGAACTGCGATAGCATACAAAATAGAGTCCCTCGTGGTCAGAGACCTAGTGATGCAATAATTGCTCATAGTGGGGCCTATTTTCTAATGCATTTTTTAATAGTGCTTTGGATACCCACACACATGCTATGCCTATTCGCCAAGGTCTTGAAACAGATACACCAACACTGTAGAGAGTAAGGGGGGCATGCAGCCCTCAGTGTGCAATTAATACACCTGTTAGTCTGCAGGGCCGGTTCTGCAGAGGCCCTTCGCCACTACTTAAGTGCACACATCTCCCATGCTTTACAGCTGAAAGGTCCCCAGTCGGTCACGCTAGTTGTTTACAGCCCTCAGCGCGCACCACTGCCTGTGCACACAGCCCTCAATATGCGACACTGCCAGTGCACACAGCCCTCAATATGCACAACTGTCAGTGCATGCAGCTGTCGTTGTACAGTCAACTGACAATGTAGGCCTCGCTTTGCTTTGGTGCACTGAGAATGTGTATGTAGCCCGCAGTGTGTTCCACTGACAGTGTTCTTTACAGCCCTCAGAGAGCACGACAGTCAGTGCACTGAGCCTTCGTGCGGCCATCAGTGCACGGTGCAAACGTTCTGAGAGCACACTCGGCCCTTGGTGCTGCACTGCAGGTGACCGTTGACACGCCTCCCGTGGGCCTTACAGGCGGTGCACAGAGCCCTCGTAGCGCACAGAGACAGTGCAGCACGGCTGAGGAACGTGACAGCTTCTATGATGAATTGGGTGCGACGGTACAATTATGCGTTACGTCCTGCTGCTTTATTAAAGCAACCTTTTGTGAAACTCGAAAGGGCGTCCATGTGGTTTCTGCCCGATTACCAACGTGTAAATTACACCGTCTTTGAGACCAAAGTTACACAATGACGCTCTTGTAGCTACAGGGCTCTCTGCTTGGTGCTTTCATAAAATGGCGCAGCCCCCCTCTAAACCCTGCTTCCTAAGACCCGAAAAACAGCACAAATCACTGCTTTATTTTACCTTGCCGGGCCTGCTCACCTAATTTTAATATCAATTTGAGGGGCCAGAATATGCTTCCAGCCAGGTGGCATTGTGTGATTAATTGGAAAGGAAAAAGCGCAAGACAGACTGACAACGTGTTTGCAAAAGACCTTTGAGGGGTTGCGGCTGGCAAAATTCTAGTGCTAATATGCAGCAGCGGCATTATACAGATGACTTTCCGAAAGAAAAAAGCAGCCGGTAGTTTGCACGCGCGTTGCCTTCAACCTTTACTTAACACTGTCGGCAGAAGACAAGCACATTCATTCTGAGAATCTGACACCTTCGGGTAAAGTTCGCGCTATATAAAATCGAATAAATAAATGTAGGCCTCGCTTTGGTGCACTGAGAATGTGTATGTAGCCCGCAGTGTGTTCCACTGACAGTGTTCTTCACAGCCCTCAGAGAGCACGACGACAGTCAGTGCACTGATCCTTCATGCGGCCATCAGTGCACGGCGCAAACGTTCTGAGAGCACAGTGGGGCCTATTTTCTAATGCATTTTTTAATAGTGCTTTGGATACACACACACCTGCTATGCCTATTCGCCAAGATCTTGAAACAGATACACCAACACTGGGACCCTTCCTTCGTGTGCGTGTCCGACACTCAGATGGGCTGAGCTGAGGCCTGCTGCACAGTGCACTATCTATAATAAATGGGCCTGGGAGTCGGGGACCCTTCCTAGTTCCTTCGTGTGCGTGTCCGACACTCAGATGGGCTGAGCTGAGGCGCCCTGCAGTGCAGGCCCATTTAGTGCAGCAGGCCTGAGGCCTGCTGCACTAAATGGGCCTGCACTGCAGGGCGACAGGTCGGACAGGAGAGAGGGTGTAAAAAAAGATTAAACTGTTACTGCATTAACATACAAGTAGTACTATAATAAGATAATAACGTTGCACTTGCACTTACATTAATTTGCCATACGATACGACGAGTCAGGACAGGAGTCAGTCACCGTCACGTGCTTGGATCGACTGGTCTTCTGTCTCAGTGGTCACCTAGTCTGGAGTTCAACGTCTTCTAGAACCTTCCTTCGACTTTCAGTTGCTAACGTCACGCGCAGTCACGTCACTGTAGCTTATGGCCAATCACCTCAACTTGGCTTGATATAGCCATATGTGATTGGCCATTACTGAACTAGCACGCAGCAAACACCCAGGCGCGGCACCATGATCCTGACCCCTGCTCTACTCAGCCAATCCTGGCGCAGGCTTAACAGCGCCACTGCGCCAGGATTGGACTACGAGCAGGAGACAAACTGCCCATATTGAAACCGGGGCCCCGGGTCCCTGCCATGTCTCTCAGTGCTACAGGGGGGGGGGGGGCGAGGTTTATTCAGTACTACGCATGCGCAGGCCAGTCTCAATTATGAGCACTCCTGGCTGTTACATGCGTAGCGAGTCACCCCGACCCCGCTGCAGGTGCTTACGCTCTAGCTGCCTGCCTGTGTGCGCTGTCAATCACTCTCTGCCGCAGCCCCGCCCCCCACGGCCCACTTCCATACGCAATGCCCGATTCTGTCGGGCTCGTCCCGGCCCTGTAGCGCTGTGCGCTCTACTTTATTTTATACACAAAAGCGGAACTTTAAATAAAAATGCTCATACTGTGAATATGTTGCTGGCACCAGCGGCGGGCGTCCATGGCTAGTGGGGCAACGCCCCAACGCCCCCAATGGACGCACCGCCACTGTATATTAGTGATTGTGAAAGCACACGTCGTGCTATTAGGCTTATTGCATGCCTTTTGTTCATAGAGCACTGCAGATTGTGTGCCTTTTTGAAAGTTTTCATGTTAACTGCAACGCCCAAAATGCTTGCACACGGGCGGCATTTAACATGAAAACTTTCAAAAAGGCACAAAACTGCTGAGCTCCATTAAGAAAAGGCACTCAGCAAGCCTAACAGCACGACGTGTGCTTTCACAATCACTAATATATATTAGTGATTGTGAAAGCACACGTCATGCTGTTAGGCTTATTGCATGCCTTTTGTTCATAGAGCACTGCAGATTGTGTGCCTTTTTGAAAGTTTTCATGTTAACTGCAACGCCCAAAATGCTTGCACACGGGCGGCATTTAACATGAAAACTTTCAAAAAGGCACACAAACCGCTGTGCTCTGTGAAGAAAAGGCACTCAGCAAGCCTAACAGCACAATGTGTGCTTTCACAATCAGTAATATATGTTAATGATTGTGAAAGCACGTGCTTCTGGACTTGCTGCATGCCTTTTCTTAAAAGTGCACGGAGGGGGGCAGATTGTCTGCTTTTCTCAGTATTCATATTAATTGCAGCGCTCATCTTGCTTCAACACAGTTCTGTAATTAACATGAATACTTGCCTCTCATAGTGTGTGCACGCTTCAAACAAGACCCTCCGCGCTCGGATACACAAACAGTGAGCCCGTCATAAGTACTCACCTGGTTTCCTTGAATCCATCCTCTAGTGCCTTCATGGAGATGTCTACAAAGTCCACCCAGAACAGTATGTTTACTTTCTAGGTGGCCCTGAACTTCACCCTGTACTGCTATGTGGTGAGACTAAATTTCGGACTAGAGATTTTAACATGTGGAAGTAGGATTCTACCTCATCCCCCACTAGTGTCAGGAGCCTATCCCTCCCATCTATTGGGATCAACTCCCACAGGAGTGAACCCCAGTATTTGGAGTGGGCCCCTTTTATCTTAAGGGCCCTTGTACATGCAGTCAGAATTTTGTCATTGCCCTTCCCCTGTAAATACTTGGGAATTATACCCTTGGAAAGCCTTGGGTCTAACTCGCCACTCCTGGACATCTCAACATCGTCCTCATTTTCCTCATTTTCTCTGCCACTAATTATTTTCTCTTCTTTCCTTGCCTACTTCTTCTTAGGTAGGTGCAGCTTCTCCTTCTCTATAGCTATGGCAGCTACTTAAGCGTGAGGCTGTCTCTGCTGCTTCTCTGTGCTTCATCTTCGTATGATACTCATGACAAAGTCACTAATTGTGTTGAAAAAGCCTAATGTCTGCTTAGTTACAGTTTGTTAAAAAATGAGGTGCTTCATGTAATATATCAATAGATACCATGCCAGGCAACTGATCATCAGTCCTTTTGAAAAGACAAGATTGAGGCTACCCAAAGCACACCTTATAAATTGCTCTTTTTAAACAATTAATTCAAAATAAATACCAATGAATAAATTAACATATTTAATTAATTATAATTAAATTACTTCCCACCCTATTTCCCTATAAACCCACAACCCACTACTGATTTATATTATGCAAAAATAAAATACCATAAAATTAATTATTTAAAATAAATTATAAATTAAATATACACTTTTCACACATATAGTAACATAAAAAACACTTAAAAAATTGATATTAACTTACTTACCTCAAATTCAATAGTTTTGTTGTCTATATTCTATCCATTCGATATTTTGTCCATTCTCTATTTTGGAATCGATATTATTGCTATTCTAGTCGATATGTTTGTAGTCTATATTCTGTCCAGTCGATATTGTGTCCATTCTATTTTTTTGAATCGATATTAATGTAAATCAATATAAAAAACTCAATATTTTGACTGTACACCCAAGTTGATATTGGGATACTCAGCACCAGTACTTGTGGTGGTTTCATTATTCTTTTTAGATACCTTTAATCCCACTTTTTCTCTTCTCCTCCTTGTTCTCGCTCCCTTTTTTATTAGCTATACTGCTCTATGCATATAAAATAATAACGTCACTTGGTAATGGCTGACAACTGTCTTTTGTAACACTTCAGCTATTCTTATATACTTTCTTACTTTCCCCTGTCTTTGTTAAATTGGGATCTGTAGGTTAATTTATCTAGTTCACCTTTAGGAACATCATTTTTCCTGTTATACTGTAAAAAAGAAAAAGACAAAGATATATTTGTATATGTACTCACATTAGAATATCGTTCTTGTATGTGTTTTTTAAGTATGTCAATCTTTGTAATTGTTAGTGAATTTTGTAGTAAATATATATGTGTATTTTATAAATGTATGTAATTTTACATGTTTTACTTACACCAGTACTATTTAACATTTCCAGGCTTGAAAAAGTCTCAGTACAAGAAGAAACACATGTTGGCAAACTACGTGCTAGGAGATTTTAAACAACTATTTTTGAATACCAATAAAGAATTGATGAGATTGCAAGAAGATTGACAGTGAATTTACTTTCTAATTGCCTGGATCTTTGTTTCTGAAAATAATGTTTGTAGTACTTTGCCCTATTGTTTAATAGAGGGTATACTAATCCTGGAATAAGCTATTACTTAGCTAGAATTCAAAAAGAGCAATTTATAAGGTGTGCTTTGGGTAGTCTCAATCTTGTCTTTTCGATTTGGTCTTCACATTTATGTGTACCTACCGCACCTTGAGGTAGTAGGTGCTTGGGGTGGATTTAGCACCCGATTTTTATATATATATGTTGTGTATCATATCAATTGTGTCACGCCGTACACTGCTTACATAATACAATCGTAGTTGGTGAATTGTGCAGATATTTCCTTAGGGAACACTACTACCTAAATCTATCAGTCCTTTTGATGAGCCCATATTTGGGATTGATACGTCATGACATACACTCTGACACTTTACACTGTGCTTTGTAGTATTTTTGTTTTGGGTGCAATAGTGTTTTGCTTTTATTAAGAAGCGACCTAAAGGTGTTATGTTAATGTTGGTCAATGTTTGCTTGCCTGTACATGCCTGTATGTTTTTTGTCAGTTTTTAACACCTGGTTTTCTGTGCATTACAGTTTTTTTGCTCATTGTTTGTTTGTTTCAGTTCATTTTTTTTTTGCTGTCTTGATTTTTTAAATTATTCTGGCTGGGGTAATTCAAATTTTTGTCTGAATTGTAGTAATAAGATTGACGTTTTTTATCATTGAATCTGTTTATGGAACAGATTTTTGTATCCAGAATGACTGCATTTCATATTTTTTAGCGGCCATTGTCTCTAGAAGTACCCGTGTTCCCTTAGGGGCTTTGGGTTTCTCCTTTGCACATATACTACCATTTATTAGAGGCTTACAGATAAGGTGTCATATCAATTGTAATTCCACCTAAATACCATGTACGTTTTACCCAGAACACTGGCCCTGGGTCTTGTTAGCAGGGCCCCGGGCACAATCAGAGTCAGTTAACACTAGTATCGGTCAAAATGGGGGTGATCAGGGCAAAAAGGATAACTTTCTCACATCCCTTGTCAAAAGTTTTAGGGAGAGCAGTGGGGGAGAATCCGTTCCTCCATTCATTGATGTAGAAAACAATTTTACTGCTATTTCTTGAAGTGAAACGTGGTCCTATCACTATCGCATCAAAGCGTTAGCACAACATGTGAACTCTGGCTACAGATAGTGTAGATGTCATGCTGCTGCAATTGTTAGGGTCCCACCTGCCATTTCCTGAAGACTCCGCCTCGGGTGGGTAGGATGTCTCGCTGTGGAAGGATCACTGCAGCTCCGGTGGGTTTCTGTGTTGCACCACTCTACTTTGTGGGGTGACCCACCAGTGCAGTCCACTGGCTTGTGGCTCTTTCTGTGGGGCTTATGGCACATGCAGCTTTTCTACCCATATTGGCATACCTTTCCCAAGGTCCTTCTGCATTGACCTTTGGGAAGGATATCTAATGCACAATCCAAGATGGATGCCTTACTATTAAGCCCCAGAATTCCTTTTCTAATCTAATATGGAGTCTTGTGTTGTTCAGCTCTACTTCTAATTTATAGACTGTAAATGGAAGTCATTCCTTCTATTCTGTAAGTTACCATGCTTCAAGTAATGATTTTCGTAGTGGTCCTTGCTCCTGGCACAGTCCAGATATTTTCTTCTGCTCCTGTGTCAGTCTTTCCTCTTCCTACCCTACTTCCTATTCCTGACTTACATCTGGATTTCCAGTCCTTCCAATTCTGCTCAGCCTGTTGGTCCCTTGATAAATCTTAGAAGTTTGATGAACCACAACTTTCATCCTGCATTGGCTCCAGCTGACATCTTCTGTCGACATGTTCTCCAGCCGTCTCCAGAGCCCACATCTCCAGTCATCAGGAGTGTTTTTTTCAAACAGCTTTTTACTCCTCAGTGCTCCCTCTGGAAGCATTAACTGCAAGGCATTTGTCTGTGTCAGTGGCATTGTGATTACTGGAAGGGATCGTCCTTACCTTTCAAGCATCGAACTCTAGACATGTCACTTCTGGCTCATCAGAAATTAGCATACAATATGACAGATATGGCACATAAATGCAATAAGCTATGGAAGCCAGAGTGAGTACACCTTAACCCTTACAGTAGGAGACTTACCTGTCCAAAAAGGTTGAGAGTCTTGGTCTTAAAGGAGAGGGATCAATGCCTTCTTTACGGGATGGAGAACCAGAAGGAGTGAACTCAGTTGGAGATGATACACAAAGGGAGTGTAAAACTGAAGGATGAGTTGGGTAATTGGGGCTAGGATTAAGGGTGAATGAGGGTCAAGGAACAGGGAGTTTAGTTAAAGGGGACATGTTTGGTGGGTATGCTCGCATTACATTGCATTAATACAAAACTTTAATGAAGATGATTGAAACATAAAAATATCTGGCTTACTAATCCAATCTTTTTTTACCTTCTTTGGTTTCTGTGTTCCCTCCCCCTCCCCCTCAAAAACTCATTACAGACTTTTTCTGTCCCCTGGTTTAGCCTCCTTTGTCAAAATCTATCTTTTATTTTAGGTCTAGCTCAGTAATATGTTTTCTTTGGCAGCTACAGCACTGTTTCCTTTATAAGTGTAATGGTCATTAAGCCTGGAGAGTTGTGTTTCAGCTTTGCCTTTTTTAATACGATAAATGTGCTAATGCTGACTTTCATAGCAATGGTTTTAAGTAACTGTGCTAAATTAATAAAACTTCCAACTTCCAACTACTATTCCAAGTGTTTAATCAGGGGGATTCATTTCCTTTACTGGCACATGCTATGAGGATACACAACGTTCCATGCTACTTAGGTTATCATCCAAAACCATGATGGTGCTCTTATCTCTATTCTTTCCAACCCCTCCATTGGCCCTCCCAGTGGTTCTCTTCTGGTCTCCTACTTACCCCAAGCCTTCTGCAGTATGTGACTCTGGTGATATTGAGGTGCTCATTCTTCTGAATAAAATGCAACATAGAATTTTGGGCACTTAAATGACCCAATTTAGAGCTGCCTGGAATGCCTGTGAGCCTTTTGAGTATTGTAGGGCTTGTCCTTTAAAGCTACAGTTGGCAGGCTCCGCTTCCCAGATGATGCAAAAGAGGCATTGTTGCAAGCAGGATTGTAGATGCCTTCAGAATGAAGACAGGCAAGTAGAAGAAAAGATTTCAAATTCCCTGACTGGTAGGAGGATTTTTTGGTAACAGTTATCTGAATCCACTGCTGGTCTGTTGAGTCCAGTAGGTGACAAACTGCCCATTCAATTTTGATGGTACTTTCCAATCAAAGGTTATTGATGTAAGAATAAAAATCTTTATTACATTGACAATGTATCCAGCTGCAGGTTGCTCGAGAAACATGAACCCTGAAATTATTTTCTTGCATTTAGGTGTAGATGGGAACAATGTTTCCTACTCTCCAACACCCCGTATTTGAACATCACGTTGGTAGTTGACTTATCAGCCTGACCGTTATGCCAATTCTGACATAATAGCAGTCGTTCATTTAAACACAGTATCTGCGTATAAGGTTTGGGCATAAGGCAAAGGACAAAACTCCAGCGTTCCAAAGAAAAATGGTGTTAATTGACAAACAGTAGTATGTCCTTTCATTCTACATCATTATCTTGATTTGCTGTTTTTTCTGTCCCCTCTTTCACTTTTTCTGGAAGTGAATTTCCGGAAGCATAAGAAGAGGAGGGTCGGACTGGGAACATTGGGCCAGATGTAGGTGGCCGTTTCAGGCCATTTACTGACCGGTAACGGCTGATTTTGGCTGTTACCGATCGGTAAATGGGTGATAGGTATGTAGGGGGCATTTTTTAACCGATTCGGTAAAATTACAGATTCGGTAATTTTACCGAATAGGTAAAATAAAAATTCGGTAAATTTACCGAATCTGAGGCACCCAGATGTAGGTGGGACTCTTCTGAGTCCCAGAGGCCTTACCGAATCGGTATTTTACCATCAAATCCAATTTGATGGTAAAATACCGATTCCGGTGTGCATGCACATGTGTGCATGCACACCTATGCCATGTGACAGGCAGACCTGCACTTAGGGCATGTATGCCTGCCACATGGCACCCAAGCCTGTTTTGGGGGTGCCAGAGGATGTCAAAGTGACACCCCCTGCACCCTTGTGAAAATCGGTGTTTACCAAATCGGTAATGCCCATTCATTCCTATGGGCTTCAAAGCCCATAGGAATGAATGGGCATGAATTTTTCCAATTCGTTATTCCAGCACATCTGGAATACCTACATAACCACCCCTCAGATTTACCGATTCTCAATTACCGAATCGGTAAAATTCGGTAATTTTCGGTAATTAAGAATCGGTAAATCTATTTTACCTACATCTGGCCCCAAATGAGGCCCAGGCACAATGCTCGAACCATCCATGGACAATTTCCTCTCTCTCCTATCCCCCTTTTCCCCTGGCTTTCCGCACCAATTGTAGTTACGTGGGAAAACTAGAGAATATTTCAGAGGTGCCAACAGAGAATCGTTCTCGTCGGCTACTGCACACTGGGAAAATGGACTGTGGGAAACACGGAATGAACTAATGAGTGCGTGATAATCTAATTAAAGTAGAGAGCGAGCTTTTAAAATTTTTTAGCATGACACAACGTTTATTCAATGATTTTTGGATTCTCTATTTCCTTGTGATGTATAGATATTTCTGAACAGCCAAATAAATTTTGCTGTTTTTTCTGGGGGAGGGGGTTTGTGTACATAATATAACGTCAATGGTTTTACCAAAATCAGGTTGATCAAGTCAGCTGCTTCAACTGTTGAGCTTGGAAATTTACCGAAACAGACATTTCTTTTCATTCATTTCTTTCACCTAATAGAGAACTTCCTACATTTCTTTCAATTTGGTGTACTTTAATTTGACTTGGTAAGTAAATGACTATTGTTTTTTAATTGTCGTTTCATTTTCATTTTAAGTTGCTCGCTGTTTTCCTTGATCCAAAAGAATGGTGCAAATGTATTGAAGCATTCAATTATATGAACATTAACTCAGTTTTTTACCAAAAGATAATGATTTTTCAAATCGTAAGCCATTTCTTGCAAAAGGGAATTTAACAATGTTCGGCTTGAACAAAACCATAAATAAATCAACTTGTTCAAAGTCACACCTGGATCATGTCAGCTTCCACCCATTATCTGAAAGTCGATAGGATGTATTTCGACATTGATTTTAGTCACCTGTGGGGGTTTAGAGTTCCATGTTTCCTAGAAATGTCATTAGAAAAGCAGGGATGTTAATTTAGGAAAGCACTACAAATGTCAACACTTGCACAAATATTATTTCTCCAAATCACAGTAAATGTCAAGATAGAAACATGACTAAATTGGGACATTTATGCAGCGCCGCTGATTTAAATGTTAGTTTGGCCTGGTCTTTGTAAATTAATGTAAAGGTCTGATTTCATGTGGCTGCCACCATTGTTTTCTAAAATCCTTTAAACTGCAGTATTAGACAAGTTAATTAATCCTCGTTACTTTCAATCTCAGCACTAATTGCCTTTTAACACTAACGCTTTGATTTATGAGAAATTAATTATTTTCCTTGCAGATATTTCAGGGTAACCACTTAGCCTAAAAATGGAAGCATGAAATATTTTATTGTGATGAACGGTGTTGAACTGAATGCATTTTCTCGTAACAAGTAGAAAGGAAAATCAGACTTTTCACTCCACATAAAATAATTGGCTTCACCCAGGGAGCTAGCAGCACCATGACATTTTATGCTATTCATAAATCCTTGACTGGGCTACTAATGGGGTTTGCGTCATCAAATTAAAAGGACATATAATTTATTGTGCTAGCACATTACTTACCACCTCCTTTTAAACTTCCCTCTAATGGTGAAAAAAAGAAAAATGTCAGATTATCAGTCTTTTTTTTCGATTTCCG
The DNA here is from genome assembly GCF_964263255.1 of Lissotriton vulgaris. Lineage (NCBI taxonomy): Eukaryota > Metazoa > Chordata > Amphibia > Caudata > Salamandridae > Lissotriton > Lissotriton vulgaris. Next base: position 1,508,512,023 of record NC_141691.1, on the reverse strand, counting down.
AGTTTTACAAACATTTCTTGAAGTTACCAGTAATAATCAAGAAGAGGGCTGTTCATAACACATATCGCCTATTGATTTTCGGATACAACTCTGGCCCCTTTGCTGCAAGGGAGTTTAGCAGTAATGACTGCCTTATACAATGTACCATTCATCTGTACACCCAAACCGTCCTATGTATCGGGCTTGTTACAGATTCTAAGTAAAAACAAAAGTAAGTGTAGGGTCAAATGCTAGATTTAAAGTCAGCCACTGGTGACTACTAGGGAAGTATTTCAGTCCATTGTATTTTTTTGCCCCCCAGGTCACCTCAAACAGCAACCAGCTTTATGCAAATCAGCCTTTGCCCTGCTCCAATAGGAACAGTTTAACTCGAACTGCCAGTTTAGTGCTACGATAAACTAGGACCACAAGCACCCTGACCTATTTTGGCCTATTTGTGCCTCGTCAGTACAATGCATCAGAGTTCTATGGCACAATGAGCACAGGACAGATGTTTGTGAATACCCAAGACATTGCACCGAGTAAAACAAAAAGTATTGTGTGGGTTGCTTGAATTAATCCCAGTCACTGGGATTCACTCTGGGCTGCAATCCAGTATACTGTTGTTCTTGTCTTCCATGCCAACTAAGATAGAACATTTTATTTTTGCAAGTACGAACCTGGCAATTCAGATTGGAAGGTTCCTATTGCAGCAGGACTAACAACGATTTGCTTATGGCTGGTTCCAATCAGCGGAGGCATAATGGGCAACAAATGATGGGCTGAAATGCAGTTCATAGTAATGTTTAGTGGGTGAGATTAATTTAGCATTCTACCCATTGTGTTTTCTTTCCCTCATTGCGATATACTACGTTCTGTGTGTATACACAGCTGAGGGTCCTGTGCTAACTTTCATGGGAATCAAACTGCGACTTACTGACAAGTTTGAATTAGGCCAAACCCAGTCTGGGTTTGCTTGTTTCCCAGTTAAGAGGGGCCCTGCCCTGGCAGGTCAACCTGGACTGTTCTTATTGAAGCAAGATCAAGGCTGATTTGCATATGGCTGGTAATGTCTTTGGTGGCATTGTGGGCACAAAAATGAGGGACTGAAATGCATCCCAAGTAATTGCTAGTATCTGAGATTAATTCTAATAGTCCACCTATCACTTTTTCTTTTCCCCAGTGCGGCGTCCTAAGAACGACAGGTATGCCCACACTTGAGCCCCATACTCACTGGGCCACAAAACTCAAGCAGCAACTTCATGACAAAGCCGAAATAGGCCAAAACTGGTATGGGATTGTTTGTGTACTGTGCCAGAGGGGACCTAGCCTTGCAGTTGTGGCTGAACTGTTCCTATTAGATCAGGACCAAGGTAGTTTTGCACGTTGCTCTTTCTTTTCCTAGAGTGCATAGCGGTGTAAAAAAACATTTTATTTGCTTGTGAGCCATAGTAATTACCAGTGGCTGAGATTAATTAAAACAATCTATCCATCACTTATTTGTCTTCCTTGGTGCAATACCATAAGTGTGACAGGTGTGGCCAGATGTCCTGTCCCATTCTCACTGTTTCATCAGGCTCAATCCGCACCTACTAACCAGGCCCAAATTGGTCAAACCGGTCTGTGGTTGCTTTTTTCCCATTCAGGTGGGACTCTGCCTGAAGGTAGGAGAATAACAATGAACTAATTAATTGTGATATGGTTTCTAATTACCTTCCTGCATGTGACTTTTAGAAGGTCAGTTATTTGTTGGGGGTAGTCCTTTGGCATTAATGCACCTACATATCTATACAGTAGTGTTGGTGAAAGTAACAAAACACACGTTTTGACTGTTCCACTGATTGAATCACAGGAAAATAACATGACCCCAATCGTTGGGTGGGATTCACATGACCATTGCACGTTATCACTGAAGTTGAACAGGGTCCAGTATGTGCAAGATTCAAAACAAGTGCACAATAAAGCGTCAACAGCAGTTATTCAGTTAAGTAGGGATTGGGAATGTAGGTGGGTTCTGGACGCTGAAGTAGAACATTATTGCATCAGGATACAATCGTCCTTCATAGACACACACACACACACACAACATGAGTAGAAGAAGGCAGGGCCGATCTGAGCCTCCTGAGGATGTGGTGGTGAGCCTCAGCAAACCCTATCAGTGCTAGGGTTTCTCCCTTCTATGCACAGAGTCCTCAGACCAATAGGAAGAAGTTGGCACAGAAACTGGAATAGAAAAGACAGAGTTTATTAAACCTCATGAGGTGGAACTACTTTCACACAGCACCCTTTGGTAATACATGAAGTAGCACACTGAATGGAAGGAGCTTGGTCCTTTTATACCCACACAGGGGCTCAAATGAAGGCGGTACAAGTACAGAATGCTGGTTGTAAGTACATATAAGGTCATACAGAAAGTGTACAACCAACAAGTGGGATGAGCTAACAGTTAGCTAATTCTGGTGGACACATCCTTACAGTTACAAGTTGAGGACAGCTGTAAGCTCAACTGAGCATGTGCGAAGCAGAAGAGGCTAAATATATCTTGTCTCTAGGCAGATTTCAAGAGCAGCTAACAGGGAGGTAGGACGGAGCACATGGCGAGCACATGGCAAACAAAATGGCTGCCAGAAATACAAAATGGATTCCGCAAAATGGACAAGATAGTCTCTAAATACAAGATGTCTTTTGCTAATGCTTAACCTAATCGCTGCTAAATTACAACAAGGAGGTCCAGCAAAGTTTTTACCTTCTCTAGTAAACACTCAAGCATCCTCCCATCTCAGCAAAGTAACAACCGACAAATCACACGTTAAAAAAAATAGCAGCCATCACACATATAATGTTAACAAAGTGTAAGAAGACCAGAGGCAATCATGTTCAATTCAAATTGTGCAACAGAATCATAGAGGACATTAATTACTGTGCAAGCAGAAAACACCCAGTGCAGTAACTGCTCATTCCTCATTTATTGCTAGGAAATGCGTTTACGCATAGAATAGGGTAATAAATTGCTTGGGGGTGAGGTGGGTCACTCTCTGGCAGACACTCCAGAGGTCCCCAGGGAGGGGATGAATGGACTAACTTAGAATGTGACCAAGATAAGATGGGATAACAGAGATGTGTTTGCCTACAATGTTCCTGGAGCTGCCCAGATATCCCAGATGAAAGGGTCCACAAGTGAAGAGTCAATTATATTTATTTATGTATTTACATATATAAAGGGCATTGTCACTGATACCGGTACCCTGTTGCTATTAAGAGACAAGTCAAAAACAGCAGCTATGGCTGAAACTGATTCTTTAATGACGCCTATTCTATAATCATTGTTTTCTAAAGACATCGACACTAATGAAACCATATGAAATTCCCCAATAATAAGGACAAAGTAAATTCTTCTTCTTTATTAATCAAGAGACGGCAAACTGTAGAAACTTTCTTATTTCCTAAAAAAAAAATTACAGCTCAGAGGAAAGAAGCACTGCCAGTTTAGTTGAAGCTATTTCCTTGGAAAGGTTGTATGTGATACTGCTCAGAATATTTCTTATGACCCACCAGCCAATTGCTACGAATTAACAATCAAACAAATACTAATATTGTTGCCTTACCATAAACACATGCATTTAAGCAGTACATGCAACATGACTGCTGAGTTTTAAATTCCCTTGTCAATCCATATGGTCTAGAAATAGGACACACATATATATGGGTAACCTGTGAATAATACAAAAGAAGGGCATGAAGTTCCTAGGTGATGTAATAATCATTTATAAAAAGCATTAGCTTCTAATATAAAAACTCAAGTGTACTACGAGTGAAAAGGAGGGGAATTCCTCCTATCGGAACTAGGGCTCTCACACACCCAGCAAGCTAGGTGTCATGCTTCATCATATGAGCCTGCTCCTCGTCGAGCCGGCGCTGCAATGCCCGACGTTTACCCTTAAAGGGGCTCTTTATCGGAGATCTTTTGTTTCTTGCCGTAAGGGTGCTGTGGGTGTGAGGACCCTAGGTAAGTGCAGATGTAGGAATTGGTGATTTTAAAATAGGTAAGGGAATCCCATGTGATGTAGTTTTATTCTGCGAGAGACCCTTCCTGATTAAAATTAGAAATAGGGATGGGTAACTCCTTCTGTTATAATGTGACAGAACACGTACTCCACTCCCGAAAGGTCAACATGTTTCAAGCCCTATATTGTCAAGGAGTGATCAATTGAGATTCTTCAGGACCGTGTGAGTAAGAAAAAACTATCTACAAGTGGGTGGTGAGGTGCATTGCTACCTACCACTGGTTGTCCCCCTGGGTCATTACCCTTGAAGAGATGAGGCGATCTAGTTAGATATGTAGTTTAGGCCTCATCAGGTGCAGCGGAGTGCGTGAGACCCCAATTGTGGTGTCTCTGTTCCTATTGGAACACGTCGGCCGACCTACCCTGCTCCGACGCTCCCAGAAAGGTGAATAACTCATTAGGCCTATGCCTGAAACATCAATCATTTTACAAAAACTGAAAATATGTGGCTTAGCATACAGCATAAGCATGCCCTAATATGTGCAGTAGGAATTTAGCCTCCTTAAGAAAGGGGTCCTTTTAATCCAGTACATATCCTGATTGTTAGAAAGGTATAATTTGGCATTAAAGAAAAGGTGATATTAACTATGCAGAAGGAATCATACTGTTCGAGCATCACTATATTAATCAATAATGACAGCAGAACGATTGACGTACAATATGCACTTGAAATCAACAATTTTTCCTGACTTCACGTGCATTTTATGTTACACTATGCATCCACTTAAAACCCTTTCCCCTTGTTCTGATAAACACGGTACCAGAATGCACTGGGAATCTGCCTCCTCCAGAATCGATCTCACATTTAAGTCCGGTTTGACAGCACAAAGCTGTCAATACTCTTCTACACTATACATACCGTGGGCTTTAGAGGAATACATAGCCCTCATTTTATATTATTGACTGTTTAGTACATCATTTTGCCATTTAGAAAGTACTTTCATTGAAATACATGAAGGGCTATTTTACTTCAGAAAGTGCACTCAACCAGAAGTTCCGATTTAAACGTTTAAGATGGAATGAATCCCTTTTTTATTCACCTGAGTTGTAATTATTGTGAAAGCACCGACTAAATAAAATACATTCTTACTGGGTGATCAATCTAAGGAGGCCCTTACTTCCCAGAAACTCTCCTGTTTCTTTGCAAACTCACAATTTATAAAGAAACACAGCTGTTTTATGCACGCGCAGGTGAGGGAGGTGAGCCCTATCTACTAAAGTGATCAGTCAATATGCATGGAATATACAGCACCCTCCACACTTAGCCTTAACCTCAGATTTCCAGTATGACTCTAATAGGGTCTGTCCATCCACTGCTTTAAATAAGCTTCCAGTCCGATGTATTTTTTAATTTTGTTAATGGACATGTTAGCAAAGAAAACAGCTCTGGTGAGGAAGTGTTCTCCCAAAAACTGCTTAAAATGAACATGAAACTCCTCATGAAAGGTAGACTATAATGTCGAGGGGAGCGTTTATGAAACGTTGAATAGATAATCTATGCAAATCACATGCTCAGAGCAACCTAAGTTGCTCTACATTTTCAAAACATTGTTTCTACTATAGAATAAGGATTCGGATTTAGGGTAAGCTTAACAAACGTTTCCTTCTCAAATTAAACATAAGTGGAAATCAAGCATGATTAATTTGGCCAATTAATGTTTCGGCAGAAAATGTTGGGCCTGTTTGTTACATCATTGGTACCATGAAGTCCATCCACTTGGGAGCCCCATTTGACCCCTGCCCCACCACTCCTTCACCAAAGGACTCCTACTGGAAAGTACTAACACACAACCTCAATGCCTCCACCTACTCAGCCACATTGTCAGACATCTTGAAACATGCCAACGTCACTCCCATGTTCAAGCAACCCATCCACTGACGTAGCCATGCTTCCCAACTACAGACCTATCTCCTTTCTATCACACCCGGCAAATGTCTTGGAGAAACTAACCATCCGATGCCTCAATGACCACCACAGCAACAACCAGCTTTCAGTACAGAAACAGAACTCATCGCCTCCACAGACAACATTCACATGATCCACGAAAGAGGAGACACAGCAGCACTCATTCTCCTGGACCTCTCTGCAACATTTCTCATAGTCTCACACTCTATCCTCATCAGGCATCTGCACAAGATTGGCATTCAAGGACCCACTCTCGGCTGGATATACTCCTTCTCAACAGATAGAGCACAAGCTGTCAGACTGGCACCGTACTCCTCGAAAGCCCACAAACTAATTTTTTTGAGTGCCTCAAGCTTCATCAGTCAGTACCACCTTCTTCAACGCATAAACAATGCCCTCTCTTACACAACTAAAATAGTGGCCTAGTTCCAAGATGGCACACAGCTGACACGCAACTCATACTCTCCCTCTTGGAAAAGACACATAACACATTAAACAAGTTCACTACTTGTATGACTGAATTCGGTAACTGGATGAAATCCAACTGTCTCAAACTCAACATCGACAAGAGAGAAGTGGTGATCTTCAGCAGGAACACCTCACCATAGAACTCCAACTGGTTGCCAGCAGAACTCGGATCCACATCCAGCACCGGATGATCATCACCAGCAAACTTGACATGACCGCACAAGTTAACAGAATCATTGCTTCCTGCTTTCACATCCTGAAGATGCTGAGGAAGATCTTCAAATCATCACTCCCAAGCAACACTCACTCAAACCCTAGTCACCAGCAAGTTGGGCTACAGAAACACCTTCTATGCTGAGATCATTAAACAACTCACTGGAAGATTACAAAAAATCCAGAACTCAGCAGCTAGATTAATTCTAAACCTCACACCACACCGTAGGGATTCCAATTGGCTCTCGGCACTACGCAACTAAGGCCCCACCTAACTGAAGAATCACATCTCCTTCCACAGTTTCGGGAGGCATACACTGTCATGGGCTCTCTCAGTAAATAGTCACCTGGCAAGGACTAGATACTTTGTAACAAGCACCTTTGAAAGGGAACGGGCTGGAGCATGTATTGAACCAAAACTGCAGAAACGTCTAGCTTGATGGGACAGATAGTTGGTAGCTTATATTTGGGAAAACAACCAGCCTTGAACGTGTAAAAAACATGTGAAATATTTTTTTTTTGTAAAACTTGACGAGACTGTGGAAAGTGGATGTCAATTTTCATTTTAAATTTCAGCAAATAACCAGTTTTGGATAATGTTTAGCATGCGATATGAGAATTTTCTGAAGATAAGGAATTGATTTTAAACTACTTTATCTCTTCCTGGAATTTAAAATTCCTTTTGCACTGAAATGTAAATACCTTTTCAAGAGTTTGCACCTTTTTTGCAACTTTGCGTGACATTATCCTGGTGCAAACACTTAGTAAATCAGGACCTTAGTACCAACCTCAATCCCGGGAGGCTTATCCTGCTCACTTTAAAAACAATCACTATCAGACTTGCGCTGATCACTGTTGACATATTTAGCATTGACAAACTAATGCTCCCCTATGCTGACACCTCACTAAATGGCCTGTACCAAGTGGCTGTTTTGCATCTGGTAGTAGTCCGGATTTGCCGTAATCACAAGTGATCAAGTATACAACCCATTATTCCACACTAAATCATACAACTAAGCACACAAGAATTTATAACCAATACACTGGTGTTTTACACTATTAATTGTTCCCTAGTTATTATAGGTGCTACTGCTGTCAGATTTATAAAGCAAATATCTTTTATATGTATTTGTTATGTCGTAAATGGACTTTATTACTGTATTTTAACCATCTATCTACTCCCTACACCCCCCGCCCCCTTGTAAAGCGCTCTGATACCCTCACGGGTCTTGTTCGAACTATGCAAAAAAGTATATAAATAATTAAATAAACTCTTTATTTTTTGTTGTTGTAGAGACAGGAATGTGAATGTCTGTCGGTGGAATATTCTTTAAATGTTTCTAACTTAAACGGATTCTGCTAATTGTACGTTCTGTTCAGTACAGTATATGCGATTCCTTTGACACACTTTCCATAGAACAACCATAATTCACTATAGCATCATCATGAAAAATGAATGTTCAATGTCACGAAGAACTCATTTCAAGTTGAGAGCTTCTCGACTGTGTTCCAATATTTATGCATAACTGGTAACGTAAACTCGACAATCACTTTACAGTACAATGCTTTCCATTAACATACATTACTCTTTTATATATGCAACATTTACCTTTGGTTGACAAGTCAACAAAAAGAAAATAAATGATGTTGCTTCACCGAATTCCGCAATGCATTCCTATTTCCTTGCAGTAACAATGTTTCTTTATGGTGAAATTCAGCTTGTATTCATTTTTTCTTGGGTCCATGTTATTGAAAGCAGGACAAACAATGTAAGTGTGAGACTGTTTGAAGTGCAATGTCCTTACCAGCATGCCTTGTACCCTCATAAATATGGTACGCCTCCTTTCCACTTACTTAGAGAAGGACGTGGTCACAGGTACTCACTTAATCACATTTTTAAAAAATGTGCCTTTACTTCATCAAAATGAACTGCTTTCCTTCTTCCAAGTACATATTTCCAGGGAGCTTTAACATTACCTTTCCATGATTTATTCCATTGTCTGTCTGCACCCAACGATATAATCTGTAGTTTCGTGATAATGTTCACATCCACCCTTAATTGTTCTGTTCCGTAAACATATTGCCACATATCTGGTTTTAAATGTAATATTCTTGGACAAAATCTATGTCGACTCTAATCAAGTTATTACCTTTACATATGGTCAAGGTCAAAATAAGCTTTATTCGATATTACAAAAGAATATCATACAAGCATACAATAACAGAATAAAATTTAAACAATACATTTAATCAATTTCATTCAAATAAATGAGTATGGAAGAGTATATGTAAAGAAAAAATGATTATCATTTAAAAAGGAGAATCAGAAGGACCAGTGTCAACTTAATAAAAGATTAAAAAAGTCTAAAAAAAGCAGTAAATTTAGGTAGGACCTTGCAAAGTTATGCTAAATTTGATCGACAAATTTAAATATTTATGGGAATTTTCTAACAAAAGCTTATTTCAATATCACTTCCTGATAGCAAAGGACAATCTAATAAAAACCAAATACAGCATTAGAAACAACCAAATACAGTAAGGCAGGATCCCAAACATAATTAGTTCTTTTCCACCCCAGGGTTGAGATGGTAACATAGGGGTTAAAGTTAGTTATTACGAATCCAAGTGTTTCCCAGAAAGATCATGATGCATTTTATGAGTCCGACCATGTAAGGTATGATTTCGGAAAAGGGGGAAAACAAGGAATTGAGGGATAGAAGTCATATAAGTCCCATATAGATATTGGGCCGTCTCTCTCTTGTGGCGGCCAGGTTTTCAAGTAAGGGACAATGTTTCTGGCTCTGAATCTCACAAGTACCAGGTCCCCAGGAACATCCTTAGGAAGAGAACCCAACCAGTCCACCCTCCTGACGCTCCTTATTGCTCCATATAAGTGACGAGGCAGTGGCCTATTTTTTGACAGCCAAAATTTGGTTTTGTTAACTAAGTCATGTTGACTCTCAATTTTTCCAGGTGGAAGAGCAGGGACGCCCGCAAGAATGCACACGTATGGGGCCGCTTCCGGTGGTAAATGGATAGAGTTAGCCTTATCATGAACTACTCTAGGTGCGGTCAACTGGGGAAAGGAGACATTTGGAGGGTGTTTAGTTACTTTTTGCCCTACTGTACTAGGGCCAGTTAATTGTATTTGGCAGCTTTTATCCCGTACAGATGATTTAGAGCCTTCATGAGTAGGAGGTGACTTTGGGCGGTTGAATGTGTCACAGCATTTGTCAGCCAACAGGTTTGATTTGATGGCTGACTCTATTCCAGTGAGCCTATCCCCTAACATGTTAATTTTTTCCAACAACGGAGCTATCAGAGAACTAAGCAGTTGTTCAATGAGCGGTAATATATGGAGGTGTGGAGGAGGGGTTAAGGGATCTGGGAGCTCCACAATCGGTGGAATCATTGGGGAATTAACGATGAGTGAGCTTGGGGACAGTGTTTGAATCCTATTCACAGATGAAACCTGAGGGGGTTCAATACCTGGAGTGTTCAGACTGCAAGTTTTGTTGAATAATGTGGGGTACTCTGAAAGTGTGGGCTTATCTGATTGGATGATATCGCTTTTGGGCGGAAGGGGAGTTTCTGATATAGCATAGGTGGTTTGACATAAGAGGTTTAGCTCGTCTAACCAAGAGAACTTTTGCTCAGTTCCTGCTACGCTGGCTGAGTAATCCACTTTAGAAGTCATGATGATAAGGGGATATAGACAGATGGATGAGAAAAGGTCTTTACCTTCGTGATGAGCTACAATGTGGCAGCCAAGGGGGGTGGCCCGTCCCGTCCTTATCCGTCCTTTGAGGGCCTAAGAGGGCCCGCCCTTTGCCCGGGCTTAGACCGGCGCCCGCCCGCGCGCGCGTCCCGCGGGGCCGGAAGTGAGGGCTGACTTAAATAGGCTCCGGTAGCAAGGGGGTGTGGCCGCCGCCTCCCGAGTCCTCCCGCTGGCTCCAGGTGCGTCCTTGCACTTCTCTGTGCACTTCTCTGTGCTCACGCTGCGCCTCCCGCGAAGCGGGAGACGCGAGGTCTGTTTTGTATTCCCCCGGTAGCAAGGGGGTGTGGCCGCCTCCTCCCGAGTCCTCCCGCTGGCTCCAGGTGCGTCCTTGCACTTCTCTGTGCACTTCTCTGTGCTCACGCTGCGCCTCCCGCGAAGCGGGAGATGCTAGGTCTGTTTTGTATTCCCCCGGTAGCAAGGGGGTGTGGCCGCCGCCTCCCGAGTCCTCCCGCTGGCTCCAGGTGCGTCCTTGCACTTCTCTGTGCACTTCTCTGTGCTCACGCTGCGCCTCCCGCGAAGCGGGAGACGCGAGGTCTGTTTTGTATTCCCCCGGTAGCAAGGGGGTGTGGCCGCTGCCTCCCGAGTCCTCCCGCTGGCTCCAGGTGCGTCCTTGCACTTCTCTGTGCACTTCTCTGTGCTCACGCTGCGCCTCCCGCGAAGCGGGAGACGCGAGGTCTGTTTTGTATTCCCCCGGTAGCAAGGGGGTGTGGCCGCCGCCTCCCGAGTCCTCCCGCTGGCTCCAGGTGCGTCCTTGCACTTCTCTGTGCACTTCTCTGTGCTCACGCTGCGCCTCCCGCGAAGCGGGAGACGCGAGGTCTGTTTTGTATTCCCCCGGTAGCAAGGAGGTGTGGCCGCTGCCTCCCGAGTCCTCCCGCTGGCTCCAGGTGCGTTCTTGCACTTCTCTGTGCACTTCTCTGTGCTCACGCTGCGCCTCCCGCGAAGCGGGAGACGCGAGGTCTGTTTTGTATTCCCCCGGTAGCAAGGGGGTGTGGCCGCCGCCTCCCAAGTCCTCCCGCTGGCTCCAGGTGCATCCTTGCACTTCTCTGTGCTCACGCTGCGCCTCCCGCGAAGCGGGAGACGCGAGGTCTGTTTTGTATTCCCCCGGTAGCAAGGGGGTGTGGCCGCCGCCTCCCGAGTCCTCCCGCTGGCTCCAGGTGTGTCCTTGCACTTCTCTGTGCACTTCTCTGTGCTCACGCTGCGCCTCCCCCCTTTACATATGTAATCACAGAAAACTAACAGATACCAATTTTTAAAAGTTAACTCATATTTACCATTGGTGATGTGCAACTTCAGATATTAGCTCCTTTACCCACTGACCACACAACGTTAATTAATAATGTGCCCACATGCTGTGACATCCAGGCGACAAGGGAGAGCTGAAGTGCATCATCACCCTTTTGGTGCCCTGATAGCAATTAAAGGACTTATCAGGACCTGCTCACCAGGAGGAATCAGAGAATGTAATGTATTGAAAGTAGGTAAGCAAACCCTATAAAAAGTGTACCATTAATAAAATACGCTTAAATGTAACTAATGCAAATATTCTCACATGGATATCGTTATAATTCCAGTGGAACGATAAATCGTAGGTAAATTGACATACGCCCTCAGCGGGTTAAACAGGAGCCCTCGGTGAGATTGTTTAAAGCAGAATTTATATTGCAGGCCATGTAAATTGATGTGTGCAGTGACCACAAGAAATGTTCTGCTTTAACCTGCCTTCCGTGTGTATCTCAGGTGACCTTTATTGTTGAAGTATGCCCTTGAGTACTATTTTCACACTGACAACCAGCAACATATGTTTTGTTTAATCTGCATACTTTTCTGGAAAACTGCGTTCAGTTTTTCAGAGCCCTAATCACCATCAAACAAACCAGGCATCAGTAACAATTTGAAACAGATACATGAAAGCTACACCCAGAGCCTTGTCCTCTTCCTATTGTGCAGTATTTGAATCTAGACTGCGTCAACATCCAAGCTTATGCAGATGAATCCACTTAAGAGGAAAAGAACTTCATTGAAGAGGAGTCAGAACTGGTCAGCGTGTAGTTGATCACTGTGGTGAACTATATGTTAAGCCCCCACACACCCCAGTAGAACAAGAAGCAAACTATCAATCAATCAGGATTTATAAAGTCTGGCTAATCTCTCCGATAGGGTATCCAGGCACTTTTAGGTCTTAGGGGCTTATTCGAACAGCCAGGTCTTGAGGGCGACTGGGAATTCTGGAATTGAGGTGATGGTCCAGAATTGCGTGGGGAGGCTGTTCCAGGTCCTTGCAGCAATGTGGGAGAAGGAACGTCCTCCCACTTCTGCTTCAGTAGATATGGGAAGTATGGACAAGTGAAAGGGGGTGGAGCGTAGTCTTCTCAATGGTTGGTGGAAGTTCCGGTAGTGGTTAATGTAGGCCAGTCCTTGGTTGTGTAGTGCCTTGTGTGCGTCGGTCAGCAGCTTGAATTGGGTCACTCATCTGTATGGGGAGCCAGTGAAGTTGCCTGAGGTCGGGTGTGATGTGAGTTCATCGGGGAAGGCCAAGGATGAGTCTGGTTGAGGCATTCTGTAAGGCCTAAAGTCTCTGTAGGAGGTATGCAGCAATTCTTATGCAGTGGGCATTGTTGTCATCCAGTCTGCTTGTGATGAGAGCCTGTGTCACAGTGCGTCTCGTGTGTAGAGGTAGCCACTTGGAGATCTTATGTAGCATGTTCAGAGTCACTAAGAAGCAGGCAAAAAAGATGGTAGTGATCTGTGATTTCATGGTGAGCTTGTTGTCCATGTTGATTCCGAGGTTTCTGGCATGATACAATAAATCAGTATACAGCATGTACAGTGAATGCTTTGGAATTAGAGGTTAACACAGTGGAGCAGATTATGAAAAAAATGACAAGAAGTGCAGTGGATTGTGAAGAATCAGTTCGCCAAAGTACATGCATCAGCTACACTCCCTGGAGGAGGATTGTGATCATGCAAATACTTCACCCTCTTGTAGGAGCATATCATCAATAACATGCACACCCCAGCTGCATGGTCTGCCTACAATAGAGACCGCCATTGCCATTCCAAATAAGATACACACAAAAGTACTGGTAGCAATATATCTCTGTCCATATAACTGTTATCTTGGCAACAAACAGCACACCTGCTAATCACAAAACACAGGACCGGCTTTGGCACATATAGGGCTGGATACACATGGATACGAATGTTACAACACACATGGATCTTAACCCATATCTTCACACAAAGGCAGAATATTCACAAATCAGGACTATCCCAGTCACTCAGTGTACCCGAATGCTAAGAACCAAAAGCAGCTGCCTACCTTGGTGTGGAAGCTGTATAACCAGAACTGGCTCAACAATCCAACCCCTCTCCTATTCAGATGATTGTCGCCATAACACAAGTCCTAACCAAGCACTAAAAGTGTCACAAATCAAATTGTAGGGAAATTAATCTGTAACTATATGTGTCCCTGCTAGATTTCACAACCACTCATGTCAGTCTATTTATTTATTTATTTATTTATTTATTTTTCACATTTCTAGAGCGCACTGTTACCCGGAGGTGTCCTGGCGCTAAGGTGATTGAACCAATGTATGTGGATGGAGAGCTTTAGTGCGTAAAGAGACAAGTTTTAAGCGCTCTTCTGAAAGATAGCAGGTCCGACGACTGTCTGATGTTGAGTGGTAATCTATTCCAGGCTAATGCCGCACCTAGGGAAATACTCCTGCCTCCCCATCTTGCTTTCTTGACTCTAGGGACTGATACACATGCCTGCTCACCTGATCTTAGGGTTCTTGTCGGCTTATACTAGTGGAACAGCAGCTTCATACATCGGGGACCAAGGTCGTGCAGCGCCTTAAAAACCACACAAAGTGCCTTGAAGATTATTCTTTTCCGAACTGGCAACCAGTGGAGTTTCACCAGATCCTGAGCAACAGATACAAACTTGGGGGTGTCAGTGATCAGGCGGGCGGCTGCATTCTGCAGGATCTGGAGCTTGCTTAGTAGGCCCTGTTGGGCATTCAACATGAGGTTATTACAATAGTCTAAGCGTGAGAGCACCAGTCCCGTAACCATAGTTTTCCTATGCTCTAACTCCAGAAATGGCAGCACTTTCCTAATTGTTTTAAGGATGAAATGTATGGATGAGGATAGAGCATTTATCTGTGGTTTGAAGGATAATGAATCATCCACCAGTATACCTACATTTTTCACAGTTGCCACTGGGGAAGGGGGGTTCCCATTTCATCTGCCCACCATCTCGGGGACCAGAAGTTGTCCTTGCAACCAAAGAGTAGCACTTCTGTCTTTGACGAGTTGAGCTTCAGACAGTTTTGAGCCATCCAATTACCCACTTCTCGCATGCAGCCTCTAAACCTATCCGCTGTGCTGTCCATTTCACCCGGCAGCAGTGACACCACTATCTGCGTGTCATCTGCATATGCTGTAAGGTCAAAACCAAAGGATCGAATAACCGGTGCTAGGGTAGAGACGTACACATTAAAATGGGTCGGGCTCAGTGAGGACCCCTGGGGAACTCCACAAGGGAGCACGAAAGGACGTGACTCAAAGTCCCCCAGTGCCAACGTCTGAGTCCTGTTGGAAAGGAAGGCTTGTAAGATCTTCCATGCCTTTCCTTGAATTCCGTAGGCCCTCAACCGGTCCATCAACAACTTGTGATGCACCGTGTCGAAGGCCGCGGAAGGATCCAACAAGATCAGGGCGGCTCTGCCTCCTGCGTCCATCACTCTTCTGATGTCTTCCACAGACTTGATCAGGGTGGATTCTGTGCTGTGTTCTGCACGAAAACCATGTTGGGATGGATCTAGATGTTCTCCTATGCTCAAGAAGGCACTTAGCTGCGTGTTTAAGGAGCCTTCCATAATTTTGGCTGGAAGGGATAATCTGGCAATGGGCCGGTAGTTATTCATCTCGGCTATGTCCAGGTTGGGTTTCTTTAGGAGGGGTAGGATGGAAGCTTGTTCCCATTTTGGGGGAAATTCCCCACTCTCCAACATAAGATTGAGGAGGGGAGTAAGCCTGGCTGCAATGGTGGCTGGAGCTAGTTTGGCGAATGTAGCAGGGCAGGGGTCATGAGGGGAGCCCGATTATATCTTCTGTAGTCGGCTCACTACCTCCTTCTCGCTAATTTGGGTAAAATGTAGGAGTTTTTCCGAATTGTTGTCTGTTTCCGGGCCCTTAATAGAGGGAGGAGTCCTTACTTGACTATCTAAAGGAAAGAAGATTGTTTCCACTTTTTCCCGGAGAAATGTGTCCAGGTTCTCACAGAGTAAGAGACTGGGGGGCACCTCTATGGTCTTGGGGACTGCCAGGGATGACACCGTCTGGAATAATTCCTTCAGGGCATTACTGGCTTCTCCGATCCGTTTCATGAAAAAGGCCCGTTTTGCCTGTTGTATCATCTCTTTATAGGCTCTTTGCTCAATATTGAGACTTTTTTTGTCTGTCTCGCAATAGGTTATTCGCCAGGCTCTTTCCCTTTTTTTACACAACATTTTTTGGTCCCCGATCTCTTTGGAGAACCAATGGGCGGAGGGATTTGAGCGTGTGTAGTAAATAGTTTTAGGGGGAGCTAGTTGTAAACATGCTGACTCAAGCCACTTAGTGTAAGCTGTGGCAGCTTCCTCCACATTTCCTGAGGGGGCGCCAAGGAAGTTTTTAACACACCTTCCAACACCTCACCTTTTATATCATTCCATTTCCTAACCTGCCTTGGTATATTTCTGGCTCTAGATAATCTCACGGGAGGGGCCAGCGTAACATTAAAATAGACAGCTGAATGATCAGACCAGGGGACTGGCTCCAATGTCTATGAACACTTGACCGTGTCACACTATGTGGAATCCTACACAAACCTCTCCTCCACATTCAATCTATTCAAAATCAGTGTTTTTTTTTATTAAAGTTCCCATGGATGTAAATTTCCTAAAAGCTAGCATTGTCCTAATATTTTGCACCTGTCATGGGTTGTGCTTTAGATATGTTTATTGTTTTTCATTTTAAACAACTAGACAAAAGTATTTTCAAAATGTATCAAAGAGTACACAGAGAAGCTCGATCTAAAATCTCCTCAATCTGGATGTCTGGTAAGGGTCATTAGAAAAGTCCAACAACTATTAACAGCAAGCACATGATGTCCATGTGAAATAAGGGAAGAAATAAGAGGGCCACATGGTACAGATACAACCTGATAACTAAAGTGGTATTCATTGCAGAAAAAGGTCAAGGAACAGAGCATGTTGGTCAGCCATATAAACAGTTGCAATTGAAATACTATTATGCACTCATCAGTTTGATCTTACCAGGAAGACAGATTCTCCGCTTCTAGTGGGTATAGCACAAATGGCTTAGGCGCCCGCTGACATCGACCCCCGGGAAACTGATTAGGTCATGTAGGCACTCCAGATCTGATAGAAAGTTTGGGCTTGATCATTTAGTTGATATGGCAACTGTTCATGGGTCACCATTATGGTCATGGCATCCATCCATCCGGCATACGTGTGAATGGAGGTCGAAGGAAGCAGAGTTTTTCAGTGGCCTAGGCAGAGTCCATTCATCACTTCTTGTAGTTGGTCAATCTAGGTATCTTGCTTGTGTCGTGTAAGATCGCCAGTACTCCAGAAGTATAGAACAGTAGACCACTTGTGGATTTAATGGCGGTCTATACATGTGGCCAATAAGTTTGGATACTGAGGCAGAATCGCAAAACAAGAAGTTTTGCCAGGCAACCAACAGCACCAACATTTGTCAGTGGCAGACAGGAAGGCTCATTGGGGCTGGAAAGGCATCCAATGCTAGTCATGCAGTATTTCAAAGAAACTGAACTTCATACATGCTTCCCGTAGTTCTCTGTCATTTATTCAAGGCAGCTGAGATCATCCCTCATCAACTACGAAAGCTGTAACCGATCCTGCCTTTGTACTGGAGTGACCTTTCAGTTGGTGAGAAAAATGTTTGACAATCAGGAGGCTATACAAATCAGTGATCAACTTCTTGTAGTGTCCCCAATTTACTAAGTAGTCATGGCAGGATGAGGTGGGCAGGGTCCATGGTTGTGGTCCCAGTTGGGAGTGGAGGCAATGCATCAGTTGTAAGTGCTGCTATGGATGTTAGTGAGGCAGTTAAAATTCAGTCATCTACTCAGTAAATGGTTGGAAGGTGTCGCCATTGAGGACTTGGTCCAGTGTGTATAAACCTTCCAGTTCTGAATCCTTCAATTTGAAGGGGGCGTATTCAATTATCAACACCCGGTTATACCATGGGAGCACATTGGAGTGCTCACAGCAATCTGTGGATTGAAAGACCGATATCGATCATAGTGCTAAGAACATGGGGGCATATTACCAACAACTAGCGATAATTTTTGTCTCTAACTTGTTTAGAGACAAACATTATCGCCGCACATCGGCGATTTTTATCGCAGATAAACCTTGCTATTAGCAAGGTTTATCGCAAATGCGATAAAAAACGACCGCAATGCATGAATATCGCTGAAAAGTCAGCGATATTCATGCATTATCGAGCAAATGCTCTTAGCCATGTTATCCACCTCCCATTGGATAACATGGCTAAGAACTGCTCAGGGCAGGTGTTAGCTTTTGGAGATATTTGCGCTTAGCGCGAATATCTCCAAAAGTTGGTAATAGGAGATAGCGATGTTAGGGACTGTTTCCAGTCGCTAACATCTTGGCACGCCCACTTTGCATGTCATTAGTGATAAATATCACTGACATGCAAAGCGGGGCCCAAGATGGTCGATATCTCCTTTTAGCAGTCACTAACTGGTGTTAGCGACAGCTTGGTAATAGGGAGATACTTTTATCTCCGCTTTCTTGGCTTTTAAAGCCAAAAAAGCGGAGATAAACCCCCTTGATAATATGCCCCATGGTTACTGATGTTGGATGATCCTTTATGACCAACTTATGGAGGCACGGATCCTCCGTACCTCTGTGCAATCTTCTTTCTAGTTTAACCCAGAATGGCTTCTCCATATGAGGATCCAGGCAATATGCCAGCAGTGAGAGATAGATCAACCTGAAATGTTTGCATGTGGGGTAGACGCAAACCTTCAGAGGTGGTAGTGGCATAGAAATTCTGTGATACCAACCTGGGTGGCATTCCATACCAATCAAATGTATGAATCATATTATCTGTCTGTTTGAGAGCTGTCAGAGGGGTACTAGTCAATAACACGCCAAACTCATAGTTAAACTGGGGAGCGATCATCATCTTTAGTGTTTGGGCCCTGCCCAAGAGAGAGAGTTGGAGAGATTTCCATTTGGCAATATTCAGTTTGGTTTTCTCAAGCAGGGTGCAGACCTTGTCTCATATCATATCAGAGAAATCTATGTTCACAAGAATCCCCATGTATTTTTTTCCCATCTGGTATGGAGGTAGTCAATGGCATGGCTCAGTTTTCTCCAACAGGATCTTTTATCCAGAGAAGCAGGAGAAGGAAGTCATGCTGTGGAGCTGTGCTGGGAGCTTGCTGCTGGGTTATCTAGTGTCCGGAGCATATCATCAACTTAAAATAGCAGCTTCTCCAGTAATTGTGATTGTCTCAAAGATATCAGGAATGAAGCGTATCTGTTAGACTTGGGCCTCTCTGCAGGGTCATCCCTAACACTTTTTTCCTCCACCCCTCCTGCTTTATTAACCCAGTTTTGGTCGCCTTAGGACACTGTGTACTTTACCACTGCAACCCAGCGCTAAAACGCTTGAGCTCTCATCTTTAAACATAGTGAAATTGGCTTAAACCCAATTGGCAAATTTAATTTACTTGTAAGTCCCTAGAAAAGTGGTACTACAGTACACAGGGCCTGTAAATGAAATGCTACTAGTAAGTCTGTCTCACTTATTGTACCAACAAATTAGTCTGTTGAAACATGTCTCAGGCTTCTCAATACAGCCTGTGTGCGCAGTTGTAAACTGCCACTTGCACCCGTTTTTGTTTTTAATAAATATAAGTCACCCCTAGCATTGACCCCAAACAGCCCGCTGGGCAAAGTGCATTGTATTTAAAAAGTTAGACATATATCTTTAACCCCTTCCCTGTGGAGGTAATTCCCCTGCTATGTTGGGGGGTAAGGGGGCACGCACAGCACCCCGGTGCTCATGACAAGCTCAGCTCGTCTCGCAGCACAGTGGTGTTGTGCTCATGACGAGCTGAGCTCGTCACGGCCACATCAGTTTCTTTGGAACGGTCAGCACAGCGGGGGAATTAGCCCCGCCTGTGAGCGTTGCGGCCGCTATGACGAGCTCAGCTCGTCCTGAGCACACGGCCACCGTGGCTCATGATGAGTTGATCTCTCATTGAGCATGGGAGGGGTTAAGTATTACATGTCCTAATAGTGAAAAACTCTTAAATGTGTTTTTCACAATTGACAGGCCTATCCCTCCCATAGGATAACATAGGGTAACCCTATTACATTTTATAGGTGGTAACTTCTGATTGGGAGCAGCTACAAAAGGCTGGTGTCTGTGGAATTGCAATGTAAAACTCACTGTAATGGTAAAGTGAAATTTTAAGTCAAAATTCTGAAAATGCCACATGTTGGAAATACCAAAAAGAACAATTGATAGACAGAATGCTAAATAATTTTAAACATTCACCCTCAGTACAGATAGGCAGGCCTAAATCAATTGTTTTTCTGCACACCATGCCATTCCAGTTTGTACCTAACCATATGCAAATCAATATCGACCCCGCCCCCCATGGGAACAGTCCAGACTGAACTGCCAGGCCAGGTCCTTCCCAACTAGAAACAAGCATCCTTGGACCGGGTTTGCGGTATCATCCCTTATCAGCTAGGCTAGCTTGACTCCTGTGGTATATTGAGCGAGGGACCTACATCTGGGCATACCCATCCCACTCGGGTTGACGAATGCAAAAATAACAATTGATGGATTTAATGCTGGACAAAGTCAAACATTTATGCCCAGTGCATAGATCTGGGACTAAAGCCATCTTTTTTTTTGCTCACCATGCCATTCCAGTTGTACATGACCATATGTAAATCATTCTCAACCCTGCCCCCCATGGCAACAGTGGAGCCTGACCTGCCAGGTGATGTCCTCCCCAACAGGAAACAAGAATCCTAGGACTGGTTCCCAGATATAACCCCTCATCAGCCAGGCTAGCTTGACTCCTGTGACATGGTGTGTACGGAACCCATGTCTGGGCATATCCATCCTACTCAGGGTGACAGAAGCAAAAAGAATAATTGATGTATGGAATGCTGAACAATGCAAACTTTCACTCGCAGTCAAAGGTCAGGATTTAATCCATCATTTTTTTGCTCACACGCCACCGCAGTTTGGACCCAGTCATATGCAAATTTTCTCGTTCTTGGATCTCTTCCCGGGAGAGACCCGATCTCCTTTCTTCGGTCGGGGTGGAGTTTGTCTCTGGTGCTTCGACGTTTTGGTTCCTGGGTTCAGCTGCACCTGTTTCTGCCCAAGATTCTAGGGCGTGTTTGAAGTCCTCTTTCGTGCTCAGGCCGGTGGTAGCAATGCCTAGTTCTATACAAAATTGTTTTAGCTCTCGATGGCTGTACTCTTCCAATTTCTCCATCTGGAATTTCTCTGTGGATCCGCTCTCTTTGGTTGTCATCGTGGTTTAGTCGTGAAGTGAGCTACTCTCTGTACAATTACGCGTTGATTCGGATCGCGCCGCTGGCCACCAATGTTAGACGGGGACCTGGAGGGTCGGCCGAGGACAAGGGGAGAGGTCTCCGGGGAGAGCCGTCTCCTAGCGATCGTACAGACGAGTAACTTCCCCCCCCACAGATGGACACCACACAAGGATAAGGTTAACGCTTTTTATATATAGTTCTTGAAGCAAGGTATTACGATACAACGAGATCAGGACATGAGGATCCTCTCAATTCTAGTCTCTGTGAGGGAAAGGGGGTAGCGGGACAGTCTTGTTACCAATCTGGTATTGAGATGAAGTGATGGGTAGCTCACAATCCTCGAGCTCGGCGTTCTAGGTGGTCGGGCCACGGCAGCGCCAGCAGGTCCCGAGGAGGTCGTAGGTGGTAATGGGCCGCGGCAGCGCCAGCAGGTCCCGACGAGGATGAAGGTTGCAACGGGCCGCGGCAGCGCCAGCAGGTCCCGACGAAGATGGAGGTTGCAAAGGGGGCCGCGGCAGCGCCAGCAGGTCCCGACGACGAGGAAGGTTGCAGAAGTCCGCGGCAGCGCCAGCAGGCAGGACGATGGTTCACAAGGCAGGGCTGCGGCAGCGCCAGCAGTCCGTCAAGGATGAGTTCTTCAAGGTGTCCCTCGACTCCAGGATACATCTGCCTTCCTGCTCTGGAGCTGTCCCAGTTATAGGTCTGGCGCCCTTTGATGTCCGGACCCTCGCACTTGGAGGTCGGGAGGTCCGGGATGAGGGAGTCCAGACACCCAGCAGGGGGGTGGAGCTAGCGCCCGGGGAGGCTGGGGGGGATCGGCACCTGGCGGGGGAGAGCCATCAACGCTCCTCACTCCCATTGACCTGCCAAGTGGTCCGTTCACCTCCTGGGTGGATGGTGGTGCCGGGTTATCGGGGCCTGGCCAGGCCCAGGGTTGGGGTCGAGCTGAGGCCACGCGGCCTCGTGGTGCAGTGCCCAAGATGGGATCTGGGCCCGGGCAATGGTGCTGACGACGGCCCGGGCCAGTGATACAGAGATGTCCGGGAGCAGGCGTCCCGTAGGGGACGGGTTGCGGGTCGCTTCTGTCGGTCGTTGGGGTTTCCCTTCGGGTAGCACCTGGAGGGCCGGTGTCCGGGTTCTGTTATGCGGGGAGCGAGCCCTTCCTGGGGCCTGTCCAACATTTGTGCAGTGACAAACAGTGATTTTGAATAATAATAACATTCCATATAAATAATTTGATACCATATTCAGCCTTGTTTTTGATGTTTTCCTTATTGAATCTTTTGCGTTTTCCAAATTCACTCCTATTCTACCTGACGGTCTGTGCTTGTGACCCTACCTGCAAGATGGAATTTGCGATTAGCCAGATAGAGAGCTATAGCGCAGCTGGGCCAAAATAATTATGCAAGGAGAGGGGCTGCCAGCCATGAGGAGCACCCAGGAGCTGGAGCTCCAGAAGGTCCTCAGGGCTGGTCTGAGGTCTACCAATTGCTAGCCACAATAGAGGACCAGATTGAGGAGGAGGGTTTGTAGGACCTGGGAACTGGTCCTGAGCTGTAGTACTCATAGGAGGGGGACAACTTGCCTACATGAGAGGAGCTCTCTGTCAAGGCATCGAGCATTGTGTCTTCCAATAGACAGTTTACAGAGGAGCTAGAAGGCAGAAAAACTGAAATCTCAAGGTGCAGCTGGTTAAACCAAACAAGTTGCCTTGAAGGAAAGGAAAATGGCACATGAGCTAAGTGTCAGAGCTGGACCTCAAAGCCAAACAGAGTCCAGCAACAATTGTGGGAGCATACCCTCAGTGTCACTGGAGAGGTGAGATTCTGCAATCTCCTAGACCAGTTGTCCACAAATGTGTTGGGAGACAACACAGATAAGTGGGTTTCAGGTGCTGAGATAGAACTCAGAAGGCACAGTGTCCCAGAGGGGGCGGGAAGCTAGATTGTGGGAACACGTGTTTCAATTTGTATATCTCTAGTTCTACTTGTTGGATTGATGTCATTGTAGTGTTAAAAAATGTATTTCAAATGTACTTTATTTTTCGAAATTGGTATGTGAATTTTCTCGTGCTTTGATTTCATTTTATTTATGTTCATGTACTGCATAAAAACTTTACACATTGCCTCTTAGCTAAGGCTAACTACTTTTGTTTGAAGCTACCAAAGGGTTAAGCACAGGTTAATTTAGTGATTTTTTTGGTTCATCCTGACGTCTGCTTGCTAAGGCCAGTGGTTCCAAGGCCAGCAGGAAGAGTCGGTGGAGAGAGGGTAGCCATATTTTGTGCCTTAGGTGATTGGTATGGCATCCAAGATCAGACTATGTCAGTTATTCTGTGAAGAGGGCCATGTGTAGAGTAGTGTACCATGTTGAGGAAGGTCCCACCAATGCCGAAGTGCTCCATGGTGCAAAAGAGAAGGGACCATTCGATGTGGTTGAATGCCCTTTTGGCACTCATGGAGGGTAGCACTGTCTCACCTTTATCTGCTTTGTGAAACAGATGAAATGTAGAAGAGCACGCATATGATGCTGCGAGGATCGATTGGGAATAAATACCCCCTGATTAGCGTAAACCAGAAGGAGCATTGCTCTTCTGAGCCTGGTGGCCAGAAACGTAGCCAGTACGTCATGTCACAATTAATGAGGGAAGTCAGCCTATAGTTGGTGCAGGAGAGGGTATTTCTCCCTGGTTTACGAATCATGGAAATAAGTCACCTTAATGAATTCTGTCCGCAACGACCCTGTCTGCTTGGCATCCCGACAGATGTGCACTATCCAACATTTAAAAATGTAAATGCAGTGGCAGAACCTTCATGACCTGCACCACTAAACTCTGGAGTAAACTCTGGAGTTCAATGCCTTCTCATCTGAAAGACAAAACTGAACTGTACGCCTTTTGTAAAGCTTTTTACTAACATTCTGGATTATCTCATACTTTTTGAAGGAATAGGATCTATGTCTCAGAGTGTAGCGCCTAGACACCTCAGGGTATAAGTGAACTTTATACATTTAATTTTCATTTAATTTCACTAGAAGGGGGATTATCAGAGGTTGTGTGACTTTGTAGAATTCCTACGGAAATAAATCTTCCCCCTACGTTTTGCCAGTTGCCATGGATTCTATAGCATCTGCAATCTTGTCTTCTCTCATATAAGCATCAAGTTCATCTCAAAGATTCCAAGGCAGGAGGGGGAGCCTAAGGCCATTCATGAATATCTTCTCTGGAAGTTGAATCTGGGCAGGCAGAGGTGTAGAGAGCATTATAGAAGGTGGTAAATTCTTTCAGTATGGTGGTGGGGCATGACACAGGCATGGCAGGGGTATCTCTTAAGGCATGGATGCATGGCTGGGTCTCTCTGTGCCTCTTTTACCATATGAGGAGGCATACCGACTTCTCCCCATTTTCATACAAAGTCCTGTTAATACGAGTGAGGGTCTTCTTGGGCACTTGTGTCAGGAGGGAGTTGTGTTTGAACTTTTACCCTGTCTATGTATAGATAACGCTAGTGTCAGTTCAGCGTGATATACTGCTTGGAGGGTGCTTATGTCAGTTTCAAGACTGCTTGGCTTATCTCTTGCCATTTTGTGTGCTGTATTCGAGTCCCTCCGAAACTTTCCCCTGAGGTAGGTTTTTCCTGCTGTCCAAAGTGGGGGAAGGCAGCTAAAGATTTCTTGAGGTCTGAGTAGGTGCCGAGTAAACCTTTAAGTTTCCCTTTTTCTCTTGAAATTTTAGTTGAGTGACATTCAGGCATCATGTTTGAGTAATGGGGCAAGTTAGGTGAAGATTGATAGTTAAGATATGGGGGCATGATCCGAGATGTTGCTTACACCAATCACGCAGGAGCTGACTTTGTGGAGAGTGAGAGGGTTGAGCAGGAAGAAGTAAGTCTAAAGTCAGTTCCTTTCGCAGGGGATAGGTCGATGATCTCTTTGCCAGTTGGATGTAGTAGGTGCCAGGGACTCAATAGTGCATAATCCATCATGATGCCTTTGAGGACCTACATATCATGGACATCATGGGAGCTGCAATGGGCAG
The DNA here is from genome assembly GCF_964263255.1 of Lissotriton vulgaris. Taxonomy (NCBI): domain Eukaryota; kingdom Metazoa; phylum Chordata; class Amphibia; order Caudata; family Salamandridae; genus Lissotriton; species Lissotriton vulgaris. The sequence goes on along the minus strand of NC_141691.1, from coordinate 1,508,486,924 downwards.
TTCTGTCTATGATCAAGGACTATGTTCCAGTTGCCACACACTATGAGTTTAGTTTTGCTGAATTCTGGAAGAAGCCTGTCCAATTAGGAAAGCCATGTACATTTGGAGCCATGTGGGGCATAGGCAGATCTGGTGACAATGAAATTGTCCATTTCTTTAAATTTTACATTTACATAGTGGCCAGTCTCATCAGTCCAGGTCTTTAGGACCTGCGTGGCCAGTCTTCTATGGAGGTGTATGGTCACTCAATCTTTTCTAGTGGCAGGCTTTGTGTCTTGGGAGGGAGGAGGCACAGATGACAAAGTAAACGAAGAGAGTGCCTTGCCGACCCAGTCTCTCTTCAGATTGGCAGATATAAGGCCTGTGCGACGAGTCTCCTGAATTAGTGCTACATCGGGACATTCAACGCTGAGTGACTAGGTAGACATATCTTTGTATCTGTAGAGGGTATGTTGGTAATGTGGTCCACAAAATAGTGGACACGGAAGGAGGTACAAAATGAAGGGCCTAATTTGGATCTCGGTGGATGGCATACTCCACCACAAACGTGACAAACATTGGCATATTACTAGTTACATATGTTTAGGCCTGGTTGTAAAACTTCGCATCCCACCTCATAGCGGAATGTATTTTTGGTTGGCATGCTCACACTGGGATTCTGCAAGTGCTTGTGAGTTCCGTAAGATTTGCCAGATGCCCGTGAGTTCCTACAAGATTTGACTGCGGCCTGCGAGTGCCAGCAAGACTTGCCGACTGCCCATGAGCGCTCAAGAGGCTTCCTGGCCCCTAGCGTGGCTTTAGGATGTGTCTGCGACATCCAGCATCTTTTGTGCAAAAACAGTGAGCATGAGGGAGTGCCAGTGACCGCAGCTACATACGCTGCATCCCCAAACAGATTTTTTTCTTGTGTGCTATTTCACTGCAATTTACAGTGTGAGAACAGGAATCACGTGTCTGAACGTCAAAAACGTAGTGGGAACAGGTGCATTGAGCAGCTCCGTCCACTTGCAGAATTCCGCGTAACAGAACTCCACGAGCTCTGCCCAGGCTTGCATAGGATATAATGAAATTGTAATTTAGCATACAGGATACCCGTCATGTTTATGACAGAGTGACCCTGTCCACCAAACTCGCAATCAGGCCCTAACTCTATTGAGGCAATGGAGCAAGTGAGGTGTTGCACAGTCAAGAGCGCTATTCAGTGGGAGGACTTTAGGGCCAATGAGAAGATATCAAATCAAAAGTATGGAACTTTGGAATGGGTAGTGCAGGCTTTTTGTAGTGTGCCAACACCTGATATTGCAACTGATAATGTAGAGGTCGAGTATTCATTGAGTGGGAAGATGTTGCAGTCTATGTCAAAGAGGTGTCATTATTTGAGCAGCAAGAAATATTTGTCTCCAGTAATGACCAGTGTGAAGGAATCCTTATTTCAAGGCTTATAAGTCTCCCTGCATCTATGTTCTGAGTCAAGTCATTGTTTGAGGTCTGATGGGTTGGTGAACTCTTTGTTTTTCCATCAGTCTGAGTCATGGTGGACAAGTCTAGTAGGCCGTATCAGTGGTCTAATATCTTAAGAAAAGGCTGTTAAGCCACGTCTTTTTATTGGATCACATTGGTCTCGAAAGCAAAATCAGCCAAGATTGAGATTTTACTGCCATCATATGTATAAGGGCCGTGAGTGTTTGCTGCTTGTATAACGGCATGTGCCTGGTGGGCACATAGTAGGTTGACCAAGATTGGTCTAGGTTAACCTTTCCTGGGGTGATTTCATGTGGAGGCCGATTGGGCCCACTGCAATTCTAGCGAGGGATTCAATTCCAATTGTAGTAGTTCCAGCAAAAATATAAGAAGGAATAAATCTATGTCCTGTGTGTCTGCTATTTCTGAGACACCAAATATGCATACAATGACCCTGTAACTGCTGTTTTCAAGAACCGTCAGTTTTTCTTGGTGCTTCATAGTTCTGCTCACTTGTCTATTGATAGAGCGCGCAGGTCACCCAGCTAGGAAATTTTTATTAATACTCACCTGGGCCCATAATTTTCATACACCTTAATATTACTTAGGTAACTCACACACTACTATCGGTATAATTTGGGATTTTTACACTTCTAATTCCTATATCTGTTAACCTAGCAATGTAGATACTAGGAATCAAAACACATGGGATCAGGGAGTTGAGTTATAAGCTAGGTACTCAAGAACATTTATAACCTTTGTAAAATATGAAATAACCACAGACTCTGGGTAGGTTAAAAGTTTTATCTAATCATCTTCATCATCATATGTCATGAGCATAAGGTTAAAACATATTAGACTATCTATATTCAAAATCCTAAACAACGTATAGCTATGCAAGAGATAGAGTATGCTAAGCATTTAAGAGCTTTAAACTGGAAGGGAAGGTAGGAACAAGGAACATGCTATATTTAGATAATAATCTTTTGCAACGTTGATTAAAGGAGGGTAAAGAAAGTGAACATACTAAACCAGAAGACTTTCGCAATAAAAATTGGCAGTTTTAAAGAAGAACTTATTGCAATTCAAGATTTAATTTTTGCTCAAATACTATTGAGTAGGTAAGATTTGGAACATACTATTAATTACAGCTTATCTCCTAAAAGGGAGGGTGAGAAAAGGAACATATGCTAAAATAGATATGATTTAACCTTGACTAAGGGTAGGTTGAAAAATGGAACATACTGAGGTCAGTAATACATGAATATCTAATTTATCAAGGGACGGGGAGAAAAGGAACATATGCAATTAAGCTTTGCAATATTCGAGAATTTTGGAATGCAAATATAGAAAAGCAATCACCCACACAGACTTTATATTTACCTAGGATAGAGTGAAGACCAACCCTGGCCACGGGTCAGTTGGAAAAGACGGGAGGAATCCCCAAGAACTTAGGTGCCAGTAGGCGAGCAGGTGCAGCTCATGGACAATCAGGACAGGATAACCCCAGAATTTGGATCAGGACCGGGTTCACCAAAGGGTACGACCAACACCCGAAGCTTCGGTTGCAACGCCTGCACTACTCCCTCTCTGCAAGGAATCTGCCAAAACCCCGATTGGGTTCTCGAACCTCCCAGCAAAGTGCTTCGCAGCTCTCTGCTTTCAGTCACCTATTGAGTGCATTGGGTCAGTGACAGGTCAGCTATTCGGACAAGTCGGACAATTTCTCTTGCTAAACCTACGCTAGTTATACTGTTTTTCGGGTCAGTGTACCAAACCCCAATGTTGCAAGTGTAAGGATCCCCAATTTTGATTGGACAAAGGAGGAGGACAGGTCATCACACCACCTATTTTCTAAACTTTCTCAGGCTCAATATTCAATTTCTGTACCCGCCCCTTAAATTCCGCATACTCATGACATATGCTTTTCGGTTAACAATGGTGAATACAAAATCGTATACATTTGTTACAACTGTAGTACAATTCAGCTTCTTCTAGCTGGGTGTAAGTTCAGGTTCCCATTAGCATATCTTCAGTCAATCAGCTCCTTGGCGGGATTTCAAAGGTCATCTGCTCTGGAGATTCGCGGATCTCGCGCAGACTCAGTTTCATTCAAGATGGAGCACAGCGTTACAATAGGCCAAGTTTTCGAAGTGTACATGAAATGGAAAAGAAACAGTTTTAAAACATAGAAAAAAATGATTTCCCTGTGTAACATGAACCTCTATACTACTGTCATTACTATATAATAACTAAAGCAATACGTTTTAAGCAGAACGAACAGCTTAGCGAAAGAGGCAATGCAAGCTTTAAGCATGTGAGAACACAGAGCAGCCATCTTAGCTTCATTGTGCATGTGCAACTATTTTCCCACCAATACATTGAATACGTCACGTCACATGGTTATGACCGACGCATGCGCAGTCTAGATTCCAGTGTAGCAGCGTCCATTTTAGCTTGCAAGCGTATTAAGGTTAATAAACACATAAGCAAGCTTCACCGGTTTCCCCGTATAATGGAAAATGTGCAAAATTAGTAAAAACGAACATGTTGGTTATTTTATTAACGTTATTCGAGGTTGATGAATACAAGCAAGTCGCTTAACATGCGAAACCTTGCTCCATCACTCCCCTCTTTGATGATATTTACTATCATCACTATTAATGGAACCAGATGCCAACTTTTCACATTTCACCCATTTCAATCTCTTCAAACTTTCTATTTAGCTTTTTCTCAGCGCCTTTATTAGGGTGAGAAATGTTCACTCTTTTATAAATTTGATTATTCATTTCTTCTAGTTCGAGTTCTTCAACATTTCTTTTTATTCCTCTCCTATTGACAGTATATTTCTTTTTGTGCTTCCGACAATTGCAGTAAATTATTATAATGAACGCTAATAAACCTATTCACACTATTGGCATCAGTATTTTACTCACAAGACTTTTACCTAGATTAGAAAACCAACTACCTACAGAGGAGAGATCATCTGTTAGTCTCTTCCAGGCACTATCAACCTCCAGCGGTTTGAGCTCTCTTTCAAAATTAGTGATGTTTTTCACATACTTCTTAATTTCCACACTTTTGTCTGGAATATACGTGCAACAATGTTGCTCTTTCAACATTCTACAGACTCTGCCCTCTTTTGCCAATAGAGTGTCGAGAGCAAGTCGATTTTGTAAAACCATAGATCTGATTGCAACCAATTCGGTATTGACCATCAGGAAACCTCAAGCAGTGTCAGTTGATAACCGATCTACTACTGTTGACAATTTGCAGATTCTGTGTGTATTCAGAGCCACTCCCACTGTAGGTATCAATGCACTAAATATATCACCTATTATTTCTCCAACACTTTCTCTTTTACTATGTATTAATCCATTAGTGTTTTCATTGCTTCCAGTGACTTCATTTACATGGTATATCTTTGGGAAGACAATACCAAAATACCAGCTTCCATACCAATGATCTGGCAATTTGAAATAAGCCTTGTTCCCACATATATAATAAATTCCTGGAAACACAGGTTCTGACCCATTTTTAAAACCCCAACCTCTAATTACCTTGTAATTGTGTTCGCATTCCCTGGAACCAATGAATATGTTTTTATAGTAACTGGTCTTTTCTCTGTGAAGACAAAGTTTCCCCTTATTTTCGAAATCCAGCAACATAGCAGCATTACCTCCACCATTTGAAGTGCTCCCTATATTTTCAGCCCATTTAGGAGTTTTCTGCCTATTGTAATTTGCTTTTCTTTGTAAACTTTCTCTTCTTTCCTCTGCCATATTTAGAAACATTTTCTCTTGTTCGTGTAATGGACATGTTAAGTTATCTCTATGTGCTTCAACTAAATCTATTGTACCTATAGTTAGAAAGTATTCACCCATATAACGTGTTACATCACTCTTAGTATGTACAGGATTTAGGTTTCCACGTATAGGAAGTTCAGAAAATATCACATCTGAATTAGAGTAATAATACTAAAAAGGTCCTCTCTTATAGAATAAACTAGCTAACATACTACAGGAAATTCCATAAGTTAGTGGCAAATGATGGTAGGTCACACCCTCAGCTACTGAAGTAGGGAGCTTCATACAGACGTAGCAGTCTTCTATCTCCATTGCTTTTACGTAATGTACTAAAAGGTTTGCAAATACATTTAAATGAGTTCTATTCTTGATTCTGTTATAATGCAGTCCTTCCTCATCTGGTGCATCTACGTCCATTCTAGTTTTTCTAAGGCTAAGTGCTTTCTCTAGTGTGTCTACTCTTTGTGGTGTACCTTTTGTTTGCAGCTCTTCTGTATCCGTTGTCACTGATTTAGTAGGGTACAAATTAGTATCCCTACTCATCATGTAAAGAATAGTTATTGTTAGTCCTACCCATAATATAAGTACTAATGCTACACTACATAAACATACTTTGCAGCATGTTTTACAACAATTTCGTCTCAGTCTTCCATTCACAGAGGAATCAGACATTTTGACTCAAAAGAAGTTTCAACTTTTAAACTTGCTCAGGGCAACTTTCAGGTTGGTTCACTTCTTCGTCAGTCTGGTCAGTAATCAATTCTTCTTTACTTTCGTCACTTATTTCAAGGTTTTCAAAGTCTTCCAACACCAGATAAGTCCATTCAGGACTATGATACTTGCCATTCTGTCTTTTTATTCGGGCACTTCTTCTCTTTTATCACAGACTGATCAGCTTTACTGGAGTCTTGATTTTCATGCTCAAGTTCTTCGTCGATAGTCTTTAGTCTTAGTCTCAGTATTTTGACAAATCTAGGCACTTTATCTCCTTTTCTGAATCTTTTAACTGGCACTGTGTTTTGGCCTTCTTCAAATGCTCTTTTATTCTCGCTCAGTTGTGGCACATCTACTTCATTGTCTTCTTTTTCCCTTCCTGTCTGACTAGTTCCAGGTCTTATTTCAGCTTCTGGTTGCTAAACTGGCCTTGTTCAGGTGCATGCTGGATTTGGCTTTGTTTTGTTTCAATGTCTTCTTCCTGAACACATTTATCTAGTTCTATCTGATCCTGTTCAAGCACTTCGAACTTTTGATTTTCTTCCGCTTGAACTTCTGCTCTAATTTCTATCTGTCCCTTTTCAGGCTCAGGAGTTCTTGGAGGAGGGTCAATAATCTGTTCTTTCCCTATCTGGTCTTCCTCATCATTAGATTTGATTTGGATTTCGATGATCTGATTATCTTTTTCTATTCCTGTCTCATCCTCACTATCCCACTCTCTATCTAAATAGGTTTGTCTTCTTGTTCTTATTGGATCTAGAGTCAGGTCGATTATTGGGACCCAATCATCTTGACTGGATCTCGGTTGTTCTTCAGCTACTTCAGGACCAATTTCTTGAGACCCCTCAGCTGCACAACCTTCAGCCTCAGTTTCTTCCGGTTCCGTCACTTTCTTCGTATGGCTGGTATGGATCCACCATGGCACACCAGCACACTTCACAGTTATTGTGGTAACCAGGATTACTTGTCTTGGTTTTCCCCACTTCGGTGCATGACAACTCTTCCGAGTATGTTTCTTTATTACGACCCAATCACCTGGGTTCAAGTCATGTGCTGGAGTTGTTGGTCTGGCGACGGCATCTTCCCCAATCTGGTGAGAGACAGAACGCACTTGGTCAACCAGTTGCTTACAGTATTTTAGTACCAAATCATCAGATATGCTTATCAGTTCGTATCCTGGCACCCATGCTTGCCGCATTGCTCTTCCCATCAGTACCTCATGGGGACTCAAGCCGTTGATCCAGGCTGGAATACTTCTGAGTCCCATCAAAACAAGTGGCAAAGCATCTGGCCATTCCATTTGAGTAGATTCACACATTTTTCCTAATCTTGACTTGATAGTGCCATTCAGTTGTTCTACCACTCCAGAAGCCTCTGGGCAATATGCACAGTGCAATTTTTGCGTAATTTTGAATGCTTCACAAATTTGTCTTATTATTTCACTATGGAAATGCCCACCTCTGTCTGATTCAACTGTGACTGGAAATCCGTACCGTGGTATAGGTTCCGTAAGTAACAGTTTGGCTAGAGTGATGCTATCATTTCTGCAAGCAGGGTAAGCTTCCACCCACTTTGAAAATAGGCAGACAATGATGAGAACGTACTTCATTCCTTGACAAGGGGGTAACTGAATAAAGTCAAGTTGTAATCGTATGAAAGGGCCTTCTGCCTTCCCAATCTTTCCTGGAAAAAACTACAGTTTTCTTTCCGGGATTGACTTGTTGACAAACCAGGCATCTTTGGCAGAGTGCCTCTGCTATTTTCCTGAATTTCGAGTTGAACCATGTCTGTCTAAAGATGCGTATCATATCATCTCTACCCAAATGTGTGTCTCCATGTATCAATATAGCCATAGGAGCAAGCAGACAGTCTGGCAACACAGGCATACCATCAAGGTAAACAATGAAACCATCTTCATTCCTTCTCTGACAACCACATTTTCTCCATCTTTCCCTTTCCTTTGATTCTGCTGCATTCTGTAGATCTCTAACTTCTTCCCATGTTTTTATTCCTTCAAGCATCAGAAGTTGGCAGCTGTTTCCGTTTACTCCCATCTTTTTAATCATAGCCAATTTGTATTTTGCACAATGTTGGGCCAATTGTTCTGCATATCGATTACCTGCTGTCACTTTGTCATTGCCAGATTTGTGAGCAGCACACTTGACCACGGCCAATTCTTTTGGTAACTGGATTGCTTCCAGTAAATCTTGCACAAAATTTCCATTTCTGATAGGAGTACCTGAAGAAGTCAGAAACTCCCTTTGCAACCATAATTGGCCAAAGTCATGCACAACACCATAACCATACTGACTATCAGTGGATATGGTTATTTTCATGTTCCTCCCAAATTTACAGGCTTTTGCCAATGCAACCAATTCAGCTATTTGTGCAGACTTGACTCCATGAAATTGGATGCTTCCTCTGGACCTCCCAAAGTACATACTGCATAAGCAGCACTTAAGCCTCTGTCCTCATGTTTCATGCATGAGCCATCTACAAATAGCTCATAATCTTCTTCAGTTAGGGGCACTTCTTTTATGTCTGAGCGGGGGTTCGTGCTATACTCAGTCAGATCAAGGCAGTCATGCTCAACTTCTCCTTTCACTTCTGCTGTGAGTGAATTTGGTAGTAAGGTAGCTGGATTCAAAATATTACATCGGGCAATGGTTACATTTCCTGCACCTACAAGAATTCTCTCATACTTATTCTACCACCCTGGTACCCGTCTTGGAGAACATCTTTAAGACATCCTATGAATCTGGTCACCTGCCTATTTCGACGATGCAGGCCTCGGTTATTTCAATCCCAAAACCCGGTAGGGATACCCTTGACATCACTAATTACAGACCCCTATCAATGCTCTCTACGAAGTATAAAATACTCAGTAAAGCCATAGCTCTGCGAATACAGGCCCATCTCCCGGCCCTAATACATCCAGACCAATGCGGCTTCATACCGGGGAGGAGTACGTCTCAAAACACAAGGAGGTTCCACGCTCTTATGGCTGCTACGCCACCGACTCTCCCTCAGGCCGGCTGTGTCGCACTAGATCTCCGACAAGCCTTTGACTCATTGTCCTGGACATTTATGTTTGAGGTCGTGAGACGTTTTGGCCTCCCCGACTCCTTGATACGATGGATCCGGCTATTGTATACTCGCCCAACGGCTCGAGCACGCACGGGCCGACACGTCTCCTCTAGCTACCGAGGCACCCGACAGGGTTGCCCGCTGTCCCCCCTGTTGTTTGTCCTGACCCTGGAGCCCCTGGCAATCGCCCTTTGGACCAGGATGGCTGACATGGGCATCTCCATCAGAGGAACGCACAATCTGATATCAATTTACGCCAATGACATCCTATTGTATTTCCGGGACATGGAGGAGAACACTCGGCCCTAGCGACTATTTTTGACGGGTTCGCGACAGTGTCGGGACTGGTGATCAACTCGGCGAAATCGGTTGGGTTTTACTTCCAAGAAGGACAACGGCCTGCCCACATACAATTTGGCACCTCCCAAATTCCGATAGCGCAGACTACGTTCAAGTACTTGGGCATAAATGTCTATAGGCGACCGGAAGACCAGATAGAAGGCAACATTCGGCGGGCCATTAACGGCCTGCGTAGTAGTGTGCAATTCTGGACGTCTCTGCCACTGTCCGTCATGGGTAGGATCGCCGTCTCTAAAATGGTCATGCTCCCCCGCATGCTTTATTATTTTGTAAATCTACCGGTTCTCATCCCGCAACACATATTCAATACGCTGAAAACACTTTTGATCACCCTCATCTGGGGCACTGGACGGCGGAGAGTGAGCCTCAAAAAACAGTTGATAACCAGACGGGGAGGCCTTGGCGTGCCGGACTTTCGCGGATATTATTACGCGAGTCAACTACAATGGCTATCACTCTGGGCGGCGGGTAGAAATTTGCATGAAATTGATTACACCAGCGACCGGTTGGAGCGCGGAGAGCTGCACTCCCTCCTGTTACCCAAGACCAAGCTACCCCAGGATTGCCACCCTCTTTTGCAAACCGCCCTAACATGCTGGCGGAAAGCTCTGGCGCACACGTCAAAGACCCCGCCTCATGCCGATAATATTCCCCTGTTGGGAATCCCAACACCGCAGGGGCGACTGACGCACCGTAGATTACAGCCCTGGACGGATGCGGGAGTGGATAGAGTAGGGGACCTGTTCGGAGATGACGCACTGTTGGATCACGCTTCCTTTGTACAGGCCACAGGGGCTCCACCACGACTATACATTCTACATGCCAATGTGACACACTATGTACGCAACACACGGGCCCCACAGCGCAGTAGATCCAAGCAACACGAACTGGTGCATCTCCTTCACTACATGGGGACGGGAGGACACCTAGTTCGGTGGTTATACACTGGCATTAGGGAACACGCCGCTACGCCTCTTGCCCCACTTAGGAACACCTGGACGTTGGACACGGGGGAGGTTATGACAGATGGGGCCTGGAAGGCTGTCCTAGAACACCCTAGAAGAGTGTCCAGAAATGTAAAGTTCAAATTTATCCAAGCTATGGTGCTACATAGGGCATACCTTACCCCCCAAAGACTGCACAGGATGTTTCCTGCCTCTCCCCATTGCTGTCCCCGGTGTCAGGCAGATGAGGCCTGACTTCTCCACATGATGTGGTCTTGCCCACGCTTAAGTGGTTATTGGGGACAGGTCTGTCACATACTTCACACTGCCACGGGCATGCAGATACCAGAGGGAGCATTGCCATGCCTGCTTGGACACAGGAAAAGACCCAAAGGGCATAAGGCCCCACTGAAGCTCCTGGGCTTAGCATTGTTGTTGGCAGTCAGGGCACTGACTATGAGGTGGAAATATGCAAGACCCCCAACTGTAGAGACCTGGCGATCCGAATTATTGAAGTGGGGCAGGGCTGAGGGCATGGTTCTCTACAGGGAAGAGGAGAGGGGGCTACGGAAACATCTGATTGCACAAGAATGGCAACGGATGTTGCTAGAGCTAGAGAAAGATGGATTTGACGCCCTCCCAGGCGGAGACCTCATAACAGGGACTGTCGAATGAGAGAGGAGGTGACCATGAGCAGGGCCTTGTTCAAGTCGCGTACAGGTCTGCCAGAGGATGATGGACACAATTATTTGGGTGTGTCTGCTTTTTGACATTTCTAAGCCTAGGATTGCGGAACAGGTTATGCTAGGACGCCAGGAGACGTACGAAACGGGGAGGGAGGGATGGGGACTGGATATGACTTAATCTCTGGGTTCAAAGTTGCACACACACGGATGAGAGGTTTGCTGTTATCAATATGAACAAAATTAAACGTATGTGCAAAATTAGTAAAACAAACATGTTGGTTATTTTATTAACGTTATTCGAGGTTCATGAATACAAGCAAGTTGCTTAACGTGCGAATCCTTGCTCCTGTCTACCATTGCTACAGCTTGGCTTTCCAGGGCATCTAAGCACTTTTTTTTATCGGAGTTTTAAATAGCGTGAACTCAACCAGAAGGTATCAAAGCACTTCATATTAGCACCAGTTGAGTTACAGATGGACACATTCATTTTGTTAAGAAATTAAGTAATTTGCCCAAAATGAGTGTTCCTGCCAAATCTTGAACCCTGTTCCCCAGCTTCGAGGCTGACTACTATAGCTGTTAGACACGTTTATGTGTGGAGCTAAGGCGCGTCTTGATGAGGGTCATTTTGCTCGTCAGGGTCTGAAGTTCCCAATTGGTGTCTGCCTTAGAGTGCTCCACCATGGCGATGGAGAATGTATTATTTATTATATTAAGTTTTGCCATTCAAGCACCGATTGTGAAACCAGAGGTAGACATGGAGTCTGAACTGGACAGCTTTTTTGCTTTTTTTAGGGAGACAGTCTCTGAAAGTCAGATGTGTCTGGTCGCTTTGGCGCTGGACATCTGTTAATGGTGCCCTGGTCTAAGAAGGGGAATACAGAAGGAATGACAAGAGGGTCGGAGCAACAATAAATCAAGTGGGGGTTTGTGATACTAAAATCTGCTCCCCATGCAGGCATAGATAAGGCGTGGCGTAATCTGGAGCAGTGAAGTCCCAAAAACAGGGGGTTTCAAAGATAGGAGAGTGAGTTGCTAGCACCTTGATAGTTAGAAAGAGTGCAATAATGGTGGTAGACTAGTAGGTGACATCAGTCTTCAACAGAAGCGTGCATAAAGCAAAGGAATTTCTTGCGGTCCTATCCCCTGAAAGATGGCTAGACCAGGACACTAGTCCCAATCCAATATGGTGGCACCCCCAGCACATTGAGGGTAAGTCCAGCAATATAGGATGATTGCCCAGATTTTGTGGCATTCTTGGAGGTGCAGTGGCCTGCCTGAAAGATCGTAGTAACGGGAGGGGTTCTATCTATCTATCTTTTCACTGATCTGTGCGAGTTATAGACTGTGGAGGCAGCTTACCAGCAGAAATGAACGAGCAGAACGAGCACCTCGTAGCTTCCCCCCCCCGAGGAGGCAGGTCAGCTCTGTTTTTGGGGCATGAGGGACATTGCTGAAGAGGCTGGTATACCTTGCAGCAGACATCACAGGGTGCTTCGAGTGTGCTGTTCCAGTACTTCAAGAAAATGGAGGACAGCACAGCTGACAGGAGTCACCAGGTCTCAGGTAAGTGGTTATCTCTAACAGGGGGCAGGAAGTCTGAAGAACACTCTTGATTTAGAGCTGCGGCGGGCCGGGTATACAGACTAGGGAGCAGCCATTTATTTTATGGCTTAGCTGTGCCCCCCTGTCATGGCTTGTGATATCAGTGTACTTGCTGCATACCCTGAGAGTATTATGTTAGCTAATGTGACACTCTGATATGCCATTTAGACTTAAACAAACTAAGGAAATTGCCATGTTATGCCAGTAACAGTCAGCCAGGGTATCATTCACTGAAGCACATGTCATGGTTTATCTGTACATTGCTTCTACACCTTCAATGTGTGTCATTTAGCATAACTGTTGCAATACATGTTTGTTCACAGCTGTTGTGACTGAATGTGTTCTGGTTACATCACTACTAGCCACCCACCAGTTGTATCCGGGGGTCAGCTGCAAGATGGACATCTGCCCACTGCAATCGATCCATTATGAATGTTTTGAACCTCAAAGCTCAAAGAGGAATATGTATGCTTATTCACTGCAGCGTGACATCAGAATATTTAACTCATGCAGGTTGCTGATATTGTTTCCCAGGATTTGTGAGAAAACCATCATATGTTTACCAGTTTCCTTGCGTTCACGTCGAACTCAGAAACGATAGATAAGAACGTGTGTGATTGATCTATTTCTAATGATTAATATATTTCTCTCATTTTATCAAAGGCAGATTTTTGCAGCTTAACTTTTTGCAGATGATCCTCGTCGTTTTGCTCCAAACACTGATTGCCTCCATCTCTGGGCTAATGCCCCATCCTGGTAGCTACAGCATCGCCCCTGCCCAAAAGACCCTGGGCTTTATTTTTATGATAATGAATATGACTCGAAAATTCAGATTATAAAATCTACCTTACATTTGCTCCGAAATCCAGATTTTGTATCAAACCTAAACGCACTCTATCTCTCAATGTGTTCTCTTCAGCTGGCTGCTCTCTAGGGACCAGATTTATCAAAGAATTTGCATCACCCTTGCGCCATGCAATGGGACACAGGGCAACGCAAAACTTAGAATAAGATTTACCCAAGCCACGCGCCCTGCGTGGTATGGTAAATCGGGAGTAACGATAGGCAGCGCAAGTCACCTCAGGAAGATGTTCCATGGGTGGAGCTTGGGTGTCCCCACGCATCCACCCATGGGTGTTGATGCATTTCCAGATTTACCACAAGTGGTAGACCTGAAAATGCGTCAAAATGCTACACCTTCCTCAGGGAAAGCATATCAGGGAGAATTATTTTGATTTCTCCTCAATTTTAACTCGTCTATGTGTTCTGTATTCTTAGAGGATTGTTTTTGTGCAGGAAGGTGTCCCTTTCAAACACAAAAACAATCCTGCTTGCACGGCAGGCACCCTTCAACCATGGTGCAAGGGTGCCTGCATTGGCACTCGCCAGCACATAGTGCTCCAGAGCGAGGAGACGACAGGTATGAGCCATATAATGTAAATAGCCTGGCCGGAAACGGCTGGAATGCCAGAAACCGGTCCTAGGAAGCATGTTTCCGTTCCAGGGGAGGCATGGCTTGGCCGTTCGGGCTGGACTGTTCCCATGAGGTACAGGGTCAGACTGATTTGCATATGGCCATGTCTGAACTGGGGTGGCAGAGTGGGCTAACGAACAGTGATGGATTAAAGCCACATCTGTTGACTGGGTGTGAGTGTTAGATTGGTTCAGATGCTCCGTCCATCACCACCCTCTTTTGTACAGCTTTGTTCGCCATAAGTTGGCAGGGTATGCTCAGACGTGACTCCCTTGCTCACTTTGCCACTGGATTCAGGCAAGCCTGGCTGAAGAGGGCGGTAATGCCAGAAACCGGTCCTAGGAAGCTTGTTTCCGGTCCAGGGAAAGCATTGCTTGGCAGTTCGGGCTGGACTGTTCCCATGAGGCACAGGGTCAGACTGATTTGCATATGGCCATGTCTAAACTGGGGTGGCAGAGTGGGATAAAGAAAGGTGATGGATTAAACCAAGATCTGTTGACTGGGTGTGAGTGTTTGATTGGTTCAGATGCTCAGTCCATCACCACCCCCTTATATAATGTAAATATGGCACCGTCCCACCCTCTCCCTATCATGCAACTTAGCACCGCAAGGTGTCTTGCTGCGCTTTGTTGAGTGACATTTTTATAATTCGCTGCGATAGGAATGGAGGACTCTCTATTTCATTTGCTGCCACAAATGCTTCTTGCGCTGTACTCACTTGGCTTTTAGGAAGTCTTTGAAAAGCTTTCTCTGTACAGACAAACATTTTTCAAACTGCTGAATGTACTGTTATTGTATTATTTTTGGTACCCATAAAGGGAATTGAATGTCTTTTAAAATTGATGAAGATGATAATGATACCATTTGGACAGCGGAATTCATGAGTGTCTCTAAAATATACTGACCTATTTTGGTTGACACTTATAAATGAACAAAGACATCCTTAAGGAGTGATGGTGAGTGGATAGAGTCATAGTGCGATCGAAGAAAGTTTGGCATCTAGTCTCCTACACAATAGAGATCAAGATGTTTTGTTTCATTTGATAGTGCCACTTGACATTCAGACAATGGAACATGCTAAATATTTTCTAAAGGTTTTGTCTACAATTGAGGTTTTAGTTATGGGAGAAGTAGAAAAATATGACTACTAACAAATAATTAGTGAAACACCCTGAGAAATTACAACAACTTTTATGTCGGACCCAGGTTCTTTGAAACCCTACTGTTCATGTTATTTCCTAATCATTTGAGAAATGCTTACATGAGTTCCAGTGGAGACTTGTGATCTTTGAAAGTGGTGAGGGGTAATACCTGCCAGGAGTTCACCCCGCTTGTTTCAAAATTTGCCTCACTTTTACTCACTCACTTTCACATTTCCTCTCTTCCCTCTCACTCAAACTCACATTCTCTTACTTGCTCATTCTATCTCATGCTTAGTGTTACTAGCACACAAACGTACTCACACTCACTGGTACTCATTCTCACCTACAAACAAACCCTTTCACAGTCACTCACTGTGAGCGCTAGTGCAACAGCACCTAATGCACCATTTATAACCACACCCCTGACTCACTCCCTCTCACAATCTCCAATCACTCACATCATCTAACGTGCACTCCTTTCCTCACTTCTTCTGACTCACTTTTGCTTATTTATACATATTCAGTATCAGATTCTCAGTCACTTTCACTCTCATTGACACTTGCAAGGACACTCACACACACAGTTTCACTCAATCCCATTCAATTTCAGTGACTCACAAGCAAACTCATGAACACATTAATGCATACATGAACAGAGAACCAACATTTCCTTATATTTACCTGCCTTCCTTTGAAGCAGGGCAGTGTCTGGTGCTGAACATTGGAACCCGCAAGCCATGATTGCTATTGAGGGACCTGTCATAGCAGCAAGGACAAGTTTGAAAAGGGAAAGACCCACCTCAGTCTTTCCTGCAACTTCTTGATGCTGCTCTGTGTCGGTTCTTATTGGCCGCGCGGATGCATTTTAGTAGATATACCGTGCTTCCTGAGGTGTGTGCAGTATGACTCCTAAATTAAATTGATTTTGTCTGTGGGAGGGGACCGCAGTTGAACTATGCCCCTCAGACATGCGCAATCGAGACATCCACCTACAGAGTGTTGAGTTTCAACAGCACTCTGTAGCACGATCTCAGCCCTCTAGCCCTGTTTTCCTCCTCCTGTCATCAGGAGCCAAGAGAGGCGGACAAGTAGACTGACCTGTACACTGGCAGTAGTGATGAAAACATGAATGCAATGTTTCTCATTAACACTGCTAAATCAAATACTGTGCACTTTCATATTTGAAGAGGCAGTTGTGCACCCTGTAGTCACTGACAAGGGGCTGCCACTGAAAGAAGGAGTTCCCTAACACATTGATGGATGAAAAATAGCATACCTGGAAGCATTGACAGAAATATCCATCCATACACTAATCCCCCCTTTGAGTCTTTCTGGCACTCAGCCACATTACTGCAAATAATAACTGCCTGACCGATTTCATTTATGAGCCATACCTCTTGAATTTGACCATGCTTGTTTCCTTCTGTTCTCATAGTATAATATAGTATACTATACTATAGTATAGTATAGTAAGTATTTCTCGCGAGAAATACGCATGCGCGGCCACCCACGCATGCGCATTGGTTAGAAGACGGCGCCGTGAACGAGCAGAGGGAGCCCTGGGATGCCGCGGACAAGGTAAGTGTATTTTATTTATTTATCTTTGCCCATTTATTAAATTAGCTATGTTTGGGAGGGCGGGAGGGAGGAGGGTGGCGGGCAACTTCGCTACGCCCAAGGAGTGGGCGTAGTGTTGCCTGCTTCGTCTACTTTGCAAAGGGCGAAGTGGACAACACTACGCCCACTTCGTGGGCGTAGCGAAGTTGCCCGCCCAGGGTTATTTATAAGTTATTACAGTCAAGTTCTGTCGTCAAAATGCCTGCGGCCAGAGCCAGCAGCTGAGGAGAAAGGCAGGTCAGGTAATGAAGCGTAATTCAAGCAGCTGTTTATCGTAACACAAAGCCTGTTGGTTTTTTTTTCTCTGCTCTTTTTTAATATCTTACAATGACAAGCAGAGATAATTTGTTTATTTTTTGCACTTCTTAGATAGAGAAAAGCAAGAATCATTCTGCAACACATTCCGACCTACTGCAGCTATTGTTTCTTTAAACTTACTGATATTGAGCTGTTTCCAATATCGGTGTGCAACAAATATCTAACAGGTTTTTGATGTGTTTAATTTTGCACTAGAGTTCTTTTTTTCTTTATGTTTGCAAGCACGCTCACTCTTTCATATGAAAGAGCTACGCACCAAGTTCTAAAGTTGTTTGTGGAAATTAATGGTATGACTATGTATTATATGGGATGAAATACTCCCTGGCATACATGATAAAGATCTGGCAAGTCACTTTGGAGATCCTAAACTTATAAAGGAACTAGCAGCCCGTCCCGGCATTGTCCGGGTAGGAATTGCTGCCGGCCAGTAGTATATTGTTCTGTAGGATTTCGTTTTGATAGCATTTCTTATCTGTGACAGGCCTGTGAAACGCTCCGATTCACAGTGCACTGCTGATGCTCTTAAGAGGGCGCGTTCAGTAGTGTGTGAACTCGATTTTCCCTACTTTATTTTTCCTTGCAATATTATATAGCGCGAACTCGACAACATGGCATGAGCACAATTTTCATTTGAGAAGAACACATTCATTTGTGGTAGGCAGGTTGAGACAAAGCGATTTGCCTGGAATCACAGGATGTTGAGCTGATGCCGAGATTCAAACATAGCTCCCCAGCTCTAAAGTTCACAATTCTAGAACTTGTGGCGGGAGGTGTGTCTAAAAGTGTATGTCGGTGCTTGCCATCAATGAGAGAGACCTGTGCATTTTTCAAATCGGTGGTGAAAAAATGTGAGTATGTTGCTGGAGATGTGGGCCGCCGTGCCACCATGTACTTACCGAGTGGAGGGTAAACACCCATTATTCCGCACCTTTCTTTCCGCATACCATCACTCTGCATACTTTCATTAAGAAAGTACCATGACTCCACAATGCCATTATAATGCATGGCGTTACATTTTATATGCTTTTACCATCCATACATTTACAACGGCATGAATGGTAAAAGCATGTTTTTTTTATGTTTGGATAAGGTAAGTATGGGTATGAGGGTATATGTTTTGGGGTACTGAGGTATATGTTTTGGGGTGTTTGGGTATTTTAAGGGTTCAGATATAGTTTTGGGTTATGGGGTACAGGGGTAGTTTTAGGGTTTAGGGATAGGTATGGTTTTGGGGTACAGGAGTAGTTTTTGAGATTCAGGGCTAGGTTTGGGATTTGGGTTATAGGGGTATTTTTAGGGTTCAGGGGTAGGTTTGGGTTTTGGGGTACAGGGGTATTTTAATAGTTCAGGTTTTGGGGTACAATGGTATTTTAGGGTTCAGGGCTAAGTTTGGGTTTTGGAGTACAGGGGTATTTTTAGGGTTTAGGGATAGGTTTGGGTTTTGGGGTATAGGGTATATTTATAGGGTTAAGATGAGTTAGTGTTTAAGGGTGTTGGGGTATTTTATGAGTATGGGGTGCAGGGGTATTTAAAGAGAGCAGGGTGGACACCCGGAGCTGGAATGTACAGAACCTGGGAAGAAAAAACAATGAAATATTGGGCACAACGCTCGCTTTTTTTCCGTAATCCCGCGCCCTGCACACGCCCACGCCCCCAGCACACGCCCCCAGCACACAATATGAGACATGGCATGAACGGCGGAACGCACCACATGCCCCCAGCGTTTGTCACGCCCCCAGCGTTTGTCACGCCCACAGCACATGCCCACAGCACAACGCAGACACGCCACAAGGGACTACTTTGCTGGCACGGTTCTTTTACCTTTTAAATGTATATGGTGGGCATCTGCATAGCCTATGTCCTACTGCTGCAACTGCCCTTTCCAACGCTGCATTGGGTGTTGTTATCGATGCTGTGGTTCCTGAGATTACCCGCCTCAAAGGTTTGGGCTCTCTCTTTATTAAATTAGTATAGATTTGGCCTTGGGCCTCTTCCCTCTATGTGGTTATGCATCTCCACAGTGACTTGCAATATCCTTATAATGTACAGCAATGATACTTAAATCCCTAATATATCATGCTCCTATTACATTGCAATTAATTTTTTTATGTTTGTTTCATTGATCATAATGACACATTGTTTAATCATTATGGGACATTATGCTCAAGTCTTGAATTTAAGCAACAAGTTGTGTTTATTAAGCTCCTACTGTGAATATGAACAGTCCCTTTAAGCAGGGTCTGGATTCAAATTTGACAACACACCTTTTAGTGCATCACGACTATTTTGATGGCAAAACACCCAAATGTATGAAACACCATGTATCATATGCCTATTACCCATGAAATAGGTAATGCAAAAAGGATTCATCGTAAGAGGCTGCAACATCCACTAAAACAAGCCCCTTAGACAGAACATGACAGGTTTCTGCCGGTCCATACAGAACGCTCTTACACACATATGCCCCCAGCACCCTAATGTAGTGCCTCTGGTACCCAGCAGGTCAATGGTTCACACCCTGTAGACTCTGTGGCCGCAGCCTATATTCATCCTCTTGTTCACCCCGATTGTCCTATACCCCCGAACGGAAAATAACCACCCCCCCCTTCATGGGTACCGGGTTTCACGCAGCCAAAGTAACACTTAGTCTGGGTCCTCAGGAAGCAGGTGGGAATATGTGGCAGTTTTGATTATGAAGTAAACATAAACAAGGGGGAGTTTAGCAGGGACTTGGGGAGTTCACCTTCAGGTCTCAAAACACAAAGGACTCATGCAGTCTCTTGACCCACTTCTGAACTGTCTCTGAAACATTCCTTAAACTCAGTCAATCTCTGTCACTACTACCTGGTTCCAAAATGTCTTTGGAAGGGCCCAGATCCGGAGAGGGCAGTTGGTCTGCCGCAATAAGGGTCAAAAGGGAACAACTGATGAATGGGGAGTAACATAGGAAAGCCTCTCAGTAGGAGGAGGTGGCCCAATTAGGACACAATGATCACGGTTGTTCCCAGGCAATCCGGGCACAGAGTCTGGTGTTCATTGATATGAGTTGCACCAGGCACTTGGGATTTCAAACACGAAGAGTTGCAAATTTCGCACCTCCCCAGAAATAAGGCACAAGAGGAGCTGCATTTTGAGATGGGCTGCGCCAGGCAAATCTGGTCCAACACAGCGAAGAAATGTTATTCTTTGCCACCCTGGAAATGAGGCACAATGTCCAGTGCACTGTGATACAGGTTGCACCAGACCAGTCCAGTCACACACACACAGCACAACTTCAGCAGAGCCACATATGGTAGAATGATGCATTAATACTGGTACACCCCCATCGGCAAGGGTTGTACCCTGTGAATAGAACACAGCATGCAATGAGCATACAGTTGGCATGTCACACAAGAGAAATGCGGCACGATTGACAAAATGGGACATGTGGGGTCCCAAACTGCTGAATCTGCTCACCATCAACTAGGCGCTTATGAGTGTCAGGGTCCCTGCAGGACAGAAACCACATGCCTTTGATAAGGGGAATATTTCTGGAGCTCTGCACTAGACAATCCAGTCTCTAGACACACGTCTTAATTTCACGCTCACACTTTGCTACCAGATTGGATTCAGTAGCGGATGTGGGTACTTGAGAGGTCACCGTTCTCCGGATGACACAGGTAGATAGTGTAGGTCCTACAAGGGAGATCTTGATATTCCGAGCTCTCCGGGAGAACAGGAGGGCCGGAGATGGACCCTTGGAGAGCACACTTCAGGGTCCCAGGCTTCAGCAGGACCCCACCCAGACCAGTCACTATTCAACAGTTTTTGTCCATGTGCACAAAATAATTCTTTGCCAATGTGCACAAAACAGTATGGGTTCTTCGGTCTTGCCTCCCCACAAACTTATCTCAGCCTTTGCTGAAGGATAGCACCTCTAGTTATACTGTTGTGTGTCTTTGAGGTTCGGTGGTTCATGGGCTTTCTATTTGAACCACAGATGTTTCCCCTAAATTGTAGGCCTGTCAGCCATGGGGCCATGAAACCCAGATCTTAATCTTTAGAGGGGCAATAATCTGGCCCCTAGAGGTAAAGTGGCAAAACCTCTTTCTCCAATTTATCTCATTTGGCCCTCAAATGGCAGAGGTCTGCCATTTTCTTGATTTACCCATGGTTTATGGCTGTCACATGGGGAATGCACAGATGTGCTCCCTGACCCCTGGTGTCAAATAGAGCCAGGCACCACAGCACATAAGACTCTTAGAGCATTGAAATGCCCATATTCCATAAGTGGCATTTCTAAGTGAGTTATGCTCAAATCCCCTTTACCATTGGAAAAGGTTTGGCATGGTGAGTCAATTGATAGGAAACATAATGAGGCTGCTCCACTCCACTCCTCTATTGCAGCCCTAAGTAATGTCAACCACCTCCCCATGTTAACATATGGGAAGAGAAAGCCTCATACGTAGTGTAAACACACACAGGTATTTCTCAATACCTGGGGTACGTGCGCTTGCGCGCAGACCTACCTGCTGCATTGGCGGGTTGGACTCATAGTCCCCCGCATGAGGGGTGAAAGTGCGCCCACCTGAGTCGGCAACCGCAGCCTAGACAGAGATTTACCTAATACGTTTCAGTGCATGTGCACAAGCCTGCAACGGCATGCAGCACCCGCAATTACGGGCACCATAGGTTTGGGTGCACACATACAAAGGCCTACAATGGCAAGCTGCTCATTAGTTGAGTCACAATAGCTGCCAGTGTGCACACATCGGTCCGCGAGGACAAACCAGGCACATGGGCTTAGCTATGCCCTAGCACCATGGGTGCAAATGAATGCACACCACAATGCCTGGGCCACTCGGACATGGGTGGCCCCCTCACTGGTGCAAATATGCGCACCCGCATGCGACGGCACAAGATGTTTTGAAAAGAGAAAAGACGCCTCTGAATGAAACAGTACAAAAGCAACGGAGCAGGGGTACAGTAACCAAAAACTAAACAAAGAACAACCTGCCTAATAAAATAGTAAGCGGGATACCTCGCCAAATTTGTAAGCACTAAAAAGTCACAATAGAGCCTAGTGATTCAATACATACATAGGACAAATCTCAAGTGATTTTTATAAAAGGACAAATATAATGTTTTTCCCAAAGTATTCGAAATTTGGTATAACATACAATATAAACACAATCATTGAATATATATATAATGTCCCTTAGGTTCAAATACATACATTGAGAAAGTAATACAAATGCACACTCGCTCCGAATAAACCCAACAAAAGCCCCCACAAAACAATCATAATATAAATCAAACAACATACGTCACACTCAAGTCACCCATAAGCAAACCAAAAAACTCAATAAAATCAGGAAACAGAATTTTAGCGGATAACAATGACCAGCATCCAGTTACCTCATCCTATATACTTGTATGTTTTTATCTGTTGGATGCCACACAAATATCATTCAATTCTGTATTATCTTGTGGATCATTAGATTCCAACAGCTGTTTTGTTCATATATTCTGGTTCTTGTGTTCCACCATGTTTCGGTGAAGACCCCAATCATGGACACACCTTCTTCAAGGTGCAAGATAGGTAATACCAGCCAGATTGGGGGCTCTTAAAAAGTATCCCAGGGCAAGGCAATTCTGTCAAAAAGCCTTAGGTGCTATGATACGCTAAGATAAACGCTACCATGCACATCTGCACCTACGTTTATCACAGCTTATCGTAGCACGTGAGGCTTTTTGTCAGAATTATCGCTATCGACATAACAGTGCAGAGAGGTTTTGCCAGTTTATCAATGGATCAGGGGATTCCCCTTCCCTGCTCTTGATCAATCCTATGCTGATTTCTTTCATGGCGGAGGCGGTGGATCTTGCAAAGGGAACTTACCATTATTGAGCAGAATCCTTTTTTCTCATGTTTTTCGGCCTGTACTATATAGCTATTCTCTTGAATCATTTGCCAACTGCGAGCGTGGAAAAAGACTACACTCAGCTCTGCCTAGTTTTTCGGAACTCTTTCGCTAAACGACGATGTATGAAGTTGGAAAAACACATCAAACTCCAAGAACGGAGCATATTTTAATGTCCCAGGCCTAGTTTTTGGAGATGACTTAATTGAAATAGTAAATCAATATAAGTATCTTGGAGTTGCGACTGATGATAGACTATCTTGGATAACTCATCTATCGACAGGAAAGCGTAAAGCAACTATGAACACTAAAATTTTATAAAGAGTTCTTCTAAACTATTTAGAGGTAGAACCATTAAATCATCTTAAAGTGTTAAATATGAAACGTATCCCTCTTTTTCTTCACACATTGCCGGCAGTAAAAAGCAAGGTCATAGCTAAGCTCGCTAAAACATATATGCAGAGTGTGCAAAATCTTCTGCAACTTTTCCGTGCTACTCCTCACAGTGTCATCAGGCTAGAGCTAAATCTTAAAACTTTAACATCATTCCATCACAGGGTACCTTGAATTACTTATGTGATTGTATGGGGGGTGATCCTACAACTTTAAAATTCTTAAACTATTTGGAACTTTAAAAAATCATACAACGATATGGAGTTGATTATGGTCTCATCAAAGTAGTACCTCTAGAAATTTATAATCTACCTGACTTGGCTAATGCATGTTAGGAAGAACCTTACTCAGCAAGCAGAGAGAGAACAACTTGCTAGTTATAGCAACGTAAAAATATAGATCTAGTTTTCGAAACCTTCATTTCTCCTTATCAAGAATATATCAGGCCCGCTCTGCCTGGTCACTCTATATCTGTATATGTATATCCACATTTATGAATGTGAGGGGACGTGAAATCAAGTTCTCAAAGAAAAGTTTGCCTGTCGACTTTGTGGGTATACAAATGGAACTCTTATGCATATTTTTTGTATTTGCCCTAACCTTTAATTTTTAAGAAAATTCTATTTGTAAACAATTTTTACTGATGCAAAAATAAGATTAATTTTGGAGGCTGCAAGGTACCATTTTACCATCGAAGACAATAGTTCTATTATAAAATGAATGACATTTGTAGACCATGCCTATAAAGTATTAGGCTCCTCAGTTTAGTCATTTTATACCATAATAATAATATGTATATATGTCTGGCCCATCAGAAAGCGCCAGAGAGCCAGAGAGCAGCAGCAGCAGCAGCGTGCAGCAGGACGCCGGGATCACCAGAACCGCGAGCCAGAGCCAGAGCTGCCGCAGCAGCCTACCGCAGCCCGCCGCAGCCCGCCGCAACACACCGCAGCTCACCCCGCCACAGTCCACCACAGCCCGGTGGGGCAGCGGTAAGCGGTAGGCGATAAGCGAGCACCAGTTCCCAGTCATTCCCGCCGCCGCCACCTCCGCCCTCCGCCCTCCGCCCTCCCGCTATCTGTCATTCGCAGCCACGGCTTCACCCGCTACAGTGGCGGCTGGCGATAAAGCGGCGAAATAGCGGTGAATTCCAAAAGGAGCAGCGAAT
Organism: Lissotriton vulgaris; assembly: GCF_964263255.1. Lineage (NCBI taxonomy): Eukaryota > Metazoa > Chordata > Amphibia > Caudata > Salamandridae > Lissotriton > Lissotriton vulgaris. The sequence continues at coordinate 1,508,462,246 of NC_141691.1, read as the reverse complement.
TTAAAAGAACGCAAGTGAAGCGGCGGACGGCGCAAGACTGCAAAAGGCACAAGGCACAAGGCACAGAAAAGCAGCAAGCAAACCGCTAAGCAAGCGGCATCACAGCCCCTGGCCCACAGGCATTCACCACCTTATTGCCTGTACTCCCCCCGCACCCCCCCCGCCCCAGAGGGAGCTGCCGGAGCAGCGGACTTTGCTACAGGTCTGCGCGCAGGGGGAAGAGCGGCTGGGGGGGGGCAGGACCGCTTCCAGAGGCCAGGGTTGCCCAGGTGCGGAACGGATTTTGCCGGCGCCACCTTCAAAATTCCCCACAACCCTCCACAGGGCCTGGAGGCCAGGGGGCCAGGGGGCGCCAAGCCTAGCGCTGCCCGCATCAACGGGGGTCACTGGCGTGACGGGAGTACAGCACCCAGCAGCAGGCCAGAGCCAGAGCCCCCAGCCTCCAAACCACAACTCCCCGCAAAGCACCGGCTGGCATACAGCAGAACCATAACCAGAGCCCAGAGCTGCAGAACATCATCCAGCCGAAGTTGAACAACGTTCTCCCTGTGGCCAGGGGGCCGCCACAGTTTTGGCACACAGCTTGGTCCTTCCCCCGGGCAACAAGCGCTTGCCTACCAGCTTAAGCACAAGCACCGGATTTGCAGCAGTAGGAGAGGCCAGGGCACCTTTCAACCCAGCAGGAGTTTCCAGGAGATCCCAGGAGCTCCCACAGATTACTTCTACCACGTGGGTTCCACCAACCAAGTAGCAGCTGCCGGGAGCCGGCAAGCCACCCAAACCAATCGCAAAATGAGGACCAGAAACTCCACCCTAATCCAATTCCAGGAGAGGCCCCGGCCACACAGCTCTGCCAAGAGACGGAAGGTGAAGCTATTTTATCCTCCAGTATTAGAACTAGGGGGGACTTACCAAGGCCCAGGGCCCTGGGATGGGGAACACTCAGGATCAGCAGGTGCGACTGGAGCAACTCAAACCTTCCCGGGACCCCACAACGATTTCACCGTGGAACCGCCGGCTCACTCCCTCATAGCTCAACCCCCGACAGACATCACGGGGAAGCCTTATAGCCCCCCGAAGTTAAATGCGCACAAGCCCAGGCTCAGCACTAAAGAACGCTCAAATTGCGCCGCTGGAAACAGAGACATAAGAAGCTTTTTGAGCCCCAAAACAACCTCCCCTCCCACCTGTCCTAGGACTTTGAACAGATCACCTACCACGCAAGCAAGGGATGAAGGGCCGAGTCCAACATTTGCAAGTCCTCGGGCCAACAGGATTCCCCTCTCACCACCAGTACTTACCTTCAAGAGCGGAATACCTCCCAAACTTATGACACCAGATAGGGTGGTGCTCGGGCCCATCCAATCAAACACAACGGCCCTGATTCTTCCTACACCAGAGGACTGTCAGCGGAGTATCCCTCCCTCAATCAAAGCTAATAAGTTTGACACCTCAGACAGCACTTATGTTGACAAGAAAGGAGCAACTTCCCCCATCATAGTGATGCACTCAGACCCGGCCTACGGCACCCCCTCTACAAAGGAAGGAGCAACCAGACAACCCCTCGTCAGGACCCTAAACCAGCTATTGAAGTCGCCAAGACCGGGTTCCCCGGAACACGATAAAACGGCCCTGCCCCCGCTCTCTGACAGCGGCTCTGCAAACACAAATCATCTATCACTGATAAGCGAAGCCCTCCTCTCAATGACAGGTGCAGCGATAATGCAAGCGGACAAGCTTGATGTCCAGATCAATATACTACAAATAGTGGCAAACTTGATCTCTGGGATAGACTCAAAACTGGACAACTTGAACGCTTTGATACGCAGAGCGCAGGACAGTACACAATTCAAGTCAGAGTCATGTAGTTGCAGTCCGATCCTGCACAGCCTAGTAAAACTCCCAAACATCATGACCACATTAATAGAGGACCTCAAGGGAGAAGCAAATAAAAAAAACTGCCAGAGGAGCTTGCCTTTAATCACACAGGGTTCCACACAGGCACTCTCTATGGATAATGGCCCAGCAATACTCTGCCCAAGCAGTCCAAAAAAGACTGCTTCCATGGCATCGACCACAACGCCCACCGCTCGTGGAACAAGAATAACCCTGACCAAGGCTGAAAACCAAGTCTTTCAACAAACCCTTCAACCGTCCAGCCCAGAGTCGCAAAATCTGTCAAGGAAAAACAAGAAAAAACTAAGAAAACTCAACAAGGAGAAGAAAAACAATGCATATGCCACCAGCGTTATTCATAATTGGTTACGGCCCAATAAGCAGCCTTCCGGTAACACCATAACAGTTGAAACACCCAACCTGGCAGCCACCATGCACATTGCAAAAGTAATCGAACCAACTACGGGAAATCCACACATAGTTACTTCAGCACCGGATCTAAGCTCGCCAGCCCTCCTTGTGGCCCCTCAACCCGCTACAGCTCCGATAACACAAAAACACGTGCATGAATCACAGGCACACAACCACGATAAAGCAAACAAAGCTACGCCACACGAGCGGGAGTCCCACCAAACAAGCTATGAGCACTCTGCGCAAACTAAGTGCTCACAGAGCGGAGCACTAGACTCTGACAACACAAAAACACCCAATGACACCATTGGAGATCTTCAGAGGGCCCCCCCCCCCGGGTCAACATGCCTAAAACTGGAGCACGCCGTGAACAGGCTATGGAAGAACAGCCCACCCTGCTCAATGCCCACTGAGGCGCCACAACCTACAACAGGGCCAAAACATTAGACAAACTCTCACCAGCCCGGTCCGACACTGCTACTTCCAACCGGTACTCAGGGTAAAATTCAGCCCAACGAGGCCAGCGTAAGCTTTGCAAGTCAAGCAAGCGCGAAGGAACGGAAAATACTGTTACACCCAGAATATACCTCGCACCTCCTCAACCGCAGCAATCTCTTAACACTGCGCAAACATCCCGGGACTCGAAGGCATAAAAACTACAGATATCGAAACCATCTCTTTCCTGCCCCCGATGCGGAGGAAAAAAACGAAACAACGGAACTAACTTTCATCAGCCCAGCCCTGGCGGAGGCACTGAGGAGCCAACATTCTCTACTGGAAAGCTGGGGCATAAAGATAAAGGCAAAGCCGGCACAAAAATATCCCTCAATTTTAAAAACCTTGATGTCACACTCTAAGCTGGACAACCAGGAACAGGGCGTGGCAGGAATCACACGCGTAAATGCTTCCTCCAACTACAGGCCAAAAGTTGTGTCTGTTCTCCAGGGATGTAAAGGCAGCATAAATACTAGTTCAATTAATGGAACCCCAATCAAGATTACAACTAATCCTAGCCAAGGAAATCGATTGTGCATAACCAGGGGCCATGCAAGCAATGATTGGTCCTGGCTGTCATCAGCACTAAATTCCAGCTCCTAACACACTCTGTCCTGCAAATTTAGCCCGATCTTACCAACACACTCCCATTGAGCGAGTAAAAACTTTAGACAAAAAGAGAATTATCGAGAGCTTAAAAATATTAACGTGGAACGTATCAGGCCTCAAAAAACTGCTACTGAATCAAGCCGCAGTGAAATTCTTGGAGGAAGCAGACATCATATGCATACAGGAAACTTGGCTGACCCAACTGCTGTCGCTAAGAGGATATGCAGAATATGGCAAAGCAGCAAAAAAGAACAACATATTTGGAAGACCCTCAGGGAAGACCTGTGTCTACATTAAACACTCGTTGAATATAGAATTCATGGAACTTCATAACCAACCAGACACCCTTCAGGCTGGCATTCTGAAATTCCCCACTCCAACAACGGCACTGCTCCAATATTACTAATCAACATCTACCATAACACGCAGGAGAACACAACTAATTCACTCACACTTGCAAAACAATTAGAATGCACTGAATGAACTTTTAAAATCCTACAATCTGGCGACGGCGCACAAAGTGCTCTTAAAGAACACCCCGGGAGCCTTGGTCGGTCCTACGTACAACAAACAAACGACGATCGACTACATCATCCTAAGCGATAAACTGCAAGCCCAAATGACAAACTTCATTGTACACCAACGCAATGACAGCGACCATGCAGCTCTAACAATCACCATGAATTTATTAGTGAATCCACGACATAGGCCCATATGCATCGGGGAAACGGACGGCCAAGAATTAATAAAGCTGCCCAGAAGAATTAAATGGGGACAAGTAGCCACCGCAACTTTTAACAACTGGGCAAACTCGTGGGCAGGTTGGCCACCGCGCATACATAGCCATGACGCAATAGCAATATGGGATGGAATCACCGTCACTTTAGCGGCAATACTTCGGGGACGCGGGGACAAACAAACGACAATCTACTGGCATCCCCCGATGGCCTTTGGATTTAATGCAGAAATTAAAACAAGTGCAAAGGACTTAAACAAAAAACAAAAAGCCCTCGGTAAAAACCGCTCAATCACAAACAAAATACAACTGCAGGAGGCTGCAAAGAGCCCCTCCAAAAAAGTGTGGGCCGCAAAGCGTAACCATTGCGAGGCTCAGTGGCTGAACATCTTCGATTTGTTGAGCCCCGGGAAATCACAGGAGTTCTGGAGTTACATAAGCCACCTTGGTCGAGGCACAAATCACAAAGAAAACTCCCTTGAGGCATCAGACTGGGTCTCCCACGTAAAAGTGCTCTACAATGAAGATCGACCAATCACTCAGGCACATGACACGCCCCCATTAAGAGAGAACCCGGCTTTAATCATCGAAACATCGCCCCCTCCCGGAAATCTCTAGTGTCCAAAATATTTTAAAAAATCAGCCCAAATGGCGCACCGGGCCCCAATGGCCTCCCAGGCCACTTGTTCAAATCAAACATTGAATTCTGGTCCGAAAATCTGACCCACCTATTCACTGACTGCTGGCTAACGGGGGATGTTCCGGACTCATGGCGAGGCTCGCTCTTGCACCCAGTCCATAAGAAAGGGACTAAATCGGATCCAACAAACTACTGCATGATCACTCTCTTGGACATCGAGGGCAAAGCCTACGCCAGTGCCATCCTGAAGGACCTCACAGACTGGGCAAGCGAAGAAAATCTCCTGCCATTCTGTCAAACCGGCTTTAGACCAGGGTCCTCGACCGTAGACAATATCATTGCACTTTCCTACCTAGCCAATCGAGCGCGGCTGCGTAAAAGAAACCCATTATTCGCCTGCTTCATCAATTACTCAGCTGCGTTCGATGGAGTAGATCGCACCATCCTATGGAGAAATCTGGTCCACTGGAACTTCGACCCCTCTCTGTTAAGAGCGATACAATCCTTATATCAAAACACCTGGGTAAGAATCAAACTTTCAAGCGATTCTGCAACCGACAAGATTGAAACGAACCGTGGCTTAAAACAAGGGTGCGTGTTGGCACCCCTGCTGTTTAATTTATATACAGCAGACATGGAGATAGCCCTGTCGGGGGCCGCCTTAGCAACACCAAAGATCGGGACAACCAAAATTCATTTTATGCAATACGCAGATGACCTCGTAATTCTGGATCACACAAAAATAGGGCTTCAAAAGGCACTTACCGCCCTGGCAACATACAACAAAAACAGGCTGGTAGCAAACCCGACCAAGTCAAAAATAGTCATCTTCGGGCACTACCCCAAAAAAACAAGAGCAAAATGGAGCCTCAGCCACTTGACCTTGGACAGCACACAGAAATACACATACCTGGGGGTCTCCTTTCACGAATCGGGGTTGTGTGGTACCCACCTAAAGAAAATTCAGGGTAAAGGGAAGACCATCACCTTCGCCCTATGTAAACTACAAGCCTCTTTACACAGTCCATCATCAACTGCCATTCAAAGAGTCCTCAAGGCCAAGTTAATGCCGGCCCTCAATTACGCACAACAGGCGTACCCAGGAAAACTGAACAAGGAGTTGGAAAAAATTCACTGCGGGGCATACAAGAGACTGTACCATTCACCAAAATGTACAAGAAACACTCTAATTCGCCTGGAATTTTCACTCAACCAACAAAATCTGGAAGAGATTGCAGCCCTAAGCAAATATTACTACCTAACAACAGCGGCACGCGACAACACACTGAAGGCTGTCTTGAAACATATCTTCATGGTATCCGGGAACCCCTGGTCAGCTACCATTGAAATGGCAAAAACCCAACTTAACCTGGCGATCGAGTCGTGGAATCCAGACCTTGTCAACTACACGACCATCAAACACGCGATAAAAAAGCAAGTGCGTGCCTGCTCTCGGGACTTGGACCTTGAGTCTCTCACGAAAAGAGCCTTTCATGAGTCTCTATGCTTGCCGCACACTGCGTACAACCCTCGAAACCATCTCATGCAGGCCGTGGGTCTCCCAGCCCTCCAAAAGATTCCAGCCTACAGACTGCACCCCCTCCCGCTCAAAGAACTATACCATCCGGGAAATGTGGGCACGGGAGCTCGGGAATGCAGACTCTGTAATTACAAACGTGAGTCATTGGCCCACTTACTATTCTGCTGCCCTGCCCTACATGCACCCCGTACCCTCTACCTCAGGCCCATCCTTAGGGACGCGGGGACACGCACAGCTAAGGAGGCAATCCACCATTTATACTCCTTGAGCATAGTAAAACAGATGGCCTCGTTTGGAAAGTTTATACAACAGACCCGGTCCGAGCTGATGGCAGCCAAGGGCGCACAGGATTAGAGACATTGTTGCGGGACACTGGGTGGCCCTTACAGGTCCCCGACTGCTTGTGCCATTTTGAACTCTGGGAACTTTTCATAAATGCAGAAACATTTTCGGTTTTAACTTTTGTAATTTTATACTCTGGTCCTAATGTAATGGTTTTAAGTAACCACACAATAAAGTTATTCATTCATTCATTCATTCCATCTTAAGCACTTTTTCTACCAAATATTTATGATGACAGTGAAATACTGCTTTTATTGCAAACTATGGGATTAATACAACAAACTTGATTAATACATAACCAATATATGATAATATAATGTAATGTATTTATCATTAGCTCATCCTTCAATAATTCTTTTCGAATAATGCATTTGTAATTATTTTCGTTTCATAAATATACTTATTTTTCTTTGACTCATATTCACATTTTTTTAGCTGAGAGAATATGTAATACTTTCCAGCTGTAGTCTGAATAAAAGGCATGACACAGGCCAGTTGGGTAATGCGAGTAAATCGGGTAGCTTCATCTGCAATTGTGAAATTAGATTTCCCCTGAATCCTTCTCGTCTCCATTCTCGGTCCAATCATACAGAATCTCAGGTGTCAGAGATGTAAAGAACCACTGCCCTTCAAAGGCCAAGTTCACCCCCACTCATCAGTCCTTGCTAATTGGCTTTCATAATTGCTTTTAGGTCCAGGAAACAGAGCAGGGGTGGGGCATAGTTCGAGCAGCTATCAATTGATCCAAATACTAATTATATCGTTAAAAGGTAATAACTTTTCAACCTTTCAAATAAGGACCCACTGACATTAGAATGGTATTCCAGCTCAATGTTTTCTTTGAAATGTAATTGATTGAAAGATTAATTTGGAGGATCCCAGCAGGAAACAAACAGTGTTGAGATGCAAGAAGATACTTCCCTTTAATGACATTTTCACTGGGATATGCTTCTAAATGAGATGCCTTTCTCAATAGACTTCGTCTCCTTTATGAATGATTAAAACATATGATTAGTACAGGAATGAATGTAAAGATGGCGTCACTAAGGCAAGATAAGCTAAGGGTGTTTGCACAACTAAACCTAACGCATATAAATACACGTATATACTCACAGATCCGACACCCAAATCAAGTCAGCAAAAATATGTGTGGAGACAAATTAATAGATAGACATGGGACAAGTCATTAGTGATGTAAGAGTGACCATATCAGACAAGAATACACTAGTGGCCTACCCAAGCAAGATTGTCAGCAGTGAATACCTCACTGCATCAGACAGGGCTGCCAGCATTAATGTAAACATGGCTTTGCCAGTTTGGAATGCCCCTGCATGTGTAATACATAACAGCCACAGCTGAAATGTTACTGGCAACAGGGTAATAATACTTCTCAGTAATTAATCAAAAGGAGGGATAAGGGATCAGAGTCTCCGTTTTCATTCCCCAATGGTTAGTTAACAGTTATCAAAAATAGAATAACGGACACTAGTTACACCTTATGACCTTTGGCATAAGGGATAAAGATCAGAGTAGCCTCAAAAAACTCTGTGTTGTGGTTGGAAAGAGGTGCGGTATATGTGTTTCGTCCGCCCCACACTAGAGTTGTGGCAGTTATCATTGGCTGCTCTGAAATAGTGGGTTTGCCAGCCTCGCCCGAGGCGCCTCTGGTCTAGGGTGCAGTGTCCAGAGATTTTGCGTGAAAAAGGTGTAAAGAAAACTGTGCAAAAAAGGAACAAAGATTAAAAGGGGGTAAACAGCCCCAAAGTTCTTTAATGGGGGTTGTTCCTCACCACAATTAAAAAGCAAGTGGTACGATCTTAGACCGAGTTACTAGGTCTGATAGTATGGTTAATAAAATACGTCGACATGTTTCAGCTCCTGGGGCCTGGAAGGGTCTGCGGAGCTTTCGTCAGGACTCACAAAACATAAAGGTATTGTACTCACACAATTTGTGTAGTCATTTTTGTGTACAAACACTCTTGTTCAGATTGTGTATTGTTTGGGAATTTCCCTTCATAATCTGAAAGACAATAAGTACTCTGCCTCACACCCCGGGGCAGAGTCAGCACAAGGCGAAAGCATCTACACACGCGGCTCTGAGCTTCAAGCGGCTTCAAAATAAAGAGACCCCGGTGAGGCAGAGTACTTATTGTCTTTCAGATTATGAAGGGAAATTCCCAAACAATACACAATCTGAACAAGAGTGTTTGTACACAAAAATGACTACACAAATTGTGTGAGTACAATACCTTTATGTTTTGTGAGTCCTGACGAAAGCTCCGCAGACCCTTCCAGGCCCCAGGAGCTGAAACATGTCGACGTATTTTATTAACCATACTATCAGACCTAGTAACTCGGTCTAAGATCGTACCACTTGCTTTTTAATTGTGGTGAGGAACAACCCCCATTAAAGAACTTTGGGGCTGTTTACCCCCTTTTAATCTTTGTTCCTTTTTTGCACAGTTTTCTTTACACCTTTTTCACGCAAAATCTCTGGACACTGCACCCTAGACCAGAGGCGCCTCGGGCGAGGCTGGCAAACCCACTATTTCAGAGCAGCCAATGATAACTGCCACAACTCTAGTGTGGGGCGGACGAAACACATATACCGCACCTCTTTCCAACCACAACACAGAGTTTTTTGAGGCTACTCTGATCTTTATCCCTTATGCCAAAGGTCATAAGGTGTAACTAGTGTCCGTTATTCTATTTTTGATAACTGTTAATAATACTTCTCCCCAACACCCCATGATTTGACACTCAAATATTAGATTAAAATGTAACTTAGCACTACGCTAAGATAAGATACAGTAAGATAAGATACGATAACGTGCATTTGTAAAATGCACATTCACCCTGAAGAGTATCTTGGTGCTGATTTACCATATGTATCAACTAGAAATGTAATAGAAAATGCAACCATTTTTCTTCAAACAGTGTATGATTTCTGAAAATACACTAATATTTTGTCTCAAGTGCATGCTTTTCAATTTTTTTAAATATATATTAGTTCAACCAAGTAAATTGCTTTTATTTAATAGGCTGAGCAGCACACAGAAGAGCTACTTAGAGGTGGTAGGAGAGTTACCTGTATTTCAGAAGTTACTTGTTGGAGATGTATTGTGTTAATATTGGGAAATACCATTTCAATGTACACCATGAAATATGCACGCATAACAACAAACTTGCATTACTGTTTTTGAATCCACCTGATATGACCACCCCATCGACCCTGAGTCAGAAATACATGTTCAGGCAGGCCCTGTGAAGTAGGCCGGAAACAACTGATTGACAGACCACAGGTGGAGGGACACGTAACCCGCAGATAAACGTGTGAACAAACCTAGATCGACCCCATAGATAGGCAGCAATACCACAATGGTCCAAAGAGATAGTCCCCAATAAAAACAAATTTGGTCGGAGGATGGAGCGTTTCCTAAACACAATAGAGTTAGATGCCACATGGAGTTAGGAACACTTAGCCAATCAGAACACAACATGCACACTACATGTAGTGATCACGTGCTCCCCATCCTGGACATCTGGACACATACCTACTGGCCCAACCTGCGTCAATGCACAGTCGAGACCCATCTGCACTCCATACAAGGTGGTCAGATTTATGACTCCATGACTAGGCCAGGATATCTTTCTCTAAAGGAATGTACAAATTGTTTAGTGCACTCCATGAAATGTATATAATGCCAGCCAAAACCAATGTACTTTAAGACAGTCTTTTGACCCTGACTCTGTCACTGTTTTCCTGGCTGCTGTGTTTAATTAAACCAACTGTTCCTGTTCTTTCCGAACATCTTTAGTCTTTTATTTTTCAAGGTTAATCTGTTTTCCTGGCTGCTGTGTTTAATTAAACCAACTGTTCCTGTTCTTTCCGAACATCTTTAGTCTTTTATTTTTCAAGGTTAATTCATATTCGAGCAACAGTAGTATAGAGTCTTTACAGTTGGATCTGGAAGTGAGAATGTAGGAAGTTGTTTTTTGTTTTGAAGGGTATACAACTGTTACCACGCATTTTTTACCACGCACTACACTTACAACGCAGGCATTACCACGCATACCATTACAACGCATTGCGCTGGGGGGCGCTCTAGGATAGGGAATACGTTTAATTTTATATCCAACACCTTCCCTAGTATCCACGGGGACTGGAGTTGGAATATAAAATTATACTTACCACTATCCAGCACCTCAAAGCGCTATGCGTTGTAAGGGTATGCGTTGTAAATACCGCGTTGTAATGGTATGCGTGGTAATGGTATGCGAGGTAACGTCATACATCCTTTTGAAGAGGGTGAAAACCCTTCCCAAGCAACAACCACAATCCTGGTCAGGGTGAATCACAAACATCACTAAATTAACCTGTGCTTAGCCCTGACTTGGTACAAAAACAGTCAGGCATAATTTATAGACACTATGTTATGCATTTATTCAGCACACAAATAATATTAATGTTGCAATACAATGCAGGAGAGATCTCACAGCCAATTAGAAAGATTGAGTACAATCTAATGAATACAATGAGACTGAAACAACCAAAATCCATTCAGTTGAACCGGAGGTATGCAATTTTTAATGTAAAAATAGCTAATAGAAGCAGAAAACGCTAATTGTGGGTATCTGATCACGCTATACCAGGTAAGTATGCGCGGAAAATGTGTTCCTCTTGTGGAATTTGCGAATTTTGCCATTTTCACGATCCGCGAATCGCGCAAATTTGCCCAAAAATCCCCCATTCGCAAGTTGGTGGATTTTTTTTCTTCTTCGCGCTTCAAAAATACAATCTCGCGTGCGCGGCATTGACTTACCATGATTCTGCGTTCGCTGATGAGTTTTCCTCCCTGTTCGCGTGTGCTGCGAGATTTTGGTAGCTGGACGAGCGACTCATCGATCGCGAACACGTCATTGCGACTCGAAGCAGAAAATTGTGAACGCAAACACGTCATTACGACCCAAAACAGGAAATTGCAAATGTGAACACGTCATTGTGACCCGAAACAGGAAAAAGCCATCGCAAGAAGGCTGGTTAAGTGTAAACAACATGTTCGCGACCCTTGCAACCGCATGCGCAAGTTCTCGTTCCTAAACTGGTAAAAAAATCTTGCGAACTCGCAAAAAAGAAATCGCAAGCTCGCGGAATTTGGTGGATTTTTGCGAATCGCAATTATGATTTCACGCGAATTCGCATATCGCAAATTCCCAAATTCCGCCCATGCTTAATACCAGGTCAAAGTCACAACTTCAGGCCAACCCTGATGGATTTTGGGACAGATCCAGGGACCAGGTTAGTCCTACTGAAGATTACATGGCAATAACAGCTGAGCATTCCCCTAACATACAAACAAAGATGGCTTGTTACCAGAATAGGATTACTATGGCTCATGACAAATATGGGGGCATAGGGTGGAAGGAATATGATAGAAATTTCAGGAAGGCTAGGGCATCTGAACCATCCCTTTCCTGGGACCGGGTTGACACGATCTCATATTTGGATCAGTTTGGGCCAGGACAACCTGCTAACTCAGTGCAAACTTTCAACAGGGGTCAGACATTTCAATCTTCTCAGCCCTTTTGGCCACCCAAAACCGTGTACTTAGAAGAACAAGGGTACCCCATAAAGCGAACATGGGGTAGGTATGTACTTTTAAAGAAACAATGGTTCAGGGATGGGCTGGTAAGGTCCTCAAAAGAATACAGCGAATAATTAATTAATGCTAGGGAGCTTGGGAAGTAGGTTCATACGAAATATTTTTTATTTTCTTGCTTTCTTTGTATATACAATTCTTATAACGTTTTTCAGGTGCTCAAATATGTGGTAAGGTGCAGAACGATCTGTATGAATTTCAGATCATCATCAGGACTGAAGAGCCTCCTGAAATTATTGAGGTCGCCTGAAGTTAATCCCGGCGTGTATGCGGCAGTAGGGGGGCGTCCGAGTGCCTCGCTGCTTTGCTGCCCTCAATAACAAAATAACCTATCTTCAATAATGATTACAGCGCCACGCGGACTCCATTAGGAAAGTTCCGTTTTTACAAACCCAGTTCCAGTAGGACCCTCTTCTAAATCAAAGTGATTGAGCGCTACTCGGACTAATAGGACAACTTCATTTTTAAATATACCTAGTTCAAGTAGGACCCTCCTAGAATCCTACCTGATTGAGCGCTACTTGGACCCTGTTAAAACTGTGTTCTCAACATAGTCTAAAACGCCTCAAAAAACCAGCCACCCCTTTTTCCTGACGTATTCAATTACACTAAAATACTAATTTCAGGAGGCTCTTCAGTCCTGATGATGATCTGAAATTCATACAGATCGAAACGTCGTCGACCTACCCAAGGAAATACCCCCACTTCATTGTATATATTCATGTGTTTTTTTTAGCCTTGTTGTTGTGTGAGAGTTCGTTTTTTCACTATGTTCACTCATGTCACGTTCTGCACCTTACCACTTATTTGAGCACCTGAAAAACCTTATAAGAATTGTATATACAAAGAAAGCAAGAAAATAAAAAATATTTTGTATGAACCTACTTCCCAAGCTCCCTAGCGTTAATTAATTATTCGCTGTATTCTTTTGAGGACCTTACCAGGCCACCCCTGAACCATTGTTTCTTTAAAAGTACACCCAAAACCATGGGCACTGCCCCTAGTTCAGGTAGCGGGGGGGTCGAAAGGGGACATGTTGGGATTTTAATAGGCAAACATGTACCAGCACCCCAGGCACCTGTAAGTTAAGGCATGCATGCTCTATCTGTGCTAACCCATCTCACCCAGAGCCCAAATGCCTCAAGAAATCAGGATATAGGGAAAGAAGAAACAGGAGTGAAGTGAGGACACAACTTGTAACACATTCGCCCATTGAAGTAACGGCTATGACTCCCTGGTTAAACAAATACCCAGATCTTTCCACGGCTAGGACATTGTAAGAGGGTTTTCTGTATGGCTTTACGATCCCTGCATTTGATTTCATAGGGAGACCAGATTGCAAAAATCAGCTCTCTGTTAGGACCAATCCTGGGGTGGCAGCAGCAAAAATTGCAAAAGAATTACGCTTGGGCAGAATAGCTGGGCCTTTTCATTACATCCATGTACACAATTTTGTCTGCTCTCCCTTGGGAGTGGTCCCCAAGAAATAGGAGGTGGAGTTCAGGTTGATTTATAATCTGTCAGCCCCTAGAGGGAATTCATTAAATGACGCCATCAGTGAGGAAATCTGTAGTGTTAAATATGCTTCCTTTGACCAGGCGGTTGATATGCTAAGGTGTTTGGGCCCCGGGGCCCTGCTAGCCAAATCTGATATTGAGTCTGTTTTTCGTTTGCTGCCAGTCAACCCACTAGATTACCACCTTCTGGGTTTTAAATTTCAAGACAAATTCTACATGGATATGTGCATGCCCATGGGGTGCTCCGTCTCCTGCGCTTACTTTGAAACATTTAGTTAATTTTCGGAACGGGTTTTAGACAGGCGACGGGGCACCACTATGTCATGCATTATCTGGATGATTTTCTTTTTCTGGGGTCAGCGGGCTCTTGGGAGTGTGCTTGGGCATTTCAGGAATTTTGTGTGCTCATGTGAGCTTTTGGGGTTCCCCTGGCACCTGGAAAAACAGTAGGCCCAACGACTACAATCGAATTCCTGGGCATAGAGTTAGACTCAGTACATGGGTGTTTCCGGTCACCTACAGAAAAAATTAAGAAATTTAAGACAGCATTACAGCAATGTCTGGCAAAAGATAAGATAACATTACATCAGCTAAAAAAGACGGTGGGTCAATTGAACTTTGCGCTGAGAGTCATACCTATGTCACGACCATTCTTCCGCTCCATCTCACAGGCCATGGCAGGTCTCTGGGAAAAAAAACATCACACAAGACTGTTGCCTGAGGTTCGACAGGACGTGCGTATTTGGATGGCATTCCTGCGGGATTTCAACGGCAAGGTGGTGTGGCCCAGTCCACCCACTACTTCTGCAGAGTTAGGCTTACGGACTGACGCTGCGGGCAGTGTGGAATTTTGTGCCATACTCGGAAATGAGTGGGTGGCTGCACATTGGCCAGCATGGTGGGTGGAGAATAGTGTGACAGCCAACATTGGTTTCCTGGTACTTTTTCATATCTGGGTGGTACTCACGGTTAAGCATGGGCGAATTTTGCAAATTCGCGATCCGCGAATTTGCGGATTTGCGAATTTGCGATCCGCAAAATTCGCGAATTTGTGCAAATTTGCGGATTTTTATTTTTTTGCGTGTTCGCTGGGCTTTTTGCGTCTTCGCGAGCCGCTTGCATAGCGAAGTTACCCATGCAGTCGTTTATGGGAGAGGGAGAGAGAGATAGATAGATAGATAGAAAGAGAGAGAAAGAGAGGGAAAGGGAGAGAGAGAACGAGAGAAAGCAAGAGAGGCCGGATCTCTGAAGGGCCAGATTCCTGAGTTGCCCCTACAGAACATACAGCTTTTTATTTTTAGCAAAATGCTTATGAAAATTGTGCTGTAAAGGTCTCTTTTAGTTCAACCCCTCCTGACAACTCAAAATGGGTGTATTTGCCATCCTCTCCCTTCTTCCTGTTTTTTATATCTGTAATTGCTTCCTGATGAGGTTTAATTCCTTGGACAGGTGCCTCGTTGCCTACTTGTAACTATTCTCTGACCCTGCTTCAAGGGTCAGAGCAGGGTCAGAGAATAGTTGCAAGTAGGCAACAAGGCGCCAGGAAGCAATTAGCAGCAGGTGTCCAAGTTGAAGTTAATTTGTTTGTAACTCTTTTGTAAAAGGTTACAAAGAAATTAGGTTCAACTTTTGCACCTGCTGCTGTAACCCTTGCTTGGCTTAAAATTCGTCCCCGCTGATTCGCGGATTTTACTGCGATTTCGCGAGATTCGCGGATCGCGGAAAATCCACAAATTCGCCCGCGAAACGGATTTTACGCCCACCCTTACTCACGGTTTGGCCTGAACGTCTGCGTAATCAATCTGTGTTTTTCTGGTCGGACAACATGACTGTAGTAGAATGCATCAACCAACAGGCAGCACGGTGTAAAATAATCCTCCGCCTTTTGAAGGAGATAGTGTTGTTATGTATGAAATTGAACATGCAGTTTAAAGCTAAACATGTCCCGGGGGTTATGAATAATGCTGCTGAAGCACTCTCTTGTTTCAAGATGCAGGTTTTTAGGGAACACCTAACCTCTGCGGAGGCAACCCCAACATTCTTCCCGGAAGTACTTTGGCAGATTGCTGCCCCCAACTAGAGAAGCTTGTGGCAGCTAGCCTAGCTCCCAAGACCAGGAAAACTTATGAAGGGGCGTTTTGGGCTTACTGCGCTTTTTGGGGGAAGGTTTGGGCTGAAAGCAGGCACGACACAGGGGCACTCCTGCGGTATTTAGATACTTTGAATAAAGAAGGGCGCTCAGCGGCGGCTGCCAGGCGCAATGTGGCGGAAATCTCTTTCTTCGCGCATATTAAGGGCAGGGGGGATCCAACCAATAATTTCATTGGTAGGAAGTCCCTGAAAGAGTGGCGACACCTCCAGGGATCAGCATCGAGCGCGAGATGCCCAATTGGGACAGAGCTGCTAACATCTCTACTGGCGGCTCTGAATGTCATCTGCAGCTCTATAACAGAAGCTTTGCTATTCAGAGCAGATTTTTCACTGGCTTTTATGGAGCCTTTAGGATAGGGGAGCTGGTGGCGCAGAATAAGCAGGATGTGCAAGGTGGCGGCAGCTTGAACATGCAAAAGTGCAGGGTGACACCTTACTAATATCTGTCAAAAAATCCAAAACAGATCAGGAAGCCCGTGGCGGGGGAATAGTACTCCACCGTGCACATAATAATCCTTGCTGCTCCGTGACTCAGCTAGAAGCATTCCTATGGCAGAGAAAGAGTACAATGGGGGGGAACACTGTTAATACATGCAGATGGGACCCCGCTCACCGGGTTCCAGTTTAAAAGGGTCATGGAGATGGCAATAAACAGAGCAGGTTTGGATCCTACGTGTTTTGGAACGCACTCGTTCAGAATAGGTGCTGCCACTGAAGCAACTGCTAGAGGTTTGCACAGCAGCAGTGTGAAAAGGATTGGGAGGTGGTCCTCCAATTGTTATAAGCACCATGTGCGGCTACACATGCTGTGAGTGCAGCTATTCACTCTTGTACTGATGCATGTTCCATCTCTGCTTCCATTTACAGTTTCTCAAACCTGTCACGCAGAGGGGGAAACTGGCAGCTGCTCACCGGCAGCAAGAACCAATACAAGGACAGACACATCCACAGGAAGCAGGACCACATGTTGTTTGGGTTATTGGCCACTCATATGTAAGACGTTTGAATGCAGTTTTCTTTCCAGGAAATTACAAACACAGAGTTGTACAGGCCGGTTTTAGAGTCTCATTTCATAGGAAAGGGGGGCTCTGCCTTAGTTAGTTTAGGGGTTTCGTCACAGATATTTTGGGTAAGCATGGGGCTCCATCCAGCATAGTTATCCTACATTTGGGTGGGAACGATTTGGTAAACCTGGGTAGAAGGGGGCTAATGAAAGCCATAATCTCTGAAGTGGGTTGGTTAGCTCAGAAATGCCAAGGATGCGCAAAGTATGGTCTCAGATGGTTCCCAGATTTAAATGGAGGGGGAGATTTTGTAAAAGTGTGGAATCACTCAGTAAGGAGGATCAACAGTAAAATAGAAAAATTGTTTAGGTCTCCTCAACTACAGACGATCGGCCACAGGTGTATCAGGGGGAAGCCGTGCTTCTTAAAAGACGGGGTCCACCTGACTAGAGTAGGGAATAAAATCCTGTTAGAGAATATAGTGGCTTGGTTGGGGAGTTTTAAAGGCAGGGCATGACCTTTCAGTGAGGAAGTTTAGGGGGCCAGATAGTCGGTCAACTACGCTGGCCTGCAGAGGTAAGGTCATGATTGGTGAGCAATAAATGTAAGGTCCTTTAAGGGCGGCACCATTCTTGAATGGGGTCGCCCAGGGGGAGGGACAAGTGGTCTCTCCTAAAACTCCAGGGGCAGTTACAGCCGGTTGGCTAGATGAGTGCGGGGGAGGGGGGAGTCACGCTTTCTCTAGGCTGGTTGGCCACCCCGCACGTGCAGAATGACGCCAGTAAACGGCGCAGAAATGCAAGGGTCTCTTTAAGGGAGTTAATAGAGTGTACAGGGGTAACCGGTGGGGGGAAGTAGCCTCACGGTAACTGGGCCCTTTGCGCATGCGCACTCCGACTGGAGGGCGTGGTTAATTGATAAGGATCTGACATCAGTTAGTGATCTTGCCGTAGGCCCAAATAGGATACGCAGAAAAGTAAATGCTATTTGATTATGGATGATATGTTAGATTCGGATAGGAAATACCTTTTTACTAGAATTATGTTAAAGTTAGCCATCTAACATCTGTACTTATCAATTATAATCAATGTCATGCAAAATGTTTTCTGCATACTCATGTAAATATTTGTTTATTTCAATTTTTGTTTTTTTTATGTTTAATAAATACAGCCAGGGGTCTTACCACCTCCGCTTCCAAAGAAACTCCTCTCATGTCATTTAATAAAGTTTGATAAGGGAGGGGGGTTTAGGCAGTCCCTGGCCATAGAGAAAGGCGGGGCGGGCAAAGGTTAAAAGGCTGAGGAGCACGAGAGTTTGTCTCTTTGACTCTGTGCTCCGCAGCCTGCCACACTAGCCTCTAGAAAGGCTGTAATTGTTTCCCCACCCAACGTCCCCTAAAGCAGATTATTGGTGATGTGATTTATGATGTTTTTTCACAGGTTTGTTGCATATGTAATGGATTAGAGGTGTGTTGTAGTAATATGTTTTTGTTTCTTAGAACTTTATCCCGTTTACAGGTCACCAATTGTCGAATTTAGTGCTATTGCTTGGTCAGGTGGTAAGGTCATGACTGGTGAGCAGTAACTTTAAGGTCCTTAGAGGGAGGCGCCATTCTTGAATGGGGTCGCCCAAGGAGAGTGACAAGTGGTCTCTCCTAGAACTCCATTGGCAGTTACAGCCGGTTGGCTAGATGGGTGCGGGGTAGGGGGGAGTCACGATTTCTCTAGGCTGGTTGGCCACCCCGCATGTGCACAATGACGCAAGTAAACGGGGCATAAATGCAAGGGCCCGCTTTAATGGAGTTAATAGAGTGTACAGGGGTAAACGGTGGGGGAAGTACCCTCACAGTAAACTGGCCCTCTGCACATGCACCCTCTGACTGGAGGGCGTGGTTAATTGATAAGGATCTGATGCCAGTTAGTGACCTTGCCGTAGGCCCAAATAGGATACTCAGAAAAGTAAATGCTGTATGATTATGGATGATATGTTAGATTCGGATAGGAAATACCTTTGTACTAGAATTATGTTACGGTTAGCCATCTGGCATCTGTATTTATCAATTGTAATCAATGTCATGCAAAATGTTTTCTGCTTACTCATGTATATAATTGTTTATTTAAATTTTTGTTTAATTTTATGTTTAATAAATACAACCGGGGGTTGTACGACCCCTGCTTCGAAAGAAACTCCTCTCATGTCATTTAATAAGGTTTGATAAGGGAGGGGGGGTTTAGGTAGTCCCTGGCCATACTGAAGATGAGCATTCATGCGAGCAGCAGAAGGCTCCAAAAAAGTATTTGTTTTCTGGAAAACAGATACATGTATTCTGATAGTTCTGACAGCCTGATGCATTTCAGAGCTTCTATTCCTTATTCAAAGGTTCAGCTCAAAGGTTCCTGCTGCTGCTAGTACACCTATACATAATTAATCACCCTCCAATGGGTTACTCAGGTGAGTCCTCTCCGGTTGCTTACTGGGACTTGTAGTGTGCCTTTAGCAAACATTCTTACCCTAATGGGCGCTGTCACCTCAAGCTGACAAAATTAAATATCCACAACCCTCCACTTCCTAGACTTGGCATGATTCCAAGCCCGTGGCCCCTCGTACAATCCATCGGGTGGTGCAGTCCTTCACGGCCGAGCTGCAGTGAAAAATTCATATAACAGTTTCCCTGAAGATGAGGACGCACTCGAGCAGCAGAAGGCAGAATATTTCATTGATATAGAAAATATTAAATGACAGCTGTTATAACATGCCACTGCAGCCCATTCAGGGCAGTATTGAAATAGGCAGATGAGCTAGAACAGAAACATCACGAACAACAATGATGTGAAACTGCAGACAATGAGGAACGGAATTAGGGTGTGTATACTTTGGTTATTTTGGTGCCTAAGGGCTTAATAGAAAATGAGGAGATCTGCCAGGTATTTTTTCAATGTAAAGAATATGATTTTTACTGAACATTGATAGGCCAGTACAATTATCGGTATTGGGACGGTTCTGGGTAAACATTTTACCTATTCAAATATGGCCACAAGCGAATAGTAATCATACTTTGACATATTTGGCGACCAGTAGGAGAATGTACCTGGACATATCCATAAAAACATATTGTTATCATGCCCGATTTTCAAGCACTGAAAAAATATAAGTGGATTGTGAAGTGGCAGGATAGATTTTTTAACATTAAGATTGATTTAATGTTATGATGTATTTTCAAATTGATTCATAAACGGAAAAAGGAATTAACCGATACTTAACCACTGTATATATTGTAAATATCACTGCTTATATATCTGTATTGGGTCAGTACTGGGTAAACATTTTGCCAATTCAAATATGGCTACCAGTGATACAAATTATACTGTGATATATTTGGTGCCCAATAGGAGAATGTACCTGGACATATCCATATAAACACATTGTTATCCTGCCCGATTTGCAAGCACTGAAAAAATATAAGTGGATTGTGAAGCGGCAGGATCGATTTTTCAACATTAGGATTTGATTAATGTTATGAATTTTCAAATTGATTCATAAACGGAAAAATGAATTAACCGATACTTAACCACTGCATATATTGTAAATATCAATGTTTATATTTTCATTTAATAAGCTGGAATTGAAATCATTTTCCGTTGATATAACGCAATGGTAGTAAAAACAAAAATGTCTGCAAAAGCTCACTAGATTACACCAACATCTTTCCAAAGTACCCTTTCTATGTCACTGATTTCCGCTTAGAATCCGGATAGGTGAAACTTAATTTAAAAAGCACGCTTTTAAATGTGATATTGACACTGAGTAAGACGGAAATGCTGAAACGCGTTTGTTGTCAGTCTGACGCAGGATTAAAATAATTTTCTAAAAATATTGGCTCCAGAGTGAGCTTTTTTGTGAAAGCAACTCCAAGGACAGGCGAGTTGTGGTGCAGGCATGTGTGTGATCAAGACCGGTGGAAACGCGTCATGCAGTGGAGATCATCAGAACAATAAAGCACTAATTCCAGTAAAGCTGATTGTGGTCCGTACCTGTTTTTCCGCCCGTGAGGGGAATTGCATTCTTGCACAGGAGGTGTTTGCATATATATATATATCACACCACGGACATAGTAGTTTCCCTGCCTGCCCCAGCGTGGGCAAGGTAGCATAAGGTCATTTTTAAATCTCAGGCCGGGCAAAAGCAAATATGCTTTCCCTGCCTGCAACAGTGATGGCAAGGATGGTATGTTTGTTCCCTGCTGGTGGTAGATTTAAAAATGCACCCACCTAGTGGGTGCAGACTTCTGTTTTCCTGCCCACACTCCTGCAGGCAGGTAAATAAATATTGCTGCTACCCGGAAGTAGAAGTCATAAGCAGATGCTCTCTCAGGTGGGAGCAAAACTGGCTGCCACACGTGTTGGAGAAGCCGGAGGCCAAGGGGGCCTAGTGGCTCCCCTGTGGCTCCCAATATGCTTTGTAGTGTTGCACCAAACACCTATGATAAATAAAACAGACCTCAGATTATGGAGTAATTGAGCCACAATAGGTGCAGGGAGAGAGGTACCATATTACATTTTTCCAGTGTAATTTCTAATTGGAAAGAGATGTAACCCCCAAATTTAGTGTCTTTAAAATCACAATTTGTGAACACAATTGATGCTGAAATAGGGTTTTAAACTGCAATTCTGAAAATCAACATTTAGAAAGTTAGCATTTTCCTACTGTAATCATTTGGTGCCTTCTGCCTGTCTAAATACATTTCAGGGGTGGTTGACAGCTGCCATTTGGCAGCTGTCAAGCTGAGCTGTGACTAATAGGCCACCCACATCCTGATGGTCCATCCTGGGCAGGATAGGAGGAGCTGACACTTTCACCCGATAGTGCTGTGCCCTGTACGTACACAAAGGGGCTGTATACCCCCCTGTAGTGAGTCTGGAATCAATTATGGAAACACAGGCACTTGTGCATTTTGATGTCTCCCCCACTTCAAAGGCCCAACTGGGTATACGTACTAGACCTCTGACGCCACCAACCCAGAAAACTCCTGAAACTGAAAGCATTCTACCAGGAAGAGGGTTTGCTGTGTTGCTGGAAGGACTGCCAATATGTTGGACTGCTTTGTTGTGCTAGCCTACTGCCCTCTTGCTTGTTAGTGAGAAGGACTTCCACTGATTCAATGTTTGTCATTTTGGTCTTGTAATAAAAAAATTATTCTCGATTTTGCTAAACTGGTATGGAGTCTTCTTGTGCCGTTTTCACTGTGTTACTGTTTGATGTGTTGCACGAATCCTCTACACATTACTTCTTAAGTTTAGCTTGACTGCTCTGTGCCAAGCTACCAGAGCGGAGCACATGTTAATTTCAGGCATGTATCTGACTTACCCTGACTGGGATTATGGTTCCTGCTTGGACAGGGTGCATACCCCTGCCAACTAGAAACCGAATTTTAACTGTGGATTGTGAACGTCTCCAGTAACAGTACCTTTAGGTAGATTTTAGATCAACTCCCTACATCACAGTAAAATATTTTGGGGTGGATTCACGAGGGTAACCTACCATTTTCAGTAATTTACAATTTTGGGTCCGTTTAGTACTTTTTGCTGGTTACCAAAATTTGAGAGTAAATTTACACCAACAGTTTAATTTATATGTCTCCACCAAATTGCAGAGCCAGGGGATTTTTTGCAAACTGCTAGTTACAAAGGTAAATTACACTTTTGAGTAATTTACATACATAGTTTAATCATAATCTTTTTAGTAACTTTACACTGAGATTTTGTGAATAGCCAAAATAGTAAACTTGTTCAAATATTTAAATTATATAAAAGTACTTTTGTTTTCCCCAAGATACTTCATATGCAGGAAGTAGCTGTAAAATACATTTGCATATATACTGTTGAAAGTCCTCTTTATTTATCAGCTGTTTTTAGAAGTTTTTCTCTGTGCAAAATGAGTGGGTAGAGCAGCCACCAGGATGGAGAACTTGGTGAGGAGAATATGTGAGGACAGACTGGGTGGCGGTGCAGAGTGTCAGAGAGTGTAAGACTGATGGAACAAGTAAGGACATTAGGAAAGAAAATATGGAATTAAATGACTGTTGTTGATGGGAGAGGGAGTGATGGGGACAAGGTGTGTAGAACTAAAATATATAGAATATTTCTTAAGCACTTCTAACATTTGTTCCATGAAAGCTGTTTTGGTATATTTTTTTTTTATATTAAACTTTTATTTGGAGATCAGCAAGAGAAAAGGAAGTGCAGTCATGATACATACAGTCGAACATGGCAAGTACAATACAGCAAATTAATCAATGAGTCCGGAAGACAGGGTAACATATGCATCAGTGCAGTCAAGATCTAGTGAAGGAGCATATCTTTCAGAAATGGGCAGTACATAGTAGACACGGACAGGAGGACATACAATGGCATGAGCAGGCAACGTAAGGGCAACATTCCAAAGGAAAGGGAGATAGTCTCCGTGCCAGATGACACCAGCAACCTCTGCGCATGGCATAGTCCATACATGCCCCCCTCGCACGCTAACTAACAGCATACGGGCCTCGGAGCACCAATGCTACTTCAGGAGTGTCGCAAAAGGGGAGCACAGTCCCCTTAACTCAGCAGGAGAGGAAGACCATCCGCCCCCCGCCCTTCAGCAGAGGTTCAGCAAATACAGTACCAAATCTTGGCCATCACGCCGGTCAACCAACCCCAACCCGGTCCTCGCTTTCAGTATCAGAGTCCTGCACCGCTCTTGTGAGGAGGTACACCTGTAACGGGCTCCAAAAGTCCTTGGGCCTACATCTCACGGGCATCAGCTCAGAGTAAACATTATATTGATCCTGGCAATAAATGAGATCGCTCAACCAGTCCTTAAAGCTCAGCACCCTGCCACGACCCCAACAGCAGGCCACCCTACGTTTGGCCAACAATAAGGCGACGTCGGCAAATCTACGGTGGGGGGCAGGCACGTCCTTGGAGTAACCCAGCAACATCACTAAGGGGTCAAATGTCACACCATCCTCCGTCATAACCTGAAGGGCCACATGGACTTGTGCCCAATACTCCAGAACTCCCGCACAACCCCACGCCAAATGCAAAAAGTCGGCACCCTCTGCTTTGCACCTAGCGCATCTGTCATCTTCCGCCAAACGAAACCGGAGTTTCCTCGCTGGGGTGTAATAATACCTCTGGACGAACTTGTAATGTATGATTTTTAGACGACAGCTAGACGAAATATTAGCAGTAAGACCACAGCAGTACTTCCATTGCTCATCAGTAATAGGGACGCCCAACTCAGCAGCCCACTGCTCACGTACACGACTGGCTGGGACAGAGCGTTGTCGCCGGATTGCACCATACAACTTCGAGACTAGATGACGCCCCTCTGACACTAGGAGAACGTGAAGAGGGAGGGTCACCTCCGGTTCAGAAGGAAAATCCGGTAACAAGGCGCGTAGGCCCTGTCTCAGACGTACATAATAAAACAGCTCCAGAGGGGAGCAGGAGACAGTCCCGAAAAACTGAGCCTGGGTGCGGAAAGCGCCTTCACGAAAAACGTACCCCCACGTAAGGATTCCAAGCCGCTTACACAGCCGCCGAAACCCCGTTTCCAGCAACAGAGACAACTCAGGATGGTAAGATAGAGGCAGTACCGGCGAATAGAGAAAGGAAACGCCCAGCAACTTCGCCACTCGCTTCCAGGCGTCCACAGTGCAAGTCACCGTCGTTTGATGAGTGTCTACATCCGACACATTGCCCAGTATCAACCCCTCCAATGGGAGCGGATGTGCAACCCAATGTTCTGCCACGACCTGGGGCATAAACGGCGTGGGGCGCATCCAATGGTAAGCAAAATGCGTCTGAGCGCTAAGGTAGTAAAGCTCAAAATCAGGGATATCAAATCCTCCATCAGAATAAGGCAACGTAAGGGTAGCCCAGGCCACCCGCGGCTGTTTACCCCCCCAAACCAATCGAATGAGCTCAGAATGAAGCCTGCGAAAGAAATAGGCCCCAGGGTGATACGGAATGTTTTGGAACAGATACAAAAATCGGGGCAGGACAACCATTTTGATAAGGGACGCCCGACCAGCCATGGAAAGAGGCAACGACATCCATCTACTGACGTCATCCGCCAGTTTGGTAATCGCCACGCCATAATTAAGCCTGACAGTCTCCTCCCTGTCCAGTGACACCACAATGCCGAGGTATCGCAGCTCTGACTCGCACCACTCCAGCGGGAAATCAAGGGGAAACCTACACACCGCCGCAGTGAGCGGGAAGAGTTGGGATTTCTGCCAATTGATATGTATACCGGAGACACCCCCAAAAGCAATCAGCTCACGCAATAGCGCATTAAGATTGTTCTGAGGATCTTTAGCATAGAGCGTGACATCATCCGCATAAAAAGATATCCCGACCTGACGCTGAAAGCAATTGAAAGCGCTCTGCTGGTGTAGCTGGCGAATCCTGCATGCCAAGGGCTCAATGGCGATGGCAAATAGGAGGGGTGAAAGGGGACATCCCTGTCGGGTCCCTCTAGTAAGAGGGAATGGGGGGGAAAGCACGCCATTCACTACCACTCTCGCCACCGGGTCGGTATATAAGAGCTTGACCCATGAAATAAAGATCCGAGGGAACCCCATCCGACACAGGACATCAATGAGGTAGCCCCACTCAACGGAATCAAACGCCTTGGTGGCGTCAAGGAATACGGCGGCGACCGGTATGTCGGGAGCAATGGTCGGGATTAGGGAAAACAAAGTCCGAAGATTGTGGGATGTAGCGCGACCAGGTACAAACCCCGACTGGTCGGGCAAGACAATGACCGGCATGAGCTCAGATAGTCTCACCGCCAAGACCTTCGCAAGTATTTTGACATCGCAATTAAGCAAGGAGAGGGGCCTATAGGAACCCACATCCAGGGGATCCTTGCCCGGCTTGAGCAATGATGTTATAGCAACCTCTCTCATGGAGCACGGCAATCGTCCCTCCTCCAGGGATTCCTCAAATACCTCGCGGAGAACGGGGGCCATAATGTCCACATAACATTTATAGAATTCAGCGGGAAGGCCGTCCATACCCGTGGCCTTCCCGTTATTCAGAGACATGATAGCATTCCTGACCTCCTCCACCTCCAGAGGTCTGCCCAAGAACGCCCGATGATCGTCCGACAACCAACAGAGCGCCAACTCATCCAAGAATCCGCCATAACGCGTCTCCCCCGACTGCTCTGTCGTGTATAATTGGGTGTAATGATGAATAAAAGTACGCTGAATTTCCGCAGTGTCCCGGCAGTGAGTGCCATCCGGCAAAACTAATTCCAGCACGTCAGTGCCATACCTCTGGTGTCTAGTAAGCGCAGCAAGGACTTTCCCCGGCCTCTCCCCCTCACAGTACCTCCTTGCTGTCCAGTACCTCCCCCTATGTTTAGCCTCCCTTGCAGCCTCTTCCTCATATTCGGAGAGCTTGGTACGGATCTGCCCCAATAGATCGGGATCAGAGCCAGCCTGCAACCTGCGTTCCAAATCTCTCAAATCCCCTTCCAGGCCCTCAAGAGTTCGAACAATCAATTTGAGCATCCCACAGCTTTTGGAGATAGTGACGCCCCGGATCGTAGCCTTGAAAGCCTCCCATATCACCTCGATACTGTCTACAGAGCCTTTGTTCCTCGGGAAGAATGCCTCTACCTCCTCGCCAAGTTCAGCCTTAAACACAGGGTCAAGCAAGGCAGTGGGAAAAAGGCGCCAAGGTGGACGCGGCCTGTGTAGCCCAGGCACAGAAAGCACTACCCTCACCGGACAGTGGTCCGAGTATGTACGAGCCAGATGTACCGCCTCCCGCAGACAAGCCACCAGTCCCCTAGAAAGAAAGACATAGTCCAGTCTCGCCCATGAACGCGCATGCGCAGTGTAATGAGTGCCCTCTCTACCAGCAGGGTGCGAATACCTCCAGCTATCAATCAGTCCAGCCTCCTCCACAATACCCCGCAAAACATCCCTAGCTTGCACATTGTACTGCGGACATCCATCCGACCTGTCCACCTGAGCCTGAAATGCAAGACTGAAATCCCCCCCCCATACAATGTGAGAGGCATCAACAGTAAGCACTTGACCCCACAGGGTAAGGAAAAAGGCTGGTGTATCAACATTGGGAGCATAACAATTGACAAACAGCACAGTGACCTGCCCAAGCCGCCCCCACAGCAGCACATAGCGCCCTTCAGGATCCACCATAGAGCCCAATTCCTGAAAGGCAAGCGATCTTTTAACAAGGATAACAGTCCCACGTGAATACGAGGAGTACGATGCAAACACCCTAGCCGCAGCCCACCGCCCCCCAAAACTGGGGGCAGGTCCAGGTCGCAGATGCGTCTCTTGCAGGAGGGCAACTTGAATAGCATGCCTGTCCAGATATTGTATCACATTTCGACATTTCCTGGCATCATTAAGACCCCGTACATTCCAGGACAAAATTGATATCTTGTCGATAGTGTCAGTCGACATTAGCCATGATTAGAAGACCAAAGGATCCAACGATAAGGGGTAGTGCGCCCGACTCCAAGCGCCAGCCAGCAGCGAGTCACCAACCCAGACCACCATCGCCTCACCACATACACTCCACAACCATCCCAGCCATCTCCAAACCTACCAACCAGAACCCCAACACCCACCCCCAGACAGTACCATCCGTGCAACAGGCACGCAAGGAGTACATCATGCAACACGCAGCATACATAACCCAACCGGTCCTTGACACGCATACGCATCCCCCATGCAGCACGCTCACTGCCACCCAGTCTGCGGAGATAGCAGCCACGACTCTCAGGCCAAAGTAGCACGAAGGCACGGGTCCCAGGACCATCCCCACCCAAGGTATCGAATGACCAGACTGAGCAATGGACATTGAGCAGTACCAACACATACAGACAGCAGAAGCAAACAGCACAACAGACCAGGGGGCCAGATCGAGCCCGCGTCACCCGCCATGTTCCCACCCCCCCCTCCCACCTGATGAAACCCCAACTATCAGGCCATTCAAACCCCACCCCCCCTCCATTCCCCAACACTCTTCCAGTCAACCAACAAAGGACCAGAAACCAAATCAAAGGTACTAGTGGGGTACACCCTATGGGGAACCCTCTAGAGGTGCACAGTACCACTCCCACACACCACGCCAGTGTCCGAGCCAACGAGTCCCACACGGCCCAGGCGCAACGCGGGGGGGTGGGTGCCCAGAGCGCGAACAAAAAGGCGCCAACCAACGGTCCCATACCGACCCCAAGAACTGTTACTTAAGCATAAATCAACAAGCAGTCATGACAATTCCCCACAATACAAGGAAAGGTAGCACCGAGGCCACCGAAATAGTCAAGCGCACAGGCGCGAGGCAGGTACCAACAGCGCCCCATAAATGCAAGGTCACCCCCGTCATGCGACCTCCTCCTCAGCCGCCGAATGGTCGCCTTCGGGGTTCCGGTCATCTCCCCGGTCCGCAGCAGCTCGGTCACGTTTAAGGCGCTTAACAAAATCCTCAGCATGCTGTGGGTTAGTGAAGAAGTGCTGCTTAGCCTGGTGCGTCACCCTCAGCTTAGCAGGGTAAAGCAAAGCGTAGTCCACTTGAAGTTCTCGAAGTTTCTTCTTCACCCCTAGGAACTTGCGACGTTGATCCTGCACCATCGGCGTGAAATCAGGGTACACGGTAAAGGAAACCCCTTCGAAGGAGAGGGCCCGGTTAGTACGGGCAGCCTGGAGGGCAGCGTCCCGGTCGCGATAAGTTAGAAGTCGTGCAATGATAGGGCGCGGTGCAGCCCCAGAGGCCGGCCGGGGCCCCAGTGAGCGGTGCGCTCTCTCAACAATGAACTGCGAGGAGAAGGCCAGGAGTCTCTCAACATAAGTCTCCATTTTCCCCACATTTGTCGACTCCGGCACACCTACTATACGAACGTTGTTGCGCCTGCTCCTCGCTTCCAATTCCTCATTCTTAGCGGCAATCACCCGCAATATATTGTCCATCCTCGCCAACTGCGTAGTATGAGTGGCAGTAGTATCGTCGTGGTCTGAGATGCGTTGTTCCGCCGTTGTTAGGCGCTCCTCGTGCACATCTAGCTTCTGCACCACCGCATCCATGCGTGACGACAGTTTGTCCACTCTGTCCACTATCGTGGCAAACCCCTGCCTCATCTCCTGCATCATCTGCTGAAAATCTGGGGCTTGTGGTTGCGGCCCAGTATCAGCGACAGGCGGGGGGGGAGACCGCGAAGTCCCAGCCTCCTGCACCAGGCGCGTCCCTCTCCTGGCTCCCCCTGAGTCAAAGGACAATTTGGACTGCTTAGTGTCCGGCTTCCCCATGATAAAGCGCCTCTAGCACAATGGTCAATAAGTGCCAGGCCGCAGGCTGTTCCAATCACGCGACCACTCACTACCGTTGGGGGCACGAGCAGGCATGGACGCCCCGCCACTCCCAGCGAAATAATGGCCGCCTCTCTCCTCAGGCCAAAGGGTGCGCCACCCAGGCGCTCAAACGACAATCTGCGGGGTCTCCGCAAGGCGATAGTTCCAGGACAGCTAGAAGTGGAATCCAACAACCATTCCCATCGCAGGGGGGACTCCGCAGCAAGCTCGGTCGGTAATCCAGTCCGGGGGGGGGGAGGAAGATCCGGGCCTCCGCCCCACGTGCGCGGCCTCGGGCTAGGTGGATAAGTGACGCCGGGCTACGGAACACCCGACATCCAGGGCGCGATTCGGGGAAAATTTGGAGCCCGCGTAACTTCGGCCAGCAAGCTCCGAATGAAACAGGAGTTGGACCATGGGTGGTCAATTGATAGTCCAGCAGTCCTATGGGGTCAGATCAGGGCGCGATGATGATTAGCAGGATTAATAGACGGATAAAAGCTCCGGGCAGCAGGAGCCTCACAACAGTGCGGCCATTCTGCAGTGCGCCCTCTAGCGCCCCCTGTTTTGGTATATTTGCATTTTCGCACGATGGGTATTTTCCTTGGAGAGGCCAAAACCTGGAATTTCTTTTTTTAAGTGAGAAAGGTGTTGTTCAAGAAGAGTGTTTTTTTTCAAAGATGGCATTGTCTACCAGCCAATGACAGGTATGAAGACAGGCTGTGTTTAATGTAAATCAAGGGTATTAATGTGCATGCACAGATTTAACCTCTTTAGCCGGGGTTGTCACTATATCCTTGCATAGAAATTCCATTCCATTACCCTGATACTCTGAGCTTGGGCTTCCTTAGGGACATCTTTGAATCTATGCTTGAATAGTGTCCCAATCCCCTTCACCTACATGAATTGGGCTCCTAACACTTTCTGTTTCTTTAATTCCTGGTGGGGTTTAGTGCCTTCTGCCTGTAAAGTAGAAGAATCTATGTTAAGGAAGGGTGTTCTCTCACAAGTAATTTCTCTCTCACTCTTTCCTTGTTCCTGCTTGGAATGAAGATGGAACTATGGTAAGGAACGGTGTTGCCTGTCACTATCTCTCCTGATTGAAACCTTACCATAGGCCATCCCTCCTTCCTTTCAATGTTTCACCCATTGCTTTCTTTTAGGTGTGTGCACTTTCTTTCAAATGTGTGTCCATCTTTCTCCTTCACTATTGTTGCACCTCTCACTTGGCTTGCCCCCTCCCCCACAAAACTTCAAATACTGCTCCCTTCTCCTCACCAATAATTCATGGCTTTCTTGAATTCTGACATTTTAACGTTGTCCTGTTGTAAGGAATATTCCTGCTCCTTAAAACCTACTCCCATTCTGGAATCACTTTGTGATAAAAAATACAACTTTACCACTGCTCTCTCCTTTAAACAGGATGAAATTGGGTTGCACCCAAATGGTACATTACATTTCCTTTAATGTCCCCAGTACTACAGGTACCAAGGGCCTGTAAATTAAATGATACTAGTGGGACTGCAGCACTGATTGTACTCCCACTGAAGTAGCCTTTCGAACATGTCCCTGGTCTTCCATTGCAGCCTGTGTGTGCAGTTTTTAACTGCATTTTATCCTTATAAAATAAACCTTTTGCCAGGCCAAAATCTTCCTTTTTAATGCATATAAGTCACCCTTAGGGTAAGCTATATACAACCATTGGAAAGGGTGTGTTGTGCTTAAAAAGCTTGACATGTATTTTACGTGTCATGATTCTGAAAAACTGACACTTTTCTTTTCCACTGCTGCAAGGCCTTCCTCTCTATTAGGATAACATTGCGGTACCTTAATACATTTAATAAGAGATACCTTCTGCTGGGAACAGGTTGTTGTGCTGCATCCCACCCAATACCCTCCCGCATTATGGTTTGGAAGGCAACCTATGCAGTGCAGCACTTAGTAGGGCAGCAGAGATGCTGGTGCGCCGCCACATGCTGCAAATGAAGATACCTTGATGTGACCGGTCTGCCTGTGCAGTCTCTTACGATCATCTCCCTGGGGCCTAGCTGAAGGACGCCATTGGCATCACCTTCCTTCTCCCTCAACTGTCCCATAATCCTGTAGGAAGGAGTCTAGGGAATAAGATAAGCCAAAAAAACAAGATGGCTATGATTCTATTGTTTTCTTTGGAATATTATCAAACTAATATGGCTATACCAGTTTGGTGGGACAATTTACTATTTGGATATAAAAGGGTTTATTTTTGTCATCCTCCTGTTGGTGTGTTTCCTCACTCCTGTACTCATGTCTCATGTCTAGTCTTTCCAGAAGTTTTCAACACTGCCTTCTCCTATTTGTTTCCCTTAATTTGCCTTGTCTTCATGGAGCCATGCTAACATTATTGGGTTTTCTTTTTGCCTTCAGGCTTTTTCCTTCTTTGGGGCTACTTCTGGGAGAAACTGTCTGCTTAGGTGCTCTAAGCGTAAGGGGTTTTATGGCTACTAGAAGGGGTCCCCCGACCTTTGGCATACCAAGACAGCAAAAACTGGGTTCCAAGATCCTTTCCCAGTCTAAAGTCTACAGGTAGACTTTCTTCCCCTGAGAACTTTACACAGGTAGGAAAGTGATGTTTGGTGTCTGAGAAACTGCAATGTAAAACCCTCTCTTGTTGTTAAGTCAGATTTCTTCTAAGGCACAATTCAGAAAATTCCTCTTTTAGAAATTTGGTGTTTCCTTGTCCTAATCCTTTGGTGCCTACAGCCTGTTCCTGGGTCACATGACTAGATATAGTTGGCCTATGTGTATTCCTTCCATACAGCATCACCATAGAGGGTCTGGGTTTTAGCATCTGGTTTGATGAGGGGGCAGAGCTGTTCGTACCACACTTGAACTTCAAAGGCAAATGCCCAGCTCACAAACAAAGGGCTTCACATGAGGCCATTCTGCCTCCAGATAAACTGGGGACAGAGCAGGAAGGCAGGAAAGTTCAGACACTTATGAAAGTAAACAACCCTTGTAGTTTCTCCCACTTTGAAGGGGGCACTAGGTATAAAAGTAGGACACGCAGATCCACTCTTTATTACACTCCTGGACCTGTGAATACCTCAGGAGGACAGCTCTGCCTCCTGGTTGTTTTATGCTTGTTTTGCCATCTGATATGGAAGACTAGACCTGCACCCTTTATCCAAGGATGAAGTGACACCAATGGTCAGCTGAGTGACCTCCTTTTCTGAGCAACTGAGATTCAGCATGCTGTATTAGTGTCTTGTTTTTATGAAAACATGTGTAATAATATATTTAGTTTTAGAAATAAAAATTAAAAATACAAAGGGGGAACATGGCGCCTGCACGCTAGCAGTCGCTTGCTCCCGGAGCTCCCGCTGCCGAATTTAATTGCTCACTTCAAACGCTAGAACACTCTCCAGGCTCATGTCTTACTGATTTTTCTGAGTTTTCTCCTTTTTAACTCTCTGCAGATTTTTTTCTTTTAAAAAGCCAGTACTGTTTGCTAGTCCTCAGACGGAGAAGCGTTGAGGTGAAGCAGGACATCTCTCCATTCTGCTGCGCTGGTCTGAGTCGCCCTGGAGCTCCGCAAAGATCGCAGTGCTTCCGCTTATGGTTCCCTCTGGCGGAACAGTGGTAGAGACAGCATCAGCAGCTTTTTTCAGACCTGTGAGCCGAGGCATCAGCAGAAAGGATTCAGGTACAGGGGCAGTTGAAGGGGGGTCAGATCGCCTGATATTACAGCCTTCACAGGAGGTGTCAGTCCCTGGATTTCAAACCCCCAAGCCCTTCAGGTAATTTTTCCCCCATTTCGAAAATGCTGCAGCCTGCAATTGTTGCTATAGCGGGTCCTAAGAGGTGCAGAAAGGGCGCGGGGGTCTAGGTCCTGACAAGCCATCTAAAAAAATAATTCTGGCAAATTCCCACAAGGACCCTGAGATTGACCAGGATCACTACCCAAACGCTGATAAAGCGAATGTGAATGCTATACTGTGTCACCAATTTCTCCTTTTGCTCTATTAGTGCCAGTTCCAACTAGTAGCTCTGCCTTCCAGACATATCAAGTCAAAGGCAGATCAATGAAACCTAAGAGGTCTAAACACAATCCCGCAAACATTGCAGTAAGGGTCACCCCATCATTGCATTCATATTTCAGGGTGCAACCAGAGGTTTTGGATATCACCACACAGGGCGCAGCCCGCAGGAAAATCCCTGATTTTTTAAATATTGCAACAACTTTCATACCAATACAGGTTGTGCCATCTGAGAGAGTCATGGAGTCATTAGTGGACTTGTTCTCTCAGCAGGGCAATTCTAGCCTGGTTTCAGACCCTGTTGTGGCCACAAACGTCCCCCCAGTAGCCTTCCATTAGCCCCAAGAACGTTCACAGACTCAGACTCGGACCCAGCTGCAACTACCAAACGTCCCCAATAAAGGCTCTGGGGGAAACAAGCGGCGGCTGGTTCTTCATCCTTTGCCCTGGAAGCTCTCTTCATTACTCTGTCCGAAGATATAAGGGAGGGCTTCACAGTATCTGCAGTCAACCAGGGAGAAATCAGAAGCTTCTGCGAATCTTTGGAGAACAAAGTGGATTTATTGAACTCTAGGACTGTAACCCTTGAGAACGACTTTGATGAATTAAAAGAAGACCTCAGGATGACAAAATCGGACATCATTGTTAAAGAAAGAAGGGGCAGATCTGTGTGACAGATTGGAGAGCTTGGAGAACAATGCGCGTAGAAACAACCTACTCATCTTGAATGTCCAGGAAGGGATTGAAGGATCTGATCTTAGAAATTATATTTTCTCTTATTTTACGACCTCCCTTCAGCTTGAGGAGTCAGAAGATGCATTAAGTCATGAGAAACAGAGGGTACATAGAGATCCCTTTCATAGGAACCCCAACAGAGCTAAGCCCAGGAAAATATTAATCAATTTTCTTACCTTTGCTTTAAAAGAGAAGATCCTCAATTTAGCGCTGAAAATGAATCAGTGAAGGCAAAAGAGTTTTCGTTTGAAATCTGCTTTGATCTTTCCAGGCTTACACTAGACAGGCAGTGGGAACTGGGAAGGAAGCTAGAAGATTTTAAAAAGCATGGCGCAGTAGCCCAGTTGAAATTCCCTGCCTTCCTGAAAGTAATGCAAAACAATGAAATGCATAATTTAACTTCAGTCCAGGAGGCGGACGAGTTGCTGGATATAACCAGCAAGGGGGCTTCATAAGAAAATATCTTGGCCTGGGCTTCAGTAGTCATTTTCCAGCAGAGGTTTGTCTTTCTTTTCCTTTTTCCACTCCCTTCTCTTTCTCATCAGTACCTGGCAAATAGTCAGTTATTGACCAAGGAGTTAGAGCATTAGATTATGTAACAGCTCGAGGAAGTAGCAGGAAGGGGTACAAAAGTGGAAAAGAACTGAATTGAATTGAAAATAAACTAACCCAATCTATACTCACTTTAAAAGTAAACAATAGAGCACAAATGTTACCCCTTCGCAGCTGGGCAAATTCCCATGCTGTGCTGGGGGGCACGCACAGCGCCCCTGTGCTCATGACGAATCAGCTCGTCATGAGCCACGGTGGTCGTGTGCTCATGACGAGCTGAGCGCATCATGACCACACCCGTTTCTTCAGAACGTTCGCACAGCAGGGGAATTAGCCCAGTGTGCGAGCATTCTAAAGGTCATGACGAGCTCAGCTCGTCATGAGCACACGAGCACCGTGGCTCATGACAAGCTGAGCTCGTCATGAGATTCGAAGGGGTTAAGGGTAGGGAATAAAAACATTTTTAAAAGAGAAGACACATATAACATAAATCAAAAAAATAAAAAGCGCCCTTAATCACACCTTGGGGTCGGAAGGGTTCACTTTCTGTTTTGTTTTTTCCTTTTCACACTTTTTACTTGTTTACTTGTTTTAGGGCTGTTGGGGTGGGTACCTCTGGGATACAACCTTCTGAACTACATCTGTCCAGATTATTGGGATAAGGGTTCTCGAAGGTTGGGGGATGTGTAGGAGGGCACAGGGGTTGGTAGCAGTGGGGTAAAAGAAATCTCCTCATTCTCCTTTTTTGATCTTACCAATCTCAATCTTAAGAGCAACAACCATGGAATTTTGTTGGTTCCGGTGCTGGTGCTGGTTTTTTCAATCTCCCATCTTGGCCACAGGTCGTCAGTTCAACCCACCATGAGTACTATACAGATTCTGTCCTGGAATGTCAAAGGCATGTGCACTAGACCGAGGAGGGACAAGATTATGCAATATCTCGGGGATTTCCTCACGCAGGTTATTGTTCTCCAGGAAACACATTTACTTAAAGTAGAGATTGTCATCTCCTGAATAATAAATAGTGGGTCGGCCCATTTGTCTGCACTAGCCAGTCAGTAAATATTAGAGGGGGGTCTTAATTTTATTTAAAAATCAGCTAGCCCGTTTCCTTCTACAGCTGGTTGACCCAGGAGGCAGATGGGTCATTGTGAAAGCTATTATCATGGGGATCCAGTTCACCTTGATTGGCTATTACGGGCCTAACCAAGAAGAACCTTCTTTTCTAAAGACTATCTTTTCCCACTTGTTGGATCTCCCTGACCCAGTTGTACTAGCAGGGGATTTTAACATTGTTTTTGGAATCCCTTACTAGACACATCATCAAATAGCGGAGCCAGGGTTCCGTCTAAATCTCTGGAAATTCAATTGGGGCTATGATGCAATTCACCCTCTCTGACATATGGAGGGAAAGATCAGGCCAGCAGTTAGCAAATTTAACTATCAGCACCAATCTAGAATAGATTCCTATTTGGCATCGCATCTCTCTGACCATTCAGGAATTTTGCTGGGTTTAGAGTGTCCAACACCTAGGGGGTCATTAGGACAGCGGGCGGACTTTGCCTGCCCGCCATCCTCCATGGGATTGGGACCGCCCGCCATTAGGGTGGGGGGATTTAGGATGCGCCTGCCACAGTGGCGGGCGCATCCTGCATTTTTAACATTGCGGCGGGCGGTGCTGAAAGCACCGCCCGCTACAATGCTAAAACTGCACATTGTGCTTTTTAATGCACAACATGACAGGCACCGAGTGGTGCATGGGCATGGTGGATCCCAACCCCCAGATGGCGTGGCGATCCGCCCGACATCCTAATGGGCCCCCTAGTCTCTCCAGGTCATGGTTTTTTGACCGTTCCCTAATTTCAAACGAAGAGTAGATTTCCTTCTCATCTCAGGAAACTGAATATTTTCTGAGGGGGAACCTAGATTCAGTTTCAATATCAGTTGTTTGGGACTCTTTAAAAGCTTACAGCGAGGTCAAATCACAAGGAGGTCGAGCTACAGAAATAAAAATTATAAAGAAAAGATCTCATCAATTGAAGCTAAGCTTAAGGCTGTGGAGGCTGATCTAATCTGCGAAGTTCCCCCCGAAATCCAGCATAAACACCAGACCAAGTTTGATCATTTGAAGGGTCAGCTGAAGAATTTCTTGCACACTAGGCTTACTCGAAGATAGGAAGCAAGCAAAATCGCCCACTTCGAGTATGGAGTAGGGGCAGGAAAGCTTCTCTTGTGGAAATCTAAATCAGCTCGGGCTAAGAACTTTATCAAGGTAATCATCAGTGGGGGTGTTACTCTCTCTTCAGGTGAGGAAATCTGTGATGCATTCCAGACCTTTTTCCAAGACATCTATCTTCAAAAGGGTGGACAACTCCAATGTCCAGAGCTGGCTGGAGGATATCTCTCTTCCTTCCCTGAAGTCAGAACAGCAACCACATTAGATCGGGAAGTCACTCACGCAGAGGTCAGTGAAGCCATATCACGCTGTAAGAATGGGAAAGCCGTGGGCCCCGACGGGCTCTCAGCTGGGATCTATAGACTAATGAGCGACAAGATTGGCCCCACCTTGACGACGCTCTTCAACCAGATATTACCGGAGGGATTAAAGCTCCCAGTCTCGTGGAATGACGCCACAATAATTCTGATCTTGAAACCCGGGAAAGCTCCATCAAGTTGTGGGTCGTATGGGCCAATTCCACTTTTGAATGCGGACTATAAAATCTTCGCTTCAATCTTGGCAGCCACATTGGGACTTGTGGTGGGAGACATTATCCATCTCGATCAGAAAGGCTTCGTCAAGGGACGGCAGTTATCAGATCTTACTTATGACTTCATGACTTTATAGGGGCGATTTTTTGGGCTTCTGGGGATTCTCTTCCATTGACAGCCATGACCCTGGATGCCACTAAAGCCTTCAACAGGGTGAAATGACTCTATCTGACAGAAGTTTTGTGGAAATCAACCTAGGGCCAAAGTTCTGTCGAACAGTTCAGGTGATCTACCGGAATCCTACGGCCAGACTTTATGTTAATGGTAATACTACTGATCCTGTTAAGATCTCAAGGGGAACAAGGCAGGGCTGCCCACTCTCCCCTCTCCTCTTTGGCCTTTATATTGAGCCATTTGCTCAACAGCTCAGGGACAATACTAACATCCAGTCGTTTATGTATGGGGAGTGGGAGAGGAAGGTCGCCCTGTAAGCTGACAATATTTTAGTTCTGAGGGCACGGACTGAGGCTGAGGCTGGACCTTCCACTCCTTGCGAGTGGTAATTACGCCCCAATCGATCCCTCCGGATCACGCTCTCCCTCCTTTTTGAAAACATCAATGCCTCGAAGACCGAAATTATGGTTTGGAATCTTGGGGCGACCCAGCATCAGCACCGGATCAGCTCTAAAATGAGATACTTGGGGATCAACATTGTGCAAGACATCACTAAGTTTGCCGAGACAAACCTGGCTGGAGTGGCTAAGGAGTGTCAGAGGTTGATGAAATCTTGGACCCTACTAGGAACGGTCAATTTGGTTAAGATGTCAATACTTCCTAAGGTCTCCTTTTTCTTCAAGTGTATTCCCCTTCACTTTGAAAAATCTGCTATTGACAAATTACAGCAAGATATTAACTCATTTATCTGGGTATATAGGTCATCAAGAATAGCATGTAAAAAGTTGAGGTGGAGGAGAGAGAAAGGTGGTCTCGCTCTGCCTGATCTCCAGTTATATGCTTGGGCCTTTCAACTTACACACTCGCCTATGCTCTTGAAAAAAACGGGTAATTCCGGAGTGGGGGAGATGTTTCTAGATGCTAAGAGGTGCCAATTTACTTGAGGAGGGATTTTTTTTTATATGGGGACCCAACAATTTTCAAAAAGGTTAAGCTGAAGATTCTGTAGGGATTTGCTAAAACTTGGGCTAAACTTAGGGGTTCAGCTGCGCTTTGTTACTTCTCTACCCTGGCTCCCCTCTGGGACTCTCCTGGTGCCCTGGAGTGTTTGAGGGACAGGTTGGTAGTACCCTTGAGAGAAGCAGGGTTGGTAGTTTGGTGGGACCTGATCTCGGATGGTCCTTTGGTTTCACGGGAACAACTTAAAGATAAAGTTGAAGCAGGCCTCCTAAGTTTTAAATACCTTCAGTTGAAAAGCTGGGCCCAATCAAAAGCACCTCATAAGGGGTGGCAGCTTTGAAGTTGAAGTTAGAAGTTAAAAATATTTATTGAGCGCGCTAACACCAAGCGGTTTCATGACGCTATAACTAGTCTTAGAAAGAAGAAGATAAAAATAGGGAGAAACTAGGGCGGTTATTGTGAAGGGAAGGCTAAGAAGAAAAGATGAGTTTTGAGAGCTTTATGGAAATCCATATAACTGGGTAGGGACCGGATGGAGAAGGGGAGAGCGTTCCAGAAGGTGGGGGCAAGAGTGGAAAACCGAAGGCCACCGTGTTTTTTCCTCTTGAAACGAGGGACCACCAGAGGACTTGGGTAGAGGAGCGAAGGTTTCTGTTGGGGAGATAGGGCCGGATTTTTGAGTTGACAAACCCAGGAGCAGTGCCTGCAAGGGCCATGAAGGTGAGGCAGCCCAGCTTGAAAAGAGAGCGTTGAGAGATGGGAAGCCAGTAGAGGGATTTAAGGAGAGGGGTAACACGATGGTGCATAGGAAGCTGGTATATCAGGCGAGTCGCCTGATTCTGGATGAGTTGGAGGCAGTGGAGCTCGTACGCCAGAATCCCTACATAGAGTCCATTGCCATAGTCCAGGCGGGAGACAATCATGGCCATGACAATGAGCTTAAGGGCCTCGACAGAAAAAAAACGGGAAATTTTACGAATGATGCATAAGGACAAAAAGCAGGATGAGACGACAACGCTGATCAGACGGCGCATGGTCAGATCGTGGCTGACTAAGATACCCAGGTTTTTTGCTTTAACAGAAGGGGTAGGAAGGGAGCCAAGGGCAGGGGGCCAAAACGCAGGAGACCAAGGACTAGGGAGGCTACCAGTGAGTATCAGTTCTGTTTTATCCGGATTTAGTTTTAACTGG
The DNA here is from genome assembly GCF_964263255.1 of Lissotriton vulgaris. Classification (NCBI taxonomy): domain Eukaryota; kingdom Metazoa; phylum Chordata; class Amphibia; order Caudata; family Salamandridae; genus Lissotriton; species Lissotriton vulgaris. The sequence goes on along the minus strand of NC_141691.1, from coordinate 1,508,422,532 downwards.
TGAGAATTCATCCAGTCGAAGATAAAGGTGAGAACAGAGCAAAGGTTAGACCTGTAAACGTGAGAGGGGGAGAGATCGAATATGAGCTGGAGGTCGTCTGCGTAGTTATAGACTGACACCTCCATGTTTTGTAAAGCCGAGATAAGGGGGTGGATATAGAGGTTAAAAAGCAGAGGGGAGAGGGCAGAGCCTTGGGGGACTCCACAAGTGACCGAGCAGGGAGAGGCCGAGAAGCCATCCAGATGGACGGCCTGAGTCCGATCGCCTAGGAAGGAGGTAAGCCAGGCCAGGGCAGACCCCCGAACGCCGGCGCCTTCGACACGGTCGAGGAGGATGGACTGGTCGACAGTGTCGAAGGCGACGGACAGATCAAGGAGGACCAAGGCCTGGGAGGAGTTGGAGCCGCGCATTGTCTGAGCTCGTCCAGAACTGAGAGAACCACAGATTCCGTCGAGTGAACTGGGCGGAAGCCGGCCTGGTGGGAGGCTAGAAGGTGATTGTCCTCGATGAAGGTCGAGAGGCAGGAAGTGATGAGGCTCTCAAGGGTCTTTCCTAGGAACGGGAGTAAGGAGATGGGGAGGAAGTTAGGGAGGGAGGAGGGGTCAGTCCCAGGTTTTTTCAGGATGGGGGTGATAATAGCCGATTTAAAGACAGCCGGGACAATACCCTGTTGGATGGATGAGTTAAGAAGGGTAAGCGGGGTTCAGGAAAGTTGGAGAATACCTCCTTAAGTATGCAGGCAGGACAGCAGTCCAAGGGGGACCCTGATTTAACTTTTTTTAGAAGGTTAAGAAAAGTCTCCTCTGGGATTAGAGGAAATGTGTCGAGAAAAATGGATGGAGTGGGAAGTGGGGGGGAGAAGGAGGGGGAGGGCAGGGGTATATTGTGCCTGATGGCGGCAATCTTCTCGATGAAGTAAGTATTAAGGGAGTTGCAGAGGGATTGAGAGGGAACCAGTTTGGGTTGTACTCAGTCTGCGGTGGCTAGATTGTGTACAATGGAGAAAATCTCCTTGGGTTTGTTACTGGCTGATAGGATTTTGGCTGAGAAATACTCCGTTTTGGCCGTCAGAATGGCCTTTTTATATCCGCGAAGAAGGGCGGAATATTGGGACTTGAGAATGGGGCAGTACCTACGTCTCCAGTGGCATTCAACTTGTCTTAAAGAGAGTTTAAGGGTTTTAAGGTAGTTGGTGAACCATCTATTGGCCTCATGGGAGCGGCAGGATCTGACTAACTTCAGGGGGGCGGCTGAGTCGCAGGCTGCCGAGAGCCAATTGTTGACGATGGCTGCCTGTGCGTGCTTTCTAGAACATTAGTTTGTGGCTAAGCCCCCTGGGAGGAAGGAGGTTTCATTTTGGTATCAAGCCATAATCAAATCTGTGGACAGCAAATTCAAACTGGCTGCGGAACTGTGGGGTGGCTCTTTACCTGCGCGATATTGCGATCACTTATGGCAGAATTTGTGTATGATCTTATATGAGGTAGTAAAACCTGCATGGCTGAAAAGAAACCACCCTTTTAACATTCATAGGGTCTATTTCTCTCAAATAAAACTTTCTAAAATCACCAGTGGCCCACCGGTGTGCTGCAAGAAATGTGGCTGGCCTCAGCTTCTGACACTCATATGTTTAAGGAATGTCCAGCCTTGGCCAACTATTGGGATAGTGTTGGAAATTTCCTGGCAAGTACTTTGGGCTGCCCAATCCATATCGATCTAACTCTGATTATTTTTGGTTCCACAGATAAAATTATGGGTCCTTCTAGATCTCTGCTTTTTTATGCTATCCTGCTAGCCAGGAGAGAAATTTGCAAAAGATGGAAAGTATCCTCTTCCCTGCCTTTTCAAACTGGCTGACTTCAGTCGTGGCAGTTTCTAAGCAAGACTTAGCTAGATCTTGCAGTAAGAAGAAAACAGCATTTTGGGACTTGTTGCAACTCAGATTGGTCTCAGAGCAGTTTGATTGAGTTTTGTTCTTTTTCTTCTCTCTGAGTCCTATGATTATGCTGCCTCAATATCCGGGCTATGTCGATTACTCCAAGTCTCCCCCCTGGAAGTCTCACGGCGAGTGTCATCTAGCTCCTGGAGCTTGGTGGAAGAGTTATCTCAGTTGGTTTCTTCATTAGCACCCAAGTAAGTCCTAGTACCTGTAGGCAGGTCTCTACTTTCAATTGTCTACCTTTCTCAGCTGGCGAAGCATGGTATAGACATCTTGGGTGCAAAGTGAAGTGAGATTGGTGGCAAATGAGGATAACATTTTTTTTTAAATGTATATTTTTTATATATAATTTTGTGGATGTTGGAATTTTTGAGTTTGTAAATATTCATGTTATCAAAAAGAATTGTTATGATTGTTCTTATTTTATAATCTAATTTGTAATTACAATTTGAATTAACAAAAATTAATTAAGCTTGTAAATTTTTATTTTAAAATGTTTTCTAATGAAAAATCAAGAGCAGGCATAACTCTGTTCTGGATATGTTTTAAGAAGTGGGAATAGAATAATATATATGTGCAGTGTTTAGCATTTTGTATGTGTTCATGTACTTTTGATTGGGAATATTTTCCAGCACCTTCTATGTGTAAATGTAGTTTTGAGTTGGAATACTACATTATATATGTTTAGTGACCAGCTCTGTCCCTGTGCTATTGTTTTTTGGAGTGAGACTAGTAAATGATATATGTTTAGTGTCCAGCACATTCCCTGAGTTGATATAGTTTGGAGTGAAACTAGTAAATTACATATGTGTAGTGTCCAGCAACTTCTCTGAGTTGTTGTAGTTTGGAGTGGGAATATTAAATTAGGTATGTTTACTGTCCAGCACTTTTTCTGAGCTAATATAGTTTGGAGTAGGAAGAGCATATTTTATATGCATATTGTCCAGCACTGTTGCTAAGTTAATATAGTTTGGAATGAGAATAGTAAATTATATATGTTTAGTGTCCAGCATCTTCCCTGGGTTAATATAGTTTGGTGTCAGAGAACTATGCCACAACATGCACAGGAGCAGAATGATGCCTGTACCCTATGCCCTTCTCCGACTTCCTCAGCGTCAATGGTTAACTTAAATGCCAAGATAACTCAAAGGGGGAAAGGGGCAGGGGAAAGAGAAGAGACAGCCAATTCTTCATTAGTTCTCCTCCCAGCCTTCTTTCTCACTCCTGCTTTCTATTCTTATCTTCTGTGTTTTGTGCAAGGGTGAAGAACTGCAAATAAACATACAAACTTACTACTTTACTCTATAACATCAGTCTTCTGCATATTCTTTTTAATTACATTTAATTCTGTTACATACCCAATGTTCACTTAACTTTTGCTCCTCTTCTTAAAATGCTGGAACGTAATGAGCTCTTTATTCTTATATTTTCTAAGAGCTACTCACTCTTTTTTGGCTTGTAATTGTACTAGAAATGTATGCTTGCATTAATGTGATTTTTAATCTCATTCCTTCGAGAGTATAACTTCCAGAGGAAAAGCAAGAACGAAAATACCATTGCGTCAACCTTTCTCACGTAAGAGTAGAGTAACTAATGGAAGGGTCTAATATAAGAACTGAGGGCCTCATGATGTCCGCCTGCCATCAAAGCGGTGCTGGGACTGCCCGCCAGACGTGCAGCGATCCCACCAGCCCAATGAAGATGCGCCCACCAGTATGGCAGGCTCATCCTGGCCTTTGAACATTGCAGCAAAGTTCACAATGTTAAAATGCCACAATGAGCATTTCCATGCACAAAGTGGCAGGGACCATGCGGTGCCTGCCACCTTGTGCATGGACATCAGTGCCCAACTGGCACCCCACCACAGAGGGGGCCCGTAATGGGCCCCAAAAGCCAGCCAATGACAGCCTGGAATAGCTGGCCGATGCCAGCATTGTGATCAGGCCGGCGGTGCCTGCTATTGTTATCGTTAGGTGATTTTATATAGCGCGCAGCTGCCTCAGTGAAGAGGCGTCCCGGCGCTTGCAGTAGTGTCAGTGGAGAGCTAGGGCTAGACCGTAGCGAATAGGTAGGTTTTGATGGCCTTACTGAAGGACAGCAGGCAATCTAACTGCTGAATCTGGATAGGGAGGGAGTCCCATAATTTAGCGGCAAGAAATCGGAACGACCGCCCCCCCCGCTCTAAGGTGCTTCACTCGGGCGACCGTTGCAAGGAATTGCTCTGCAGAACGTAACTGACTTGTAGGTGCATAGGGGACTAGCAGATTAGGCAGAATCTTGGGGGAGGACATCTTTAAGGTTTTAAAGGTCAGGCATAAAGCCTTAAATTGGATCCTTTGGGGCATGGGTAGCCAATGTAGGAGCCGTAAGGCACCAAATGCAGAGCTGGTTCTGGGGCGCCTCAACAGGACACGGGCAGCAGCGTTCTGTACTAGTAGAAGGCAAGTGAACTCAGCCTTGATGGCATCTAACATAAGTCAGTTAGCATAATCTAGTCTAGATAGGATTGTCACCTGGACTATCAATTGTCGGGTTGGTTAATCAAAGAAGCCAAACATGGGCCTCAAGCCACTAAGGAGTCCAAAGCAAGTCCCAGAGATCTTCTTGGTATGCTCCTGAAACCCAAGGGTGAAGTCAAACCAGATCCCTAGATATTTTACTGCTGACTTGGGGGTAGGGGCAATGTCCAGGGAAGCCGGCCACCAATGCCATTCTGGGAACGATCCATGGCACCTGTGTTTAGCTAGCCTGAGAGGATGGTATTAGTACGGGCCTCAGCAATTTTAGCGACCCAGGGCAGGAGGGATATGGGTCAAAAAGTTTCCGGTTTAGTTGGATCAAGTGACATGTTTTTCAACAAGTGGATCACCCTAGCTTGTTTCCTGCCCGGGGCACCACCGCCGTGGTGAAGGAGGCATTCATGATCTGGGGCAGAGGCATCATTAGAACAGGTAATGTGTCCCTGAATCGGGCTGGCCTCATGGGATCTATAGGGAGCCTGATTTAACCTTTTTGCTCAGGGTGAGAAAGTCATCCTGGGAGATAGAGGGAATAACTATCAGGGTATTAATGGGCTTGGGATCTGATGTAGCCATGGGGTCCGGAGGGCAGATAGAGAAGGATTTATAGATGGCTTTGACTTTCTGCACAAAGAAAGTGGCCAAATCCTCACATTGCTTCCACGGAGTGGAGGGATCCTTCCTTCCTAGTTTTACAATAATTGAGTATTTTGAAGATGCTTTTTAATGGATTTTTATTTGACTTGATCTCATTAGTGAGATAGGCTGATCGAGCCCGATGTATAGCCTTATGGTAGCATATGATCACATCCTTATACATTTTTTTGGCCCCAAGGTTGTATACCCTTCTCCGGGCCCAATCTAGTTTCTTACAAGTGCTGTGTAGGGCTGCCAGAGAGTCATCATACCAGGGGTAGGAATTAGAGCAGCGACCTTCAGATCATTTGGTGGGAATCAAAGTGCTAGGCACCACCCAGTCTGAACCGCTCCGCCAGGCAATCGCAACGATTGCCTGTGGCGGAAGTTTGGTGGGCTCTCTTTGCGCCCGCCACACTTGTGGACCAATTCCCCCGCCATCCTAATGTAGTGGGAGGAAAATGGGAGCGTGATAGCGGAGGGACCGCCACCACCGGTCCGGTGCTGGCGGTCCCTCTGCCATAGTAATGAGCCCCTTTGTGTTCCTTAGTCACTTTTCTGTGCCTGCTACGTAAGCAAATCACCTCAAGAGATATACTGTAAGGCAAGTTGGCACCAAATCGCTCTCAAACAATCAAGCTTTTATAAGATCCCTAGACGTAAGGGAGGTCTGTTCACGAGTGTGGCAAGGATTCCGCCGCTACACTAAGTTCACGAAAGATGGCTAATTGTTGGCTAATATTGTGTACTGTAAGCTTTAACTATTAACCATCCTGACAGACATGTGCAAGCTGAAACAATGTGGGTGATGTTTTCAAATAAAATACACTGCACAAAACTCTAAAAAAAAGAACACATGGTTATGCGCAAACTCAAAAGTCTGAATATCTATTACTGCACAATCTCCAAAATACAAACACTGTGATATTGCACAGACTTCCCCAGAATTCAGCATAGAAGGAAAACCTTACTTGGCATCCACAGAGGAGACCAGAGTCTCCAGGTACTTTTTCTCAAGCGCTACAAAATTAATACATCTCTAACCACACGACAGAACTACCTTAACCTAACTTTCACGCTAAATTCAAGAAAAGGGTCCTTTTCAAAAGGAGACTCCCTTGGACATTCCAAACCTGCTGCCTGCATAGAAACGCTAGAATTCTGTTCTGCGCTTAGCATTTTGTTGCCCATCTTGGAATTCTTTTTGCAAGATACTTGTCTGAACAACCTTATTCTCTTTGAGCGAAGAGGGGTTTTAATAGACACTGATATAATAGACTCACTCCTATGATGTGACTGTGGCAAGATTCTGACAGTACCCCCTCGCAAGGCAGATCCTATGGATCTGGGTTTGTATGGAAACGTTTTCTGAAAGGCCTTCAATATTCGGGGTGCATGAACATCAGAAAACAATTCCCAAGATCTTTCTTCTGGGTCATATCCTTTCCAATCCATCAGGTTACAAACCTGACCATGGACTAACTTTGAGACAAAAATCTGTTTCACCTCAAACTCAGTTCCCTGTTCAGTCTGTAGCTGTGCTGGGGTGAAGTCTTTCTTAATCCTACGGCTGTTTTCTTAAGCAAAGAAACAAGAAACACAGGATGAATCGTAAGACCCTTGAGTAGTTTTAGTTTATATGTGACTGAATATAATTTCTTCTCTATCCTGTACAGACTCACAAATCTTGGCTGCAACTTCCTGTTCCCCTTGAGTCTCATATTCTTAGTATTTAGCCAAACCTCATCCCCAATTTTTAAGTCTGGCCCTATTCTTCTCTTCCCATCTGCATAGAGTTTATAGTTCTCATTATGTTTAGTCAGATTCTCTATGGCAGAGTTGTGGATATGAGCCATATGCTGCACTGAGTCCTTAACTGCTGGAACTGTGGCTTTTTGGATGTCTACCTGTATTCATAAAAAAGTGAGAGTAATGGGTGCAACAGTTTTCTGCATTATTAAACACAACTTCAGCTGCCTAAAGATATTCTGGCCAATCATCTTCCTGATCTAAAAAATATAATCATAAATATTGTTCTAATTTTTGATTGGTTCTTTCTGTTTATCCATCTGTTTCTGGGTGATAACTAGTGTAGTACTTGGTTTCAATATCCAATTTCTAGACAAAAGCCCTCCAAAAGTGGGAAAGAAATTGGGAACCTCAAACCGAAACCAAAACCTTTGGTATGCTGTGAGCTCGGACACTGTTGTGACTAAATACCTGTGCTAATTTTTTAGCAGTAGGCACCCCTTTTAGGGGACAAAATTAGCCTTTTTAATATATGAATCCACACAGACTAGAATTGTATTGAAACCCTGACTGGATGGTAGATCCACTATCAAATCTAAGGTATCTCAAGGGTGAGGTGGATTGGGTAAGGGTTGCAGCAAAGATATCGGAGAGTGTCTATCTGATTTTCTCCTAGCACATACTTCGCAAGTAGCCACATACTGTTGAATGTCTTTAGTCATTTGAGGCATACAGAATGTACGCTTCACCAATTCTTCATTCTTCTGAATTCCCTTGTGTCCGGAAAGTTGGTGATCATGACATTCTTTTAAAGCCTTGTATTGCAAACCAAGTGTTGGTAACTATAAAGCTCCTTCATGATACAGTAAGTTTTCTCGAATGACTTACTTTGGGTCTAGCGCAACCCATTCTTCCATTTCTGTTTAATTCGTGGATTTCAGAATGGAATCTCCTTTTTCTTCTTGAAGAACAGGACAAATAACCTTTTCTTCTACAATTATATTTTGTTCCTCAATTTTGTCTTGCAAATATTCAGTTTCTAATCTGGATGATGCCTCTGCTTTTACAATCTTTTCTTCTGGACGATAAGTGATAACAAAGTCATAATGAGCAAAATATAACGACCATTGTAATTGCCAGGGCATTAGCGTTTTGGCTGACTTAAAAAATTTCAAATTTTGATGGTCGGTAAAGACCATAACAGTGTGCTTAGCCCCCATGAGATAGTGCCTCCACTCCTTAAAAGTGTCTTTTATTGCCAACAACTCCTTCTCAGTGATGGTGTAGCTTATTTACTCTGGAGTCCATTTCCGAGATCGGAACGCCACAGGATGCAGTTGCCCTGTGTTTCTTTTGCCTTTTGGAGGGGAAATAGTCCATTTTATATGTTTAATGTCCATCATCTTCCCTGAGGTAAAATAGTTTGGAGTGGGAATAGTATATTTTATACGTTTATTGTCCAGCACTTTCCCTGGGTTAATATATTTTGGAGTATGAATAGTAAATTATATATGTTTAGTGTATAGCATCTTCCATGAGTTTTTGAAGTTTGGATTGAGAATAGTAATTTATATATGTTTACTGTGCAGCACCTTCCCTGAGTTAATATAGTTTGGATTGGGAATAGTATAATTTATATGTTTATTGTCCAGCCCCTACCCTGAGATAATTTAGTTCGGAGTGAGAATAGTAAATTATATTTGTTTAGGGTCCAGCACCTTCCCTGAGATTTTGTAGTTTGGAGTGGGAATAGTATAATTTATATGTTTATTGTCCAGCACTTCCCCTGAGGTAATATCGTTTAAAGTTGAAATATAATTTTGTATATGTTTAGTGACCAGTAAAGTTTGTGAGTTCATTTAGCTTGGAATGAGAATGATAAAATATAGTTGTTTATTTTGGAGCAAGATTAATGAAAATAATGTTTGCTTAAGTGGTAATAGTATGTAATAAATGTTTACTAAAAAACAGCAATTACATGTAAGTAAATTATGGTATTGCAAATATAGTGTAAGAAAATAATATAGAAATTAAGTATATAACAATATTTATGTTTTATTAATTTAGTTATTTTCATTCAAAGACTAAAGCAAACACATATAATGTTTTTTACTTTATTTAAAATTTTTTATATATATATTGTGATAACCCAAAACCCTTGTCATTTTTAATTTTTTGATGTCACATTTTTAGTACATATTTTATAAGTATATCATTTTTAAATATAGTAAATATGAAACAATTTTAAGTTTTATATGATGTAGAAGTTGGAAAATATATAATTTTTTTTACAAACAGAAGATGTGGTTATTATCAGTTTTGAATACAATTTATAACATATATTTTCTTTTTTGACAGTTATTATATTATACATATTATATATTATATTATTATATATTACACTTTTTTATTGTGAATATACATTAGATAATTATATGCAGTTAATAATATTTATAATATAAATTTTGTAACCATTTTTGCATTGTATAGTTTTTTCTTTATTTGCATAATTGATACTAAATAATTTTTTATTTTTAATAATAATATTTAATTTGTATACCAAATAATATTACATAACTAAGTAAGCATTTTGAAAAAGAAAAGTAGTTTTAACATTAACATAATTTTTACATTTCTAGTAAGCAGTACAAGATTTTTGATTACAATCATAAGTTTTATAATTTTTTAAGCCCTTGCGTGTGCATGACAGAACCATGCCGTCATGAGCCACGGGCGGCTGGTGCGCATTACGGCGTGGTTCCGAAATGCGGCTGCTGCTCCGCTCTTGCAGCATCAATTCCCCGCCTGTGCGAGCAAAATAATTAGTGGCGACGGAACAATGCCATCATGAGCACACGCCGCCCGTGACTCATGACGGCGTGGTTCCGTCACGAGCAAGTAAGCACCGCGCTCACTCCCACCACCGTGGGGGTGGGGGTGAGCGCGGTGGAGAAGTGTGAACACACATGGAGAAGTGTGGCTCAATGGTTAGAGCGGCAGACCCTGATGCATAGGTCTAGCCCGGGACCAGGGTTCAATTCCCCACCTCGGCGGGTCTTGGGCTCAAAATTCCACTGACCTGATAATTCTCGCCTAGGTGCCTATTCTAATCATAGAGTCCCACTCTGCAACTCTGGGCAATAGCTTGCTTAATCTCCACAACGGCCCCCACAACGCTAAGGATGCCTGGCATTCACCCTGGGAGTGCCCAGGAGTGGACGCCTCACAGGGAAAGCCGGGACGGGTTCCACAGCGGTATTCGTACAAGCGCCTTGAGACCCTTGCGGGTGAGTAGTGCGCTATACAAGTCTCAATTTACATTTTTTACATTTACCGCACCGCGGACAAATTTGTGCCGCGGCGAAGGGGTTAATGTATAATAATAAAGATTATTTGTGTTGTAATATTTATTTTTATACATTTTACAATCTCAACATACCAGAGTAAGTTCTATTTTCCAAGCTATTGGTGTTGTTTTGGGTCCTTTCGGAGAGTATGTTTAATTTAATTACGTCTACACATATTTTAGGGGTAGGGCAAAGGTAGTAAGATACTATATAGCGCATGTAAGGTTTGAATTTTATGTTTGTTGTGAGGTTTTGTTTGTAGTTTTGGTATGTGAAATGCAGTTAGTGTGTTGATAGTTAGTTGTTATGGTTTGTTATATATATTTAATTATATGTAGAGAACAGTGTTCTCAGCATGTTTATGTGTGTTTTTGAATACTATTAATTTATGTTTGTGTGGGAGGAATTGTGTTTTTCTTTCCACAGGTGTTTTGTGGTTCGAAATTTGTGTTGGGAAAAGGATGACTTTTGTTTGCATTTTCTTTAGTATGTTTTTTTGGAGCGTTTCATTTTGTAAATGTTTTTTTCTGGATTTTTATGTTTTGACAGCATGAATATTTTGTTGGCTGCGTTTTTTTACACTAAGTATTGGAATACATGTACGTTTTGATTCATTGTGGCTGACTGGATTTCATTTCTCAGCTACAAAAATGTAAGTTAATTTAAATTATTTACAGTGGGAGGGAAATGTTATTTATATAATTATTATTGCTATTTTTTATGTTATAAAATATATTTATTCAGTCAAATTGTTTTTTAAACTTTAAAAATAATTGACATTATATTCATATTTTAGATGTTTCTAAATATGCTAGCCCTTTAGTGTTTGGGTAGAGTCGTACATTGTATTGTTAGTGCTCGTACATTGTTTTAGTTTGTTTAGTAGTTTTAGACATAGCTGTGTTATAGATTGTTCTAGTCTTAGTTAGTGCTAGGTTTGTTCTTTTTTTTAATTGATTCTAATATTTATGTAGGGTTGGTTAGGTTCTGCCAGCTTTGAAAGCATTATGTCATCCTTCGACTGTGTTATTACTTTTTGCTTCTTTGTTTAGGGTACTGTTATATACATTCCACCATGGAATGTGGAATTTTGACTGTCTTCTGTGTCCAGATCTGTGTAGCCTTCCCACCCAGGTGTTCTCGAATTAATCGAGTAGGGGACTTAATTTATGTTAATTTGTTTGGTAGTAGGGGCTTTCTATTAATAAATTGTACTGTTATTCTACCTCACTAGTTGAAACGTAGGCTAGTGAAATTAGCTTTATAATTTCATATGCAAACTTGCTATTAGTTGCATGTTTTACACTAAGGGTGGAGTATTGAAGGTGTCTCCATATGCATTGATTAAAGTGGTTATAGCAATCTTGTACTGCTGTGTGAGGGTAGTTTTTCAGGATAGCTTGCATCATTGATTGTTCGAAGTGTATGATAACTTTATGAGGGTAATAGTTATTCGTTTCTTGCTTTACTTTCAATAGGTAGTTGTTTGTTTGTTTGGTAACAGGGGGAATATAAAGGGGATGTTGCTATTGTGATACTGTCCATGAATTGAGTATAATTAGTAATATGGTTTGGGACATATTTTAAATGTTCCATCCATAATTCCTGTGTCCCAATGATGTAGTTTAAGTATGTTTGTAGGAGTAGCAAATATTATAATCATTTAGAGTTAGAGTGAGTTCATGTGAAATTTTAACTTCCCTGAAATTTTTGGGAGCAGGTGGGGTTTTCATAGTTGATTTTTTCATTCTAGCTATTAATCTTTTTAACGTTAGGATAGAGGGTAATTGGCTAGTTACATATTCTGGAATACGGGGTAGTATGTTCTTTAGTATTTCAGTAGTAGGGTTTTGAGAGCTAGTGCTAGCTTCCTTAAGAGTCTCTAAAGTATCTCTTACTTCTATTTCTGCTATGTTAGGGGGTGGTTATGGTCTTTAACATGTAATACTGTAGTTTATTTGGTTGTAACCCTCCTATAACATGCATTAGCAAAATATTTGCTCCATTTCCAATTAATTTTGGCGCCTGCTTGTTTTTCTTGGGTGTAGACATATCCAATATAGCATAATAAACGTTTTCCTTTGTGTGAAGTAATACATTTTGCACCTTGAGACATTTTGATGTTTCAACTACTATAAGAAATGTATAGAAAACAATGTTTCTTATATTATATATATTTTTATAAATACAATTATATTTACATGTTTTAATCCGTAGATTTTTTTTGATGTTGGGAATTTTTTGTTGGTGCTTGGCTTTAGTGTTTTTTTTATTTTTTGTGGAAACAATATCTATATTTATAATTCATTTATTTAACATCATTTTCAGTAATTTGGGGTTAGTGTGGTTGGTTAGTGGGGTCTTTTGTTTGGGATTAAAAGTCATTGAATTAGTGTAATTTGAATTTATACTTACTTTTTGGCAAGGTGGTCTTTTGATGTGGTTTGTAGTTAGTTGTGTGTCATTTTCAATTGTTCTGTAAATCTTATTGGATTATTTAATTTATCGGACTTTTTTATTGGTTGTAAATAATTTTTGTCATATATTTTGGGAGTTGTTCCCTTATTTGGAAAATTCTAGTTAATTTTCAGTTAACAGCTTTTTTATTCATTGTTAATTTAAAAGTATGATAGTATATATGTTGTAATTTAAATTGTATTTAAGGTATGAAAAAACATATTTATTTTATATATTCTGTTTTTAAAAAGGAATTAATTTGGTGGTTTTACTCATGTTAAAGTTACTTTATTTACTTATAATTTATTTAATTTTAATTGTGCATATCCATTATGTTGTGTGTGTTTGTAATATTAATTTGTTATGTTTTGTGTTAATTTAAATAGTTTTAAGGTGTCGCTACTTTAGTTCTGATGATAATTGTGTGGTCTATATTTTTGATTTCGATATTTGTGTTATTTTGTATGTTTATTTAATGTCAGCAATAGTAATATTAAGGATTATATTGATTTCAATATTAGTTATTCTATATATATATATATATATATATAGATATTATATTAGTTATATGATGTTTGTGTTTGACGATATTTGTGTTTCATTATTTGTGCTTTTTTTAACTAAGTATAGTATATCGATATTTCTGTTATCGATATTTGTATCTCGATAATTTTGTATGTTGATATTATGAGTGTCAATATTATGTCAGTGATTCCCATGCCAATAAATTAATGTGTCTTGATCCAGGTCCGCCTCTGATAGGTCATCCAGAAAGCCTAGGGCCATATCAATTGTCATCAATGCTGCAATTTGTTGTGCCTCTGCACTTGCTTCATAACCTCCCTTATGAAACCAACCTACTGCAGATGTTGGAAGCTGTTATCGCTGGTAGTTTAGTAGAAGCTGTGTTAGTGTTAGGTAAAGTTTCTGAAATTGTGACAACATCCTTTTGGAGGATTCGGATTGAACACCACTGCCCTCTCTGTAGGTTGAAGTCTGCACATCACATATTCAACGGTCTCAAATTTGCAATTGCTCCTCTTCTGCATTAATCACTTTCCTGATGATCCAGTTCTTGTACATTGATGCATCCAAAGATGAGCATTTTTCCTTTCTTGCCTCTGACTTTCTGGCGCCAAGAGATCCCTTTGGGAATGATTTGTTTTTGCGCCAAACAAATTTTAAAAAATAATGAAAGTGGCCAGTGCTCTTTTAAACCATGGGTCCAGTATCATTGAACAGACGGACTCTCGTGAGGACTATCTTACAACCTTTGATTAGTGTTGAAGGGACTGATTAATCGCTGATCCAAAAAACTGGTTGTAATTGCAAAATATTTGTTCCACCTTTACTAAATGTTCCTGCAGAAGGTGCAAAAATAGGATCTCTTGGCTTACTGTATTCTCTTCTTTGCTAACTTCCTGAGTCATAATCTCAAAAGGCAACAGCATTAGGCCAGGCAATCCATTAGCTCTCATATGTCCTCCTCCATTCTCATTGCGTTGGCAGTGGCATGCCCTCCCCTCTGAAGTATATAATCATTACTAGGTTTCTACTGTTCAAACAGGTATTGCAGCATGCATTAGGCGGAGATCCAAAATATTGGCACATCCTGTATGAGGGTTTTTACTGTACGCTATTAGGATACTGAATGATCCTCCTCTGCTTCTGGGCTTTGAATGAATGTCAAATGAGTTCAAATTCTGCAACAGGTGACCAGTATGTGTTGACTACTACTTTTTTTAGGACTCTGAAGTATCCTCCATCAGCCATGGCTATAACAATATAACTGCCATTGTCAGTGGCAAAATAAACCAATGCTGATTCCTCTGGTAAGTTTTTATAAGACTTTGGTAATACATTTGTCCAAGATATTAGAAGTTGTATGTGATTTTACAATGGTGAGCATTGCAACTTTTGTGTACTGCTGAATTCCTCGAAAGCATTATCTGAAGTGAGGGCAGCCATTAGCTTGTTCTTCACTTCCTTGAAGTAGAGCCGGTGTGCACCTAAGTAATCTGTTGCTTGAAACTTGTCCACACATCCATTGTAAGGGGGATGGACTAAACAGTTCTCTCCTTTACAACTTCACCACCCAATTGCAGCACTTGATGGTACAGGTCTGGCAGAGCAACAGCAGGAAAATTGGATTGGCTTTGACCCAACACTGTTGGGCAGAGGATCTCTCCAATATCAAGACACTCCCCTTCTTCTACAAAAAAATCAGGCAGTTAATGGCTAACATTCTGAACTGCTTTCTGCATGATAGGCCTCACTTGACCTACTGGAAGCAGGGAGGCTGCTAAGGAACTTTGGGGTGACTGCACCCCTTGGTCCTTAGGCTTTTTTTGAGGTTGCTATGAGCAATGGCTGCAAATTATGAGTAGTAGTCACAGGGATGCTTCAGAAGATGCTAACATCCTGTTCTTCATCATTACCACCTCTTTCTGAAAATTGAACTTCTTCTCTCACAATAAGATTAGATAGGTTCTTGAAGTGCTGTTCCCACACAAATGAATGTTGATTATTCAGATGGGCCACTGGCCCCAGTACCATTATATCCACCTGGCTTACCTCAAGTAACTTTTATTTGGAGAATTGTGCTCTCTGTGATGTCCTTCTCATGTGGGCTAAACTGAAAGCAGTCTCAAACTGGAGAAGAGAGCCTTCTCATCAAGCCAATGCCCCTTAGAACTTGCAGAGGCAGACCTAGGTAGTTGAGTTGGCCTTTCTGTAGGATGGGCTATGATGGTGTTAGGGGGGCTGGGTGCTGCCGGTTTTTGTGGTCTCCCTTAAAATATGGAATCAGGTGGTATTGGTGTAAACAAGACTCAGAACAGATTGAATAGATGTGAGCACCACTTCTTCTCTGTCATTCTCCACATATACAATCATTGGCCCATCATTATTGTCCTCACTACGAAGTCTTTCTGAAACCTTATTTTTCCTTTGTCTCTTGTGGTGGGGTTTGGTGGGGTCCAAATGTTGGCATGATCATCAAAAGAGTGACTAGGACAAGATGGGATCATGTTCTTTTACCTGCAGGAGGTCATAAAAATTATGTGCCCAATGGAAATAGAGTCAGACAATATTTTGCTCAACAGCAAGCTCAATTTTCTGCTCCTACTGTCCAAAGATCAGATCTTGCTGCATGGGGTTTGTGTTGTTGACTTTCTGTTGAATGTTTGATTTGGTGCTGGGACAAACTAATCGCAAACTCTCTGCTAGCTTCCATGATTACAGTGACTGCAGCACTGAGAGACATGGGATGTGGTTTTGGTGATAACACTATTCATCCAGGGATGACCCTCCTCCTTCCTTGCCATAGGTGGGTGCAGCACATGTGTTGCATTTCCAGAAAAATTAGGAGGGATTTATGCCAGGGGTGGCAATGGCAAAATAGGTCTTCTCCTTCTCAGTGGTCATTTTCAAGGCAGGAACCTCTTTCTAGGGACCTTTCGCTTTATTTTACATATGGGTTAGCACTTAGAACAAGCAGAAACACTAAGTAAAGGACTCTGGTGTCACTTTCAGGCTATTTGCAGACTTCTCTTGGTCCCAGTGTTGTGCCTGAAGTCTTGTGCATTTTCAGGCAAAAAAAGTGAAGCTGGAAGATAGTGAGACTTGGGCAATCTAGTTACCATAATTCAAACAACCTGTCTTCACAAATATTTAATAAAAGCGTACCCATACATAAACAAACTCTATTTTTTGCTAAACATAACACAGGAAAAGCAAAGTTGGTGTTTCTCAAAAGCCCACAGTACTTCTATAAGAGGAAAAATTGAACACATTAATTAAATATTCATTGTTGTTTTTTGGGAGGCGGGGGAGGCAGGCCAGGCTTGAATACTTTAATGAAATATTTGCTAGTGTTCATCTAGGTTCCATGGGGGCTCTATTGGATGCAGGCACAAATTAAATTAATGGAATCAATATTTGCTGGTGTCCCTCCAGGGCACATGGAGTTTGTATGGGAGACAGGAGGAGGTAGGCAAAAATTGAAGACATCATTTCAATATAATAGCTGCTATCCTATCCTTCCAGTGCACATGGGAAGCAGGCAAAATGAAAAAATGAATCAAAAACAGAAACTATGTACTGCAGACTACTACAATCAGCTGAAAGCACAAATAAATGCATAAAAAATGCCAACATTTCATATTACTAGAAAATGGCTTAAAAGGTGAAAGAAATTAACACAGTGCGTCAGCAGGGAGGGTCGGCTTCCTTCGGCACTCGCATCAGCAGGGCGTCGGGCAAGTAGATAGCCGATTCTGCTCCAAACCACTGTGTGTTGCTTAAGGCAGATGCTGGTATATTAATACCTGGAAGGTGCCGAGTTTAACATAAGGTTGGACATAGGACGTCAGTAAGAACTGGCAGTTCTTTCAGGACTCTCAGGAGTTCTAGGATAAATCAAAACAGAAGCAGGGGAAATTCCCGGGCTGCTGGAGGCTTGGTTTGTTTAACGCGTTGTACTTTCTAGGAGTCTATTGGAGTAGCCTTGCCGTATTAGGACTGCATTGGCTATGACTTAATATGGATATGATTCTTATGCCTTTATAAGGATATGATTTATTATAACCACACACGGGCATAAATCAGGAATATTTAATTAGGGTCCTAGATACATTCACAATAGTAGTGGGAAAGCACTGGGGACAAAGGTAGTTGAGATCAATGGAAAATACATCTGGCTACATGAAGCCACCCTGACCCTAGCCACCATCAGGTGCAGAAAGAGAAAAAAGAACCTATATTTTTCATGAAGAAAAGGTAATTCACAAGCTACTAAAAACCCTTGGCATGACAGCAGTGAGAATGTGAAAAAGACAGTAAAAAATATATCCTACACCTAATATGGGGAAAAACAGTCCCAAACAGTAAAATAGAAACATAGTAAATCATTATCAAATCTGTACAAAATTTGCAAAAACCAGAAGGAAATGGAGAAAAGTGCATTGTAACTCAAGGCTTCCACCATCTAAAACATGGGCAGACATTATCACTTTAATACAATTTAATTTTACAAGGGTTCTGTTAGACTTAGCTTTTTCGGAGGGTTCATCCCAAGACTGTTTGGTGCAGATCCACAAGAAACTAACGCAGCATGGTGCCGCAAGTCATTTTGCTGTGCCACACTGCATTACTTTCGAAGCATAGGGATGTAACATATTTAAAAAAATATGTTGCATCTCTGTGCTTCCCCCTGCGCTGGCGCACAAACTGCTGCCATGCACCAGCGCAGGCACCCTTGCACCATAGTGCAAGGATGCCTGCGTCATTATTTTTGTGCAGGAAGGGTTCCCTTCGGTAGAAAAACAATCAATTGAGGTGATTTCCTCTTCCAATGTGTGCTGTTGAATGCAGCACGCATTGAAAGTGGAAAAAAACGAGGAGATATGAAAAAATTTCTCCCCGCTAGCATTCTGACGCATTTCCAGATTTAAGATTTCTTGTAAATCTGGAAATGCATCAGTGGATATGGGTGTTATGTGGGAACACCCACAGCAACACCCATGTCACGCCCCTAACACGCTAAGTGTTGCATGAACAGGGGCGATATTTACAAGCACAGGTTAGGTTGCACAGGGTGATATTACCTATGCATGTAAATAACACATGGCTTGGCAGTTCGGGCTGGACTGTTCCCATGAGGCACAGGGTCAAGGCTGATTTGCATATGGCCATGTCTGAACTGATGTGGTGTGGAGTGCAAAAAAACAATGGATTTAGGCCCAGGTCTCTGTACTGGGGTGAAAGTATGACATTGTTCTGCATTCTGTCCATCAATTGTTTTTGCATTTGTCACCCCGAGTGGAATGGGTATGCTCAGACGTGAGTCCCATGCTCTCCACACCACTGGAGTCAAGCTATCCTGGCTGAAGACGGCTGATAGACAAAAACCTGTCCTAGGATGCTTGATTCAGGTCCAGGAAAGACACGGCTTAACAGTTCAGGCTGGACTGTTCCCATGAGGCACAGGGTCAAGGCTGATTTGCATATGGCCATGTCTGAACTGGGGTGGTGTGGAGTGCAAAAAAACGATGGATTTAGGCCCAGATCTCTTTACTGGGGTGAATGTATGACATTGTTCCGCATTCTGTCCATCAATTGTTTTTGCATTTGTCACCCCGAGTGGGATGGGTATGCTCAGACGTGAGTCCCATGCTCTCCACACCACTGGAGTCAAGCTATCCTGGCTGAAGACGGCTGATAGACAAAACCCTGTCCTAGGATGCTTGATTCCGGTCCAGGAAAGACACGGCTTGGCAGTTCAGGCTGGACTGTTCCCATGAGGCACAGGGTCAAGGCTGATTTGCATATGGCCATGTCTGAACTTGGGTGGTGTGGAGTGCAAGAAATCGATAGATTTAGGCCCAGATCTCTGTTCTGGGGTGAATGTATGACATTGTTCTGCATTCTGTCAATCAATTGCTGTTTTTGCATTTGTCACCCAGAGTGGGATGGGTATGCTCGGACGTGAGTCCCATGCTCTCCACACCACTGGAGTCAAGCTATCCTGGCTGAAGACAGCTGATAGCCAGAAACCGGTCCTAGGATGCTTGATTCCGGTCCAGGAAAGACAGGGCTTGGCAGTTCGGGTTGGACTGTTCCCATGAGGCACAGGGTCAAGACTGATTAGCAAATGGCCATGACTGAACTGGGGTGGAGTGGAGTGAAAAAAACCAATGTTTTTAGGCCCGGGTCTCTGTACTTGGGTGAATGTATGACATTGTTCTGCATTCTGCCCATCACTTGTTGTTTTTGCATTTGTTACCCCGAGTAGGATGGGTATGCTCAGACGTGAGTCCCATGCTCTCCACACCACTGGAGTCAAGCTATCCGGGCTGAAGACGGCTGTTAGCCAGAAACCGGTCCTAGGATGCTTGATTCCGGTCCAGGAAAGACATGGCATGGCAGTTCGGGCTGGACTGTTCCCATGAGTCACAGGGTCAAGGCTGATAGGCATATGGCCAAGTCTGAACTTGGGTGGTTTGGAGTGCAAAAAAACAATGGATTTAGGCCCAGATCTCTTTACTGGGGTGAATGTATGACATTGTTCTGCATTCTGTCCATCAATTGTTGTTTTTGCATTTGTCACCCCGAGTGGGATGGGTATGCTTAGACGTGAGTCCCATGCTCTCCGCTCCACTGGAGTCAAGCTATCCTGGCTGAAGACGAATGATAGCCAGAAGCCGGTCATAGGATGCTTGATTCTGGTCCAGGAAATCCATGGCTTGGCAGTTCGGGCTGGACTGTTCCCATGAGGCACAGGGTCAAGGCTGATTTGCATATGGCCATGTCTGAACTGGGGTGGTGTGGAGTGCAAGAAATCGATGGATTTAGGCCCAGATCTCTGTACTGGGGTGAATGTATGACATTGTTCTGCATTCTGTCCATCAATTGCTGTTTTTTCTTTTGTCACCCTGAGTGGGATGGGTATGTTCAGACGTGAGTCCCATGCTCTCCACACCACTGGAGTCAAGCTATCCTGGCTGAAGATGGCTGATAGCCAGAAACCGGTCCTAGGATGCTTGATTCCGGTCCTGGAAATCCATGGCTTGGCAGTTCGGGCTGGACTGTTCCCATGAGGCACAGTGTCAAGGCTGATAGGCATATGGCCAAGTCTGAACTGGGGTGGTTTGGAGTGCAAAAAAACAATGGATTTAGGCCCAGATCTCTGTACTGGGGTGAATGTATGACATTGTTCTGCATTCTGTCCATCAATTGTTGTTTTTGCATTTGTCACCACGAGTGGGATTGGTATGCTTAGACGTGAGTCCCATGCTCTCCACACCACTGGAGTCAAGCTATCCTGGCTGAAGACGGCTGATAGCCAGAAACCGGTCATAGGATGCTTGATTCCGGTCCTGGAAATCCATGGCTTGGCAGTTCGGGCTGGACTGTTCCCATGAGGCACAGGGTCAAGGCTGATTTGCATATGGCCATGTCTGAAGTGGGGTGATGTGGAGTGCAAAAAAATGATGGATTTAGGCCCAGATCTCTGTACTGGGGTGATTGTATGACATTGTTCTGCATTCTGTCCATCAATTGTTGTTTTTGCATTTGTCACCCCGAGTGGGATGGGTATGTTCAGACGTGAGTCTCATGCTCTCCACACCACTGGAGTCAAGCTTTCCTGGCTGAAGACGGCTGATAACCAGTAACAGGTCCTAGGAGGCTTGATTCCGGTCCAGGAAAGACATGGCTTGGCAGTTCGGGCTGGACTGTTCCCATGAGGCACAGGGTCAAGGCTGATTTGCATATGGCCAAGTCTGAACTGGGGTGGTGTGGAGTGCAAAAAAACGATGGATTTAGGTCCTGATCTCTGTACTGGGGTGAATGTATGACATTGTTCTGCATTGTTTTTTTGGTTTTAGGACTTCTATTCAGTGCTGAATTGCAGAAGTTCTCAATGTAACTTGTGTTTATGGATTGGAGTTTTCATAATTGGCTTATTGGATTTACTTTGGTCCTGAGTACAGTGCACTGTGTGTGCCCAGGGTCTGTAAATCAAATGTTAATGGTGGTCCTGCAGCACTGGCTATACCACCCACTCAAGTAGCTTTTCAAAGGTGTCACTTAACTGCCATGTTGACCTGGTGACCACTTACCAAGCCCCTCCCTTTTCTTACATCTAAATCACCTCTAAGGTAGGCCAAAGGTAGCCTCATGGGGAGGGTGCAGTTTATTTAAAAGGTAGGAAATGTATTGGTGTATTTTTGCATGTCCTAATAGTGACATTCGTTTTCAGTGTTGAAAGGCTGTCTCTTCCATAGGTTAACATTAGTTTTTTGGTCTTCTTTTACACAGATAAATATTGGATATTTATTTTCTAAAACTGGTGTGGTGTCCTTTTGTAGTGTTTTCAGTGTATCATTTGTTATTTGCAAATGCTTTATACATTGCCTCTGAGATAAGCTTAACCGCTTGTGTAAAGCTACCAAGGAGGTGAGCAGGGGTTACTTTAGAAGCGTAATTCCCTTATCCTGACTAGAGTGGTGGATTCTGCCAGGCTTTGGTGATTCACCAGCCAGTCAGAATGCCCATTTCTAACAGGCTCCTATTTCAAACTCCAGGCCATCAAAATGAAAAAAAAAACACAACAAAGGAACAAAAGTAGTGGTGCCTGCCTTCCATCAAACAACAAACTTTTTGCAATGCACTGCAAATCTCCTCAGCAACTTCCAGGCACTCTAGAATGTTCCTTTTGACCTCAAATGGAGTGGTTTCAGGTGGATTAGCTGCGGTCTAAGCCACCTGCAGCTCATCAGTCATCAGAGGGGCTATGTAATGACTCCATCTCTCCATGGGCCATGCCACATGTTTGGCCACTTACTCAAAAAACGTAACAAAATTAGGACAGAGTGAAATTTTAATTAGCCAGCCAAATTGGTGTAATTTTGGTAATTTCGTCCAAAGAAAATGTGTATAAAATTACAGAGATTACGTCACATTGCATATTTGATGCCGACATTTTCACGTCAGATGTACTATTTGACTAATTTTTTATGGGAGTGACATTTAAGATAAATTACCACTCTGGTAATTTTTTAAGAATTTCCATTTCAGGTCATATTTTTGCTTAGTGGATCGGACCATTCCAGTAACTTCTGTGTGCAAAACGACAAATCAGAACCTGAGCTGCAGTGTGAGAGATGCATTTAGCAAAATTTTGAGTCATTTGATGTAATTTTGCAGCATTTTCACATAAATATGCTACAGCACATTAAGTGGGTTTCACACACATCTAAAGAGAACAACTGAGTCTATCCGTGGGATTGTGCATATGCAGTACAGTGTAAAATACATTGGGATTAACCCTGGTTGCAACAATGGCATCTGTAATTTGGGTCATGGCTGCTTGACTCTTCTAGGTATTCTGACTTTTGATAATACGTGTTAACTGGTCAATGATAGGACTGAAGTCAGGCAGGGTTGTATGATGATAATGTATATTGATGTCCATGCATTGATTTAACCCCTTTCATGAGTCCTCTCCGCCCACTGTTAACCTATAAACTCAGGATTGTGACTGTAGTCTTGCATATGAATCCCCATTTATAACTCTCATACCCTGAGCTTGGGCTTTCTTGGGGTTACTTTTTACCCTGTGCTAGAATGGTTTCCACTCTCCTTAACACACTGACCTTCCCTGCCTTCTCACTATTCCTATTTCACTAATTACTGGCAGTTCTATCTCCTTCCACCTAGAAAGAGATAGGACCTATGATCATGAAGAATGTTTCTGCATTGCCAGTCTCCCTCCCCCTCTTCCCTTGTCCTTGTGTGGAAATAAGAAACCCTTATTGTAAAGAAGAGTTTTGCCTCATAGCCAACCTTTATCTCTACTGATAGAAACCTGGAATATATAGTGTTAGGCTCCACCCCCTTTGTTTCTTTGTTCCTCCTTAAAGTCCCATCTGTCTAGGGACTTTCAGGCAAATGTGTGATCATCCATCCCTTTCCCCTATTGGTCCTCTTCTCTAGTGCCTCCTATGAAACTCCAGGTCCTACACCCATCTCCTCACTAACATTCTGAGGCGTTCTGCTGTTCCCCTACCTCAAAGATGATTTTCACTCCTTTAAATCTGCGTATTCTTCCTTCCCAAGTAGGTAGGTAAATGTCTTTATTCTGCATTATACAAAACACCATAAAAGTACAGTTAAAAATGCTAATAGTACACATATTCATGTCATCTATACAAAAGATTGAAAAGGAAAAAGGGCACAGAAGGATTCATTGCAATTCATTAGTCCACTGTCTAACCCCCACTCCTTTTCACAGATCCTCTTGTCTCTCTTAATTTAAGTGCAAGCCTTAAAAAAACTTGTGATGGAGAGCAGGGCCAGGGGGTCTTGCGCCATTTGTAGGTGTAAAAGGGCGACCTTAGCATGCCCACATTTCATTTTCTTCAACAAGTTAATTAGATACAGGCACCTGGGCAATGAATAAAAAGGGCATATTAATACAAAATGAAGGGTATCCTGCAGAGATCGTTGATCGCAGCCGCAGGGACCCTTTGGCTCTGCGAAATTAGCAAAACCTGATGGATCAGCTAATAAATAATGTAAAAGGTTGAGCCTAAAATGTGTAATTAAAAATCTGTCCTGAGCGTTGTATTTAAGGGCAAGGTACGGTTCCATTCCTTCGCAAGACTTCTCTAAGCCGTAGGCTCTGTCTGACTGTTTGCCCCATTCCTTCAACTCTCTGGAGGCAATTTTATAGATGATGAATGTCTTCTTCACACTAGCCTTATCCCGGCCTACACCTCCAGTCGGGTTTGAGAAGAGATCCTTACCGCCAATTTTTTCAAAAACGACCTTAAGAGACTTCAGCCATGGAATGTCCATTCCCCTATCCCTGCCAAGGCAATCCGTAATTATTTGCCTGGTCAGTTCTGCCCCCGGGTTATCCCAGATCTTTAGCCATGCTAACAGGGGTCTGACCCGAATCCTGTCCTCTATAAAGGGCCCCCCCCAGCTCTATGTGGGCAACATAAGCAGGGACACTCTTTGGGACCTTAAGGAGCCTTCTCATGTATTTATTCTCCTCTACCTGCAATTTATCAGAATTGGCAAACCTCCAAAGATCTGCACCATACGCCACCTTAGAATAGCAGATAGAGGTATATAAATTCATCATTTGCTCCAGGGACCACCGTCCCAATCTATGACCAAAATTCAATATTGCCCCTGTGCTTGACAATAGCCTGTTACAACGCTCCTCAAGTAATCCTTTAAAATGTAAGTGCCCATCAAATAAAATGCCCAAGTAAGAGAAGGACTGCACCTTCTCTAATTTGTGTTCGCCTATTCTTTAATTTCCTTGATTTTAACCCTGCTTTCATTACATACGACTTGGTTAGGTTGGCAGATAGAACTAAATTATTCATGAAATCCACAAAGCCATCTATCAATGTCTGTAGTCCCTGTGGAGTTTGTGCCAACAGTACTGCGTCGTCAGCGTAGAGTAATACTGGGATTGCTCTTCTACCTACTCTTGGTGAGTCTACATTTAGGCTTAGTAGGGCTTGTTCTAAACCATTTATATACAAAGAAAACAACATTGGTGCCAAAATACACCCTTGTCGCACACCACTAGTGCAAGTGAAGGGGTCAGTACATCCACCCTCCAAATTATACCTTACATTGGCCGTCGTGTTCCAATGTAGGGCTTTTAAGATCTTTATAAGGTCCTGATCTGCCCCTAGATTACTCAGTTGATCCCACAGCTTCTCCCTATTTACACAGTCAAATGCTGCGGTGAGATCCATAAAAGGCTAAATAGACCGCTTCAGTACCAGCAATGGTGTATTTAGCCACCAATAAGTATAAGTTTAGGCATTGATCTGTGGTTGATCTATTAGCCCTGAATCCATACTGGACGTCAGTGATAATGTGTTGGTCCTCAGCCCAATTCATCAGGCGAATTAGGACGACAAGTCCCAGGACTTTGGCCGTGACGTCTATAAGGGAGATTGGCCGGTAACACTGTGGGTTATCTCTATTCCCCTTTTTGAAGATAGGCACTATTGTGGCAGACGACCAGGAGTGGGGAAGCCCTGTAGCTATAGCAGCGTTTAATATTCTTGTTAAAATTGGAGCCCACAGATCCATTTTACTTAGGTAGAGGTCCGGCGGAATCCCATCAGGTCCGAGGGCCATATTTTTAGTGAGACCCTGGATACCTACAGTGACCTCCTCTAGGGAGAATTCAAATGTTACGTTCCACCTCCCCGACCCCTCACCATTGTCCGGTGGCTCCTCATACCTTCGGTTATAAAGCCCTCTAAAGTGCTCCACCCACTGTTCCGGAAGAACATTTGATCCTATCTGTGGGCTATTTACATCTTGGGAACAGGGATTATTGATTATCTTCCAAAAAGTGGTTATATCCTTCCTTTTGGCAGCTCCTCTTAGGTCCTCTCAAGTTTGGATTTAGAGGGCCTTCTTCGGTTGATTTAGTTCCTGCTTGTAATTAAGCCTGCATTGTGTCACCCTTTGTTTGTCCCTTGGGTTACATCTCAAAGCAGCCCTCAACTTTCTCTACAATAGAGCAAGCTTTATCAAGCCACCTAAGTTCCTGTTTAGGCTTACCCTGTCCTGTTGTTTTTTAAAGGGCGTCTATTAGTTGACCCATTTCTTCAAAAAGGACCACTAAACATGACCCTTCCACTAATTGGTCTAAGCATTTCTCTAATAGTAATCCGCCCTCTTTTGCTAAAGATCTTTAACCCCTTCCATGCTGCTGACGGAACGGTTCCGTCATGCACTACGGGTGAGCTGTGCGGATGACGGAACCGTTCCGTCATGACTCCGCCCGCGCAAGGCGGAGTCAGCATGGGCGGGGAAAACCGCCCGCACGGAAGGGGTTAAAAGTCTTCCCCATTAGTTCTTGCCCATTTTAAGCGCCTACCCTGGTCAGTGATCTCTTCTACATTTGAACCCAAATCTTTCTTGGTCATTCTACTTGCATTTGGTGCTAATGGAGACAGTGCTAGGGGATTGTGGTCACTAAAGCCACTCAATTCTATTGAAAAACTCTGTACCCTTTTCTTTAACAGATGAGACACTAAAATAAAATCAATAAAGGGGCTACAACCCCTTCCTTTAAAAGTGAGGATAACCTGCTTATTATGGTCAACAACCAATAGGTCCATTGTATGTTCGAGCATATATTTACTCATCACCCTACTCAATTCTCTACCCTCCAGTGTGTGCTCAAAATGTATTCCCTTTGAGATGTCATCAGTGATGTCATCAGTGATGTCACTGACCATGTCATGAATGATGTAATATGTGACATCATCAGCAGTGGATTGCGGGTGCGCGATATATAGTTAGTGCAACTAACTATATATGGAATTTCAATGGTTTTGTGTGAGTAAAATAAGGTTTTGTAAATGCTATTTCCTAACTATATATGGTCTATAA
The DNA here is from genome assembly GCF_964263255.1 of Lissotriton vulgaris. Lineage (NCBI taxonomy): Eukaryota > Metazoa > Chordata > Amphibia > Caudata > Salamandridae > Lissotriton > Lissotriton vulgaris. The sequence continues at coordinate 1,508,395,941 of NC_141691.1, read as the reverse complement.
CCCATGGTTTTTTCAGTGAATTTTCAAGGTTTTGTAAATGCTAATTCCTAACTATATATGGTCTATAACCTATGGTTTTTTCAGTGAATTTCAATGGTTTTTTAATAGCAAATATCAAAAGCTTTAAAATGTCAAGTACGTGGTAGGTAAAAACATTTTCGTGTTTATGCACGCTGATGTGCTTTGTACGCTGCCCCCCCCTTTTCTTTTAGGAGTATTCTCTCTTTGCAGATAGTGAAGGGTAAGTAACGCAGGCCTTTGCCCCCGTTGTAATCCGTCGTGCCTGCTTCCCTCTCCATTTGATTGATTGTTATCCAAGCATTTACTGTTTTGGAATTGGTTCTCTTTGGTTCATTCTCTATTTACAAAGAAGCACAGAGTCGCAATACTCTGTTTAGTCTTTGCAGATAGTGAAAAATTGTTAGAAAAAACAAAAGGAATCAAGCAAAATCAGTAGGCCACTAATGGGATCTCTTTTTGACCTCGCTAAAATAGAAACATTAGGAACAACACCTCATGAGAAATATGAAACTAGTGAGAGGAACTGAGCTCGACGCCATGATGGCTGCAAGACAGCTCGGCTCCACCGCACATCCCGCCCAAAATAACGACAAACCCTATGCAAATATTATAAATATATACAACACACCAGCAAAGTAACAGGGTAAAATGTTTTATTAAATAACTATTTACATGGCAGCCTGCTGCAACATCGATCCAAATGCATGCCGCCGTTCCCGGGATTTCTCCCCGACTACTCTGCGGCCTACGAGATGGAGAGGCCGGGCGTTGACTAGGCGGGGCCTCCGGCCGCAACCACAGCGCCAACGATCGCTGCTGACGGAGGGGAACCTTGCCGGTGAGAGCCACTGATCTGAAGAACAGCTGCCTGCGGTGCCTCCCTGAGCCGCTTCACGGAGGCCCCCGAGGGGCGGTGTGGTGGCGCGGACTTGGAGGGGGCGCTTGGCTCCTGCCCCCTCCCCAAGTCTTGTTGCCCTGGTATGGCCTGAGATCGCCCCCGACATAGGCGGCCGGCTCCCGGGGTCAGGCGGAACTTGTTGCCTTTTGATGCCTCTTCCATTCTTGACCTTGTCCCACAATCCGTTTGACCTGAAGACACGTCCTGCGGTGCCCTGGTCCAACCATCACATATACCTGCGCCAGGAGACGGCGTGGGATGCACTGGAAGGGAGAGGCGGCGCGAACTAGCCTCCCCCACCTCCCCAGGTGGAGGTTTCTCAGCTACACCCCAGCGCTTCACTCGACAAGCTGAGTTGCGCCCGCTCCTGCGGCACAGTGCCTCGCTCGGCCAGCTGAATTACGCCTGCTCTTGCTATTACAGCGTCTCACCCGCCATCCGGCTGAATTGCACCCACTCTTGTGGTACAGCAACAGGCGGCTGCCACGGAGCTCAGGAAATGGCGGTCGGCTCCACAGACATAGGCCTGGCCTGCAAGGATGGCTCTGGGCAACCCTGGAACTCGGACGCTTGACTGCTAGGGCATGGGCCCCATTCCCAAAAGCGTCCCCTCAGCCTTGAAGATTCTACAAGAGTCACCCGGGCCCCCGACTGCCGCAGACTTCCGGTGGGGAGCGACTGCCATGATTACTCGCGGAATGGCCACGACGTAGCCACGGGGTGCTCTCATGCTGACGCCAACTTCAGTCTGAAACATCCAGAAACACTGTAGACTACCAATTCGATCAGTTCCGGTGGAGCCCCAACGTGACCCGGTAGAGAAGAACTTGCCCTCCCCTCTTTGACTGATGGTTCTTGTTGCCTGTCCCTTCTTTTGTCATTTAACGCAACTTTTTGGACTGCTGAAAGGGGTTCTGTTCCGACCGCTGGTTGGTGGAGACATTTTGACTATATTCTGGACCTGCCTGGCCTCGCCCAAAATGGCGTCGGTATAAATGAGACTCGCAACTCCTTGATGTGTACTGGTTGGCCAGCCTTGATATCACGAGATATGTATGCAGTTTTGGAGCATATGGCGGGCGGGGACGGTTTACTGATTGAACATTTGGACATCCCTATTGATATTAAGTTCTGATGTATTATTCATTACTGTACTATTGAAAGTTCGAATTAACGTTACTCATGGTACTTGCCCGCAAATGTATATCTAGATAATTTTATTGTAACTGTTAGGCACCTTAATTCCTGCAACCTAATGGCCCGCCCGTTACGTTTTTCTACAGTGTAAAGGTCCCCTCATCATATACGATTCCAGTTTGCTCCGTGGCCGGCCCACGTGGTTGTAGGCCCGTATTTGTATACTGACATTTTTGCAAAAAAGAGTTTTCGAAGGAAGTATGGAATCAGCGTCATAACAATCGTCTAGGTTGGTAAGGTTTTAGAATAATGGCTGTTATTCCCAAACAATAGAAGACAGATAATGCAGACCCTTTGCCTGAATTTAGGATTGATTGAAATTTGTATCCGTCACACCTGCCCTTTTTCCAGAATTGTTAGGAAATGGTCGACCGTAGCTTAAGGTATCTGCCGAATGTAAGGTGTGGTATTTTGTCCCATAAAATAAGACTAATTGAGAAACAAATACACGAAGAGGGAACTCGAATTTAGAGACAAACAAAATGAAACATTTTTTGGCATCATAAGAAGGGGAGAATATGTTACACAGAAAAATAATGCGAAAGGGATAGCCAAGATCTGTTGTATCACACGTTCCTGCAGCTAGTCTGATACATGGTAAGTAGAAGCTTTTTCGTGTTTGCGCGCGCTGACATCCTCTGAATGCTGTATCCCCCCCTTTCTTTTCTCCTCTGTAGGTTACATCGGAGTTCCGACTGAAGAATGGAGTGGACATGGACTGCACCGTGTTCCATGTAAGGAAAGACATAGACAAGCACTGTGAGATATTGCATGGAGTGCAGACCATCACTGGGAACGTGAAAAATTGTATGGTGTGACTGTGCGTACATGCCCTGATTGTATGGCATGAATGTGTATGTATTCCATATGCCCGGCCGATAAACGTTCTGTTTGTGCAACTGCGCATTAGAAAACAAACATCGTGACGCGTCGCGTAACCGTGACGTATCGCATTTTGCGTAATGCGTCATATGACGCGCCGCGTTAGCGCACCCGGAAGTGCTCCGGTGCGCGAGGCGCGAAGCGCAGCTTCCCGGAAGCGATCCGAGGCGCGGAGCGCGTAACGTAAGCATAACAGGTCATGTGAATTGTTAATAAAACTTTTCATTGGTTCATTACACTTTTGGGTTCCTAATGATGTAAGGCTAGGTCATGTGACCTAAAAATAACACTTTTCATTGGTTTAGAACTATTTTTTGTCCCAAATGATGAAAACCCCTCCTTGTTCCCTCACTCTGACTTTCATCTGTGTGAGAGGAAGACCATTTTTCATCACTTAGCAATAGCAAGTGTTGTAGCTTCAGCTGGTGCATCCCCACCACCACCACCACCACCTCCTCAGGTGGTGGTTGAGCAAGAGGTGCCCCCCTCCCACACCTTCTTGTTGCCTGATTCGGCCAACTCAATCGATCGAGCATGAGACTCTGTTGTGATCTGAAGACCGCTGCCTGCGGTGCCTCCCTGAGCCACTTGACGGAGGCCCCCGAGGGGCGGTGTGGTGGCGTGGACTGGGAAGGGGCGCTTGGCTCCTGCCCCTCCCCAAGTCTCGCTCGGCCAGCTGAGTTGCGCCCACTCTTGCGGCCTACGACATGGAGAGGCCGGGGCGTTGACTAGGCGGGGCCTCCGGCCGCAACCACAGCGCCAACGATCGCTGCTGACGGAGGGGAGCCTTGCCGGTGAGAGCCACTGATCTGAAGAACCGCTGCCTGCGGTGCCTCCCTGAACAGCTTGACGGAGGCCCCCGAGGGGCGGTGTGGTGGCGCGGACTGGGAGGGGGCGCTTGGCTCCTGCCCCCTCCCCAAGTCTCGCTCGGCCAGCAGAGTTGCACCCACTCTTGCGGCCTACGACATGGAGAGGCCAAGCGTTGACTAGGCAGGACCTCCAGCCGCAACCACAGCGCCAACGATCGCTGCTGACGGAGAGGAGCCTTGCCGGTGAGAGCCACTGATCTGAAGAACCGCTGCCTGCGGTGCCTTCCTGAACCGCTTGACGGAGGCCCCGAGGGGCGGTGTGGTGGCGCGGACTGGTAGGGGGCGCTTGGCTCCTGCCCCCTCCTCAAGTCTTGTTGCCCTGGTGTGGCCTAAGATCGCCCCCGACATAGGCGGCCGGCTCCCGGGGTCCAGTGGAACTTTTTGCCTTTTGGTGACTCTTCCATTCTGCACCTTGTCCTACAATCCGTTTGACCTGAAGACACGTCCTGCGGTGCCCTCGCAATGTGGCCTGGTCCCTGAATGTGTGCAGGGGGACGGTATTCCTCGCTCGGCCAGCAGAGTTGCGCCCACTCTTGCGACCTACGACATGGAGAGGCCGGGGTGTTGACTAGGCGGGGCCTCCGACATCAACCACAGCGCCAACGATCGCTGCTAACGGAGGGGAGCCTTGCCGGTGAGAGCCACTGATCTGAAGAACCGCTGCCTGCGGTGCTTCCCTGAACCGCTTGATGGTGGCCCCGAGGGGCAGTGTGGTGGCGGGACTGGGAGGGGGCGCTTGGCTCCTGCCCCCTCCCCAAGTCTTGTTGCCCTGGTGTGGCCTGAGATCGCCCCCGACATAGGCGGCTGGCTCCCGGGGTCCAGCAAAACTTTTTGCCTTTTGGTGACTCTTCCATTCTGCACCTTGTCCCACAATCCGTTTGACCTGAAGACACGTCCTGCGGTGCCCTCGCAATGCGGCCTGGTCCCTGAATGTGTGCAGGGGGACGGTATTGATTGGATCAAGATGGCGGCTTCACACAAAGCTGACTCAAGTGTTGCTGCTGATGCTATGCAGACAAAAACGTGTTTTCTGTTTGTACATTCTTCAGGATTTTTCCATCCAAGGCTGGTTGAGAGTTTGTAGAACGATGGCTTCAGATTTTCAACATACTACTCTTCAACATTCTTCATAAATGTAACAATGTGAGACTCACTAGGAGAACGGTCGTTTATCTTTCCTTTCAAAATGCTGCCAACAATATTTTCTGAATGGAAGACACCATCTTGTAGCATAAAGGGCTGCGTCAAGGGTGATATTGCCCAGAATGTCTTGTTTTCTAGTGCTCGTAATGACGAAGCCAGAACTGCCGAAAGGGATTCTGGTCCTGCCGCTACTTATTGGAGACATTGAACTATTCTCTGAACCTGCCTGGCCTCGACCAAAATGGCGCCAGTATGGGAGCGACTTGCAACTCCTTATGACGTTCTAGATACTTAGCCTTGACGTTATGGGGGATGTATGCGGTCTTTGTGCACATGGCGGGCGGGGAAGGGTACTGACTGGGAATACGGACAACCCTATTGATGTCGATTTTTCATTATTGATTATTGTATTAATAAAGCTTCGAAGTAATGTTACCCATGATACTCGCCCATGGTGTGCTTATGGACGATTTTATTGTAACTGATCCTGTTATACTTTCAATTAAAAAATCAACCTTCACTGATCCTGCAACCGTTTGTCACGTTTAGTTTTTTCAATTAAATGGCTCGCTTGTTACATACTCCTATACCCCTGGCTTTTGACCCTTTCCTACGCGCGGTCTGTACTACCGCCCTCGGGCGATCTATGTAATGAACAGACTACCATTGCCGAAACACAAGGGAATGCATCTCAGAGAGATAAGTCAAGTACGTGGTAGATAAAAACATTTCCGTGTTTATGCACGCTGATGTGCCCTCCTCATCATTTAGATTACCACCGCCCATTGCACAACAACGTACCGGGCGCTCCCCACGCAAAAAAATTTTTTTTTGTTTTTTTGTTTTTTTGCCCCGCGGGGCCCTTTTTAAGCCTCCACATCAAACCTAGGGGGTCAGGGAGGATCTACTATGCCCCCTTATGGTCATTTCCCCCTTCGTTTTGGCCTCCTCTTGTCTCTCGATCCTACCGAGAGACAAGATGGCGGCCGCTCCGGACTGTTTAGAATGTTGACAGACACCGGAGAGCCAATCAGCTTCGCTTCGCGAAGTTCCGTTACGCGTCAAGTACGCGAATCGGAGCGCTACCCGGAGCGCTGTCACAGATATATATATTTTTCTGAACGTTAATTTATCAAAATCTACTGGAGCACATATATTGAGAACTAGCAAAGGCACATCGGGCTAACAGTCCCTACAATTTTGCCAAGTTTCATGCAAATCCATTCAGCCGTTCGAGCTAAAATTGAGGCCAACCGCCCTATGGAAATTAACATGGGAAAACGCGTTTTGGGACCCCCCTTTTTTCTCGGCCCCCCCTTGACAAACCCCCCCTAAATTTTCAGGGGCTGCTCAGAAACAAAATGTGTCATTTTCCTGAAAATTTCAGCCAATTCCGTCCACAAACGCCAAAGTTATTAGACATAGAATTTTCAAAAATCCCATAGAGAAAAAATCCTAACTATATATACCTACTGGCGACCGCCAGTAGGTAATATATATATATATCTAAATATATATATATATATATGTATATATATATATATATATATATATATATATATATTACCTACTGGCGGTCGCCAGTAGGTGGTTATAGTTAGGATTTTTTTCAATGTTAAATCTCAAAATTCTATTTGGAATAACTTTGGCGCCGGTTGACGAATCTGCCTGAAAATGTCCTCAAAATGGCCTCTTTGAGCTCCGGTCCTTCCCTTAAAGTTTGGGGGGGATTTGTCAAGCGGGGGCTGAGATAAAAGGGGGGGGTCCCAAAACGCGTTTTCCCCATGTTAATTTCCATAGGGCGGTCGATTTCACTTTTAGCCCGAACGGCTGAATGGATTTCCACCAAATTTGGCAAAATTGTAGGGACTGGTAGCCATATGTGCCTTTGCTATGTCTCATGATATGTGCTCCAGTGGATTTTGAGTAATTTAGGTTCGAAAAAATATATATATCTATAGGCGCGCTCCGGTGCGCGCACCGGGGAGCGCACCAGGCGCGACACGCAACTTGCGCGCGGAAAGCTGATTGGCTCATGGGTGTCTGTAAACATTCGAAACAGTCCGGAGCGGCCGCCATCTTGTGTCTCGGTAGGATCGAGACACAAGAGGTGACATAAAAAAATGGAGAAATGACTATAAGGGGGCAGGGTAGACCCCCTCCTGACCCCCTAGGTTTAATGTGGGGGGTAAAATAGGGTCCCACGGGGCATTTTTAAAAAATATTTTTTTTCGATTTGCGCGGGGGGAGCGCCCGGTACGCGCACCGGGAAGCGCACCGGGGAGCGAAGCACGGGGAAAATCCAGGACCTTATTTATGACGGCCTTGCGACAGTTTTGCGCCGCCTGTGCGTCACTTTTTGTGACGCACCAGCGGTGTAAAAAAATGTGCATCATTGCGCTATATTTCAAAAGTGACGCATCTAGGTAGATGGGTCACTTTTTAAAACCCTGCGCCACATTATACTTGCGTCAGTTATAATGTATGCAGAGGGGGCGCTTCCCCGCAAAAAGCTTGGTAATAGCGACGCAGTGAAATCTATGAGATTTCACGGCGTCACTTTTAGGATGCTGTTACGTCAAAATCTTGCGCCTGCCTCACAGCAGGTGTAAGACTGACGCAAGACATTTCACATGGTGCTTTCCCCATGTGAAAGGACGCATTACTGGAGTTGCGTCACTTTTGTGACGCACTCCAGCAATGCGTCACTTTTGTGTTTACAGATACATCAGAAATACTGACGTATCTGTAACTCCTTGTGACATGATTCGTCATACATTAAATATGACACATCTGGAATGTCGTAAGGAGTGCGCACAGGAGTGCGCACAGAAAAGTGACGCATTGCACCAGCGGTGTAAAAAAATGCGCCTCGTTGCGCTATATTTAAAAAGTGACGCATCTAGGTAGATGGGTCACTTTTTAAAACCCTGCGCCACATTATACCTGCGTCAGGTATAATGTATGCAGAAGGGCCTTCCCCCGCAAAAAGCTTCGTAATAGCGACGCAGTGAAATCTATGAGATTTCACTGCGTCACTTTTACGATGCTGTTGCGTCAAAATCTTGTGACTGGCGCAAGACCTTTCACATGGTGCTTTCCCCATGTGAAAGGACGCATTACTGGAGTTGCGTCACTTTTGTGACACAATTCAGCAATGCGTCACTTTTGTGTTTACAGATACGTCAGAAATACTGACGTATCTGTAACTCCTTGCGACATGATTCGTCATACATTAAATATGACACATCTGGAATGTCGTAAGGAGTGCGCACTGAAAAGTGACGCATCGCTGTTTTCACGCAGCGATGCGTCACTTTTCAGAAATGAGGCCTTCAGTTTATTCACTGTGTCAAATCTAAGACCCTTTCTTGTGTCAATACGTCCCTTTTGCATACATTACACCTGACGTAGGAATAATGTGGCGCAGGGGTTTACAAAGTGACGCATTTACCTAGATGCGCCACTTTGTAAATATGAATAAATAAGGTGCCTTTTTTATTGGACTGATGCGTCACAGAAAGTGATGCTTTGGTGGCGTTAAAGTGACGCATGGCTTCATAAATGAGGCCTTCTGCCTTCAACTCCAGCAATGCATCTTTTCTTATCCTTCCACACCCCTGTTCCTTTTCAACATTTTCTTTGAATATCAACATTCCCCATATTCGTGTCTACACCTCTACTTCAGACTGCTCCGAGGCTGACTCGACAACGCTTCTCTCGGCGGTTGACCTTCCCTGTCTCTCTGAAGAGGACCGTGACGATTTGGATAGAGACATATCTGCTGACGAGATCGCTCTTGCGATCCGTTCGTTGCGGTCGGGTAAGGCATCTGGTCCCAATGGCATCCCGGTCGAGATGTATAAGATTCGGCCAGACGTGGTTTTCCCGCACTTGCGTACTATGTTTTTGGAAGCACGAGACGCCAGCCTTCTTCCCCTTGACCAGAGGTTGGCCACCATTGTGGTCATCCATAAGGAAGGGAAGCCGAGAGACATGTGTCGTTCTTATCGTCCCATTTCTCTCCTGAATGTCGAGCCTAAGATCCTTGCCAAGCTACTCGCTAATCGACTGATTGGAGTTATTGGTGACTTAGTGCATCCGGACCAGTTGGGCTTTATTCCTCACCGCAACACTGCCCTCAATTTGCGTCGACTCCACGACGCCCTGGCTAGGGCCCATACCCTTGAGGAACCGGCAGTCCTCGCTTCTCTTGACGCCACGATGGCCTTTGACTCTCTTGAGTGGAGTTACCTCTGGGCAGTGTTGACTAAGCTCGGTTTTGGCCCGGTGTTCGTGGGATGGGTGAAACTTCTCTACGCTAGTCCACTGGCTAATGTTACAGTCAATGGCCGTCTATCGGCGTCCTTTGCCCTCCACAGAGGGACCAGACAGGGTTGCCCCTTGTCGCCTCTTCTGTTTGCCCTGGCTCTTGAGCCGCTCGCAGCCATGTTGCGCACGCACCCTGATCTACATGGCATAACCTGGGCCCCCGGCTTCGAGGACAGGGTTTCCCTGTATGCAGACGATATTCTGCTCTACTTAACCTCCCCCTGCAAGTCACTCATCGTGGCATGCGACGTACTCAGACTTTTTGGACGGTACTCTGGCCTAGTTATCAACTGGGCCAAGTCCTCCCTGTACGTCCTGAAAGGGGACACGCCGCGCCTCCCCAGAGGCTGCAACATCCAGGTGGCCGGACATGGTTTCAAGTACTTAGGGATTTACATCTCCGGGAGTTCGAAGGCGCGATATGATCGCAACTTGCTCCCTCCTCTCCAGCGTCTCCGGCGCGACGTGGACAGTTGGCGCAAGCTTCCGCTCTCCCTACTTGGCCGTGCGACATTATTCAAGATGATGTCTTTGCCCAGGTTCCTATATGCCTTGCAGAACACCCAGGATCCTGTTCCGGCCCGCTACTTTAGGGAGATTGAGAGTCTTCAACGGGCCTTGCTCTGGGACGGTCGCCCCCGCGTCGCTATCACGAAGCTCACGCTTCCGTGGTACGACGGGGGCATAGCACTGCCGGACGTGCATAGGTATTACTGGGCCTCCCAGCTCGCGGCTCTCAATCATGGTTTCAACGGTCAGGTGAACAGCCCCAGCTACGCCATGGATAGATGGCTCCTGGGCGGTGGTAACTATTACCGGGCCCTGTATTTGAGGTCCTTAGATCGGCGGATGTCGGGTTCAACGAAGACAGCGGTCCACATCTGGCGGGTGATTACCAAGGCGCAGGGCTGGCAGGGCAGGCTGACCAGATTCACCCCTCTGTGTGACTCTGATATTTTGGGCAGGTTGTGGCACACCAAGGGCTTTGACAAATGGGACCTCATAGGCATCTCCAGGGTGGACGATATGATCTCTAAGGGCGAAATCAAGACCTTTCCTCAGTTACAGGCTGAATACCAGTTGGGCGGCTCGGAGTTCTTCCGCTACGCCCAGCTGCGGCACGCGCTGCTCTCTGCTAAACCGACGGAGGGGGCGATACCAGAGAGCTCTCCCTTGGAAGACAGAGTGTTGGATGGCCATATGCCCGATAGTGCTATCTCATTGTCATATAAAAAACTAATCAATGTCCGCACTGACCTTCTCCTTGGAGTGCGGGATCAGTGGGTGGGAGATGGCCTAGAGATTGACGATGAGGATTGGCAGAGTGCAGTGTCCTCCCCTAAAGAGGTTGCCATCTCCTCTCGTCTTAGGCTGGTGCAATTCAAGATCTTGCACAGAGTGTATGTGACTGGCCCCCGGCTTGTGCGTATGGGATACTCGCTCGACGGACTTTGTCGTCGTGGCTGTGGTACCCTTGCTACCTTCCTGTGCATTCTATGGGAATGCCCCATCATAGCCTCCTACTGGAGAAGAGTGCACCGGATTATGAGTGAAGCGACTGGAGTGGTGACTAGTGCAGAAGCTCGGAGGTGTCTCCTCAACATCTGGGAACCATCTGATCACAACACGGCGCAGACACAGTGGGTGACCCTGGGTAACATGGTGGCCAAGCGGGACATCGCTCAAAAGTGGGGTGCTGCCACGGCTCCCCTTGTGGTACAGTGGAAAGCCAACATGGATTGGTGTATGTTCCGGGAGAAGACGGTCTATGTTGCCAGGGGTAGGCCCCAGAAATGGAGTAAAGTGTGGGGAGCCTGGAATGCTTACCGGGGTGATGTATGCCTGCCGCCAGAGCCTGTTTCTCTAGATGAATATATGTCACCATAGCCTGCGACACCAACTGTGACACGCTGAACTGATTGATCCTGTCTCTCCTCCTCCCTTCTGCTATCCTGCTTCACTCTCCTGTATCAGTGACTCTCTGCTTGCTCTCCACTACCCGCTACCAATACCTTGACAGATTTCTTTACTCCATTGCCACTCTTTGGCGCCATTTGGCGTTCTTCCTTTGTTTCTGTTCTCTTTCATTATAAAATATAAAAAACAACCTTCACTGTTCTGTTACGAATGTTCTTGCACTATTGCGCTCCTGATTCACCATGCTGCCTTGCCTCCGGGATGTTAGGCTGAATAGCTGTGTGCTCTTTCAAAATAAAGGTTTTAAAAATTAAAAAAAAAAAAAAACATTCCCCATATTCACTCTTCTTCTCCTTACTTTCTTTCCTAACAATTACCTTCTTTCAGTCCTCCTACTTCACTTCCTTTCTCCTCTCATACCTTTCTGTTCTTTCTTACTCATTTTCCTTTCCATTATCAATGCACTCTATTTCACTTACTCTTTTTCATTTTTTAAAGAATATAGCTCTTTGATGAGAATTGGAGGTAGTTCTGAAAAGAACTTTTTGTTTTCTTCTTTTTTCTAAACAGGAACAAAAACAGGGAATGGAAACTGCTCAACAGGAGCAAAAAAAACAAAACAAATTAGGGGTGGGAAGGGCAGCGATGGTTTTCTAATGCTCGAACCATGAGCTGTACACTTTGTTCTCCAAAGGTAAGCAGTTGATTGCAGTATCTGCATCTGAGGGCACCATGGTTAAAAGCAGGTTGAATGTTCGGAACCAGCTCTTGTGATCTCCCTCTCCCAGAAGAAGTTGCTCCTCCGGTGGATGTAGAGGCCCCATCACTGGGAACCTCTTCTGCCAGAGCCCTGACACTTTCCCAGGCAAAATTCTGGGGGTGCTTCCTCTCCACATGTCAGATCATTGTGAAGTTTCCAAATGAGTATTTTTTTAAGGGGTTACCCCATGACAGCACTTCTTTGCAGATCCTGCACTCCACTTTTGGAGAATTCACCTTTTTTTGGTTAGGTGGGATTTAAAAAAAATTCCAAATAAAATGTTCCTTAACTTTTCGTTGAGGAGGCTCTTCACTGATAAATTTAGGCTCTTCATCACTGCTGGATTCTCTGGCAGCCATGGTAAAACCAAGAAATATCCAGGAGCAAAAAGGCAGGTCTTGCAGTCACAAAAGTGAAAGAAGAAGTGAAGGAAATGGGTGGGGATTTCATTCTTTGTAAAAAAAACTGTTAGCAACCAATGAAAAGTGGTATTTTAAGGTCACATGACTTGACGCGCTTACGCTGCGCGCTCCGGAGTGCTTCCGGGGGCGCACACGCGGCGTGAACGTAGGCGCTTCTGGAGCGCATACGCGGCACGAACGTAGGCGGTTCCGGGGTCATACACGCGGCGCGAACGTAGGCGCTTCCGGGGCGCTTACGTTGCGCGCCGAATTGACGTTATCATAGTTTTACGGAAATGCATAATCATTTTCCTTATAAAAAAAACTGCTTTTATTTGTATGGTACGAAATGTTTTGCGTTATTATTAACTTTTCATTCATATTTTTTTCACGAACAAAAGTAGCGCTCTGGGAGCGCATTCTGGAGAGCTTACCGCAGAGTTTACCGGATAGCTTACCGGAGAGCTTACCGGAGATGCTTACCGGAGCGCGAACCCAGAGCGCCCCAGGAAAAAATGATATAAAAAAAACCTCAAAAATTAATACACAAAACAGCAAATTGTAAAAAAAAACATAGGATGGAAACTCGATATAAAAATTAATTAGCATTTAAAAAACCTATGAAATTCACTGAAAAAAACCATAGGTTTCACACCAGTTATAGTTAGGAATTAGCATTTAAAAAACCAATTAAATTCACTGAAAAAACCATAGGTTTCACACCAGTTATAGTTAGCTGGAAATGTTATTGACATAAAACCATTGAAATCCCCACGTTATAGTTAGTTGGACTCACTATAACTTGCGCGCTTTCAATGCACTGCTGATGACGTCACATATTACATCACTCATGACATGGTCAGTGACATCACTCATGACATCACTGTTGACACCATCCTTGTGACAGAGTGACAGACCTCCTTTCAGTGTAATGTAAGCCTTGAAACACATATTCAAAAATAGAAATTAACATTTTCAAAAAATGGAGATACCCATACCAGTTACAGCAAACAATTCAGTAATTCCACCATCTATATACACATCCACTCATTCACTAACAGTTCTATATAGTCACTCATACATATACTCACTCATCATATGTAGTGATACACCTATACATCCTGTTACACACCGACAGTCATCCAAAAGTTACTCACACACATACTCACACATGCAAATAAACTATTGAACATCCATTTATTTGCATATACAACTATACACACACTACCACTTTACTTCTATGGGAATTTACACATATTTACTCTCTTAAACAATCACTTATAGAAACACATACTTATTTAAACAGGAACTCTTACAATCTCTCACTCTGATATATACTCACTTACATACATCAATACTCACATATACTAGATTAAAACATATGTAGTTACTGATAAAGACACTAGTGAGACAGTCATTCACTCACTAACACACACATATACACACTCATCCACCCATACAGTCCTGCACATATGCTGTCTTCAAAACACATACAAACAGTGAGTCGGTCACCAACCCATGCAGCCACTTATACACAAAGTGAAACACTGATACATATATTTCAATATTTAAAAGTTACTCGCTAATATATGTATTCACTAAATTTATAGTTATAGTGAGTCCAACTAACTATAACGTGTATAGTTATAGTGAGTCCAACTAACTATAACGTGAAATTTCAATGGTTTTATGTCAGAAAAATTTCCAGCTAACTATAACTGGTGTGAAACCAATGGTTTTTTCAGTGAATTTAATAGGTTTTTTTAAATGCTAATTCCTAACTATTTACTGAAAAAATCACAGGTTTCACACCGGTTATAGTTAGGAATATGCATTTAAAAAACCTAATAAATTCACTGAAAAAACCATAGGTTTCACACCAGTTATAGTTAACTGGAAATTTTACTGACATAAAACCATTGAAATTCCACGTTATAGTTAGTTGGACTGACTGTAACGTGCGCGCCTGCAATGCACTGCTGATGACGACACATATTACATCACTCATGACATGGTCAGTGACATCACTCATGACATCACTGATGACACCATCAAGTGAATGTGTGTCTTTCTGAGAAATAAATATGTTTTATATATGTATATGTAAAGGTAGAAGAAAGAATAAATGTTTAAATAAGTGTCTAAATGGATGTTTTAAAAAAAAAAATTGATTGGTTAACTGACTTATTAAGTGTATCTTAGTGAATACATATATTGGCGAGTAATGTTTAAATATTAAAATATATGTATCAGCGTTTCACTTTGTGTATAAGTGGTTGCATGGGTTGGTGAGTACCTACATGTGTGTGTATATGGGTTATTAGATGTTTTTTTTTAGTATCAGTATGAGTGTCTGTATGGTTTGGTGGGGGTATTACTTAGCACATAGATGCATCAATGACTGACTCACTGTTTGTATGTGTTTTGAAGACAGCATATGTGTAGGATTGTAAGGGTGGATGAGTGTGTATATGTGTGTTAGTGAGTGAATGACTGTCTCACTAGTGTCTTTATCAGTAACGACATATGTTTTAATCTAGTATATGTGAGTATTGATATTTATAAGTAAGTATCTGTGAGAGTGAGAGATTGTAAGAGTTCCTGTTTAAATAAGTATGTGTTTCTATTAGTGTTTGTTTAAGAAAGTAAGTATGTGTAAGTGTCCTTAGAAGTATGGTGGTAGTGTGTGTATAGCTGTATATGCAAATAAATGGATGTTCAATAGTTTATTTGCATGTGACATCACTGATGACATCACTGATGTCATTTGAGATGTCATCAGTGATGTTATCAGTGATGTCACTGACCATGTCATGAATGATGTAATATGTGACATCATCAGCAGTGGATTGCGGGTGCGCGAAATATAGTTAGTACAACTAACTATATAGGTGCAATTTCAATGGTTTTTTAAATACTAATTCCTAACTATATATGACCTAAAACCTATGGTTTTTTCAGTGAAAATATATATATATATGTTGCTGCTCCTCGCTTCACACAGTTTCTATCAAGCAAAGCAGACCCGGACCAACGATTGTGTGCTTAAAGTGCTGGGTTTAATGTTGCCCATTTTTTTTTGCGTGCTTAAAGTGCTGGTTTAATGTCAGCCATTACGCGTTTCAGTCCGGAACGGACCTTGATCACATGACAATGATGTTGTGTGTCGACAGACTATTTAAATGGCTGAATGCTGGTAAGTGATTGGTGATATTGATAGATATAGAGGAAACATTCATTGTTTACGTCAGCTCATCGCGCTGTATGTTACAGAAATTTTAAAAATATACAATTCATCTCTTTTTGGGAATAAAAATGCAAGTAACGATAAAATTGTGCATTTGATGATAATATGATTCAAGGCCCCTAAATACATCTCAAAAACAAGTGATAATAATACTTTTGAGAAACATATAATATATAAATACATAATAAAAATGTATTTTTAAATTCTAAAAGGCATTTAAAATACATCATATTATTATATTCCTATTAAATAACATTGAGTTCAATCCCTTACTTAAATTTCATTATATTTATAGTATGAATGCTTTCATATATATAATTGCCTATAACTGCATATGCTTGCCCTCGATTCTATGCTTATTTTGTGATGAAAAGTGCTAAGTGCTACCTAGCAATGAGATATAAATTACCTCTTCACCCTTCACTTTTTAGTAGGAATAGTGCTCAGGCTTCAGTGAAGAACTTAAAGTGCATCTGGGTGTAGCTTAAAAAACCATGATGTTTGCTGGTTTAGGTGAGTTGGCAGCCTCAAATTTCAACAGAAGTATAGTTCCTGCATATTTTGATTCTATTTATAAAGTGCAAATCAGTTAGAGCGATAAATAAAATAAATATGGAAATTAAATAAGATGTTAATAAAATATGAGTTTTTTAAAAAGATAAAAGTCAATGTAAACTGGAAAAGAACCCATAGTAATTTAGGATGGGTGGGACCTCTTTCTAAGCATGTGTATAAGTCCTCTGTGTTGTTCAACCCCCCTGGGGAATTACTGTCCATGTTAAGAATGTAACGTGTTTCCAGTTTTCTGAGTTGGTTGTCCCTGTCACCTCCTCTTTTAGTTTTGGGTATGGCATCTATACCATAATACAAAAAAACTTTCAGATTATTGTTATGAACTTTGCGAAAATGCCTGGCAACAGGGTAAGTAGGGTCACAATTATTGATCCCCCTAATGTGCTGCAAAATCCTCTTGTTGAAAGGTAACTTAGTACTGCCCACATACTTAAGTTGGCATGCACATTCCAACACATAGTTTACATTTTCTGTTTTACAATGGAGTGGTTTGTTGATTTTAACCTCCTTGTCGCAAAATGCAGTGACATAAGTCTTTTTATTCATGCCATATTGGCATGCCTTGCATGTCTTGCATTTTGTGAATCCATTGGGTAAACCCAACCAATTAGTTGTGTTGGATGACACTGAGCTACTGGAGACTCGGCTGTTATACATTGAAGGAGCTCTTTTGTACGTAATGTTAGGTTTGGGCGATGGCTCCAAACAAATTACCGGGTCATTTTTGACAATTGGCCAGTTTCTCTGTATGATTTTTTTATAGACCTTTCTCAAGCACGATATGTGATAATTAATCTCAACTAATTGGGGTTTTGTTTTGTCTTGTCAGTCACAATTCAGTTTTTTGGGGAGATTAGCAATTGATCTCTAACCAGATTTTGCATTTCGTTGATGGCATCTTGTATGGTTTTATTCGAGTACCCTTTAGATAAAAATCTCCTCTTGCTGTCTTGTTGAGCTTTCATTAAGTCTCCGGGGTTGCTGCAAATTATTTCAAATCACAAGGAGCCACCCAATAATCCCCGCGAGAATAGGTATAATCAATAATAAAATACTATTTTCCCTCGAGGAACTATTTCAATTTCCTTATTATTCAAATTAATGCCACATTCGTGATCAACAATTAAACACCTGCAGGAGAAGAGTATATAGACGTATACATACACCCAGATATATCAAAACATGATATTTATTATTTTTGTATATTATTCTTTTTCATGTATCTTTTGATACTTGGCAACGGAAACAATACTGAAATTTGTAAACTAATTTACAGTAATGTAAAAACACCTTTTGCTAAATTTATGGACAACTGAAATACCATACACAATGAAAATCAAACATAACATTTTGTCAGATGCATGATCTCAAGAATAGACAAATAGGCAAAACGGTGCTCGGCGTCGACATTTCGGTCCCCCATTGGTCTAACAGATCCACTGGACCATCATCAGGATGATGTAGTTGCATATATATACATAAGTAAGTGTGAGAGTAACAGGAATCGTCTCCTTACTATCCGGACATAACATATCACTCCACAACAAGTATGTTCTTCATCAATGATCACCTATTACAGCATATTTATAGAGCGCTTCTCATCACTTGAATAGACTTGAATAACGGGACCTGTATAACTGAGTCTGTTTCCTCGGCTTCCAAAGACTGATCTTTGGAAGTCGAGGAAACGGACCGTTTTGCCAATCATAAACAATAAATATCATGTTTAGATATATCTGGGTATATGTATAGGTCTATATACTCTTCTCCTGCAGGTGTTTAACTATTGATCACGAATATGGCATGAATTTGAATAATAAGGACATTGAAATAGTTCCTCGAGGGACAATAGTATTTTGTTATTGCAAATTATTTTAGGGCGCAGCATTTCCCAGTAGGGAATGCTCTGAATTAGGTCTCTAGGATGGAAACTTGAAAGGAGTAGCATAGAGTTGCCGGCAGAGGGGATAGGATACAAAAACTTAGGAGATTGGAATCGCGTTATATAGTGGATCTGCAAGCAATGGTTCCTGAAGGCCTTAACAGTGGGGAGGAGATGGCAGTACACCTGGGCTAGAGGAACTAAAGCTGGAAGAATGTAAAAATGTATACTATGCAACTTGCTCCCACGTGGAATCTTTCATGGATTTATTATATACTGTTTATTCATGTTTTTCAAACATTTTGAAAAGTTGAATGTACTAAAATATTTAGTCTGCAATATTTCAGGATAAGCCTTTGTATTGTATAAATCAAGTATGCTTTCTATTTCTACTACCGGGGAACGTGGGATGGTGGGAGAGAGAGTTAGGATCATTGTGATGAAATTTTAAAATGAGATTGGAGAAGATAAATGGCCCATTTTTTGACCAGCATACAATCAGTTTTTGATGAAGCTGTTTAAAATCTGGTGGAAGACCAGAACTAAATAATGCATTGATTGATGTAATTGTTTACAGGAGGGATGTAGCAACCCGGCTGGGCTGCCATAACCGATACACGGCAAGATAGTAAACAATGACAATATTGACTAGTTGTGCATATGTTTGACTGCAGACAGCTAATGAATTGCACTGTTGTTTATAAATGCCCACTTTGATGTAAATATCCCATTTACAAATGGCGCTCACTATTGTGTGACTTGCGCAAGTATCCCTCGTCTGTGTTGACTACCTGTGCTTGGTCTTTTAAAAATGGCGCTGCGCAGTGCGTTAATGTTTGACAGCGAGGAAGGAAGCTTTCCCGAAACGCGTCTGTCTTGGAAATAAAAACTCGCTTTTGCTGATATCCCAGGAGTGCTGCTTTTTCTTTTTGGAGGATTTGAAAAGATTGTGGAGCATTCATAAATATCGCGGTACACCACCGCGTTGCAGCACACGCCGCCTTAAGAGTGACTCGCTTTTGGTGTTCAGGAGCAGTAATATATATATATATATATATATATATATATATATATATATATATATATATATATATATATATATATATATATATATATTACCCACTGGTATCTACTAAGCTTTTTACCCTTCTTGGGAGGGAATATTGTAAGAAGGCACTCACATCTGCCACCCACAGGGCCAAAACACTGCATGGGCGTAGGTGGTGGGGGCCGATGATAGGATAGGCAGGTTCTTTTAATAAACTATTTATTTTTACACATGTAATCACTGTTTACTAGCAGGAGAAGGGGTGGACAGAAATACTGTCTTGGCCCCAGGAGTGAGGGGTGCAGCCCAATTTCATGACAGGCTGGCAGTCCACAACAATTATTATTATATACTTACTTGTTGATATATACATAGTTACTTTCTGTACCTCAGGAAGAGGACAGATTAGGGAAAACCTCACATCTGACTTTACTTTGGAGCAGAAAGACTTTCTGTGTCTTGGAGGTGAATGGGTGAAGCCTGATGCTGGTACAGGTTGGCCCCTACAATCAATTTTGTTTTGTTACATGCATCTCTGGTATTAAGTGTTATTACCACCTTGGGATAGATTGGGATTAACAATCCAATGTACCTCCTCAATGGGGCACAAAGACTGTGTGGACACCAGGTAGTGGGGTGTGGGTAAGCCCCAGTGCGAAGACAGGCTTGCATCCAACCTTCTCATTTCTATATATTTAGTCCTTAGTGTCTTGTGGGCTTCCCACCCCCCCCAATCCCTCGGGGAAGTCAGGTTAGGGATACACCTTGCAATCTTCTCCACTTGGGTAGGGCACAAAGACTGTGTTTTCCCCCTGGAGTTTGGGGCGCAGTCTTGTGAGGGACAAACTGGAGTAACACCCCATTATTTTTCTTAACAATTCTTTCTGATGCCTAGTGGACTTTCTATCCCCTTGAGGTAGGCAGATCCTTTTTTTAACAGTTCTTGATCCATGCCAATCAGTGCTGGGAGCCTGACTTTGTTCCCAAGCATTGATTATAGAGAAAGCAGCCAAAGATTAAAAGTAGTGCTTGCAGATCATCAGTCACAAAAAAGGTCTCAGATTGCTGGAGAAGCTCTTCCCCAGCACCATACAGTAAGGGCCTCAAAGTCAAGCACTGGAAAGTTGCTCAGGTCTGTCTGTTAGAATGAGATAATGTCGTCCAGAACATTTTCTGCTTACTCCTCTGATGTGGCGAGATTATCTCATCATTATCAGTCTAGGAGTTACAGTAATCGGGTATGAGGTTTCACAGAAAGCTCAAGCTATGGAGAGACCTAAAATAAATACAGTGTTTAACCCCTTCCATGCTCATGACGAGCTCAGCTCGTCATGAGGCACAGTTGAGCTGTGCTGATGACGAGCTGAGCTCGTCATGAATAAAGCCAAATAGCAATTTCCAGCACAGGGGAAAAATAACCACAGCAGCGATGTGGTTAAGAATGCATGCACTTGGAAAGTTTGTACTGTTGCAACTTTCTGTATGTGAGAGAAGTTTACACTGTACTGCACATGCTGTCCCTGCTCTGTGAAGAAGTGTGTTCTGCAGGTACATGTAATGTTACTTCTCTGTATATGGTAGTAACTGCTCTCTCTGAGGAAGACTATCACTGCTGGTGAGTGCCCTATACCTTTACTTTATGTTAGGACAACTGGCACTTCTGCTTCCAGCTCTGCAAGTGTCATGTGTGTGCAAGGTAAAACAGCACTTCTGATGCTTGTGATGTACCTCTTTTATGAATGTTTGTGTAGATAGCTTATATGGCTGTTCCGATGATGTACCTATTCTGTTTTTGTGCAAGGTAAGATGCAGTCTGTCATCTACTTTGCTCTTGCACTACTTACTTATACAAAAACAACAGTTGATGGACCGAATGCAGAACAATGTCATACACTAACCCCGGTACAGAGAACTGGGCCTAAATCCATCTTTTTTTGCTCACCATGCCATTCCAGTTTGAACCCAGCCATATGCAATTCAGTCTTGACCCTGTGCCCCATTGGAACAGTCCAGCCCGAACTGCCAAGCCAGGTCCTCCCTGGACTGGAAACAAGCATCCTAGGACCGGTTTCAGGCTTTCAGCCCTCATCAGTCGTCATCAGCCAGGATAGCTTGATTCCAGTGGCATGGAGAGCACGGGACTCTAGTCTGAGCATACCCGTCCCACTTGGGGTGACAAATGCAAAAACAACAGTTGATGGACAGAATGCAGAACAATGTCGTACATTCACCCCAGTACAGAGATCTGGGCCTAAATCCATTGTTTGTTTGCTCACCATGCCATTCAAGTTTGAACCCAGCCATATGCAAATCAGTCTTGACCCTGTGCCCCATGGGAACAGTCCAGCCTAAACTGCCAAGCCAGGTCCTTCCTGGACTGGAAACAAGCATCCAAGGATAGCTTGATTCCAGTGGCATGGAGAGCACGGGACTCACGTCTGAGCATACCCGTCCCACTCGGGGTGACAAATGCAAAAACAACAGTTGAATGACAGAGTGCAGAATAATGTCATTCATTCACCCCAGTACAGAGATCTGGGCCTACATCCATTGTTTTTTGCTCACCATGAAAATCCAGTTTGAACCCAGCCATATGCAAATCAGTCTTGACCCTGTGGCCCATGGGAACAGTCCAGCCCGAACTACCAAGCCAAGTCCTCCCTGGACTGGAAACAAGCATCCTAGGACTGGTTTTGGGCTTTCAGCTCTCATCAGCCTGGATAGCTTGATTCCAGTGGCATGGAGAACACAGGACTCATGTCTGAGCATACCCGCCCCACTCGGGTGACAAATGCTAAAACTACAGTTGATGGACAGAATGCAGAACAATGTCATACATTCACCCCAGTACAGAGATCTGGGCCTAAATCCATCGTTTTGTTTGCTCACCATGCCATTCCAGTTTGAACTCAGCAATATGCAAATCAGTCTTGACCCTGTGCCCCATGCCTTCAATCTATTACTCAAGGTACGGAACATAGTTTGAAAGCTCACAAGTTAAAACAGGTGTCATTACCAATGACTGTTGCTTTGCACTCTTGGACTTACAGTCCTGAACATGTCATGGGAAAATGATGGATCCCTTAAAAGAAAGAATCAAGAAATGATAAACAAATAGAGAGTACA
Organism: Lissotriton vulgaris; assembly: GCF_964263255.1. Lineage (NCBI taxonomy): Eukaryota > Metazoa > Chordata > Amphibia > Caudata > Salamandridae > Lissotriton > Lissotriton vulgaris. Next base: position 1,508,373,645 of record NC_141691.1, on the reverse strand, counting down.
TCAATGTAACAGCTCTAGTACACAGGCGCGACCTGTACAAGTAAGATCGGTGAGGCGGTGGGGCGGGGAGGCAGTGGGGTCAGCGGCAGGGAAGACAACAGATGACAGAATAGGAATAATAACATTTAAAGAAAGAAAAACAATTTACCTTGCGCTTGCCTCATCGCCGAGTCGGCGATGTGGCGAGTGCAAGGAAACTGGGTTTTATTCATTTTTTTATTTTATTGTCCCTATTCCGTTGTCTGTTGACTTCTACTTTGCCCCTGCCCTGCCCTTCCGCCTCACCACTCGTACCTGTACTGGCCATGCCTGCTAGTACATCAGTCAACCATTGCGTATAACTTCCAAAGAACACCTGTCTCACCCCATCTGAAATCACCTTTATACTTACTGTAATGATGATTGGGGGTAGGAGTAATTCAAATAATTCTGTGTAGTCCAATAAATATGGAATTACTCAAAATAAATTGGAGAGATTAAACAGAATTACATGACACGAGCAATTCTGTAATTATCAATTACCCTGATTTGAATTTCTTGGTGCAAAAATTCCCAGTTGCATCCAAAACAGACGTGATGATGCATTTTGCACTGAAAAAATAGCACTAAATGCAACAGAATATGAATATGAAATGGGAGCAGTTGCTCATGCTAGCCAAATGTGCACTTGCGGTGTGATTTTCCCCCAAATTACTCCCGGCATTTAGCACTAGTTTCTTAGTGCAAAATGCATCCTCACATCCAAAATGTTCTAAATGCAACAGAACATGACCAGCAGCACAAGCTGCCACTCTCCCTCGCTAAATGTGCTTTTGCATCAGGTTTTTTTTTTCCTTCCAAATTACTCCCAATTGCAAGAGCGGCCATAATCCAGTCAATACTAGTAATTACTCGTCAAAAGTGTAACACAGATTTGCCAAAATTACTATGCTCCAGTGTATAGGAAATTCCGCCCAGGCCTGGTGATGATTAGCCAGTAAGAATGCTTGAAAATGAGAACAAGCAAAGTACAAAGACATAGAGCTGCCATTGTGCAAGCTGAAAAAATCGAAATGAAGGTAGACATAAATCCATTCTTGAAGACAAACAGAACCGACCTGTATATCATAGTAAAACCATATTTATGGAGGGTTTGGAGTGCTGCAGATGCCGACTTCGGAAAGATTCCATTCGGAGGAAAAGACTGCGTGCTAACAGTCACTGTATGGTTTAATTGAAGTTTATGACCTTTCCGGCTAAGCGTTTTGATAATTGTTCAGTTGTGCAATCATTGCATTGTTTAGCAAAATGGTGCCCTTAGGCTCCCGGAGAAGCCATACCATCGCACATGCATCAGAAGCCGCCATCGAACGCCCTCGGATGAAATCTGTGAGCAGCGGACTAACATTAAAACAACAACGTCATGACCGATATCACAATACATCTCAAAATCCAAGCAGGCAGCATAAGACAAAACAATGTTCCAGACCGTCAGTTATTGATACATTTTAGCGATGCAGGCCAGGGAAAAGAGAAATGTTTTTTTGTACTAAACTGATGGCCGTGGTATAACCGCTCTCGATTGTGACTGCGTCAGTGTCTCGTCGAAGTACCCGATTCCACCTATGACTTATAGTTCTGCTAACAGACCCAAAGATGTTCAGCTCATTAAAATCTTTTTGTAAAGCTACTTCTTCATAGCATGCCTTGCAGTATGCCTCCTCAGTAGGCGATTGATATCAGTGAATCTCATGTTTCAGCCAACCTCTTATAGCCAGGACACATAAACCATTTATCGAAGCAAACACTGAAGGTAAACCTGCGGGACTAAACCATTAGAGGTCAGTTACCAGGTAAGAAACCAAGTATTATTTCCAAATCACATCCTGCAACCTATTTGTAAACACTGACTCTCAAAGCACAATACAACCTGCGCCATCACACCTCACAATTATACACAGCAATACACATGATGACCTGCCTGCTAACCGCCCACCGTGGCTCCCATTGCACTCCTGCTCATTATCAAGACATGCAGACCTTTTTACTCGCAAAGCCCAGTTTTCTCTCAACAAATCTAGCATCTTTGACGAACCCATTGACACATTTTCTAGAATTTTCAAGACAAGAGTCGACATTGTGTCCCTCTGGTTCCAGCGACTTATTCAATGCATCAGCCAGAACCAGAATATCTGCACTCAGAATGCAACAAATACACATCCCACTGGGAAATATTTCATAAGACGCGCCTCTAGTTAGTTATTATCAGTCCAATGAAATGAAAAAGGGACACTGTATGGAAACCCAAAGCCCCTTTCATAAATTAATCACACACTCCAGGAGCACTGGGAAAAGGAATGTGCATATTCGAATGTTTATTTTGAAAATCCCAACCTAGTGCATATTATATGAATTATAACTACACAGACTATAAACAAAACAGCAGAGAGAAAATGAACTAACGCTGTAACAGCAGGAAATATTCTAACATGGTTATTATATTTATAGCACAAACAACTTAAAATGCCAAAGTGCCTATATTTAGTTGCAAAAGCAGTAGGTACACCATACCTAATTTCGAACGAAAGGGCTTATTAGTCTGTCTGAATGGCAAGCCTGCTATTTCTACCACAGAGTAGCCCTGTCTTCAAGAACGTAAACAGTCACGTGGTTTGTCAATAAAGGGCCTTTGCCGCCACCCAGCGACCTTCGAAAAACTTGGGGGCGTATTATCAAGGGGGTTTATCTCTGCTTTTTTAGCTTTAAAAGCCAAGAAAACGGAGATAAAATTATCTTCCTATTATCTAGCTGTTGCTAACACCGGTTAGCGACAGCTAGTAGGAGATAGCGACCATCTTGGGCCCCACTTTGCATGTCAGTGATATTTATCACTAATGACATGCAAAGTGGGCGTGCCAAGATGTTAGCGACTGGAAACCGTCGCTAACATCGCTATCTCCTATTACCAACTTTTGGAGATATTCGCGCTAAGCGCGAATATCTCCAAAAGCTAACACCTGCCCTGAGCAGTTCTTAGCCATGTTATCCAATGGGAGGTGGATAACATGGCTAAGAGCATTAGCTCGCTAATGCATGAATATCGCTGACTTTTCAGCGATATTCATGCATTGCGGCCGATTTTTATCACATTTGCGATAAACCTTGGTAATACCAAGGTTTATCTGCGATAAAAATCGCCGCAGCTCGGCGTTAATTTTTTCACGCTAACCAAGCAATAGCGATAATTATCGCTATTGCTTGGTAATATGTCCCTTGGTTCTGAAGTCATGTTCACCCAGTCTTGATGATGCTGGTGCCGCAAAGGTCTCCTAACATCCAGCTCTCTACTCTCACTTTTATAACTTTAAGTCAGAGGCATGTTACCAAATTGTTCGGAAAAACTGCCAATGATAACCAGCGCAATTATTCCATATTTTAAAACAAAAGTATTTGAGAGAAACAACGCTTAGCGCACACTCACAAATCTCCTAGAAGCCCTGTTAGCTTGTAATGGAAAACAATAGTATGCTTCAGCAGAACTAATGAAGTAACATGAATGTATTCACAGAAGCTTGATTATCATATTCACATGTAACAGTCAAAGGACCAATTAACATGCTAAGAATGTGCACATGATGAAATCACAGTTATACATTTCTTTGATTATTTAATTAACACATATTTCACACCAAAATGAAAGGTCTTCAGAGAGAAAAACAGCGGGCCTGATTGACAAAGGTAAACTTACACTTGGTTGTAAGTCTATTACCTTTTCAGAATTCACAAACTATGGGGCTCATTACGATGGCGGGTGGACCTGAATCGGCCCACCATTGTTGCGGTGTGTGGAACCAGCCGGCAGTCATGTGGCGGTCCCACTACACATATTACAATGCGGCCACCAGTACGGCGGGCGTATCCCGGGCATTTAACATTGCGGACGGTGCTGCTGGCTGCAGCACAGTTTGCAGTGTTAATATGGCATGCACTGCATTTCCCTGCACTACGTGGCAGGCACCACGCGATGGTGCCACTTAGTGCTGGGAAATGTTAGGGTGTACCATGGGTAACCCCCCAGTGTACCACCCCCCCTAAACACAGAGGGGGCTCACAACGGGCCCCTGAATCCAATAACCGCCAGCCTTTTCATGGCGAATGCACCGCCATGGAAAGGCTGGCTGTGGCCAGAATTGTAATCTGGCGGACGGTGCTTGCTAGGCACTGCCACCATTTACAATGTCCTTTCCACTCCGCCAGGCAAGCTCAACGATTGCCTGTGGCAGAAGCGAGGCAGGCCGTCTTTGCGCCTGCCACACTTGTGGAATGATTCTTCCAGCCATTGTAATCTGGCGGGGGAAATTGACAGCCCGATGGCGGAGGGCCCACCACCACAGGGCTGGCGGTGGCGGACCCTCCACCATCCTAATGAGCCCCATAGTGGGGTGTTTTATGACTCAGCACTCTTTATAGTTAGGTATACAGTTTTCTACACTCGGAGACTCCATAGTCGGGCAGAGTATTCTGCACACATAGGTTTAAGAACTTTTTATGGGCACTACAAAGCAAACTATGAAGTGCAGTCTGTGAATCAGATTGTATTTGTTTCACCATCCTCGGTAACTACGCAATCAAACCTCAGTCTCACATTGACAAGTCTTCATTGACGTGGACTCCCTTGATTTCTCTCCCACTGCATGTGTTACATGTTTTTCTACATGCATGACATTCATAAGGTGATGAATGTTGTCCACCTGCCCTACTAACGGCTCTAATATAATAAGCCTTTGAAAGAATTCAATCACTTCTCATCTACTTAAGAGAATTCATTCTTTTGTGTGGAGAGTTTGTCTCCTTCTTTTGGAATACTAAATACGTCTCCTTTATCATTTCCTCTTATTTCTTTTACCATTTTCTGAGTGTTCAATAGATCTTGCAATTTCTATAGCTGCATTTAGAGACATATCTGATGTGGTCCATAGTCTTTCTTGTACTTTTTTATTATTAGTTCTAATTAACCCCTTCCATGCTCATGACGAGCTGAGCTCGTCATGAGGCACAGTGGAGCTGTGCTGATGACGAGCTGAGCTCGTCATGAAAAATGGAGTTCACCATAAATCAGCACAGGAGGGGAAAATGCACAGCAGCGATGTGGTTAATATTTGATCTCTAAGTACTTGTTCGTAGGTAATATGTTCAAAGTCACAAGTAACAGCAAGTGATCTGAGAGCTGACACAAAATCCTCAACGGATTCATTCATCTGCATGTTGTTTATGTGAATAAAACACAAACCTTTCCATGACAATATTCTTTTTCTTTCCAAACCTTATTTTCATTTGTTCAGCAGCATAGTCATATGCATTTTTATCACCAGGATTAACTAACGCAGGTAAGGTGTTTAATTCTTTCAGACCAATTCCACCAAGGCAGTGTATCAGTAATGAGAGTTTCTTCTCAGGTTCACACTCTCCTTCTTCCAAAACATCAACATAAGCCAAGAAAACTGGCTTTCAAATTTCCCAATCCATAGGAGGATCACCTTTATTTGCTAGGAAGGATGAGGGAGAATCAATTCCAGTCATTTCTTTTTTTTAGATGTAATAACTGTGTAACTTAAAAAAAAATATATATATATATTTTTTTTGTTTCTCACCTGAGGAAGTTATGTCTAATACTTTAAATATATATTGTGTGCGTGTAACCGAACATTAGTTGAAAAATGATTGATATCTTCTCACTTTTCCTTTGATCATTTTAATCTGGAAACAGAAGTAACTTGTCATTCCGATTTAAAATGGCGGATCATCATCGGGCCCACCCAGTGACACCTAATGTGTCCCGGGTGTGCTACGACGCCTGATTACAGCGGAGCTGGTATTTTTCTGAGAGTGCTGTGTTGGGGGTTAGTTAAGTGAAAATTAAAACGGCTTGGCCGGGGTTCCAGTATCCGAGGGTAAATTAAATTTTAATAACTGGGCCACCGTCAGTGGTTAATTAAGGCAAAAGGATGTTTGGTGGCTAGTTACGACATCCTACATGCATTATGGGTCGACATGTTTCAGCCAGTGCCTTTGTATTAAATCTGGCTTTCTTCAGGATCTTTATAAAAACGTGCTGGTGCAAATTAAAAAAGTGAAGTGTTATACAGACTATGTGTTACACTCGCTAAGGTTCTCATTATTACTCTGTCAAAGATTTATATTGTTTAGGTAATTAAAACCATAACAATTCTCCTTACTGTTTGTAGCAGCTATGGTAAAAAGAATCAAGCAAGTTTTAAAAATTTTCAATTGTCACATATCACACCACTACATTTATCACAGATTTATAATAAACTTTTAACCATAAATACACTCTAAGATTCAATGAAATAATGCCTGTACACTACTTTTTTCTACATGATTTGCAGGAGTGACACGGCAATTAACAGATGAAGAGAGTTAATTGCTTCAGTACCGGCAACAAGCGGTTATTATTGAGAATTGTAGTCTACACTAGAGGTGATTTGGTCAACTTGCTTTCTCCTTGCGGTATCGTCCTCAGGACGAATGTTCAAAAGGATCAACTATTGCTGTAGGATGACCCTCTTGCTGCTGTATTGACTTTGTTGCCTGTTCATGTATGCACAGGAACTTAACCAGTTTACAATTCATCTGAGGGCCGGATGGATCAAGCCCTTTGATAATAGGTTCCCGGCATGATCGTATTGTCTGTCCAAAAAGCTTTACTTAGTAAAGGGACTTGTGCTGGGTGAAGTATTTTGCAGATGCATATTAGGTGGATAAGATCTCCTTTTGGCCTTCCGCAAAGGCAACACATTTTTACTTCAGTATTTTTCCACTTTGTGGCATCTGCAAGTGAAGAATATTTTCTAAAACGCAAAGTCATTAGCTGTATTTTTAGATGGGCCGTAAATATTAAATCTAAGTATATTGCTAATTTGAGAACCTTGTAGTTGTTACGAACTATCCAGGCGTGGGATCTCTGGCTCAAAATACATTTGTCAAGCAAGAGCGAGTGAAGTTTTGCAACTGTATTAAGGGGGTCATTAGGATCGCGGACGGACTTGAGTCCGTCCGCGGCCCCTGAGTAGGAGGGAACGTCCACATGGGCTGCGGCATTCCCTCTGTGCAGATTAGGATGTGACCGCCAGGGTGGCGGTCACATCCTCTATTTTTAACATTGCGGCGGGTGGAGCTTCAAGCTGCACCCACAGCAATGTTGAAAATGCACGCATTGCATTTGAATGTAGAAAGTGGCAGGCACCACGCGGTGCCTGCCGCTTACTGCATACAAATGCAGGGGGGTACCATAGGTACCCCCCATGTGCACCCCCCCCCCCTTCACCTACGGGGCCCGCAATGGGCCCCCGCAGTGAAGTTACACATGCTTTTCCACGGCGGAAAAGCCGCCGCGGAAAAGCATGTTTCCAAGCACATCCTAATCTGGCTGACGGTGTCTGAGAGACACCGTCACCATATTAGTGCTTTTCTGCCGCGGTTGTAAGCCAACCGCGGAGGAAAAGCTGCGGACGGAAACCAGGGCCCACCAGTCATCCTAATGTGGCGGTGGGTCTTGGTGGGTCCGCAGAGGATTTTCCGCATCCTCCAGGCCGGCGGTGGCTTCCGCCGGCCCGGAGGATGCGGAAAATCCTCCATCCTAATCAGCCCCTAAGTGTGGACTTAAATGTTACATAAGACAAATTTTTCTTCCAGAGTTCTAAAGTACAAGTGGATTTAAGTACATTGTGCGAATAGTGCATATGTGATATGTTAGGTCCTTTCTCTAGCTCTAACCACAAAGACTCATTTAGTTTAGAGTCCACCAAATTTTGCTTTAAATGGTACCACACTTTAATTGTTGATTACAAACTGCCAACTGTCTTATTTATTCAACAAAAATCCAATGGAAATTGAGCGGGGGACGCCATTTAGGGAGCTGAAAAACCCTTTTGAAGATGCTGGTTGTTAGGTTAATAAGTAAAGTTGCATCTTTTCCTTGGAAGACCACACTGGCATAGGCTAAATTTGGCAGAGTTTTGCTGTCATCATGGTAATCAGTTGTTTGAGTGAACTGCCCCCCAATTCTACTGCCAGTTCCAATCCATGTTGTCAAAAGTGGCGTTTAAATTACTAAAGCAGAGATGAAAGCTCTGTATGTTCATTTGGCATTTCTCTGCTATTAGGCTGATAGATATAATGATAGAGATTGTACCAATCCCTTTTCTAAAGCCCATCTTGTTTATTCGGATCAGATTTAGGTCTTTGAACCAGTCAACAAAGTCTTTCAGGATCAAGGGGACTAGGTATTTTAGCTTCGATGTCTTGCAATGCATTCATTCTATAATTTGATGGATTTTATCTGTCACACCTTTTATAAATTGGTGTCAGAATTGAACCTTGCCCGCTATCGGGGATTTGATTTAACAGTTCAACTTCAGCAAAAAGAATCTCTAGCTGGGAGCTCCAAAAAACTAGGTCATGTTTAAAAACGGCTTGGGGGACACCGTTGGGTCCAGGAGCACCATCTCCTTTGCTTTTATTTATTACATTTTTTATAGCATCTGCTGTATAAGGAGAATTGTTTGAGCTGGCAACCTTTAGACACTCGAGATTGTCAATTGTAGCATTAACGTAGGTGAATTGGTCCCTAGCGCCTTGTTTTTGTGTTGGATCTGGTGAGGTGCTGCAAGGAAGTGCATCAGGTTTGCGTCACACTGTGCTGGTTCTGATGAGAACACAGCTTGGCTAGTGGAGCACCTTTAGCCCCTCTTATATGATCCTGCACAGGAGGTGCACCACTTGGGGGAAGGGAGTTAGAACTCACAGAAATCCAGGTGTATGGTTCAATATGGTTGACAGCCAACTAGCCCATGGAGTCACTTTGGTGGTTCTGGAGTCAAGATGCAGGTTCAGCCCATTTCACTCAGGCAGCAAGGCAGCAAAGTATCAGGGCAGTTGTGCACTCCGTCTTGCAGCAGAACAGCACAGCAGTCCTTCTTCTGAGCCTTTCACAGGTCCAGGGTTGTACTGAAGAGTTGAGACTGAGGGTCCACTAATTTTTTATGGTGCCAACTTTGAGGTGGGAGAAGCTTCTAGAGTCCCCTCTTACAGAGGTGTCTGAAATTCCCTCCCTTCCTGCCCATGCTCTAGCTTGTCTGGAGACACAAGAGACATTTGCGATTTCAGGGTAATGCAAAGGATTATTTGCAATTTACAAAGCTATGAAAAGCTTGATTTGTGCGGCCTTGCAGAGCTTTTTAGAGAAATGTAACAAATATGTTGGTTCTATGGTCACTTGGGACACTGAGCACAACTTAGTTGTTTATCCAAATACAGTTGCAACATTTGCATAAACAGTATTGGGTCCCTTAAATGCATTCTGTATGTCCTCTTTTTCAGCATCCTTGTGGTTGTAGTAATTGCCATTTTGCATCATTATTATCAAGTATTTTTCATATTATCCACAAGAACCATTGTTTTTTGTCTATTCACTATATACCCTGGTTCCTTGTGAGTAGGGTTGCCCTTAATTCCTGAACATGTCTTTTTGAAAGTTGGCTTTCTCCTGCTTAAGCAAAAACGTACCTTTCAGCCAGTTTACAGGGACACCTGACTGTAAATGGCCCTCCTGTGGTGTGACGTATATTCCTGTTATGCAGTGGACAAAAGGGCCCTAGATGTGGGGAAGGGTGTTTCTCTCCTGAGATGGATTGTCTTGGGGGGTTTACCCATCCTCTTGCTGGGCTTCAAAAGGTAGCCTGAGGGCTGTGCACAACCACTTCCTGATGTTATCTAAATAGCAACATCAAACGAAATAGCATTGACATTCGACAGAGAATGCAAACAGGCAGTTTAATTCATTTTTCGTTTGTGGAGTGCGCACCTCAGCACCTTCCTTCACATAGTCTGAGGTGTGGTTGACACCTGATTCCCTCAGTTGAAACCTCAGGTACCATACATTAATGCTGCTAGTCAGAGAGACTTTAGAAATTGATCTACATGGGGTAGACTTAGGTAGGGGTGTGCAAAATTAATGTAATTTCCGTATGTGTAATTACTGAAAAAATATATATCATTATGTGTGAGGCTTAATCTGACATTTAGCACTATTTTCTTGCGTCAAAATGCACCCTTGCATGCAAAATGGATGCGAGGATGCATTTTGTGCTAATAAACACTAGCGCTACATGCAAACAGAACACGAACAACAGTCGCTTGAGCTCTGTTTGTTCACTGTTCCTGTGCTCCTGATTTAGGATTTTCAAGGCCAAGGCTGCTAAATTAGGCGAGTGCGCCTAATTGCATACATTTTTTAGCATAAAAAAGAGCAATTCAAAACTACTGAAATTATGCGCGATCACGCTGGCATGTAGAAAATTGTGTCCACCACTATTATTATTGTGTGATGATAAGCACTTATTATCACATGATACTGTCTCCCAAGTGTTTCAGTTGAGATGTTTTGCAATTAAGGCCCCAGCAGGCCTGCTGGTAAATTGCATTAGGCGAATAGAGACGCCTGCAAATTTGATTTTTGTCCTAATCGCTATATGAAAGTCACGTTACTGGTTGGTCATATTTGAGACACAAACATCATTTTTCATCCCTTTGTATTCAAACTTTTTTGGGAGTGGTTACATTCCTATACCTATGCAAACTATATAAGGCATTTTAAAACAACTCAAGGTTATCAACTGGTTTCAGAGAGTGGAACTTTAGCTCTCAATATCGATTTCTTGAAAAAGTGTTCAGAAGCATTCTTGGGGGATTCAGATGCAATCTACGGTCTCTCCTTTGCAGATTATTGTGTTGTTCCGCTCCCTAGACAAAGAATCCACATTCTTTTGTTGTCAGAACTGTCAAACAGCTGCCCTAGTTTTACACTGTAAAAGTATGCCTTAGCATTTAATTTAAAACTAACCATTCATGGCAGTCTGAGAAAAACAAATCAGAAAAAATAAGCACATGATTGTAAGGTTTAAAATGAATACTGCTCAAGCCAGAACAACACCAATAAGATATCATTACATGACAATCCTTTTTAGCACAATAGAACATTTCCATTAACGTGACAACAATAAGGTACCATTGTGCACATTCATTTTACATAAAATGATTATTACACAAGCATTTTATATTGTTTAAATCAATTACATCTTTCAGGATATTTGAGGAGAAATAGAGCTAAATACAATACCTTAACACAGTTGGACAGACAGTACAAATGGAAACTGTGAACATGTATTGTTGGTTGTCTTTCGTGCATTGCATAGTATAATTTGGAAGTAATCTGCATGATTTCTGATTTGCATACATGATTACGGAAAGACCCAAATTACGCAAATTCATTTTATTTATTGCTGTTGTGCAGTGTACGTTTGTGTTCAGTGATAGCTAAAGCGTTTTCAAAGAGCTAGGAATCTATGAGATCTATTAGAGGGGCCGTGTTGGAACTGGGGTCACCAGTCCCCTAGGGTAGCATGGCACGAGCGGGTAGGCATCCGAAAGCTTATGTGTAAAGCGACCATACAGCACACGCAACCACTGAGTCAGAAACATGAGCACGCAATTAGGGACGCCACTCCAGTGAGCTTGTGTAAAAACTCAAGTTACTTTATTAAGATAGAGCAGGATCAGGGTATTAGGAATTCATCATAAGATTAGCTTCATAGCTCTCTTTTCAGGTACCTGTGTGTCAACACTTGGCATTAAACTTCAGTTGAATAAATATTAGATATTCCATAAATAATAAATATTGGATAAATACATTTTTAGTAAAACACAGGCCTGGCCTATGCCTTGCTCCTGGTCAGAACCTGCATCAAATACATTAAGGAGTTATAACAGAAAGCATTTCAATAAATAACAGTAGGTTTCTACTTTTTACTCCCCAAACAAAGCTGAGCGTTTCAGAACAGCAACATGTAAATAAATCACTGGAGGCTTCTAGTAAATTTAGCACTACGTGGAAGAAAAATTTCATTAGTTATGCATCAACCTTTCATTCAATATGGATTTCACCATATTATGCATTAACACATTTCATTGGAGGCCAAGCATTTTCTTAGCAGTAACCTCTTTACCCTACAGATTAACTTATCAAGTAAGAGGGCATCAGCAGACCCCTAACTAGGGTAGTATAACCATCCTACTAGGTACGAACCAACATCTCCTCACCTCCCTGACTAAACAGGCCATTAACACTCAGGCAGGAAGAACCATCCCCTAAGCGTAGGTAAAACAGTTCCTTAGTCAGGAATAAACATTTCAGGGAATAGGAGTAACCCTTCCTTAATCAGGAATCAACATTACACTAGAAATCAAGCATAGGCATTTCATATAACAAGAATGGCAACCCTTTTAGGTAAACACCGCATTAGGCAGATATCCCATTAGGCCTAAATAACCCTGACTTTAGGTAGGGATTGACCACCCTCCCTTAAGCAGGAATAACACACTTCACTGCGGGTAAAACATTGCATTACAGTGTAGCTATGTCCATAAAGCATTAACATGTCCCTGCTCAGCAATCAACAGTTCATTAGGTCAGAGGACATTTCATTAACCATTATGCAAAACATCTCTTTAAGGCAAAAATAACCCTTGCCTAAGGTAAATGAGCCTTTCATTGAGGCAGAATAAACATTTCTTAAACCCAGAATACTGTTTACCTAAGCAGGGATCCTCTAGGCTGGAATAAAACCTTTCATCAGGCAACACCCCTCATTTAGGGCTAATAACTCCTTTATGCCGGGCTACACCATTTCACTAACCAGGCAACCATATCCTTACACAGGATGTAACATCTCATTAGGCACCTGCAGGTTTTCTGGTCAGAGTAGAAACCCCTTCCTTCAACAGGCCACTTGGGCTTAACAATAAATTAGGGGCAGGCTTATCCTCAGGCCTGACAGTCTCTGGAGGCTAAACAGGCCCCCAGGCTTGCACAGTGACGGGCACGGTTAATCTGGGGCTCAACAAGGCCTCGCAACACTCGAGGCTCCTTGGGGGCCAACGGGGCCCAGTCCCAGTCTTCCCAGGGGAGGGGCGAACTCGGGGCCTCCTCCGGCCATCCGCCCGCCTCCCCTGGGGGGTTACCTTACTTCTTCGGCCCTCCGGGGCCCTTGCGCAGGTTCTTGAGCCTCACGCGACCGGGCGCGGTGCAGGGAGCAGCTACAGAGCACCAGCGCCGGTCGCGAGGCAGTACCAGGCGTGGTGGGGCAAATCGGGGGGGGCTCTCAGGCTTCCCAGCCCCCTCCTGAGGTCTCCTTCATGTAGGTTTCCTCAATCACAGCGCCGCCGGCAGAGTCAAATGGTGGAGCGGCTTCCGGCGGGGGCGCGGCCTATGACGCGGCGCCCCCATCACGTGAGAGGGGTAGGCTTGCTTCAGGCCTAACGCGGCCTAACTGGAATGCGCGGAGGCCTCCTCAGGGATTTACACTGCGGCGGCCCTCTCCTGGCACATGGGGGCTGCCAAGGGGGGGTCACGATGATGGTGCTGGCTCTGCTGGGGCTTGGGGCTCAGCGCGGTGGCGGCAACGATGCCGGACAACCAACAGCGCCCCAGGGATATGACACAAGCGGCACTGAAGCCGCGATCACCGGGAGGAGTTTCTTCAGGCGCCTCAGGGGGCGTGAGCAGCTCCGGGCTTGTAGCGGTGAGTGGCGCCGGTAGCGCGTCTTGGGCTCAGCGCTTTGGGCAATTCAGCAATAGCGCTTGGAAGTGACAGCGCTTCAAGGGGCATGCAGCACTTGGTGGGCCCCGCAGTTTGATAACAGAATAGCGCTTGGGAGACATGTATAGCGCTCCTCAGATAGCAGGATGCCGGGGTCCAACACTCCTCAGAGGGGCCTTTACAGCAGCTCTGTCAGATTGCAGCGCTGGGCAGTCTCTACAATAGCGCTTGGGAGACATGTATAGCGCTCCTCAGGGGCAAGTACCTCACAGCAGGTGAGCGCTTCTCAGGGGCAACAGTTCACAGCGCTTTACAAGCAGCTTGACAGGACAGGCAGTCTCTGATACAGCGCTTCATCCATAGTGGATTTAAAATAAAGGCAGCTCACAGGACAAGCCACACAGCAGTGGCAGGTTAGCGCAGGAACCCCAGGTGGCGTCAGGAGGGGCACAGGGAGCGACACAGCGCCAATACCTGGGTAGTTCCTCAAAAGTCCTGTGGGGATTTAGTTTTCTTCTTGGCGTGATGTTCCTTGCGCCCTTAGTTTATTTGCTTGGTTTCTTGTTCCTTGTTTTAGTTGCTTGGTTTCTTGTTCCTTGAAGGGGGGATAAATTGGTGGCTGGTGTTCCAAGTTCTTCTCAGCCAATCCCTTCAAGTGGTCCCTGGGGGTTCCCTTCCGCGGGGTTAGGTCAGTGGGGGGGGGAACAGGATACCTCAACACTTGTAAAGCAGCACACTAGGCCCTGTCATTCCAGCATCATAAGACCCTGCCCTGACCCCCACTGCCTATCCTCTTGCGTAGGTACTTCCCCAGGTCTTCCCTCAGCCCCTCTCCTCAGGAAAGTTCCCTCCCTTTCCTTTTATAGTGCCAGTTGACAGTTGGTAATGGCAGTTGGTGTCACCTCACCTGTTCCAGAAGGTTCCAGGAGGTGCTAGGTGGTTCCACCATTCTACCTATGGGCAGGCTGGCAGGCTAAGATGGATACATTGCCTGAGGGTTCCAGCCAGCCCCTGGCTACTAGAATGCGCCAACGTAGACCACGCTGCAGCAGCAGGGGTCAGTGGCGGCCATGTTAGGGGTAGGAAGTACCTGTACTTTAACACTAGTTTTTCACTACACAGGCCCTTCTCCACCACACAAGGCCTACACACTGTTGTTTCAATAGGGGCATCCTAAATTAACAGGGAATAATAAAGCGAAAAATTTCTGGGGAAAGGGCCAAGTCTCACACATCTCCCCCCCAGCCAAAAGCCAGGGTAGACTGATCATTCCCTTGACGGGCTTCCCTGCTTGGGGCGGAAAAAGGTGGACGCAGGCCCAATACCACCATGACTTCCTCGCTAATCCAACCACCCCGCTGGTGTTCCTAGTGGAATGCGGCCAGGACAGACCTCCAATCCAGTTGTCTCTGGCCCTTACTCTCTCTCAGAGTGGGGGGCAGTTGCCCCAGGCCCGTGGTACCTTTTTCCACTCTCCTCCTCAACCTAGGGTCTAAACCCTTAAGTTGAATTGGTGACAGGGGCGAGACTTACCTCTCCCTGCACCCCCTCCCAGGGTTCCGCACCCTCCCACCTGGAGTAGTACCCCTGAGAGTCACAACCGGGGGAACTCTGAATACAGAGATTCCTCCCGCCAGGTCAGGCAACCCCTGAACCTGGCCACCCAACCCAGGATCTTAACCCCGTGGCTGGACCGGTGCCAGAGGAGAGTCCTCCCTCCCTCTGCACCCCCTTCCAGGGTTCCGCACCCTCCTCCCCAGATAGGTACCCCTGGAAGTCACAACCGGAGGAACTCTGAATACAGAGATTCCTCCCGCCAGGTCAGGCAACCCCTGAACCTAGCCACCCAACCCAGGATCTGCGCCCTGTGGCTGGACCGGTGCCAGAGGAGAGTCCTTCCTCCCTCTGCACCCCCTCCCAGGGTTCCGCACCCTCCCACCTGGAGTAGTACCCCTGAGAGTCACTCTGGTAGGGTCCTTAGTTACCGGTACCCCACCCTCCCGGTCAGGCAACTCCTGCACCTGAAACCCCAGTCCAGGTTCTACACTCTGTGACTGGTCTAAACTCCGAACCTCGGGTACGCTGCCACCATTGGAAGCACCTGGTACATATAATTCCAAGGCCTTCAGCTCTAACTCTTCTAGCTGAAGCCTGTGCAGCAGCTTCCTCCCATCCATTGCAAGGCTCTCACTCTCCCTCTCATGCTCTATCATCTTAGACGACGCACACCCCCAGTTACTCTACTCCCTGCCCCAGAACATCCTCCCGGTAGCACATTGTCAGACACAACAATTTTGAGTAGGCCTGGGTTTTCTGGTGTGCCCGCCTCCCTGGGTGTGACCTGCCCCTCCTGTTCCCCATCCCCTCTCCCCTCTGGGTGGGCTCCTACCCGTGCCCCCAAAATGGTACGGAGTTCCTTCTTCCCTCCGCCCAACAGGCACCCCCATCCCCTGACAAAACTCCATTATGCCAGGTGGGGACTCAGATAAATCTGGGAAAAGATACCAGGACGTGGGTGACAGGATTAGGTCTAACAGATCTTGATACACTCACAGGCTAGACAGTGGAGGGGTCAATTACTTTGGCTTACACACACAAATTGTGCAGCCCAATTGCTGTGCACCCCGTCCCAATGGAGGGTGCTGCATGGTCACAAGTCCTGGATCCCACCGCTCGACACCAATATGTTGGAACTGGGGTCACCAGTCCCCTAGGGTAGCATGGCACGAGCGGGTAGGCATCCGAAAGCTTATGTGTAAAGCGACCATACAGCACACGCAACCACTGAGTCAGAAACATGAGCACGCAATTAGGGACGCCACTCCAGTGAGCTTGTGTAAAAACTCAAGTTACTTTATTAAGATAGAGCAGGATCAGGGTATTAGGAATTCATCATAAGATTAGCTTCATAGCTCTCTTTTCAGGTACCTGTGTGTCAACACTTGGCATTAAACTTCAGTTGAATAAATATTAGATATTCCATAAATAATAAATATTGGATAAATACATTTTTAGTAAAACACAGGCCTGACCTATGCCTTGCTCCTGGTCAGCACCTGCATCAAATACATTAAAGAGTTATAACAGAAAGCATTTCAATAAATTACAGTAGGTTTCTACTTTTTACTCCCCAAACAAAGCTGAGCGTTTCAGAACAGCAACATGTAAATAAATCACTGTAGGCTTCTAGTAAATTTAGCACTACGTGGAAGAAAACATTTCATTAGTTATGGATCAACCTTTCATTCAATATGGATTTCACCATATTATGCATTAACACATTTCATTGGAGGCCAAGCATTTTCTTAGCAGTAACCTCTTTACCCTACAGATTAACTTATCATCTAAGAGGGCATCAGCAGACCCCTAACTAGGGTAGTATAACCATCCTACTAGGTACGAACTAACATCTCCTCACCTCCCTGACTAAACAGGCCATTAACACTCAGGCAGGAAGAACCATCCCCTAAGCGTAGGTAAAACAGTTCCTTAGTCAGGAATAAACATTTCAGGGAATAGGAGTAACCCTTCCTTAATCAGGAATCAACATTACACTAGAAATCAAGCATAGGCATTTCATATAACAAGAATGGCAACCCTTTTAGGTAAACACCGCATTAGGCAGATACCCCATTAGGCCTAAATAACCCTGACTTTAGGTAGGGATTGACCACCCTCCCTTAAGCAGGAATAACACACTTCACTGCGGGTAAAACATTGCATTACAGTGTAGCTATGTCCATAAAGCATTAACATGTCCCTGCTCAGCAATCAACAGTTCATTAGGTCAGAGGACATTTCATTAACCATTATGCAAAACATCTCTTTAAGGCAAAAATAACCCTTGCCTAAGGTAAATGAGCCTTTCATTGAGGCAGAATAAACATTTCTTAAACCCAGAATACTGTTTACCTAAGCATGGATCCTCTAGGCTGAAATAAAACCTTTCATCAGGCAACACCCCTCATTTAGGGCTAATAACTCCTTTATGCCGGGCTACACCATTTCACTAACCAGGCAACCATATCCTTACACAGGATGTAACATCTCATTAGGCACCTGCAGGTTTTCTGGTCAGAGTAGAAACCCCTTCCTTCAACAGGCCACTTGGGCTTAACAATAAATTAGGGGCAGGCTTATCCTCAGGCCTGACAGTCTCTGGAGGCTAAACAGGCCCCCAGGCTTGCACAGTGACGGGCACGGTTAATCTGGGGCTCAACAAGGCCTCGCAACACTCGAGGCTCCTTGGGGGCCAACGGGCCCAGTCCCAGTCTTCCCAGGGGGGGGCGAACTCGGGGCCTCCTCCGGCCATCCGCCCGCCTCCCCTGGGGGGTTACCTTACTTCTTCGGCCCTCCGGGGCCCTTGCGCAGGTTCTTGAGCCTCACGCGACCGGGCGCGGTGCAGGGAGCAGCTACAGAGCACCAGCGCCGGTCGCGAGGCAGTACCAGGCGTTGTGGGGCAAATCGGGGGGGGCTCTCAGGCTTCCCAGCCCCCTCCTGAGGTCTCCTTCATGTAGGTTTCCTCAATCACAGCGCCGCTGGCAGAGTCCAATGGTGGAGCGGCTTCCGGCGGGTGCGCGGCCTATGACGCGGCGCCCCCATCACGTGAGAGGGGTAGGCTTGCTTCAGGCCTAACGCGGCCTAACTGGAATGCGCGGAGGCCTCCTCAGGGATTTACACTGCGGCGGCCCTCTCCTGGCACATGGGGGCTGCCGAGGGGGGGTCACGATGATGGTGCTGGCTCTGCTGGGGCTTGGGGCTCAGCGCGGTGGCGGCAACGATGCCGGACAACCAACAGCGCCCCAGGGATATGACACAAGCGGCGCTGAAGCCGCGATCACCGGGAGGAGTTTCTTCAGGCGCCTCAGGGGGCGTGAGCAGCTCCGGGCTTGTGGCGGTGAGTGGCGCCGGTAGCGCGTCTTGGGCTCAGCGCTTTGGGCAATTCAGCAATAGCGCTTGGAAGTGACAGCGCTTCAAGGGGCATGCAGCACTTGGTGGGCCCCGCAGTTTGATAACAGAATAGCGCTTGGGAGACATGTATAGCGCTCCTCAGATAGCAGGATGCCGGGGTCCAACACTCCTCAGAGGGGCCTTTACAGCAGCTCTGTCAGATTGCAGCGCTGGGCAGTCTCTACAATAGCGCTTGGGAGACATGTATAGCGCTCCTCAGGGGCAAGTACCTCACAGCAGGTGAGCGCTTCTCAGGGGCAACAGTTCACAGCGCTTTACAAGCAGCTTAACAGGACAGGCAGTCTCTGATACAGCGCTTCATCCATAGTGGATTTAAAATAAAGGCAGCTCACAGGACAAGCCACACAGCAGTGGCAGGTTAGCGCAGGAACCCCAGGTGGCGTCAGGAGGGGCACAGGGAGCGACACAGCGCCAATACCTGGGTAGTTCCTCAAAAGTCCTGTGGGGATTTACTTTTCTTCTTGGCGTGATGTTCCTTGCGCCCTTAGTTTATTTGCTTGGTTTCTTGTTCCTTGTTTTAGTTGCTTGGTTTCTTGTTCCTTGAAGGGGGGATAAATTGGTGGCTGGTGTTCCAAGTTCTTCTCAGCCAATCCCTTCAAGTGGTCCCTGGGGGTTCCCTTCCGCGGGGTTAGGTCAGTGGGGGGGGGGACAGGATACCTCAACACTTGTAAAGCAGCACACTAGGCCCTGTCATTCCAGCATCATAAGACCCTGCCCTGACCCCCACTGCCTATCCTCCTGCGTAGGTACTTCCCCAGGTCTTCCCTCAGCCCCTCTCCTCAGGAAAGTTCCCTCCCTTTCCTTTTATAGTGCCAGTTGACAGTTGGTAATGGCAGTTGGTGTCACCTCACCTGTTCCAGAAGGTTCCAGGAGGTGCTAGGTGGTTCCACCATTCTACCTATGGGCAGGCTGGCAGGCTAAGATGGATACATTGCCTGAGGGTTCCAGCCAGCCCCTGGCTACTAGAATGCGCCAACGTAGACCACGCTGCAGCAGCAGGGGTCAGTGGCGGCCATGTTAGGGGTAGGAAGTACCTGTACTTTAACACTAGTTTTTCACTACACAGGCTCTTCTCCACCACACAAGGCCTACACACTGTTGTTTCAATAGGGGCATCCTAAATTAACAGGGGATAAAAAGCGAACAATTTCTGGGGAAAGGGCCAAGTCTCACAGGCCGTAAATATTAAATCTAAGTAAATTGCTAGTTTGACAACCTTGTAGTTGTTACGAACTATCCAGGCGTGGGATCTCTGGCTCAAAATACAATTGTCAAGCAAGAGCGAGTGAAGTTTTGCGACTGTATTAAGGGGGTGAAAAGCTTGATTTGTGCGGCCTTGCAGAGCTTTTTAGAGAAATGTAACAAATATGCTGGTTCTATGGTCACTTGGGACACTGAGCACAACTTAGTTGTTTTTCCAAATACAGTTGCAACATTTGCATAAACAGTATTGGGTCCCTTAAATGCATTCTGTATATCCTCTTTTTCAGCAACCTTGTGGTTCTAGTAATTGCCATTTTGCATCATTAATATCAAGTATTTTTCATATTATCCACAAGAACCATTGTTTTTTGTCTATTCACTAGGGGCCCGATTCACAGAATGAACTTAAGACTCAATCCTAAATTTACTACTATTTTGGTATTCACAGAATGCACTTACTACTTTTGGCATTCACAGAATGCACTTACTACTTTTGGCATTCACAGAATGAACTTACTACTTTTGGTATTCACAGAAGTTAGGATTTTGTCTTAAGTTTGTCTTAAGACAGACTTAAGACAAACTTAAGACAGACTAAAGACAGACTTAAGACAAAATCCTAACTTCTGTGAATACCAAAAGTAGTAAGTGCATTCTGTGAATGCCAAAAGTAGTAAGTGCATTCTGTGAATACCAAAATAGTAGTACGTTTAGGATTGAGTATTAAGTTCATTCTGTGAATCGGGCCCTATATACCCTGGTTCCTTGTGAGTAGGGTTGCCCTTAATTCCTGAACGTGTCTTTTTGAAATTTGGCTTTCTCCTGCTTAAGCAAAAACGTACCTTTCAGCCAGTTTACAGGGACACCTGACTGTAAACGGCCCTCCTGTGGTGTGACGTATTTTCCTGTTATGGAGTGGACAAAAGGGCCCTAGATGTGGGGAAGGGTGTTTCTCTCCTGAGATGGATTGTCTTGAAGGGTTTACCCAGCCTCTTGCTGGGCTTCAAAAGGTAGCCTGAGGGCTGTGCACAACCCCTTCCTGATGTTATCTAAATAGCAACATCAAACGAAATAGCATTGACATTCGACAGAGAATGCAAACAGGCAGTTTAATTCATTTTTCGTTTGTGGAGTGCGCACCTCAGCACCTTCCTTCACATAGTCTGAGGTGTGGTTGACACCTGATTCCCTCAGTTGAAACCTCAGGTACCATACATTAATGCTGCTAGTCAGAGAGACTTTAGAAATGGATATACATGGGTGGACTTATGTAGGGGTGTGCAAAATTAATGTAATATCCGTATGTGTAATTACTGAAAAAATATGTATCATTATGTGTGAGGCTTAATCTGACATTTAGCACTATTTTCCTGCGTCAAAATGCACCCTTGCATGCAAAATGGATGCAAGGATGCATTTTGTGCTAATAAACACTAACGCTACAGGCAAACAGAACACGAACAACAGTCGTTTGAGCTCTGTTTGTTCACTGTTCCTGTGCTCCTGATTTAGGATTTTCAAGGCCAAGGCTGCTAAATTAGGCGAGTGCGCCTAATTGCATAATGTTTTTAGCATAAAAAGAGCAATTCAAAACTACTGAAATTATGCGCGATCACGCTGGCATGTAGAAAATTGTGTCCACCACTATTATTATTGTGTGATTACAAGCACTTATTATCACATGATACTGTCTCCCAAGTGTTTCAGTTGAGACGTTTTGCAATTAAGGCCCCTGCAGGCCTGCTGGTAAATTGCATTAGGCGAATAGAGACGCCTGCAAATTAAATTTTTGTCTTAATCGCTATATGAAAGTCACTTTACTGGTTGGTCATATTTGAGACACAAACATCATTTTTCATCCCTTTTTTATTCAAATTTTATTGGGAGTGGTTACATTCCTATACATATGCAAACTATATAAGGCATTTTCAAACAACTCAAGGTTATCAACTGGTTTCAGAGAGTGGAACTTAAGCTCTCAATATCGATTTCTTGAAAAAATGTTCAGAAGCATTCTTGTGGGATTCAGATGCAATCTACGGCCTCTCCTTTTCAGATTATTGTGTTGTTCCGCTCCCTAGACAAAGAATCCACATTCTTTTGTTGTCAGAACTGTCAAGCAGCTGCCCTAGTTTTACACTGTAAAAGTATGCCTTAGCATTTAATTTAAAACCAACCATTCAAGTGAGACTTCAAGTATAACTACAGTTAGAATCCTGGGGAAGCGAAAGGCTAGGGGGAAAGGAAAAGGCAGTAATAAAGGCAAAGAATTAGTTGCTGCTAAAGGTTCCAGTGATATAGCCCAAGTGCAGGGGACCGAAAAAAGCCTAGGGGAGCAGCCTCACGCAGAGCTTGAGTCTGAATCTGAGTCTGAATTTGAGGCCGAATTGGCAACTGATACATTACAACCTCCTGCCCAAAGGTTATCGAAGAGGGGGAAAGAACGTCAGCTGCGCTATACCGCTCCAAAGGAGCTGCCACATAAGGCCAGTCTAAACAAAGGGGGCTCCAAAACAAAAGCTAAAAATATCCCTCGAATCACACCCTCACTGAAGTCTTACTTTAAGGTCCTCCCCCAGGTCTTAAACATAAATCAAGAGACCCAAAAACCTCCCTGTGCACAATCTGCATCTACGTCAGGGGTGTTGGCCGGCCTTGCAACACCTACAGCCACACTCGAGAATCTGGGAGATAAGGAAAAAAAACTAGAAGCGAAAGGAGACCCAGCTAGAGGTATAGGGATGGAAGACCCAGTAGACCGAGTCGCGGATGCAACCCTCCCACAGGAACAGCAAGCCTTCACCGATGCAGCGGGAAGTAATACAAATGATTTGTCTCTAAGCAGACGGGGCTGCGAAGATGACGCTGAGGATAATGGAAGTGATGATACTATTCAAGCCATACTTCTTAGCATGAGGAAAGAAATTAGAAACGGATTTGAGGAATCAAAGCGATGCTTCGAGGAATCCAGACTCACGCAATCAGAGATCCGTGCAATGTGCGAAAATCTAGAGTCTAAGGTGGACGGTCTCTCACTAAGAACAGGGGGTCTAGAGAATTGTGTTGAAGAACTCAAGGCAAAACTGGAGGCTGCCGAGGGGAAGATTCAAACATTAAGACGAGAAGGTAATACAGTAAAAGAGAGGGTGGAATCCCTAGAAAACTTTTCTAGACGAAATAACCTAAGGCTCCTAAAAATACCGGAAGGGAAAGAAGGTGGAGACTTAAAGAACTTTGTTGCAACTATATTAAAAGACTCTCTAAATATGGATGAATCTGTGTCCGAGATAGAAGCGGATATTCAGAGGATACACAGGGACCCATTCCGCCTTAAACCTGGGAGAGATAAGCCAAGGAAGATCCTGGTGAACTTCTTAACATATTCTCTAAAAGAGAGGATTTTGACTTCAGCCCTCAAAGCCAAGACTTTGAAAGCTTTAGACTTCTCTTTTGAAGTGAGGTCGGACCTGTCCAAAACTACACTGGATAGATAGTGGGAGCTAGGCCAAAGGATGGAAAAATTCAGAAGCCTAGGAGCGACGGTTCAAATGAGATTCCCTGCCTTTTTAAGGGTAATGTACAATAACAAAATGTACAATGTCAAATCCCCCTTGGAAGCTGAAGAGTTACTTGTTACTATTAGCGAACATGCGAACCCTCCGGATCAAGGGTGAAAAAAAAAATAAATAAATAAAAATAATAATAATATAACACAATATAAATATATAACAGAGAAATTTGTTAAATGAGATAATATCAGAAAAGGAGTTAAATAAAAAAAAAAAAAAAAAAAGGGGGGTGTGAAAATAAAATAGATTGAGAAACAAGAAAAAGAACAAAATTCACGAAGGGAGAGGGTAAAAATAAAAAAAAAAATTAAAAAAAAAAATTAAAAAAAAAAAAAAGTAGTAGGGAAGAAGGGGAAGGGAAAAAGGAAGTAAAGAAAAAGGAAATAGGAAATGGGGTGAAAAAAAAATTAAAAAAAAAAAAAAAAGAAAAGGAAAATCAAGGGACAAATAAAGAAATGCTAAAACACAAAGTATCTAAATTTGGGCCTGGATATATAATTTCGAGTTTAAATCCAGGAAAACTAAACAGGAGCGAGTGACAGATAAACATTAGTTAATCAACCTCAGAACCTTACTATAGATCTACTTATTTATTCTTGAAAGTTCGAGGTATAACGTCTATTGGGACTATTTTCAATCCCCATATTAGCGCCTGAAATCCACCCTCGATCACCCGATAATCTTCATTGGGAATAAAAAGATAAATAATAATAACGCATAATACATAAAGAAATATAATTGGGACTTTAGGAGTTAACACCACCTTTATCTTAGATATAGAGACCAACAAAATAGGTATTAGGGCATGGAGCAGGAAAACGTCAGAGACGACAAGCTGGCAATACCTCAAGCCAGAGTAAGTTGGGGTGGGTTTTCCAGGGGAGGGGGGGATGGGAAGGGAAAAGCAAAAAATAAAAGTCCTCATAAACCGAATACAATAATTATGAAGAATATAGATCCATCAGTCTCTCAAAGCAGCTGTTTGGTCAAAATAGCTAAAGATAAAATTAACAACAGGCTTTTTTTTAAAACAATAAGAATTAGAGGAGGGGGGCGGGAAACTTGGCTAAATATCAATGGCAGACATTAAATTCATATCTTGGAACGTAAATGGTCTGCGTGTTAGGGCTAGAAGAAATAGAATCTTGCAATACCTAAGGGACTCACCCGCACAGATCATTGCGATCCAGGAAACACACTTGAATGAACAGGAAATTACAGATATACTTAAAAAGCTCAAATGGGTTGATAAATTTATAACCACGGACCACAATACCAGTATCCGCGGCACAGCTATCATTTTCAAAAAAGCAGCTAGGGCCCAGATCACGAGTTGGGAAATGGATGTGAGTAGTAGATGGCTGATAGCTAATGTTCAATTACATTCGAAGGACACTACTATTATCAGCTATTATGGACCTAATCAGGACGATCCTTCTTATTTAAACACCCTGCAGAACCATTTGATTACCTGTTCCGATCCTATAATATGGGTGGGAGATTTTAATCTTGTCCTAGACCCAAAGCTAGATAAATCCCCTACTTCCAGAGCGGTTGCGCATAGTAATATGAGGGGCACACTACTCAGATGTATGTCGAATCTTGGTTTAATAGACCTATGGAGACAAAGGTCTGGCAATGCTATGGGAGTCTCCTACCACAACTACAAATACAGACATAAATCACGGATTGACTACGCTCTATTCAGTCGCTCTATTAAAGATCGGGTTAAAAATATAACATACCTCCCTTTACACCTGTCAGATCATTCTGCTATTTCTTTCTCTGTAAAATTAGATCAGAAGCCCACTCACCATTCCTGGTCGTTCGACAGAACAATTTTATTGGAGGAAGAGGAGAAAGATTATTTGATGTATGAAACAGCCTCCTTTCTAGAGCAAAATTTAGGCTCTACTTCTCTGGTTACAGTATGGGAGGCTTGGAAGGCCTTCATAAGGGGGTGTATTACAGGAAGGGCCTCATACAGGAGAAAGAAATATGATGAGGGAATCCGACATATTGAGCAAGAATTAATACATCTTGAAGCATTAGACCAGCTCCCTTCAGACAATCAAGAGGAGAAGACAGAATTAAAAGCCAAGTTAGACATACTACTATAGGAGAGGATAAATAAAAGATGGCAGGCAAGCAAACTTGCCCACTTCGAATATGGTGAATCTGCAGGAAAATTGTTGGCTTGGAAAATTAAAGCTGATCAATCTAGAAATTTTATCAAAGAAGTGAGGGTCGCTGGAGAAGTTAATAGTAGGTCAACGATCATGGCCATAGGGGAAGCCTTCAATGAGTTCTTCCAGAATATATACACTGAGGAACTGAATGTTAATGTAGAGGAAAGGAACGAATGGCTGAATAACATAATTCTTCCGGTATTGGAGAGCTCCCAAACGGATAAAATAGATAAAGACATAGCGGAACTAGAAGTTTCTAACACCATCAAGCAATTGTCACAGGGCAAAGCCGCGGGACCAGATGGCCTCCCAGGAGAATTATATAGAGTACTCAATACTACGCTTACCCCAGTCCTTACGAACCTTTTTAATGACATAATGATCAGAGGGCAGACACCACCAAGCTCCTGGGGGGAGGCAAATATAACCTTAATATTAAAAACAGGCAAGGACCCAGCCGAATGTGGTTCATATCGCCCAATCTCGCTTCTCAATAGTGACAATAAGATATTTACCTCAATTTTGGCTGCGAGATTGGGAAGCGAGATTGGGTCGATAATCCACTCTGATCAAAAGGGGTTTATTAGAGGCCGGCAGTTGGCTGATCTAACCTACGATCTGGTGGGAGCCACGGACATTGCCTCAACCTTTGGTCTACCCCTGGCCATCATGACCCTTGACGCTACTAAAGCGTTCGATAGAGTAAATTGGGCATACCTAAATTCAATAATGAATAAATTTCTGCTCGGACCCAAATTTTGTAGGACCATAGGTTTATTATATAACAACCCTAGAGCATCCCTATTAATAAATGGTACACAGACAACTCCTTTTAAAATTAGCCGAGGAACAAGGCAGGGCTGCCCCTTGTCCCCTCTCCTTTTTAATTTATATGTTGAACCATTTGCACAATCCATCAGGGAGGATACCAATATTCCACATTTTACTTTTTCGGGCTGGGAAAAGAAAATTGGTCTCTATGCCGATGACATACTCATTTATACAACTGACCCCACACTGGCATTTCCCATAATTATACAGAAGGCGGAGATGTTTGGGAGATTCTCGGGTTACGAAATTAATGCAGGAAAAACCGAGATGATGGTTTGGAATATTCCAAATCTTCAACTCCCTGTAAAATCGTCAATGAGATACCTGGGAATTACAATAACTAACGACTTAGAACACTTGACGCAAAATAACCTAGCACGTGTTTCGCGAGAATCCCAAATTTTGATGAAAGCCTGGTCCTTCCTCCCACTTAATATCTATGGGAGAACTAGCCTGATAAAAAAGAGTATTCTCCCGAAATTTACTTTTATTTTCAACGCCATCCCGCTAGTTTTTGATACCAAACAGCTTGCAAAATGTCAGCAGAACATTAATTCCTTCATTTGGGGATATAAATCCAGCAGGTTAGCTTGGAAAAAATTGAGAAGGAGAAGAGAAAAGGGAGGGCTCGCATTGCCAGACCTGGAATATTACGCTTGGGCATTTCATCGAACCCATTCTAGGATGTTACTTAAGCTCCCCTGGGGAAATGCAAATGGGTTTATGTACAAGGCAATGCTACTGGGTTCGGACCTACCGGTTAATGGCTTTCTTTTCAAGTTCGGCCACCAGAAGTTTTTCAAAAAAATCAGGCTAAAGACACTATTGAGCATCTTGAAAGAATGGTCTCAAATAAAGTCCAAGGCCGGAATAGGATACCTATCTGAACATGCACCAATTTGGGACCTACCTGGGCTAGCATCACAAGAAGTCAACATAGTCAAAAGAGTCCTGTCAGACGCAGGGATCACAAAGTGGGGAGACTTGCTGTTGGAAAGATCAATCATTGACTGGGAAATTTTCAAGCAAAAAGTAACATCATCACTCTCCTGGATAGTATATCTACAAATAGGAAGCTGGTTTCGGACTAAAATTAAGAAAAAAGGAATGATGGGAGAGGAGAGTCCTTTAGAAAATATCCTAGTGGAAAAAATTGCGGGGAAAAAGGAAGTTGCACTCTTCTATTGGCATATTATAGAGGATGGTGAGCGTGATTTTAACCTCCCGGAAAAACTTTGGGGTGTGGAGGGAGAACCAGATAGAGAGATTATTTGGGAGGAATCTTTCACCCTTCTTTACAAAATCATCAAGCCAGCATGGCTGAGACGCAACCACTTCTTCACACTTCACAGAGCGTATTATTCCCCTAAAAGACTGTCGAAATTTCAAACAGGGAAGTGCTGTTGTAAATGCTCTTTACCAGCAGCTTCAGACCTTCACATGTTTTGTGAGTGTCCAAATATAGCCACTTTTTGGCATGAAGTCAGAACAACACTTGAATCTATTCTGGGTATCACGATTACGTGCACATGGTCTTTAATAATTTTTGGACTAAACCACAATATTAAGGGATTAGAGAGAGATTTCCTGTTTTATGCCATCTTACTGGCAAGAAGAGAAATTTGTAAAAATTGGGTCAACAATAAATCCCCCAACACATGCAGAGTGGCTGTCTTCACTTTATGCAACATCAAGGCTGGATCTATCGAGAACATGCAGCCCTCGATCGCTTAAATTTTGGGACTTTTTGATTGATTGGACGAGGGATAGTTAGACAACCCGGGGTTTTTTTTTTTTTTTTTTTTTTTTTTTTCCCCCGGGTCCGATGATTAGGCCTTAAATCTCTCTGTCCTATATGGTGGTATCGTATAGCTACGGGACATCTGGCCGAACTGGTCTGAAGGGAGTATGTCCGTCCAAGCTCTGTTGGTGACACTGAGGCTGACTCTCGGGGCACCTGGAGCTCAACATTGGGCTCCGAGGGGCTACGGGGGGGTCGGTCCTCGTGTCTGAGAGGACAAGAGTATTGTTGGATCGACTTTTTGGCTAATGAGGACAAAAAAAAATTAAAAAAAAAATAATAAAAAAAAAAAAACAACCATTCATGGCAGTCTGAGAAAAACAAATCAGAAAAAATAAGCACATGATTGTAAGGTTTAAAATGAATGCTGCTCAAGCCAGAACAACACCAATAAGATATCATTACATGACAATCCTTTTAAGCACAATAGAACATTTTCATTAACGTGACAACAATAAGGTACCATTGTGCACATTCATTTTACATAAAATGATTACTACACAAGCATTTTATATTGTTTAAATCAATTACATCTTTCGGGATATTTGAGGAAAAATAAAGCTAAATACAATACCTTAACACAGTTGGACAGACTGTACAAATGGAAACTGTGAACATGTATTGTTGGTTGTCTTTCGTGCATTGCATAGTATAATTTGGAAGTAATCTGCATGATTTCTGATTTGCATACATGATTAGGGAAAGACCCAAATACATTATGCAAATTCATTTTATTTATTGCTGTTGTGCAGTGTACGTTTGTGTTCAGTGATAGCTAAAGCGTTTTCAAAGAGCTAGGAATCTATGATAAGAGAATTGCCACTACAGTATTCAGGGGTGAGACTAAAATATAAGGTAGATTTTAACACGAAACATCACCAAGATGTTTGCAGTGGACATTAGAAACACATAAAACTATGCTGAACTCCTGGTTGTGTATGAACAATTGTATTCCTGCTGAAAGCAAGATACACCCCTCCAACCTAAAAAAATGACAATGCTCCTCACCTCTAGCCCCTTACGCTCCTCAAGGAAGGCTTAAAAAAGGGGCTTTATAATAAGTGCTGCTGATCCACAACTCCTCCATGGCTCTGCAGTGATGCTTTTTAAAATATTGTGTATTGCACCCTGCAGGGTCTCACTGGAACCCCCAACAGGCATTGAGAGGCCGAACATCCGACCATCGTAGACTTGGCCAAATCCCTTGGAATAACCCTGGACTGCAACTTGAACATGCAGGACCACATTAACTCGATGGCCAAATCACCAGATTCCACCTGAGCTGCCTAAGAAAACTGAAACCCTTCCTTGATACTCCTGACCTAAAAATTGCAGTCCAGGCACTAGTCGTCTCTAGACTGGAATATGCCTGCTCTACCCTCTCGGGTTTACCCAAGATCCCCTTGGCACCTTTAAAAGCCTTACGGGTCTTGGAGAAGGGTTTTTAGTCAGGTTTGAGAAAAGGGCGCACAGCTAAGTATTAGCGCAAGAATGATATGTGAATTCAAGTAGAATGTGAGGTGCAAAATGGTTGAGGGGATAAGCCCTATAACCCCCCAATGTAGTGACAGCCCAGGCTGACACTGTGTACAGTACAAGACAGGAACCTATGCACACAGGGGCGTAACACAAGCCGCCGCAGCCCCCGCGTTGCGGGGGGGCCTGCGCTCCAGGGGGCCCCGGGCCCTTCACTGAGTGTAATACATCATTAATTGCCGCTGCCGAGCAAGAAGGCTCCTCTGACAAAATGGTGCAGGGCCCCCGCGGCTCAGGCAAGTCTTAGGGGGCCCCAGCCGGGGCCCGTGCGAGTGAGGCACTGGCACAGAATAGATAAATGTTGTCTGGGCCCCGGACGGGGCCCTGAGCCTGAGGCTTGAGGACTGGTAGGCGGGCCCGGGTGTGACTAGTAACTGAGAGGCTCCCTTAATGGTGCGACTGCGCCTGCTGCAGGAAAGACAGGTTTTATGTGGGCCCCCGCCGACTAGAGTGGACGGCGGTGCGGGGCAGCACGCAGCGGGGACCCCGGCCGGGGCCCCTGAGCCTGAGGCAATTATAAATGGTGTGCGTGCGTGGGCCCCAGCCGGGGCCCTGAATGATGAGGCTCTCTTCCAAAATGGTGCTGGGCTGCCCCTGCATGAGCAGGCTCTTTGTTATTCTAGTAATTGTGACGGTGGGACAGGGTGGGTGCAGTGCTCGCGGGCGCGGCCGTGGTGCTCATTTGTTTACGAACTTTCCACCTTCCGGGACGCGTATGCGCATGGAGGGTGGGGGCAGGGCTGTCTGATGACCAATGCCCTCATTACGTTTGTCGGGAGAACATCCCCCCTGCCTGCCTTCTGCCCATCCTCGCGCCGCCCTAACTCTGAGCTGCAGCAGCGTCGTGCCAGGCCCAGCAGCAGGCCCGGCCCCACAGGTGAGTGTCGTGAGTGAGTCTCCTCTGGCCTCTGTGTCGTCACAGTTTGAGTTTGACCCAGGCAGCCAGGAGGATAAGCACAGACAGTGAGTGGTTCGGGTGGGGGGGGGGCGAGGAGGATTGACAACACTGCATGCCCAGCAGCCCAGGGTGCCACATGCCATTCTGCCCGTTCAAAGTTCCCGGAAGTTGCGTTTGGCTTTAGAAGAGCTCATCTGAACTGAAGTCCAACAGTATCAGAGATTATGATGTCAGGCTACCTTAGTTCGACTGCAGCACACCACACAAGCTTTTTCCACCTGGGGCAGAGAGCACACACAGATGCTCTGTCAGTGCAGCACCTAATGTTCTCAGATGACCTCCAACTGCAGTACAAGTCATAATTTCAAGCTGGTTCAGATGCAGCAGAGCGGCCAAATTGCCTTCAGCTGCTGCAGAGCCTCTATTGTCCATAAACTCCACTAAAGACCGCAGCGCAGCCCTCGACAGCAGACTCGCCCTCCCCAAGTAAGTACACCTTTTGCAGAGCTCTTGATATGCCCCTGCTACAGCAGAGCCCTGCAAATGTCGACTCTTCAGCTGTAGCAGAGCCCTAAACTACATTCAAATGCAACAGAATCCCTCCCCAGACACCCCCTGCTCCCCAAAGCCTCCAGCTGCAGCAGGGCCCCGCAGCGTTACTAAGCTGGGGGAGAACCCGCTTCCTAGCTGACATCAGCTGCTTGCCTCACAGTGACTTAAGCTGCAGCAGAGGGCCAGAGGCACGTGAAAGAAACCCGGAGCCGGTGACCAACTCCAAGCCCCCGTGGAGGTGAGAATCACTGCCTGGTGCTCACCAGAGGAGTCAGCTGTGTGAGTGGAAATGCACGTACAATAACCTGCAAAGCCAAGCTAATAAACCAACCTCACTGCAGTGCTATGTTGGCCCCACAGCAGGGTTTTAAGCGGGATGAAAAGGCTGGGAGATCACTCAAAGGGGCGTGGCCAATCTAATTAAGGGCATGGCTTAAAAACATGTAAACTAAAAATCTGTGTTTAGCACAGTGTGCCGCCCTACTTGTGTTTTGCTGTTTCTGTCAGTGCATCCAGATATATGATACAATAAGTAACATCATACCTACAATCAAGGACTATTGGCTTTGTCAATGGTTGTTAGTTGCATAAGATTAATAAGCAGCATCTATGGCTTGTTTATAATATTGAAAACACTTCTACTTAAAGCCCAGGTGACACCACAACAGTGTTGCTGCTCCTGAGTTTCAAAAAGAGAAGGAAAATCCAGAGAGAAAATGACTCTTTAAATAATTTCCCTTCCCCTACAACGCTCACCTGGCATGATTTCCTGCTGTAACTTCTCCACTAATGCGAAGTGAGCAGTGTGAGCAGCCCAGACTAGTGAGACGTGAGCAGTGTGATCTGAGCACATCCATGTGCCTGCTGTCACTGCAGTCCGGAAAAAAAACGGACCGCCTGTGCTAAGGCACAAAACAGAACCCGATAGAGCCCCATTTCCAGGCCTCCTTTAAAAAACTGCTGGTGCTCAGTACCGGTGAGACCCAGCCCATTTAAAGCCCTGGCCCACAGACAAGAGTTACCACTGCCTACCTCAAATAACTCCACAAAATATCTAAATCGTTGTGTGTGTGAATGTCGCCTGACATAAAACAGCTTTGTGATGTAAGTTGATATTTCCATTACATGTGACAATTATACCGTCGGCATAAAATGATAAATGAACCTGTAGTTCTATAAAATCAATGGATCCAGCACTGGGTGTACGCTCTGAGGCGGAGTAACACTGTTCACTCATTCGTTCTTTTCCAGGACCACATCCGTTGCTGCACACTGAGAAGTGTGGCTCAATGGTTAGAGCGGCAGACCCTAATGCAGAGGTCTGGCCCGGGAACAGGGTTCAATTCCCCGCCTTGGTGGGTCTTGGGCTCAAAATTCCACGAACCTGATAATTCTCGCCTAGGTGCCTATTCCAATCATGGAGTCCCACTCTGCAACTCTGGGCAATAGCTTGCTTAATCTCCACACTGGCCCCCACAACGCTAAGGATGCCTGGCCTCCACCTTGGGGGTGCCCAGGAGTGGACACCTCACAGGGAAAGCCAGGATGGGTTACACAGCGGTATTCGTACAATCGCCTTGAGACCCTTGCGGGTGAGTAGTGAGCTATACAAGTATCAATTTACATTTACATTTACATTACATTTACATTTACACACACCACTGTAATCCACTGCACAGGAGGCTTTCCAACTTGGGAGTGTGGGCCCCACATTCTATTCAGCACAGTCCGAAGGTCTTTGCTCTGCAAGTCTTCATCCACTACTAGGAAGTCACGATCTCTGCACTGGGTTTACATTCTGCATGGGTTAATACTGTGGTCACATCCTGTGCTGCCCAGTTTCACATTTTGTTTTGCACAATCACACATTCGAAGCAACCCGGTCCCAAATTCCAAGCTGCATAGTCCCACATTTCGCAGTAAACAGTCTACCATTCTATGTAACTAGGTCCCTCTTCTGTGATACATAGTTCGCTATTCTCCTGCCCAATGTGCTACCCAGTCCCACACTCAGCGCCTGTGTTATCCAATGGGCAGAGATGCACAGAAAGACACTTAACGCACAGCCACATCCTACGTAGCTTATTCTTTCTTCCGAGGGGCCAAAGACCACATTCTGCACTGCCCAGACTAGTCCAATGTACTTGTCTGTTCAGTCCCACATTCTTCTACGTGAAGTATCACTCTCAGACTAGCCAGCCACAAACTCTAGGTTGCATAGAATTTACATTATGCACAGGTGTAACGTTTTGCCCTCCCAGACCCATATGTCGTACTACTACGTCACACCTTGCACATTGCCTAGTCCAGTGTTTTGTGCTGCGGTCCCGCGCTCTGTGCAGTCCATTCTTCTGTACTGCAATGCACAATGCAATGTGCTGCATAGTGCAGTGCCACTTGTTTCTTTATGCAGTGCCCTCTCTCTGACCTGAATAGACTCGTATTCTGCATTGAGCATTCACATTCAAACGGCTCTGTCCCATTCTCCTAACACGCGTACCCTACTTTGTGCACCAGCGCTTGTCACTCAGTGTACATACAAGCATTACGAGAAAGAACAGATTCCTTTAAAATAGACCAGGCTATTGATATGCCATGGGTTGTTACGGCGTGAAGTTCCCTCTCACATTTGCTTGGTTGTGTGCCCACGAGAACACTTTGGTGTGCAGTGTACCATGTTACGCTTTGTTCTGTGTGCAGCTGTGATCGTTGTATTTCATTGTACTGTGCACTTCCCTGCCTGTGTGTGCAATCATATAGTCCCACTGCTAACATATTTCCATGTCCCCTGCCCTGCCTGCACCTTGTCCTGAGCGCAGAGTGCCGTTTTCGCTCCTCTTCCCTATCAGCACACGTCACTGTGCACTGTGTAGCATTTTTATCCCATGTGTAACAAGAATACGCAGCGTCATCTTCGAGCAGATCGCCCTCAATCTTCAAATACCCCTCATTGGTGGCTTCATCTCTGGACCCTGAGATCCGCCTTGGAACCCCCTCTGGTCAGACCTTTCGATGTGCAATATCTCAGAATGAACCCAGGGGCTCTTCCAGCCCTCTGCTGAACCCAACCCAGATTACACAAAAGTCTTTAAACTGCCCCTCGGTCATGACACACTTCAGGGTAATGGGCTCTCCAGGCGCAACCGCTGCTGAGGGGTCCTGGGTCAGCACTGGCACTGCCAGGGCACCTGTGAAGAAGAGGCACAGAGGTCATTGGTGCATCCCTCGAACACACATTGTCCATCTTCTCCCAACCTTGCTATCCAGATGCCCAGTGAATCCTTAGACATGATCTGATTGGCTGCACTGGGCTGAGAAGCCCCATTGGAATGCATCTGGACGTTACACCTGGACAGGTGGTGGCCCTTACCTCTCCCTCTGTTGTTTCTGTACTACTAACAAAAAACATCAACAACAATGGGACGAGGCCCGGGACCTTACATGTGGCGGTGAGGAGGACCCCCAGTGCTAATGACGTTAGTGGGGCCATGGCTTTACTTCAGAAGGTCCCTCTGTGTCCCGGATCAGTGGTCCCTGCCCTGACCCGTGTCTGCAGCTCTTATCTTCAGCCTGCACAGCAGCTGGCAGCCATAGGAAGTTCCTGAGACAATAGGATCACTCCTTGGATTGTTCCGATTGCTGCCTCAGATAAATAATCTGCTTTTCCAAATGGCATAGCGTGTATGTTGAGAGTGTTTTCCACTTTCTCACTAGAACTTACAGAAAGACAATATAGAGGCATTTCATTTAAACGTTGGAGGTTTCAAAGCAAAATATGCTAGATTTCTGCTTGGTAGGGCAAAGTGGTACATGGTGGGCTGCGCCGCCGGGGGGGGCCCTCCATGTGCTTTGCAGGGGGGCCCCCTCAAGTTTCGTTACGCCACTGTATGCACACTCTAATTATTAAACAATAGTGTCAATGTAGACATATGGGACAATGGACACAAAGCCTTTCATAATCAAACAAGTAAAAAAATAATTGGTTTTCTTGGAATTGATCGTTGGAAAAGGTGTCTTTAATGTTCAACTGAACCAGCCGACACGTGTTTCGTCGCATTAGGGACAGTCTTCCCGCGACTCCTCAGGGCTAAGAAGAAAAGGAGTGTCGTTGGGAGAGTCGCTCTGCCGGTGATACTTCCGACCCGACAGGGCCCAAGACTGTTGTTTGGTAGTGGTAGGTCGAAAGTCTCTTTGTCACTTAAATCCTAGTTTCAGGAGATAGTGGGTGAATTCGATTGTGTGGGACACTCCAGTGGTGCTGAATAAGCAATAGTAAAATCTTTCTAAGAATTTGCTAATGCTGTCTACACGGTGAAATGGGCCATGAAGGACAAACTGGCTCCTCTTTCCATTCACCGAGTAGGGTCCTACTCGGTACACGGAAAGAGGAACCAGTGATAGATGCACCCGTCTGATCACACAAGGCATTTCCTCAGAAGGATCACTGTTTGTTCTTCATTGCCCATTTGGGGGGGGGGGGAGGATTCCAAAGTGTTTGACACCAAACACAACATGTTTCCATGCAGCCATTCCAAAGTTAGTATTTAACACGAGGTTATAAGGCACTTAAGAGTATATGGTCTGGCTGCATCACAGAACAGCCTCAGAGAATAGGCTCCGAAAGCTGCAGAGGGGCCCAGCTCATGCATGGGCACCCTCTCACACAAAACTAAGCACTCTTCCTTCAGGATTGATAAGGCCTGCCATAGGAGTGACTGATATGCTTATATGTGTCAGTGATTAAAGGTAGATATAGGTAACCCATATGTTAGTAAGGGGTGCATGCACCACATTACCCAGGCTGCAGTAGCAGTCCTGTGGTGCCATTCTGTAAGGCTTGTCAGGAGTGGCATAATACATACTGCAGCCCTGGTAGGCCTCGGGGGTACCTATGCCCTTAGTATCTAGTGTACCATATACTAGGGACTCACAGGGGTATCGCAGTAACCAAACTGGAGTGTACCTATAGCACATGGAATCAATTTAGAGAAGAAAACAGATAGGCTGGGACCCTGGATAGCAGGATCCCAGTCGAACTAAGTCAAAACCCATCAAACACCAGGAAAAAAAGTGGGGGCAACCATGCAGTCAGATTCCACTTTCCTACATACCCCCCAAATGAAAGGAGATAAGGCTAACCTTGCCTAGTTGAGCCTTTATTGACTAAGTGGCCATTTACGGAAGTACCTGCACTAGCATGATTACCCCCTGTCTTATGGTCCACTAAGCAATCCCTCACCCTAAGGGTATGAGAGGGTCTCCACCATGGGGACTCAATACCTGTGTTGTGTTTTGGCAAAGTAAATGGCTGGTGAGGTGTCTGAGTGGGGAAGTGAGACCCTAATAAGGTTGGTCTCAGCCTCCCAGATCACCAGTCACCATGGATGCCTTTCTTTCCATGACCGAGTTGAACTTTGCTCTAAGGGTCAACCTCTGGCTGCCTACAGCTGGGGGTTGGGTCCCTTTGGGTGGAACACTGGAGGAACATGGTAGGTTTGGAACCACTGGTTTCCTTAACCCAACAGAGTCCACCTGGGGATGGTCCCTATTCAGTGTCAAAAGGTAACTTTACTGGACCTGTATAAACCCGATCTCCTATTTCTCACAGAGACCTGGTTCTACGACAACTCCCTTCCTTCCCTACTAGCCGCGCTCCCAGCCTCATACTATGCTCTACGAGCCGACCGACCCTCTGGCAAACTGGGCGGCGGTGTCGCTCTCATTGCTTTCAAACTCTAGTCTTCCCCCCCATCGCCTCATCTGACTTCTTAGTCGCTCGCTCACTTTCTTTTTCTACCCCGCTGACCTGCATTCTTATGTACCGTCCTCCCCCACCTTCCCAGCTCTTCCTCCCTAGTTTCCAAGACCTGGTGGCTACTCTAGCAGTCAATAACTCTTCAATCCTGGTGTTAGGAGACTTTAACTTTTGGCCTTCAGACCCGGCTGAATGCTCCACATCAAAAGAATTTTCTGAAACTCTTTGTTCCCTTAACTTCGCCCCTCACGTTCACTCCCTTACCCATATCCAGGGACACATCCTTGACCAGATTTGGTCCCTGAACTGCCCAGTAACCCCTCTGTCTATTTCCCCCTGCACTTGGTCCGACCATTTCTTGATCTCTTTTTCCCTACTTCTTAGTCCAGCCCCCAAGCCCTCTCTTCCCAAAAACATCTGGGCGCGCTCCTGGAAGCATGTAGATGTGGCCTCTCTATCCGCCATACTCTCTGCGTCCAGCCCGGACCTTTACGGTCTGTCGTCATCCGCGCAAGCCAACTCCCTCAAACTATGGCTTCGATCAGGCTGCGACTCTGTCGCCCCCCTAAGGCGGGTGTCATCCAGACGCACCAACGACGCAAACCGTTGGTTTAACGAGGAACTCAAAGCCCTAAAGCTCAGGGTTCGTCGTGCTAAGCGGGCCTGGAGGCGGGATTACTGCCCGAACCTTAAAAATCAATATATCACCCTTCTGGCCTTGTATAAAAAATCAATCTTGGCGACCAAGACTGCTCATTTATTCCTCTAAAATCCTAACTGCCGAAAATCAGTCCATAGAAATCTTCTCTATCGTGCACGATCTTGCCTATTCTGACCGTGCTACCCTCAAACCAGCTCCTTCCCAGTCCTTATGTGATTCCCTCAACTCCTTTTTCCTAGATAAAATCTCCAATATCAAATGCAAAATCCCCCCCCTCCTCCTTTGTCGATCCCCAGTGTCCCCCAGTCTCGGCTCGCCTTGATTCCCTGCCCCTCCTTACAAAAGAATCCTTCCTCTCCCTCCTGCCCTTGGTCAAATCAGGCTCCCCTCTGGATCCCTGCCCTGCTCACATCCTGAAACAGATCTTCTCTGCCTGTGTCTGGCCCCCTCTTAATTTCCTTAATAGTTCATTATCACAGGGAACTGTCATTCCATCTCTCAAATTGGCCATCATCCTTCCCATTCTTAAAAATCCCGGCGCCGACCCTTCCGTTCTTGAAAACTATCGCTCCATCTCTTTGCTGCCCTTTCTGGGGAAGGTACTGGAGTGCCATGTGACCAGAGCGCTTGGCACCTTTGTGGAGGAGAACAGGGTATTAGCCCCCTGTCAGGCTGGCTTCACACTCACACTCCACGGAGTCCGTAGTGTTATCGGTCCTTGACAACCTCAGAGAGGGCATGGACACCAACCACCCCCAGGCCTGGTCCTCCTCGATCTCTCCGCTGCCTTCGACACGGTTGACCATTCCATCTTACTGTCCCGTGTCAGGGCGGCGGGGATTGGGGGTTCGGCCTTGGTCAGACTGTCCTCCTTCCTGAGGGACCGCACCCAGGCGGTACGCCTGGGTGACTATTCGGCAGACTTCCGTGCAGTTCATTGCGGAGTCCCCCAGGGCTCCTCCCTCTCCCCGCTGTTATTTAATTTGTACATTGCCCCCCTCATTTTTATCCTTCAACAGATGGAGGTCTCCGTCTACAATTATGCGGATGACCTCCAGCTCATTTTCTCTTTATCCACATCCCCGGGCCGAGTCCATGTCTAACTTCCAATCGGTGATGCTTTTTATCCAGGACTGGATGAACTACAACCACCTGAAGCTAAACCCCCAAGAAACGGAGCTGGTTCTGACAGGTGGTTGCTCCAGTCCCTGGACCCCTCTCTTCTGGCCCCCCTCCCTGGGTCCTCCTCCCCCCCTTCATCTGTTAAAACCCTTGGTTTCAAACTAAATGATCAACTCACTCTTCACTCCCAAGTTAGCTCTGTGGTGTCCTCTTCTTTTCTTTCACTTCGTACCATTTGCAAAGTTTCCCGCTTTTTTTCTTTCTCTGCCTTTAAGCTCATAGTCCTGGCAATGGTAACCTCTCGCCTGGACTATGGCAATGCCCTTTACTGTGGCATGCCCGCCTACAGCATGCGACGACTCCAGCTGGTCCAAAACCAGGCGGCTCACCTGGTCTTCAACTTGGCCAAATCCCATCACTCACTCCCCTTCTCAAGTCCCTTCACTGGCTCCCTATCCGCGAACGAGCCCAGTTCAAGCTGGGCTGCATCACCTTTCAGGCCCAGGCCGGCGTAGCCCCTGCTTTTATCTCTTCTGAAATTAAACCCTACGTCCCTGTCAGGGAGCTCCGCTCATCTGCCCAACAACTGCTCACAGTTCCTCGCTTTAAACGCAAAAAGTGGGGTGGCACAAGATTTTCCACACTCGCCCCCGCTTTTTGGAACTCTCTCCCGGCCCACCTCAGATCTTGCCCTCAATACCAACTCTTCCGTAAGGCCTTAAAAACTTTTCTCTTTTCTCAAGCTTTTTCCCCATAAACCGCTTCTCCCCACTCTCCTTTGCTTTCTGCCCTCTTGGGCTCAGCACCTTATAGCGCCATGAAGCCGCCAGGTGTACGTGCGCTTTATAAATAATTTTAAACTCAAACTCTCAGAGGGTCGAGGAATTTTCACCTGGCTAGGGCTACTAGACTGGGTGCCCCTAATCTGCTGATGGGGGGTTCCTCAGCACAGTGAGCCCTGTGAGGTCCACTGACCTCCCTCAACGCTGCAGCCCTGGGCTGACTCTAGGAGGGTAGAGAGGGGCAGGTTACCTGCTGCAGACTGGGTACCACCTTAGAAGGGTCCCCTGCCATCAGAGGGGCTTTCAGGACAGGCCTGGTCCCCTGGGTCAGTTCCTTCACTAGGGGTAGGATTAGTTCTCTGAGGAGGATGACTCTTACCTGTAGTCTGGAGGGAAGAAGACTGTTCTTCATCCCTTGTGCTCCCTTGTGGAGGATAGTGGGCCATTCTTTCAGCCTCCATCACTCCAAAATTTCCCTGGGGTAGGGCTGTGGCCCTCACAGCCCCACTAACTCTCTCAGGGACGCCCAGCATTCTTAGATGGGCTTTTTGTTCAACTTCAGCCCAGGCTGAAATCTCCAAATCATTGCCCAGTAGGCAATCTACAGGCAAGTTAGGGGACACTACCACTCTTTTTGGGCCTGTGATCCCTCCCCAGCTGAGATTGACTATGGCCATGGGGTGATCTGTTATGACACCATCAATGTTGGCCACCTGGTACTTAAACTCAGGTAAAAGCTGTTGAGGGGGGACTAGTTTCCCTGTCACCATGGTGACACTAGCCCCTGTGTCCCTTAATGCCACAGCTTTCTGACCATTGATTATGGGCTCCTGTCTGTACCTGCCAAAGCATTGGGACCCATGGTAAAAGTGGCAAATCCCTAAGCATGGGCGGAAAATCCGTTCCGCTCGCGGATTTTGCGGATTTTCAGTAAATTCGCAATCCGCGAGATTCGCGAATTTCCTGCAAAATCCGCGAGCGGAACGGATTGGGTCAAAAGTTCAAGCTGACTTTTGTAACTCTTTTAGAATGGTGCCGGCAAGCTGTCAGAGCCCTTCTAAAATAGTTACAAAAGTCAGCTTCAACAGGAAGCTCTAATAGATAAAGTAAAGCAGGTGCTGCTAAAATTCAGTTACACAATCATTAATCACCCCAAACTTGGGGTGATTAATGATTGTGTAACCTAATTTGACCTTCAACTCTAGCACCTGCTTTACTTTATCTATTAGTGCTTCCTGTTGAAGCTATTTGCAGCTATTTTAGAATGGCGCTGGCAGCTTGCCGGCGCCATTCTAAGTGGGGCTGAGGGCAGAAGGGCACAAAAGTGGGACAGAGGGCAGAAGGGGACAAAAAATGAGTGGGGCAGAGGGCAGAAGGGCACAGAAACGAGTGGTACAGAGGGCAGATGGGCATAAAAAACGAGAGGGTGGCAGTGATTAACCAAAAAAAACCAGCGTAAACGCAAAGCGCCT
This sequence comes from Lissotriton vulgaris, assembly GCF_964263255.1. NCBI lineage: Eukaryota > Metazoa > Chordata > Amphibia > Caudata > Salamandridae > Lissotriton > Lissotriton vulgaris. The sequence goes on along the minus strand of NC_141691.1, from coordinate 1,508,332,648 downwards.
CGCAAACACCCGCGAACACGCAAAGTGCCCCGCGAACACCCGCAAACTTGCAAAAATGAAAAAATCCGCAAATTCGCGCAAATTCTTAAATTTTGCGGATTGCAAATTCGCAAATCCGCGGATTGCGAATTCTCAAAATTTGCCCATGCTTATAAATCCCATGCCACCATCACAGACAAAGGAGGCTTTCGAGGGGGACCTGTCTGAACTAGCCCACATCTGTTCCCCATGAGAATGCACCTAACTTTTTGGGTACAACACTACCGCCTGGGGGATTACTACTAGTAGTACCAGGAGGAGTGGTAGGGTTAGTTGGAGGAACATTTTCTTTATTGGCAACTCTAGGGCAACTGGGGACAGTTTTCCAGTGGCCAGGCATTTTACAAACATGGCAATATGGTTTCTTTTTAGGAGAGGAAGGAATTTGGGACCCAACCCCAGAAGTGGATTTTTGGGGCCATGTAGGGGACTTGTCTTTTGATTTATCCCCACCTTTCTCCTGGGACTTGGTAGAATCTTTCTTGTGGTCACCACCTTTATTCTTAGGCCTTACCCTGGTTCTGAGCCATTTGTCTGCCTTCTTTCCAAATTCTTGGGGAAAGGTCAGATCAGAGTCCACCAGGTACTGGTGTAAAAGCTGGTTTTGACAATTACTAAGGATCTGCTCCCTCATAATTAAGTTGTAAAATCCTTTGAAATCATACACCTTACTGCCATGTATTCAATAATCCAGACCCTTGGTAGCACAATCTACAAAGTCAACCCAGTCCTGAGTTTTCACCTATTGGGTATCTCTGAACATTATCCTGAATTGTTCAGTCGTTAGGCCAAACTCTTCAATCGGAGCACTCTTCAGGAGTGTATAATCATCAGCATCCTCTTCTCTAACAGTGAGGAACTTGCCTCTACCTTTGTCTGCAAAGGAGAGCCACAAGATAGCTGCCCACTGCTCCTGGGGGACCTTCTGAACTTTGCAGGCCCTTTCTAGTGCAGTTATCCATTTGCGGATGTCATCCCCAATCTGGTAGGGAGGAACAATCTTGTTTAAATTCCTGTAGTCATATGATCTTTGTCTACCACTAGGGAAGTTGCTACCACCATGGGACCATAGTCCCATGTTTTTTCTAGCTTTTTCAAGATCTAGGGACTCCCTTTCTAAGGCTACCTGCTGTCTTCTAATTCTCAGCTGGGCTTCCTCAAACTTGAGCTGCCTTTCTCTCTTCTCCTTGGAGGATTCCCTCCTATGAGAAGAGACAGAGGTCTCTATAGATATACCAGAATGGTCAGACTCCACAGAAGATATCTGGGCATTCTAGGTGTACCTCCAACTCTCCCTGGGGGGACAAAGATAATTGCCACCTTGGCCTTCCTCCTCATCTCCAGTAGGAGCTGCATGGTCCAGGTCAAGGTGATTGTCACCATCCTGGTTAGCATTAGAGTCGAAGTCCTGGTGGTTTGTACCACCAGCCTCTTCCTCTGCTGTCGCCCAATCCCCACTGCCCGACCCCTTAGTCTCTGAAGCCTTCTGAAGATAATCTAACAGTAGTACCTCTCTGAGGCATTGGGTGTTGGCACTTTTGCCTGTCTTCAATTTCCTCATAGTACACAAGGCCCTCAATTCTAAGAATGGGAATATGTCATACTTGGATGCCTGTAACATACTGACATCTGGCAGGGACCCACTGGTTCCTTGCCTTGGAGACATTACCAGTGAGGTGTGGTGTATGAACCTATCTACTCTAGTTGCAACCTACTAAGCTCTCTTGAGTTGTAGAAAGGGTGTGCTAAGCCCTTTACACGCAACTTTAAGTTCAGTAGAACTTACTGTATTTTAGCTTGTATTATTTGTAACTCCGGTACCTTTACTGGTTTTCAGTTAGTCATTCACTTGAGATTATCTGGTAAAACAATGGCAAGCTGGAATCCCACACGCTGCACACCAGTGTGGCGGAGAGTCCGGGCACGTCTGGAGCAACCAGGGAAGCCCAAGGAAAAACAGAGATGCCTTCATGGGGACCCACCATTTGACGGACCAGTGATCGAGAAGGAGCCTAAAGCTGAAATGCAAGAAGCGCGCTCACGGAAGACTCGTGGAGAGTAGACCCACAATCTTTGGTGCAGATGGTGCCCGGGGCTTGGGCTACAAGTAACCCAAAGCACAACTTCAAGGAATGTGGAGAGGTCAATGCACTAGCAATTGTGCATGGTGTCCAGGGGTTCCGGTTCCACGTCACTCATGAGGGATGCGGGTCTCAGCTTTGCTGGGGACTCGTGTCAACCTCTGAGAAGTCTGGAAATCCTCTTCCTGTGTTGCAAATACTCCATAGGCCGGCGGGAGCTTCGGAAATGCAGACTGGCAAGATGCTTTGTTGGTACCTGCTTGAGCAGGGGAGTCACACCTTGACCCCAAGGGGGATTCCTCCGTCCTCTAGACTTGAGTAGAGCGTTGAAGTTCCAGGATTCAGTTTCAGAGTTTCGTCCAGGTGTAATCTGAAGTCCTGTTGCCAGGGGTCCCTTACTTATACTAGGAAAAGGAGTTGGACATACGCTAGGGACCCACCTATGGGAGGGTCTGGAAAGAGGGTTGGTTACACTCATTTCATTTGTCCAGTTTCATGCCAAAGCAGGGGCTGGTAGCCCCTGCAACCGGTTTAAACTGGGTTATGCACAGGGACACCAAGTGTGCCCCAGTGCAGACTTTCAAAGCACTCATGGAGTGCATCCATCCAGCCGCCATACACTACAGCCTGTCTGGGAGGTGGTTACACCTCCCTGTGAAAGGAAAACTATTGTCCAGGCCTCCCCTTCCGGAGCTTCGGTCAGAAGCAGGGGGCAGGGGAGGCCAGACTCGTGTCTGTGGCTGCAGCATCCATTTTGTGATGCCAGGGCTCTTCTAAACTATTACAGGTTAGACCAGTGTGTCGATGTCTCTCTCTCTCTAGAACGTTGGAATTCTACCCCCACCACCAGGACTGGTGGCTGGGAGGTAGGATTCCATACTGTTTGACACCAAACACGACTTGTTTCCATGCAGCCATTCCAAAGTTAGTATTTAACGGGAGGTTATAATGCACTTAAGAGTTTATGGTCTGGCTGCATCACAGAACAGCCTCAGAGAATAGGCCCTGAAAGCTGCAGAGGGACCCAGCTCATGTATGGTCACCCTCTCACACAAAACCAAGCACTCTTCCTTCAGGATTCATAATGCCTGCCTGCCATAGGAGTGACTGATAGGCTTATATGTGTCAGTGATTAAAGGTACATATAGGCAATCTATATGTTAGTAAGGGGTGCATGCACCACCTTACCCAGGCTGCAGTAGCAGTCCTGTGGTAACATTTTGGAAGGCTCCCCAGGGGTGGAATAATACATGCTTCAGCCCCTGGTAGGCCTCCGGGGTCAAAAACCATCAAACACCAGGAAAATATGTAGGGGTAACCATGCAGTCAGATTCCACCTTCCTACACAAAGTGATTCAGAAACAATAATGTATTGCCTCACTTTTATTTTGAGCACATAGACTGCACCAAAGTATTTTCAGAAGTTCACATTACTATCAAATACTTCCCTAAAGTGCCATGCCAGTGGCATTTGCTTCTGGAAGGGTGGTTCTCACATATTTTAAAATCCTCTTATGTAACTGGAATATCATTCTCTCTATATATGTCTTGGAGCATGGATAACATGATATATATGCACAAAATGATCTGTTCTAAATTGAAAACTTTAATAATAGGGTTCAGAACTGAATTAGACAGTGTTTTTATGTATGGAACACAATAACCCATCCTGAAAAGCCTTTCATTTAGACCATTGTGTTAAATCTACTGGTTGTTATAACCACACGGAGGCAACTACCTTCACGTTGTAATAGCTAGATTCTATGTCAGGAGCGGAGGCTTCTGATTAGGCTGTCAACTTTCTCCTTTATTGTACTCCAGCAGCCATTAAAAGGTATCAACAATCTCAACACAACTACATTTCCCATGAGCATTAGGTAAAATGGAAATAGAAAATGTCCCAGCAACTGTCCAATCCTGGACCAGGGCTCCTCATATCCTCCTCTGCTGGCGCTCTATCCTCCTCTTTCTTCGCTGCTCCAGCAGCATGCAGATGAGTGTTTTTTCCTTGCTTATTTCTATGACTGAATATTTGTCTTTGGCGATTTATTTAGTTTTCGCAGGGTCGCGCGCGTTTACGCTGATGTGTTATCCCTGAAGGGATTGCTGCGGTGACTCTGTGTGTGAGTCACGGGGGCGATTTCCGCTCCTTTCGCGGCTGTGGTGACAGGCTCTGTGCGCGGGCGGCCTCCCGCCGCTAGGGTACCACGCGTCCTTTCGCTGCCGCTCTGAGGAGCTTTCACCTCCCGTCGGGTGCGTGTCGTTGAGTCCCGCTTGGTACGCACCGTCGAGAAAGCGGTTCAACTGACGCGCATCGCGGGGGAAGATCTGTGTGTTGTCTTTGTGTTTGGTGCAGCGATAAGGCTTCGTTACGACTAACAGAGCCCCTGCCTGGAGCCTGAACACTCGGGAGGCGGGTAGGAGATCTGGCGCGTTTTGGGACCGGCCCAGGCAGGCTTCAACCTGGTACCTCATAAGAGAGGTTGTGGGTCCCTTTTACGTTATTATTGACCTCGCTAAAGCGGGAGAGATTTATACCTGAGGACTCTGTTCTACCATACCCCCTAATACACATTGCTGTCTGCTGAGGCAGCGGCAGTATGGAATATGACGAATACTATGAGGAGGAGGAGCAGCAGGTCATGTACCTGCCAGTAGATGACCACTTCTGCCAAGTAATGGATTCCTCCATTTTAAAGGCCGTGACACGGGTCGTGGGACACCTGGAAAAGAAGATAGATCAACTTCAGGTGCAATGCCAACCCCTCGGGCAAGGAGCAGTTCCTGCGGGACAAACGGGCTCCGTTTCCCCAGACCAACCATCGACGAGTGCCACTGACCCCAAGCGCAAACGCTCTGCGGACGCGGGGGTGGATCCGGATGCCTTCTCGCACCTAAAAAAGGCGTTCTTGGACGCAAAAACTGCGGAGGCTCCCGCAGCCTCAATGGACGCGTCATCGGATGCAGCGGGAGATGGTCAAGACAATGCCACCATTGCTGACCCAGATGAGTCACCCCAAACCTCGGATGGGGATGGGGAGCCGGACCACTCGTGGCCTGCAGCTGATCCCACCCAGACGTCCAATCCTGACCCTAACTCAGACATGCTCAACCCGGACGAACTCCTCCACCCACGGTCATCGCACTGGGTTCTCGCCCCTAAGGTGGCGGCCTACATGGCGGCCAGGCTTCGTAAGCCATTGGATCAGGAGGTGCGTAGCTGCCTTCGGGCAGAATGCCCGCGACCAGACTTGGAAGGTAAGGTCGCGGTCACCCCTGAAATTGATCCCAAAATGGCTACCTTCCTCACAAAGTTTGTGAAGGACCCCAAAAAGGGTATAGACCGATCTTGGAGGGCCTGCCAAGATAAGCTCTTGGACACGGTGGGGCCTTTGGCAAAAATCCTGGACATGGCCGAAGATGCCAGAACCTCAGGGTCTTTGATCTCCCCGGAGATTCTTTCCGGCTGGGCACAACGAGCGGTTATCTTCCTGGGAAACGCGAACGTCGCTATTTCCACGGAACGGCGAAGATCTATTTTAATTAAGATAGACCCGAAGTTGGGAGAACTGGCCACCTATGAGGCAGGCACAATGGCGGAAGGTAACCTCTTCGGTGACCCGTTCGTCCGGGAACTGGGTACATTTGTCAATACCTTTAATTCCCTGGACAAGGCCCAGGCGTTCGTGAAGCGAATCTTCACTCCCCGTGTTTTTGGCGCAGCCAGCCGAGGAAGGGGCCATTCATCTGGCAGACCTTATAACAGAGGCTCCTTCAAGCAAGGCGATTCCCACAGGGGACAATACCAAGACCCTGATAAGTTCAGAAACTTCTACCAGACCAGAAGTTATCCCTGCCGCTGCGGTGGAAAAGGAAGAGGAGACGGCGGCTACAATAACCACAAAGGTGAGACTTCAAAATGTCTTGGGCCTGAAAGTGGGGGGCAGACTCCAATTTTTTCTTCAGGCATGGTCTTCGCTCAACTCCGACGCCTGGGTCTTACAGACCGTCGGAGGGTTTCGAATAGAGTTTTCGGGACTCCCCAGGCAGTCAGTACGCCCCAAACCTATCCGTTTTACGGCAGACCAATGCTCACTGATAGACAGAGAGGTCGAGGATTTACTGCAGAAAGGGGCTATCGTGCGGGCGGAACTGCACCCGCGGGGTTTCCTCAGCAATCTTTTTCTCGTGGAAAAACAGGACGGGGGCTATCGCCCAGTGATAAATCTCAAGGAATTCAATGGCTGGCTTATATACCGCCATTTCAAGATGGGGGGTATTCACCTCCTGCGGGATCTGCTTTTGGAGTGGGACTGGATGGTCCGGCTGGACCTGAAGGATGCCTACCTCACGATTCCCATCTTTGCTCCCCACAGGCACTTTCTTCAGTTCAGGTGGGGCCCTCAGGTGTACGAGTTTGCCTCCCTTCCTTTCGGACTGTCATCCGCTCCGTGGTGTTTTACCAAGGTACTGAAACCGGTGGTGTAGCGCTTGCGCATGGAGGGCATCCGTCTTATAATTTATCTGGACGACATGCTCCTCCTGCATCAATGTCCGCAGACTTTGCTGGTCCATCTTCAGAGGACGGTCAACCTTTTGGAATCCTTGGGATTCATAATCAACCAAGCAAAGTCGGATCTTCACCCGCCCGGAGAATGCAGTTTCTGGGTTTCATGATAGACTCAGTGGATGCCACCTTGTCCCTGCCTTCTCGGAAGTTGTCCAAGATCAGGCACAAACTGAGACGGACTCTGGCACGCCCGACGATCCTGCTGCGGCACTTGGCCAGGGTGGTAGGTCTCCTGTCGTCTTCTATTCAGGCGATATTCCCAGGGCCCCTTCATTACCGGGCCCTTCAACGCCTCAAGGCTTTTCACCTCCGCAAAGGCCTTACCTATTCCCAGGTTGTTCCCCTCACGGAAGAGGCAAGAACAGAGATCCGATGGTGGATCGAGCATATGGACGCTTGGAACGGACGAGCGATCTTCGGCTCCAAACCGGATTTGGTGATAGAATCCGACGCCAGCGGCCTGGGCTGGGGAGCACGCTGTGGCGCCGTGTCTACAGGCGGAGTATGGTCATCCGCAGGGAAGGACCTTCACATCAATTGTTTGGAGTTGATGGCGGGTTCCTTTGCGGTGAGGTGTTGGACGAAGGACAGGATTCAGTGCTGTGTTCTTCTAAAGATGGACAATGTAGCGGCGGTGCGCTACATCAACCATCTTGGAGGCACCAGGTCCAGGGCCTTGTCCGAATTCGCCAGGACTCTATGGGAGTACTGCCTGTCCAACTAAATATCCCTGTTGGCGGAGCACCTTCGGGCTCAGCCAACCGGGTGGCGGACTGGTGGTCCCGTCACTGGAGAGACGCCAGTCTACGGTAACTTCGCACCCGACGTGTTCAGGGCGATTGCGGACAGATGGGGTCCGTTCTCAGTGGACCTTTTTGCCTCCAGGCTGGACGCCCAGCTGAGGCGCTATTTCAGTTGGCGTCCGGACCCGGAGGCAACGGCGGTAGATGCCTTTCTACAAGACTGGGGCAGAGAGAGGGGCTATGCGTTTCCCCCCTTTGCGATGAACATGAGGGTGTCCACCCAGGTGAGGAGACAACGGGCGGATCTGGTGGTGATCACCCCAACCTGGAGATCGCAAGCCTGGTTTCCAGTTCTGATGGAACTTTCCTGGGATTTTCCAATCCCTCTACCCCACATTGCAGATCTCCTCAGGAATCCTCAAGGGGATCCTCACCACCTCCTGTCCACGGGCCACCTACGTCTGATGGCCTGGAGGGTTAAAGGCAACGCTGGAAAGTCCCGGGATTTTCGAAAGACGCTGCCGCACTGTTGGCCAAATCTTGGGCAGACAGTACCAACAAGAGGTACCGATAAGCATGGTCTTGGTGGTGTGGGTGGTGTCTGCGACAGCAGATTGATCCAATGGGGGCAGACATTGTCCACGTCCTTAATTTCTTAGCCTCTCTGGCGAAGGAAGGTTTAGCATAAAGGTCAATCAATACCTTTAGATCGGCCATCTCGGCGGGCCACACCCCGCTGGATAACCATCCTATAGGGGAGCATCCTCTGGTTTGCAAACTGTTGCAGAGTATTCGGTTATCAATTCCTCCGGAACCACTCTACTCAGTTTTATGGGATGTGAATAAGGTCCTTAACTTGTTTCGGGAGTGGCCGTCCAATAAATACCTGTCGAGGAAAAAGATCTCAGCGAAGTTGGCAATGTTGCTCTGTCTAATATCGTGCCGCAGAGTCTCAGATGTGAGAGCCCTAGATCTTACAGGTCGTGTCTTGACCCCGGATGGGGTTACATTTCATATTTCTAGACGAACCAAAGGGAACTCCCGGTCTATCTCGTATCCTGCATTCCTGGATGTCTCGAAATTATGTGTGGTTAGGGCACTGAAGGCCTATGAAGTGGCAACAATTGATGTACGCCCACATGGTGTCAAACAGCTGTTTATTGCTCTTACTAAACCACACGGGGCTGTTTCATCCCCTACTATTGCGCGATGGGTGCGATGGGTTATGCAGGAAGCTGGTATAGATATTTCCCAGTTTGGAGCCCATTCGGTGAGAGGAGCAATGGCGTCCAAGGCTTTTTCCCTGGGGGCTCGTCTGGAGGACATTTTGAAAGCTGCAGACTGGTCTTCAGACTCCACCTTCAAGAGATTTTACTTTAAGCCAGTAGTCTCTCTGGCTTCACTGGTGGTGAATAAGCTTTGAACTAGCCTAATCAGAAGCCTCCGCTCCTGACATAGAATGAAAAATTTCCTAGCTAACGTACAGGAAAGTTTTAATTCTATTAAGGAGGCGGAGGCGAGGATTAGCCCACCCTGTCTTCATTTGAACCCTCCCAGAATTGCCACGTTGGGACGGTAAGTAAAATCTTTATGATGCGGTTTTCTACTGAACTGTTGTGGGCCTTGACGTTTTAATGTCGACTGTTTGCTCAATGATGATGCTATGTTCCTAAGTTGAGTAATTTGCACAGTGATACTGGCTAATGCGATTGGACGCTCTTTTCCTGATGACTTACCTAGTCTGCATGTGCCGTAGGTTCTGAGACGGGCAAACAGGAATAACGGTTGAGGATCTGTGGCAGTGTCGCAGGAAGAAAGAGGAGGATAAAGCGCCAGCAGAGGAGGATATGAGGAGCCCTGGTCCGGGATTGGACAGTTGCTGGGACATTTTCTATTTCCATTTTCCCTAATGCTCATGGGAAATGTAGTTTTGTTGAGATTGTTGATACCTTTTAATGGCTGCTGGAGTACAATAAATGAGAAAGTTAACAGCCTAATCCTCGCCTCCGCCTCCTTACTAGAATTGAAACTTTGCTGTACGTTAGTAGGGAAATTTTTCATTCTAGTTCGCCCCTCAGTGATCTAGCCCTCTGAAATATTACATTCTCAAGGGGATCCCTGAAATACTGGTTGGTTTTGAGAATATAACAGTACTCAAAAACATATGATGAACCTACCTATGTTTCTAGCTGTATGTTGAGATGAACCTCTATCCGTTGTTGTTATCATCCTTCTCTCTTACAGCAAACAAGAGAACTTCATGTTTTTCCAGACAGATCTCCACTATGGAATGATTAGTAAAAAAGGGTCTATTCATAAAGGTTAATCGACGTGTGTATATTTACTATAAGTAACTGTATCCTTACTTTTTTAAGTAGCTTTTCTACTTTTGACTATTTACATTTACCTGTGTAAAGTTACTCAAAAATGTAAGCTCACATATCACCAAACCCTGAAATAGAGTGGAGTCAGCAAAAACATCAAATGTGATTGTAAGTAACTGCTACTGGTAACTTTTTTGCCTTTTTTGATGTATAACATAATTGGCAGCAATTTCCACAGTCAAGATGGGAATTTTGTTACGGTAAAGTGTAGGTGAAAGTTTAAAAAATGTGAGAATAAAAAAATACTTTTACGCTAATTTCTAATGTAGACCAAAATACAAAATGTTCCAAAACTATAAATTTCATTTTTATTGAAGCATTGATTTATTTTTAATATTCTCAGTTAAAAACAAATATTTTTCTGATTTTTAAATAAAAAAAGAATCCCACAATAATTAAACAATCTATAATTTTTAATATGTATCTAGAAATATTAAACATGATGTATTAACAAAGTGAGAGCAATATACATTTTTGGAATAAATAATTATGATACATAAATTGCAAATATAAAAAGGCTAATCAAATATTTTTAAAATAAAATAATAATGTTGTTTTATTTATAGACGTTTTTAACATTAAACAGAATGTATTTATAATTTTCAAATATTTAAGTAATACATTTTTTGTAACATTTGTTCCTATAGGGTTTGAATTTTTAGCCCAGCCATGTCCCTCTCACATTTAGTACTAAAATGACATATGTGTATATAGATCTCTGCAGTCGGGGAGGAAATCTCTGCACAGGAAAGATTTGTGAGGAAAAGATACATTCGTGAATAGCATTTTGTTGTATTATACTAGTACTAATGTAGTACTACTAAACCTACTACAAAAAGCAGTTTGTCAATGGGCCTCTCTCTCTTGGATCTCTCATGCTTGAAATCTAGGTATTATGTTATCTGTCTAATTTTTTACTGATTCCTCGATGCTGCAGTTCATAATCAAATTCTTTATTCGGTTATTAAAAAACAACCATAAAAGTACAAAAAAATCACAATTTACAGAATGTCTTCATAAAATACAAGTAATTCATCAACAATCAGGATATAATAGAGTTCCGTGATCTAAAAACATTTTTTAAAAACAAAGAAATTGATGCAACAGTTAAAATATTATCCATACATTGAACAGCTAAAAAAGCAGGGCGACAACGATTTATTTCCATGATCTTCAACAACAGGACAATCCATCTTCGTCCTGGAATTGAATAAAATTTACAGAAGAAAAGGATATGAATATCTGATTGTTCTAAGATTTCGTCACATGGGCATTTAGATAAAACTCTTGTCCAATGATTCATTTTAGGGAAGCTCAGTTACCTGAATAGAATGTTCAATCTAAAACGAGTTAATAAAAAACGCTCAAAATCACTAATTTGTAGTTTAACACACGGCTGCATTTTTGGGGTAATTTTTACCAGCTGATGAGCAACCACCGCTTGTTTCATCATCTCGGCGATAGTTCTATGAGTTTCCAAATAACTCATGCACATTTCCTTTAGTGCTGTTCTGGAAATATCGCACATGGATAACGGTTCTGCGAATTTATTTTCCAGACCTGGGTTAGTAAGAAACTTCCTGACGTAACAAAGCCATCCTACCATATCACAATTATCTAACTTCAACAGGTCATTCAAAATGGAGCGGTTTAATTTACATTCTTCGGTTGTCCAAACCCTATGCCATAACAGAACCGGTGCAACCTTTATTATGTCTTCTAGATATGGTTCTCCAAGTTCTGTATGGCCTACATATGTCAATACGCTTTCAGGGATGGCTAAAAGGTATTTCATAAAAGAGTTTTCCATCACCTGTAATGTGCTCACATTTGCATATCCCCAAAATCCATTACCATATGTAACAATTGATACGCAGGTCGCTCTATATATTGTAAGCATCTCCCTAATAGGTTTTCTACCCATTCTTCTTCTGAAAGTTTTTAAGGCCATTAGTGACTTGCAAAACAATAACCTTCTTGTTTTGATTGCGTTATTCCATCTACCAGTATGGTCAAATAAAACACCTAGGTATGGGAAGGTTAAGGTGAAATCAACTGGAGTAGAGGAGACATAGATTTTCTTTCTCTTTCTAGATGCCCCATGGCCACAATTCATGCTAAAGGTCTTAGAGCAATTTATCCTTAAATCCAGACTGGTCATAAAGTTGGAGAAGGAAGTGACTATGGTTTGCATAGGCATTGGTGTCCTGGCCATTAGGACAGCGTCATCTGCGTATAATAACGCTGGGATTGATCTTTTACCCACAATCGGCATGTTCCTCCCCTCTTATAATGATATCTTTTCCACATCATTGATGTAAAGAGTGAAGAGAAAAGGGGCAAGGACACAGCCTTGTCGTACCCCCTAGCAACTCCAAATGTTTCAGTGCATTCTCCATTTTTCCTAAACCTAACTCTGGCTCTTGCCCCGAGTAAAGTTCCCCGAGAAATTGAATTATTGAGTTTTCTACTCCTAAATTCTCAAGGACCATCCATAGTTTACAATGGGTGACGCAGTCGAACGCTGAAGTCTAGTCAATGAAGGTTAAAAACATGCACCCATCCTTAGATTTAGTATATTTTTCAATAACTATCTGCAGATTCAAGCATTGGTCAATAGTACTCAATCCTTTTTTAAAACCGTATTGAAGGTCACTAATTAATATTTTTTCTTCCGCCCAGATCTGAAGTCTATTCAAAATTACGCGGCCCAAGACCTTAATAGTGGAGCCCAGGAGCGATATTGGGCGATAGCAATGACAGCTTGTTCTATCGCCTTTCTTAAATATCATGACTATTATGGACTCACACCAAGAAGACAGAAGACCAATACGAGAGGTAACATTGAAAAGCTGAGTTAAAAGCGGGCCCCATAAACCGGTATTATGTTTAAATAAATCCACCCGTAAACCATCGGGTCCGGGGGCTTTCCCTGCCATGCTAGCATTTATGCTTGCAATAACTCCCTTAAGGATATGGGTGGATTCAGTGTAACCAGTCTATACTGGGGATCCTCAGTGGTATAATCCATTACTGGTGAATCTTCCTCAGAACTCATTTTTGAATATAATTCAGAATAGTGGTTCACCCAGTCCCTCTCAGTAATAGCTACTTCTATCCTAGCTGGAGCATTGTCATTTATAGGCGGCGCATTTACTGCTTGCCAGAAGGTTGCAGAATCTCTATTTAAAGATGCCTCGCACAATGCTGCCCACGCTTCGTTTTTAGGGTATTCTTTCTCCTTTTCAAAGCCTTCATATAGTCATTTCTCACGGCTTTGATTAGAGCACGATCTTTATCAACAGCTTTTAAAGCGTGTTTTAGCTTTGAATAGGCCCTAGTGCAGGCCGAGTCAAACCAACTAATTTGAGCTGTTTTAGGGTTTTTCAATTCTACCCATAGTCTGTTCTTTATTTGGGTATTAATATCTAAAACATTTCTTATAAAATCTAAGTCATCTATATTCCCATCAGTGCAGGCGTGGAATTGGGGCTCACATTTCTTAATCAGATTACAGAGAAAATATTCAGGAACCACAGTGGTCCATTTCAGCGCATACCCATTTTTGCTGACCATAGCAATATTGTCCACAGGCGGTTTTAAGATGTTATGTCTGCGTGGATCTTTAGGTTTACCCGATATTTCCAGGCTAAGCGGAAAATGGTCGCTCAAAGGATTATCCAGGACTTGGAATGCCTGGATCTTTCCCCAGTGTCTGACCGTCATCATTATAAAATCTATTGTTGAGTTTGCCCCTCTACCGTTAAGGTGGGATCAAAGGAGGTCGCAGATCTACCTATTCTATTCACAAAACCCATGTCGCACCCAAAGATGATATCGTTGAGAAGGTCCCCGCCCTTAGTATGCTCGAAATGACTTAAGCTAACATCATTATCGAGCATTATGCCGCAGGATCCTCTCTCACCACTTGGGCATAGAGAACAGTTAAAATCCCCACCCCAAATGACACATACTTCTTTAAATCTCCCATTTAACGTAGATTTCATATCATTCCCTAAATTTTTAAAAATATCTTCCACTGCCTCTGCAGGGACATTGTTATAAAAATTAATCAAAATCAAAGTAAACACTTTTATCTACAGTTATCCTGATTATGTGGTAGTACATATTATTAAAATGAACCTAATTTTTTCGACAGTTGAACAAGTTAGAAACATATGTGGCTAGACCCCCTTTAGCCCTCCCATAAGCAGAGCCGATAGGTGGTGAAAAAAAAGTTTTGAAACCACATAGATGATGTGGGACAGTTGTCGAGGTTACTTGTAAGCTCACAAAGTCATACATATTCACTAGGTCAGCCCATTTTTTATTTTTCCAATTTAGATTTTAAACCTGCAATATTCCAATACAAAAAAGACCAGGTGGCCCTAGAAAACTCACCACCCGTCAAACTGGTAGCACCTTGGGACTTAAGATTAATCAGAGGATTTACATCTTCGGTTAACTCCATCTGTGTCCCCACCCCACTTCCACTGATTTCCTTATAACTAACCGCTATATCTGTGTGTTTCTCAGATTTCCCTGCTTTTCCTCCCAAGGAATTTAATCCAGCATTTCCTTCAATCAGGAGGAGGTTGGCAGGAGGAATAACAATATTGAGTCAGTCAAATTGCTCCAACCCCTGCAGGGTATCATAATGGTTGAACGTCGGAATATTAAATCTATTTCTATTTACATCACTAAGTTCCCATTGGTGCCATGGTTTTGTTTTAGCTCAGTCTGTATATGTAGGCAGATAGAAGTAATTTAAATCTACACTTTGTATTCCGTTATTAACGCTACCATTACCCCAATCGCAGATAAACCGTACTACCCGTCTTTCTCTAAAATTAACTAGTATACAGTCCCCGGGGAGGTCTTTCATTTTGCGTCCAACCCAGCCCACTCTCCGGACATTTAATATTTCAGCATGAAGATGGAGTGGGAGTGGCCTGTACGTATTGAGCCAAAAAGTCACTTTATTTTTCAGGTCTGAGTAAGTTTCTCTTTTATCAATATTCAACTCAGGCACCCCAGTCAGGACTACAGTGTATGGTACAGATTGCGGGGGCAGATCAATACATGGATGGATAACCTTTTTATTGCTAAAAACCATGCTGCACTTATATTTAACCCAAAGGTTCACAATATGGTGTACTCTTCATTAAAGGTGTGGTATGGAAACTGTGTGAATGTAAAATGCTGTTGTATTTAGAATCTTTACAGAATAAAGACATCTTAGTTCTTTTATAATGTAGCATGAATTTAAGATCCAAATAAACAATTTCCACCCTAATTTTGTGATGCAAAAATCCAGAACCTTTTTATTCAAAACCTCTATAAAAGACCATGTTTCCATGAAAAAAGCATTTTTTGGTTTGTTCAGAACATTTGCACAGTTGACGAATCTCATAAGAAAATATTTGTTTTGTTTACTCACAATGTTGCCACAGTTTGATGAATTTGAAAAAACATAAAAAAGTCTCATCCACCTCAGCTTCATCTGGAAAGTCTTGAGGTGATCTCACAATTGAAACTGAAAAAACAGGGGGGTCCCAAAATACATTCTTCCCATTTGTTTTTCCTTAGGAACATTTAACCTCACTAACGCGAAACCTGCTGAACAAAATGATACCAATTTTGGCAGAAAGCTGAATCTTGGTCCTGAGAGCTTGCTTTTCTGTGTTTTTGTGTAAATGCATTGAGTAATTTCTGAGAAATGAAGACTCAAAAACGTTGTACATTTCCCACCATGGAGGATCTAAAGAGCCAACAGATGTTGGGATAAGATCCGATTGATGACACCACATCAACCATGGTATGACACCAGATATTTAAGGACTGGGCACCTACGTTTCCTGTCCTTGGAATATATTAAAAAATAGGGTAGGGATACCCTCCCCCTTGGGACTTGTGTATGAGTTCCCAAAGGAGCAGCCTGTGGCCGAACACATTACAAAAATAAAAAACGTTGCCTCAAATTTGCAGAGGAACTGTGGAAACTTTTTAAAAAAGCACAGGCCCATGAGGTGACATTTATTAGAGAGGGGAGTGGATTGTGTACCTCACAAAGCCATACTATAGCGAAGGGGATCCTATTCCCTGAGGCCGGCTCCATGATGGTGACCTCATCCTCCAGGACACTGTCTTTTTCATGCCTGTGAGAGCATGGGCAGAGAATACTTCTGTGCTCCCATCTGGTGGGAGCAGAAAAGCTCCCATCAGTTGGTAGCACAAATGTTGCTACCCGCCCTTGCTCTGGCAAGCAGAGAACCATAAAATTGCTACAGAAGGGATGGACCAATGCCATCTGCTGCTGCACCCGGGCTGGGTGTTGGCAGGGGAGCTAGTGGGGATGTGGGGCCATAAGGGCTCCCCTGTTTCCTCAAACATAAAAATGCTGTGGGGTTCCACGGGTGGCCACTGGTGCATATAGGTATGACTCATACAGAAATTAAGTGTTTCAGTCTCTTGCCTTACAGGGTGCCAGTTTGTACTCTGGGACCCTGGGGCTCCCCCTGTCTACCCCAACTTCAACACTATTGTATGGTTCCCATGGTGCACACCAGGCCACCCCACGTTAAAAAAAGAGGACAGAAGCAGTTGCAAGCTCCTGGGTTGGCACCAGCACCCTCAACAAAATTAAAAACTGTGGGTGTCACAGGTGGGACTGGTGCAACCACAAAAAGGAAATAATAAAAAAATAAGAAAAGTAGTGCAACAGCCCCCACAGATACTTAAACAATTACCAATTGTCCTGGGGTCCATAGAATGTGACTCCAGGAAAAGTTATTGTTTTTTACAGGCAACCCCACAGCTTGATCTTTTGCTCTGTAACTTGGGAATGCAGGCCTCTTTTTGGTCTGACTTTATCTTCATTATGTGGTCTGAGGAGTATTAAGAAAAAAGACTGACACATATATAATATTGTTTTAACTATAAATGCTTTATTCAAATGTCACTGAAATAAACAAAAGTTAAAGTGACACTAATAGTTAGATATAGAAAAATATTGAAATTCAATGAAAAAAACAAAGATTCAAGGAACATTATAGGTATGTGCAAATCCCAGTTAAAAAATACAATTTTAAACTGAAATGTACCATTTATATTTATCTCAAATAACTATAGTTTGTGCACTAAAATAACTAAACTCTCACCCGCACTGATTATTACCTCCCAATATTACATCACTCATAATGTGTTCTAAGAAATAATTGATTATATCACAGCAACATTTGAAATAACATCATTGATGACAACACTGTGCTGGGTGGAGGGGGTGCATATTTTTTGAGTAATGCATCCAAAACATCTTCAAGAACATAAACTAAGGCCAGTGGTAAAACCATAATCTGTACAAAATGTTAATAAATGTGCAATTTCAAAAACACATAGAATAAATACATACCATAGAAAAACAATTAACCTAAAACTACACTACAGTGAGGACTATCACACTTGACTACAACACGATTATATTACTAAACAAATAAACTAATAAAACTCAATGACCTAAACTAACTGAACTAATGATATAACCACCCCCAAGCTCTAAAACCCCCAAAAGTAATCATCTGACCTTTACCGGAGAATACGAATGAGGCACTGTGAATTAAGAGTAATGAAGATATGCTACCAAAAAATAAAGCTGTAGAAAATGTCTGCTACAAAACCATTAAAAAGATTAAACACTATTAAAAAAGTGCAAAATAAAAACAAACTATTGCTTATTTTATAATTCTCTATACAAACTTATTTAATATTTACACAAATGTATAACATGTTAATACAATGTAAATGTCTACAAATAGCTTAAAAATAAATATAGAAAATCCAAAAATCGTGTTGCACTTTTCAATATATTTAAAATACATCTGAATATAGAGTGTATACAATAAATCGTATGTGCACGAAAACTGCCTTTTATGTGTTCAAAAGGTTTGTACAAATAGGAGTATGAATATGTTTGGGATTGGCATGTCCTTTAGGATAGTCCTGTCATGTATGCCACCTTTTATATATATTCTCCTATCAACACGACAATAATCGTTCGCAATAGGTGACCTTCTAACTAGGTAGTTTGCCCGTCTCTTCGACATCAGGCTCTTAGTAGTTTATCATAATCCCTGTACCTGAAGCACATAAACATGTCTTCAGGCACTGCATAATTATTCTGTATAATGGTCACAACTTTTTTCATCCTTGGCCAACAGGCCCGCTGTGCATGATCGCATTTGTTCGTAAAAATGTTTATGACTGTTTTCAAAACATTTATAATTGTTTTCGAAACATATCAATTCTAGAAGAAACCCTGAAGTGGCCACTCTTGTATATAAGACCCTTATTTTTCCCTGAAAATTAATGAATTCCTTCCACGCTGACACTGGATCCTGCATGCTGAATCTTCAACACGCAGTGGTCGGTGAGATCCCTTGCGGGGTGTCATCCCCGGAGCAGATACAGGGTTTTACCGCTCTGGTGCTTGAACCCACCTTGTAGAGAAGAACGGACACTTTGAAATGCCTTTTCGTTCACTGCTGGCAACAGTGACTTTTTATTCAGCCATCAGCGCAAATGGCGAGGTGGCCTTGCTCACATATACATATACATACTACATCTAGGCTAGGTACATTTAGGCAAATTATGTAGGGCACATTGTAGGAGTATGAAAGTGCTATTGTCTTATCTTAACTGTATATGTTCACATACCTAGCACTATGGTTGAACTATTTCTACTATTTATTATATTGGTACTTGCAATTTTATTTGTATGCTTCTGTCTCCTGGTTGTCGCAGCAAATATGTTTTACACAAGACTGATGCTGGACCAATAAATACTTATTGAAACGTTGTAACTGCCATCCTGTGTATTTTCGGAGAATTAGTAAACATGAGTGACTGAGTAAAAAGTACTGTACTGTTTTCCACGAGGAATTGGGGTTTGTCATGTTCAGTGGTTGCCAGAAACTACCTACAACACTGTAATATACAGGGGGATGATAGTGGTATTGGAGAACTAGCTGGTCTAACGGCTGACGTATCCTGTGGGGGTGTGCCGAAGTGGTTTGGACACCAAACCCTCAATTTAGCTCTTCAAAAACATGCAAGTTCTGGGGATTTTGAGGAACTACACAACAGGATATGTGTTACAAAATTATGCAGAAATACAAATGAAATGCGTTTGAAAATGTTTTATATTGGTAAAAACTTAGGAACTTTAAAATTATGTTTAAACATGTTTAACAATGCATGTTGAAATTTAAATAAAAATAACATATGCAAAAACAACTAGAAGTAGAGAATTGTACATGTTTCTAAAATAGATGAATGTATTAAGTACAATTTACCTGACAGAAAGTGTCTTTCTTGAATTGCCCCTTTGAACCTAAAATATAAAGCAAATATTGTTAGTAGAAATTTACTGCACATGAATAACACCTACTTTCACCTATAAAACTACAAACACAAAATAAATTGTGAAAACATATTTCTAGCTAACTAAAGTTGAACACACTGAATCAAGTGTTCAATTTACAAAGTAATATATAAAGTATTGCAACTTCAACTTACAATACATGGTACAAAATTGAACACATAAAACAATGAACATTTACTAGTACCATTCCAATCCAAGGCATGTTGGGGAAAGTGTTGGGCTTTAAGAGAAATATATTTAATATTCCCACTCAAATCTAAACCACATAGAGGCAAGCATTGGATTTTAAACTAATTTAATTACGTTTAATCTCAAAACATTGCATACAATCTCATATAGATCCTATAAATATGCACAGAGTGTTAAAGTTCACAGTGTAATTCTATGACATAAAAATGTGATATCTAGAACCTTTCCTGGATCAAGATTCTATCTTCCAATCAGAGTGTCACATTGCTGCTCATGGAGGATGCAGTTATGGAGCGAGGGGGGGTCAATAATGAGTACATTGTCATTAATGCATATACAAAGCACTACATATAATGCCGATCAATAATACTCAACTATATAACCACAGTAGTTTGAACACTGTTAAGAAGGTATGCCTGTTAAATGCCCTACATATCTCTCACTGTTGGGGTTATTGGTAGCATCATAGCATGTTTCCCTATGATTATTACAGATTGCCATTCCCTTTAGCCACTCTGTTATTTTTGGGACCTGGCTCCTCTCCTACTTCGTGGTTACTCTTCTTTTGGCCAAGAGTAATGATAGTACTGCCAATCACCACATTCCCTTAGGGTAAGTCAGTAAACAGCCCTGTCGGGCTGTTTGCGGATCCTCCAGCATGTGATGGTCGGTTATGTTTCCTACAACTTTAATTACTGCTGCCAATATTTAGATATGGGAGGACATGTCTATATCAGATACAAAAAACTTTAAAATTGTTGCCCACCCTATTGGCATATTAGTTAACATGATGAGCCTATACTGTGCACCTGGTGTATTATATGCTTGCTTTATGACTTTATAATTGAATAGTTTGTGCATGTAGTTCATTAAGACAATGCGTGTTTGTATACAAGAAAATGGCTATGGGCCATCTGTCCGAGGTGCCCCAAGGTCTACCTCCCAGGCCAATCTGGCAATTTAGTGCACCCAGGTCTACACTGCAAAACATTACTGTAGAGCTTGGAGACCCATCTTGCCATGTCTGCTGATGTTATCAATTGCATTTTTTGTGAGCATACAATTAGCTCTTCTAGAAAACCTGGTATTTGATCCTTGACAGTGTTTTGCAATCTGACATAATTAAAAATGACCAACATTGTGGTGTTTCCCCTAGAGCAAAATTGGTCCAATGTTATGTATTTCCCATTCACGTGTAGTTGGCCAAATTCTAGCATTGCTTTTTCTGTCAGCGCATTCTGTACACTACACTGTTAAATTAGGGGTAGCAAAGATTATGTAGTAATTTAAGAGCTGTCAAAAAAAGGACACAGAGTCATCCAGCCCAACATGAAGTGGTGAAAATGTTCACCTCTAATTGAGGTTTGCACAGCCCCAGAGGCAACAGGAAGTCCTGTGGTGTACCATTTGTTTGATCTCGTTCTGGGATAAGATTTGGGAGGCCGGCATCAGTATTATACCAAACGTTTACAAGATGCCATTGAGTCACTAAGTAATGCAATTCTGGATCTGAAAAATCACCCTCCCCTATTAGAATAAAGAAGTATCATTATTTTCCAGGCAATCTTAAGTAAGCTTTCACCCTTATCAGTTTGGTTAATGTTGCCCTGAGTGTTGTGAAGAATTTTCTTTTCTTTTTTTTTACATTTTTTTTTATTAAAGAACCAGTATCAGCATAAGACAATCAAAAAAAGGTTTTAAACAGTATAAACAGTATACAAATGGGGAAAAAATATATACCAGTGTTGGAGGATAAGAAAGAAATACATAATAATTCAAGAATGAATAGAATATTATACATATAAAAGGATTAACGAACCATGGAGCAAAAGGAGAAAACATTAAATTCAAAAATAAAGTTTCATTAATCTCAGCCGATTCCACTTGCAATTAACCCAGCTTTCCAGTTAGAGACGTCCCGCCAAATCGCCTCCCCTCGAAGCTTTGCTTTACAGCCTCTGGTGGCAAATGTAGCCGATTCATAGCTATAAACCGCTCAGAAACGAGCTAGCCACATTTGAAAACTCGGAGGAGAAGCTTCTTTCCAACGGGCAGACAAAATTAATCTCAATACCGCTGTACCAATGAATAATAATCTTTCTTCAGATTTAGAAAGTTTTAAAGAATCATCATAACCTAAAACAAATAGGGTATCAGACTCGGGAAGTCTGTGACAAAATATTTTCTCCCAAAATGAAGCAATCATACTTTTTATGACAATAAGTGCAGAGCAATTGCTAAACATGTGTATTAGAGTAGGGGGTCCTTGTGAGCATCGCGGGCATCGAACGCTCTCTCTTTTGCTCCACGCGAATAGTTTGGCCAGGGTAAAGTAAAGATCGAATACTGTTTTGAACAATTGAGCTTTTCGGTTACTAGCCATAAATAAATTATACTCGAAAAATTGGCAACCAGGCCAGAGGTCAGGCGCACTGCGAATGGTAAGAAACTGTATCAAAAAGATTCGTATATATGGTGAACTCTAAGGGAGAAAGGGACATGTTACCAGGCAGTCCCCAGAAAACTCTGAATGAATTCCAGAGTTGTTAAAAAATTAAACAAAGGTATCGCCCTGAGCTCCACAATTGTATAAAACACAGCATTAATTTGCCAAACAAGTATAAGGAACAGTTCCAATCAAGTGCAGGAGTAATGTCTTTCTTGCAACAAAGTATATCCGTTTTAGGAAGTAATCCACAAATCCAATTTTCACAGTATAAATTATTACTCATCTCCAGGACTCTGTCTATGTCAACATCTGGATTGTTAAGTTTCACCGCCCATTTAGTTTTCGTCTGTTCTATATCATCATGTGTATGAGTCAGAAGTATGTCATAAAATTTTCCTACCTTATTTTTTACATTAGCAAATGCCTCAATTATATCAATTTTTGAACGACACATTGTAACACTTTTAGCCCTTAATTTAGCATGTAGTTGTGCAAACTTAAGAAAATCCCCATCAGAAAGACCAAATTTTGATTTCAAGTAAAAAAACAGTATCTGAACCTTTTAGCAAAACATCTATAACTGTTTTGATGCCCATCCTTTGCCATTTCTTTGCTGTTGAATCAAAGTCAAGACCGAATGTGATAGTGGAATGTAACAAAGGTGTATAGCGGTTGATTTTACCAATCTGCATATGTTTGACTACTTTATCCCAGACTATCCAAGCACTTTTTAGGATTTCTCCCTTGTTCTTCTTATAATAACTTGCTTTGGTCCTTCTTAGTAATGCACCTTTGGCATCTTGGCCGATTTAATAGCTCGTATATTGAGGGGATTAAGGTTGTATTAGTTCCATTTACTTCAATCGAGTCTAACACCATAGGATTTAGCTGTTTAAAAAAAGCTGCCCAATGATAAAAAGTTATATACGGTAGCGTAAGTCCACCCTATCTAATGGAAGAGACAGAAAAAAATATGATTGTCTAATTTTCTCATGTTGCCACACAAATTTAGACATACGTGTGTTGATCAATGTAAGAATTTTAGGATCAACAGATAGACGAATAGTTCAAAAAAGATATAGACATCTAGGCAGTATGTTCATTTTCAAATAGTTGACCCTACCTACAATGGAGAGGTAAAGACCATTTACTCTATCCAGATCCGTCTTTATCTTGTCCAGGAGTGGATCAGAGTTATTTTTCACTAGAATCTTAGTATTAGTGCAGATAATCACTCCAAGATAAGTAGCTGTTTTGGCTCTTCTTTGATCTGCACAGACAGCATTATCAGTACATAAAATAATAGTCTTTCCTCTATTGAGAGAAGAACCCGAGCAATAGCCAAATTCTAAGGCCAATCGCTCAATTTCGTGAATCGCCTCGATCGGGTGAGGTGTTAAAACTGCTATGTCATCAGCGTAGTCTAATACTTTTGTTTCAAATTGATTACAGAGAACTGGCTTAATAGCATTACTTTCCAGACATTTGAGAATTAAGGGGTTTATATAAAGAGCAAAGAGAAGGGGCGAACAAGGACACCCCTGCCTTGTGCCTCTTGCAATGTTAATATAACCAGACTCTGAGCCTAACATTAAAATTTTTGCTTTGGGACGTTGATACATTGATTTTATGGATTTCAAAAATGTAGGGCCGAAATTGACACGTGTCATGGCAACCCACAAAAAAGTTCCATGAGACACGATCAAAGGCTTTCTCAGCGTCAAGCAGGATCATTGACATCTGGTCCCCCATGACAGACATGGCATCAAATAGGGCAATAGCCCGACGGGTATGATCTGTAGTCCCCTTACCCGGGAAAAAGCCATGTTGCCACAGAGAGACCAGATGCCCTATGACCCCCCTGAGTCTAAGAGCCATCACTTTTGCATATAATTTGGAATCCGAATTAATCAAAGATATTGGGCGATAAGATGTTAATTGCTCGGGTGATTTCCCTTCTTTGGAAATACAATAATACTAGCCTTGTCCCAAGAATATGGAGGAATGCCATTATACTGAACCCCCAAAAATAGATCAAATAAGAGGGGACATAATTGTTGGCTAAGACTTTTATAAATATCGATCGGCAATTTGTCTGGGCCCGCTGCTTTGCCAGACTCTACTTCTGCCATCGTAATCTCAGCTTCTAGCTCTTCCCTTGCAGTATCCTCTAATGGACTAATAGCTGCCAGATTATTGAGAAAACTCGCCAAAAAATTATCGATATCTTTTTCAGAGGTAACAACGTCTTCAAAATACAACTTTCGATAGTATTTTTGGAATTGGAGGATGATGTCAGGAGCTTGCACGTAAGTCTGCCCACCGTCTACAATTGTAGAGATGTTATTTGATCTGAACCTACATTTTGATACTCCTTCCAACTTGACGGTACGCAGCATTTCTGCTGACTCAGAGGCCTTTCAGCTCTCCCAGCTGTTTTCTCAGCCTACCCATATGGGGGGGACATATCCTCGACCCTTCTTTACTAATCTGCCGGAGACTAAAATCATATCTATTTCTCCATTAGCGTGGACCGACCATTCCCTGGTGACCATTCAATGTACTATACCTGTGACCCCCTCCATCCCTTCGGGCAGACGGGTATCCAGGAGGCTCTGGAACAAACTCAGGCTAGAAGACTTTCATCGCCTTCTAGCTGAAGATCCGCTGGGCCCATTGAATGGCGTGGAAGAGGGCTATGACCATTTTTGCTCTTGGATTACCAGGGCTCTGGACACTCTGATCCCCATCGTATCGAGTAAAATCAGTACCAGAGAGTCGAGTCCCTGGTATGACAGCGCCTTACGTGCCTTGAAGGGAGCCTGTAGACGGGCGGAGAGAGCATGGCGGAAGAAGTATGAGGCTGATTTAAAAACTGCGTATGCTGCTTCCATCAAGATCTATCACCGGGCTATTTGTCGAGCCCGTGCGGCACTTTATGCTGCAGAAATTCGTAACAGCTCAAACCCGTCGAAGACCATCTTCAAGGCCGTGAAAGATCTTTTGGCAAAGCGGACTTCCTCTGTGACTGTGGGTTCCATCTCCCACTGCGAATCCCTTGCTTCTTACTTTCTGGGAAAAGTCCAAGCTATCTACCGGGCATTCCCCAGCACAGGGATTGACCTGGGAAGTTCCAATGGGGCACTACGTCATACTACCCTGCTTTCATTTCCCCCTCTTTCTCCGGAGGGGTTTGACAAACTTGCTTTGCAAGTTAAATCTGGCTCTCCATCGGATCCAGTAAGACCTGCTCTTTTTAGAGACCAGGCCTTTATGGGACGTTCTGTTGTATGTTCCCTAGTCAACCTCTCACTGGAGTCGGGTGTGGTTCCAACTAAGTGGAAGCAGGCGGTGGTGTCCCCAATCATCAAGAAGCCCTCCTTGGACCCATCGAAGCCCGAAAGTTACCGTCCCATTTCACTGCTACCCTGGCCGGCGAAGATAACAGAGGCTCATGTCAACTTGGCCCTGTCAGAACATCTCGCCCGGACCAACGCCCTTGATCCCACACAAAATGGCTTCTGTGCTGGGCACAGCACGGAGACCGCTCTCCTCGTGATGGTAGAACATCTACGTGCGGTGTTGGATGCTGGTCAGACGGCGGCGCTGATATTGTTAGACCTCAGCGCCGCCTTTGACACGGTCTCTCACAGTATCCTTCTGCATCGGCTCGAGGAGATTGGTGTCGGGGGCCAGGCGCTGCAGTGGTTTCGCTCCTTCCTCTGCAATCGTTCCTTCTGTGTTGCCATCCCTCCCTTCAAGTCCAATTTCCAGCCACTGGCCATGGGGGTTCCGCAGGGATCCTCGCTGAGTCCCACGTTGTTCAATCTGTACGTGAGACCACTGGCTGAGGTCGCCAGGCAGTGGGGCCTAACCTTGGTCTCATATGCCGATGACACACAGCTGGCGGTTACTCTCAGCGGGTATGCGGAACAAGATGCCCCCAGGTTTCAGGATGGACTGAAGGCGGTGGCTATCTGGTTGACGGGGAACTGTCTTCAGCTCAATGCCACTAAGACAGAGGTTATGATTGTCGGAAGGGGAGTGGAACTATGGGGTGACCAATGGTGGCCACCAGAGTTGGGACCAACCCCGACTCTGGTGTCGGAGTTGAAAAATCTGGGAGTCTGGCTGGATGCTGGTCTTACCTTCGTAGGACACACCAAAAAAACAGCTGCCTGTTGTTTTGGCCTGCTGAGAGGCTTAAGACCTGTCCTCAAATACTTTGACGCCCCAACCAGGCAGCTGGTAATCCAGGCCACTGTCATCTCTCGCCTGGATTACGCTAGCTCTCTCCTGGTCGGGCCAATCAGGCTGAGCTTACCCGCCTGCAACGGGTACAAAATGCTGCGGCCAGAGCGATTGTCGGCCTGCCCAGATTTTGCTCGGTGTCAAGTGTCCTTCGCTCCTTACACTGGCTTCCAGTGAGGAAGCGTATCCTCTTCAAGGTCCTTTGTTTGACCTTTAAGATTTTGAGAGGTATAGGCCCTGAAATTATGTCCAGCTTTCTTTCTTTCTATGTCCCGACACGCACCCTCCGTTCCCAAGGCCAGGCCTTTGCTGTAGTTTCTAGATACAGGCTTTGCCGTGTGGGGGGACGTTCCTTCAGCGTCAAAGCTGCAACAACTTGGAACTCTCTACCGGTTGAAATTCGCCTGCTGGAGGACCTCACGGCTTTCCGGAAAGCCATAAAAACCTTTCTGTTTTAGTTGCCCCCTCTAGTTTTCTGTTAGTACCTGTTGTGTTATGTCTTACCTTGTCAATGCGCCAGGACGCTCCTTAGCTGGAGTAGCTGTGCGCACAACAAATAACAATAACATAACATAACATAACATTTTGACGGGTTCGAAGTGCAAGCTGCTTGAACACCTTTTCACCACTTTCATAGACCTTCCTCCCATGAGCTCTGTAGGTTTGGGCGGCTTTCTGGCTGAGATTAGTATTAAGCTCAGCTTTTAGAACCGCTACCTGGAGCATTTGGTTGCTAGCATCTCTACCCTGTGCAATTAAGGAAGTGTGGTCTAACTCAGCTTTAGCCAGTGCTGATAGTTTTGCTTCATGATCGTTTCTTGATTTTGTTCTGGCAGAATATTGAAAGCTAGTTATCTCTCCCCTTAAAGCGGATTTGTATGAGTCCCACACTTTATTTCTAGAGGCACTAAACCGATTTATATTAAAGAACTCTTCAGTCCAAATCTTAATGTGAGTAATAAATTCACTATTAGAGAGGAGTTTCCTATAAAACGACCAGGACCGCTGTTGAGTGCAATGTGTGTTAACTGTAATCTTAAGTATGAGTGCGTTGTGGTCGGATATTATTCTTGGGGATTTATTGGTTGTTGCATGTGGTGCTAGGTCTCCAGTAACCAATATGTAGTCAATCCGGACTTGTTTTTGCTGGGGATGTGAAAAATAAGTAAATCCTGAGTCGTGAGTATTGTTTTGGAGCCAGACATCAATTAATCCATAGTTACCTATAAGTCTTTTAACAGCCTGATACACTATGGGTTTACGACCATGATATTTTTGTTTGGAGGTAGTATTGGACAGTATTGGTATAAGTAATGTAATAAAATCGCCACACATGACTAGTGGGCCCTGCCAGGTGGCCAATTTAGACTCAAGTACCTCAAAAATGGTAGGATCATCATGGTTTGACCCATATATATTACAGATAGTAATTCCACAAGCAAGTTTAACATTAGCCCACCTACCCTGAGGGTCTGAAAGATAGCGTAGTCCTAACCCAAGATTTGTTTTGGCTAAGACTGCCACGCCCCTTATATTCGAGGACTGTGTAGAGGCTACCAATAAATTATACCCCTTCAAATTTAGCCATGATTTCTTAACCCATGGAACATGGGTTCCCTGAAGGCAAAATATATCAACAGGATTTAGTTTCACTAACTCAGCCAAACGTCTTTGTTTATCCCCAGATAAGAGCCCTCCAACATTCCAAGTTTAAACACTTAATCTACCCATTATTTATAGGAAAAGATAGTAAGATCACTTTAAGCAAATAAGATTTTGATTTGGGACATTTTCCTAGCTCCAGTTCTACTCCATTTAGCTTCCCCTTGCTTAAGCCTTTAGCTGATAAACCTGGTTCTTTTTTTTCTTTTTGTGCTTTCACCCCCCCCTACTGACCCCCCCCTTGCCCTTCCCTGCATCCCTCCCCACCCTACCCTCACACCCCCATTACAACCCCTCCCCCCAAATAGTGGACAGTCAGACTCAGCCAGAGTCTGGGTGATGCAGTCACAGCACGACATCTAAGCTACCGCCTTTTGCAATACCTAAATAATAGCAAATGAAAAGAAAACCAGAAGTTGCGAATAGAAGGAACCCCTGATAGTACCCAAAACTAACAGCAAACTATTAATGTTGAATGAAAGCCGTTAAATCATAGAATTGAGTTAGAACAGTGCTTCCCTTTGTACCAAGTTATACCCTGATTATAGCATAGTCAAACATACAACATTAATATAAGTCGGTTCTAAGAGAGTTCATCAAGGTAGGCCTTTGCTTTGATTTCGGATTGAAAACATTTTGTTAGGCCACCATATATAATTTTTAGCTTTG
Organism: Lissotriton vulgaris; assembly: GCF_964263255.1. Classification (NCBI taxonomy): domain Eukaryota; kingdom Metazoa; phylum Chordata; class Amphibia; order Caudata; family Salamandridae; genus Lissotriton; species Lissotriton vulgaris. The sequence continues at coordinate 1,508,304,172 of NC_141691.1, read as the reverse complement.
CAGGGTTGTTCAAGTAAGCTTGAGCGCCTTTTTCTTGGAATGGCTTAATCAAAGAGCGAAGCATCAGCGCCAGCGTCTCTCCACAGTAACGTGGCAAAAGTCTGGTCTCGTAAAATAGGAGAGCTCATTATATACCGCCTTATGATCTGGTCTCGCTCTATCCGCCACTGACTGCCTTAACAAGAAGTTCCCAAAATATACTAGAATAGCTCTGGGATACATCCCGGGTTTCGAAGGCATGTTAAAAGGCATCCGATGGGTACGTTGAATTTCGGCTTCCAAGTTCCAGTTTTTGAGGTCAGGAATAGACTCCCTGAGTAGTTTGACTACAAAAGCTCAAGAGTCTGGCCCCGCCATTTTCTCCGGGATTCCCAGAATGCGCAGATTGTTGCGACGCTGTCGATTTTCGAATTCCTCCAGCTTCCATTTAATGTCTACGAGTTCAGCTTCCTGAAGTTTAATTCGCTCAGCATTCAGAGTGGCCTCTCTCTCGTTCGTCACAACCCTGACTTCCATCTCTGTAACTCTTTCCCCTATCAAGTTGCAGGACTTAGAGAGTTTCCTGACAACTCCTTGCATTTTACGAAGTGCAGCCTGCGATCTCTTACTGTCCAGAGCTGTCTCCTCCCTATGGGTTGCAATAGCCTGCAAAATAGTTTCTACTGCTGATTGTGATATCTCTGAGGATGTTGAGTTAGTAGGGATCTCACCCGATTGTGACACCGGGTTAGGAACTGTGTGATTATCGATTTGGCCCCTCTGTATAATCCTAGTTGTAGGTTTGGGTTTGGCTCTGATCGTGTTAACATGTAGATTCTGCTCATCAGAGCTACCCTCAGAAGAGCCGAGCATTGGTTCTGATTCAGATTCTCTGTCTACCGAGCCTTCAATAGAATCACCTTCATCTGACCACTCATCCACAACATTAATACCATTCTCATCAGAAAAGGAGTAGAACTCGCTTGGCTCTTTATCTTTCTCTTTCTCTTCTAACAAACAAGTCTTTAAAGAGCTCTCCCCCGACATAATTTGATCTGACACATGGTTCCCAACCAGCACACCAGAATTGTCAATAGGGTGTAAAGAAGAAGGTGAGTTCGAAAGCCCGGCGGGTATAACTGGTATAACTGGTGCTGGTAGTGTAACGAGCTCAGCGGACAACAGCTGAGTTGAATGATTTGCCCTAAGCGGAGTTAGATCAGTTAGATCAGCTTGTACCCCCAATACATTTTCCCCTGCCCCTGACTCCTGACTTTCCAGCTCTTGGACCTGACCAACATCGCTCGCCGCATCGGGTGTAATAGGAAAGGGAGTATAAACAGTTTGCGACTGAGCAATCTCAGCTGCTTCCATGTTACTTACAGTTGTAGTGACCATTTGGAGGGGCTGTCCTGGAGCAGAGGTAGCAGAGGTGGGAGAAGTGGAAACGGAGGTAACTCCAACCAAAGGGCTCAGTGTAGTCTTCTGAAATTCCTCAAGCTCTGCTGGCACAGTAGAATTCCCGGTAATAACAATATTTGCATCCAGGCTAAGAATATTTTCCTCATTAGCTGAATTATTCAATATATCTTGAATGGTCTCTTATACCAGATTTTTCTGTAATCCACTCTGCAATCCTTTTTTAAGAAACAAATCCAAAACAGTACCCCCGGTTGAATTTAATTTTTTTCTGGCAGCATGTACATCCTGTCTTGAAGTTTGCTCAGAGGTGGCTTGTTGTTTTCTAGCCTTAGATTTTCCGGAGTTAGATAAGGCATAACCTCCTTCCACATCGTCGGACAATGTTTTCACTCAGCCTCTTTTCGGAGTATTCGGGCAGCTTTCGCAACTCGCGCTCTGGTTGCCGCAGATGAGGCAGCAGACTTCGGCGGCATGATTGTAGCAAAGTCTAGGTCAGGATCTGGTGCCTCTGTAATACCCTCGCAAACAGAAGATTGAAATTGAAGCGTTGTCCCGCCGTCAGACAATCGGGGGAAACAATGTAGCCTTGTTCGGAAAATAACGCCCGATGTAGCTGAGTTTGCTGCGGCGGCCATGGTTATGTTCGGATTCTTTTCTGCCGTATTGGATCTGGGTCTCGGGCAGGAACCGAAGCCGAAGCAGCGGGAGATCGGAGACTTGAGGCATAGCTAGTCGAGGTAAGCGGCTCTCCCGTAGTTCTGTGGGAGTATGGGAGTTGGAGTTGATCGCAGAACTCGAGTAACAACATACAGAATTTTTTTCTCCAAACAGCTCGCTTTACATTCAATAGTTTAGGTTTGATAATGCAGGAGCGTGAGCGTGAGGTAACGAAAACTGTACCTCTCCTTTCACATTCCCCTGGAGCGCGGAGCGTAGCTCAGGGGTGGTGCTGATTTCGCAGTCTACGGACAGACCGCCATCTTGCCCCTCCCCGAGATTCCGTGATGTGCATAGCGAAGAATTTTCTTTTCAGGGATTTGGAAATAGTTGTAAAAAGTTATAAGAAGTTTAGTAATACAATCATTTTGATTAAAGCCACTCGGCTCACCAGATACAAAGGCAAATTAATCTCCTTTATATTGGGTGGGAAATTTTTCTGTGGGTGTTTCACAAATAATAACATTTCTAGCTAGTCGATCCATGGCCTACATCAATAGTAAAGGTAACAGGTGGCAACCCTGTATAGAATCATCTGGCTTTCTGAAAGGGATCAGACATCAGTCCATTAGCGCAAACCTTGGCTGTGAACTGTGCATATAAAAGTTGTATCAAAGCCAGAAAGGTATTTGGTAAGCCATATAGCTTGAGGGTCCCAGTAGAAAAGATAATTCCAGAGAGTCAAGAGCTTTTTCAGCATTAAGGAGGAGATCCACCACCTTTATTTCAGGGTTAATATAGCCGATCACTGCAAATATCATGTGCAGATTAACCAATGTGGCACAAATCCTGACTTACCAGGAGATACAAATCTCTCCAAAATCTGGGAAAATACTTAAGCCAAAGTTTTGCTAACACAATTGATCAATGAGAGTGTATGGTAGGAGGTATATCTAGGGGGATCTTTCCCCAGCATTAACAGTATGGTTGTGTTTGCTTCCTGAATCAAAGGTGAAAACTCTCCATCCTGTGCGGCGTTAGCATAGACCTCTATAAGATCTAGGATTAGCATATGTTTTTATGGTTTATAAATGTCAATCATTACACCATCAAGCATATCATCCAGAACTTGGCATTCAGACTCATCCTCAACCTCTCACACAGAACTCACAGCACAATACACATCAGAGCTCCACTGCCTTCCGATAAACAAGCATGCTAATTTCTCACACCTCATACACACATTCAAGGCACTACACAACTTAAACCCTGCCTATCTGAACAGACACTTTTCATTCCACCAACCATCCAGAGACCTCTGTTCCACAGGTCTCTTATTCAAACACATCCCATGCCTTCACAAAACCAGATCAGGAAAATAGGTGTTCTCTTACATCACTCCTGAAGTAGTGAACAGCTTCCGACTCCATATCAGAGCCTTCTTCTCTCTTCTTGAAGTGTGAAACAAGCCCAAGACCATGATTTTCAATTAAACAATTGTTAGAAATTGATATTCTGGTTGGCAGAGGCATGCACCTTTGCCAGGAACACTGATCCTTGTCAGGGTGGATCACAAACACACCCTAAATTAACCTGTGCTTACCCTCTAGTAGCTTGGCACAGAGCCGGCACGTTTAACTTAAAAGGCAATGTGTAAAATAATTATGCAACACATCTAACAGTAAAACAGTGAAAACAACAGAAAATGACTCCACACCCTGTTAGAAAAATAGAACTACATTTCATAAAGAAAATAATACCAACACACAAAAATCCAGTATGTAGAGTTGAAATATGACTTTTTAAAGAATAAACTGTAAAATAGAGCTTAGAATCTATAAGTGCTTAAATGGGATATCTGGTCATGCTGAACCGGAATAAGGTCAAGAGATCAGGCCAAATGCAATGTAGTGTGAGCCGAATACCGGGACTCAGTGAGGCCCGCTGAAAAAAAGTGCCTTAATCCTGGTTTGCATCAACAAAGATGAAGGATGCATCAGAGCGATGGGTCAATGTTCCCCAAGCAGTTGGGCTAATGCATTGATTTTCTCCCTGCAACAGTGGTGATGCAACAGTTCTGAAGGGTTGAACTGAGTTGCTCCATGCAGTAGAGGTGATACATTGATCTTTCCCATGCAGTGGCGGTGACACATTGGTTCCAAAGCAGTAGGTCTGAAGGCAACGTCCGGGGGTTCGCCACACTGTAGGGGTGATGAGATCTTCAAGAAGTGGTGCAAATGCATTGTTTCTGTAGCAGCGGTTCCGAAGATAATCTGCCTATCAAATTCCTGCAACTGTGTCGATGCGCCAATTCTGCTCTCACAGCAGAGTGTTTGTCAGCTCTGAAGTAGCGGACACCTCAGGCCCACTTCCAACAGTCCAGGACTGGGCAGGGCAGAGCAGACTCACACGTTGCAGAGTCCAGGAGTAAGAGCAGGTTTGAAGTAAGTCTTTCATATCCCGGATTTTCAGATCAGGAGGCCAGTCAGCAAACCCTTGGAGTCACTCTGGCCTCAAGTGATGAAGGTACAGTCCTTCTCACCCAGGCAGGGGTACAGAAGGAGGCAGAGCAGCACAACAAGGCAGGTTTCCAGCAAAGCAAAGCATTAGTCCAATCCAGAATTTATTAAAAAGAAAAATCCTAACATCTGAGCTTAGCCTTTCATCCTTCAGAGGTCACTAAAATGAGTACCATTGAGTTGGGTAACAATAAAAATCTGTTATACAGCGCCAAGAAACCCTTGAGTGAGTGTGCACTTTACAAATACACATCATGTTACGTTATTTAGAAGATAAAAGAATATTAGAAAATACTATTAGCGCATGGTGAAAGATTTTTACCCAACGAAAGAATATGAGTGCTATGAAAAAATTCCATTTGGCTATGTATTCAAGTAGGTTACACATTGAAAGCAAGGTAAGGTAACGTAAACATTGTATTTATGTTAATACAAACCATCAGCAAATACAAAATCTGCATGCCTGCAAAAATAAACACCAATACACCCACAGTATATAGTGCCATATAATTATCTTAACATTCCTAACATCCACTGAGCATCCAAACAATATACTATCCCTACTTCTAATACAAAACATGTGTTTCATCTGCTTACAATATACATTTAAAGAAAGGCACAAAACCAAAAGCTATACCTCAGATGATTAAGTTAACAATTCTAAAATAATACAATGCCCAATTGAGCATATTTCCAAAGATATATGATTCCAAAAAATGGTACATCCTTTTGAATAATAAATCATACAACACTGTGTCCTAAAACAGTCATATAATTTCATATAATATAATCCAACAAAATGTAAAACAAAGTTAGAGTCATATATGCTGTAAAAAAATACTTTACTATGCCTGCTTAACTAGCGTATCATAAATGGGTAAACTTGGCAGTTACGAGTTACACAATAAAACATTTTAGGATATACTACCCAATAAGAAGCAAACACCACAATGAATGTTCCTAACTGACCCTGCCTGCTCAATATTATTCTTGCTAGCAAATAGACAAAACTATCTATAATCCTTTGCTGCTAGAGGCTGACTACCAATAATCAAAAGGTGCTCCACTTGATCCATACATTTGACAATATGTGCAGACACCATGGGAAAATCACAGCTTTAGCATAAAAAACTGCTTGTCGACCAGCAGCGCCTGCTCCATCAGATCGGAGGAGCGCCAACCCCTGCCACCACAGACTAATAAAATAATAATAAAACAGGTTTTAAAACCAATTTTTATTATCCTTTTATCTTAATCCTCTGGACCCGCCCCCAAGACTCTGACAAGTCTTTGGGTTGGGTTCAGGGAATGACACTGCTGGTGGATGAGGTGTTTGGCTGATAGTGTCAGGCCATCTAAACCCTCATGTGCAGTGAAGCTCTCTCCAACCCTAGCTGCGGTGCTGGGGTTGGAGAGAGCAGGCACATGTTCCCAGTTTGCCTGGGAGCGCAAGTTGCCAGTGTGCAGGCCATTCCTATGCTTCTTTCATGCGGTCTCAGGATTGGGTACAGTGCATTTTGGGAGCCGGTGCCCAGAATCAGGAAGAGCACAATTTGGCCAGAGACTTTATTAACACCTTGTGTTGAGGTAAGTTTATTTTTTGTCCTAAACTATCTCCCCCTCCCGGCCTGACCTGCCACACTACAGCAGGAAATGGGCTGCTACTGTTGTCGACAGGTCCTTATACTAAACTGTGGAATTACCGAACATGACCAGTATCTTTGTTCAGAGTTGGGACACAGACAGATGCACAATAAGTGCAAAAATGTTTCTTAATTTAGTAAACACAATCTACATCTATTGTCGAGTGGCGCAATCTCTAGTTTTGGCAAAAAATCTAGTGAAGCGAAAGAGCGAAACCCAAAAATGCATTTGCCTGATTTAAAAATACCGACTATGACCTTAAGTTAAAAAAGTTTGATGCTGTGATCGTTTATATGATTTTATGAACATCCAGCTATGACTTCTTTTCACAAACGTTGCATGTCCCCATAACATGTTTATGTCGAAAAGGTGAGCCCCGAATAAAGAGATGGAGTTAGACGACTTACCTGAACTTCTCCAGTGATCAGCAATTACACCTCTACCTGAAAAGGAAAGAAAGGAAGCCATTAAAATACAGGAAACATCAAAGAAACTGAAAGTAAAAGAAGCAGTAATATTAAAAAAAAGGACTTTTCCTTTTTTCCGGAGACCAGAAAAATCCCAGAGAGAAGAAGGACTCATTGGTATAAAGAGGGAGGGCATTGAGAGCAAGAGAGGGAGACACACAAGAGAAAAACTGAAACAGCCTGCCACCCAACGAGCGAGAAGAAACAAAAAAAAGTAGAGTATAGAACGTTTGCTAGCATTTGCACAAACTCATTCAGTTCTGTTATGGACACGGAGTAGAGAATTATACTCCTCTTCCTTTACTACTCTGAAACAACAGCCAATAAGAAACATTTTACATTTAAAAATAAACACACATTCCATGATGCTGTGTCCAATAACCATCAATCATGGCCCAGTAGCCCATATAAGTACAGTAAACACCATTTTGAAAGCCACTTTCTTTGCTCGAAAGTTCTTGAATACCAACATAAGTTCTCATAAGTGCTCATAAGTTCTTGAATACCAACGAAAAACAAAGTGAAGTCGAAGGGACAGCTCCATCGGATATCTTCAATCTGTGAGCAACAGCTAAGTCAGCAACAGGAGCACAAAGCGCCAACTTTGGAAATGATGTCTGTAAATGTTCAGTCCTTCTTTTGATCGGAACCTATAAAAGAAATAAGGCACCATACTATCCATATACCTAGAGTAATGAATACGTATAGGCTAGCAAAAATGGAAGAGCAGTCAAAATCGAAATATTCCAAATCAATGACATATTCTTGGGTGGGATAAACCTCACCTCTGTCTTCTTAATAGGCCTGACAAGTCTAGGAGGGAATTCCGGCAATTTTTTTTATTTCAGAGCTGTAGGTTCTGATTAAGCTTACTTAATACCACTGAGGCAATATCACCCACTGATTTGTGATAACATTGTTTAAAAGTAGAATCAGATGGCCAATCAACTGATTTCATGATATCTTGAATAGCTGAACCTAACATAAAGGATTTAGGGGCCAGAGTGTCTCAAACAGAATGAGCTCCAAACACCTGATTGTCAGTCCCAGCTTTACTAATAATTCAGATTTTATCCATCTGGCAATAGTGGCAGATGACGCTGCTTTTTAAAGGTCTGGTAAAGCAATCAACTATTGACCAGTGGTCCCGTTTCACAATGCATGCGTTCCTTCTTCATATGCTTTTAAATATTTGACTTCACACATTTTATTGGTAGTAAGACATGCATGCTACCCAGCACTTGGAAATTGTTTTGGTTCTGCCATTAATAGTAAAAGAAACTCCTTTAGAAGTGAATACCCTACCTGCAATGTCCACAACGCTCACATCCGAAGTCCTTCTATGTGTGGAGAGACACAACAGCATGGCTAGCTTAGCCGAACTGTATTCTAGAAAAATATAATTACTCAGTCATCATTCAAAAAGATTTAAGACCAAATTCACATTTCATAAAATGGAGTATTTATGTTTGAAAGGATTAGTAACTCTAATACCTTGACGAAGTTTACAAAAGACAAGATGCATCCCTACCGGATTATTACTCACTTGTACATTTCCTGCTGAAATATCAGAATTAACATTGACCTGTATGATAAACCTTCAGTGGCTTCCTGGGATAAGAAATTCACTATGTGAGATATTTCTGCTGCCACGCGATCCAAGTCCCATTCCAAGCACCAACCCATCCAGCATCTCCATGCTGAAGAATACCTCTTCCTAGTGGCAGAGGCCCAGGCACACTTAATGAATTCGGAAGCCACATCCAAAATACCTGGTGAACTCCACTGTTGCCACAAAGCCTCTAGGCCATCAAGGACCATTGCTCTGATATTACCATTGGATGTAGTTTCCTCTGAGGGACCTTGGGCATCGTCCGAGACTAAGGAAGAAGTAGAGGGGAATCGCGTGTCAACTCCAAAAGGACTGTAAACCAAGGATGTGATTTACACACACAGGTGACATGCATCACCTCTGCTACTTGTCACTTGATTGGAGTTACTGCCATAGGGGTAATATTGCAAACAGGTGAAAAATATAATTTAGGCCCTGTGCCCAATCCTGAGAAAACGCGCCCCTCGCATTCACTAACGGATCCGGCCTCCAACTAAGAAGCTCATCTATTTGATGGTTCAGTCTGGAGGCAAAGAGGTCTACCCTGCAGGCACCCCAAACATCCTGGGTTGACCTGAACAGACAAGGATGGAGCTTCCAATCTCTTTAACCTACCAGGTATCTGGAGTTCCAATCTGCCACTTTGTTAGATTGTACAGAAATGTATTCTGTCACTACAGATATCCTGTGACTCAGGCAAAAGTGTCAAAAATCCTTGGCTATCTAGACCAGCACTTGTTGATGTACAAGAAACAGTCAGCTGAAAGGCATGGCCAGAAGCGGGGGAAACTAGGCTGCACACTAGAGCAGCTCCGGCATAACACACCTGGCGAAAACAATAGCTGAACATCTATCCGAGTTATACCGAGCCATTCCAGGGGCTGCTGGTGTTAGTGGGTGCTGGGACCCCTCTTTGCAGCAATCACGATGCATTTTGGCCATTGCATTCCTGAGATATCCTCAGGGTCTGTGTGGCGGCTGCGCAGTAATGGCGCCGCATCCGTACTAAGTGGAGCGGCCGCACGAAGAAAACACCTATTATGATGGCAGGAGTGGCAGAAACATGCAGGCAGCACCAAGATCCTCAGCCGCTTCTGAAAAACTGGAGAGGATCCTGAAGGGCTCTGTATTTAGAAATGGAGATGGCTTCGATAGAAGATGAGTACCCAGTGATGCCGGCTGGTGAAGGAGGGGCTACCGAGGGAGCATGAGGAGGCCAGAGCACGAGGCGCTCTGCAGAAAGCCCCCGAATAACAAAGCGGACATTGTGGGTGAAGAACGGTGCAGCACTGGTATACCGCATGTACTAAGGTCCAACAGGACCGCCGACTTCAGTGGCACTTTCCTAACTTGCGACGAGTGTGCCAGCTCTGAACCCTCCCCCCATGGGAGCACACAGATTGTGGTAATAAATGAGCAGGTGGAGGAGCGATGCGATCAGCTGAAAGAAGACATACCGCAGGAGAGCCCAATGTGGACACAGATGGCCGGTAGTTTGAGACTGACGTCGCAGCTCCACTCCCAAGTAGTAGCAGAGCAGGTCACATGGTCTGCCGGGTATTCTGTATTGCTAAGACCATCAGACCCGGCCATGGAGAGGACATGGTGATCATTTGGAGGTGACCTGGCAACATACAGGGGTTCTAAGGAAGTGGACACACTTGGGAGCAGCGGTAATTCCTTGCTGGCACAGGAGTTGCTTCCCGGGGACTGGCTGATTTTCCTGGACTTGCCCAGACCAGAGAGAGGAGCACAAGAGACCGAGCTGGTTGCGTTGTGTGGGTTTGGCTGGTGAAACCTGACTGGCCGGACGGGGCTGCAGCCCTGGAGCAGGCGGCAGTGAGTAACCAGTCGAGTCTGGGCCCGGGCCGGTGTGGAGATGGGAGGCAGGAAGACCAATCGTACAATGATGCAAACAAAACTCAATAAATATGCATGGTAGAAGAAACTGGATGCAAAGGATAAGATTCCTGAGGGTGCACACAACACCACAGTAGCGTGGCCGCCGGTCACACTGATCTGACCCTCAATGATATAATGCTAGCCATTACGACGGTCCGGACCTCCCTGGAGTCCAGGATAGACAGTGTTTCATCTGAAGTTTCCCTGCTCAGGGCGGACATCAATAATATGAATGCTAGAATCAAGGAGGTGGAAGCTACAACTGTTGAACTGAATAATGACTCAGCCACACCTCAAAAAAACTGGTTAAGGAACTCCAAGCCAGCACTACCAGGATGGAAGCCCAATTAGATGACTGAGAGGGCAGGGCCGGATGAAATAATGTGCGCATTCTGGGTGTGCTGAGCGGGAGAAGGGCCAGGCGACAGACCTGTTTGTTGAGGACCTTATGAAAAAGCATGGGCCTGTCCCAATTCTTCTCAATTGAGCAGGCGTTGAGCAGGCGCACAAAGTCCCAGGGGGGGGGAGTCCAAGACCTGGGGTGCCGCCCAGATCTATTGTTGCACATGTTTTCAATTTTCGGGACAGAGATGCTATATTGAAAATAGCACGTTTTTTGCCCCAGGTCAAATAGTAAGATAATATTCTTTCCAGACTTTACGCTGAAGGTCCAAAAACAAAGTCAGAGTTTCCTTGAAGTTAAAAGGGCTTTACATGTGAAACAACTCAAATACGCGATGCTGTTTCAATCCCAAATTGCAAGTTGAGGAGGAAGGAAAGGTATGGTTTTTCAACAGCCTGGACGAAATCTAAAACTGGCTGGACGGGTGGCGCACGCCGGGAATCGGTTGCATTGCTAACAGCGTGGGCAGACAAACTGACCCAGGCAAGAACATGGGCCAATGATTAAGTCTGAAACTGGCATGGAATGGATTCCACAAGGATTACCTGTGAGTAATGCACAACTGCTGGCTGAATACAGACGACATACTTTGGAGCACTCGCCCGTTTGAATGCAATCTAGACCATTGCAGGCGCAGATGGCCGGAGAAGGGCGAGCAGACTAACAGGGATCTTCTGTGAGATTCCGAGGACTTTTACGTAAGAATACTGATGGGACTGGATGGAACTGTTTAACTAGGCTCAAATGCTTAGGGATGGTGGGTGGGGAGAGGTTGAACCATGCGCCACATTTTAGTTTAAATGTACCAATGTGGACGACTGGCGCTCTGCACATTGGGGTGGTGGGTAGTTTTAAGCCTACTGTGCAGTGCTGCAGGAAGGGGGAGTTTAAAAGGGTGAATTGTTTTTAACACTACATGTTGAGTGCAATGTTTAAAGTTTTTATGTTCCAGCTGAAGATCCACAATGGCGGGAGGGCAAGGGAGGATGGTTCTGGGGTCTGGATGGAGTTGGGCTGGCTCTGATTGCGTGTGGGCACCATACATGTTCTTGATTGTCTAAATGGCCTATCAGCACACAAAGACATTGAAACTCTGTTCATGGAATATTAATGGGCTAGGGGGAAAAATCAAGTGGACTGCAGTCCTTCAATATCTGCTCAGATATACCCCCGACCTTGTTCTACTACAGAAAATGCATTTGCGGTGCCACCTTTACCTGGCATTGAATTGGTTTGGTTATACCCTCGGGGCGCACGCAGGCTATGCACATGGCTCCAAGAGTGTGGTGATCCTGGTGAAAAATATGGTTCCGCTTATCTTGACTCGTGTCTAGTGGGACCGACTGGGGAGGTTTGTGGCCTTGGCGGGCATGTGGGAAGACAGACAACTTCATCTATGCTCCTGTTATATCCCCTTAGAATTCATAATTGTACTTTATCTGCTCGACTAGACTATATCTTCACACAATGCACTCAAGTGCGGCACTTCCATGGTGCACATCACATGGCACGGGGTATATCTGACCACCCTCCGTTAGAGATTCTGTTCCAAGGCCCTGTCAGGGCCTTTCCTCTTCCCCCTTTGTGCCGAGTCATTTAAAGGTTAGGGACTTCCAGGACAAGATCAGGGAACATACTAGACATTATTTTGATGAGAACATGGGGTCTGTTGATTTGTACTGCACACTTTGGGAAGCATATACATTAGTGATCAGGGGATACATTCAGGCGGAGGTGGGTATAAAAAGGAAGCAGGATCGCACCAGGTGCAACGTTCTGGAATGAGGTATTGAGGCTATGGAGGAGGAAATGGCCTTGAAGGCACGTTGCACCCGGGGGCTGATACAACTGCTTCGCCTTAAACAGAAGGAACTTAGGGATCTATGGTAGGACACAGCACGTCAGCATGCGGTTGCCAGTCAGAGGAGGCTGTACCATGTAGGTGACAAAGCAAATATGCTCATTGCGTGGTTGAAGAAGCGAGACAGGGACCAAAACTGGGTAGTGGGAATCACATGAAGTAGAGGGAAGACCCGTCAATCTTGAGTAGACATTGCAGAGGAGTTTGCGGCGTACTATGAGCAGGTTTATCAATCAGCAACGACCAGGGCGATAGATGAGTCCGAGGACCTAATAACAAACTTATTCCTACTGTCTGTGATGCACGAAGACAGGGAGGACATTGATCGGGATCTTACAATGGAGGAAGTGAAGGGGGCTATTAAGGACCTCTAATCGGGTAAGACGGCTGGCCCAAATGGGCTGCATTCTGAACTTTTCAAATGTGTGACACCTGTCATGGCAAAACCCATGTTGGAGATGTTCGTTCTGGCCCAACAAGTGGGCTATCCGACCCCAGATCTTCGTTGTGCCACGGTGGAGGTCATTCCTAAGAAAAACAAACCATTGGAGCTCTGCGGATCTTACCAACCCATCTCTTTACTTAATTTTGAATCAAAAGTGCTGGCGAAGGTGTTGGAGAACTGACTGGTCCCGATGATCTCCTCGTTGGTCCTTCCAGACCAAACTGGGTTAATGCCCCAGCGCAATACCAGACTTAGGGGCTCATTAGGATCGCAGACGGACTTGCGTCCGTCCACGACCCCAGAGTAGGAGGGAAACTCAGCATGGCCTGCGGAGTTCCCACCTGTGAAATTAGGATGTGACCACCACCCTGGCGGTCACATCCTCTATTTTTACCATTGCGGCGGGTGCGGCTTCAAGCAGCACCCGCCGCAATGGTAAAAATGCATACATTGCATTTGTATGCAGAAAGCGGCAGGCACCGTGCGGTGCCTGCTGATTTCTGCATACAAATGCAGGGGGGTACCATAGGTACCCCCCATGTGCACCCCCCACCCCCCCTTCACCCAGGGGGCCCGCAACAGGCCCCTGCAGTGAAGTTCCACATGCTTTTCCACGGCGGAAAACCTGCCGCGGAAAAGCATGTTTTGAACCCCATCCTAATATGGCTGGCGGTGTCTGAGAGACACCGCCACCATATTAGAGCTTTTCCGCCGCAGTTGTAAGCCAACCGCGGCAGAAAAGCAGCGGACTGAAACCAGGACCCACCAGCCATCCTAATGTGGCGGTGGGTCTTTGGTGGGTTCGCAGCGGAAAATCTGCTATCCTAATGAGCCCCTTAATCTCTGCTGCCTATACGGGGTGATGCAAGCTACGGCGGCTAATCCAGCAAAACCTGCCGCACTGATGTCACTTGACACACGCATGGCATTTGAAAGTATCGAAAGGCCATACCTCCAGGTGGCATTGGCTAGATTTGGACTGGGCCCCAATTTTGTGGCATGGGTTTGCCTTCTCTACTGCGACCCCTGCACTCAGGTTCAGGTGAATGGGGTGAATTCTAGGTCATTCCCACTGCACAGGGGTCTGTGCCAGGTCTGTCCCTTATCCCCCATCCTTTTTGCGCTGGCGCTCAAACCACTGTGGGCCTGTATATGGGGAGATCTAATAGTAAAGGGCTGTCAACGAGTCTCTTAGGACTGTTGCAAAACCCTGCCGAGTGCAAGGCAGGAATCAACTCACTTACCGGAGGACTGCTGCTGGACGCTGGGCTGCTGACGCCGCTGTTACCTCCCGCTGATGGTGCCAACCACCATCCCGGCTGCCGAGGGGAGGAACTACGGTTCCCAGCGTCCCTTGCGGCTACAGACCCCCACTTCCTGTCCCGCGCACCAGGAGGTGCATAAAACCACGGAGCTCCCTCGGAGGAGCGGGGACTGTTGCAAAACCCTGCCGAGTGCAAGGCAGGAATCAACTCACTTACCGGAGGACTGCTGCTGGGCGCTGTGCTGCTGACGCCGCTGTTACCTCCCGCTGACGGTGCCAACCACCATCCCGGCTGCCGAGGGGAGGAACTACGGTTCCCAGCGTCCCTTGCGGCTGCAGACCACCACTTCCTGTGCCGCGCACCAGGAGGTGCATAAAACCACGGAGCTCCCTCGGAGGAGCGGGGACTGTTGCAAAACCCTGCCGAGTGCAAGGCAGGAATCAACTCACTTACCAGAGGACTGCTGCTGGACGCTGGGCTGCTGACGCCGCTGTTACCTCCCGCTGACGGTGCCAACCACCATCCTGGCTGCCGAGGGGAGGAACTACGGTTCCCAGCGTCCCTTGCGGCTGCAGACCACCACTTCCTGTCCCGCGCACCAGGGGGTGCATAAAACTACGGAGCTCCCTCGGAGGAGCGGGGACTGTTGCAAAACCCAGCCGAGTGCAAGGCAGGAATCAACTCACTTACCGGAGGACTGCTGCTGGACGCTGGGCTGCTGACGCCGCTGTTACCTCCCGCTGACTGTGCCAACCACCATCCTGGCTGCCGAGGGGAGGAACTACGGTTCCCAGCGTCCCTTGCGGCTGCAGACCACCACTTCCTGTGCCGCGCACCAGGAGGTGCATAAAACCACGGAGCTCCCTCGGAGGAGCGGGGACTGTTGCAAAACCCTGCCGAGTGCAAGGCAGGAATCAACTCACTTACCGGAGGACTGCTGCTGGACGCTGGGCTGCTGACGCCGCTGTTACCTCCCGCTGACGGTGCCAACCACCATCCTGGCTGCCGAGGGGAGGAACTACGGTTCCCAGCGTCCCTTGCGGCTGCAGACCACCACTTCCTGTCCCGCGCACCAGGGGGTGCATAAAACTACGGAGCTCCCTCGGAGGAGCGGGGACTGTTGCAAAACCCAGCCGAGTGCAAGGCAGGAATCAACTCACTTACCGGAGGACTGCTGCTGGACGCTGGGCTGCTGACGCCGCTGTTACCTCCCGCTGGCGGTGCCAACCACCATCCTGGCTGCCGAGGGGAGGAACTACGGTTCCCAGCGTCCCTTGCGGCTGCAGACCACCACTTCCTTTCCCGCGCACCAGGTGGTGCATAAAACCACGGAGCTTCCACCGCGTCGCGGACGCGCGCGGACGGCGCCGGGCGGAGCCCGGGCAGAGGGCGGGCCGTCTGTGGCCATCAGTGGTCAGCTGTGGTCGGGCGGGCCACCCCTCTAACATTGCCATCTTGCTTATGGTGAGTTCACCCCTTTTTACTATGGAGCCTGCCGATATAGTTGCCACACAGGAGGATTTCCCATTTCCCCCTCCCACATTTGAGTCCCTGCTTGAAAATGCACTTAACTTGGTCGCCAACGAAATAGCTGATACCGAAAGAAGAATGTCTTTGAGCTGTACCAACAATATTACACAGCCAATATCACTGTCAACTAGCCCAAGAATTCCACTATCACCAGCTGTTGTAATCACAAAACCGGTACTGGTATCCACACTCCCCGTATCCCGACTGTCAGAGGCTGCATCCACTATTACAATTGCCTCCCAGGAAGTTGTTAATATCACTGGAACCATGGAAGCCAATATTAAACAGGGAGGGGAAAAACGCAAAAGAGGCACCGCCAAGCCAAGTGCTAATAAAAGGAAACAACCATTAACTAACAAGAGTCAGCCCACGCCACAGAGCCTGTGGAATAAACAAAAATCTTCTGGGGCACAAACTATCCATGTTGCCGATAAAGACCCAGTGGACGCGGATGACATTCCCACCGCAACCACTAGTAACTCAAGTGGGAACTCTAATACGATATGGACACAAACAACACTAATGGGAGATAATTATAACCTCACAAAACAAAATGGAAACCTTATAGAAACTATAGTTGACACAATTTTTAATCGATTAGAGAAGCAAATGATCAAACAGTTTATTAACGTTTTTAAAAGACTTGACAGATTAGATAACCTGGTTAAAAATGAAGAAGTAAAAAGAAAGGGGACTGTTATCCTGGATCAAATTAGAGCTGATCGTATGCTAAAAGAGCTTGAGTCTGTAAGCAACACTCTGTTACTGAAGAAGCAGGAAGCTTCCACTTTATTGGGTGGGGGCACAAGCAATCCTGGATCACTACCACCGCCTATTGTACCACCTACAATTCAACCCCGACTTGGCAATGGCGGGAAGAACTTGGCGAAATCCAACTTACCTTCCAAAGCTACTCCAACACCTGCACCTCGAAAAGCTGCCCCTCCCGTTGTTACTGGCATGAATACCATCAACCACAATAACGGCTCCACCCAATTGACAACAGCAGCAAGGCCAACCGCTGATAACAACAAAGGTACTGGGCAATCTGGGAAAAGTAGGCCTTTCAAACAACAAGGGCCTGCCCTACATTTGCCACCGGATGCTTGCCTTTTTGTCCTGGTCCTTGCAGGAGTACCACCGCTGAGGGAGGAACAGGGGGAATTGTGGGTACAACTGCACAACAAATGTATAGACTGGCTAACCAAGCACAAAGGGGTCGGATATGATATTTCGAGAGAGATTCTATCGGCTCGCAGGGTGTCTTGGGTTGGGCCTTTATTCAAAGATAAGGAAGGCGACTGTATAGTTCTCAATTTTAAAAATCCCGGTACTGTAAGATATCTACTCAATAGAAACAGTAACTGCTCTGCTATTTCCACTGTTGCAACCATTTTACCTCTGAGTTATTTTTACAGACAACCCCCAACGCAATTTCGGTTACCTTTAATGCAATCCCAACCACCTCCAATGCATTTTCAGCCACCCACTATGCAATTTCAGCCAGCTCCATTCCCATTTAAGATGTTCAACAGATTTGCACCTTTGTCGGATTTGGATATGCTAGACTGACCGTCAGAGACCAACCCAGATGAACTACCTTTGGTACCTATCTCTGAACCTCAGGAAGTAATACAACTCCCGTCACTGACTGTAGCTAATCAAAAATCCCCAAACCACAGAATGCCTGTCCAGGATTCCGAACTATCTCTTGTAAGCTGGAACATAGCGGGTCTTAATTCTAAACTGAAAATCAAAGAATGGTCAGATTGGGTCAACGACAACTGTGACATACTGATGCTACAAGAGACTTGGTGCAAAACTATGCCTACAATGGAGGGATTCAGTTTCTATAACCTAATGGCATCCCCTTCATCCATGGGTCGCCCTAGTGGGGGCCTATCTATCTGGACTAAAATAAAAACCGGGGTACAAACTAAATTGATCCCTACACAGGGTAAATGTTTTATGGCTATGAAGTACACCAACAGGATGAAATTATGTATAATTAATTTTTATAATAATGATTTTGTCACCCGCCCTAATAATAATTTTTTTATATTATTTAATTTTATTGACGAAATTATGGAGGGGCAGAAGCATGGATCCTTTGATGGCATCTGCATTGGAGGGGACTTTAATGCCCATATGTACCGCAATAGCCCATTGTGTAGAAATGGAGTGGAGTTGAAAGACCATCTAGCCTCCCATGACCTATTGAATGCAATGGAATTTGCAGGAATAAATGGAAACAATATACTAACACCTACATATATTGGCCAGGGCTGTGCTTCCACAATAGATTATATATTTATCTCTCCGACGATAAGTGATATAATCTTAAAAGCAGAAGTCATCTGTTCCGCATATAGTGATCACTATCCAATTAGAATATATTTTAAAAATCTGCAGCTCACGAAGGATGCATCGAGAGTAGAGAGTGAGGCACAAGATCTGGCATTATCCACCGATAGGTTAAGATTAATATGAAAAGGGGTGGACAACAAAGATATCTTGGCTAGAGTTATCAATAAACACCCAACGATAGTAGAGATTTGTCTGTCGCACAATAGTCCAGGCAATGATGTGGTTGTTGCCTTTAGTAATCTTTGCGGGGCTATTAAAAGAGAATCTTCTAAACCGGCCAGGCCTAATAAAGACCATGGCCCCCGCTGGTTTGACTCCTCCTGCTCTAAGGCTAATAGGGACTTGAGGGCGGCCCTGAAAGCCAACCCTAGCGACGCCCTAATTGTGAGAGACCTAAGATCAAAATACAAAGCCACATTACGTATTCGATCTGAGGCCCTAGTGATTGATCACTGGGAATCTCTCACACGTACTGCCTCATTAAAAGACACGACAGGTTTTTGGAGAGAGGTTAAGTCCCTCAGATCCTTTGGTTCAAACATTAAACCAATTAATTGTAATATAACTGGTGAGGCGTGGGTGGAGCATTTCTCTAAAATCTATGCTATATCTGGCACTTCTCCAGATACTGTCCCCCTACCTAATACTGCCGGATCATTGAACATCTTATTATCCGAGGTCGAGGATGCTATAGTTGAGAGCGCTAGTAATAAAGCTCCCGGCCCGGATGGTCTTTCAATTGACCAGATCAAATCTGAAATTAATTTCTGGGCCCCTTTATTATGCAATTTATTTAATAACTTGACTGACAGCTCAATTCCCGAATCTTGGTCGAACAGTGTTATCGTACCGATATTCAAAAAAGGTGATAGGATGGACCCTGCCTGCTACCGTCCGATTTCACTGATCGATAACACGCTAAAGGTACTTGGAAGGGTAATTTTTAAAAGGATTAGGAATTGGGCTGAGGATAATAATGTTTTACATTGCAGTCAACTAGGATTCAGAAGTCATGTGGGCACCATCGAACAATGTCTCAATTTGAATTTGATCATGGCCAAGTATATTACTGTTAAAAAGTCCACGCTTTATCTGGGATTCATGGATTTGAGCTCTGCATTTGATTTTGTTAATCGTTCTAGTTTGTGGTCACTTTTTCTTAATTATGGTTTGGATGATTCAGTGGTTTATTTTCTTTCTTATTTACATAGGGATTTAAAGGCCAGAGTATGTATTAACAATGAGGGCGAATTACCCAACGACATTTTTATCAGCAGAGGAGTTAGACAGGGCTGCGTACTCGCCCCACTGCTTTTTATTTTATATATTAACGGGTTGAGCAGCACCTTGAGCAAGATCACTAAGGATGTACCAATTATAAATGGTTCCCCCATTACTGCCCTACTTTATGCGGATGACGCAGTATTAATGGGGCGTACACCTAATGCTCTACGTATTTTAATCACTGGGTTTGTTGCTTTTATGTCTGATTTGGGTTTAAACACTAATTTTGAAAAATCATTTATTATGAACTGTGGTCCTAAAAAATATAACATTACCTCAATTAAATCAGGTGACAACTTTTTAAAATGCACTAGCACTTTCCCTTATCTAGGGTTGTTACTCTCCAATACAGGCTCATGGCAGCCACATGCTGCCTATGTGAGAAATAAAATTGGCAAGTCAATTAACTCAATCTTATCTCTCCGACAACCTAAACAGGCTGATGTCACTACCCCCCTGCTCAACATCTATCATACCCAATGTCAACCAACGGGGACATATGAAGCAGAAGTGTGGGGCTACTGTAATAGCATGTCTATTCAATTGGAGGAAAATAGATTTTGTAGGAGGGTGCTGGGGGGAGTTCCTTGTGCCCCCACATTCATCTGTCACAATGAGCTTAGGTTGCCATATATTGAGGATTTTATTAGATCTAGGCCCGCACTCTTTTGGATAAAAATATGGTTAAACCCAGCGGCATCCCTAACACGCAGCATAATATCTGACTGCTTACTATGCGAAAGATCCCATCATGTACCTTGGTTAAACGCCGTCGAGAATAGCCTGTTGAGCGTGGGACAGGGCTCTTTGTTTAGCTCTCCTAATACCATTGTTCATGCTCACAAGAACATTGTCAAACGAGCATTGCTTGACTTATATAAGGAGGAAAGGATGAGATCTGAACTTGCTAAATCTGCTGTTATTAAATATTTGCCCTATGCCGATTCCGGCAATGACAGTCTAAACAAGCTCTGTAGATATCTGTCAATCCCGATAGGAAGATGGAACCGGAGCCTTTTGTTCCGAATCCGGGACGGAAGCATTGTCAATCTACTAAGCTTCCCCCTCGGCTATAATAAAAATTTAGTACAGTTGGATTGTCCTTGCTCTGAAGTTTGTTACATTATTTTTTCTTTTGTGGTCATTACAAACTGTATACCCGCCAATATTTAGTGCTGATTCTCCATAAATACAACCTAAGGGATTTTACCCTGGCATTGAGATTTCTACAAATGCTGTCAATAGATGAGGTAATATGTTCTGTAAGCTGCTTTATAAAAGTCTGTGTGAGATCAAGGGCAAGCATGGAACATGCCTGATGGACTACAGTATTTTGTTACTGAACGCACACTGCACTTTATTATTATGATATATTTTGCACATAGACCCAATTGTATGTTTGCCTGGATATATATGATTATCTCAGGGAGAGGATAAACTGAAACGTATGATTAAAAACACCAGTACATTAAGATCCTTTTATTATGTATCATGCACTTTATGCTATATATGCTGCTTCAAACCTTATCTGGAAAGTTTTGTTTTTATCTAATATTTTTAAGAAAATATATGTTTTTATGTGCTTTTAATGTGTTTCAACTGTATGTACTTTTATGGATGTACCAAATTCCGAATAAAGATCATTTGAATTGAATTGAATAATAGTAAAGGGTGTGGATATGGGCGGGGTGTGGGAGGAGCGCATATCATTGTATGCTGATGATATTTTACTTCATGTGGGCAGACCGAGACAGACATTTGATAGACTCATTAATGAAATCCGGTTATTTAGTACCTACTCTGGATATCAGATAAATTGATATAAGACCCCTTTTTCAACCTGTCTGGTGTGCTTCCTCACTCAACTGCGACTGCGCGGCATTAGTGCAACTGGACAAATTTAAACATCTGGGAATCTCGATATCACACTCCCTGGAGGAATTGCTGTACATGAATATCCAGACGAAACTGGTAAGGCTACTAGAGGATATTGCCCACTGGCGTAAGTTCCCAACTAACCTCATGGGTCGGGCAGTATTATTTGAAATGATGGACCTTCCATTTAGCTTTATGTGATACAAAATACGCCATATAGGCTACAGCACACCTTCTTCCATACCATTGAAGGCGAGCAGTGCCAACCTGCTTTGGCGGTGTGGGGCACCATGGATTGTGCTCCGCAAACTACAGAGGGGGTATATGAGGGGTGACTAACTGTACTGGTAATGAGGAATTACTATTTAACATCCCAGCTCATAAATATCAATGGCTGGGTTTTCGCACCACAGTCTGAACCCACATACAGAGTGGATCGCTTGACCATGGGAGCGACCGGGTACCCTGCAGCATTGTATCAGACTACAGGGAGGAGGCTGCTCCCGACACACACTCAGATGGTAGTGAGAGCATGGGGCGATGCCACCAAGGCACTTGGGTGGAAGGACAAGCTGACCCAACAGACTCCACTATGGCATAGTGATGGACTGAGAGAGGTGAGTCGACTGATGGGGTTCTGTTGTTGGAGTCGTATAGGTATTGATACTCTTGGGAATATATGGAAGCGAGATACAATGAGTACCTTAAGCGAACTTCAGGGACAGTACAAATTTGATGATACTGAGCAGTACAGGTACATTTAATTAAAACATGCACTGAGGTGTCACATCAAAGACAGTGAAACTATACCTGAGTACACCCCATTAGAAGACTGATTGTTATTAGACACCATCCCTGATAAGGCAATCTCCCTTACATACAAGAAGTTTATAACCTACCCGACTCCCTCGGACCACTTTGGACGTCCTGGGAAAGTGACATTCGGCATATTGGAGGACGATGACTGGCAGGAGGTGATACAGAGCCCGAGAGAAATTGCTATCCAGGCCAGATTCAGACTAACTCAGGTATGCATCCTGCACAGAGCATACCATTCCCGCACACTTCAACATTGGATTGGACGGGCAGACTCAGACATTTGAGTAAGGGGCTGTTGTTTGCCTGGTACATTCTTCCATATTTTATGGGAGTGCTCAGTAGTACACCGGTATTGGATAAAAGTAGCCGGAGTAATGTCGGGGTGGTGGGGTCCCACATTCAAGCGGAGGCACGCTGGCGTTTGCTGGTTATCACAGTAGAGGATAGATGGCGTACACACACAAAAACATGGCTATTGCTGGTTGCCGAGGCTTCTAAGGGTAATATAGCGTGACTATGGGGGTGCACGGATACTTCCCAAAGTGGCTGATTGAAGAACGGATTTGGATTGTTGCCGCTTGGCAGAGAGGATGGCATATGAGAGCAGAGGATGTCCAAGAAGTGGGAAAATATTTGGGGCCCCTGGGAGAAATACAGATCATAGAATGAGAAGTGGCCAGTAAAGTGAGAATCCAGGTGTATACATAATAACATGTGTGCTATTTGAGGCTATGTAAGATCTCTGCCCCTATTGTATGGACTCACCAATACTTCATAAATATGATGCTATACGTAAACTGTACGATGAACCGGTATGTGTTATGTACCTAACTGGAACTGTTATTGTTCAATAAAAATATTTTTTTATAAACAGAAACAGCCAGCCACCCAACGAGCGAGAAGAAACAAAATAAAGTATAGAAAGTTTGCTAGTATTTCCACAAACATTTTCAGTTTTGTTATGGACATAGAGGCACAGATTATGCTCCTCTTCTTTTACTACTCCGAAACAGCAGCCAATAAAAAACATTTTACAGTTAAAATAAACCACATATTCCATGATGCTCTGTCCAATAACTATCAATCATAGCTCCAACTAAAGAACTCATCTACTTGACGGTTCAGTCTGGAGACAAAGAGGTCTACCCTGCAAGGACCCCAAACATCCTGGGTTGATCTGAACAGACAAGGCTGGAGCTTCCAATCTATGTACCCTACAAGGTATCTTGAGTTACAATCTGCCACTTTGTTAGATTGTACTGAAATGTATTCCGTCACTACAGATATTCTCTGACTCATGCAATAGTGCCAAAACTCTTTGTGGGGAGAGAGTCCTGATGGCAAAGGGCTGCCAGAAGAGTGAGATATTAGTATAAAGTTATAACTCTTGGAGAGAACACCTGCCACCTCCACAGTGTGCTTCACAACCCCAGTGACTGAGGCCTGACTCTATACCCACTTCTGGTTGAGAGCTGAAGATGGCTCTGCTGTTCTACGCGTCCGAGTGTCCTTACCACCATTGGAGTTCTACTCTCACCTCATCCGTCGGAGGAACCTGATCTGTGTAAGCTTAGTCCTTCCTCGGATGCTGAATCTGTAACCTGTGGTGGGGCCCTGTATGCAAGAGGCCTTAAAATGTTGCTTTTCTGAAAGAGGCTAGTAGACCAACAAGGTGAGCGATCACCCTTAAAGAGACCGTCTGACCGGAAAAAAAAACGGTTGGTCGTAGGAAGTTTCAATTGAGCTGATTCTGAGTTGATCGCCAACCCCTGAAACTCTATAGATTGCCAGTGACGAAGACTTGATTTTGTCTTATTGTTTACAAATCCCAACATTTGTCTCTAGATCTCATCATCTTCAGGTGTAAAGAGACCAGCTCTTGGGAGTATGCCATGATCAGAACATTGTTGAGATAAATAGTCATGTGTATTCCCATCTCCCTGAGGTAGGTTATTATCTGCATGAATCACAAAACCATGGAATGAACTCCCTTGCTTGGTGGGGGGCCGAGAGGAACTCTGGAGGTATTACACCCTCCCGTAGGGTATATTGTATCACAAAAAGTACTCCCTATATGACCTAGTTTGCCATAGATGGATTATTCGGATAACTAGAACAGTCTCTGTATCATAGATAGGTGGTATGTCCTATGTGAAGTATTAGCACCACTGCTGTGTGGGGAAGGGAGCACTTCCTTTTGGTTATTATATTTGAGCATGGGCGAATTTTGCGAATTCGCGTTCCGCGAATTCGCGGATTTCCCAGCGAAATCGCAAAAAAATCTGCGAATTTGCGAATTTTCCGGCGAAATCGCAGAATTTTTTTGCAATTTGACCTGGCGTACTTTCGACTGGCTAATCCAGTTAGTGCTCCCTTATTGGGTAAATGTATAGTGCTTTTACTACACTGCAGCTGCGTAAAGGGCCAGAAGATGTGTCTCCAGTGACCATGTGTGCCTGTAACACAGGCACAGGCACACATGGTCACTGGAGACGCATCTTCTGGCCCTTTACGCAGCTACAGTGTAGTAAAAGCACTATGGGGCAGATTAACAAGCTGCTTGCGTCTCTTTTGCGCCGCAGTTGCGTCACTTTTGTGATGCAGCGGCAGCACAAAAGATGCGCCATGGTGCTGGGTATTAACAAAGTGACGCATCTGAAAGATGTGTCACGTTGTGAAGCCCTGCGCCATCAGGAGGCGTTCCGGTGCAGGGGAGTTCGTTCCTGCACAGGAACGCCTCCTAAAAGTGGCTGAGTGAAATCTATAAGATTTCACTTAGTCACTTTTAGGCCAATGCTGCATCAAAACCCTGCGCCTGCTTGAAGCAGGCGCAAGGCTTGATGCAGCATTGGGGAGATAGGGCCCCCCAGAGCATTGCTGGAGCTTCGTCATGCTTGCGACGCAGCTCCAGCAATGCGCTGCTATTATGGCACACATGCGTGACGCATCTGTGCCATTTTTGCCACATGGTGCGCCGCATTGTAAATGCGGCGCACCATGGGTGGCAGAGCTGCGGCGCACAATAACTGGTGCATCCCTGGGAATGGGCCAGTTATTGTAAATCTGCCCCTATACATTTAGCCAACGAGGGAGCACTTACTGATTAGACAGTAGAAAGTACTCCAGTTGAGTAGAGGTATTGCACAAAAAGGTGGCATCTTCGTGGACAAACACGCAGGGCGCGATTCATTCTGCCCCCTGTTAGACTCGTTTATTGTGCCCTTCTGCCCTCTGTTAGACTCATTTTTCCCTTGTTTTTCTGCCCTTCTGCTCTCTGTAAGACTCGTTTTTCCCTTGTTTTTCTGCCCTTCTGCCCTCTGTTAGACTCATTTTTCCCTTGTTTTTCTGCCCTTCTGCCCTCTGTTAGACTCGTTTTTGTGCCCTTCTGCCCTCTGTTATTCCCTTCTTTTTCTGCCCTTCTGCCCTCTGTTAGACTCGTTTTTTGTGCCCTTCTGCCCTCTGTTAGACTCGTTTTTGTGCCTTTCTGCCCCAGTTAGACTTGTTTTTTGTGCCCTTCTGCCCTCTGTTAGACTCGTTTTTCCCTTGTTTTTCTGCCCTTCTGTCCTCTGTTAGACTGGTTTTTATGCCCTTCTGCCCTCTGTTAGACTCGTTTTTCCCTTGTTTTTCTGCCCTTCTGTCCGTTGTTAGACTGCTTTTTGTGCCTTTCTGTCCTCTGCATCACAACATCATCACTCAGCGCTACCCCAGCATCACTCAGCACCAACACATTATCACTGAGCACCACCACATTATCATTCAGCACCACCACAGCACCACTCAGCACCACCACCGCATCACTCAGCACCACCACAGCATCACTCAGCACCATCACAGCACCACTCATCACCACCACAGCACCACTCAGTGCCACCACATCATCACTCAGCACCACCACAGCATCACTCAGCACCACCACATTATCACTCAGCACCACCACATCACCACTCAGCACCACCACAGCATCACCACAGCACCACCACAGCATCACCACAGCACCACCACAGCATCACTCAGCACTGCCACAGCACCACTGAGCACCACCACAGCATCACTCAGGACCACCACAGCACCACTCAGCAACACCACAGCACCACTGAGCGCCACCACAGCATCACTCAGCACCACCACAGCATCACTCAGCGCCACCACATTATCACTCAGCACCACCACAGCACCACTCAGCACCACCACAGCATCACTCATCACCACCACAGCATCACTCAGCACCGCCACAGCATCACTCAGCACCACCACAGCACCAATCAGCACCACCACAGCACCACTCAGTGCCACCACAGCATCACTCAGCACCACCACATTATCACTCAGCACCACCACAGCATCACTCAGCACCACCACAGCATCACTCAGCATCTCCCCAGCATCACTCAGCACCATCCCAGTATCACTCAGCACCACCACAGCACCACTCAGCATCACAACTGCACCACTCAGCACCACTCAGCGCCACCCCAGCATCAATCTGCGCAACCATTCAACAACAACTGGTTCAAATATGTTCTCTCAATGTTTCAAGCTTTATCACAAATGTCACAAAAAGATGTTAATATTTCACTTCTGTTCTTGGATTTTCGTCACAATAAAATACACTGAACATAACCTTCACAAATGTTATTTACAAAAGTTTAAGCTATTGCCATTATAAATTAAAATCACTTTTATTTAAGTGTTAATTATTTAAAAAAATTAAAAGCCATTGTAATTTGTAATATCAATACATCTAAGTCACGTAAATACAAAACATGTTGCATTGCAAATGCTATTGGTGTCACATTTGCGAAAGTTATAACTATTGGCATTGTAAATGACAAAGCTATTAATTTAGCTATTTTCAAAACCAACACATAAATAAAAAAAATTGTCATTTACAAGACCAATAGCTCAAACTTTCCTAATGCGAGACCTATTGCATTGCAAATGCTTGCTTTTATATCTGTCAGTGCTTCCTGTTGAGGTTTAATTTTCGTGACAGGCGCCTCATTGCCTACTTGTAACTATTCTCTGACCCTGCTTCAAGGGTCAGAGCAGGGTCAGAGAATAGTTGCAAGTAGGCAACGAGGCGCCAGGAAGCACTTACAGGCTTACAGCAGCAGGTGCCCAAGATGAAGTTAATTTCTTTGTAACCCTTTTGTAAAAGGTTACAAAAAATTAGCTTCACCTTTTGCACCTGCTGCTGTAACCCTGTAAGTGCTTGGCTCGTCCCCGCTGATTCGCAGATTTTACCGCTATTTCGCGAGATTCGCGGATCGCGAAATCTCGGAAAATCCGCAAATTCCGCAAGCGGAACACATTTTCAGCCCATGCTTAATTATATTCCCTCACACACCCTGGTGGTGTCATGCTTCATCATCGGGTCACCCTGACGCCTAGAAGTCAGGGTGGGCGCAACCATATTTCAGGGAGCGCTTAGTGAGAGAGTTTTGGCGAGGGGGATAAAGATTAAAAATCAGTGTCAGGTCCCAGTATCCCCTTATTCTTGGATCTGGCAATGATATTAAAAACAATGAATTTGAGGGTCTCTCTGGAGATTATGGTCCTAGGACCCTATTGCCAACATGTTTCTGTCTCTTGCTGCCCCATAAAGGCTGCTTGGACCTTTTCGTCAGGGCGTGACCCCCTGGAAAATAGGAGAGATTAGAGAATTTTCCTATACTGTTCCGCGATAAGGGCAGATAGCTGTTCCTTATGTAAACGTGACCTTTGTCGCAAATAATTCACTCCATCTGTAAGGGGAACAAAGAAAGAAGAAAAACAAAACAAAACAAACACATATTTATATTTGGATGTAGTTGCATAAATCTAGTATGCAGTAGTGCTCATACCACCGTGTTTCAATGCCTCTAGTATTAGTGAGACCCAAAGCAAAAGTGCTCATGTTTGTTTACATATTGATGCAGTCACAGACTACATCTTTTGTAGCGTGTGCAATCACAAGGTGGCAGTCACTTACCGAAGTGAAATGTCATGTACTCAATAGTGCGTGACTTTTGGAAAAATAGTTTAAAAACCAAACACACACATGAACGAAAACAGCCATGAAATAAACCCTTAAAGTCACTTCCCTGATATTTAAAATACATTCACTCTCATAGTGATTAATCGTTACTATATTCGAGCTTACCCCAATTTGGAAGAGGATCCACTTCACGTAGGACCTCTTGTGAATGGGGTAGCCCTGTAGTCAAACCCTGTTGGTGATTGGTTTTTTAACACATCAATAGGAACGGCGGTTTATTTGTGATATAAATAAACCACAGCTGTATTGTGTCGGAAATACATACATTAGTAATTAAAGGTTCGATTTCCGACATACCTTCTTTCTCATGTTCTTCAGCAAGGTTTCAACTTACGCCATCAAGGGTCCTGCCCCGTGTCTACACCTGGTAAGTAGAGGATCCCACTGCTTGGAGTGACCATTGAGCCAGCGGTCACGTTTTTTAAATGAAGTGTAAGCAATCAGCTCCTCTCTGCGGCCCACTCTGAGGCTGCGCAGCCACGCTCCCATGGAGACTTGGGAGCGTGCGTCTCAGTGCTGCGTGAACAGGTCTGGAAAATGTAGTCCTAGTTATTTACGGAATTACAAATATAAGCTAACTTTATTGTGCCGATCATAGTGGTATACACCAGTACTTTGCCTCTCAACAATAGGTTGAATTTGTTACTTCCAACATGTATACCTCGCTTTTGGCATCGTATTACCTGTCCATTCATTTAGTTCAAGTATCCCCACTAATCTATTGTATATTTATATCCTAATTATTCTATACACTGACATGACATATTAAATTGTGTGGTATTGTTTTTAGCATCAGTGTTAATCAGAATACTCACAAATATGCATATCTCTTGATGCGGGCAATGGCTATTTTTGGTTATGCACATACATAGAAAGCGTACTCTTGAAACCACTAAAACCCCAAAACTGTATTGTGCAAATCTCCTTTCAAACGTGATTGGGGATCTCAGGGGACAGAGTTTTATACAGTTTTAACTATCAATGTAGATACCACCAACAGACCCAGGATTTCCACTTTTAAATCTCTGTCACGGCAGGCCACTACCCATGGTTGCTGAAAGACATCCTCTTTTCCACGTTTATATCATGTGGTCAGTTGATGAGGTGAGGAGAGCAAGTCTAAAGCGTGTCAATGCACAGGTATTTTTAATTTTCAGTTGGTTCCACGGAATACCATTGTTAAGACCTGAGATGTCGGTCTTGAGTCTATACACCCATCGCTGTTCGCGTTCTAAGAGGGTCCTTGTGATCACCCTTGACCCTTTCAATCACTGACCACCATACGTCGTTATCTGTATGTCCTTTTTATACAAAATGTGCAGTTAGCTTGGTGGCAGTTATAGACCTCCTGATAGTGCATCTATGCTCAGTTATGCGCACTTTAACTTTCCTCCCTGTCATTCCTATATACATCAACTGATACGGGCACTTGATCACATAAATCACTCTTTCTGAATTGCAATTCGTGTGTGACCTTTGTTCCCAAGCATGGTGCATGCCTAGGTTAAGTGCTTTTGTGTGTTCCGTGAAGGCACAAACCACGCATGGCCCGCAGGGATAATGACCCATAAGTTGTGATTGGTTCCACAGTGTCATTTGATTCACTTTTTTTGTTTTTCTGTTGGTCTGTGTGTACAAGTGCGTCTCTCAGACTTCTATTCCTCTTAAAGGTAAACATAGGTTTTTCAAACTTCAATCTGTTGGATGTTAACAATTGCCATTTTTTATTTATGATTTTTTTATGTCATTTGAAGATGCATTGAAATTTGTGACACATATGAGTGTATTAGATTCCTCCTTCTGTTGTGTCTCTAATAAGGCCTCCCTGGGTGTATTGCTTGATCGTTTCTTGGCCTTCTCTAGGATTCTTTTTGGGTAGAATCGTTCCTCCAATTTCTTTGCCAATATCCACGGTTTTGTATTATTATTATTATTATTATTATTATTGGGACATTTGTAGAGCGCTGCGATTACGCACACCGGCGTGTCCACGCGCTGAAAGTGGGAGAGGCAGTTAGCAGGGGACACAGAAACTGAGCGGACAGTTATTTAGTATAGAGAAATGTTTTGAGTTTCGCTCGGAACCTAGCCTCCTCCGGTTCCAGGCGCAAGTCCGCTGGCAGTTTATTCCAGTTAGTTGCCGCTAGGCATCTGAAGGACCTACCTCCCATGCGGGCTTTCTTAATTCTCGGGATCCTCAGTAGGCCGCCCCCTGTGGATCTAAGCGCACGTGTTGGTTTGTACACTTCGATCAATTTAGTCAGAGGGTCGGGGGCCCTACCATTCAAGATGCGATGACAGGTGCAGAGGGCTTTATATTCCACTCTTCTCCTCACAGGGAGCCAGTGTAGCTGCTGGAGGGCCGCCTTAGAAGGCGCCCTTTTAGGCAGTCTAAGAATCAAACGCGCTGCCGCATTCTGCAGCACTTGCAGGCGAGCCATGCTTTTTTCTGGAGCCCCCAGGTACAGCAGGTTCCCATAGTCCGACCTAGCTGTCACCAGGGCATGGACCAGGGTTTGACGGGCTTCAATCGGGAGTAAGTCCAGGACTTTTCTCAGCTTCTTCCGAATCCCGAAACAGACTCCCACCACCCGATTAATCTGGGGGCCAAAAGTAAGACCCGCGTCAAACCATACCCCCAGATTGCGTGCCTCTTGGCAGGGGGTTGGGGTAGGTCCAAGGCAAGGTGGCCACCATGCCGACGACCAGGCAGACTGGGCTCTCCCCACCACCAGCACCTCTGTCTTGTTGCCATTCAGCTTCAAACAATTGATGGCCATCCATTCGGCAAGATCTTTCATGCACGAACGGAAGCCATCGGCAGCAAGACAGGGCGCATGCGATAGGGAGATCACCAGCTGCGTATCGTCGGCATAGGAGACCAGTTGGAGGCCATGGCTCTCCACAATCAAGGCAACAGGCGCGACATACATATTAAAGAGGGTTGGGCTCAATGACGAGCCCTGCGGCACGCCTTGGCCCAGAGGCACCCCCTTTGAATAGCAGTCTCCCTGCCTGACTTGGAAGCTTCTCCCATTGAGAAAGTCTTGGATCCATCTCAGCGCGGTGCCAGAGATGCCACCTCTGTTCAGACACTGTAGCAGGATGTTATGCGCTACAGTGTCGAACGCCGCGCTGAGGTCCAACAGGATCAAGGCCATAGTTTGGCCTGCATCCACACCCTCTCTCAGATGTTCCGTGGCCATGAGAAGGGCGGACTCAGTAGAATGTCGTGGCCTAAAGCCAAACTGCGTCGCATGGAGCAGACCCCTCTCTTCCACGTGCTTCATAATTGTATTCACTTAGATCTGTACAATTTCTACGTATACGCAGAAATTGCCCTACAGGTAGATTTTCCAGTGTACCGGGGCATCCCAGTCCCAGTTCGTTTGGTTCAGTAGTGCTTGTATTGTCTGAATACTTTCATCCTGCGGCTTCAACATCCAGACACACCAGTCTATTGTGGATTGTAGGCCACGTCTTGGAGAATATTGAGGAGATGTTTTGTATCTTGGATATATGACCTGATCTAGGTGACCAGGGGACGGAGAAACCAATCAGTGTATTTTGATAGAGGATCCAACAGGGACCCTATTCCCGATACAATGGGTCTTCCTGGGGGAGGATTCTTGCCTTTGTAAATTTTTAGTATTGTATAAAACACCGGGATTCTTCGGTGTTCGCAGTTCAAAAATTCATGTTCTATTATTGGCTTCATCACCTTTGTGTAGCACCACAGTGCTGAGAAAAGCCCCAAAGGAAGGACCATATAGTCCAGTGACCTGGCTCTCTACCTGAATTGAAGGAATTGTCTGTTTGGAGGAAAGATGCGAATGGATAAGTAGGTGTCCTTGAGTTCCAGACAGACGATCCAGTCCCCTTTCTGCTACATGTCTGTCAATAGATGGAGGCTCTCCATCTTGAACTGTCTATATCTAATGAAGTAATTGAACTCTCACAGATTCAAGACCAATCTGCGTCCTCACCCTCTCTACTGTGCCAAGAAGATGTTGATGCAGAAGCCAGGGGGATGAAGATTTCAAGAAGCTGCCACACGCTTCTGTAGCAATTCTTTGAATTTGCTATCAATAAATGATAACTCTTATAGGGGAAAATGAAGCTGATGGGGTGACTGATAGAATTCCAGACTGAAACCTTGAATGTTTTGTAGTACCCAGGAATCCAGTTGTGGTAGAAGAAATGTACTTGATACTCCCAAATGAACTTTGGAAACATCTAGCAGTCTTACCTGTGGAATTACTGAATTTGAAACCAGCCCTGGATCCGCATCTGTTGAAGCAGCAGCAGATCATTGTCAAGGCAGTAAGAATGTACCTCCCCATGTGGAGTCATGATACTCTCCACAACCACATCCGTAGTATCCCCTGGGAGGGCCTTGATAGTAGGGACAGTCTGTCGAGGGCTCCTGCCATGCTCAGCCCTTCCAAAAAGGCTTGCTTGAATTACATTTTTAGGCTGGTTTGTGCCTTATCCAGAGTTGTAAATGTGGTCACATATTTTGATAAATATTTCACAAATTTGTCCCCGAAAAGCTGTCCTTGTGCTGAAGGAACAGCTTCCTGCGAAGCTAACTCAACTAGGTTTGTGTCTATATGCATCAGGAGAGATTTTCTTCTTCCTGAGTACATGGCACAATTGGTTTTACCCAGCAGTGATATGGCCCATTGGGACAACTCCACCAAAATGACCGGGGCATGGGTCTCCTTCGCGGTTAGGGCAAACTCCAGGTTTTTTGCCAGAGGATCCGTGAGATCAATCATTTGCCTTGACATGCATGCCAAGCACAGGCTATCTCCTTTTTGACTTCCTTGACAATTTTTAAGAGAAAGGTCAACATGCTAAAATACATTTTCAGGGTTTTATCCACTTTGTTAGGAACATCTGTACGAGGACACTGCCCTCGAAGTCTATTACAGACTTCCTTGTTGAAGTCCTTGCTTAATTTGTCATGCAAATATTCTGAAACCGCTGGAGTCGGGCCAAATCAGAAGATCTTGGATGGACTATGTCCTCTACATTGAAACTGAAGGGATTGGAAGGAGAAGGGTCAGGGCCGAAGGTTTAGCAGAGGAGGAGTTATTAGGATTTTGTGCTTCGGGGTGGAGTCAGTATCAGAATGCGTAGAATCCCTGTCCATATTCACCTTGCTGTGATCCTTTGGAGGTGGAAGGGACTGAACAATGCTGATGATGATATCCATACCGTGGCATGTTTTGGGGGAAACTGCTGATCATATCCATACCGTTTGGCAAACAACACAAGTTGGCGTATAATGGGCTTCAAGGCACCGTCAAAGCTTGGTTAACTGTAAGGGGAATCACAGTTTGAATTTCCCTGTTGATGGACTGCTGCAAAGAGGCACCCAGAGCGTCAAACCAAGATACACTCGAAATGGTGCCTTTGTTCCTGCTCATAATCGGATTCATATCCCTCCTCCTCGAAGTGAACACAAACTTCCATCCAGACAAAATGTATGAATATGTAAAGAGCCAAGTCTATTCTGCAGAATGTGCAGAGGGGAGCCCATCCCAATGTGAAAAGAGAGAGAAAGTACTGTAAGAAGGCTGCTCAGCTATGCTGTATACCAATTCTTACAGCCCCCTGAATAACTAACAGCTGGGGTTAAGAGCCTGAAATTATTCCAAAGAGCATGCACTCAGCTCACTTTTCTGGACAAAACTCAATGAATGAGCCAGAACCAGTGTCCAATTCCATGCTACAAAGGCAGTTAAGAGCTACTGTGGAGCTGAGTTTTAAAGGAATGCATTGGTGAGGAGGAGCCAAAAGAGGATGACGCATAGCCCAAAGGTAACCCAATTGGGCTATGCATTCCTCTCAGACTCTGAATCTCGGGCCCGATGAGGGAACTCACCTAGTTACTAGACGGCCGAGGGAGGATGCCATGTAACAATTGCGGGAAGGACAAAAACAGAACTGAGGCACTTTAGAATGGTCGCAAGGACCAATATAGAAATGGGCACATGATAGCCCGGCACACTCTGTACATAAGTTATTATAAGTTCAACAACAGTGCTTTCCTGGTCAATACGAGACGAACACATCTGAGGACCCCCTTTGCAGGACCGGAATTACTACGTTCATGATTGTTTCTTATTAAGGATTCTTTTCCTGCCAATACCACATCCAAATACGGGGAAGTGCACTAAATTTAGAACCCAAAAATTACAAATTATGAATATATGAAAGAATACCAATTTGAACATTTTGTATTTACATTTCAAGCCCTGAAGAATGAAAAATAAAGAATGATTTGAAAACGCTATCATGTGCTTGTATTTTTAGGAATGCTAGGTTTCTATGGAATCTACTTCCGAATTAAGGAGGTATAGGGAATTGTGCTTCCAGCCCGTGTTTTGCACCTTTGCTTCGTTAATACTGATAGGGACTTTAAGATGTGTGCAGACAATTATGCTTTTATTCCCAGTCTTGTATATTCAATATAGAAATGGGGACAGGATGCCTTCACATGTGGCACCAGCGGGTTAGTAAAACCCTTCTAAGGTGAATAATGAGTGAGAATACACTCATATGGCATACACCATATAACCAAATAACAATACATTGACAGAAAAACAGTACATGTAATGCAACACTATGTCTGACTATTGTAAAAGTAATGAACACCGAGGCACTTAGCTCAACTGTGGAGAAGCAAAGAAAGAAGCTCTCAAAATGGTGTTGGCTGTACTTAAATGGGCTACTGAGCCATGATTGACGGTTATTGACAGAGCATCATGGGTTAGGTAGTTTATGTTAAATCTAAATAGTTTTTCATTGACTGCTGTTTTGAAGTAGTGAAGGAAGAGAAGCATAATAGGACCTTCCCGTAGAAATAGAACCAGAGCGGCATTCCTCAAGAGAAAAAGATCAATCAGGAATCATCCAGAGACAGCAACGTCGGGTGCAAGAAACAAGCGACTTCAGAGTAGCAGAGCACGCTGAAGTTTGGCTTGCAGAGGAATTGGAAGGCAGATCCCGCCAGAGAAGCTAGAGAACCCACCACATCCGAGGAGGAGCCTGGCTTCCACAGCTGCGTGCCAGGATGGGGGATTAGAGGGGAAAAAGTGCATCTCTAGGACAGTAAAAATGATAAAGAGGAGAATAGTAATGAGTTAAACTGGTATTAAGACTCAAACACAAAATAATGACAATTTAACCAAAAGTGATGACTGGCCTATTAAAGTTTCTTTTACTGAACTGGAGGTTTATTTGCTTTTTATAAAACTGAAGACTTTTGTTAAATAAAACAAAGACAGGAAGGGAAAAGGGAAAAAAGTAAGAAGCCCCTGGAGTGATAAATTGTCAGGAACCATCTTCTAATCTTAAACAGGAAGGATAGAAGCAGAATAAACAAAGAGATAAAAGAGAAGGTAAAGCAAGTGGAAAACCTTTAAAGAAAAGGATGAATAAGAAGATGAAGGGAAAAGCTAAACTGATAATATATTATTAAAAGAGAACCAAAACTTACCTGGGTCTTTCTTTTTGAGGAAACTGGCCAAGGTTTGCAACATAATGCCTAGAAGAAAAGAAAGATAAAACCTCTGGAAGAGCTCCCATTGAAGCCCAAACCTTCAGTAGAGTTTTTGCACACTACCTTGCGGATCTGGAAAGTCCGATGGAGGAAAGTCAAATTGAGGAAATATCGGACTTGTAAATCAAAAATTGAATACAAAAAGAAACAAAGTCCTCCCTAACCCACATTTGCTTCATTTATTTAAGAGAGGTACAATCTGTCACTGTATCACCGTTATTTCTTATTCACAACTAAATTGAACTTGTGGTGTGATTGGTTTACGTTCCAACACTATTAACCTGAAAATCTTTCAGAGAAGATGACAACTTTACCATCCATGGGTTTTGTAAAATCTCTGTCTGCATCTCTTTCCATAAATACGCTTTTAATATACCATCCCTTGCTTGCAGCAAAGAGAAGGAAGACATCCTTAATCAGAGAGGCTTTCTGAGCTGCCAGTTGATTAATTTGCCCAAATCCCACAATTGCTCAAGAGCCATTGCTGGGAAGATCAAATGTAAAACTTTAAAAAAAATGATCCATCTTTTCAGTGAAAGCTGAAGAACCATAATACAAACTGAACAACATACCTGGTGTGGTATATATGGAGTGGAGAATTGGAGACAGTGTTTTTGTGATACTTAAAGTAGATAATAACTAAATAACTAAATCCTTGATTTAATGAGATACGATCTTAAAATTATTTGGGATAATAGGCACTATTACGTTTACCTGAAATAACAGTAGCTCCTTGACAGTGGAAGCCTCATTTATGGCACTTTTTGTGTAGGACATCACAGAAGACACCTTGTTGCACTGCCCTAAGTCAAAGTGAAAGGGCAGGAATGCACCGTATTTAAGCAATATTGTTCATTCCTGTAAGTTCTACCTGCTCTAGCGCTGTTTTGGCAGCCTAACACAAGCATAGGCATCCTTGCACCATGACTTCATTTGCAGGCAGGATTGGTTTTGTGTAGGAAGGGCCACAGTCCTGTACAAAAAAATACTAAGAGGCATTATCCTCTCTTTATGTGTGCTGCAGAATGCAAATCACATGGAAAGAGGAATAAACAATGAGAAATGTGTTGCAATTAGAAGATACACTCTTGGTAGGCAGAAGTCAGGAAGTCAGTTCATGTAGATAAAGTTGTAGCTTTATTGAAGAAGTTATAGTATAGGTTACAGTTACAATTTACAATAGTAAATACCCCTACCAGGAGCAGCATCCTGACTGCTCAGCCCACTCTCTCTTAACTGACATTCCACCAGATACTCATCAACATTCCATAACATCTCACACTGGCTGAGCAGCAGGAAACAGAGAATATAAGAAAAGGATGCATTACAGCTGGTTATAACACTTCTCCTACCCTTAAAATATAAATAAAATGTAACAGAACCTTTAGAAACACAACTGAGCCATAAAAGACTCTGGCTTGCATAAGTTCCAAACAGTATTGCATCTGAGTCAAATCAGACCCATCCACATGACCCAAAGCACCCCCATACCCAGATCACACAGAACCCATACAAAGATACCCTTTATTTCTCACCCTCTGCTGAGCACTCTCACCACACTAGGGACACACAGATACCATACACTCTACTAAACGCGGTTTAACAGGACCAGGTAAATACATGGCAGGACCAGGGAAACACACATGGCACTGTATGTTTATACTCACCCCCTACTGCACACTCTTGCAGGACTGAGTAAATATGTGGTAGACCTCTACTGCACACACTTGTTTGAAATACACTACTCATTCCCACAATGCTGCACACTATTGCAGGCTTGGAGACTAGCACTACACGCACACCCCCTAATGCATAGTTATTGCAGATTCAGGGAACTAAACACACCGTCTACTGTCTACACTTGGAAAAATTACACCATAACATGCCTTCTACTGCGCACCCTCGCAGGACAAAGGAAACATTTCATAACATTTCAAACAGTTACCTTCTACTTTTGCAGGACCGGAGACTTACATGACACACACACGTCTACAGCATACACTCACAGGACCAGGGATATAAATGGTACAGCACATTGCATGCACACACACATGTAAAAGTATTTTTTCCTGACTACAAAAAATCAAATGAGAATAAAATGAACAAAACGCACAAAACAACTGAAACTACATATACGAAACTCAGTTCACTGCACATGTTCTCTGGTAGCAACCCTCCTTTTCAGTGAATAGCATCTCACCCAAACATCCACATAGCACACTGCCTGTACCTTGGCCCAATCTTCTTCAGTCAGATTTCGCATCCACTCTTAAAGCAACTCCAAAAGTCCATGGATGTGCCACTCCAGTCTACATACCTTCACATCAAACAGCTTGGTTACTTTTAGCTACATCAATCTGCACCTTTCCCCGAAAACTTTGTGGGCAATACAGAAAGCTCAAGGATGCCCAAAAAAGCTCCTATGTCCAGTTAGATACTTATTGACTGGGTCCCGCCTTCAGCACCTCATATCTTTGTATGTATTGTTTATGGACTCACTTGGTTTCAGGGTGAACCGTACCAAGTCTTTTGCTGTGATAGTGGGTTCAAGGAAAAGAGAGAGAAGACCGTACCTCCATGAGGAGAATGAGAGGATTGAGGTGGTGGATTCCTTCCCGTATTTGGGTGTTCTTATTGATAAGGATTTGGCATGGACAAAACTAGTGCAGGGAAGCCGAGGGGTAATGGAAAGAACCCTGTCAGCAGTAAAGACCTGTGCTAAAAAACTGGGCGAAAGGCCATTATTACCGATAAAACACATTTATCAGGATAAAGTTACAGCGGCAGTGACGTATGGGGCGGGGGTAAGGGGCACTGTTGAAACTGGTACACTGCAAACTATAGAAAACAAGTTTTTCAAATCTATTGCTGGCCTCTCCACCTAGACCCCTAACTACATTTTGCACTTAGAACTGAGACTCCCATATATAACTAACTCAATACAATTGGCCCCTGTCCTTCTGCGGCACGCAATCTATAGAAGGGATATACTCCCCTGACACACACAATAATTAAGAATTGCTTAAACATGGATAAGTGGAGGAGATCCAGATGGTTGTGCTACGTAGAAAAACTCCTAAACCAGATTGGTTCAAGATCCAAATGAATGTAAAAAGATCTCTAAAGAAAAGGTCAAAAATTTGTTTAGGATGAGGGTGGAGTTTGAGAAAAGGGAAACTCATGGTAAGAAGCAGGCAATGGTGAACTATAGATCAATCCCCCCAGTTATCGAGAGAGGATATTTATTTTATCTGTCAGAAATGCACATCACAGATTCATATTGATTAGGTTTCGTCTGAATAGGATCCCTCTTATGTTAGGTTACCCTGGTAAAATTTATCACCATGCTGATTTAACTTTGTGCCCCTGTGATGGCTTGTCAAGACAAACTGATCTGCACCTTGTTTTATTCTGCAACCTGTATAAGAAGGAGAGGAGTAGTTATTTAAAACTGATATTGCAGAAGATGAATTTTAAACAATGTAGAGTGGCACTATATGATTTAAAGAGTCTATCAGATCCTTTGACTTGTTTTACATTAGCTTCGTTTCTATGAGCGTCCATAAAAAAAGGAAAAACCCAGCACTAGAATCAATCACTGGATAAAAAGTATGTAACAGGAGTAAAACCATGGAAACGGATAATTTTTCATAGATTTAATTTTAACATTTTTAGTAAGGTTATAACGGACCATTGTATTTTGGATTTTAAATGAAATTGAAAATCAAAAATAGTTTTTTATATATGTACTTTTATGATCATTTTGTAATTGATTGAATAAAGCATTTTGACTAAGACTATGACTGCATGTTACTCAGCAGGAAACCTGCGTCTCAAAACACGGCTCACATATTCCTTAATTTGCCACTCTATAGCCCTGTTATGACTGCAACAGGGGGGACTTCAGTCCCCAGACTGTCCTGCTGCCTTTGCGCCTGGAGGCACCATCACTATTCTGTTCATTTAGAGGCGCATAAAGTCACTCGCGGCTCCAGCTTTGCGGGACACGCACATCGTTACACCCGCACCTGGACTTTCTACAACAGGGGGGACTTTATCCCCCAGACTGCCCTGCTGCTTTCGCGCCAGGAGGCGCCATCACCATTCCACGTGCCCGGAGGCGCATAAAGTCACATGCGGCTCCCGCTTTGCAAGACTGGCACCGGCACACCCAGGCCAAGGGCAGGCCCATCTGTGCCCAACCGAGCCCGGAGGAGGCTGGGCTGGGACTCCGCTCTGACCTCTGACTACTGATCATCGGCTTCCGTGTGCAACTATTAGCCTAAAGGTACTGTCACAGCTAATTCCATCCCTGTCATTCTTCCCCTGCAGTATAATACGGTCCTTGCAGTATCATTTGTTGAGAGTGGCGGACTATCGAACTTATTATGAGTAAACACAAAGGAGTAACAGGCACATTAGAGGCCTTCATCATCAAGACAGAATCGTTGCTGGCTCATGAAATTGATATGACCGAGCGGCGACTGTCTAACACTCCCAAGACGCTTGTCTTTAGACTCTTCCAATCAGGGAGGCTCTCCAATAATGTGTCTATCTACCACACCCAGTTATGTGCTTACAACTTCCCTCTTGTCAACCCCGGAGACACCCTTCATAGATACAATAGTGAAAGAGCCATCTGCTAAACAAAAACGGGGTATTGGTGCCCAAAAAACTAAAAGTAACAAGGGCGCCAAACCTGTAGGCCATGCAGCTAACCATGTAGTATCTTTAACAAGTTCTGTTGGTAAACAGACGGAAAACGTCATTCCTACCTCACCACTAAGCAGGGACAGTATGGGGGACTCTGCTCTTGTTTCTGCTGTGGAGAGCACCCTGGGATCTGTACTAACCCAGTTCAAAGAACTAATGGATAGGAAATGTACCCTGTTGTTTGAAAAACTGGAATGTATTGATAGTGTGATGAATAATCAAAGTGGCAAGAACTTAACCATACCATCTGGTTCTATTGCCGACAAAGGTACAACACTTAGGAGGGCCGGCGTACAGAATAAAAGTGACAGTAATATCGCCACACACCCAGATGTTACTGCGGAGGAGGGCATATCAGCCAGGGGTACTGCCATTCAGAATAAAAGGGTTGGTGATGTACGAAGGCAACCTGACTGTGTCACCATTGTGAATAACCAATCCAAGAATTTACGGGAGTCCCCTGGTAGCAGGGGGATTGCAAAAGATATAACAATTTTAGACGTAATCTCCCACCTGAAGCCACCCCATTAGTCACAGTGCTTACAGGAATACCCCCACTTAAAATGAATGAGATAGAAACCACTGAGGACTTCTTACGCAAAACTCAGAAAA
The DNA here is from genome assembly GCF_964263255.1 of Lissotriton vulgaris. Classification (NCBI taxonomy): domain Eukaryota; kingdom Metazoa; phylum Chordata; class Amphibia; order Caudata; family Salamandridae; genus Lissotriton; species Lissotriton vulgaris. Next base: position 1,508,263,186 of record NC_141691.1, on the reverse strand, counting down.
TGGAGCACAGGCCTCAGCTCACATTATAATGGTGAGACGTGTTGGTGGGGTAGGAAAGAGGATTAAAGAAGGCGAAGGTGACTGTATTGTTATTAACTTTGATCAAATAAAGTTGTCGGGATTGTTGTTTAATGGAGGTTATAATGCAGGCCCAGGGAGGTATAAAGGCTTTAGACATAGTCTCAGTGGTGGTGGGTGGCAGATGTTAAACAATGAATTTACCCATAAGGTAGGTTTTGGCTTCCTTAAAGCATGCCAGAGAAGGGATTCTTCTAACGGCGGGTGTGAGAGAGTTCCATATTCTTGGTGCTGCCCCGGAGATGGCTTGATTGTACATTTTTTTTCCCGAAAATGTGCAGTTCGGAGCAGGAGGTCTCTAGTGGACCGGGAGATTCTTCTTCCTCCAGATATCACAAGTTTCTGTGCAAGATATGCTGGGGAGTTTGCGCATAGTGCCTTGTGCTTGATGCATACCAGTTTCAGCTGTATCCTGCCCTCAAGAGGAAGCCAGTTCAGAGCTTTCAGGTGTGCCACTTTGAGCATAGCCCACAAGGAGAATGCCTGGAGTTTCTCCTGACGTCAGTTGGCATGTGCCAGTCAAACACAAACATTGCGCGGAGGAGAATCCCTATTTTTAAGGCAAGGGGGCAGGTTTTCATAATTTAATATGTTTTTGTTTCTCCGGTATGATCACCCCAAGCCATTAAGTATGGTGCTGGCCGCATTGAAGACGGGCTCTGTAGAAGAGGGTGTGGGGCGGAGGGGTTGTTCTTCCACATACTGTGGGAATGTCCACTGATCCAAACCTACTGGCGCCGCATTCATCAATGCATGCAAGAGGTGTGGGAGGTGCCATTGAGAGTAGAGGCAAAATGGTGTCTTTTAAATATCTGGGAGCCTAATGACTTAAATACGCATGGGAGGTTGTGGGCCACGCTGGGATTTGCAATCGCTAAACGGAACATTGCCAGGCAGAAGTGGAGAAGTGTGGCTCACTGGTTAGAGCAGGCAGACCCTGAAGCAGAGGTCAGACCCGGGACCAGGGTTCAATTCCCGACGCGGCAGGGTCTTGAGCTCAAATGTCCATGGACTCGACAATTCTCGCTTCGGTGCCTGACCTAATCATGGGTTCACACTCTGCAACTCTGGGCATTAAGCTTGCTTAATCTCCACAACGGCCCCCCGTGGCGGGATGCCTGGCTTTCACCTTGGGGATGCCCTGTAGGGGCTATCTCACAGGGAAAAGCCAGGACGGGTTCCCAAGGCAAGCGCGGAGATACCCCTTCGGGGGTCGATTCAGGCGCTATATAAGAAACATAATAATAATAATAATAATGGGGGGCAGGTACTCATCAAAATTGGCCTCATGGCAAACTGACATGAACTGGTGTATGCTCCAGGAAAAGACAGTATACGTGGCCAGGGGCTGTCCCCAGGAATGGATTGGTGTATGGACTAACTGGAACGAGTACAGGGGTCACATCTGCGAACCCCCACATGTAGCCCCGGATGACGACCCAACAGCAAGACTGAGTGCTCATTGAATGACTTAAACAGTTGGTTGTAACCACCTAAGATATGTAATGAAGGGTTTACCAGGAATATTTGTAATTCACTGTATTGAATGTAAGTGACAACCAGCCCTGTTTATCTATAATTAATAAAAACAATTTATAAGAAAAAAAAGTATGGTGCGATTTGGTCTGATTATAGTGACCATCATCCAGCTACCCTTGAGTTATGTGAGTCAATGGGCCTTAAAGAGAAAGCGGGACAATTACCCACTAGTATACATGTAAGGACCACAGACCAGAGACGGAGGCTAAAATGGACTAGTTTAATTCCGGAGTCTTTCCTTCAAGATTGATTGCTTAAAGCGGAGGAGAGTTTTAATATATGTCTTAATCCTGTAGATAAGGGCCCAGGGTTTTATTGGCATTTGAAGAGATCTGTGCACAGGTGGCGTTGGAAGTAATAATCCTGACCAGAAGTAATATTAATTTGTTTGAGAAATGGTTTAATAAAGAGTATTCAAAATCCCACCAAAAGCTTATTTCTGCCCTGATGCAGGTCCCTAGAGATTGTACCCTTGTAGCCCAATTGAGAGAGTTGTACAAATGTACAATTAATGGCAGCAAGCAGGACATTAAAGAAAAGGTGTGGAACAACCTGCTTTCGTTTGGGATCAATGGGGATAGTGCAAGATTGTGGGCTATAGTCAATAAAATCTTTTTTACGGGACTAAGTAACAATCCCTTAGAATGTAATATTAATGAGTATCAGTGGTACTTCTGTTTTAATACGGTTTATGGAGCTTCACAAGCCGAGATTGTCTCCCAAGCCACTTCTGTTTTAGCCCGGGGCAATACATCATTGATTTTTATAGAAACTGAAGTGGAGGCAGCTATTGTGCAAATAACTAGCAATCATGCCCCTGGTCCCGATTGTGTCCCGGCCGATTTATATAAAATGAGTCCACAGCTCTGGGTGAAAATTATAACTAATCTCCTAAATACGGCTAGTAAGCACAGATTTCCGTCTTCCTGGCCTCTCTCAACTATTATCCTAGTATTTAGAAAGGGGCAGAGAGGTGACCCAGGTTGCAACAGACCTATCTCCTTTATCTATTCAGTGGTGAAGATTTTAGGTAGAGTTATTTTAAATAAACTTTCTGATTGGTTTAATGACTCTGGAATTTTAATAGATTGCCAACATGCTTTTAGAAAAGGTAGAAGTACAATAGATCAATGTTTAAACCTCACCTTTTGTTAGAGAAATATACAGTGGCTAAACAAGGTATGCTGCAGTTGGCCTTTATGGAGCTAGTACATAGAACAAAGTTATGGTCAATATTGATGGATATCGGGATGGACCGCTGTTTAGTCCACTTTTTAGCAGATCTCCATAAGGATCTTTATGCTAGGGTCAGAGACAACCAAGATGGTAAATGCACAAAGCACTTTAAAATTGACAAAGGGGTTCGTCAGGGTTGTATTTTAGCCCCTTTGCTTTTTTTACGATATATAAATAATTTAAATTTCTCCCTTAGCAACGCCACTTTAGACCTTCCACGTATAGGGGACAGGGTTATTCCTGCTCTCCTATATGCGGATGATGTGGTTCTTTTTGCCCGCACTGCAGTTGGCCTGCAGAAACTTTTGCATTCCTTTGGATCTTTTATGTAATCCCTGGACCTTATTGTCAATAAACCAAATTGAATATGATGACAATGCGGCAGAGGCCAAAAAACCTTAAAACTTTTTGTTGTGAACGAGTCGAGCTGTCAAGGGTCTCCTCTTTCCCCTATTCGGGAGTTTCATTTGATGAAAGAGGCTTTTGGATTCCCCAGTTAAGGGCAATAAACGTGTTATGTCTAGGTCCAGTGCTGCCATTCAAGGTTTTGTTTGCCGATTGGGACCGAGGCCCTTTGAAGCCTTGCTTAAAATGTATGCCTCAAAAAGCATTGCAATAGCATCGTATTGGTCTGCAATTTGGGGATATAAACCCACAATGGTACTTCAGCAAGTTGAAAATAAATTAATGAGATATCTCCTGGCGGTCCCCAAATCTACCTCTACTTTTGCTATTCACCAAGAGCTGGGCACTGGCATTTTTGAGGATCAAATTGGCATGGGTCCTGTGATTTGTTGTCTAAAGGCATGGATTAATACAGAACCGGGTCTGAACAGAGAATGCCTTAGGTACTGGTTAGCGTTAGACAGCATGGGTAAAATCCAATGGCTACAATATGTCAAATTAATGTTTGGAAAATTGAGGCAACTGGAACTCTTTGCTACTCAAGAAAGGATAATGAAAGAGGATGTGGTATGGGTTAAAGCCCAATTCGTAAATATGTTGTTTGTTGAGAGAGAAGCGCTGGAGATTGTTAAACCAAGGGTGAGAGCACATTTGCTTTTAAAGACAGTCCCATGGATTGAACCATATTTGTTAATCGTTACAAAACCCTCTCATCGATTTCTTCTAATTAAGTTCCATTTTAATCGTATCCAATGTATCTTAGCAGACGTACAGGGCTGGAGCAGGGTGAAAGTCCTAGGTCCCTGTACATGTGATCATTTTTCTTTGCGGTACATTATGCACTTTACAATGTTTTGGGAGCATTTTAACCCTATGAGGCTAAAGTTTTTATGACCCATTTCAAAGGGGAAGGGATTTGTGCAGGTCAGACCAGCCCTACTATATCTGCAGTTGTTAAACAACCCATGGGAGATTTTTAATGTTGCAAATTTTCTGGTGGTGGCAGTCAGACATAGGAAAAAAGGGGAATAGATAATTTAAAGTGCTGATTGATTCTATACATAGATATAGATGCCTTTATCGCATGATTAATGAACCATAAGTCATTTGCTTTTACTGGTATTATTTTATTGTTTGTATGTGGTATATGTTAAGGAATTCTATATGTTTTTTAATTAGTTTTTTATGTATTGTTCTCTTTGTCTCTGTGGTGTACTTTTATGGTTTTGGTTAGCCGAATAAAGTGGTTTGATTGATTGATTGATTGATTGATTGATTGATAGACTGCAAAAAACGTCTCAATCTCGCCCTGAGGGGAATGGCTGTGTCACCTTTTGCACACCATCATACCCTGGTTCTCTCATCGCCTTGAGGGGAACGGCAGTCAGAGCTTCACCAGCACCGCTCTGCTACTGGCTCCAGCCGTGAGGGGAATGGCCAGCGAACAACAACTACATCCACCAGCATGCATTGCGTGGCACCAGGGGAAGGTGTCATTACAGGGCACCTGAGGACCTCAAATTCAGCGCGGCCCTCCCGCAGCGCGGGACGCATGCAGGTGAAGCCCGGGCCGTGGCAGGCCCCTCCGCGCTGGTCAGAGCCTGTAAGAGGCTGGGCAGGGCCACCTCCCTAACGTTCATCAACTGGGTAAGCGCAAACCTGTGGGCAATCTGGATCAGGAGGGCTTAAAGGCTAAAGTCCTCAGAAAGAGTCCATCAACTGGGTAAGCGCAAACATTGTGGGCAATCTGGATCAGGAGGGCTTAAAGGCTAAAGTCCTCAGAAAGAGTCCATCAACTGGGTAAGCGCAAACATTGTGGGCAATCTGGATCAGGAGGGCTTAAAGGCTAAAGTCCTCAGAAAGACTCCATCAATAATATCATATCTGACTTCGGCCGTGGGTGCCTTGAACAAAGAGATAGCCAATGCTAAGAAGGAGCTGGGCCTGGGCAAAGGTCAAATCTGTGGAGAAGGGCCTGTGGTAGTTGAACACCCACCACATATACCCGTACCACTGGAACTGGAGGTTTTTGATTAGTGCCCCAAAAATAAGGAGTGAAGCCCAGTCCCATGAGACTGTATTGCCAGAGGCTGCAACTTCGGAAGCCCCCATTTTCGTTAATGAAAGACCTACACAGGGCGTAAAGGGGGATCTTGATGAGAGAAAAGGCATTAACAGAAAAGCCGGGAAATGGCAAAAAGGCGCAAAAAAAGGTTCCTCTAAAATGTCGCCTAAGCTGGATGAAAATATTCAATTGTCATTACGGAACCTGATAGAGGAGATCTTTAGTGAGTGATTTGAGTCCATATTAACTGGTATTGCCAAAGACGTTATTGACACTCTTAACACATGTGTTGTGGACCTTAAGAAGAAATGTGAGAGGATGGACTCTTTGTTAAGGAACATAAAGTATACCAGCAACTTACTTCTAAAGCAGGATTGCTACCTAATCCTCTTATAGTCCGAGAGTGGGTCCAATCAGCAAGGGAAACATCTAGGCAATCAATCACTTCAACTACCAGGGGGAGGGGTAAAATCTAATTTTGCAGTTAGATCGACGGATAATCAAAATTTAGGAGCACTAAGGGTGAAGTCTTGTCAAAGTATCCCAAACTTAGATAATTTGCAATCCACCGGTCTGTTACTGACAGATAATGAGAACTATGTCCCCCAAGCCAATAAAATAAGTCATAATTTAGGTAGAATTAATCTCCCTTCTGAAGCCACCCCGTTGGTTGCGGTTCTTGTTGGGGTGCCCCCTCTCAGGGTCCCTGACAGTGAATCAACGGCGGCCCTGATACGCAAGACTAAACATTGCTGTGACCATTATTGTATCAGCCAGTCTAAAATTTCTGCTCATATTCTAATGGCTAGAAGAGTGGCCTGGGTTGGAAATGGACCCAAACAGGTACCTGGTGACTGCATCATAGTTAATTTAAACAAACGGGATTTTGTGAACAGGCTGTTTTGGGATGCTTCTACAGTATATGGGGGTGACATTAGGGCACTACCATTTGGTTTCTTCTACCCCCCCGGCAAGCACTACAAGAACCTGTTATGGAGTTAGGGTGGCAACTCAACTGGTTGTTTTAAGCCCCAAATATGCCCCCCTCGCGGAAGTAGCCCTACATTAGGTTATGAGAATACAAATAGGGAGGTAGGAACATCTTTAAATCTGGTCTCCAGATGCCCTGGCCTGTGGAGGAAGGCCTACCCCTTTCAAATAGATTCTCACTTCTAGCTCAATTGGACGGAAATGATTGACTGAATAGGAATGAGGGTTGTACTTCTGCACCATGCCCCAAGGGTTCTACCATAATTGATACAGGAGGCGAAACTTCACTGTCCTGTAGTATAATCAGCTGGAATATTGCGGGCCGGAGGTCAAAAAGAGATGATCTGATCTGGCTGGATTTTATCAAATCTTATGATATAATAGCGCTACAAGAAACTTGGGATACAGGGGCTAATTTTCGGTTGGATGGATTTAGGTCATTGTTCCATTTTTCCAACCGGCTCGTCCTGCCTCGGCAGGTAGAGCAATAGGTGGTTTAGTGTGGGTCCTTTCACTTAAGCTAAATGGCTCTTTAAAAAGGGTAGCGGTTGATTATTCGAACTGCTTGGTAGTAGAAGTAACTTCCCCTAATCACTCAAAGCTACTGTTGGTGAACTTTTATAACTCTGGGGAATCTGATTTTAGGAAGCAACACTTGGGTATTCTTAAATTGTTTTTAGAACAATATAGGTTAAAGCAATCCACTTCTTATTCCATATTATTAATGGGTGATTTTAATATACACTTGTGTGAATTGAATTGTTTTCTTTATGATCATTTAGGTCATAGTTACTCAGTGACTCCTCATTTTGGCTGAAGCTGATCTTTTTGAACATGGTTTCTTTAATCAATCAGAGCGGTGTACAACGTTCAAATCTAAGAGTAAAGACACTATTATTGACTATATATTGTTGTCCCCCAGGTGGTTAGACAAAGTAGCATTTTATAATGCTAGATTGTTGCCTTACAGCAACCATAACCCTGTCATATTAGTACTGGACAATGGTGTTGGCATCTTGGGTTCGGGGGGGGGGGGGAACCAGGGAGTAAATGCATGAAAATGTGCGATCAAGGGAGGAGGCTCAAGTGGTTTAAAGTGACACCGATTCCTTTTTTACTGAGTTTTGTTTGAAGGCTGAAGGGAATCTTGCAATATGCACTGACACCTCTAACCCGAAGGACCTGGTTCTTAAAGCCTTTGAGCGTGTAGGTAGACAGATTGCAGCGGATCTGACTATCAATACCAAAATTAAAGGGAATCGTGGAATAAGGTGGTTTGATGAAAAGTACTCACAAGCCCACCATTCCCTAAATTTAGCTTTGAAAAGTGTACCCCGAGATACGGCTCTGGTAGCGAGCCTCCTCAAGCAGTATAAGTTAGCAGTGCATTTGCGAAAAACAGAGATTAAGTCAGAGGCCTGGAATGCCCTTTTATCTGTAATGCTTTTAAGCAACTGTGCTAGATTCTGGATTATTGTTTATTATTTATTTATTTATTACATTTGTAGAGCGCTAATCACCAAAAGGTCTCTAAGCGCTATGTCATAGAGCAGCTGTCCACGTTCCATTGTGCTCCTGAAGCCTGACGATGAGCCTAATGGACCTAATCAAATGCCTCTAAAAACAACATTGTCTTAAGCTTTTTCCTAAATGGAAATAGTCTATGTTCCTTGCGCATGTCATCTGGTAGCTTATTCCACATCTGGGGGACACGGTACACAGACAAAATATCGATTTTTAAATATCGATATACAAAAATATCGAAGTTTAAATATCGATGGGACAAAATATCGAAGGTAAGTAATATCGACAGTCTTAATATCGATATTAATATGATATCAGTAATATCGAAGTTGTAAATATCGATGTTAATAATATCGAAATAAATAACTTCGATGTTACTAATATCAATTTTTAAATAAATTTAGTGTATATTATATTGTATTTATTATGTTTTATTATTTATTTTTAATGTAATTTAATTAAATATTGTCTTTTACTACTGTAGCGGGTTGTGGGTTTATAGGGGAATAGGGTGGGAAGTAATTTAATTATGTTAAATTAATTATTAATTAGTAAGAATTATTAATTAATTAATTGAGAAATAATTTTTAATTATTTTTAATTAATTGATTAATTGATAAATATGTTCTGTAGCGGGTTATGGGTTTATAGCGGAATAGGGTGGGAAGTAATTTAATAATAATTAATTAATTGATATATGTTTGTACATATTTTAATTAATAATTAATTGTTAATTAATTTCTATTAATTAGTTAATTAATTAATATAATTTTGTACATATTTATAAATATTAATTAGTTGGTAATTAATTAATATTAATTATTTAATAACATTAATTATAGTAATTTTTTTATATATAATTTATTGTTATTCTTAAATAATTAATTGGGAAAAATAATATTAATTATTAAATTACATTAATTACAGCAAATGTGCTAATATATTTACTTTATTGTTATTGTTAATTAATAATTAATTGGTAATTAAATAATATTAATTAATTTTGGGTAAAGGAGTATTTTTAGGGTTCAGGGTCAGTTTTCAGTTTTTGGGTAATTGGGTATTTTTAGGGTTCTGGGTCAGTTTTCAGTTTTTGGGTAAAGGTGTATTTTTAGGGTTCAGGGTCAGTTTTCAGTTCATGGGTAAAGGGGTATTTTTAGGGTTCAGGGTCAGTTTTCAGTTTTTGGGTAAAGGGGTATTTTTAGGGTTCTGGGTCAGTTTTCAGTTTTTGGGTAAAGGGGTATTTTTAGGGTTCTGGGTCAGTTTTCAGTTCATGGGTAAAGGGGTATTTTTAGGGTTCAGGGTCAGTTTTCAGTTTTTAGGTAAAGGGGTATTTTTAGGGTTTAGGGTCAGTTTTCAGTTTTTGGGTAAAGGGGTATTTTTCGGGTTCAGGGTCAGTTTTCAGTTTTTGGGTAAAGGGGTATTTTTAGGGATAAGGGTCAGTTTTCAGTTTTTGGGTAAAGGGGTATTTTTAGGTTTCAGGGTCAGTTTTGGGTTTTTGGGGTACAGGGATATTTTTAGGGTTCAGGGTCAGTTTTGGGTTTTTGGGGTACAGGCGTACAGGGTAAAAACAAAAAAATATTACATTAAATCAAATAAATTACATGAAAAAAATTTAAATTACATTAAATTATTAAGTGTTTTATTTATTTTAAATGTATATGTATTAGTTTTAATTTTGTTTTAATATTTTTATTTAATATTTGTAAAATTATATGTATTTTAAAATTATTTTTACATTATTATTAATACATTTAAAAAAACGATATTTTTGATTCCGATATTTTTGTACTACGATATTATTTTTTCGATATTTTTGTACTTACCTTAATGAAGATAGGATTCCGATATTTTTGCTGTCGATATTTTTGCTCCGATATTTTTGCATTTCGATATTCTGTCTGTCGATATTATGTCAGACATTCGGGGGACACAGACTGAAAAGGCTCTGCCACCAAAAGTGGCCTTACTGACACGGGGACAGGCAAAGAGACTATCCTGTTATGAACGAAGCTGACGGGCCGGTACATAAGGCTTCAAACGGTCCCTGATGTATTTAGGGGTTGCACCAAACAGGGATTTGCCCCCTTTTTCTCCACTTTGGAGAATGATGCGCAGGAGTGTAATTTTACAGAGGCACAGTGGTTGACCCACTTTGGGGCAATCTATGGCTCCACTGTAATATCCTCCTCCACTGCCAGTCTACCACTCCAGCAGGCATAAGCCCCATTTGTGTTTAGTGAGGTGGACATCGAGAGAGCAATAAAGGATACTTCTAGTAATAAAGCTCCTGGACCTGGGAGTCCCTGCAGATCTATTCAAATTTGAACGTAAATTCTGGGCAAAAATATTAACTAACGTTTTTAATGCTTCTGGTATGAATGGGTTCCCGGCATCCTGGAGCCAATCTATAATCACGCTGGTTTTTAAAAAAGGTCAGAGAGGGGACCCACGGTGCTATAGACCTACATCACTGATAGATTCTGCGCTAAAAATATTGGGTAAGGTGGTCTTAGCTAAGTTACAGTCTGGGCTACGGATAACAAGATTTTATCCAATTTGCAGTATGGTTTCAGGCCAGGCAGGAGCACCATGGACCAGTGCCTTAACCTGCACTTACTAATTAGTAACTGTGGCTAAAGAAGGCTCTCTGCACATGGCATTCATGGATTTGCCCTCAGCGTTCAACCTGGTCAACAGGTCTAAGCTGTCGAGGATCCTGATGGAAATGGGTTTTGAACCGTCTTTAGTTTATTTTTTAGCTGACCTCCATCGGGACCTTCTTGCATCAGTTAGGATTTCCAGGGATGGCAAATACACTAGGGGGCAGATTTATGTCGGACCTGTGCCACGTTTAAGCTGCCGTTGCGTCACGCAAAGGAGGCGTAAACGTGGCGCATCCCTGCGACCCATTTACAACATGACGCATCTAGGCAGATGCGTCATGTTGTAAAGCCCTGCACCACATGTGGGCGTTCCGGTGCAGGGTGGGCGTTCCGGGGCAGGTGCGCCTCGCAAAAGTGGCTGAGTGAAGTCTACAAGGTTTCACTCAGTCACTTTTAGGCCAATGCTGCGTCAAAACCCTGCGCCTGCATGAAGCAGGCGTAAGGCTTGATGCAGCATTGGACAGATAGGGCACCCCGAGCCTTGCTGGAGCTGCGTCGTGCTTGCCACGCAACTCCAGCAATGCGTCACCTTTACGGCACAGATGCGTCACGTATCTGTGCCGTTTTTGCCCTATGGTGCGCCGCATTGTAAATGAGGCACACCATGGGTGGCGGAGCTGCGGCGCACAATAACTGGCGCATCCCTGGGGATGCGCCAGTTATTGTAAATCTGCCCCTAGGTATTTTAAATCAGAACAGGGCATTCGCCAAGTATGTATATTGGCGCCCTTGCTTTTTACACTTATATATTAACGCCATGGACAAACCCTTAACGGAGGCAAGCCCGGACATCCTGTGTGTAGGAGAGTGTCTAATACCGGTCCTCCTATACGCGGATGACGCTGTCCTTTCAGCTCGTACTGCGGTAGGTCTCCAGAAACTTCTGGAGGCTTTTGGAGCCTACATGCACTCCTTGGATTTGGTTGAGAACACTGGGAAGTCACATCATATGTTAACTGGTAAAAAACTTAGGAAACCAAAATTGTTCTATTGTAATCGGGTGCAAGTGTCCAGGGTCACATCTTTTACATATTTAGGGGTATTATTTCATGATAAAGGATAAACCCAAAAAACGGCTGTCATTAGATCTACAACAGCTTTATTGGGATTCACCCAGTGTCTGGGGGCTAGGCCTGTAGAGGCCATTCTTAAGATGTACAGATCAAAATGTCTGGATATTGCGGCATATGGTTGAAAATAGATTTCTCCGCAGTCTTCTGTCTGTACCTCAATCAACATCTTCCTTTGCCATTCATCAGGAATTAGGGCAGGGTTATGCCTCGGACATCATGAGCTTAGCTCCACTTTTGTGTTGGCTTAAAACCTGGCTTAATCCAGAATTTACCTTAAACCATTTGATCTTGCGAGATACTGTCAATCTGGACAAAGCTAACAAAATCAAGTGGTTGACATATGTCAAGTATATGTTTTTGAAAATAGGGCTGCCAGAATTATTTGAGACCCCCGAAAGGATCTGTACGGAAGATGTGAAGTGGGTCAAAAATTTATTTTTTAAGTACACTAAGGATGGAACCGGAAGAATTGGAGCTACGGAAACCATCAATTAGGACTAATTTCTTGACTAAAACCACCTTGTTAATTGAACCCTATCTGATAACTGTGACTAAGACTTTTCATCCCTGGCTCCTGATTAGGTTCCATCTTAACTTGATCCACTTTTCGCTGGGTGATTTCCGGGGGGGTGGTGTAAACCAGAGGACGTGGATCCTTGTCATTGTGATCATTTCTCTGTACAGGACTCTTTACATTTTATGATGTTCTGTGATTATTACTACTATATCCGAAGAAAGTTTTTAATCCCTTTATTGAGTGGCAAGGGCTTTCTACAAGTAAGCAAGGTGTTACTTTATCTTCAAATGCAGAGTAACCCCTGGGATATTTTTTATGTTGCTTGTTTTCTTTTTGCTGCTGTTCGAATCAAGAAAAAAAAAATGTCCTAGTCTAAACAGTGTATACAGTAATATTGTACTTGGATACCTTGTCTGCAGTTCACGGTAGAGCAATGTTGTGGCTTAACTCTTAGCAACGTTTTTCTTTGTAACGCCTTTGTAACATGCATGCATTTCCTTTGACAACATACTTCACATGCCAATGCTGATTAATTTGGCTCATCTCAATAACAGCAGTACAGTCTTGCCTGTCTGAATGCTCCGTCCCCCAAACATTTAGTATGAGGCAGGGGCTCAATTAAGGCTTTAATGTTAATCATGGTGGCGGCAGGCATACAGTCATCTATATCTCAGCCCTTTGAGTATCTTAATGCATTCACTGCCAGTACGCTTACTGTTGGTATGTCTTGCCAAAATGATGAAATGTTGTATACACCAACTCAAACACACTGTTGGCACAGATAACATGATCATCAGTCACGCTCAATCTGTGTACTTTAGACAAACGCCCTCAAACTTCATCGACTGCAGGCTGTTTGGCAGAAAAGACACTGGTGGGGGTTTCAGGGAGTTTCATTTTTCTTCTTAAGACTTCAATCTCTCTTCCTCTCTGTTTCCATATGCAGGTTCACTTTGTATTTAATATGCCTGCTCTTTTTTTTTTACATCAATGATTCTATTACGTATAGGCTCCCTCTCATTGTGGTAATTAAAAGATACCCTCCTAGTAGACAGGAGTCAGGTAGATAGTTCATGTAGATTTGCAAGTTGTAGGCTTATTGAAGAAGTTATAGCTTAGGAGACAGGTCACAACTACATGGTAAATAACCCAACCAGGAGCAGCATCCTCGCTGCTGATCCCACTCTCTCTAATTGACACCCCACCAGGCACTCATCAACATTCCGTGGCATCACACACTGGCTGAGAAGCAGGGAATGGAGCATATATGGAAAGGATGCATTACAACTAGCAGTGTTGTGAATGTATCTAGGACCCTAATTAAATATTCCTGATTCATGCCCTTATGCGGTTATGATAAATCATGTCCTAATGAAGGCATATGAATCTTACCGTAATTCAGCCATAGCCCACGCAGCCCAAATATGGCAGGCTACTTCCTTAGATTCCTAGACAGCACAACAAGTTCTTTCGACACACCAAACCTTCAGCAACCTTGGAATTCCCCATGTCTTTGTTTTGATTTGTCATTGAACTCCTGCGAGCACTAAAGGACAGTCAGTTCTTAGTGACATCTTTTATTGACGCCTTATGTCCAACCTTACCTCAAACACGGCACCTTCAAGGTATAAATATACGAACACTTACATAAAGCAAACACACAGTGGTGTGGAGCAGAGCGGCTATTTACTTATCCGAAGCCCAGCTGATGCGAGAGCCGAAGGAAGCCGCCCCTCCCCTTTGACACACTGGAGAAGCTGCCTTTTCTCATGCTGAGAAATCCAGCTCCGGTGTTTTCCAGTCACCCTTGCGGGTTACTGGGGATCGAGTCCTGAGAAACGAGATACAAGACCTCCTTCATTCTATAACCAAGGTACGGAGATTATTCAAACCTTAAAGAGAATTCTTTATTCAGATTCTTGGCAAAAACCCAACTTAACTTAAAACTGCTACCTACTTACTCCTTCCCACGTATTAGGCTTAGGTCAGGTAAACCGGGGTAGGCGTATCTTAGAAGCACCAGTTGAGTTTGTTACTCAATGTTTTTATGTATGCAAATATTTTATCCGTTTTAAAGTATCATATGGCTAAGAAACCATATCAATGCTTTCACAGTATTATTTTATAATACTCCTTTTACTGTACGCACTTTACTTCATGATAAGTATTGCAATTGTGGCAATTCATTTCTCTTGCATGAGAAAGAAGACTGCTCAATAAAAGAACACCTTTTATTGAAAACGCCTGTCTCTCTATTTCTCTGCACCCTGGTGAAATTAAGCATGCACGATTGACTGAGTGAAATAGCTGTCTATTGTTTTCACACCACTCTGGAGATACACTCCTTATTCTGGGGGAGCAAAGTTGTCATGTTATATGGTTGTCAGAAGCTAATGCCATCTTGTCTAAAGCAGGGAAGTTAACCCCTCCCTATTAATTTGAGAAAGTTTCAAGTGACCTCTGAGCTAGCTGGCAAAAACTAATTAAGTCTAACATAGTCAGTAGAGACCTAGATGACCTCAGTTCTACGTCTACACTGCTATTTATGTTATTCCAATGCGCAGAGCCTATTGCGAATATAGGAACTACACTACATGGCACCCAACGTTTGGTAAGGCGATAATCTAGTGCAAGATACTTGAGTAACTCAGACGTGCTTTTCACACAGACCCCTTTCTCTCGTAAAAACTCCAATAGACGTCTGGAGTGGGTGAAAGGTTAATATCCGCCAAAACTTAGTCGGATGAGAATCCTATGTATCAGTTTACGGTATCGTCAACGTTGAAAGATACAGTGTTCCAAAATATTGTGCACCTAATCTGTGTTTCCTCAAAACTTGATCTGCAACAAAAAACTTTTGTCAGTAAAAATGATGGAAAATGAAGAGGAAAGAGACAGAAAGGCTCTAGCAGCTCAACTCCAAGCGAAGGACACAGTCCTACAAAATGCAGACCATGATGCAATACTCATCCTGGTCAATATAAGAAAAACCATAACTAAAAAACTTATAGAAAATGGGGTATCACCAAGAGGTGGTACAGTTGTATTTGTGGTAGGTTCAGAAAAGGGGGTGGTGATGAACAGAGTGTCTGAATTAAGCAGACCACTCTTACCCAGTCCAAAGATCAGGGCTTGATCCATCACCATTTTTTAGCTTACTGCACCATCCCAGCTCAGAACCTGGCTACATGCAAATTAGTCTGTTCCTGTCCCAGTGCATGATGGGAACAGGGCAAACCAAACTACCAAGCCAATTCTTATACTGGGAAGGAAACAAGCTTCCGGGGACCGGTTTCTGGCATTTCAGCCGTCGTCGGCCCGGCTTGCTTGAATCCTGATGGTGCAATGAGCAAGGGACTCACATCTGAGTATACCCTTCCACGCTTATGGTGGACAAAATGATTCAGAAAAGGGGGTGGTGATGAACAGAGTGTCTGAATTAAGCAGACCACTCTTACCCAGTCCAAAGATCAGGGCTTGATCCATCACCATTTTTTAGCTCACTACACCATCCCAGCTCAGAACCTGGCTACATGCAAATTAGTCAGAACACAAGGAAGAGCACGTCAAGTCCAAAGACAAAGTACCTGCTCATTAAAGTAAAAAATCACAATTTCCCAGAAAGAAGGTAGCAAGTATTACAATTAAGCATGCCGAGAATCCTGAGGACACAACTGAAAAATGGAGAGTGGGCACAGACAATGCTAGACAGCCCAGCAGAAGTGACCATGGCTCGCAAGATCCTGATGAATCTTCTGGAGACAGTGGACACGAATTAATACATTAATGTGGAAACTGCAGACACGCGAGTTAGCGTGCCCTATAAACTATATGAAATAACATTCCGTATAGAGGGAGATAAAACGAGGAAAATAAAAGGTCTCTTTTGGGAGAATATTTCTAAAGGCTATGATATCCTGTTACCTGCAAAAGACTAGCCACCAGAGTTTGTCAGGGAGTGCCCTCATGGCGAACAAATGATTATGCCTGCCTTCTCAAATGATATCCCAATTCATAAAAAATACACATTTGCAAGAAAATGGGCAGTGGCCCAAGCTCCTGCTTTATATAAAAATCATGTAGGATGGGATGAGGATTCTCCTCCCCACAAAATCCAGTTAAAAAATCAACTTACTGCACAAAGGCAGTACCCAGTTAAACAAGAAGCTAAAAAGCAAGTCAGGGAGATCTTAGATCAACTTGAATATCAAGGGGTGATTGAAATATGCACCTCACAAATGAACAATCCTTTGTTTCCTGTCTCCAAGCCAGACGACTCATATCGTCTAGTTTTGGATTACAGACATTTAAACTCCTTCTGTAAAACTTTTGAAGTTCAAAACTCTCACAGTGCAGCACTAAGGCACTAAGGAAGAACATTGCGCAAAAAATATAAAACGACATTAGATATCTCTAATGGATTCCTCTGTCTAAACATTGCACCTAAAAGCAGGTATTTGACCGCTTTCTCAATAATGGGGTCGCAAAAACAATTTTGCCGACTCCCACAGGGATTCAAGAATAGCCCAGGATTATTCTCAGCAAGGGTAACAGAATTACTGCAAACGTATGATGATGAGGCATTATCCTATGTCGATGACATCTATCTTACAGACGATGACCTGTAGACTCACTTGAAAAGAGTGAACACCATAATACTTGGGTTCGCATCCGAAGGTTACAAATTCAACTTTAAAAAGTCACGAATAGCCCATCTAACTTTCCTATTTTTAGGATATGAATTATCAAGTGAAGGGAAAAGCCTAGCAGACAATTTCTTACAGAAATGTGCAGTACTCCAAGCACCTAAAATGCTGAAGAATTTACAATCAATAATCGGTTTCCTGAATTTCAGAAGAACA
Organism: Lissotriton vulgaris; assembly: GCF_964263255.1. NCBI lineage: Eukaryota > Metazoa > Chordata > Amphibia > Caudata > Salamandridae > Lissotriton > Lissotriton vulgaris. The sequence goes on along the minus strand of NC_141691.1, from coordinate 1,508,246,231 downwards.
TACATTCTAAATTATGCAAAGAGGGTTAAACCTCTCTACGAATTAATAAAACCTGATTTCAAACCAAATAATTGGACTCAAAAACACACAGTAATTTTGAGATCATTACAGACAGACATGTTAACTAAAACAAAACTGCAAGCATGCGCAAACGAACACAATCTGGTAATCCGAGTCATCCCAGGAAGATGCAGATTCACATACCTGACCTCTAATGAGGGAGAAATGGTACCTATAGCTTACAAATCCCATTTGTACACACAAGCTGAAATAAAATTCAGTTCTACAGAAAAAATCTGACAGCGGTTCAAACTGCTGTAGCAAGAGAAAGAGCCCTAGCCCAAGGCAAGAGAATAACTGTTTATACATTAGAATCAGCCAATGAGGCATTAAGAAGCTCATGCAATCTAAATGCTGTGGCATTAGATCCGAGATTGAAACAATGGGAAAATGATCTTACTGCAGAAGATTTGAAACACTATTTTGATCTGAAAATGAAAAAACTAGAAAATCTGGAATACGAATATGAATATCCTCTGAAGACCGAAATCCTGCCTCTCGAACAATACACCCAGACAGATTTGCACAACATTTTGTTGTGGAAAAGCAAATTTACAACAACGCGTGCGCGATTGTTAAAGGTCGTTGGCGCTTAGGTAAATTCCGACCAATGGTCACTAAAACAGAATCATTCAGAAACTGTACAGCTCCGCGAGCTGAAATAAGATCCCTAAAGATGGCGTTTGAAAATGCTGATTGCAAATTCCCCACACTAATAGTGTGCGATTCTCATTACTGCGTCCAATCTTACAATAAGACCCTGCTGACTTGGATTCAAAACGGCTACAAAGATGACACAGGTGCCACAATAAAGCATAAATAACTTTGGGTAGTAGTTCTTTTGCAGAAAGAACTACAAAAGACTCACGTGATACATACACTGAGTCATCGACGTGATGGCGTTCACGTTGCAGGGAATTCATTGGCTGATAGCGCCACAGCGGGGGCTGGTCAACCGGCTTCTGTAGCCACAAAAAAGCGTTCAGAAAAACAAATAGATGGAGAAACCATGCTGGCAGTAAAACCCTCATTAAAAGGTGACTATGCAGCATTACCTCTCAACTATCCACTCAATATTACATACATAATTGATGCGAGCTCCGTTCCGTTTGCTCGAATCCCTGGAGTGGGGGATAGAGTAATTCCAAACACGAACCGGAGAATCTTCTTGATACAAGAAGCACACATGGGATTGGGTCTGAGGCACCAAGAGATCCTGGAATCTCTGGTAAAATTACAATCAGAATACTGGTGGCCGGGAATGAGCGTAGAAATTTACAATTTTGCAATAAATTGTGAGGACTGCAACAGAGATCGCAGTTGTGAACCGGACCAGGCACCAGCCCAGACACCACTATTAAACAGCATAAGGCTATCTATGCGCAGACGTCCAACCGGACAAATGCGGTCCCATAATTATTAAGACTAAGATTCACTAAAGATGTGGCCCCAGCGCTCGGCTGATGCCAGAACTGTTATAAAAGATTTGCGAGTCTTTATCCGCACATACGCATTTGGCATGCTACATTCTGATCAGGGTCCTGCGTTTAGCTCTTGAGCTTACAAAGAGGCCATGAGCAGCATGGGCATTGCATTGCAGTACTCTTCTCCCTTCCATCCTGAGGGAAATGCGGTTGTGGAAAGAATCTCGATCTCAGTGCCGCCTTCGATACCGTCAACACTAGCATCCTCCTTGACCGCCTACGTCACATAGGAATTACAGGGAAGGCCATAACATGGCTCCAATCTTTTCTGGAGGACCGTTCCTTCGAGGTAGTCGAGAACGATGCCCACTCTAAAATCTGGCCTCTTGAGCAAGGTGTACCACAGGGCTCGTCTTTGAGCCCTACTCTATTTAATGTATACCTACAACCTCTGGCAGATATTGTGCGTTCGTATGGCCTAGATATCGTGACCTATGCCGACGACACACAACTAGTGGTATCCATGAATCAGACTAATACCTCCCCCCCCAATCTCATGAATTGCATGGTAGCAATAAATCATTGGATGACATCTTCTCACCTAAAGCTCAATGGTGAGAAAACCGAGCTTATGATTCTGGGCAACTCACCAATTCCGAGCCCTATGCTCGACTGGCCCCCCAGTATGGGGACCCCACCTCAACCTAAGACCCATATAAAGAGTCTGGGCATGTGGTTGGACTCTAAGTTGGACTTCAAGCAACAAGCTACTACCCTATCCGCCACCTGCTTTGGCCTGATGCGGATGCTCAGGAAGGTGCTGCCTCTTCTACCCTTCCAGGCACGTAGAATCATGGTGCAAGCCATTATCCTGTCTCGTCTGGACTACGGAAACTCATTATACTTAGGAGCCCCTGTCTCCACCACCAGAAAACTGCAGATTACACAGAATGCAGCGGCTCGCCTTCTTCTAAATCTGGGCCGACGAGATTCAGGCACAGCTGCATTAAAGAAACTGCACTGGCTGCCCATCAAGGCCAGAATTGTGTTTAAATCCATGTGCTTTATGCACAAAGCCATGTGGAAAACTGGACCAGCCATGGTTTGCTCACTTGCAAACCCTTATCTTCCTAAACGAAGTCTGAGATCCAGCTCAGCTTTCCTGGCTATCGTCAACAGAATTAAACGGGCAAGATGGGGTGGACGATCCTTCTCCTGGAATGCCGCGAGAGCCTGGAACTCCTTGCCTGACACCCTCCGTGGCGAACCTAACCTGCTGAAGTTCCGTAAGGAACTGAAAATGCTTCTTTTCACCTAAACTTGGCTCTGTGTCTTTTCATGATTCAACAATGTAGCGCTACGAGGCCTCCGGGTAGTATGCGCTTAACAAAACGCCATTAATAATAATAATAATAATAAAAAACCGTGACATAAAGCAATCTATAACAGCGAGGGTATTAGGTTCGGGTGATGGGTGGGTCAAACCTCTAACAAGTGTCCAACGTAGTCTTAACAATCTGCCAAGAAATTCTCTAATGGGTTTCACTCCATACGAACTATTTTTCGGCACTAGAATGAGAATCCAGGACTTAAATTGCCATACTTCAGAGGTAGAAGAAAAAACCTTTGATATCAAAGATCGTTTGGCTGTTTTACAGGACTTGAATGAAACAAGGAAAAGTTTAAGTAACCTGAAGTCTAAGCCAACAGCCACTGAAGAACCACCTGTCCCAGCAAGACCTGTCTGGATTCCAAAGATTGGGGATCTGGTCAGAGAAAAGATGGCGGTGAAGAAGGAATTTGGGGCTTCTTACAGAAAAGCAGTACCTGTCTTAGCTGTCAGCGGAACAAGATCAGTAGTACTACCGCCACTTGCTGGTAAAAAGGAAAACAGAGTTGTTTCCATCAACCTGGTGAAACCACAATCATGTGGCCAATAATAAGTTGTAGGCCCAGTGGACTCCCAAGAAATAGCAGAAGACCAAATCTAGCTACAATCAAAGAGGTTCAAACTGAAAGACTAATCACTTTCGATAAACCATCAGTGAATAAAAAAGAACTATGCAACAAAGGCATTGAACTTGTGCCTCTTGAAACCCAAATCGCAACAGTTCACGAAACACCAGTCTACAACGATGTAGCCTCGGACTATACAAATGTAACAAAAAAAAATTTAAAGATCAATGGAAAACCGGAAGCAATCACACCAATTGAAAACTGCATCTGGCTACTTTATCAACTTTGATGACTTTTCCGATGATCCTAGTGAACATGGAGACAAGCCAGCAACAAAAACTTTCAAAATGAAAATTACAGAACTTTTTCATCAACTCAAAGAAACACATCTGATTTCCCCTTGGATTGAACTATGGATTGTGTTAGGTGTACTTATCCTTCTACTTTGGTTAATCCTAGTTTTAATTTTGGGTAAATTTATTGATGGAAAATACAGTACAATGGACACAGCAAGTCAGAACATCAACTTGGTACTGAAACCACACAGATCCTCTCACATAGAGAAAAGAGAACTATCATCAGTGAACATAACAGCAAAGCCTATACCTGGTGGTATAGCATGGGACAGAACTGATTATGAAATCTATGGCCCGGTAGAGCTCTTGAAGTATCCACATCAATTCAAGATTTCATTAAGTGACTTTGTGACACCAAGTTCTTTTTCTGATGATTGGGACTTTGAAAACATTAATATTATGATGTCAGATTTTGAAATGTCAGCAAAATTTACAGAACATGATTATTTACAGGGCTCATCTAATTATGAGGAGATGTACTGTTATAACCACTATGGTCATCATTATCTGCATAAGTCTGCGAATCCTAGAAATGTTTTTACTTATAATCAGTGGGAACAATGTCCGACTCCACCAATAGGCAGTTCGAAAACGTTTTATGAAAAATTCCCATACTTTTTAGGGTTCAATCACACTGATCCAGAAATGTTTTATTTCAAGATGTTAAATAAGACAGGAATGAAAAGCATGCTAACAAATACTAAATGTATTTATTCTGAAAATGTTTATGACAAAATGTCAACATTTGGTTTTGAGTTTTAGAAAAACAACTTTGAAACAAAAACAATCTGGGGAACAAAAGAATGGCAGGTACAAGGTCTAGAAGCATTATTCAGAGCCTGCATGATCCCAGAACAAATAATGTTCCTGAATGACACAATACAGCAAACCAACCTGTCCTGGCTTAGCTAAGATAAAAGATTTAAAAAACCTGTCTGTACCAAAATCTATGCCTGATAGAAACACCACTACAGATGAGGGGTTAGACGTGTCCTATATTTTAAAACAAAACAGAACAAATCCTGATTGGAAAAAATGGTTGATCTGGCCCATAAGCACAAATAACTGTCAAAATAGATTCCTGAACAAAATACAGGGGTTCAAACAGAATAGGCCAGACCTAGATATTCCCAGAGACAACATCCAGGGATAATAACAACATATAGTGTAGGAAAACTATGCCTTGACTGGCTACAGAAATTCACAATTCCCAAAATAAAGCAACACTTAACTTTACTTAAAGAAGGTGCTGACTTGCGAGATTTCATAATGGGACCTCGCAAACAGCGTCAAAAACGTTTCATATACGCCGGTATACACGCAGCTTACAATGAAGCTTGGAAATTGAAACAAATTGAAACTGCAGAAAAAATACGAGAAATTGACCGTATTAATTTGGAGAAAGCATTTTCTGTAGTAGACAATAGGTTAACGACTCTGTCCTCCAGAATCTATTCACTGGACAGCATCGTATCATCTGCTATTGATATAATAGTGCAGGACATGCTAATGTTACAACATGGCCAGTTCCAATTACGTTCTATTGTACAGCTAGGTTGGACGTTACAAAACCTGCGTTCAGGCTATGTGCCATGGCGTTTATTCAACACAACGTCATTGTTTTCTATCTTTAACCTTACTGATAAACAAATCAGTTTGGCACAAAAAGGAACAGACTATACGATGCTGAGCATTGAAAAACTTGAGAGATTACCATTGACAATGTCAGAAAGACCTGTCATTGAATGGATAATACATGGCACCATTACAATCCCGATTACGACTTTTCAGTTTCAATACTGCCAAAAATATATACCAGCAGGCCTGTATGAAAGTTTGGGTAAAGGATACATCAAAACGACCTGGAATTTACCTAATACACACAAATGTTACAGTGAAGGGAAAAAAGAGGTATTTCTTAGTCGTATTGATTGTAAAAAATCACTCAGCAGAACACTCCTGTGTCAAGGTATTAACTTGCATGGGGCCTGTGAGGGTTCTTCGTACAACCTTTCATGTCATCTTCAGGGCACCCCTACTACACAGATAAAGCCATTTTTCAGACAGCTTTCCAATGGTAGCTACGTTTTAATAAGTGATCACAGCTGCTGTGGCATGGTGCCAGGAAAAGCCTATCTCGTAACTGTGACGGCCAGGGTCATTTGCTGTATGCAAGTATTGTATCCAAACAGCAATCCAGACACGGAGGCGGCAATATGGCCTTATGTGAATATCTCTTCTATTCTAATTGATACTTTAAGCAGAATGAAGTCTATTCTTTTACAGACAACTGTGCCTTTAATCTCGTCCAAAGAGACATATGACCTGCAAGTTGCAAGGACAGTGGCAGAGATACATACCCTATTATCGACAAATTGCCTGGTGCATTTCGTAGAAATGTTAAGTCAAATCTTAAACATGTCAGATACCAGTGGCATCGCACATGTATTTAAGACAATTTTTTCGGTACTGCTAACACCCTTCGAAGCAATTCTTGGCATCTTCCCGAATTTTGTGCATTTGCTCTTCGGTGGCTTGCCTCTTATTTTGGGACTCGTAGCAGGAATTGTATTTTTGTTCCTTCTGCTCCGATATGGCAAGCCAAGTCACAGACAAACCGCTGGCAACGATTGAAGAAACGATCCTAGCAATACGATATCGAGACCGTATCAGTAAGTTCCTGGGATTGGCCCGGCTAAGAGATCTGAATACTACCTGGTTTCTTTCATTCAGACCAATTTGGCAAAATTGCATCTCACCTGTGCTTCGATGTCTGCTATGCGGAGAAGAATGCTTGCAGGACGTTTGTCTTGCACTACCATCAGCAGTACAAATGGATATCGACGCTTTGCTTTGTCCAGTAACGACTCATGCAACATGCTGTCCCCAGCGGCTACCTATTCTGATGACGGCATTCGTTGAGACTTCACCATTACGATTAAGTGGCGGTGAGGTACGAGATGAAAGCGGCACCAAACAGGTACAAACTTCTGTGAACATTGCTGATCCTGACATTGATGATGGCAATGCATCGCACATATGCACTATTTCCACCTTTTCGGAGTTGGCCCAACTTTCACCTACTGTTGTAGACAAATTTTTTACCCGCCTATCAGAAACAATGTTCTCCCCTAACAACAAGAATAATATTTGAAAAAACAAGCTCACAGCGTTCCCTGAACTCTGAATTCGGCCTTCAGTTTTTTGATAAACAGAACTCCAAAAAGACAGTGACACTATTTTTTCTCCCTTCCCAAGAACGAAATTATTTTCCCCTAAATTTCCAAAATATTTACCATTTTTTTTGGCACATGGTACTCTGCTTAAAGTAGAACTATTCTTAGAGAAGAGAAGTTCTATTTTTTTAGACTCTATAGACAATGTTTTGAATCAGCCTCTAGCATATGGACAATCTAATATAGCTTTGTGATGAAATGGTCTCGACTTTTTTTTCTGTATTCAGAGCCATTTCATAAATGTAACTTTTGCAATTCATTCAGCCTAGATTCATATTTGCATTTCCTGAATGATAACTCTGCTTGAAAGCGTACAGTATAATACTCATTTTGTGCATCTATACCATTTCAAATGCATTTCATTGTATTTTGGGGTGGGTTGGAAAACACATGCATACCTATATGTTTATATATTGCTTAGTTTTTAGTAATGATGGACATTATACTTGGAGTGGGTGTTGTGAATGTATCTAGGACCCTAATTAAATATTCCTGATTCATGCCCTTATGCGGGTATGATAAATCATGTCCTAATTAAGGCATACGAATCTTACCCATATTCAGCCATAGTATACGGAGCCCAAATACGACAAGGCTACTTCCTTAGATCCCTAGACAGCACAACGAGTTCTTTCGACACACCAAACCTTCAGCAACCTGGGAATTCCCCATGTCTTTGTTTTGATTTGTCATTGAACTCCTGCGAGCACTAAAGGAACATGCAGTTCTTAGTGACATCTTTTATTGATGTCTTATGTCCAACCTTACCTCAAACACGGCACCTTCGAGGTATAAATATACCAACACTTGCCTTAAGCAAACACACTGTGGTGTGGAGCAGAGCGGCTATCTACTTATCCGAAGCCCAGCTGATGGAGAGCCGAAGGAAGCCGCCCCTCCCCTTTGACACACTGGAGAAGCTGCCTTTTCTCACGCCGAGAAATCCAGCTCCGGTGTTTTCCAGTCACCCTTGCGGGTTACTGGGAGATCGAGTCCTGAGAAACGAGATACAAGACCTCCTTCATTCTATAACCAAGGTACGGATCTGATTCAAACCTTAAAGAGAATTCTTGATTCAGATTCTTGGCAAAAACCCAACTTAACTTAAAACTGCTACTTACTTACTGCTTCCCACGTATTAGGCTTAGGTCAGGTACACCAGGGTAGGCGTATCTTAGAAACACCAGTTGAGTTCGTTAGTCACTGTTTTTATGTACGTAAATATTTTATCCGTTTTAAAGTATCATATGGCTAAGAAACCATATCAATGCTTTTACAGTATTATTTTATAATACTCCTTTTACTGTACGCACTTTACTTCATGATAAGTATTGCAATTGTGCCAATTCATTTCTCTTGCATGAGAAAGAAGACGGCTCAATAAAATAACACCTTTCATTGAAAACGCCTGTCTCTCTATTTCTCTGCACCCTGGTGAAATTAAGCATGCACGATTGACTGAGTGAAATAGCTGTCTATTCTTTTCACACAACTCTGGAGATACACTCCTTATTCTGGGGGAGCAAAGTTGTCATGTTATATGGTTGTCAGAAGCTAATCCCTTCTTGTCTAAATCAGGGACGTTAACCCCTCCTTATCATTCGAGAAAGTTTCTAGTGACCTCTGAGCTAGCTGGCAAAAACTAATTAAGTCTAACATAGTCAGTAGAGATCTAGATGACCTCAGTCCTACATCTACACTGCTGTTTATGTTATTATATTGGGAATATAGGAACTACACTACAGCAGTAGGTTATAAAAAAAAATGACATATTTCTCATAGTTACGCCTCACCTCTTGAGGCGTATGGATTTGACAGTTGACCAGGTTTACATCAATTCGTAATTCTGAGGCAGCACCAAATTCCATTGGTGTTGGGTGGGAAAAACCACTGCAATGCCCAAGGAACGCCTCCCAGTCCAGAGTATGGTGACACAGTGATATGCACGCTGCTTTGTTTTACTCATGATTTATGAGGTCACTCAAAGGCAGGCATGGTGGCTTTGCATGGCTTTATAAGTCTTTATGAGAGACTTGCATTGCGCATGTACCACTTTACATGTTGCAAAAGTGGTGCAGGGCTTTCATAAATAAAACCCTGAGTGTAGATTGAAAATAATCTTTGAAAACTTTATAAATACAAATGCAATTAACAGCACAGTTAGAAAGGGAAAGGACTATGTACAGCGAAAACTGTGAACCCTGTGACTGGCCTTGTGCCTAGAACCCAAGCTCCTTATTCAGTCAAACCGTGCCTACCTTCAGCCTAAGACCTTCTCCAAGAGTCTATGAAAAACAGCTGGTTCACTGGCACAGAGGCTAGCATAGGTATTGGGTACAAGTCCGGCCTATGCCTTGAGTAGGCTAAAAACATCTTTAGCCTCTATGCAGCTACTTATTGGCTAGGGCTGTTTCAGGACCTGAACCCAGACTCTTCTGCGACAACCCAAATTAAAGCATGTCTGTAACGAAACGGAGGTCGGTGGAAGCTGGGAAGTAACGTGCAAGGCCTAGTAATTTTAGAAAATACTGGAAATCATTAAAAAGGCTGCTGGTAATAAATATTGTGAAAGGATATATGAATTAAGCCTGGGTGGTGAACTCAGCTCTGTTCTCTCAGTTGTCCGCACTCCGTGCTCTGCGGAGCATGCGAAGTTCCCAAGAATTTTGCTCCACATAGTTTTTTTCCTTGATTCATCTCCCCATCGTCAAGTTGGCAAGCAAGAAAAATTCACCTCCCGGTGAGATTTCTCATGGCAGGTGGTCAAAGTTCTCAATAGGGGAGGTCACGGGTGGATGCAACAGCTCGTGTTGAGAAACCTTCTGTTTGCATTGAGAAAGTTGCCGCTCGAGTAGAAATTCTACTTGACCGGCAGAAAAGAAGCAGCACCCTTTTGCGCTGTGCATGGTGCAATTTAGGTTCATTTTCCAGTGCAGGACAAACACCAGACGCTGAAAATCTGCGCAAACAGACATGACCAAGTGCACTTCCCCGCTTGTAGAACTTAATGTAGTGAGCCAGAGTTTTTTGGTCACTCTGCTTTCCTCTCTCTCTCCTCTGATTTCCTGTCCTTCCCTTTCCTTTCTGTTTCACTCCATCCTCTTGCATCCCTTGACTCCGCTATTCTTATCTTGGCTCCTCGCCTCTCCCCCTCTTCTGCTATGTTTAAATAAATAGAATGTCATGTAAAATTAATGGTCATTCCTTCCCTAACCGCATTTCACTGTGATCAATTACAAAAGTAATCCTTTAAGTCCCACAAAATTAATGATACAAAAAGTCAAATTTTTACATTTTCAGAAATTAAAAAATGTGTTTGATTTAGTTGGAGGTTATTTTACAGTCCATAACCATGTCCCTTTCTAAAAGCCAGATAATTCAAAACATTTCTCTATGAAAATGCGATTTGAAAATGTATATTACACATAGAATTTTTTCAACTCAGAAAGAAAATTAACAAATTTTTTGAATACGCTTCCTAACCATGTTTTTATTTATTTATTTGTTTATTTATTTATTTGGTTATTTATTGTTAATGCCGAGAGTTTCGCCTGGTATTCCTATGTGCTCATTGACAGGATTATCACAATGGGGTATATTACCAAGGGCATTATCGCTGCATTAGCGGGACTTTTTCCCGCTAATGCGGCGATAATCGCCCTATTACCAAGCTGTCGCTAACACCAGTTAGCGACAGCTTGTAGGCGATAGCGGGCATTTTGGGGCCCACTTTGCATGTCAGCGATAATTATCGCTAATGACATGCAAAGTGGACGTGCAAGATGTTAGCGACTGAAAACAGTCGCTAACATCTCTAACTCCAATTAACAACATTTGGAAATATTCGCGCAAAGCGCGAAAATCTCCAAAAGCTAACGCCTGCTAAAGGCAGTTCTTAGCCATGTTATCCAATGGAAGGTAGATAACATGGCTAAGAGCATTGTCACGATAATGCATGAATATCGCTGATTTTTCAGCGATATTCATGCATTTCGCAGGATTTTTACCGCTTTTGAGATAAACCTTGATAATATCAAGGTATCTCAGCGGTAAAAATCCTCGGTGCTCAGCGATATTTTTTTCCCGCTAACCAAGCAATAGCGATAATCGCTATTGCTTGGTAATATGCCCCGAAATTCGAAAAGCAACATAAATATTCAGCATACCGTCTTTATACTTCACAGAATAAACTCTTCATGAGGATTTCTCTATACATACCCGTAAGACTGTTCTTTTCATATTTAGGCACACAAAAAAAGATTTTCTACAAGAACAGTTTAGCCAAAGGCTGTATAATGTTTGAGCATTACTGTATGCACAAAAACAGTCGTTTCAAATGTTAAATGTAAAGCGCCGCTAGCAGCTGGTGAGCTGCAAAGACTAACTGAAAGTGACAATATGTGAACAATTGTATAATCTCCAAGGTGCCGGTGCTCTCTGGTGTAAAAAGTGACAAAATGAAATGTCTGTCTGTAAGAAAAATATGCAAACAGGCTTCGGGTCCGCAGCCGACAAACATTTTACTTTGCACTGAGCATTTTTATGTGTACATTAATCATAATGCACTCTACGTCAAAAGAAATAGAACACTCTGGTATTAGATTCCTTTGGAATTTATTGTCGAGCAAGGTCGAATGTTTCCGAGGAAAGCACTAGAAAAACAATCAGCAAGCACACCTTTTATGTCTGGAGACCCAAACACTTTACAGCACACATGTACTGAAGTCCATAGACATTCACATCATCTATTGCCGATGACAGTTAGAACATTGCAGCCTGTACATTTTGTTAGTGACAGTAAATATGAATACAAGTGCAGGATCACTTGAGGCCCAGAGTTGCATTCCAAGATTAGTACCTAGCTGATTGTCGAGGCCCCTAGTAGATTTCACCAATGTGGCAGGTAATTTACACGGCACAGCACGTCTTGGCAACTAGCCATTCAATTGTGTGGCATCACCAACATTTGTTGGCAAACAGACATGGTGTATGTTATATAGACATATTGTGGGCTTTGTGCTTGCCCTGTCTCATGATTCGCAGGATTTTTTGTCTATTCCAGTTTTCTTCTCTTGATTCAATGGCTTTTCTTCCTCTTCTGTTTTCTTGGTATCAGGTGCAACACAGTCTTTTGGGGCATGCAGGTATCAGTGTGAAATTATGAATCGTTCAAGGCAATATTTATGTAGAGGTTGCGTTGCTATTTTACCATGCAACATGGGGCATGTGGGACACAACCCACAAATGTGAAATATTAAGCCATGCAAGGCCAGTTTGCGTTGCCCTGAGTGGCTTGGTAAATCCAGAGTAACGCAGAGCAGCGCAAATTGCTGCATTGTGTTACTTTGCCCCAGGGAGGCGTTCCATGGCCATTGCGTTGGTGTTCCTACACAACATCCATGGATTTTGATGCATTCCCTGATAGACCTGGGAATGTGGGAAAATGCTACACCTTCCCAGGGAAGGCGTAATATGGAGAAATATCTTTATTTCTCCTCGTCACTTCCTCTTTCCAAATGTGCTGCGATCTGCAGCACACAGATGGAGGAAGGTGCCTCAGGGGATTATTTTTGTGCAGGAAGGTGGCTCCTCCCTCCACATAAGCAATCCTGCATGCAATACAGACAGCGTTGCACCATGTTGCAAAGGTGCCTGCGTTGACGCTAGACAACCCATTTTGCCCAAGCACTGGGAAATTCTGGAATGCCAAATACAGTGCATTCCTACCCTTTCCCTGTAACTCAGCTACAATACATGTGATAAATGTGCCCCTTAGGATTTTGTGCACACAAATTCTTTTAGGAGCTATCTTGATGAATTTGGTTGTAATGGTGAAAGTGTGTGGATTTTGGAAGTACCTTTAAATCCAAAGTTGAATTAGCATATAATTTCAATTTAAAAGGCGCTTGCAAAGCAGGGCTGGATTTTAAAATGACAGCAGGCAGCACAGCAGTGCACACTTAAGTGCCTCAAAGCTGCTGGGACTCTACACCTACATGCACTACCATATCCCGGGGACTTAAAGGCAGGTTGTAAGTGCCAATTGTAATTACACCTAATTACCATATACCTTTTTAATCAGAGCACTGGCCCTGGGCCTGGTTAGCAGAGCCCAGGGTGCAGTCAGAGCCAGTTACCACCAGTATCAGTTATAAAATGGGAGTGATCAAGGCAAAAATGATGACTTTCTAACAGAGGGCAATATTGCAATATATAGTAACACAATTATTTTGGGAAATCTTTAACGTTTTTCCATTCAAATTGTAAAGAAGGGCTGATTGTTGTAAAGGATGCACAAAAGAGGAGGGAATGAACTGGGGAAAGGGTAGTGCAAGACAAATGCTTCACATAAATAACATACAGTTGATCATACAAAATGCACACATACATTTACAATGTACATACATATGTCTTTTTTATATAAGAGAGCCCAAAGTTCCCAATATGATTTAGGTGTGAAAGGTAACATATTTCTCAACATGGAAAAATACCTTCACTGTTTTAGAAATAACATTACAAAGCGATGTGCATATCACACTGATCTATTTACTCTAAGCAGGGAGATTTTGGGAACTACGGTTGTAAAATTAATTATTTAATATCTAAAGGTTCATAAATGTACTGAAGGAAAGGTAAACCTTTTGTGTTGCATTTTAGACTTTACTTGTTGATTGGGTTCTAGATTCATAACTGTGGCTCTGACAACACTCAACCTTCAGGTTACTATTCACTGGGCAAAGAATATATTAATCTTAAATATGTATGCAGTATCAGGGGTGCTCTGGTACACAGCATGGGGTTACAAATGTTGTGAACGTCTTCCATATGGTATTATTCTGGGGGGGCTTTATCACCAACTTCATCAAATACAAGTTTTAATTACCAAGCATTGGCATAGCCAATAGGTCTCCCGTGAGGGACCATTTAAGTGTTTAGCCATGCAGAACATCATCACACCACCTAATGAGTCAATAAATCTAAAATAATTAAATGGAAATGGTGTGCTAATCATCAACTACCTTGTGCAGAAATCCTGGAGCATGTAATGAGCTTGTGGTGCAATCGAAAACAATCAAAAGCATGTGTTTCAACTTATGCTCATGCGTGGGTGCGGCTGAACCACCCGCCAGATGGCTGCAGGTTCCTAGAGCTCCATTCGCCATTTGTAGACTTTCTGTTAATAAGGACAGCAGTTTACCTTGGTGATGCATGTGGCTTGAAGAATCCGGTGCGCGATGGTGGCGAGAGCAGGTATTTTTCGTTTTTGGCTTTGATTAAGCCATTTACCTTGCTGTGGCTCTCCCACGTCGCACACCTCAGCCTTGGCAGTTGCGGACCCATTTTGTCTTTCAAGGAGTGCGATAGAACCGGGCTTTCCCGCTTGGTCAAGCTAGACAGTCACAGAGCCATATGAAAATGGGAAGCAGGCAAGCCCAATTCTACTGCTTTCTTATTACCCCCGCACATTTCAGGGTGCCAATTGACTAGATTGCTGGCACATTCTATTGGAAAACATTAGGGAATCCATATTTACATCCTGACACCCCTAGTAAACCGAAGAGATACTGAATATCAGTAATTTAATAGGCCAGGTCGCTCGACACCTGCCACACAGCTCCACCAGTGTGCCTGTACCTTTCCCCCTCGCTGCTGATTGAGTTCGCTCCTGCTGTGGCCCCTGTCTGCCATTGACTGTCTGCTGTGCTCCTGGTGTGAGTTAATTGTATTGTTTTCCATTGCCACTGTATTGTGATTCGTTACACTTTCTTTTCGGCTCTACCCCATTTTTTGCCGTTGTTGCCCTTGTGTCCTTGCTCACCCCTCTCCCCCCTTTCCCTTCTGTATCTCTGCCCGATCCCGGCGCTGCTCCCCACCGCCCACTCCCGCCACCCAGCTGCTCCTCCCTCCCTCACCACCTTAAATGGAGAGAGACCCTTGACCCTGCCTGCAGGCCAGGTCGCTCCCCACCTGCCGCACAGCTCCACCTGTGTGCCTGTGTGTTTCCCCCTCACTGCTGCGTGAGTTCACTCCTGCTGTGCCTCCTGTCCACCGTTGACTGTCTGCTGTGCCCCTGGTGTGAGATAATTGTATTGTGTTTCATTGCCACTATATTGTGATTCGTTACACTTTCTTTTAGGCTCCACCCCGTTTTTTGCCGTCGTTGCCCTCGCATCATTGCTTGCCCCTCCCCCCTTTCCCTTCTGCATCTCTGCCTGACCCTGCCGCTGATCCCCGCCCCTTGCCTCCCATTCGCCGCCCCGCTCCCGCCTCCCAGTTACTCCTCCCTCCCTCACCGCCTTAAATGGGAGCCGCAGCGCGTTAGTGAGAGCGACCCTTGACCCTGCATCCAGGCCAGGTTGCTCCCCACCTGCCGCACAGCTCCACCTGTGTGCCTGTGCCTTTCCGTCTCGCTGCTGCATGAGTTCGCTCCTGCTGTGCCCCTTGTCTGCCGTTGACTATCTGCTGTGCCCCTGGTGTGAGTTAATTGTATTGTGTTCCATTGCCACTGTATTGTGATTCGTTACACTTTCTTTTCGGCTCTACCCCATTTTTTGCCGTGGTTGCCCTCATGTCCTTACTCGCCCCCTCCCCCCTTTCCCTACTGTATCTCTGCCCGATCCTGCCGCTACTCCCCTGTGGCCCCGCACTTCACCTTGCATTCGCCGTCCCGCTCCCGCCTCCCAGCTGCTCCTCCCTTCATCACCACCTTAAATGGCAGCTGCGCGGCCGCGCCGCTGGTGCACCAGAGGCGCACCAGAGGCAAGCCCGTCTGCGCCCATCCTTGCCTGGACCGCGCCCAGCACCACAACCCCCGGACCCCGCATACACCATGCTGCCAGACTCCGCTACAATACTAGCATCCTCCACGCACTCAACACTGGTCGAGACCGCACCTGCGTCCAGGCCGCACCCAAACGCACCCATGGACCTTTCTCCTGCCGCAACTGCAGCTTCACCTGCAACAGATCCGCCAAAGCACCCAAGACCAGACTCAGCCACCTCCGCTGCATACTTCTGAACACTCGCTTCGCACACAAACACGCCGTTGAGCTATGGGACCTGCTGGACACCTCCACCCTAGACGTCGCCTTCCTGAACGAGACCTTGTGGAATGACTCCTCGGCACCTGACAATTCCATAGCCATCCCGGACATCTACAAGATCTCCCGCAGAGACTGCACCAATGGTATGGGAGGAGGGATAAAAGGGGTTGGTGATGGACGGAGCATCTGAATCAATCAAACACTCACATCCAGTCAAAAGATCTGGGTTTACTCCATCACCATTCTTTAGCCCACTCTGCCACCCCAGTTCAGACATGGCTATATGCAAATCAGTCTGACCCTGTGCCTCATGGGAACAGTCTAGCCCGAACTGCCAAGTCATGTCTTCCCTGGACCAGAAACAAGCGTCCATTACCACCCCTTTTTGTACCGCTTATGGGAGGAGGGATAGCCATCGTACACAAGTTCTCCTTATAGGTCACCACCCACTCTGATGACACACTCAGCACCGCCGAACTCCTGCACTTCCGGATCCACACGGACCCCAACGCCACCCTCCGAGGAACCCTCATCTACAGACCCCCGACCCAGGCCACAGTTCAGCGACTCCATCACCGACCTCGTCAGCATCCACACACTCAATTCCACAGACTACATCCTCATCGGGGACCTGAACTTCCACCTCGAGAACAACAACAACACCAGCTCTGCCACCCTGATCGCCTACCTCGCCAACCTCGGCCTTAGACAACCCGTCACCACACCCACCCACGCCACCGGCCACACTTTTGACCCCCTCTTCTCCACTAGCACCCACGTCTCCTTCGACCACACCACCGAACTCCACTGGACCGACTACCGCTACATCCATTTCACCAACAAGAAATACACCACACACCACTGCACCCAACAACTACCTCGCCTCTACTAGAGCAAAGTCACCGAAGACCAGCTGGCCACCACCCTCGCCCAGAACATACCCACCGAGACCACCGACCCAGACACCGCTGCCCGCAACTTCAGACAATGGATCGACTAGTGTGCTAACACCCTCGCCCCACTCAAAAAAACCTCCAACAGCCGCACCTGCAAGAAAGCTACCTGGTTCTTCGAGGAACTCCAAACCTCCAAACAAACATGCCGGAAGCTGGAGTGGAAATGGCTCCACGAACGAACATCAGACAGCCACGCCCACAAGGACCCCACCCGCAAACACCACCACCTCATCAGATCAGCCAAGAGATCGTCCTTCAAAGCCCGCCTGGACAACAACGCACATAACAGCAAAGAACTCTTCAGGATTGTGAAGGAACTCTCCAACCCCAGTGCCAACGCCAACCACATACTGCCCTCACAAGATTTGTGCAACTCGCTGGCCACCTACTTTCACCGCAAGATCGCTAACATCCATGACAGCTTCAACGCCTCAACTGCCCTGATAACGCCAGACCCCACCCCACCAGAGAACACCACCTGCATCAACCGCTTTACCTCCTGGACCAACGTCAACGACGACTAAACACGCAAGATCATGAACTCCATCCACTCAGGATCTCCGTCAGACCCCTGCCCACATCACATATTCAACAAAGCAGGAGAAGCCATCGCACCCCAACTTTGAAAAGTAATCAACCTCTCCCTCGAGACAGCCACATATCCAGATAGCTGGGAGCACGCCGAGATCAAGGCCCTCCTCAAGAAGCCCAAGGCGGACCTCAAGAACTTCCGGCCCATCTCTCTGCTCCTGTTCCCGGTGAAGGTCATCGAGAAAGTCGTCAACACGCAACTGACCCGCTACCTCGAGGACAACAACATCCGAGATCCATCCCAGTCCAGGTTCCATAAAAACCATAGCACCGAAACAGCCCTCATCACGCCACAGATGACATCAGGACCCAACTAGACAACAGAGAGGCATCAGCCCTCATCCTCCTGTACCTGTCAGCTGCCTTTGACACGGTCTGCCACCGCACACTAAAGACACGCCTCCAAGATGCCGGAATCCAAGAGAAGGCCCTGGACAGGACCACATCCTTCCTCTCCGGCAGAACCCAGAGCGTCCGCCTCCCCCCCTTCCACTCTGACTCCACCGACATCATCTGCGGTTTACCCCAGGGCTCTTCCCTCAGCCCGACACTGTTAAACATCTAAATGGCCCCCCTTGCTCACGTCGCACGCTAGCACGATCTCAACATCACCTCCTACGCCGACGACACCCAGCTGATCCTCTCCCTCACCAAGGACCCGCACACCACCAAAACCAACCTCCATGAGGGATTGAAGGCCGTCACCAAATGGATAAGGAACAGCAGACTGAAGCTGAACTCGGACAAGACGGAGGTCCTCATCCTCGGATCCACCCCCTCAGCCTACAACGACTCCTGGTGGGCGACCACGCTAGGAACACCACCTATACCCACCGACCGCTCACACAACCTGGGAATCATCCTCGACTCCTCCCTCTCCATGTCAAAACAGGTCAATGCCGTCTCCTCCTCCTGCTACAACACCCTCTGCATGCTCTGCAGGATCCACAGGTGGATCCCCACTGAAACAAGAAGAACAGTGACCCAGGCCCTCGTCAGCAGCAGGTTGGACTACGGCAAAGTACTCTACGCAGGTATCCCGGCCAAACACCTACGACGACTGCAACGCATTCAAAACGCCTCTGCCCGACTGATCCTCAATGTCCCTCACCGAAACCACATTACCTCGCACCTGAGAGACCTACACTGGCTCCTTGTCGAAAAGAGGATCGCCTTCAAGCTACTCACCCACACACACAAAGCCCTCCACAACACAGCCCCTGCCTACCTCAACGTCCGACTCAACTTCTACACCCCCACCTGCCAGCTCGGCTCAGCTAGCTTCACCCTCGCCGCTGTCCCCAGCATCCAACGAGCGACCGCCGGGGGCAGATCTTTCTCCTTCCTCACCGCCAAGACCTGGAACACCCTCCCCACCCACCTACAGAAGACCCAAGACCTGCTCACCTTCAGAAGACTCCAAAAGACCTGGCTCTTCAAGCGGTAGCACCACCCCCGCCCTCAGCACCTTGAGACCCTCACAGGTAAGTAGTGTGCTCTATAAATACGATGATTGACTGATTGATAATTACTCTATGAGAAGTTTTCCTTTTTCTTTTTTTGAGCGAGTCAATTATGTCTAGACTATTTGGTCAATTTGATCAATTCACTTTCCCCACAACAGTTTTTTGTGCAGTACTACTCTAGGGGCCATCTTTGACCTCACTGAATAATGCACACTCTTTTTATATTTTTCAGTGTGTGGCATAGAGGGTTTTACTGCATTGTCTTCTGTAATAATTGTCTTTCTGCTTCTGGATAACTCTCCACAATCCAGTCACAAGGCTGTCACCTCATTTGCAATCATTCCCTCTGTTTGTACAGACTCGAATGCTCCTACCAAACGGCAAAAAAAGATCCTGGATCCCCTACAGAGTCTCCTCTACCTTTGACTTTGGAGGACCTTTGGAGGAATTCAAGCACTTGAAACCTTTTGTTATGGAGACTAATGTCACACTTCAAAGTATTGAAGAAAAGTGGTCTACTTTGGAGTCCTGAGTATCAAGTGTTGAGCAAAGAATCAGTGAGCTGTAGGATGGGGCCACCAGGAATGATGGCATGTCTAAGGAGATTGCGCTTTTGAAACAGCAAACAGACGAATTAGAAAATCAGAATAGGCACAACAATCTCTGAATTCATGGTATTCCAGAGGTAGCGGACGGGTCAGACATGCTTGCCTTTTTTTGGGGTCAATATCTCGAAACTGGTGGGCCTTAAAGAAGGAACGCAACTCAATCTACAACACGCTCACCGAATGGGCCCCAAATCTCTCAGTTCTTAAAGCTCTAGCAGGCCTAGAAGTATAATTGTTCTATTCCTGGAATATACTGAATTGCGTATGGTGTTATCTTTATATTATCTCTTTTCTACTATAATGATTGTCTCCATGGTCTCTTTGGCCATTGTTGACCAATTTCATTTGACTTTGGCCTGCTGCCTGCTTTAGCTTTGCGCTTCTCTACCCCTCCCTCATATTCTCTTCACACTGGATGTGTCCCTTTCTCTTCTTGACAGAAACCTTTTGGTTCTGTGTCATCTTCTATGTCTCTATCAGATTCATTGTTCCCTACCGTATTTTCTTTCTGTTTTTCCTTTTTCTTTCCTTTCTCGTTTCTCTTTTCTTTTTTCGTCCTTGATCTCATTGTTTATTATAGGTCTTCATAAAAAATTAATGTTAAGTCATTTCTTGAGATATCAATATTCAGATGGTTTGTGTTGTTTTGATTCTTTTTTTGGGTTATTTTAGTGCAATATATATGCTAGTATATTGCAATGGTGAACACTCTCAGAATTATTTCTTGTAATGTTCAGGAGTTGCATAACCCTATTAAGAAACGGCAAGTCCTTCCTCACCTGGCACGTCTTAAATGTAATATTGCCCTACTACAGGAAGCGCATTTACTTGACAAAGATTTTAATTCACTGCATAAAAATTGGGTTGGTCAAGTGTTCTATTCTCCAGCCCTGGATCATAAAAAGTGGGTTGTTATACTGGTTCACAAATCCCTTCCCTTGGTAATAGACAAAGAAGAAAGAAATGTAAAGTGGTGATGGCTACTAATACATGCCACTATTCATCACACACCTATCTCGATTCTCAATGTCTATGATCCCACTGGCATTGATGTGAAATTCTGGGAACAAATGTATGTTGTGCTATGTTTCTGCCCGAATGCAAATCTAATAGTAGGAGGTGATTTTAACCAGATTGTAGACAGATACAAAGTATCAAGATAAATATACAAAATGCAGAAAACATTTACATGATTGATTCATTCCAGAAATCTAGTTGATGCCTGGAGGCTATACTTCACGAATACACTAGAATTCACCATTTATTCACCTACTCATAAATCCCAATTCAGAATTCATTATGTATTCCTTTCGCCCCCTAGTTGCTTCACTTACACATGCTGAAATTGGGTCAATATTAATTTCGGCTCATGCTCCTGTTATAATTGATTTATATTTATGACCTGAAACCATTGGCGCTTTAACAATAGTTTATTGAAAGATAAAGAGTTTGCGCAGAATTTTGAATGATTTCTACAAGAATTGTTTCAGATTAATAACACACCTGGTATCCTATAGCACATACGCTGGGATGTCTTTAACACCTCTGCCCAAGGTCATATAATCAGCTATCTCATGGCCCAAAAAAAAGCTGTTTAAGAATCCTCAGTGCTGCTTCTATCCATTAAACAGTTAGAACACACATTTTTTTACAACCAAGAACGATAATGCGTTACAGCATTAAATGCATGCCAAATTTGAATTTAATAGGAGATCTATAGAGGAAGCCGCTGAAAGACTGTTAAAAATTAATTCCACGTTTTACGGAGGGAGAAATAAAGCCGGCAAATTACTTGCTATTTATCTGAACGTTAAATCTCAAAAATCCAAAATAATAAAAATCACTGATGATAGTGGGACTTCACATTTTAAAAACACTGAAATCTTAAAGTATTTTTCTGATTATTACACTCACCAATATACACCTGAACACTTCTCCACAGATGCGGCAGTAGATTCCTATTTTTACTCTCTCCCACCAAGACAACAGCAGATACAAGATCTCTCTCTGTTTTAGATGAGGCATTTTCAATTTCTGAACTAAAATCTGCTCTTAATGCACTGCCCAAATATAAAGCACCAGGTCCGAAATGGTGAATTTTATTCCTGCGTTTCACATCTTCTACTTCTGCAATCGCTCACTTTATATCAGTAATTTCTGTCTCAACATGAAGCTAAGGGTACTTTTTTAGAAGCTATGATTTGCTTAATTCCCTCAAAACAAAAGATATGTTTCCCTGTGCCAATTATAGACCCATTTCTCTTGGTAATTTTGAACGCAAACTTTTTACCAAAATTTTGTCTATTGGGATTTCTCCTCTTATTTCAGTTATGGTTGGATTCCAGCAAACTGGATTTGTTAAAGGAAGACATATGACTGATAATTCTACGGTGTATTTTGACATTTTACATATGGCCTCAACCAGAAATACACCTATAACTGATGTAATTATGGATGCCAGAAAGTCTTTTGACCGAGTTCACTGGAAATTTATGATGCAGGGTCTTAAATGGCATGGTTTCAGTCCAACCTTTCTTACATACATAGCTATATTATATTCCTCTCTGATGACATCTGTTTTTATAAATGGAATTCAGTCTTCTTACTTTCCTCTTCTACGGGGTACCAGGCAGGGATATCCTTTATCTTCTTTTCTTTTTATTTTATCCATAGAACCTTTTCTGCATACGTTACGAAGTGCCTAATTAATTTTTTAGCTTCCGTCATGAAGACACTGAGATTACATTTACAGCATACGTTGACGATGTGAGCCTCTATGTTTCTGAATGGGAATCATCAGTACCAGTTTTTACTAATCTTTTATTAACCTATTCTAAGTTATCTGGATATAAATTGATTTTCTTTTATATTTCTTCTGCTTATGCGATCCGATATGAGTCTCTCAAAGGTGCTCATTTGCATTATTTCCATGCTTAATCAATCACAATCTCCTATTCGTTCCTCACCTCCTGACCTAATTACCCTTTCATCTTCACTTAAAGCATCATATATATATAAAATATTTACATTATCTTACCCCTTCCCAACCCAAATCTAAAACTGGACTAATGTGGGAATGTGATCGTCAGCATTCCTTTTCTTTTAACATCTTGGGCCAAATTTGGAGCAAGATACACTATATCTCAAGCAATGTACCACACAAAATTTTTATTATTTTTATGATAGGTTATATATTACCCCACTTTCTTTGCATAAATACAACCCAACTCTTTCAACTATGTGTTGAACTTTTAACACCCTCCCTGTATGTTTTTTCACTGTGTGCCGATTACAGACTTTTGGCTGCAATTATGCAGAATTATTTCTACAATCTGTTCCATTAATTTCTCTTTTGATATTCAGTGCACTTTTTGGGGAAATTCCTCATGTTCTTGGCCAGCTCACTCTGCATTGGGTACATTTCTGGACTTGCCATTGCTTTTCAAGTTATTACATCCAACTGGAAGAATGCCACAAATGTTAATGTTACTAGTTGGATGGAATCTTCTTTGTTCTAACCATAGACTTAATACAGCATCGGCTACAATAAAGACCTCTTTTGGTCTCCGCACATTGGTTACCTAAACAAGACACATAAACCCTCTAACGATTCTACAATGTTTTCCAGCCCCCATGACTGTTTTTCCCTTTCTTGTTTATTATCATGCATAGTTATTTACTATTGCCTTTATATGAGATGAGTTGTTATTTGACATGAAGTTGCTATATGGAATATGTACCGTTGCCTTTATTTGAGATGAGTTGTTATATGACATGAAGTTGCTATATGGAAGAAGCCATTATATGCCAAAGTTTACTATGTGATGTATATACAGATGTGTCTTTTTTACATTTTCTTATTTTTCCTTTTCTTCTTTTTTATATCCTCATCTGTTTTTCTTCTTTTTTCTCTTCCTTTTCTTTCATTACAAAATAGAAAAAAATGCAACATCGCAAGTGCAGATTTACGATATTATTTCAACAAGTTTATTGTTCAATTATCTCTCATTTATTTTTTAAACAATTTCTTATAAGTACTTCTCTTTGGTTTGTAATTACTCTATTTTATAACGTAGATTTCTATTCTAAACAAAAGATAATTCTGCACATTTATATTACACTTCAATAAAGTGAGAGTTAGCACAAATATCCAACTTACATTTAACTCTCCCTAAGAAGCCAGCAACAAGGAGCAAAGTATGCTGGACAAAAAGGCCCATTATACAATACTGTGCTACCATGTAAACATTCCAAAAACCAGCTACCTTTTCTAACACTTATTGACTTTGACCATGTGCAGCACTCCTCTTATCTTAGATTTGCACTACAGAGATACCACAGACACAAACACAAAGGGAGAAATACCAGATGAAAACAGTCAAATGCCAGCTGAAAGCCCTTCCACAATCTCAGAACATTTAAAAATGGGCAATACATTTCTCTCAGAAAAGTGACAACCTTCTGCTCCCATGCCTAAAGTGGTGCATTTCCTGACAAGCACATCTTCCTGCCAGGGTTGCCATATCATTCATATATGCTGCACAACAAATTTACGTTTTGGGAAAAAATGCTATGACACGGCCAGTGGTGCCATCTCATAGCACTTTTTTTATGACAAAAAGGGAGGGGAGAAATGGGGCAGGAGGAATGGGGCAATCAAACAACAGGGTGATTGGACCGAAGGGGCAATTTTCAGGACACAAACAAATGAGGCTGCAAGACTACTGACGCATTGTCAGTGAAATAGCTCTCCCACCCTCGCAACTCCACCATTAAGGCCATCCCCCGAGCCCCTGCATTCTCGAGAGCTGGTGTTCGAGGCCCTCCTCCACCCGCAGGTTATACCTGAGCCTCGTACCTGGTGGTCCAGCGAACCCCTGTCTCATTTCTCTCGCTCTGCTTTCCCTCTCTGTTTCACTTGTTTTACCTCATTTTAATATCTCTCTCTCATCTCTCGCCTCCACCTTTTTTGCGCTTTTCTACTTTATTCCAATTTGTATTCTTCTTTTCCCTTTCCACCAGTTTTTCCCGGCTGCTGCTGCTCCCGCGGCCCCTCCCCCCAGCACAACCGGCCCAATCCAGCTCCCCTCCCCGCTCCCTCCTCCTAGCTGTCCAGCCCTCACCGACCCCTACTTAATGGAGGCCACTATGTGGCCGCGCCACTGGCATGCCAATGACCCACGCGTGACCAGTGTCAGGAACCCTGGACCTCTGCACCGCCAACACTATTACCCAGTGGCACTCCATGCACTCAACCTAGGCCACAACAACAACTGCAAGCTAGCATCACCAGCTGACACCCACAGGCCCTTCAGCTGTCACCGCTGCTGGCACACCTGCAGCACCACCAGGAACATGGACCCAGCACAACCCGCCATCAAGAACACACCCGAACCGAAGACCCTGCAATGCATCCTCCTCAACATCCGATCACTCGACAAACACGCCACCAAAATCTGGGTCCTCCTCGACGGCACCACCCTGGACATAGCATTTGTTACCAAAACCTGGACCAACACTACCTCGGGACCGGACATCTCCATCGCCATTCCCCAAGGATGCAAGATTTCCAGGAAGAACCGCCCCACCTGCCCGGGTGGAGAAATCACCATCTTCCACAAATCTGCCCTCTGCCTGAGCACACTCCCTGACGAGCCCACAGACCTGATGGAACACCTTCACTTCAACATACTGGCCAGCCCTACCACCACCCTCTGGGGAACCCTCATCTTCCAACCCCCGGACTCTGCGGACAATTCACCAACTCCATCATGGACATCATCTCCCCGCATGCCATTGCATCCACCAACTACACCCTGCTGGAAGACCTCAACTTCCAAGAGGACAACAAACTGGACCTCAACACCACATCCTTCCTGGACAACCTCCAAAACATTTGACTCCACCAGAGCATGACCGAACCCACACACTCAGCAGGATACACCTTTGACCCCCTCTGCACAACAGGAAACTCCATCACTTTCAGCCACACAGCCGAACTCCCATGGACATACCACCGATGTGTCCACTTCATCTTCAGAACACCCACCATCCACAGACACCAGCACCAGCTACCACGAAGAAACTGGACCAAATCACTGATGACCAGCTCACCTCCTCACTTGGCAACTCAACCCCAACCATCGTGGAAGACGACAGCCCCAACACCGCAGCCCAAACTCTGCACAGATCGATCTTCGACAGTGCCAACACCATAGCCCCCCTCAAGAAAAATAAAAGCACTCACGCCAAGAAAGCCAGATGGTTTACCACCAAACTTTGAGAGTCTAGACTCACTCCAAATCCACAGAGGCCCACAATGACTTCAGAGCCACCACCAACGCCCACCCCCAACTCATCCGAAAAACAAGAAAAAAAGCGATTGAAGACAGAATCTCCATACACATGCACAACAGCAAAGAACTCTTCAGCGTCATCAAGGAGTTCACCCAACCCACTAGTGAGTCTACTGACATCCCTCCCTCACAAGACCTCTGCAACAAACTCAGCACCTTCTTCCACCTCAAAATCAAGAATAATTACAACAACTTCGACGAAGACAACCAACACACTGAACCCTCACCAGCCACTGCGACACCCTGAAGCCAACGATTGACAACTGGACAGAACTCACCAACGAAGACACACTGAAGACAATGAAGTCATTCCATTCCGGGGCCGCAACGGACCCCTGCCCCCACCACTTCTTCAACAGATCCACCGACACCATCGCACCCATGCTCCGCCAGACCAGCCACCATTTCCTGGTGAACACCTCATTCCCGATGGCTGGAAACATGCCTGAGATCAACTCCCTCCTGAAGAAGCCTTCGGCGGACCCCAGTGAACTGAAGAACTACAGACCCATCTCCCTGCTCCTGTTCCCAGCAAAAGTTGTTGAGAAAGCCATCAACAACCAACTTGCCACCTTCATCGAAGAGCACAACATCCTTGACTCCTCCCAATCGGCTTCAGAAAAAAACACATCACAGAAACTGCCCTCCTCACTGCAACAGACAACATCCGCTCCCTACTGGACAGAGGAGAAACTGTAGCCCTCATCCTTCTTGACCTCTCAGCGGCGTTCAACACAGTCTCTCATCGTACCATAATATGCAGACTCCATGATGCAGGGATTGGGACAAGGCCCATGACTGGATCCACTCCTTCTTCTCTGGCAGAACACAGTGGGTCAGACTCCCCCCTTTCCTCTCGGATCCTACACCAACCACCTGCAGAGTCCCCCAGGGGTCCTCCCTCAGCCCCACGCTCTTCAACATCTACATGGTTCCGCTCACCCCCATTGTCATACACAGACGAACCCCAACTCATCTTCTCCTTATCCAACGAACCCTACAACGCTAGACACAACTTTCAAGAAGGCATGAATACCGTCGCCAAATGGAAGAAAAGCAGCTGCCTACAACTCAACACCGACAAAACAGAAGTACTCATCATGGGCCCAAACCCCAATGCCTGGATCAACACCTGGTAACCCCCCCGCCCTCAGAAGCCCACCCTCCCCCACGGCCACACACGCAACCTTGGAATCAAACTCGACTACGGCAACGTACTCTACGCCGTAATAAACAAAAACCTCAACAACAAGCTACAAACCATCCAGAACACCATCGAAAGACTGGTCATCAACCTGCCAAAACACTGCCACATCTCCCAGCACCGGTGCACACTCCAGTGGCTCCCCATCGAGGCTAGAATCACATTCAAGATTCTCACCCACGCACACAAGGCCCTCCACGACACCGGACCTGTCGACCTGAACAGCTGACTCAAATTCCACACAGCCCAAAGGACCCTGCGATAAGCCCAGCTGTCGTACGCCGTGGTCAGCTGCACCAGAAAGACGAGATCGGATTGCCGCTCCTTCTCCTTCCCCGCGGTGAGAGCCTGAAACGCCCTTCCTCTCCACCTCAGGCAGACAACATCGCTCCCCATCTTCGTGAGAAACTTCAAAACCTGACACTTCGACAGACTCCCTCCTTGATGGGCTGGAACTTGCACCCCCCCCCAGTGCCTTGAGACCCTTACGGGTGAGTAGACACGCTTAACAAACACCTGAATGATTGTTTGATTGATTGATTGATTGATTGATTGATTGATTGGAGGGCTGCATTGAGGAAGCAGGGGGCTTGAAAGTTTGTTGTCTGATGAGAATGAAGAGTTCTTTGGGTCTATTTTTGGCATCGTCAAGGGCATCACAGAAACAGGTGATTTTAAAATGTTTTCATGTGTTTTTTTATAATTCCTGCACTCTGATTTGAGCCGATCAAGGACGATTGTGGACTGGTTGTTTTGCCAGAGTCTTTCTGCAGCTCTTAGTTGTCTTTTTTTGGAGTTTAAGTCAGTGTTGAACCAGGATCTAGCTGGTATCTTCCTGGCTCTTTTTTGTTTCTGGGGAGCCTGTTGGTCCAGAATAGAGGTCATTGTTGTGTTGTAGTGTTTTGTGAGTTCTGTTGTAGACAGGGCGTCTGTGGAGGTGGGGAGGAGTGAATGTAACCTTTCTTCCAGATCAGCAAGCTGAATTTATCTTAGATTCCTTGCCCAGAGGGGGGGGGTCCTGAGTATTAGGCAGGTGAAGGCTCGTTTGGTTGACGTGGAATAGAATGATATGGTGCTGTGACCAGTCAACAGATAGGGTGTGGTCGATGGTGACTGCAGCTACTTGAGCAATGATAGCATCTAGGATTGGGCCTCTGTTATGAATTTGCTCTGTGCAGTGTTCAGTGAGGTTGTTGTGTAGAAGTTCGGTCAGGTTTGGATCCACTGGTTGTTTTCCTCGTTCCAGTGTAGATTGAGGTCACCTAGTATAATGTTGTTGGAGTCTTGGAGTGAGCAGTGAGTTATCAAGTCGGTATGGTGTTCTCCGAATGAGGTGGTGTTGCTAGACAGGTGGTAGAGAAGATGGCAGTATAGTGATTTGTTATCTTTCGTCCTAATGGTAGCTGTTATGTATTCAAACATGTTGTATTTGAGGGAGTCAGTTTCCATTATGGAGATGTTGTTCTTGTGTATTATAGTGATTCCCCCTCCTTGCTGTTTATTTCTGTCTTTATTGATGATTGAGAAGCCCAGGGGCACAAGCATGTTGAAGGTTGGGGAAGAGAACTCATTCAGGCAAGTTTCAGTGATGAATGCAATGTCCATGTCATGTGTAAAGATGGTTTCTGCCATGTTGCATGTTTGGTGGCCGATCTGCAATTTATAAGCATGCAATTGATCATCCCAAATAAAGTGTTTAGAATGGAAAATGCCCACCTAGCAATGAATTCGGATATTGATAAATTTATAAAAATGAATGTGCAAATATTTTCTATGTTCCTACTGGATCATAGGAATGTCTTTAGCTCATGCTAAAAGGACTATCTGTTAAATATTGCATGTATATGTTAGCATGAGCTGAAAGCCATTTTGTATTTTGGCAGCCATTTTAGTTAGCCATGTGCTGGCCATGTGCTGTTTCCCTCTTCAGAGCCTTACACATGCTCAGAAGGGCCTAGCTAGTAGAATGCACCTGCTCCTAGTATACAACTGTCAGGCTATTTTTGCTGCTGTATGGAAAAGTAACTCTCCTCCCACTTTGTTGAGCAAGCAGATCTTGCATGCCCATATTAGTCATTTTGCATGTTAACATGTGCCAGGACCTCCCCTTGGTCTTACTCTGACAATGTAACCCTATGCATATATAAGGCCCCTGTTTTCTGTACTCCTTAGACTGCCTCATTCATTTGCTAAGGCTTCTGTGTGAGGTAGTCTCCCTCATTTGAGGTAATTGAAGATGTTACTTTTATATTACAGCTTTTGTGCCAATTTCTTCTTAGTTTGTTTAAAGGCACCAAGTATCAGTGAGACAGATGAGAAGGTTGTTATGTTCGTCAAATGGCACCCAGTGGGGCTCATCAGAGAAGTGGCTAAGGGAGTGATCTTGTCAGGAGACAGAAATCTACTGAGGAGGACAGGACAGGATTCTACTAAGGAGGTACTCTGTGCATGGAGATTGTGGGGATTCTCTGACTCTGCAGCCAAGTATATTTCTGATCTTCCTGATTTTGATTCTCCACATGACGTTTACCACTCCTGTTGGTTTTGATGCCTGGGATTGGTAAGATCGTTTAGTAAAGCTTACGGTGGCTTTGGATTTTTGGAATTTGTGTTGGGCAA
This sequence comes from Lissotriton vulgaris, assembly GCF_964263255.1. Lineage (NCBI taxonomy): Eukaryota > Metazoa > Chordata > Amphibia > Caudata > Salamandridae > Lissotriton > Lissotriton vulgaris. The sequence continues at coordinate 1,508,216,355 of NC_141691.1, read as the reverse complement.
CTTGTATTTGTATGGAGACTTTTCTCTGTTTTGAATTGATTTGAACGGCACACAGTACAAGAGTATCAAGTAAGTATGAGCGGAAAATCCGTTCCGCTCGCGGATTTTGCGAATTTTCGGTAAATTCGCGATCCGCGAACTCCCGCGAATTTACAGAGAATTCGCAAATCCGCGAGCGGCGGATTTTTCCGGGGGCAAAAGTTGAAGGCCTGTTGTAACTATTTTAGGATGGCGACGGCAAGCTGCCAGCGCCATCCTAAAATAGTTACTAAGTTAGCTTTAACAGGAAGCTCTAATAGATAAAATAAAGCAGGTGCTCGATTTTATCTTTTAGAGCTTCCTGTTGAAGCTAATTTAGTAACTATTTTAGGATGGCGCTGGCAGCTTGCCGGCGCCATCCTAAAATATTTACCATGCCCTTCCTGTGACTTCTTCACAATCTACCGTGGAAAATCAGCTGTGATGCTGGATAAAGGCTTTTGCATCTGTGACTTTCACGAGCGCAATACCCGTGCTGTTTCTGTGACCAGGAGCTTATTTCTCTTCATCTGCTGAACTGATCTTTCTCTGACCTTTTATACACACTAAAAGCATGTGTGAACTCACATGGTAGCCCTGCCCGTTTGGCCCAGCCCACACACTCGCGGTTTGCACCGTCTTCCCGCCATTCACCCACTATGATGGACAGCTCAGTCAAGGGACCCCTGCGCCCTTCGGGGCGATTGCATAGTAACACGCACATGGTCACTCGAACTAGTTGATGCTCAAAATCAGTGACTCATTCATTAGCCCAAAAACAATCATGAGCGTCTTCGAGGCGGGACAGGTGTGCCTCTTCCCAAATCTACTGTGGAAAATCAGCTGTGATGCTGGGTAGAGGCCTTTGCATCCTTGACTTTCATGAGCGCAATCCCCGTGCTGTTCCTGTGACCAGGAGCTTCTTTCTCTTCATATTATTGTGTTCGCATGGGTTGCTGCAAGTTCGCACGCGTTTTGTACAATTTTGCAATTTGCGAAATTGTACAAAACCCTCGCGAACTTGCAGAAACCCGTGCGAACATAAAAAAAAAAAATCCGCAAATTCGTGACAATTCGCGGATTTTGCGGATTGCGAGTTCGCAAATCCGCAAAACCCGCGAACGCGAGATCCGCAAAATTCTCCCATTCCTAGTTTCAAGCACACATCGAAGAATGTGTTGCTTTTTGGAGGTACCATAGTGAGATGTGAAGTGAATTAGCCGGCTCCCCTAGAGGGAATACCTAAATAGGTTTAGGTATGAAAACATATTTCTTCCTTGGTGATTCTGTATCCCCAATGGAATTAAAATATGACAATGATACAAACATGGATCCTTTTCCTCGCACTTTTATAAATGGAGAAATGCAGAGTGATTTTTTGCTGTTCTACCAGCCAAAGCTAGTGAATTGGGTATATTTTGGCTACTTGAAAATAGAACAGTCTGTTGGGTTGTTTTTTGCAGTCTTTTGGAATACTTTTGAGAAGCTCTTCTTGTAAATATGACTTACAACTAGTATTTACAAATGGTTTGGTTTAAGTACAGTCTGTGGGCTGTCCTTTGTTTCTGTCCTAAGTGTTGATCTGTGGGTTAATCCTGTTTTTAAATGTCTATGTGGTTTGTGGTTTTCCCATTAGTGGTACTTCTCTGAGTAAATAGCGATTGCGCTCTTTGTGTAAAGATTGGTAGCCTTAAAGCGCTCTGTATTGTGTGTTCTGAGTGTATGACCCCTTCTGTATATGTCTGGAATGAGCTCAATGTGTTTATTTGTGTTTTCTTGCTGTCATCAGTCTGTTATGCAAAATGTCATTTAATTAATATTAAACAAAAATTAAATAAAAATCCAGAAATTAACCATATGATATGCCAAATAACTGCATGTTACTATTAAATTGATAGAGTAAGCAACTATGCACATGTTCCCACTGCTAACGCTTAAAAGATACAATAAGAATTCACATTCAATAGGAATAAAATAGGCCTCAAAAATGAAAATGTGTGTTTTGCAATAAATAAACAATTATAAAATGTTACAGCATTTTCCTTAGACATATTGTGTTATATATTAACAGGCAAACACATCATCTGAGTAAATTGGATGTTACTGAACTAAACACATATTATAGAACATGCATTGAAATGCCTCAGTTTTAAATAGACTGTCACCGTGCTTACATCTCAACTCTAAAAAAGGCTTTCCAACAGCTGTGTTTTAATTGTCGCTGACCAGCTGCTGTCATTTTGATTGTAGGCCATGGAGAGACAGGGATGTTGACTCAGCTAGGATGTTTTCAGTGCAAACATGGTGTAAAATCCTGCATTTCAGACTGCTGTTTTAAAAAGTTACAAAAATCTGGTTCATTATTTTGGATAACAGGAACACATTTAAAGTAAGGATTTCCTTTCTTAAAGCCTTTCTACGTAAGCATATCCGTGGTTCTGATGTTAAATAATGATTGTTCTTTTAAAAAGTGGTGCAAAATGTTTCATGTTTCAAGTTAGGCTTCTGTGCTTTGGCTTATGAATGAATGTGTCAAAATATGATAGGCAAGAAATGCAGCTTGCTTTTCATATGTGGAATTATCAAAATGATGGTTTTATCAAAAATAAAATTATGAAAAAATTGTATTAAAAAATAAGTGCTTTTAAATTTGTTTTTTAATATTTATAAAGCTTAATACTCATACTGTGACCTCCTAGCATTAAAATTAAATTTAAGTTGTGCTGTACCGCATAATGAGGAAATTTGCATGTGAAATATCACTCTGAGAAGGCGTAAAAACTCACTTTTTATAAGGGTACACATGAGATATTTCTGATGTCCAATCTCTGGAATGTGTAGATAACATTCTGAGGATGACTATTATGCAAACAAATTATAGGATATTCATTTTTAAGTGCCCCAGATATCAAAGTCGAAATTGGGTAAAATTCACTAATCTGAAAACAAATTCTGCCATTCAGAGCAGCTTTTAAACTGCCTTAGGCTTCAGTAAATGCATACATTTAGGTATAATACAAACAGCTGACTTCTATATTGTTTGACAAGTATACTGCACACTACTTACATTTGAAAATATACATAAAAACCAGCAGAAGTTATCCTCTCAACTCTAAAACTGACAAACAGGGGGATAGGTGCTTTTCAGCTCTCTATCTCTAGGGTGACTTTGAATTGGGACAGCCGCATGGAAACCCTTGCATACAGAATAGGACAGCTGGGAAGGGTTAAAAGTCAGTTCTATATTTAGATGCCTAGCAGGGCTCCCAGAGCAAGGTCTGCTTTGACCTTTTGACACCTGAAACATTTTGAAAGACATGATGGCAGCGCAGGGAAAGAAGGAGGAGTTGTGCTTATTTTTTATTGGCAAAAGCAAGTTTTTACGCACTCGTATGAATATACCACAATACAATTGTATATGTGAGCTTGGCCATATATACAGCACTAATGCTTTTAGTTTGGCACTTACTAGGGCTGAGCCAATGGGATTTAGTTTGACTTCATTTGCCCTTATATTACAACTAGTATACTTACTAAAGGGATTTGAGGTTGGGTATTTATGTTTATAGCTTCAACGTACTATTTACCTCCTATAACTTTGTTTATGCCCAGTTGCTACAAATAGGGGTTGCTAGTGTTGACAGAAGTGAACACTGATTCAGGTTTCCTACTGTCTAGATGGGGGAAGGAGGCTGGCTCCTCTACAAATTAAGGGCAGGTAAAATGTATGTTTCTCTCTCCCTTTCTCAATTTTTTTTAGCCTGTCTAAGCTGTCTGTGAAATAGCAATGAGACATTTAATTGGCTATTCAGTAATACTGTTTTAAAATTTGCTAGCATGAATAAAATGAATAAATGTATATGTTATGTTACTGCCCATCCTGTTTGATGAAATTATGACAGGATCAGTAGTCTAGACTGTTGTTCCCTTATTTGATCTTTAAGGGGAACTAGATGTGGTTAGTTTTTGTTCTAAAAGTCTTAGATGATAACACCATTATTGTATGTTATTCTCATGCTACATAGTTTTGCAAGGGCATTGCTAGTTTTTATTAGCTAGTCAGTGAAAGTAAATTGACAGTCCTTATTAGAGCTGATGTTGCATAGTTTGGATCATGAAAAGTAGAACGCAGGGAAGATGCCCATGTGATCATTAGCAGACATTTTTTGAGAAAAATATTCTTTTATAGGAGTTTGTTTGTCATAACTTGCTCTGCTGGAGAAAATGTAATCCTTCCTGTTGCTTCTAGAACATGAGAGCATGGTCCTAAGCGTATAATGTTATGTTATGTTATATGCAGTTTTATAACGTGCTCAATTACTGCCGGAGTTTCCAGGTGCTTTTATTAAGAAGAATCATTTCAGAAGTGTCTGCAGTCCTATACAAGTAATGTAAAGTTTAAGAGCAAAAGTGTAGAATATTTCCTTTCTTGAGGGTTTTCAGATTAGTACACATGAATACACCAATGTAAGGATTTAGGGTATTCCTGTGTTGTTTTTCTCTTTTCCTCTGAATTTAGTAAATGAACACAGACTTCCTTGGCTGCTTGGGATTGGGTGATGTATTACTCTTGTCAGTTCACCAAAGAGTTCCTTTTATACTTGCCAATAGGTCCAGGCTGTTGTTTTTTTTACTCTCACATAGATGAATTAAGTGGTTCTTGGGTGCTTTGCTAATGTATGAGGCGTCCCAAGACTAGGAAGTATTCTGAGACTATCCTCTCTGTTGATAGATTGTTTCTGTGCCTTGTCTAAAGACCTTTTGTTCTGTCCACCAATAGACATTTGCTGCCTTACAACCATTGCCAGTGGGGCCCGGACATCAGATTCAGCCTGGGTAGTCAGTGTCAGCACCAGTCCAGCTTGAAGTCAAAGTGAAGGTTACCAGCATATGCATTGCTGGCAACTAGAACCTCAGTGAAGGCGGAAGCCCTGTGATGAAGTGTGTACCTTTGCCACTGTCTTGGGCGAAAGACGGGGTCACAAACCAGAAAGTAGAAATTGTGGATCATGTTTTTGATGCCCAGCTGAGAGTCACAGACCGCCAAGAAGGGTAAGGAGGATTTGCTTGAGGTGACCCCTTTTGAAACAAGGGTTGGTGCAGAGATCCTAGCATCAGGCCTCTGAATCATGGACCCAAAGTGAATGCAAGTTTGCACCTTTGTTTGTTGATCAAGAGGTGCCTGAGCACACTGGATGCAAATGTGTGGCCCCAATGAATGAGCAGTGCGCCAACAGAGCAATACAGGAGTTAGGGAAGGACTTGAGTTTAGGGTACAGGTGCTGTGTCTCTGGTGCCTGAATTATATTGAAGTGGAGAAAACTGGTGCACTGCCTGAGACACTGGACAGGATCGCTGAGAGCATTTGCCTGGTGAGTGACTGCCCTATCTTGAAAGAAGAGACTTTTTCCTTGAAACTGGGCTGTGATTCTTGAGTTGCGAGTTGTGCAGCTCCACCGTTGAAACAACAAGAGCCGGCCTGTGAGGCTCAAACGGACACAGGGAGAAGACTCCCCTCTGGTTGGTTATACAGCGGCTTCAATTTCCCCAAGGACTTCTTCTTTTTCTTGTTAATAATGTACCCCTTTGGATGTCCTGTTTTTAAGGAGGAGCACCCCTTTGCAGCCCTTTGTCCTAATTCTTATGTCCCTGTGTGGTCCTCCTGGTCCCAAATATAATTGATGTTCTAGCCCTCATAAAAGGAAAATGGACAAGTATAGTGAAAATGTTTACTAGATGATTCTAGGATTTGCTTAGGACTAGGAAAAATTATAATTCTGTTTGTAATAGTGGTCATTGCTTTCTCCTACTGTCTGTATGTTAATGATGACCCAATGCTTTGTTCTCTTTGTATTCTTGCTTGTAACTCATATATACCCGCTTAATGAAGTGTTTAGAATGGAAAATACCCACCTAGCAATGAATGAGATATTGATAAATTTATGAAAATTAATGTGCAAATATTTTCTATGTTCCTACTGGATCATAGGAATGTCTTTAGCTCATGCTAAAAGGACCATCTGTTAAAGATTGCAGGGATTTGTTAGCATGAAGTGAAAGCCATTTTGTGTTTTGGCAGCGATTTTAGTTAGCCATGTGCTCGCCATGTGCTGTTTCCCTGTTCAGAGCCTTGCACATGCTCAGAAGGGCCTAGCTAGTAGAATGCACCTGCTCCTAGTATACAACTGTCAGGCTATTTTTGCTGATGTATGGAGAAGTAACTCTCCTCCCACTTTGTTGAACAAGCAGATCTTGTATGCCTATATAAGTCATTTTGAATGCTTAATTGTGCCAGGACCTCCCCTTGGTCTTATTCTGACTAGGTAACCCTAAGCATATACAAGGCCCCTGTTTTCTGTACTCCTTAGACTGCCTCATTCATTTGCTAAGGCTTCTGTGTGACATAGTCTCCCTCATTTGAGGTTATTAAAGATGTTACTTTTATATTACAGCTTTTGTGCCAATTTCTTCTTTGTTGGCTTAAAAGGACCAAGTATCAGTGAGACCCCTGAGAAGGTTTCTATGTTCTTCAGAGGGCTGCTACACAGCTTGTGCAGCCATTTTGGAACAGAGTGATGTTTTCAATGAGGTAAACTGGGGTTTTGTAATAATTGTAATATCTCTTTGGAATAGTGTATCCCCTGCTCTTTGTTAGTTTTCAGAGGTCTACTCTATTGGACTGATCGATGACTGAACTACAGCCTACCGATCCAAGTACATAAGAAACTCAGAGCTGCCTTGGCATGGGCACTGGGCAGACAGAAGCACTAGTGCGCTGAGCTGAGCTGTCATGACCTCTATCACTGCCATGAATGAGACACAAAGGCAAGTTACCATTAAAACACTGAACTGGTTCGGGTTGATTACCTAACCCTCTGCATGGACTACAAGCACCGACGGCCTCATGATTTATTCTTGCCTAAATAGATACAAGAATAACATCACTCTTAAAGAAAGAGCTTAAAGCACTCACTCAGCACTGGTGAACAAAAGAAGCAGAAAACTGATGCAGAACTGTATGTCCCGGCAGGCAGTGCGCAAGGTACTTAACAGGAGCAGGGTTACTTAGGGTGCTTGAAAGAGGTGGGAGGGAGGAAAAAAGAACTCTGCCGAAACAGCCTCTAACATTCGACCTGATCTATGAATGCAGAGCAGACGTGATGAGAGGAGAACATTATTTACAGTCCTGTTGACAGAAAAGGACCCAAAGGAACTGAAAACTACCGGTGGGTGGCGAACTCTGCTCCGCCCATGGAGTTTGTGGAGTTTTACCAACTCTGTGCTCCGCTAGAAACATGGAGTTCAGCAAAAACTCAGATTCTGCAGCATATGGGAGTTTGCCATGTCACCCACCCTTAGGCTTGTGCAGGCATACCTGGTCATGGTGCTTCTCCGCTGTGCCATGCCCTGCCTGGGCAATCTTCCTCCTGGCTGTCTCCTCTATACTCGAGGCTTGTCCATGGTAAAATGAACCCACATACTCGGGTGGGCACGGCACAGTAGAGAAGTACCAGTTAAGTTGCGCAAGTAGTTGCCTGCATCATGCTGCATGCAGGCTGGGGGCGTAACAGAATTCCACTGAGTTTTTAGCTAACCCCGTGGAATTCCACAAAGAGACACTCCGCCAACAACGCCCAGGGTCACTGAAAACATTCTGCGCTTTGGTCAAATGCACCTAGAGAAAGAGAAAAGTAGTCTCTAAGCAGATGCTACAATGGACAAAAGGAAGGCTATAAGTACTGGGGCACTGCTCTGTAGTAGTAAACAACTGATGAAAAGGAGGAACAAAGAGGAAGGATTGACCACTAGCAAGCAAGGATGACAAAGGACACTGAAACAAACAAATGACAAGCAGTGGGCAGGCTGTAAGCCCACACAGACGTGTGCCAAAGTAGAAGTCCTGAATGCTCGACCTAAAAAAAGAAGCTCACTCACAGTAAAAAAACTGATAGTTCAGTGAACTAAATTAATCATAAATATCAAGGTCAAATCAAGGCCTTTAAAAAAGGCAAAGAGTGCAGATTCACACAGATTTCAAACTATTTTCAGTTCCTGGTATGGATGTAACCCATACTGTCAATTAGCCAGCAAATGAACCCCGTAAAGATTCATTTGGAATTGATGATTACCTTCCATTTCTTAAATATTTAACCCAAATTTAATATGTGGAAATAGGCGTCAGCTTGCAGGATAGTTAGCTTCTGCCAAGTTTATCTTGAGATGGGAATTTGTTGAAGCTTGCCTCACTCAGACTGGGATTACTCAATATGTATGTTTCACTGGTGGATGAGTACACATTAAAGTACGTACTAGAAAGCATCTCTTTACAAGTATTCTATGCTGGCCATGACAAAGCCTGTTTTATCTCCGACCAGCACTTCTTTGATCTATGGAAATGCGAGCCAGCATTAGGAATTTAGGGCCTGATGTGCAAAATGTTTTAACCTTGCAAATCCCCAACTGCAGTACATGAGAGGGTTTGTGACCACTAAACACTTTTTGTAATTTTCTAAACCCAATTAAAAATTCAAAAAAGATTTTCCAAATTGTTAAATGGGTAAAATAAAAGGTAAGGTTTTATTATTTGGAAGCAGTGGGCTGAGGACACCCCTCCTAAATACTGATTCTCTAAGAGATATATTAAGGTTTTGCAACCAAAATTCGGTCACAAACATTATGTATTTTGCCCCATTTCAAAATTGATGGTAAGCCATTTGCAAATGGATAGGAGTCCAATCGGAAAGTGGTCCATTGTCCACTGCCTATTCCGAAAAATGTTTTGTTTAACGTTTGATATTTTTTTAATATGTCACGGTTTCTTTTCAGGGAAACATTCTGCATTTTGTTAAACTGCTTTATTTAAAAGAATCACAGACATTTTGGTCTGCTAACTCCAGCAGGCTACCATGCCTGGAACTCTAGACAATCATAGTGGGGCAAAATGTATGACGAGATTCATGCAAATAATACAGTAGGTCGAATTCCGACGCCCTATAATTTGAAATGTTGTGAGCCTACCCATAGTCCATTGGTCTGTTTGCACAATTCCTTTCCATTCGCAAAAAGTTTTTTTGTAATTTATTATCACCTTTTGTGAATAGAAAATTAGAACATCTAGCCCTTAGTATGCTTATGGGTTTCATCTATTGGTGGTGACATCGATTACTCTACTTCCTGATATTTAGGACCTTGTGCTGTCCATATTTTGCATGTATTATGGAAAGCCTTTAGCATGGATTGTTTCAGCTGCTATCGTGGGACAAGTAGCTAAGCCTACAGGGAATAATACCGTATTTGTTTGTTTGCAGTTTGTTGCAGTTGTTTGCCTGATTGGAAATATAATTTCTAAATGTCCTGCATACCAATGATCTGCAGTCCTCTAGCACCACCTCTAAACGACCCCTGCGGGCGGTTCTATGCATAGGGTATACTTGTATTTATCTCACCACATTATTAAGAGAAGAAACTGGTTTGTTTCTAAAAGGGTAAAGGTGATTTCTGGTAAACCCTGTCTGACATTGGTCTTTGCAAGTATACTGAGGTGGAAAATCCTAGCACAGATTACAGATAAAGATAATAAACCTTACCGTATCATAGTACTCTAAATTAAATTCAAACATGCCCTTTACCATCAGCTAACAATTTGCACCTGGAGAGGGTGTGCATGAATTGAATTCCCAAGAGTCACTCGCCTATGCATGATTGACGGTGTCACCCCCAAGAATGAGGCAAGGTGCATTTACATTGACACCGTTGCCGGGGTGTGGAGGAAGGGCATGACAGCTGATAATTACTAAATAACCTATTGACATATTTCTCTCCTGATGAAATGATTAGTAAGTGAATTGGATGTAGGTTACACAAAGAAATTAAATGTCACAGTTGATATTTACTATTAATTTCAAAATCAAATACCTATGCTTATGTTGTTTGGAGTTTTTTTAGTTGGGTCTCCCCCAATACCCAAAAGAGAAGTGAGGACTTTGAGTATCATTTTCGATAATAGTCTGGTGTTCAAACACAGGTATGGGCAATAGCTACTGTTTGTTTGCCTTACTGAAATTACTTAAAATGATTGTCACTTTTTTACCTGATCAAACATACAAATTAGTTGTGCATGCTATGATCATTGCCAGGCTGGACTGTGCCAATGCCCTTTATTTTGGGCTTACAGACTGGACTTCTTAATAAGTTACAACTGGTCTGCAACACAGCTGCATGACTAATTCTCAATCAAGACTTTTTATGGCTCCCATTCAAACAGAGGGTAATGTTTAAGACACTTATAATGACCCAGCGAGCCTTGCACCAAGCAGGAACTCTCTAACTACAAAGGAGATTTTTTTTAAATGACCATAGTAGGGTATTGCACTCTGTCAATCAGGGGTAGGTGTATATTCACAGGATCAACAAGAAAAAATTAGGAGGACAGTCTTTTTCTTATCTGGCTGCAAAAAATGCAAACTTACACCAAAAAACACTGAGCAATTTAGACGCAGAGACCGCTTTCAAGACAGCCCTGAAAACATACATTTTAGGGAATGCTAAAGAGCTACCCCTTTCTCCTCCACGGCTTTCTTTTTGCATGGGATACTTCTTAGGAAGCAGCTGTGAACTTTATAAATGACATTCATTCCTTCATTCATTCATGTGTATGGCTTCATCTGCATATACCTACTTTCAAAGTGTTACTGTGTAACAACTAGGAATAAACAAAATTGTGATTTTCTTCATTATATATTGTTTTGGCTAATATTCTTGTGAAATTATTTGGCAACTAGACATTCAATTACACCTTCAAAACTCACATTTATTCTTAACTTAATTAAGTGTTGTAGATCCCAAGGGAAGACCAACTGTTGCAATATAAAGCTTCAGGATTAGTGTATTGGAAACAATCTAAAACAAAAGAACAATGTTATATATTAATTTTTATATTTCACATTTTTATATAGCACAACTGTACGTAGTCAGATATTTTACAGATGGAGCAACTAGTAGAAACCTGCATCTTTTTGCATACAAGTAGAAATATGGTAATCCTCATAAAAAAACTGCCAAAAGTGAAAGAAGGGTAAAGAGAGGGGATAATTTAAAGAAAACAAAAAGAGAGAGTGGAAGGAACATGTGGTTAAAAAAGTCAAAGAGGTAGGGGATATTAGGGAATTGCATGGTGACAATACCTGGGAGGTGACAAAGGAGGGAATACCAAGTCAAGAAGATTGGAAGGGCAAAGAAGAAGTGAAAAGTAGAGAGAAGGGTAGGTTGAGAAGAGTCAAGCAGAGAAAGAGCATCGAAGACAGATTAGAGTTTATAGGTCAAGATTGTATCTAAATAGGGTTACTCCAGGTATGCCGGCTCATGTTCTACTCAGCTCCAGTAATATAGTTCTGCATCCTTGTCTTATTCCAGCTATGATTCCTTTACTCCAGGCCTGCCAGCTCGAGCTTTGCTCCAGTTCTTTTCTTATACCAGCTTTACTCAAGGCCAGCCAGCTCCAGCTCTGCTCTAGTCCTTATCTTAATCCAGATGTGCTCCAGGCCCTCCTGCTCTGCTCCAGTCCTGGTCTTACTCCAGTCCCACACAAGGCGTTAAGATACAGCTGTGGTCCAGTCTTGTTCTTACCTTAATCAAAAACTTCAGACGTGCAATAACTGAAATACTATTGGAATTCTGCACTTTGGAGGTTTGTTGTGTAGCTTTGAATTTTTCATCCTTTTGCTCCTTCTTACTTTCAGAGCCAATCCTTAATGTAAGCGGTTTTCTATGAGAGTTCTCGTTACGGAGATTCTGCCATGTGTGCGGAAACAGCCCCACAACAGCGGGGCCTCTGCCACGAGTGCAGAGGTCCTTTGTTAATCAGTCTCTATGGCTTTACAGAATAATTCCCTTTTCTCAGAGCTCCTAAAACAGAGGTGAAAGTTCAAGTCCTACATCCTGCCCTTAACACATTGTCTTAAAAGGACATTTGAGACAACCATTGTTTGAGATTGACCAGGAGCATTAGCATAAGTGTGGTTGGGTTTTGTAGTGGCTATGCACTTTATCTGTTATTTTCCTAAAAATCCTTTTGAGAAATGTAAAATGTCAAAATCCTTGCGTTTAAGAAAGATGAGAGTGTATTAGGTCTTACATGAACAGCCTAATATTCAGCTGTTCCTTTTCCCAATTATGATAAGAACTTTAGCACAGCAGTTTATATGGAGCTTTTCATTAGTGCTCAGTGGAGCCTAGGGAACATTTACTGATTAGGATCGGAACCTAAAAAATGATGGAGCATATTATCAAGGGCATTATCACCGGTTTAGCAGGACTTTTTCCCACGAAAGCGGCAGTTTCTAGGCGATAGCGAGCGGTTTGGGGCCCGCTTTGCATGTCAGCGATATTTATCGTTAATGACATGCAAAGTGGGCGTACCCAACCTGTTAGCGACTGAAAGCAGTCGCTAACATAGCTATCGCCTACTATCAACGCAGGCGAAGGGATAAAAAAAATGTGCGCTAAGCACAAACTTTGCCAAAACCTAACGCCTGCTCCGACCACTTCTTAGCCTGTATATCCAATGGGAGGTGGCTATTTTGGTTAAGACCCTAGTGGCATTGATGCCTGAATATCGCTGGATTTCCAGCGATATTCACGCATTGAGCTGCTATCGCAGGATATTTTATCGCACATGAAAAAAATGTTGCTAATAGCATGTTATCTCTGCAATAAAATCTTGTGATGCGCGGCGATAAAAAAAAATCGCTAAGCTCATTTAGTGATAAATATCACTAGTTGTTTATAATATGCCCCGATGTTCCACAGGAGACTGAAGAAGACTCCTGAAGTGACTGGAAGTTTTGTGGCTTTTTGGTGATTATCGTTTGACCTTATTGCTGCTCCCAATTATGATGTGTTTTTTAATTCTGTCTTTGAAGTGCCAGAACCCTTATGTTAATTTGTCAACTTGCAGCATAAATTTTTCTTCACTGTTCTGTCATGACTACCATTTGCATGTGAAAGTTATTGATCCCTATCGGATGAATCATGATATTATGAGAAGTTAGTAGCTAAATTATTTTCTGTGCCATTGCACCCCTATCCTATTTCTCTGGTTTCTTAAACTTAATCGTGTTTACTGCCCTATTATAGGAAGTATGATTGAATGGTTTTAACTGAAAATGGGGTAATTTGTTCTTTTGACCATTACGTTCTAACAGAGTATGAAAAATAATTAATAAAGACTTATGTATGGGCTATTCTGCAAAACAGTTTAAATGCTGTATCCCCCTCACCTGTTGGGGCAGTGCTAGAGAATGGATTATTAGTTTGGGGTGGATGGTAATCCACCAGTAGTAATACTTACACTATTCTTGGTGGGTCCAGTAAAGGTCTCAGTAAATTCAAGCTGAGCTCAATCCCTGGTAGGTATGTTAAAGAGAAGACAGGCTTAACCAAAATCTGTTGAGAAGTCAAAAAATCAAAACATTGAAAATACAGCTCGAATTGATAAAAATAGAGTATAATTAAATGAGGAAAATACCATCAGAATGAGAGAAATCTAATTTATAGAACCAGGCATATGAACTTTTGAAGTTTTAAATCAAACTGATACAGACAGCTGGTTTTGCTTCACTGGGACAAGATTAAGATTTAGTGCCGACCGATATGGATTGAAGGTCGGCTACAGAGACCAGGTTTACCTCGGTCAGAAGTTTTACCTTCTAAATTAGGGGCCGAGGCCTGGCTTGCATGGCGACCTAAGCGGACATGTGTCCCGGAGGCTCTCCGTCCTGAAGCCCTGTAAGTCCCTGAAGTAGCCGAGTGGACCCCCCCAGCTGGTCAACACCTGGCCCAGCACCGGAGGGGACTCCTCGGGAGTAGCGACACGGCGGGAGAGCTGAGCGACCACCTCAGAAGGACCCATCCCACGATCGTCCCTGCGGCCTCGCTTCGGAAAATGGCAAGGCAAGCGGCGGTAAGCGGGATGCAACGTGGGAGGCGATCGCGGCTGGGCGCGGGGGGACGGCAAAATTGAGGCCCGGGATCGGGGACTGCCCCGGGTCATAGCTGAGTAGCACTGGAGGCAGAGTCATCACTACGTAGGGGTGGCCCTGTTGAGTCAGCGTGGGACTACGGTGAGCTGAGGGGGCACCGAGGAGCGCGGTGAGAAGGCGGCAAGGCACAGTCAGCACCGTGCTAGGCCCCTGGCGTGGGGCCTGGCATACCCTGGGGACGGGAGACCAACTGCTCCCAGCTAACGTGGCGGCCTGAGAGTGGGCCTGAAGACATCTAGCTTGGCAGTTGCGGCCCGGCCCAGACACCGCGGGCCCCCGCTACGGTGCCCCATCGTGAAAAAGCAGGTTCCAGGGCCCAGCGGCAGTAATCGGCATTGCCGGGGGCGGCGCACCCAAGGCCGCACGAAGTCCGAGCGCGCCTTTCCCTTTTCGAGGGGGAACAGTGGCGCGAAGTGGGACATAGGTGGCCTAACCTTGGCTGCCGGGGGTCTGGGACCGCCAGACAGTGGAGAACACCAAGGCGGCTGCCCTACACCCAAGATGAAGCTACAGCACGGGCCCGACCTCTCCTACGGGACACAAGGAGGTTTGACCCGCGCCTCTCGGGCCGTGCTCAGGTAGGCAGGCCCGGATCCCTGGTGCCCTCGCTGGAGGGCGCGCTTGCCCTGTGAAGACACAGACACTGCAGAGGGGACCCCGCGGAAATCTTTGCCACAGAAAGGAGTCGTCCAAGATCTTCCTATTGACAGCGGATCACTCAAGACGCCTGGGGGGGGGACTGAGCTGGCCAAACCATGGCAACCGGGGCGCGCAGAGGAGGCCGCACAATCACAGACTTACTAACAAAGGGTGCCCCTAAAAATGAGAAGAGTTCGCCCCCACCCGCGGCGGTGAAGGATGCAGCGGGGCAGGACGACGGGGGGGCCCCATCACGAAAGCATTCTTGGAGACCCTTTTCAACTCCCTCAGGGAAGACTTTCCCACATTGAAACAGGACATGGCGGGAGAATTCCGCGAAGTGCGCCGAGAGGTGGACGGGCTGGGGGAATGGGTGGCCGCGGTGGAGGAGGCGGACCAAACCAGGAGCGAAGAAATTGTGCAACTTCAGCAAGAGGTGATGCGCCTTCGCGAGCACCAAGTTGGAGAACCGCTCCCGAAGAAATAACATATGGTCCGGGGAGTGCTGTCTCAAGCAGGGGGGTCTGATGTCGCCCTCTTTCTACATGGACTATCCCCGGAGCTCCTGGAGGAACCGGTCGATTTTGTCATCCGCATTGACAGGGCGCACAGGGTGGGCCAGGCACGCCGGGCCCCAGCCCCTCCACCAGACATCCTAGCATTTCTACTGGACTTTCCCTTAAAAGAGATAATCCTACAGGAGGCACGCCAGAAACAGCCCTTCCACTACCGTGGCAGCCAGGTGGCGCTGTTTTAATATCTGTCGGCGATCACCCTCCTAAAGAGAAAGGCCTTCAAACCAGTCACCATGTTCTTGAGAGACAAGGGGATCCCTTATTCCTGGGGACACCCATTCAGGCTAATCTTCAAGTGGAACGGGACCCTGCAGCAACTCAGGTCATTCCAGGACACATGCACATTATTGAGCATTGATCCTGACGTAGACAACTTGAACGACGGAGCAGCCCTGCGCTCTTCGCAAAATAGCACACCCGCGCCCCGCGGGATGGTTGGCAGCGAGTAGGCCGCAGGCGCTTAACCCAAAACATCTCACAAACCGGAACGATGGCATATGAGCGTCAGCTGTCCAGGAGGTGTCCAAGGACACGGCGGCAGAAGCCTGACCTGGCTACGGACACAGCAAGTGTGGGGGTGTCTTCTGCATGACCTTTGCATGGGGCTGTGGGATGGGACGGGGGACTGACGGGGTCGCCGTGGCCATTCACCTCCCTAACTTGTGACTCTACCACAGGCCTGGACTGTGTTTGAATAGGCCTGGGACTATGTTTGCTAGTTGGGTGCTCGCAGTTGGGGTTACTGAGGGTAGTGTTGCGGGGGGAAGGCGGGGGTGGGTTGGAGGCGAGGGGGAGGGTGGGGGAAGGTTTGGGGTTAGGGTCAGGGGAGGAAGGGGGGTTGGGGGTAGGTGGGGCCTTTTTTGGGAGTTGGGGTTGGGGGGAGGGTTGTTGTGGGAGAGTTCCTCTTGTCCACCTATTTCCGTTGCCTTCTGCTTTTTCCTTTTTGTCCTTTGTACATCACTCACAGCTTCAGAACCAACCTTGATGACCCATGCCACACACCAAGCTTAAACTTCTCTCCCTGAATGTGAGGGGCCTCAACAACCCCGTTAAGCGCCGGGCGGTTTTGTCCCTCTTAGAGCACTCAGCAGCCGACATTTGCCTCCTACAGGAGAAACACCTCCTCCCCAAGGACCAACACCGCCTTAAATCCCGTGCCTTTCCTACACAGCTTTTTTCATCCTCCTCCAAGAAAGTAGCAGGGGTAGCAATATTGGTGTCCAGGTCGTTCACAGGCAAAGTTTTACAGCAGGAGGCAGAACTTAAGGGGAGATTGTTGGTACATCGCTTCCTAATAGCAGGTCAGACACTAATAGTGGGTTCAGTCTATGCACCTAATGAAGGGCAGGAAACATTTCTCAAGACATCATTAGCTGCATCCACTGCAAACACGGAGCGCCGGCTCCTATTGGGGGGGCGACCTTAATTTGTTTTTTCATAACACAGTAGATTGCTCATGCTAACGGTGGGGCCAAGTTGGGGCCCTCTCTAAGGCCGGACAAGCTTACCTCCATGACCTCAGCCTTACTGACCTGTGGAGACATATCCACCCATGCAGCACCGCCTACACCTACCACTCCGGGGCCCACAAGTCGTATGCCAGGCTGGACTACTTCTTATGCACCTCCCCATTAGTAGCTCAAGTGCTGGAAGTGGACATCTTGCCAGCTTCGCTATCTGACCACTCCCCGGTGGTAGCCACATTCCTCTTACCTGCAACGCCCTCTCCGCAACGACACTGGCGCCTCAGAGAGGCCCTGCTTCATACCCCTTCAACGGTGGAGCGGATTAAAGCCGCCATAACACAATTCTTGACCCACAACAACAATACAGACACCTCGCGGGCCACCCAGTGGGCGACCCTGAAGGCGGTCCAGCACGGTGAGTTTATTTCTATAGCCGTGGCCCACAATAGGGTAAGAACACAGAAGAGGGCTGAAATTACGCAACAAGTGTCGGAACTGGAGCAAATGCACCAGCGCACCGGGGCAGCGCCGGCGTGGTGGCAACTCTGCACTGAGAGGAAAATGCTGGCTGCTTTTAGATCAGGACGCCGCAGAATATGCCGCTTTACGCCTCAAGCAGGCGTATTACACAGGAGGGGATCGCTGTGGTCGGCTCTTAGAGAGCAGACTGCTTGAACAGCGTCCACGGCAGGGTGTGCAGGCCATACAGACCGAGAGGGAAGACATTGTTGCTGACGACGCGGCAATTCTACAAATCCCTATACACTGGGGACACCCTCGACCTGCAAGCGGGTCAGACCTACTTGTAAGTGGCAAGTCTCCCATCCCTGACTTCGGCTCAGGCCAAATTCCTAGATTGGCCCATTGGCCTGGAGGAGGTGATATCGGCGATCTCCTGCTTGAAACGTGGGAAATTCCCGGGCCCGGATGGCTACCTAGCCAGCTTTTACAAGACGTTCTGTCACCAACTGGCCCCCCTCCTACGGGACCTTTTCAATTCCTTTGATAAGTCTGGCGCGATCCCTGCGGAACTCCTGGAGGCGTCAATCTCTGTCATCCCAAAGCCAGGCAGGGACACACCCCGTTGCGGATCATGTCGTCCGATCTCGCTATTGAATATCGACTTCAAACTCTACACGGGTATACTGGTGAGCAGATTGGCCCCCTACATGCAACAACTAGTGGAACCGGACCAGGCGGGGTTTATACCCCAGTGACAGACCAGTGATAACACCAGGCGTGTCCTTCACCTCATTGAAGCAGGGTCCAGCGCTCGTCCGGATTGTATGCTCCTCACGATCGACGCTGAAAAAGCGTTCAATAGAGTACACTGACCCTACTTGGAATAGGTCCTATGGCAATTTGGCCTTGGGAATGTCCTCTGCACCCGCATTCTGAACTGTTATAGGTAACCTAACGCCACGGTACGCGTCAATGGGCATACCTCCTCACGATTCCTGATTGGAAGGGGGACCCCTCTCCCCCATTTTGTTTGCCCTCTACATGGAACCGCTGGTGCAACGCCTCAGGCAGTACGCCCTCATCAAGGGTATTAAGTTTGGTGGTGACATCCACAAAATTAGCCTCTACGCAAACAACGTTTTGCTCTCCCTTACCAAACCGGTGCAATCGCTACGGGCGCTTTTTGCTGAACTCCATAGCTTTGCGCTTGCCTCTGGGTTCAAAATCAATACGGAGAAATCGATCGCCCTTAAGATTTTTCTATCCCCTGACACCTTCCCCAAAGTACGAGAAGAGCACGATGTGCTGTGGTCCGGCTCCACGGTCCCCTATTTAGGAGTCCTCCTGGGCCCCACTATTCCGGCTACGGTAGACGCGAACTATGCCAGACTCCGCACACAGCTCAGTGAGGAACTCCGGAGATCGAAACAACACTCCCTCTCCTGGCTGGGGTGAATAGCCGCCACTAAAATGACCCTGCTACAGCAGATTCTTTATCTGTTCCAAACCCTCCCCCTGCGACCACCACGGGCTGGATTCAACAAATGCAGTCCGAACTGGTGCACTACGTATGGCAAGGTCGTCGACCGCGCTTCAAACAAGACATTGCAGTCCTCCCACCCGGTCATGGCGGTGTAGGGGTTCCAGATCTCCAACTCTACTTCTACGCGGCACAACTCCGAAGCCTGGTGGAATGGTATCAGCTGGAGTCCAGCAAACACTGGCTTTTTCAAGACCAGGCTGTGGCGGGCAGGCCCTTACAGTGGATCCCCTTCCTCCCCAGGCGCCACCTGCCACCTAACCTCTACGCCTCCTACATCACAGGCACGGTTATGGAAGTGTGGGACCGCAACGCGACCAAACATGAACTATCTTCCTTCCCCTCCCCTCTAACGCTGCTTCTTGATAATCCAGACTTTACCCCGGGCCTCGACCCGAAAGCATTTGCGAATTGGCGCTGCTCTCCCTGCAGGGCGCTTGGGCACCTGTTCAATTTGGAAGGGATCCTCTCCTTTCCACGGCTGAAAGAGGATTAAGGCATCCCAGAAGAAGACAGACTAGGTTACCTGCAGGCACGACACTGGGCACTTCACCCTGACATCAAACCCGGAGCACAACGGCACCTCACCCCATACGAGAAATGGCTAGTTACCCATACCTCCGTGAAGAAATTGATCTCGGACCTGTATCAGCACCTCCTCCTCACAAACGTGCACACATATAACGCTGGCAGGTGCCGCTGGGAGCGGGAACTTGGTAGGACACTCACACACAAAGAATGGAGTGGGATATATCACAGGGCACGACATTCTGCATACCACACCGGGCTGACGGATACCCTAACCAAGGTGGCCACCTATTGGTACCTCACGCCGAACGCCTCCATCAAGCCAACCCCAACATCAGCGACAGCTGTTGGAGAGGTTGCGGGGCATTGGGCACATTGGAACACCTACTCTGGAGCTGTGATCGCATACAGGGATACTGGGACGCGATAATAGATGATATAGATTCCCACCTGGATACCCAACTTCCCCGGTTACCTGCTTACATTCTGCTGGGGCTGCCCAACACCCTGATGTATCCGCTGAAGTCCCGGAGGGGCTGCCTCATAGCGATTGCAGTGGGGGCGGCCACACAAAATATCTTGGCACACTGGAGAACCCAACAGGCCCCCCCACACACGCTGGTTGCACAGGTTATGGATGGTGCTTGGCATGGAGAAGCTGTCCTTGGTACAGGCTGGCCAGGGAAACTAATTCCCTGAATTTTGGCGTCCCTTCTTAATGCTGCTCACAGGGGAGTTCCGTTAATTGAGCTGTCCAGATAGTTGTGCCTTCTCAGGCTGGCTGAAACTCCCATCCCGGAACAGAAGGCAACCAAGGGCACACAACACCGCAAGCGCTAATTCTTATCTCATGCTCCCTATTCCTTTTTGACTACAATGGACTTTTTTTCCCCTTTTTGTTAGGTGGACAAGGGGGGTGGGATGGGGCGGGGCACACTCAATTGTTTATAATGTTATAAGTGGCCTGCACTGCTGTCCTGCACCTGCGGGCACTGATTGTATTCATCTCTCTTGCATTGATACTTGCCTGGCTAGACTTGTCTAACAGAACATGGCCATATTGTCTGGATTTTTGTGAAAACCCAATAAAAGAGTTAAATCATAAATTAGGGGCCGATTAGGATGGCGGGCGGTGGTGCAGCATTCCCGCACCTGCAATTAGGATGCTACTGCCACCGTGGCAGTGGCATCCTCTATTCCCAGCATTGTGGTGGGCAGTGTTCACTGCACCTCCCTTCACAATGCTGGGAATGCACTGTGTGCATTGTCATGCACAAGGTGACAGGCACGTGCGGTGTCTGTTACCTTGTCCATGACAATGTAGGGGGTTACACCTCCACCCTCCAATTACCTGGGGGCCCGCAACGGGCCCCTGACAGCAAAATTCACATGCCTTTCTGAGGCGGCACTGCCGCCACGGAAAGGCTGGTTTCCGCACCCATGCTAATATAGATGGCAGTGTCTAGCAGACACTGCCACCATATCTAGCCCCTTTTCCGTTCTGTCGACTGGACGAAAACCATCCACCATACTAATATGGTGGGGGAAATGGGTGGCGGGCGGAGGGAAATGTAGGGAGGATCGCCACCACCATGTGGGCGTTGGTAATCTGCCCTACATCGTAATCAGCCCCTTAGTCTCTGAAATGGAATTTAAAAATTCTTACCAGGACAAGGCACCGGCTGTGGCCGAAATGGGTTATCTAAGGCCAAATAGCTATCCAGTGAAATGAACAAGCCCTCCCCTGCGCTCACTCAAAACCAGTTTTGGGGCCAGCTACACCCACACAGTGATGGGTACCTGGCTGGCTAGTTAGATAAAAAGGAGGCAGGCCCAGATGGGAGCTAAAGCAGCCAGTGACTGGATAGGCATCCTTTGAAAATACTCAAGAGGCTAGACATAGAGTAATTACCTTTCTTTCAGAAGAAGGTCAACTTCTCCCCACGACCAAGACCTTTGTCCTAGCTCTGGGAGCCAATTCATATGTAATCGAGGAGCTTTTCAGCTCCTGGGTGACAGTTGAAAGCTCAGGCAAATAGGCTTCTTTAGGCTTTATGGCAGGATAAAGGTAACTTCTTAAAGGCACAGTTGGTAAAGTATTTGTTGCAAATCTCATCTGAGTTGGGTTAGTAGTTGTTAGAACTGAGGGTCTCTAGTTGGCAGAGGTAGGTACCACTGTCCAAATAGGGACCCTTGCTTCAGGTCAGGGTAAGGAGGAAACACTCTTCAGATAGCCCCTGCTCACCCCCTTGGTAGCTTGGCACGAGCAGTCAGGATTATTATTATTAAACCCGACTAAATCAAAAATAGTCATTTCTGGGCACTACCCCAAAAAAAAAGAGCAAAATGGAGCCTCGGCAATTCAACCTTGGACAGTATCCAGAAATACTTATACTTAGGGGTCTCCTTCCATGAATCGGGGTCGTGCGGTACCCACTTAAAGAAAATACAGGGTAAAGGTAAGTCCATCACCTTTGCCCTATGTAAACTACAAGCCCTTTTACACAGTCCATCAGCAACGGCCATTCAAAGAGTCCTCAAGGCCAAGTTAATGCCGGTCCTTAACTACGCACAACAGGCGTATCCAGGCAAATTAAATAAGGAGTTGGAAAAAATCCATTGTTGGGCATACAAGAGACTGTATCACCTGCCGAAATGCACAAGAAACACTCTAATCCGCCTGGAATTCGCCCTTAACCAACAAACCCTGGAAGAGATGGCAGCCCTAAGTAAATATTATTACCTCACAACAGCGGCACGCGATAACACACTAAAGGCCGTCCTGAAACACATTTTTACTGAACCAGGGAACCCATGGTCAGCTACCATCAAAGCTGCCATGACGCAATTGAACCTGGCGATCGAGTCGTGGAACCCAGATCTTGTCAACTACACGACCATCAAACACGTGATAAAGAGGCAAGTGCGCACATGCTCCCGGGAGCTGGACGTGGAGTCCCTCAGGAAAAGAGCCTTCCATGAATCCTTATGCTTGCCACACATCGCGCACAATCCTCGAAACCATCTCACGCAGGCCGTGGGCCTCCCAGCTCTCCACAAGATTCTCGCCTACAGATTGCACCCCCTGCTGCTCAATGAACTATACCATCCGGAAAATGCAGGCACAGGAGTTCGGGATTGCAGACTCTGCAACTATAAACGAGAGTCACTGGCCCACTTACTGTTTTGCTGCCCCGCCCTACGTGCACCCCGCACCCTCTACCTTAGGCCCATTCCTAGGGACGCTGGGACATGCACAGCCAAGGAAGCAATCCATCATCTATATACCTTGAGCGTAGTAAAACAGATGGCCTCATTCGGAAAATTTATACAACAGACTCGGCTCGAGTTGATAGCTGCAAAGGCCACGCAGGAATAGAGACCTTGCCGTGGGACCGCCGGTGGCCCCCACAGGCCCCCGACCGCGTGCGCCCGTATGAACTTTGGGAACTTCTTATAAACGCTTGTCATCAGAAATTCTGTGTTTTTTTGTCCTTATAAACTTTGGGAACTTTTTAACAAACGCCTGCCTACAGAAATTTTGTGGTTTTTTAACTTTTGTAATTTTATACCTTGGTCTTAATGTAATGGTTTTAAGTAACCACACAATAAAGTTATTCATTCATTCATTCATTCATTCATTCATTCATTCATTCATTCATTCATTCATTCATTCATTCATTCATTCTATTCAGTCAGGATTATTGAAGGCAATGTGCAAAGTATTTGTACAAACACTCACAGTAACACAGTGAAAACACCACAAACTGACTCCACAACAGTTTAGAAATATAAAGGTATTTAATCTAAACTACACAAGACCAAAACAACAAAAATCCAACATACACAGTTCAACAATATGGTTTTAAAAGTGTTCTTAAAGTTGCATTAAAATAATCTACAGTTGCGTCACGTTTTAGCCAACAGTACCTTTATATGCGACAATAGTTCTAAGTGAAAGCTGCAGCGTTGAAAAGCAAGCGATGAGTCACTCCTGAGACCCTGGGGAGGCGATGTGTCAGCCCCGCTGGACGGAGCAGGCGTGTTGCGGTGACTCCAGTCTCTATGGGGAGGGATGCGATACCTTGCTTGGGTAACCGGTGCACATGTTTTGGTGGAAGCGGCTCGCAAAAGGTACGATGCGACAATCTTCAGGCGGCGACGATCTCCGGTGCGACGAAGATGCGCGGCTCAGCAGCGATCTTCTCCTCTCGTGGCCCCTTGATGCGATGGCTCTGCGATGACTCTTGCAGCGAAGTGATGTGGTCCTCAATCAAGCGGTGCGACAATCTCACCCAGTGACAACAGGCTCTGCGACGATACTCGCAGTGATGATACTCTTCCCGCACCGCACTGGTGCGGCCCACAAACAAAGGATGCAACAGCTCTGGCAGCAGCAACAGGCGCTGCGATGATCTTGGCCTTCGTATCGATGGGAATTTCCTCACAATGGTGGGGATGCGCTCCGCAAGCGAGCGATGCGTGAAAGCTTGCAGAAAGTCTTTAAAATCTTGGTCTCCAGCTTCCCAACTCAGGAACAACTTCCAAAGGCACCGCAACTGACCCAAGCACTCTAGAAAGGACAGAACTCTCTCAGTAGAGGTCAGGGAAGCTTTTGTTCCTGGGACTTCTTAACAGGGAGCCAGCTCTTCTTCAGGCCCTTGGAGATTCCTTCAAGCAAAGGGACACAGCAGAAAGCAAAGTCCGCCCCCTCTCCTTGGCAGCAAAGCAACTGCAGGTCAGTCCAGCAACACAACAACAGGACAGTCTTCCTTCTTCAGTCTTCCAGATTTCTCCTTGGCAGAGGTTCCTTCCTGATTCTGTAGTCTGGGGTCCTGTACTTATACCCCTAAAAGTCTTTATTCCCTTTGTGCATAAGGGCTCTGAGCCTAGTCTGAACCAGTTCTGGGTGTTCCTTGAGCACTTTGTTTTCCTGGCTTCTCCTTTCCTTTCAAAGTGAGAGGAAGGGTCGTCAGCTGCCCAGCAGGAGGTGGAGCCATCATTGTGGAAGGCAGGCACAGCCCTATTCAGGCCCAGGTGCTACCCCCTCCCACCACTCTAGATGCAGATGGAGCTATTCAGCCCAGGGATGGCCTACTCAGCCTCTGGGAGCCACCCAGCCCCTGCCACTCACAACCCAGACTGTCAATTCACAAACAGGCCAAGGCACACAGAAAGGTCAGACAAAAGAACAGCCACTTTCTAAAAGAGCTGTTCTCAAACACAGGATTTAAAATGAACCTTTCCTAAAAGATGTGTTTTAATAAATTCTGAGTTCAAGGATGCCAGACTTTTATGTTCTATCTTGCTCCTATGGGAAGATATGTTGGTTGCCACTGTAGCCAGCACTCCCCATGATAGCCTATGGGCAAGATAGCCTTACAATAGTATAAAACGAAAATGGCTGTAATTCACTACCAGAGCATGTCACCTGCACTAGTATATGCTCTACATTTCACATACACTGCACCCTACCCAGGGGGGTACCTTGGGCCTTCCATAGGGGTGACCAATGTGTACAGAAAGGGAAGGGTTAGGCCTGGTCAGTGGGGACATTGGCCTGGTTGACATAGCAGTTCACAGACTGCACACAAGCACAGTGGTGGCAGGCCTGAGACACCATTTTAGGGCTTCTCATGTGGGTGGCACAATCAGTGCTGCAGGCCCACTAGTAGCATTTGACTCACCAGCCTGGCACACCCAGTGCACCTTACTAGGGACTTCTTGGTGATACAAATAAGCCAATCATGGATAACTAATTACAGTAACAATTTATACAGGGAGCACATGTACTTTGACACTGATCAGCAGTGTCAAAGTGCCCAAAGCATCTAAACCAGCAAAAACGAAATCCAGCACAGCTTCAAAAATACAGAAGGTAGAGGCAAAAAGACGGGGGAAACCACACCAAAGATGCCAGGTCTAACAGTAGTGAATATTTTAAAAAGTCCAAGAATGAACTCTTATCTGGTTCCTAGGTGGCGATAACTTTATTAACTTCAGTAAAGTGTCCCAGTGCTTCCTTGTGGAACAGCTAAACCTGCTACAGTGAAAATAGTTTTGAAGGCATTGTCACTAATGACATGTTTAACATTAACCTTTTACATGTCCAACGTTTGCCTTTGGGGTTTGCCTTATGAACATGTAAGGACTACTTAGGGATGACTTAATAATATTGAAAAAGAGGGCTTAGGCCTTTCAAAAAGAGTTATTTGGACTGGTCAAATTTGCAGTTTAAACCTGCACATCCATTTTACTGGTGGCAGGCCTGCAATCATGTTTTGCATTGTCACTCAGTGCGGGCACAATATGTGCAGCAGCACACTAGTGACATTTAATTCACAGTCCCTGGGTACAATTTATACCATATACTAGAGGCCTCTAGGTAAGTTGTATTTGCCTATTAGTTATATACCTATTCAACATGTTTTTAGAGGTCAGAGCTCATACACAGGGCATTGGACAACAGTGTCTCAGTGTGCAGAGTCCAAAGAATCTAGCATCTCGGAATCTTGGAGTCGGCGATACAGCTAGGGAAAGGTAAGTGCTGTTACCTGTGCCAGCTGCACCTGGCTTCAAACTGTTCCTGTACTGTATCATGCTTTCCTATACCCATATGTGGTTGTTACCAGAATATCATTGTCAGCGAAGGAGTCCAGTCCAGGTTTTGCAGGTGACCGGGCTTGAGCGCGAGGACAGAGGTGGCCGAGGCCGGTGAAGCGGAACAGCCTAGCGGAGCAGTTTAGCGGGAGACCCGGAATGCCACGACTTGCGACAACCTGCAAACCCGCATACCACACTACTGTTGCTGTAGCTGCGAGTCGAGGACCGCAGCAGTAGTTCGTGTGCGGCAGGGAGCAGTCTCCCGTGAACTGCAGGAGCAGCAAGAGCCTCCCAACCCGGCAGAAACCACAGGGCACTGCCGAGTGCCTTCCAGTTCGGCGGGGAGCTGTGAGCTGCTTTCCTGAGCAGCGGGAGGTGGGCATTACTTGCCTGACACGCACGCAGCGGTCGTGGGGGCTTTTTATCGGCTCTTCATTGCAGTAGAGGCCACAAAAGTATTGCAGAGTACAAGTTGTCTTTCTTATCAGCGGGAGCCGCAATTCTTTTGCATAACGGCAGAAACTGTGAGAACTTCTTATCGCGGCAGGGGCCGCAAAACATAGTTGGACGCAGCAGAAAGTCGCAAGCTGCTCCCCAACACAGCCAGAGCTCGGCTCTTTCCAGAGACTGGAGATCAGGAGCTACAGAGGTAAGGTGCTTGGGTCCTAAACAGCTTGAGGTGAGAGCGTGAGTACTGCATCAATTGTAACAACTGGGTTGAGCCGTGAATAGTCATTAACGAACTGTTTCCACGTGACCCAGTGACATTGTTGGGACAGCAGGAGCAGGTGTGAAATTGGTGAGAGAAGAAGTAGGACCCACTACCCCTCTCCATCTCCCCTGTTCCCCTGCTTGTACACAAAGCTGTGCTACTCTGCCAGACCAATTGCCCCCTGCCCGCCCCCCAGGGTCGTAGGAAAAGACTCCTGGGCCACAGGCTTGTGGGAAAAGCAAGGGGGTGTCAATGTTGGTGAGAACTGAGGGGGCACGAGTACTCACGAGCCACACCAGACCCACAAGGACAGGACAGGACAGGATAACCGTCCGATAGGTGTCACCACTCAAAGCTCCACGATATCACATCCCCCAGGGTAGTGGTATAGGCATAACAGAAGTAGGCCAAAGGATCTCAGAAGCAAGGATCGATATGAGATCGGGGAAAATCAGACAAACCATGATAAGTAAAAAATCAAAAACAGTCAAACTGAAAAAATCCTTTGAAGAAGCCCCGAATACAAGTCATACTTGAAAGCAAGAGAGAGACTGGTTTCAGTATCCACTTCTGATATCACAGTGGTGAGTCCAAGAAGGAAACATGGGATCCAAAAATTATTTTTCTTAAAAGACCCAATGGCAGCAATCTACGCTTCTACAGTAGAGGCCACCAAACTCCCATGCCAAACTCTCTGCACATGTCCCTGCAATCCTTGATGAAGGAAAGCTATTTTTTTTTAATTAATGGCGGATCAGCCATTGAGTAACCTTGTAACAGTGACCGCACAGGTGCATCATAGTAACTGTATCACAACTACAAGGGAAATAAGCAAAAGTGAACAAAACAAGGGAACTAATGAGGAACACATGGAGGCACAACTAAATTTGAAAAAACAGCCCAGAAGTACAAACCCTAGAGGGAATCTAAACAAAATGGAATGTAGGGATGACCCCAAGGAGGATAAATTAAAAATGAGTGAATTTCAAAAGCAGGGAGTTACAGGGGCAGACCCCTGGCTAAATTCATTCTCTATATCCAATGATCCAAATCTATTAGAAATTATGGAAACTATTCCACAAAAAAAGAAACTGCTGATGATGTAACATATTACATAATTCATGACATGGTCAGTGACATCACTGATGACATCACTGAAGACATCACTGATGACATCTCGAATGACATCACTGATGACATCATCCAGTGAATGTGGTTTGGTTCGATATTTAAATAAGCATTATATATATATGTATCTGTATTGAAGACTGAGTGGATGTATAAGTGTGCAGATGGAGAATTTAGTAGTACTGTGATTGACTGTGTAAGTGCCTAATTTAAAGTGTCTCACTATTTATATGGAATAGTGATTAAACTGTGTGAATATCTGTATCGCTCTGTCTCTTGTTGTGTAAACAACTGCATGAGTTGATTACTACCTATGTGAAACTATATATTAGTTTTTAATTTGTTAAATGAGTATTTGTATGGGAGAGTGAATGTGTATATGGTTGGGTGGGAGGTGTGTGACTGTCCAAAGATGTGTAAATAGTTCATTTAGTAGGTATATGATGTTAAGACTGCATGTGGAAACAGTTGTTTGGGTGAGTGAATCTCTTTATGGGTGTGTAGATGAGTAAATATATTTCTCAATGATACCTGTCCAACAGCATTGAAATATAAAAGGCACTGTATGTGATAGTTGGTGTATATAAATAAGTGTATATAAGAATCAGTGGTTTTCTGAATAACTGTATGGAAAACTGTATACTTATATTAATGATTTTATAACACCCTAAGTATGATCTACTTTCTATAGCAATAAATAAAGTTATGTTTTTATAAGTGTGTAGCTGAGTAAATGTAAGTATGATCAATTATTTGCATAAGTGAGTAAGATGAGTGCATAAGTGAGTAGAATATGTGCTGCTGTGTAATGTTGATATAGGTGTATAAGTATATTTAATATTGTACTATAGAGTTGAATGTATAGGTAAGCGTTTAGATGTGTGTGAAGATGTACAAATCACTGAGTGGGTATTTAGAAACTTGTGTAGGTGTGTCAATCGCTTAAAAAATGGTAGTTTATATTTTATAGTGAGTGATGAAAAGTTATACTAGTGTATGATGAGGTGTATCTGATTGTCACGTGAATGATGTCATCAGTGATGTCATTTGATATGTCATCAGTGATGTCACTGACCATGACATGAATGATGTAATGTGTGACATCATCAGCAGTGGATTGCGGCCGCGCGAGTTATAGTTAGTACAACTAACTATAACGGAGGAATTTCAATGGTTTTGTACGAGTGAAATGTCCAGCTAACTATAACACCCCTAAAACCTATGGTTTTTTTCAGTGAATTTCTAAGGTTTTTTAAATGCTAATCCCTAACTATAACATGTCTGAAACCTATGGTTTTTTTCAGTGAATTTCAAAGGTTTTTTCAATGATAATTTTTCAATGTATTTATTGTTATAATTTTTTCATTTTTACTACATTTTGAAATCTATTTTTTTTAGATATCTTATTTTTTAAATAACATTATACATATTTAATACAAATATTTTGTTTTTTAAATAAAAATATATTTTTCATTTTGATTATTTTGTGTTCTTTTAAATATATTTATATTATTTTCTTTATTGGTTTTTTTTTAAATTTTTTTTTGGAGTCGCGCACCCAAAGCAAACCTTTCTCGATCACTGCGTGGAACATAGCTACCATTTTAGGATTGTTGTGTAGGATCCGCGTAGGGTGTGCGATGGGTATTTATTTTCCTATACGTCTGGTACGCGACTTGTGGCACATACAAGACATGTACGTATTATGCTACGTGACGGTCATGCGGTTCCCCGTGAAGTCATATGCTTGTTGGACGCTGTGGGTGCGCGACTCCCGCAATTTATTTAATGTCCAAAAACATATATATATATATATATATATATATATATATATATATATATATATATATATATATATATATATATATATATATATATATATATATATATAATATATATATATATATATATATTTAACATAAATATTGAGGCAAGACATTATGTGAGCTAATCATTAAAATAATATTCTTTTACTTTTAAATGCAATTTCGCGAAATCGCGCTCGGTGCGAGTTGCGTGCGCACACCCTATGTAGAGCCCATGTGACCAGAAAGAAATAGAATTTATTGGTTCATAACTT
Organism: Lissotriton vulgaris; assembly: GCF_964263255.1. Classification (NCBI taxonomy): domain Eukaryota; kingdom Metazoa; phylum Chordata; class Amphibia; order Caudata; family Salamandridae; genus Lissotriton; species Lissotriton vulgaris. Next base: position 1,508,186,565 of record NC_141691.1, on the reverse strand, counting down.
TTCCCATTGTAACTATTGAAGGACTCCACCCGTTTCCATCATTCTTCTTGGAGCTTCTTTGGAGACAGGTCTGTAACCTGAGAAGAACTTTTGCATTATTTCTTTTCTGATATTTTCCAATTTCATGACAAAATGGCTTCAGGACAACAGCCAGCACAAGAATCAGACCATTCTTCCGACAAAGAACTTGTTGTGGAACCTTCACCTCCAAAAAGACCTTCTTTACTGGTGTGGAAGTTTTTTACCTACCCTGAGGCACCAAAGAAGGTGAATGCCACAAAAGTTACCTGCAAAATCTGTGGTAACGTTCTTTCAAGAGGCAGTGCTGATAAAAAGTACTCTTGAGGCACTGCAAGTATGTACAAACATCTAAAGAGTCTGCATCCTATAAATCTGTCTCGGGAGGAGTGCAGGAGAATTCGAAACATTCCTCAAACTGCAATCCCAAGTACTCCTGCCAGTTCGTCTTCGCCAGCACGTCCGGACATACGTTCCGAATTTGCACACATAAAAATACACTGCATCAAGGGCAACCAACTTCTGTGCTTCGGGGAGCAGTCTGTGGACTTAGTCTGTACAGGACAACAAAACCACTGATGTTAGACTTTTTTCTGGGTTGTTAGTTCCTGAAGTTCACTGTTTTTTTTGTCCTTTTTTCTTTAAAAAAAACAACAACAAAATCAAAAAGCTGTTCAAAAAACTACAAAAAAATATATAAAAAAAAAAGTTTTTTTCAGAACTAACTTCTCTGGTTAAAGAAAGAGCTATTTGTAGGATAGTGTATGAAAGTTTGTTTGAATGTATGCATAGTGCATGATAGACTGAAAGAATGCATTGGTACTGTATGGTGTAAGTATAAGTGCAGAACTATAAGGAAGTATTGTAGCATGACACTTTTAGCACTTTAGCTGCAGTGTGCTGTAGTACTTTCGAAGCATAGGGATGCAACATATGTACATAAATATGTTGCAAGTCTATGCTTCCCTCTGCACTGCTGCTTAAACTGCAGCCATGCGATGACAACAGGCACCCTTGCACCATGGCTCAAGGATATCTGTGTCATGCAAAATTTGTTTTTATGAAGGAAGACACACCGTTCTGCACAAAAACAATCTGTAGGCATTTTCTCCTTCAATGTATGCTGTGCATTTTAGCATACATTCAAAGAGAAAAAATGAGGAGAAAACAAATAATTCTTGTTGTGCCTTGTTACACCAATTGCAGGATGGTGCAGCTTTCATACACATTTCCTGATTTATGATTTCTAATAAATCTGGAGATGTGTCTTGTTCTATGAGTGTTCTGTGCATACACGCACACCTATAGAACACCCCCTTCAAAATAGGAGTTTCAAGCACTCCGTGCCCTAAAGGCTGGCTCACTGCATGAATACATGAATACTGACTGAATGACAACAGTACTATAAGGACGGGCACTGGGTGAATTCATAATTGGTCGAGTGTTAGTTTAGTGAATGGATTAGTACATGGTACTGAAAGAGTCATTATGGGATTCCAAGAGTAGTCACAGAGTGTTTGTTTGAGTGTATGGATACTGACTGGAAATTTTTGGCCTGAAACACAAGTGTGAATGTGGTTACACCACTACATGCATAGTGCATAGGAGTTTGAAGCACTCTGTGCCCTAAAGCCTGCCTCACTGCATGAGTACATGCATACTGACTGCATAATTACATTACTATAAGGAGAGACAGTGGGTGAATTCATAATTGGATGAGTTTTACTTTAGAGAATGGATTACTAGATGGTACTGAAAGAGTCACTATGGGATTGCAAGAACAGTCACTGGGTGTTTGCTGTAGTGTATGGATACTGACTGGGGAATTGTAGGTCTGAAACACAAGTGTGAAGATGATTAGACCACTACTTGCATAGTGCACATGTGTTTGAAGCACTCTGAGTACTAACGTCTGGCTCACTCCATGAGTACATGCATACTGACTGAATGATAACAGTACTATAAGGAGAGACACATGGTAAATTCATAATTGGATGAGTTTTACTTTAGAGGATGGATTACTAGATGGTACTGAAAGAGTCACTATGGAATTGCAAGAGCAGTCACTGGGTGTTTGCTGGAGTGTATGGATACTGACTGGGGAATTGTAGGCCTGAAACACAAGTGTGAAGCTGGTTAGACCACTACATGCATAGTGCATAGGAGATTGAGGCACTCTGTGCCCTAAATCCTGCCTCACTGCATGAGTATATTCATACTGATTGAATGATTACAATACTATAAGGAGAGACACTGGGTTAATTCATAATAGGATGAGTTTTACTTTAGAGAATGTATTACTAGATGGTACTGAAAGAGTCACTATGGGATTCCAAGAGCAGTCACAGGGTGTTTGTTGGAGTTTATGGATACTGACTGGGAATTGTAGGCCTGAACCACAAGTGTGAAGGTGGTTAGACCACTACATGCATAGTGCATAGGAGTGTGAAGCTCTCTGTGCCCTAATGCCTGCCTCACTGCATGAGTACATGCATACTGAGTGAATGATTCCAACAGTATAAGGAGAGATATTGGGTGAATTCATAATTAGATGAGTTTTAATTTAGAGAATGGATTGCTACATGGTACTGAAAGAGTCACTATGGGATTGAAGAGCAGTCACTGCGTTTTTGATGGAGTGTATGGATACTGACTAGAGAATTGTAGGCCTGAAACACAAGTGTGAAGGTGCTTAGAGTTAACTGGTTTGTAATTCTACCAAGACCTGAGGACAGAATAGGTTTTCAAGCAGTTATGTGTGTGCAAACACATGAAATACCCAAATGATTCTCTCACAATAGTTCTTATATGCACACAGACTCACAGTGTGATTCTAGACAAGTAACACTGTACATTGCATTTTACCAAAACACATTTACTACTCTGGAAGGCGTAAGGTGACTGTACACATTCCACATATTTCAGTTCTGCACTTTACTGTAGAAGCCTGACTCATTTTACATATACATAACCAAAGAATGGATTCTAATTCTATCAAAATGTGAGAATAGGATAGGTTTTTAAGCAGTTATGTGTGTAAACACATGACATACCCAAATGTTTTCAAACTCTGGAAAAAGTAAGGTGACTGCACACAATCCACATATTTTAGCACTGCATTTGAGCATGGAAGCCTGACTTATTTTTCAAAAACATAAACAATGAGTGGTTTCTAATTCTACCAAAACTTGAGAACAGGATAGATTTTAAAACACTAATGTCCCTGCCAACACATGAACTACCCACATTATTCTGTCACAATGATTTCCAAATTCACACAGACTCACAATGTGATTCTAGACAAGAAAAACAACTCCCTGCACTTTAGCAGTAGAAACACATTACTCTTATTAAAAACAAAATGCACCACATACATCCCTTCACAAATTAATAACTCACCTTTCACATTGATTTGTAGATTAAGAAATATATCAGTCACACACCAGATGTTCTTATACAGAATCTGTGTATTATACTGCTTTCAGGAAAACCAAAGAACGGCAAGCTTTCCCTCTCATTCTGCACACATATACATGTAAATATCAAATCAAATTGCTTCCCACACTAATTCAAAAGCAAACACACATTTATTTTGGTTACACATTTCAACCCTTTCCAATTGACATAAGTTTGAACCCTACCCCCAATCTGCCTTCTCCCTGTTACCATAGTAACAGTTCATGGAACACTCAACTCTGCACACAGGTCACAAGTTCAGCACACAATGTTGCTAATCAAAAGAGCAAGTGTGCTTGACTTTTCAATATATCAGCTTATCCTATGTAATGTTCCTTTCAAACACTTTTTGTTAACCAATAAGAAACATGCTTTTAAAAAACAGAATCATGCATACTAATTTTCAGTCTAGAATGTTCTCAAACAACAAATCCTTTCTCTTTTTTTTTCAAAACTGCATCTTATCGACCATTTTAGAAAACTCTTAGTTTTCAAACTGCCATTTCATTTACAGAGACCATCTGAGTGCATCCAGACCTCCTTTCAAGATGCTTAGAGTGTGGATTTTGGGACACAGCTATATTTTCTGGAGCCAAAGGTATGCAGAAAATAGAGACATGGACAAAGACCCAGCTTTGCCAATGTAGACATTAAATGGATTGGACAGAGAGGGTTAAAGTGGCACCAATTGATGCCATTGGTTAAATCCTTTTACATCTCCAACACCCTGACCTCATAATTGTGCACTGTGGTGTCAATGACCAAGGTACTTTGACTGGGGTAGGTCTGGAAATGCTTATGAAGGACACCTTTGGAGAACTGATGTCACTTTTCCCCCAAACTGCCTTTGTCTATTCTAAAATATGCCAAGGGCAGAAATGGAACTGGTCCAATCAATTTTATCCACAGATTGAGAAAGCTAGAAAACATGTTAATAAATCTATTTCTGCTTTTCTCTGAGATTATAGGATGGGGTCCATTTACCACAACAATCTGTTTTTCAATATGTATGGCATCTATAGGAGAGATGGAGTACATTTTACAGATGAGGGTAACAGAGTCTTCGTCATCAACTTTAGACTCTGCATAGGTACTTACTTGTAGGTACCAAAATCTCTCAATAAACACAAGGGCTCTTTTTAGATCCACCCAAGATCTAAACACATAAGCTTGATGTATATATTATTTTTTATTTGCTTGGAGTCACACTCCCAATGTGTCAGAATCGTGCACCCAACGCGTAGAAGTTGTGCTCCAAACGCACTGCAGTCGAGCACCCTACATGTTATTAATCGAGCATCCAAGGCATGCACACCTGGGGGCCGCACTGAGCACAGTGCTGGGTGCGCGACTCCTAATTTTACCGTAAAAAAAATCCCTATCACTAATTTCTATTATCCCCAGGGACCCCATCCCCTGGGGCTTATATAAAATGTTGGGAACCGTAGGGGGAGCCCCAATGCCCCCAAGGTCCCAGCCGGCTCCCTGCGTCATTTGGGAGCTGGCATTGCTTTTCTCCCAGTGTGGAAAAGCGATATGGTTTGGATTTTGAAAGAGAGAACAGGTTTCCTGCTCTCTCTTTCAAAATCCAAACCAAGTTTGCTATGGGAGGGCCGGAGCCGCAAGACTCCTGCCCTCCCATAGCAAACAGCAGTCTCCTGGGGTCGGCACCCCAGGACTATGCAGGAGCCGTCCCTGGGGGGGTGGTGGTCCCCAGGGCCCTCGAGGGCTCCAGGAGGGGGCCACACAGCCCCCCTCCCATAATACATAAAGCCCCAGGGGTGGTGGTCCCCGGGGCTTGGGAGGGCCATTGAGGCCCCCTACCCACAAATTTTACTGGGAGGGGCCTTCGAGCCCCACCCAACAATTTATTTTGTAGCCCGGGGTGGCGGTCCCCGGGGCTGGGGAGCCCCTATGGGCCCCCCATAAAATTGAATATTTTTGCCCCTGGGATTTGGCAAAAAATCAATATTGCTTCCACACTAACAATCAATGCTCATAAATTATAAAGCTCTCTGAGATTAATCAAAGAACGGACTCAAATCATTGCCCTTGTGGGCTTGTGTGCAACTTGCACACAAGCCCACAAGGGCGATGATTTTTTGCCCACTGGGGCAGAAACTGTCACTGAGAATGTGTATTATCGTGGAAATGCGATTACTGGTGTTCTGAATATTCCTTCAAGCATACAAAAATTCAAGTCTGTCATTTATTTTCATGACCCAAGGGAGTTTGCATAAAAATGATACTATGTTCTGAAATGTTATTAATTGCATTCTCCATAATGTATCTTTTTAGTATCGTTGCTCCCACGAGTACTTTGCATTTAGTACGATTAATTATGCCGCCCCTAGCATTGGTTGTTATTGTTATTATTTACGCGTCTGTGAACGCGATGGTATTTTCTTTATGTTTATTTGTTATGGCACACCATGTGATCGAAAATATAATTGCTTGCTCGATTCACTTTTCCAAATCACTCGTGACTAAGGGGAGGAGCCCCGAAACGCGTCGAGAGACATTGTTTCTGTTTCTGTCATGGCTGAATAAACAAACTGAGGAACACGCGATTTGGTGTCCGTACTTTGCACTGTCATTTGATCGAAAGACGTGAGTGTGAACGTTCAGAATTGATTGGGCTTGCTGCCCGGTACGGACCGCTGTTGCAAGAGGAGGGGCCATAGCGGAGTGCAAATGGGGTAGCAAAGGTCCAAGGATTTCAAGGCTTGAACAACACTTGAATAAGTAGTGATGATGGATGGATTTTTTTGAAAGGACGACAAGATCTAGTTAGCATAGAGGGAGGTGTCACGATATTCAGTTTTAAAATCCAGAAAAAAGTCCCAAAATACCAGAACAAAAGATGATGAATAGGTAGAGAAAGGTACAGTGTGGTAGATAGAATACAATCATAATACCTAATTTAACTTATTGACGTAAATGGTTGTGGTTTCCATATAGTTACAGTGTCCCAGTTGTGAAAATATAATTCTTCAGAGATAAAACAATTATCTGTCAATTCAAGCAGAGGAATTCGTAAATACAATTGTTTTGGAAGTCAATCTCTCGCATAGCATGTCAGATAGCACATTATGAATAGTATAAACAAGCTTGAAATACATTAGGACAAGGAGAATCATTCCTATATTTAGTGATTTATCAAAACCGGGCATTATTTACATGGCGGTGCCGGTAATTCTAAGTTCATTAACTTGCTATTGTTGTGGCATCGTCAGATGGACGTCTAGTTACTACTACGCCACATTTCTGTGCAACATTAGGCCACTTTTAAAAAACAGTGTTACCCAGGTAAATGAGTTTGTTTATTGGGATGGTCAGTGGTCAAATGATACAGCTCGTAGTGTTAAGAATTGTGAAAAATGAACAAAAAAGCCGAGCTGTTTAATAAGCTGGCAACACGGGGAAATGCGTGACGGCATCCAGGTGTGATTTAAGAAAGGGGGATTGCGCGCGCCAATTGTATCGGCGTGTTGCTCGAGTAGTTGGTAGTTTAAACGCTTCCGACCCTAAAAGAGGGGGATGATGTACATCCGTACGGGAGTTACACGAAACAATTCGGGCAGCGTGCACAAACAACTTACTTTTTAGGCTGTTGCCCCTGCTCCTAAAGTCCTTCCGGCATGGTGGTTCTTGGGTTGAATCCCAGCGTTCCCCACAGCCGCGGGAACCCGGAAGTTAAAGGGTCCAACCCGGAAGTGGTAACCACGAGATGGGTTAACCATTAGTTATTCTACGTTTGGAATTATTATTTACTGTTGTAAGTAGAGGGAGTAAAAATGAAGGGCGAAAAAAGACACTGTTCTAATTTTAAATATATAGAGCAAACGAGTTCGGGCAAAGGAAAGAAAGGGATTGTTAGTTATGGGATAGTATCAAAGGCGGTATCTCATTCAGCTCGGTAACACGGGCGCCATTTGTAAGAGGTGTAAATGCCTGCTTAAAGGTATAACAACATATAGGGACTTATGCAAAATGGGCGAGTATTTCACCCGTTTATCTTGTTCTCTTATCCCAATTTAATCAAAGGATGATGAATATTGATTAGTTCTGGATAGAAGATATAAAACTCAAGTTTTGGGTTGCCTTGGCAACATTTGTTAGTTGGCAGATCTGTTTGGCCTCAAGACATGCAGAGGCAGGGATATGAGCACTTGTTTTTGGGGCACCTAGGACTCCATAGCGGAGTGCGGCGGCTGCTGCGCTTACATGGGTATATATATATATATATATATATATATATATATATATATATATATATATATATATATATATATATATATATATATATATATATATATATATATATATCCAAAACAGTCCACTCCATATGCGGCTAGACAAACGACCAGCACACCATGCCTTCAGTACAAGAGTTTATTCAAGCCCTTACCCCCACAACAGACGCGTTTCGCCCGGAGGCTTATATATATATATTACCTACTGGCTGTCGCCAGTAGGTATATATAGTCAGGATTTTTTCCCTATGGGATTTTTGAAAATTCTATGTCTAATAACTTTGGCGTTTGTGGACGGAATCGGCTGAAATTTTCAGGAAAATGGCACATTTTGTTTCTGAGCAGCCCTTGAAAATTTGGGGGGGGTTTCGTCAAGGGGGGGCCGAGAAAAAAGGGGGGTCCCAAAACGCGTTTTTCCCATGGTAATTTCCATAGGGCGGTTGGCCTCACTTTTAGCTCGAACGGCTGAATGGATTTGCACGAAACTTGGCAAAATTGTAGTGACTGTTAGCCCGATGTGCCTTTGCTAGGTCTCAATATATGTGCTTCAGTTGATTGCGAGAAATTAACGTTCAAAAAAAGATATATATCTGTAACAGCGCTCCGGGCTGCGCTCCGGTTTGCGTACTTTTCGCGAAACGGAACTTTGCGATGCGAAGCTGATTGGCTTTCCGGTGTCTGTCAACATTCTAAACAGTCCGGAGCGGCCGCCATCTTATCTCTCGGTAGGATCGAGAGAGAAGAAGAGGTGAAAAACGAAGGGGGAATTTAATGAAAGGGGGCAAGGTAGACCCCTCTTGACCCCCTAGGAATGATGTTGGGGTTATTAAAGGGTCCCGTGGGTAAAATAAAAAAAAATTGATTTTTCACGGTAGAAGCGCTTCCCGGGCCGCGAACTGGGCCGCAAACTGGTAGCGAAACGGGAATTCGCCATTTTGTGTTTTGTTTTAATTAAATTACTAGGTATAAGGGGGTGCGGGAGACGTATCCTGATCCCTTATGTTGTCTGAGGGTGGCTGAGGAGGCTCATATATGTTGATACATGTCTTCCAGCGGCAGTGCGTGAGCGTTTTTTTTTTTGCTGCGTGACGTCTGTTAACGTTCGATTCGATGGAAATCAGGAAGTGTTGACCGCCAATTTGTCACTGCGATAAAATATTTTGTTATAAATGAAACCTTATTGATAAACATTGTCTGCGCCATCTTGCCTTTTTTCCAATGCCACAATTTTGTCGTGCACGGCAGCCATTTTAGATGCCTTGACCAGACCCACTCTCTGCACGCCGTCGATTCTCAGCACGGCTCCCCACCCTCGCAAGCATCTCCCCCACGCACTGGTCACCCCCGCTCTCTCTCTCATGCATGGGCCATAAACTTCCCCCCATCTGCGCTGCTCTTCCCTGAGAATCAGACCCTGTGCCCGCCCGACACCTCCCTTTCACCCTATTCACTACCGCACCCTCTGACACTCCTCTTCCTCTGTGTCCGATTGTCCAGGCCGGTCCCAGGCTATCACCTAGCCCTGCGGATGTAGTTTATGGCCCCAGCTGTAGAGAATCCAGACATGCCAACCCTCCCGATTCAGGCGTGAGACTACCGATTTCAGTGCTAGTCTCCCGCCTCCCGATTCCTGCAAGCAAAAACCCGATTCCTCGGGGGTTTCAGCTGACAGGGCTTGGTATTGTGTTACATGCTCATTCTTCCAGGAAACGTCAGAGGGCCGATGCAGGGGCTCTAGAAGGGGTGATAAACCATTTAAGCCTCATTAACAAGCGCATGGTCTTTTAAAGATCTGTGAAGTACTCGGGGCGGCGGTGTGTGTGTGCCCTCTTTCAGGAGCGTGCGGGGGTGGGCACTGCCAGCAACTTGCCAGGCCAGGCAGTGTTCAACACTTGCATCACCCTTTCTCTGCCTGCTATTGCGCTCCATGCTTCGGAAAGGTAAGAAAAAGAACTTGCATTTGAGTTTGAAATGCCCGATCCTGTAGCAGCACACTTCCAAAGCCCACACATGACAATAACCCGATTCAAGGTCCCATTCACCCGATTTTTTTAAAATATATAGCACTCCAACAAAGTAGTAGGATTATAAAACTTTATTAACTTATAAATATATAGAACGCAACAAAAACTGTAAATACATTTAAACATTTTTTGGAAAAAAGAAGCAACAATGGTCAGTAGCTGTCTTTTGTGCGAATAGTCCCAAGGCAGCACAACGTGCTGAGTTTTGGACGGCACCCAGGTGATGTTACCTGGGTGCCGCACTGGTTTTTGGTATCCTACAATGCAGCTCTGAAAAACGGCGTGGGGCGTCCCGGGGGGTGCGGGGGAGGCCTCGTCAGTAGCGGTCTGTTGTGCGAATAGTCCCAAGGCAGCATAACGCGCTGAGATGTGGATGGCACCCAGGTGATGTCCAGTAAACTGCCGCACTGGTTTTGGTATCCTACAATGCTGCTCCGAAAAACGGCATGGGGCGCCCCGGGGGGGGGCGTGGGGGAGGCGGCGTGAACGGGCCTCCCCAGGTGGCGGCCATCCAGGTGAGTTGCGCCCGCTCTTGCGGCTACAGCGTCTCGCTCACCATGTAGTCGAGTTGCGCCCACTCTTGCAGTGCAGCGATAGGCGGCTGCCACAGGACTCTTAAAATGGCGGACGGCTCTTCGGATTTGGGCCTGGTCCACTAAAATGGCCCTGGGACACCTTGGAACTCGGACGCTTGCCTGCTAGGGCTTGGGCTCCATTCTCGAAAGCGTCCCCTCAGCCGTGAAGATTCTACAAAAGTCTTGGGGGCCCTCGACTCCTGCAGGCTTCCGGTGGGGAGCGGCTGCCATGATTGCTCGCGGAATGACCACGACGGAGCCACGAGATGGTGGTGCTTTCATGCTGACGCCAGCTTCAGTCTGAAACATCCAGAAACAAGGTGGGGCTTCATCGTTTGGGAAAAAAAAATGTTCTAAACCAATGAAAAGTGTTATTTTTAGGTCATATGACCAAGCCTTCCATCATTAGGAAACCAAAAGTAAAATGAACCAATGAAAAGTTTTATAAACAAGTCACATGACCTGTTATGCGGCATAGGGCTACAAAAAGCGTAGAAAATCCGTTGGCACCTGAGGCGGCGTCAGTAGCGGACCGATGTGCGAATAGGCCGAAGGCAGCACAACGCGCCGAGATCCGGATGGCACCGAGTTGGTGTCCAGCAAGTTGCTGCACTGGTGTGGCTATCCTACAATGCTGCGCCGAAAGTCTGCGTGGGGCGCCCCGTTGGCCTGTGAGGTCGCGTCAGTCAGTGGGGGCTGTGCGTCTCCCCCAAGATGGAGGCTCCTCGGCTGCAGTGGGGCGCCCCTTAGCGTTTCACTCGCCGTCCAACTGAGTTGCGTCCGCACTTGCGGTTACAGTAGGCCGAAGGCAGCACAGCGCGCCGAGATCCGGATGGCACCGAGGTGGTGTCCAGCAAGTTGCCGCACTGGTGTGGCCATCCTACAATGCTGCGCCTAAAGACGGCGTGTCCAGCTGAGTTGCGGTCACTCTTGCGGTACAGTGACTCGAACGCGCCGAGATCCGGATGGCACCGAGGTTGTGTCCAGCAAGTTGCCGCACTGGTGTGGCCATCCTACAATGCTGCGCCGAAAGACGGCGTGTCCAGCTGAGTTCCGGTCACTCTTGCGGTACAGTGACTCGAACGCGCCGAGATCCGGATGGCACCGAGGTTGTGTCCAGCAAGTTGCCGCACTGGTGTGGCCATCCTACAATGCTGCGCCGAAAGTCGGCGTGGGGTGCCCCGTTGGCTTATGAGGTGATGTCAGTAGTGGACCGATGTGTGAATAGGTCGGAACCAGCACAAGGTGCCAAGATCCAGATGGCAAGTCCTGGATGTTGAGTGCCATAGTTGAGAGTTCTGAGCAGTGTTTGTAACACTGTCTGAAGCTTATTTGCACCTGCTGCAGCTTCACTATTGTCCTGGTGTGGCCAAAGATCACCCATGACATAGGCGGCCGGCTCCCGAGGTCCAGCGGAACATTTTTCCTTTTCCTTTCTGCATCTTGTCCCACAATCCGTTTGACCTGAAGACACGACCAGGTCCCTGAATGTGTGCAGGGGGACGTTATTGATTGAATCTTATTTTGAATAAATACACTGTTGTACAAAAAGGAGCAATTCACCTAGCCTTCATGGATCTGTCGTCAGCCTTCGACTGTGTCAACAGGGGGAGGCTGTGGCAGACCATGAGGGACAAAGGCGTTGACAGGGGGATTGTGGATTTCCTTGCGGACCTACATAATGACACAAGAGCCAATGTGAGGTTCTCAGCGAATGGGGAAACCACAGGCAAGTTTAGTACTAATAAATGAGTATGGCAGGGGTGTATCTTGGCCCCATTTCTTTTTAACTTTTATATAAATGACCTAGAGTCTGAATTGCAAGAGATAAAATCAGATTGTCCTAGAGCTGGAGCGAGGGGCATTCCCTTACTTTTATACGCGGATGACGCGGTTTTAATATCACGAACAGAGAAGGGTCTCCAAGCACTGCTGAATGCTTTTAACTATTTTATGTTTGACAGGGACCTTATGGTCAATAATTCGAAATCCTACATTATGCATGTTGGCCGTCAACCAAAAAAGAAGTTCGTTTTTAAATTAAATGATGTTGTGATCCCTGTTACTAATACATTCTCATATTTGGGTGTTTTATTTGACACTAAGCTCAGTTGGGCTCCGCATCTGGCCAGAAAGAAGGGTGAAATGACCAGAGTGAATGCCTCGATTTTTAATTTTGCCAGTAAATTGGGGAAAAAGCCGATGGTGGCCATGATGCAACTATATAGTGCTAAATCCATATCCACCGCAGTTTACGGCAGCGAGATATGGGGCTACACAAATGATGAACAAATACAAATAGCCGAAAATAACTTCTTAAAGCGCTTGTTGTGTGTCCCAGGTAGTACACCGAATTGAGCTGCACATGAAGAGCTTGGCTGTCAGTATGTTTTAGATATTGTTGGCTTGAAACCACTGTTATGCTGGACAAAATTATGGCTAAGCCAGGATATTCCCTTAGCCCACCAGATATTGGAAGATCTTGTTTCAATGGATTATGCCATGTGTGTACCCTAGCTCAAATATTTGAAGTCCCAATTTTTGAAGCTTGGGCGCCTAAACATGTTTGAAAATCCGGGGGATATAGTCAAGGGTGATGTTGCAGCAATTAAGAGGGCCTTTTTTATGAACCGTAGTGCCCTAAGAGATGAAGTTGAGCTCTTGAAACCAAATGTTAGAAAGTATATCATGTTAAGAACATGTGACACTATGGAATTGTACCTAACAGGCTCCTTTACTTCCCATGACAAGTTTTTGCTGACTCGATTTAGATTCAACATCTTTCATCACATTTTAATCAGACCAAAGTTGGACATTTTTAAAAAATCTGCAGCACCCTGTGGCTGCCACGGGAAGGCTCCACAGGACATGCTGCATTTTATATTTTTATGTACATTTTATGAGTACCTCCGTAGGCGGTATCTTGTTACTCTTTTAAGGAAATTAAATTTTAAACAAATTAGACCCGCCCTTGTATATTTACAGCTACTGCATTCTGATTGTGTTCTCCAGGTGTTAGAATATCTAAAATTATCTGTGAGAATAAGAAAATGCCTAGATGAATAACTGTGATTTTCTGCCTGAAGTACTTTTTGCATTTTTGTATATGGGCTCGACTTGCACTTGCACTTTCTTTGTATCGATCTTGTCTAATCACTCTGTTAAGAAATTCATATGTCTTATGTACTTATTTTATACTGACTTTGTAATTCTGTGATGTTTTTAAATGAAATGTATAATGTATTGTACTTTTATGGATTGCAATATATCCGAAATAAAGTCAATTTGAATTGAATTGATTGAATCAAAATGGCGGCTTCACACAAAGCTGACTCAAGCGTTGCTGTTGATGCTATACAGACAAAAATTGGTTTTCAGTTTGTACATTCTTCAGGATTTTTTTTTCCATCCAAGGCTGATTGAGAGTTTGTAGAACAATGGCTTCAGATTTTCAACATACTACTCTTCAACATTCTTCATAAATGTAACAATGTGAGACTCACTAGGAGAACGGCTGTTTATCTTTCCTTTCAAAATGCTGCCAACAATATTTTCTGAATGGAAGAACCCATCTTGTAGCATAAAGGGCCGAAAGGGGTTCTGGTCTGGCCGATGGTTGGTGGAGACATTTTGACTATATCTTGGACCTGCCCGGCCTCGCCCAAAATGGCGCCGGTATAAATGGGACTCGTAACTCCTTGTTGTGTACTGGTTGAACAACCTTGATATCACGAGATATGAATGCAGTTTTGATGCTCATGGCGGGCGGGGACGAGAATTGATTGAATATTTCGACATCCCTATTGATATTAAGTTCTGATGTGTTATTGATTACTGTACTATTGAAAGTTCGAATTAACGTCAACCATGGTACTTGCCCGCAAATGTATATCTAGATAATTTTTTTGTAAGTGGCCCTATCGTATTTTAATTACAAAATGTATGTCCACCGATTCCGCAACTGTTAGACACCTTAGTTCTTGCAACCTAATGGCCCGCTCGTTACGTTCCTCTACAATGTAAATGTCTCCTCATCATATACGAGTTCAGTTTGCTCCGTGGCCGGCCCACGTGGTTATAGGCCCGTATTTGTATACTGACATTTTCACAATAAATGTTTTTAAAACAAAACATGGTAGTAGTATTTACAGTGGTAAAGTTTTTACTTTTAGTCACTGTTTTCGAATCAGTAAAAGGCAAGTGGAATAAAGCAGTCCAATTACATGACGGATAAAAGGTATAATACGTAGGAACGCAGTAAAGATAAATGGTCAAGGGCAGTTGTGTTTTCCACTCCTGCAACATAAAGTGATCAATAAGAATCTGATAATCAGGCGTATCGGCGACTAAGACAGCAGGCCGAGCCTCTTTTACTCAACGGCTCCGTCATGGGACGAAGAAACGCCCTTTTTCTCGAAAAAGGAATATATTTTACTTGCAGGACAGTTGTAAATTTTCCGGGAAAGTACATTAGCCTGAAACATTATAACATATATGTTTAAAAAAAAATAATGTTCGAAACCAATAAAAAGCGTAATTTTTAGGTCATATGACCAAGCTTTTCATCATTAAAATAACGAAAGTAAAATGAACCAATGAAAAGTTTTATTAACAAGTCACATGACCTGTTATGCTTACGTTACGCGCTGCGCGCCGCGCCCCGGATCGCTTCCGGGAAGCTCCGCTTCGCACATCGGAGCACTTCCGGGTGCCCTAACGCGGCGTGTCATATAACGCATTACGCGACAACGTAGGTCAAGAATATAGTCAAAATGTCTCCACCAACCAGCGTTCGGAACACAACCCCTTTCAGCAGTCCAAAAAGTTCAGTTAAATGACAACAGAGGGGACAGGCAACAAGAACCATCAGTCAAAGAGGGGAGGGCAAGTTCTTCTCTACCGGGTCATGTTGGGGCGCTACCGGAACTGATCGAAGTGGTAGTCTACAGTGTTTCTGGATGTTTCAGACTGAAGCTGGCGTCAGCATGAGAGCACCACCATCTCGTAGCTCCGTCGTGGCCATTCCACGAGCAATCATGGCAGCCGCTCCCCACCAGAAGCCTGCGGGAGTCGGGGGCCCCCAAAACTTTTGTAGAATCTTCACGGCTGAGGGGACGCTTTCGAGAATGGGACCCAAGCCCTATCAGGCAAGCGTCCGAGTTCCAAAGTGTCCCAGGGCCATTTTAGTGGACCACGCCCAAATCTGAAGAGCCGGCCGCCATTTTGAGAGTCCTGTGGCAGCCGCCTATCGTTGCATCGCAAGAGCGGGAGCAACTCAACTACATGGTGAGCGAGACGCTGTAGTCGCAAGAGCGGGCGGTAAACAGCTGAATGGCGGAAGAGGCACAGTGTAGCAAAAGCGGGCGGAATGGCAACTAAAACGGTAAAGGGGCGCCCCACTACAGCGTGTCTTCAGGTCAAACGGATTGTGGGACAAGGTCCAGAATAGAAGAGTCATCAAAAGGCAAAAAGTTCCGCCGAACCCCGGGAGCCGGCCGCCTATGTCGGGGGCGATCTCAGGCTACACCAGTGCTATAAGATTAGGGGAGGGGGTCGGAGCCAAGCGTCTTCTCCGAGTCCGTGCCATCACACCGCCCCTCGGGGGCCTCCGTCAAGCGGTTTAGGGAGGTACCATATGACATTGTTTTCAAATGCAGTCAGGTCCACAAACGGCCCTCACTTACTTTGAGAATAGTGAAGCTGCAGTACGTGCAAATAAGCTTCAGACAGTGTTACAAGCGCTGCTCAGAACTCTGAACTATGGCACCCAACATCCAGAACTTATGCCATTTGAGAATGGCAGTGACATCGAAGCAACTCAGGGACCAAAACCATGAACGTACTTTCACGTATGAAAATCTTACTTGGGGAGGGGGCAGGAGCCAAGCGCCCCCTCCCAGTCCGCGCCACCACACCGTATGTTTTTAAATCTGAAGCCATCGTTCTACAAACTCAACAAACCTTGGATGAACAAAACTAGAAGAATGTACAAACTGAAAACCAGTTTTGGTCTGCATAGCATCAGCAACAACGCTTGCTATCAGAGTGCATGAGTTTCATGCTCGATCGATTGAGCTAGCCGGATCGGGCAACAAAAAGTATAAAATAGTCATGTAAATAGTTATTTAATAAAATGTTTTACCCTGTTACTTTGCTGGTGTGTTGTATATATTTTTAATATTTGCATAGGGTTTGTCGTTATTTTGGGCGGGGTGGGTGACGGAGCCGAGCTGTCTTGCAGCCCTCATGGTGTGGAGCTCAGTTCATCTCACTATTTTCGTATTTCTCATGAAGGGTTGTTCCTAATGTTTCTATTTTAGCGAGGTCAAAAAGAGATCCAATTAGTGGCCTACTGATTTTGCTCGATTACTTTTATTTTTTTACACGATTTTTCATGATTTTTCACTATCTGCAAAGACTAAACAAAGTATTGCGACTTTGTGCTTGTTTGTAAATAGAGAATGAACCAAAGAGAATCAATTGTAAAACAGTAAATGCTTGGATAACAATCAATCAAATGGAGAGACAAGCAGGCACGACGGATTACAACGGGGGTAAAGGCCTGCGTTAACTACTCTTCACTATCTGCAAAGAGAGAGTACTACTAAGAGAAAAGAGGGGAGGGGGGGCAGCGTTCAAAGCACATCAGCGTGCATAAACACGAAAAAGTTTTTACCTATCACGTACTTGACATTTGACAGCTTTTGATATTTGCTATAAAAAAACCATTGAAATTCACAGAAAAAACCATAGGTTATAGACCATATATAGTTAGGAATTTGCATTTACAAAACCTTGAAAATTCACTGAAAAAACCATTGGTTATAGACCATATATAGTTAGGGATTAGCCTTTTCAAAACCTTATTTTACTCACACAAAACCATTGAAATTTCATATATAGTTAGTTGCACTAACTATATATTGCGCACCCGCAATCCACTGCTGATGATGTCACATATTACATCATTCATGACATGGTTAGTGACATCACTGATGACATCACTGATGACATCTCAAATGACATCACTGATGACATCTCAAATGACATCACTGATGACATCACTGATGACATCTCAAATGACATCACTGATAACATCTCATTTGACATTACTGATCACATCACTGATGATATCATTCATGTGATAATACCATGAACCTCTTCAGACTCTAATATAACCTTAGATACAATCAGTGTAAACAGACAGTCACAGACTGTCACTCATCCATGGAGTTACTCACACACCTAGTCAGTTATGCAAAAAATCAATCACACCTCCATTTTCTCAACTATACAGTTATACACACCTTACTTATTCAAACATATACTAACACATATTTACTCTCTTATACAATCCCTGATACATGTTCACAATGATCCATACAGCCACTCACACATTCACTGGCTCTTATGCACAGTTATTTATATATGTCAACTCTCACATGTACTGTGTTTTACATATGTACTTACTTTGACATGTAGCACTGAGATATCCATTCACTCACCAATACACTCATGCACAGTCAACCGCCCATACAGCTGTTTCCACATGCACTTTTGAACCCATACATATAGTGAATCAACTACTCACACATCTATGTACAGAGTCACACACCTCCCAGCCACCCATACACACACACACTCAGTTTCCCATACAAATACTTGGACAACCAATCAATAACCCATACAGTTACTCATATAGCTACTGATCAACACATGCAGCAGTTTGTAGAACAACAGATATAATGATGCACAAATTAAGACAGTTTAGTCACTAACCCATGCACTCAGTAAGACACATTTAATCATTCTCTCATACAGTCAGTCATGCACCTACTAAATCCTTCTTCCAGACACTTATACATCCACTCATTCTTCAATATGTAAGACATATTTTAACTTTACAGAAACATACAGTCACTGGATGTTGTCATAAGTGATATCATCAGTGATGTCATTTGAGATGTCATCAGTGATGTCATCAGTGATGTCATTTGAGATGTCATCAGTGATGTCATTTGAGATGTCATCAGTGATGTCATCAGTGATGTCACTAACCATGTCATGAATGATGTAATATGTGACATCATCAGCAGTGGATTGCGGGTGCGCGATATATAGTTAGTGCAACTAACTATATATGAAATTTCAATGGTTTTGTGTGAGTAAAATAAGGTTTTGAAAAGGCTAATCCCTAACTATATATGGTCTATAACCAATGGTTTTTTCAGTGAATTTTCAAGGTTTTGTAAATGCAAATTCCTAACTATATATGGACTATAACCTATGGTTTTTTCTGTGGATATATATATATATATATATATATATATATATATATATATATATATTCTGTTTACTTTCATATACCAATAAATTAGCAAATGCTGGTATGGGTGATGTGTGCCAGTATAAGCTCCATGATCTTTTGCTAGATTGTGATTGTCAAACGGATTTCAAATACAACTCTGTGGTATTGATATATCCCAAGTACTTACTGGGTAAGCTAACCATTCAACTAGTACTTTTTACAGTCTTGGAGGGAATGGTTTCTACAGCTTGTGGCTCTTTTTTAGAATTTGTGGTCCTGTGAAATGTCTTTGCAGCCAACCTCGCTAAAGCAGTTGAGCTGCAAATACTTTTGTTGGCATGGTATTGTCTCTACTCAGTTTCAGTTTGAAGATGTTTCGTGCTCTCGGTCTAATTCAAATCTCTGAGCATGATAGGCATAAAGGGCTGATTATAATTGTTGACCATGGCTAGCACAGGACAACACACAGCACTGCTTCCAAAGTGTGTCCTTTTGCTGAGAGAAGGCAATTCTGTAGGCCATCAATGGTAAGACTGGGTGCCTGCTTCCATGAGTAAAATCTGAAACATGTTTGACTTTCAAATGCCTTCGCCTGGAAAGACCTGATACTGTATTTATGTATGTATAGTTACAGTATTCCTATAGCACAAACCTAGCCAAACAGCAGCTTGGCACTGTACAGTGCAAAGTGAGACCCAGGATTTCATATATCTTTATCTTTTGACCCATTTTTTCTGTCTGTAAAGTCACAGGCATGAACTATTACAGTTACTAATACATAGGGCGATTATGATTAATAATGGCCCAGTTTGTGCATTGAGAAAATCAGCCGATTTGGTGCTTTTTGAAGCTTGACTGAGAAAAGCTCTACCCCATTTATAAGCATCTTAAAAATTCATCATAGTCATTTCCTCGTGGTGGTTGACCCAAAGGTGCAGTGTTGAAATTGAAATTGCCCTATTTTAGGACAGAGTCTTGTACTCCAGAGTCAGAGTATTATTTAGCAGCTCTGTTTCTATTGTAAATCTACTATGATGATTATTTACCTAGCCAATACATTTCATCCCCTTTAATTAATCTCACTATGTCCTTTCCCTGGGCTTATATGTCTTGTAACTGGTCAAAGTTCTCAATAATATGAGTCAGGCCGGCAGTCTCTCTACTATCAAGTCTATATAAAAGTCTTTTTGTGGTCTATGCTCATGTGGATTGAGGTGTCTGAATGTCTTTGAAGTCCCCTTACTTCAAAGGGATTTTCCGGAGTTGCTATCACAAAAGCCGAGGTGCTTCTTTGTGAGTTCTTATCTATCGCAGGTATTTCCTGTCTCTGCTTTTTGGGTCGAGCCTGTAGCAGCACGCATGCGCTGCTCTGGCGAAACTTTATGTAAACAATAAAAGAGCTCTGGAAATATGACCACACGCTTTTGCGTGTGGCTTAGTTTTGTTTGCAGGCTATTGGGCTTTGTGTGCATCTTTCTAAGAAAGACAGCACGCAATTGGGCAAAGGCGGGTGCATGTCCCACCTTTCCTCCACCCATGGTCTACTGGTGGCAGTTACCAGCACGGCCGACATCTTTTTTATATAATCGTGCCCAGACTCGTGTGCCATAATGCAAAACAGGTGGCCTGCTCCCTCATGCAAGCGCGCTCTCGCACACCACTCCTGGCTTCTTTTGAAAGCAGCCGTACGACCAGTGCTGATACTGTGGCCTCACTTGTCTCTCCTGCCTGTCCGTGTTGTATCTGCCTGTGTAGTTGGCTGCTGTGTTTGGCCTTACTTGTTTAAAAGAGCTGCGTGTGAAGCTTTCGGCTGATGCGCTATTTTGTTGCCGATGCCATCAGACGACGACCCGTGAATCAGCCTGTGCTCTTCAAATGTTGTCATGTAGGACCCAACAACAGGCAGTGGGAAAACACACCACCGAACATGGCTTCTGGAGCATTGCTGCTGACATAAAGCGCTTTGACGCGTGCCTCGTCAGAGGTAGTAAGCATAATAGAAATGCAATTCCAATCCAATCCTCTCGAAGCACAAAAGCGGGAGCTGGACCACCAGCCTCAGTGTTGCCCTTCGGCTCACGGGTGCCATGTGCACCACCTTACTTAACGCCCTCGGAGACTAATCTGTATTTCATAACATGGGTCTTGTCATGTTCTCGAGTCGATGCTGGGACATTGACAGGCCGAGGCAGCAGAAAGCAATCCCATCCCGTGACCTGCTGGTTACACGTACACCTATCTATCCTAATCTACACAGCTGTCTTGCTGAATAGTTCACGTCCTACTCCCAGGCTCAAGTGTGTGCCCACGTCATCCCGTGTGCAGGGCGGGTCCGTTTCTATATGTAGGTCACACGGGCTATCAATGGCGCCCCCTTGAGGCACAAGTGACACATCTGCCCTGTAGCCTTGCAGTGTTTTATCCATGTGCACGAGCACTGGTGAGAGACCAACACTGGTCCTTGCCTGGGCCAGCAAAGTGCCTTGACTGGGTGCTCTAGGCGCACACCGAGTGGGCTATTAGTGAACAGAATATCATTCGGCGACCTTATTTGTGTAAGCATAAAGGGCAGTGAGCAGTGCAGTTCTGGGGTGTAGTGCCACCGTCTTTAGGATGTGAATTAGGGGAATGTTTCAACCTCAAGTTTCTAAGTGACTTCGCTCTCACTGTCCAATTGATTTTACCCTACCCAGAACTAGACCCAGGCGAAATTTAATTTACACCGGTGTAATACGTATAATTTTGGGAGCTTAGCTTTGCACTTGTTATGGGAAATTCCAGCTTTACACCGCCTGGTGTAATTACACTGCAGCTCATGGCGAAATAATAAGTACAAAAGCTGGAGAATGTCACGAAGAACCAAAAAACAAAGTTGTTTTTTCAGAGAACTTGTGATTTTTGTGTGCTATTTTTGCGCCTTCACTTTAAAAACTGAAGCAAGGATGCATTTCTTGCTCAATTATAGTGCTAAACGGTGGATTTATATTTTGCATAATTAGGTGTAATTTCACATCATTTTCCTTACACATCCCTACTCCGAGTGACCCAGTGAAAACCACCCGCATGATTCACTGTTATCCACCTATAATTCTATATATTGCACTCGGCCTTTGAGTTCCTGCATCATATTGCCAAAACGGGTGGAAGGCTGAGCTCAGGGAACATCAGGTGCCTGGAGTTTCCCTACAAGTAGAAGGCTGCTAGGTGGCCCTGGTCAACACTGGGAGAGTAAATTTACTATTGATCACATGTTTGTTTCTGCTGCCATTCAGGCCCATCATCACCAACACTGCTCAGCCATTTCTTTACTTGGTTGGTAAGACATTCATTTTTCAAAAATATTACTCGGATACAACTACAAGTCGTTCTGTAAACGTCTACAATTTCAACAAGTAGACTTTAGAATTATTATTATATGTGAAATCCCATAGCGTAAACATTTGCTTGATTTCCCTTCTTGATTGGTGCACATATACAGGCTCAACCTCTTTGAAGGCGGCAGTTAGGCTTCCGCTTCCATTTCTTCCCATGCACTGTCTACTAAGATAACAGGTGATTATTTAGGGCCATGTGGGGTGAGAGGTCTGTTGCTCTTTCCTTTGGCTGGGGTGTTTATCATGTTGTTGTGGTGCTTTTGATTTCTTGGACTTTTGCTGTCCTTGATCGTTACAACTTGTGGATATAGATGTAATGCCTTGGGCAAATTTTAATTTTGACTCTGGAGTACTCCCTGTGTGTTGAAAAAAAACACTTCATACATTACCAGCAGGTGGGGTTCTAAAGCTACTCTTTAGCTCTTTGTGCAGAAGTTCTGGCATGAATCGTGGCTGTGATTGGGCCAAAATTTTAAACGGTTGCCTAAGCAACCAGCATACAAATGATTGGTGATGGTTTGGCACCCGCACTTGATCCTCACTGCAATTTTCAGTGATGGTTGGTCTAGGGGGCTTTTCTTACAGCCTTATCAAGAAGGAGAAGCATCGAGCCAATCAGGCATAGTATGCCCAAGCGCATCTTCTGAAGAGAGCTTCCTAGTTACACTCTCTCTCTCTGGAGATACATACTTGAGGCAGTAAACAATACCTTGGCCAGGGACCGGATGGTGCTTGAACAGAGGGATATGTACAACATTTGATTGTCCATTGTAGTTCCCATTTCCAAGCCACTCCCATTTTCACACCTAAAATGTAGGACTCTGCGTGTTCGCTACTCTCAACTGAGGGCTCAGCATATACGAGATAGGCTCAGCGTTGGAGTCGAGCGAAGCCCCTACCTTTGTGAAGTGTAATTATGAGTGTTTGAAGTGGTGCAACAGGAGAATACTCCACACTCTCATGACTGCCTTTTTATGAGCTGAGCTCACTGTTGTCAAGGTTGGACCAGTGGTGACAAAAAGCCTGCAGGGCTCCTGAGCGCAGGAGGGAGCTTGAGGGCACACTGTGGCACAATGGTAGACACCACTGGCTGGGCCTGGCCACAGAACTACCAACAAATTACAAACAGATGCCAGGGAAAGACCGCAGCACACCGGAGTACAGAGAGTAGGGGAGCTCGGTGCCATCCATCCAGCCAGCCATTGAGTCTTAAGTTCAAGAGGAAGACTCTGTTCCCCTCATCTGTAAAATGTACACCATCTCTCCTATAGATGTCATACATATTGAAGCGCAGATTGTTATGGTAAATTAACCCCATTCTATAGTCTCGGAGAAACGCAGAAACAGATTTATTCACATGTTTCTTAGCTTTCTCAATCTGTGGACAAAATTGATTGGACCAGTTCCATTTTTGCCTTTGACATATATTAGAATAGACAAAGGTAGTTTTGGGGAAAAGTGACATCAGTTCTGTAAAGGTGTCCTTCATAAACATTTCCAGTCCTACCCCAGTCAAAGTGCCTAGGTCATTGCCACCACAGTGCACAATTATGAGGTGAGGGTGTTGGAGATGCATAAAGGATTTCACCAATGGCGTCAATTGATGCCACTTTAATCCTCTCTGTCCAATCCATTTAATGTCTACATTTGGTAAACCTAGGTCTTTGTGAATTTCTTTATGTTGTGCGTACCTTTCACTCCAGAAAATATAGCTGTGTCCCACAATCCACACTGTAAGCATGTTGAAGAGAGGTCTTGATGTACTCAGATGGTCTCTGTAAATGAAATGGCAGTTTGAAGATTTTTTTTTCTAAAATGGTGGGTAAGTGGAGTTTTGAAGAAAAGCAAAGAAGTGATTGGTTGTTTGAAATGTTACTAGCTACAAACGTAGGGTGCAATTTTCTGTTTTTTAAAAGCCTTTTATTTATTGGTCATGAAAAAGTGATAGAAAAGAACATTACTTAAGATAAGCTGGAATATTGACAAGTCAAGCACACTTGCTGTTTTGATTTGCAACAATGTATGATTAACTTTTCACCTGTGTTGTCAGTTAGGTGTTCCCTGAATTGTTTCTATGGTAACTGGCAGAATGTGGTAGGGGGAAGGGTTGAAAGTTTTGTCAGTTAGAAAGGGTTCAAAAGTTCAAGCAATAAAAAAGTGTGTTTCATTTTGATTTAATGTGGGAATAAATGTGATTTCTTATTTATTTGTATATGTGTGTGGATTGAATGTGTAGATTTACAGGAAATGTTTGCTGTTTGCTATAGGGCTTCCTGACTTCCTTGGGTTAGTTAGGGGGTTTTACAATGATCCCCAATGTCCATTTTTTTTCTTTTTCTTGGTTTTATACACTTACCGGATGACTTTCCGACTTTGCACCGTACGTCGTACGTACAAGCATGATATGCGCATGGTAAATCTATTGTAAAAAAAAATAGCCTCTATTACAAATATTTTATAATCCCCGGGGACCCCATCCCCCGGGGCTTAAAGTATATGTTTGCAGGAGGGCCCTTTGCCCCCCCGCAGCCTCGGGGACCGCCACCCCCGGGTCTTCGTTTAAAAAGAAAAATCCTCTTTGGGGGATCTTTGCCCCTCACTCGCCCCGGGGACCACCACCTCCCTGGGGCTGTAATGTTGAATATAGGGGGGTATGTGGGGGACCCATGAGCCCCGGGGACCACCACCCCCCAGGGCTTTCAATGTTAGGAGGGGCGCCGCGCGGCCCCCCTCCTGGAGCCTTTTGGTGTCCCTGGGGAACACCACCTCCCCAGGGCCGGCTCCTGCAGTGTCCCGGGGTAACTACCCCGGGACACTGCTGTTTGCTAAGGTAGGGCGGGTGCATTGCGGCTTCCGCCCTACCATAGCATTGACCGCTGCGCCTTTAACGAGGCCGGGTCACCCCCCTTGCCTCCCACGTCTGCCGCTGCCTGCCTGCCTCCGCTGCTGAGTGACCCAGCCACGGCTGGGCCGCCCGGATCTATCACTGCCTCCCACGCTTGACCCTGGTTCCCCAGCCGCCCGCCGTCCAGAGGTCCCGCCGCTGCCTCCCTGCGGCCCCACCCACCACCAGCCCATTGGCCGCCCGCTCCCGCCACCCAGCTCACCCGCCCTCCCGGCTCCTTACTTATGACGCCCCCAGAGCGACCGCGCAGCGGCCGCGCGCAGCGGGAGCGCCGACTGAGCGTTGAAGGCGTGCCAAAGGTAAGCCCGTCTGCGCCTGGACCGCGCTCAGTGCCAGGACACCTGGCCCCCGCAGACTCCAGCCCTCCCGCCGGACCTACGACGCCACCGAACTCTACGCACTCAACGCCGGCCCAACCCCGGGTTGCTACCGAGCCACCCCGAGACGCACCCACGGACCCTTCTGCTGCCACTTCTGCAAGTTCACCTGCATCCGGACCTGCACTACTCCTGCACCGACCAAGACCAAGATGAGCAACAGCAGCAGCCACCTAAAGTGCATCCTGCTCAACACCCGCTCCGTCCACAGACACGCCGTCGAGCTATGGAACCTGCTCGACACTACTTTCCCAGACGTTGCCTTCCTCACGGAAACCTGGATGAACGCCTCTTCAGCACCCGACATCGCCATCGCCATCCCAGATGGCTATAAGATCATCCGAAGGGACCGCATCAACCAGACCGGAGGAGGCATCGCCATCATCCACAGGAACACCATCCGCATCACGACCAACACCGATGCCACCCTCGCACCCGCCGAGCACCTGCACTTCCAGGTCCACATCAACCCCAAGACCACCCTCAGAGGCACCCTCATCTACAGACCCCGGGACCACGCACACAATTCAGCGAAGACATCGCCGACTTCATCAGCCCGCACGCCCTCCCCTCCGCTGACTACATCCTCCTCGGGGACCTCAACTTCCACCTGGAGAACAACAACGACCGCAACACCACCACCCTGCTGGACAACCTCGCAAACCTCGGACTCAAGCAGCTGGTGACCACCCCCACCCACTACGCCGGACACACTCGACCCTGTCTTCTCATCCAGCAAGGACATCACCTTCAGCCACGCCACCGGACTCCACTGGACGGACCACAGCTGCGTCCACTTCAGCTTCAAAAGGACCACGATCCACCACCAACAGCAACATGTTGCACGCAGAAGCTGGAACAAGATCACAGCCGACCAGCTCGCGACTTCCCTGAGCAAGAACCCACCCACCACTGCAACGAACCCCAGCCAAGCGGCCACCAACCTCACGAAGTGGATCAGCGACTGCGCAGACGACCTCACCCCCTGAGGACCCCACCTAGCAGACCCGGCAGCAAGAAAGCCCCATGGTTCACCGATGAACTCAAGAGCTCCAAGAAGAACTGCCGAGCCCTCGAGAGAACCTGGCGCAGAGACCCAGCACCTGACAACATGACTGCCCTCAAGCTCGCCACCTAAAAACACCACCAACTCATCCACGCAACCAAGAAAACTGCATTCAAGGAACGACTGGACAACAACGCACACAACAGCAAGGAACTCTTCAACATCGTCAAAGAGCTCTCCAACCCCAATGCCGGAAACAACTACATCACCCCTTCGCAAGACCTCTGCAACTCCCTCGCCTCCTACTTCCACAACAAGATCGCGGACATACACAACAGCTTCAGCACTCGACCGACGCACGCCACGACCGAACCACCGCCCATCCACCACCACCCTCTGCGCCTGGACCCCGATCAGCACCGAAGACACCATCGGCACGATGAACTCCATCCACTCCGGATCTCTGACCGACCCCTGCCCTCACCACGTCTCCAACAAGGCCGACGCTGTCATCGCACCCCACCTGCGGGACATCATCAACACCTCCTTCGACACCAGGACTTTCCCGGAGAGCTGGAAGCACGCCGAACTCAGCGCTCTACTAAAGAAGCCATCAGCCGACCCCACCGACCTCAAGAACTACCGACCCATCTCGCTGCTCCCGTTCCCTGCAAAAGTCATCGAGAAGACCGTCAACAAGCAGCTGGCCGCCTACCTCGAGACGAACGGATCCCTTGACCTCTCGCAGTCTGGCTTCCGAGCCAACCACAGCACCGAGACCGCCCTGATCGCAGCCACCGATGACATCCGAGCACTGCTTGACAACGGAGAAACAGCGGCCCTCATCCTCCTAGACCTCTCCGCGGCCTTCGACACTGTCTGCCACCGTACACTAGAGCAGCGACTCAGCAACGTCGGAATCCAGGAGAAGGCACTGGAATGGATCATCTCCTTCCTTGCCGGAAGGACACAGAGAGTCCACCTCCCCCCGTTCAGATCTGAGGCCACCGAAGTCATCTGCGGCGTTCCTCAAGGCTCCTCGCTCAGTCCAACCCTCTTCAACGTCTACATGAGCCCCCTCGCAGACATCGCAAGCCAGCACAACCTCAACATCATCTCCTATGCCGACGACACCCAGCTGATCCTCTCCCTCACCAACGACCCCGCTACCGCCAGAGCCAACCTTCACGAAGGGATGAAAGAGGTAGCCGAATGGATGAAGAACAGTCGCCTGAAACTGAACTCGGACAAGACAGAAGTCCTCATCCTGGGATCCTCACCCTCTGCCTGGGACGACTCCTGGTGGCCACCCGCCCTAGGCAGCGCACCCAAACCAACAGACCACGCACGCAACCTGGGCTTCATCATGGACTCCTCCCTCTCCATGACCAGACAAGTCAACGCCGTCTCCTCGTCGTGCTTCAACATCCTGCGCATGCTACGTAAGATCTTCCGGTGAATCCCCACCGAGACCAGGAAGACGGTCACCCAGGCCCTCGTCACCAGCCGTCTGGACTACGGCAACTCCCTCTACGCCGGAACCACCGCCAAACTCCAGAAGAGACTCCAGCGGATCCAGAACGCCTCAGCACGACTCATCCTGGACATCCCCCGTCGCAGCCACATATCCGGACACCTGAGAGACCTGCACTGGCTCCCGGTCAACAAGAGAATCACCTTCCGTCTCCTCACCCACGCACACAAAGCCCTACACAACCAAGGCCCAGGATACCTCAACAGCCGCCTCAACTTCTACGCTCCCAAACGCCAGCTTCGATCGACCGGCCACGCCCTCGCCACCGTCCCCCGCATCCGAAGAGCCACCACAGGGGGATGGTCCTTCTCCTACCTCGCCGCCAAGACATTGAACTCCCTCCCGACCCACCTCCACCAGACCCAGGACCACCTCGCCTTCAGGAAACAACTCAAGACCTTGCTGTTCGAGCAGTAGCGGCCCCCCCTCCCCTAGCGCCTTGAGACCCTCTGGGTGAGTAGTGCGCTATATAAATGCCAAGATTGATTGATTGATTGATTGATTGATAGCAAACTGCTTTTTGTCAGAGAGAGCAGCATGTTAGCTGCTCTCTCTGACGAAAAGCAATGCCGGCTCCCGGAGAACGCAGGGAGCCATCTGGTACTGTGGGGGCATTAGGGCCCCACCCACGGTCCCCAAAGTTGTATTTTAGCCCCGGGGATGGGGTCCCCGGGGATTTAAAAAAAATAATAATAGACCCTTTTACAATAGATTTACCGTGCTGTACCATGCTCGGACGTACGGTGCAAAATCTGTAAGTCGTCTCATGAGCGTACCGGAGCAAGAAAAATTCAATAAAAAATATATTTTACAAATATCTATCAACTTTATTTGTTTATTTTGTTGGTTGGTTGTAATTATACCTTTTCTATTTATTGGTACTTATATGTAAGTACGTATGCATTGTCTAAACTTGTTGAGCAGCAGTGTTTTATAGAGTGCTGAAGTTTTGACCTCTGTTGACAGTTAACTTCGCATGATCTGCTGGGGGTAGGGTGGAAAGTTATGTCAGTTGGAAAGGTTTGAAATGTTGAACCAATGGAAATGCGTCTTTGTTTTTGAATTATTGTGTGAAGGAATTTGATTTTTTGTTAACCGCGGCGGTAATTCCGCCGCGGTTCAGGCGTTTTATTGCGCTGGTGGGGAGCCGCCGGCCAATGGCCGACGGCAGCACTGGAGAGGTAGTGCTGCCGTCGGCAGCAATTAGGGGTTTATGTGTATATATGTGTAAATTTAGAGGGAAAATGTGCCATTTGTTTGTTTCTACTGCACGCACTGAAGCAGAGAGATTCCCTGTAAGGCTATCTGCTGTGTGAGTGGCATTCTTCTTAATCGTCCAATCAGTTTGAAAGGTGAGTAGTTTACTTGTAAGGGACTGTATGTGTTGCATTTTATTTTTAGTAAGAGT
The DNA here is from genome assembly GCF_964263255.1 of Lissotriton vulgaris. Classification (NCBI taxonomy): domain Eukaryota; kingdom Metazoa; phylum Chordata; class Amphibia; order Caudata; family Salamandridae; genus Lissotriton; species Lissotriton vulgaris. Next base: position 1,508,157,324 of record NC_141691.1, on the reverse strand, counting down.
AATGTGTTTATTCATGTAAAGTTTGTAGAACCATATTCTGAGTTTCGCTGCATTTGCATAACTATGGTGATAACATTATTTGGTAAGTTAATGTGTTTGGTTTATTCACTTTTGTGCAATAAAGTGCAGTACTAAAAAATGTAGAAGGTGTGCAGTCACTTTTTTAGTTGTAGAATATCTAATAGTGTTGCTTTTGTAGAATTAGGCTTGTGTTCCAAATCTACAATTTTGTAGTCAGTATACATAGACTGCTGCATTCACTCTTGCACAGATTTTCAAGCCCTTTGGATCTCTTTCTTGTTCTATTGTGTTTCATTTTTGGATGTAATGTTTGCAAAAAAATAATGGTGCAAATTGGAAATGTATTTGACAAAATGAGTCAGGGTTGTATACTGAAATGTAGTTGTCATATACAGGGATTGTGTTCAGTCAGTAAAATGTTTTAGTATGGTAAATGTGTTTTGGTGAAATGTATGGTTTAAAATGTTTTGTCTAGAATCACACTGAGTGTCTGTGAAAATTAAAGATTTACACTTGCACCTTTTTCCATAATCTCCGCTGTCTCTCTCACAGTATATCTCTCTCTGCTTACAGTGTTCCCTCTGTTCTGATATTTTCCTTTTTTCCTTATTTTAATTTGTCTTTCTTCACAGTGCTACTTCTTCTCATACTCCCTCCTGTTCTTTTAGTCCCCCTCTGTCCTTTTTGTCTCCTTCTGTCTCCTAATAGTCCCCTTCTTTTTATAGTGTATTCTCTGACCTCTTATTCCTCTCTGTCTCGTCATATCTCTCTCTTAATAATTTTCCAGTCAGTATACATAGACTGCTGCATACACTGTTAGGCAGATTTACAAGCCCTTTGGTCCTCTTTGTTGTTCTATTGTGTCTCATTTTTGGATGTGATGTTGGCAAAAATATAATGCAGCAAATTGGAAATGTCTTTGCCAAAAGGGTGAAGATTGTCTACTGAAATGTAGTGGTTATATATATAGAATGTTTTCAGTCACTTAAATGTTTTAGTGTGGTAAATGTGTTTTGGTAAAATGTATGGTTTTAAATATTTTTTTAGAATCACACTGAGCATCTGTGTAAATTAAGGAATTATACTTGTACCATTTTCCATAATCTCCGCAGTCTTTCCTCATAGTCTACCTCTCTCTGCTTATGCTGTCTCCTCTCTTGTGATATTTTCCCTCTTTCTTTATTTTCTTTTGTATTTGTGTTATACTGCTGCTTGTTGTCATTGTCACTTCTGTACTCTTAGGGGGTCATTAGGATGGTAGGCGGACTTAGTCCGCCAGCCATCTTCTTGGTAGTTGGTACTGCCCACCATAAGGGTGGAGTCCTGTAGGGGATATTAGGATGCGCTTGCCAGACTGGTGGGTGCATCCTGCATTTTTAACATTGTGGCGGGCGGTGCTCTCAGGATCGCCCGGCCCAATGCTAAAAATGCATGTATGCATTCGTATACACAATGCGGCAGGCATCGCGTGGTGCCTGCTGCTTTGTGTATGCAAATGCTGGAGGATACCACAGGTACTCCGTGTGTGCATCCTCAATCACACCTTCACTCCGGGGGCCCGCAGGGGACCCTCACAGTAAAGACCGCTTGCTTTTCCCTGGCTGCATTGCTGCTACGGAAAGGCATCTGTAGAGGCCCATTATGATATGGCTGGCGGTGTGTATTAGACATGCAGAACAATAGGGAGCCAAGAGGGAAGTACGGGTACTGTAGGGATAAAAGCAAAACCATACGTGTATTGTGCAAAGAAGACAGGTGCAAGACAAAAGCATCCAAGTAGTCACTCCTTGGTATGACACAGAAAAAGTGATTAAAATCAACAGTCACACCAAAGTCACAAATTATTATTGGTTGTGGTGTGTACTGGTGAACTAAAAAGGCTGGTAGCTTAACGTCGCATACCAATACCCAAAGCCAACATGTTTCACTGCCTTACACAATTATTGGCAGATTCATCAGGGCTAACCACTTGGTCACTGCACCAGTGCTGGACATCCTCATAATGGAAACCTCATTCAGCCATGTCCTCTCCTACCAGCTGAAGGAGGAAAAGATTCTCGGTCTGGACGTCGAATATCTCATCAATCGTACGTGTGGACCACGGGACCGTAAATCATCCCAGGAACCTGGGTTTTGCTTTTGGACACTTTATTTTCGAAGAGGAATGGCGACCGATGATGAGAAAGGTGCAAGAAACTGGTAAATATCTGCCAAGGGCCCCGAGGGTGTTCTCCCGTGAGGTGCCTTCCTCTTCACCACACATTTTCTATCCTTTGTTTTAAGTGTGGGATCACTTACTGTCTTAGGTGGTTATGTCGAGTTTAAAGCAGTTTTGGATTCTTCCCCCCTATTTTTAAGGTTAAAACAATAATTTGTTTTGGACGAACAGGCATTGTTGAAGACAAACGACTAACTCAATGCTGAGTAGGCTAGTGACTAGGGATCTAATTAAATATTTTCCAGCACAGAGATATTCCTCATTAGTTGAACACTAATCCGCGTCTAGAGTACTGGGATCTTTTTGTATTGGTGTGTATTAGACACCACCACCATGTTAAACCCTTTCCGCCCCGGTTGCAAGGCAAACTGGGCGGACAAGCGGTGGACGGTCTTTTAGATCACTGGGGACCCCCCAGCCATGCTAAGATAGCGGGGGGTCATTCTGGTTGGGTTTGCGGGCGGATTGCCCCAGTCAGGCTGGTGGTGTGTACCACCTGCCTGGTGGCGGCAATCCCCCCGCCATTTTATTGGGCCCATTAGTTTTTTTCTGGCCTCTTTGTCTCGTCTGTCTCCTATTAGTCCCACTTCTTTTTATAGTCTCTTGTCTAACCTCTTTTTATACTGTCCAACTGTCTCCTCATACTATGTGTTGTTTTCTTATACTCTCCCTTTTCTCCTCATACTGCCACTTTTCTCTTCATACTGCTCATTATCTGATCATATTTTCCAGTTTTTTCATACTCTATTTATCCCCTTATACTGCAGTGTCTGCTTATAAACTCATTTGTATTTATATTTCCTATTGCCTCATAGTCCTCTTTTTCGTGTTGTAAGTCCTTCTATTTTCATATTCTTACGTTTGTTGTCGTAATAACTCCTCTCTTCCTCTAAGTAATATAATAGTATATTTGATATATTTATTTTTCTAAAGTGATATATATTTTTTATAATAGATTCTTTTGATCATAACTGAAAAAAAATCATCATGCCTTATGAAATAGAAAAGAAGAAAGGACAAAAGAAAGCAGTTTATTTAAAGAGAACTCATCTTCAACTTTTACCTGAACAACAATGTGTAAACAAAAAATAAAAAGTCATGGTAAGAAAACTAAGACTTTTCTACGAAGATTGTCAACCAGTAACAGTAGTGTGCGCAAAGTAAAAAATACTGTGACTGTTTCTGTAACTAAGAGAAAAGATAAGAACCATGGAAAAACTTGTGAAAAAAATGTATATAGTAAAAGAAGGAAAAACCAATTTCAAGAAATATGGAAGAAGATGTTTTATAATCGAATTTTGTTTAATTTGACTAAGTTAATAAAGAATTGTAAGATGAAAATCCCATTTTATAAGAAGAGAAAATGTATTAAAAATGTAGTTGAGAAAGCTTTTGAATTAAAAAAAAATGTTTTAGTAATCAATAGAATTCGATCACTAGATAAGCCAATCCATGTAATGAAGAGCAAAAGTAAGTGGAGGAGAGTAATTAATAGAAGTACTTTTTCTGAAGTTTTTTGGGTGAATGGAAACATAGTTCAAGTTCTGGGCCTTTTATTAATGAGCAGCGTTATTTTCAGAGTATTGAGTTGTGGCATGCAGTTGACACTACAGGTCGTGCTTATGAGGTTAAAAATGGTTGTCCTATTGAGAAAGAGTAAATTGTTTATAGAAATGGAAGAGGTGTTAGCTGATGAAGTATTAGGGAGAAGGCCTAAAGCTCCAGTGTACACTTGGAATTGCAGTAGTAATTGTAGTGTACAGCAGGAATCTATTGATTTTTTACGCTATTTCTTACTTAACTATACTAAGAAAAGTGTTAAACAAAAGATTATGATGTTGCAAGGATTAGACCGTTGCAGAGTGGGAGAAAATACTGGTTTGCAAGGACATTCTTTGGCTTGTCTTTCTAAAAAAGTATGTAGAAGTGTTTTTCACCATTTCAGGATGTTGGCGGTACATCATACTGAAATGAGGAAATTAGTCTAGACGTTGTATTATGCAAAAAGTCCAGCTCTAATGTTAAAGAAGTTAAACAGTGCTCTTTTGCATGGATCTCTGTCAGATGTAAAGAACGTTTGTGATAAAATTCAGGTTAGTTACTTTGGTGCAGAAGAAGATAGTGCAAAAATTGATATGTTAGTAGAAGGAAATGTAGAAGAGAATGTACAACATTGCAGTACAGAAAAATTTGAGCAAGAAATGACAAAGTTTAAGGTGATTTAAGGTGAAACACCAAATTATTCTTGCATTTGTTGTCGACATACTCATTAAAAAAATCAGACTAGGACTGTTGATTTGTATTTAAAATGTAAAAAAGGAAAATAATAAGGAGTGGATGGAATTTGTAACTTATTTGTTGGTAGAGAATACTTTTGAATTGGGTTGTGATCGGCCTATTTGTAAATATTGTTATAACAAATTAGACGGGAATAAAATGCCTGCTAGAGGTGTGCATAATAATTTTGAGTTGTTAAAAATTCCTTCTGAACGGGTGGATTTAAATACTTAGGAGTCTATTCTTATTCAATATGTGTATCCTTTTTAGGCTATTGTTCTTATGGAGCCTAAGACAGGGAAATTGCCTACTTCAGACTTACAGAGAGGATTAAAGGGAAGAGTTGTGTATTTGCCATTAGATTTAAAGAAAAATATTGAAACAGTTGGTGTAGAAAATGTAGAAGATGAATTTTTAGTTATTCTTGTTAATGGCGTTCCTACTAAGAGAAAAAAAAATCTAGAAGGAATTAGTGGATGTTAGGAAAGTGAAAAAGGTAACGTTGTATCTGATAAAAAATAATCAATATTATAAAGATGTGTTTATGAGTGAAGAAGAAATAACTGTAGAAGAAGATAGTGACTTGACATCTGGACAAATTGAAAAAATGGATGTGTCCAGAACTGAAGAAATATACGAACATTACAGTGTTCAACCACTGCATTCCAAAGAAGTGATGGGGAATACTAGTTATTCCAAATGAAAGAAGCAAAGGGAAGTCCCATTAGTGTATGGGAAATAAGGTTGGAAGCTCGTTGTTTCCCTCATTTGTTTCCTACAGGAAAAGGAGGACGATATGATGACCGACCTGTGCAGATTCCTGCATCTGAATACCGGACATTAAGATTGTATGCAGAAGATCCAAGATTTCGACAATGTATTCCGTATTTGTTTCATCTTTTGTTTGAGAGTGATTTGTCTGGACTTTCTTATGCAGTAAACCATGTATTGAAAACAGGTGTACATCTGCAAAATGTTTCAGCAAAGGAATTTATGGATAAAGTACACCAGAATTATGATGTTTTGGAATCCCAGCTAATTAATCTCATGGCATGTCAGCGTGGTACTAATGAGTATTGGTACCGTTGTATGGAGAACTTAAATGTATATTAAGGAACTTAGGAACTCCTACATGGTTCGTTACTCTAAGCTGTGCTGAATATGCTTGGGATGACTTACTTCAATTTCATCCAGAGGCAAATTCAAATATAATAAATATTGAATACAAGACACCCGGAGAATTGTGCTCCTTGGATCCAGTTAATGTATGCAGGTATTTCATTCATAGATTTGAAGCTATGATGTCTTTTATCACCAATAAAGAAAAATCCTCCTCTTAGAGAGGTTGTGGACTTCTTTTGGAGAAAGGAGTATCAAGCAAGAGTTGCTCCTCATATACACATGCTACTATGGATCAAAGATGCTCCTAAATTTGGAACAGAGTCAGATGATACTGTGCTGTCTTTTATTGAAGAATACGCTACATGTGGTATACCCAAAAGCACACAGGATAAGGACTTAGGAGAACAAGTCTTACGATTCCAAAGCCATCGTTGTGGGAAATACTGTTGTCGAAAGTACAAATCTAAAGACAAATTCTACACCAAATGCCGTTTTGGATTTCCACGTCCAGTAATATCGAAAGGAAGAGTGAACCGTTTTATGTCATCTTTGCGACATACTATCACAAGAAAGTCTCCTAAAAATACCTACAATTTAAGAAGAAATGAAGACTCAAAATACATAAATGACTACAACCCAGTCATTTTGTCTATGTGGAATGCTAACATGGATATTCAATATGTTGCAGACAATTCCATTGCTGTTGCTCGATATGTAACTTCGTACATAACGAAATCAGAAAAGACGGATTTGAAGTTAATGTGGGAAGAGATTTCCCACGAGAAGAGTCTAAGTAAGAAATTATATACTTACAGTTTGAAGATGTTATCTCATCGAGAAATTGGAGCGTATGAATGCTCGGATCGCTTATCATTTGCAAGTCTATACTCCAAATCTAAAAGAATTATTTGGGTGAGTCTAGGTCTTGCTGCAACACGAAACCGAGTTCTTAAATCTGTAGAAGAAATTGAATATTTAGCTGAAAAGGAGCCAGAAAGTACAGATATTGTGAAAAACAAATATGTTGGATACATATTATCCAAACAGAAGTCATCATCTGGAGAACATGTGTCTCTATGGAGTGCTGCAAAACTATATTTTTAAACGGAATATTACAGAAAACATCAATAATGGTATATATGCCGTGAATGGTTCTAAAGGATGTCTGGTGAAACAAAGAAAAGGACATTTGATTAATCACCGTAAACTGAGTTGCGAAACACCTGACAAAAAGGAATTTTACTATTTAGCTCTTTTGCAACTTTTCAAGCCATGGCGTTCAGAATTAGAATAACTTCAAGATTTTGACAGCTATGAAGATTCTTTCAAAGCAACTAAGGATAGTATAGAATGTCCTGTTTTTGCTAATTATGTGAAAATGTTGAACGATGAAATTGAACAAGAAGCTACAATTGCAGCTGTGATTGCTAGAGACAGTTCTCAAGACAGTCAAACTTCTGCTCTGTTAAGTCAGGATCCATTAGGAGAACCAATTATTCAAAATGAAGCAGCAACTGCTATGTAAGAGGTGGAAACAGCAATGTATCAAGCTCAAGAAGATGTAAGAAACCTAGGAAAATTGGAAGAACAACTAAATGTTGAGCAGAAACAAATATATGGAAAGGGGCGACCACTCGGTCCCCCCGAACGTATGGTTGGGTGCCCCGATCCTCCCGGGAAACCATTTTGGGTGGGGGGCGTGTCTCGGCTGGTATGCCTGAAGTGGCGTAGCCGGGGCGCGCCTTTTCCCGCCCAAGAGGGGTTGTCCTAGAGACCTACACCGATGGCCACGCCCAGTAGGCGTACCGGAGGAGGGTACACGCCCTCCCGAAGAAGAATAAATAGAGCGGGAATCCGAAGAAGCGTCCTCTTGTTCCTGCGCTTGGAAGGCTGCACCCACTCGTTGCTCGTGAGCCCTCGACGGAACAAGGAGCGATTTTGAGAACTTGTAATTTTTGTGTTTCTCTTTCAGTGACTTTAAAGCGAAGGATCCAGGACCGTGTTGATCGACTCGGAGTGGATAATCGAAACCATGTCTGGCAAGAAGGCAGGAAAGGGTTCAGAGAAAGACAAGGTGCTACGCATGTTGGTGAACAGAATAGCGAGAATGGAACGGAACATCGGACAAGTCCCAGCGCTTGGTCGTGATTTGGCAGGTGTCAAAAAGCAACTGGCCGCAATGAACAAGCCTGGTAACCCGAAGAAGGTAATAGGCCCGGGAGTCGTCCCCGAGGGTAGAGGGAAACGGGTCAAGAGGAGGGCGGTTGCAGGGGAGGTTCCGGTCCCTGAGGTGCCCCCGGTCATCCCTGCCATACCAGCTGATGACCCAGTACCAACCCCAGACGCGGGTCAACCGATTCCGGTTGTGATTACGTCCGCTAACGATGAGGATATGCCTCCTGAATTGGCCACCCAGTTGGCCGCATGGCTCAATAAGAAGGCAGGGGGTGCTACGGTGCCCGGAGACACGGCCGAGAGGCCAAATTACTAATCCAGCAGTTGCGGCAGTCGCGAGATGCCGCGAAGGCGAATCTCCCTCTTGTTTCCCCACAGGTGACACCGGAAGGACCGGCAGTTGGTCTTGAGAAAACGGCGGGAACAACGTCCGAACCGGGTAAGCTCGCTTTGCCAGTGGCGGGGGAGGGCTCATTACCCTCAAGGCGGGAGAGGATGGTTCCGGTTGCTCCCGGTACACCCACAGGATCAGCGTTTGCTAGGTTTTGTGTTCCAAGGGAGTTATTACATGGATAAATGCATGCCGATGGGTTGCTCCATTTCTTGTGCCTATTTTGAAAAATTCAGCTGTTTTTTAGAGTGGGCATTCACTGAGGCCACAGGGCATAGACATGTTATGCATTATCTAGATGACTTTCTGTTCTTGGGAGCAGCCGGCGACACGAAATGTGCGCAGGCGCTACAGGATTTTTGCATCCTCATGAGGGAGTTTGGAGTACCATTGGCACCAGGTAAGACGGTTGGACCATCTACTTCACTGGAGTTTCTGGGAATTGAGCTCGATTCTGTGGAGGGATGTTTCCGTTTGCCAGTGGGAAAGGTAGCTAAATTTAGGGCTTCCCTGGAACTTTGCCTTAGTAAGGAGAAGGTGACCCTGCACCAGTTACAGCAAACAGTGGGTCAGCTCAACTTTGCGTTAAGAGTTATACCGATGGCCCGCCCCTTTTCACGCTCTATTGCACAAGCTATGGTTGGTCTCAAGGAAGGACACCACCGCACAAGACTGTCTGCAGAGGTTCGCCAGGATATGCGCATTTGGTTGGCATTTCTGGCGGACTTCAACGGTCAAGTAGTAGTGTGGAACAAGCCGCCAGCGTCTTCGGACGAGCTGGGTTTGTGGACTGACTCAGCGGGGAGCGTGGGATTTGGCGCCATCTTTGGTAACCGATGGTCGGCGCAAACATGGCCGGCGTGGTGGCATTCCTGCGGTCTCACAAGTAACATAGGGTTCCTTGAGCTATTCCCTATTTTTGTTGCTCTGATGGCATGGCCGGACGAGTTCAGAGACCGCTCTGTTGTATTTTGGTCTGATAATATGACTGTTGTCGAATGCATTAACAATCAGGCAGCACGCTGCAAATGGATCTTGAGATTGTTGAAGGAAGTTGTGCTGCTTTGCATGAGACTGAATGTACAGTTCAGGGCGAAACATGTGCCGGGTGTACTGAATCATGCGGCTGATGCACTCTCTCGTTCACATATGCAGGCGTTCAGGGGTTATCTACCTACAGCGGACCTAGCGGCGGCACCATTCCCCGAAGCACTCTGGCTAATCGGTGCCCCGGATTACAAGACCTCGTGGCAGCAAGCTTAGCCCCCAGGACGAGGAAGGCATACGAAGGAGCGTTTCGTTCCTATTGTGCATTTTTGGGTCCGACAGGGAATCAGAACTGGGGTCAGGAGGATGCCTTCCTAGGGTTCCTGGTAGCACTGCACAGAGAAGGCCGATCAGCGGCAACGGCCAATAGACACAGGGCGGCCATCTCATTCATGGCGCAGGTGCATGGCATCAGAGACCCAACAGGTTCCTTTTTGGCGAAAAAAGCCCTTCGCGGCTGGCAGCGCCTCGAGGGTCGCAAGCAAGACGAGAGGCGCCCGATTGGCTTAGAAAGGTTGTCCCTACTTATGGTGAAACTAGTCACGACATGCTCCTCCCAATTCGAAGCAGTTCTGTTCCGGGCAGCTTTCGCATTAGCGCTCCATGGGGCTATGCGGGTGAGTGAACTGGTCGCTAGGAATAAGAAAGATGTGGAGGGAGGCTTGTGCAGGGATCACATCCTAATTAGGGGTGATTCGATGGTAGTCACGATAGCTAGGTCCAAGACGGACCAGGGAGCTATGGGAAACAGTGTTGTTGTCCAGCGCCTGTGAGGGTCCCCCACGTGCCCGATAATGTGTATAGAGTAATACTTGGCACTGAGGGCGGATACATGGGGGGGGAGTTTGCTGAGGCACGTCGATGGCACCCCACTGACGAGGTTTCAGTTCCAGAGGGTGCTAGCACTGACAATCGCTGCGGCGGGCATGGACCCGTGCGATTTTGGGACCCACTCCTTTAGGATAGGGGATGCTACTGAGGCTACAGCCAGGGGTCAGAGTGCAGAGGAAGTGAAACAGTTGGGACGATGGTCCTCGAATTGCTTCAAAAGGTATGTGCGATTGCACATGTTGTGAAGTCAAGTGACATGCACTCACGCTTCTTGTCTTCTGTTTGATTTACAGTTTCGCGAGCATGTCATGCGGGGCGGAATTTGCAGTCGACCCAGTACCAGGGGACCAGCGGTCATGGATCACCGTCTGAGGAAAGAGTGGTTTGGGTCGTGGGCCACTCATACGTGAGGCGAGCCGGGGACGTATTCAAAGCAGGTGACACGACTCGTGCAGCTGGGGAATACGGGTACAGAGTGGCTTTCCACGGAAGGGGCGGGCTCTGTATTGACCAATTCGAATCTTTTGTTGAGGGTCTCTTAGGGCGGCAGAGGTCACCACCATCTGTAGTCATAGTACACCTGGGGGGCAATGACTTGGTGACACTGGGTAGACGAGTATTGCTCGAGCAAGTTTTGTCTTCCGTTAGCTGGTTGGCAAAAAGAATCCCGGGGTGCACCATTGCCTAGTCCCACATGATTCCCAGGAAGGTATGGCGGGGGGGCCTTTCGGTGTCAGCACTGAACCATTCTGTAAAGAAGGTTAACAACAAAATTGGTAGATTGTTTCGCTCTACGCAGTTGCATAGCATTCCTCATGGGTGTATTCGGGGTGATCACATGTATCTGAATGATGGGGTTCACCTGTCCCGGGAGGGGAATGTTTTACTCATAGGAGACTTCATAGCATGGCTAAGGGGTTTGAGGAAGCATGACCTTTAGGAGGAGTTTGGGGGGGCCGGATAGCCGGTCAACTATCCGGCCTGTGGCGGTAAGGTCATGATCGGTGAGCAGTAATTTCAAGGTCCCTAGAGGGGGGCGCCACCCACTATGGATGGGAGCGCCCGGGGGGAGGCGGCCATTGGCCCCTCCCACTGGGAGGCGGCACCCACTAAGGATGGGCCGCCTAAGGGGAGACGGCCATAGGCCCCTTCCAGGGGAGGAGGCGGCTATATGCCCCTCCTACGAATTTCCCGGGGCCCGGTTATCCGCGACGCCGGATATGATAGAGAGTGTGGGGGTGGGGGGGGAGTCCACGCTGTCCTTCCTACAGATACCTCACACGGGTGCTCGGGCGACCTTTAAGATGGCGTCGAGCGGAAAGGGGGGCCCCCAACAAGACAAGGGAAATTAGAGTTGGCAAGGAGGGTACAGTCCTCTGCGCGGCCGCCACTCACACCGTGAGGGCGAGAGTTTTGGTAGTAGGGATCTGACACCGGTTAAGACCTTGCCGTTGGCCCTTAATGCTAGGATGTACAATTTTAATTTAGAATGTATGCATTTGCAGGATGTTAGACTCGGCTAGGAAACCTTTGTATTAGAGATTTGTTAAGGTTAGCCAAAGAACATGTCTTCATCGAAATGTAATAAATGAAAATTGTACATGATTATGAAACTTTTATTTAATGTTTTACATTTTGTTTCATATTTTAATAAATACGGCCGGGAGGGTGACTCCCTCCCGCCTTCCAAAAGTTCAGAACTGCGTCCGACTTCCCATCCTTGGGGATTGTGTTGGGAGGGGGTGACGGGCATCCCGGCCATATGAGCTAGTGAGAGAACAGATTAACCATGGATTACTTCATGAAAAGAAACAGTGCTCTTGCTCATAATTTTAACCTATTCAATGGTATGTGAGTGGACAAGCTGGAACAGGAAAAAGTTTTTTAATTAAAGTAATTTCAACTTATTTACACAAAACAACTGACTCGTATTTGTCTTGTGTTGTCACTGCTCCAACTGGGTTGGCGGCACACAATATTAAAGAAGTTACTTTACATTGTTTATTAATGGTACCAGAAGAGCGTGAAAACAAATTAGAATACTACAAGCTATCTGGAGAAGCTTGTTTTGAAGTTGCAAGAGTCTTGAAGAAAATTAAAGTTCTCATTATTGATGAGGTAAGCATAGTATCAAACTTAATGCTTGCCTTTGTGCATTTAAGAATGCAGCAAATTCTGAAAACAGACTATGACATATTATTTGGAGGAAAACATGTCATAGTTTTTGGAGATCTACTACAACTTACTCCTGTAAAAGGACAACCAGTGTTTAAAACACTGGCACATGAAGATACCTGAAAGTCTTTGGGGAGCATTGGAAATGTTAATATTTGGTCATATTTTGAGTATAAGGAACTAATTACAAATGTGCGTCAGGCAAATGATGCACATTATGGAAAAATTCTACAAGATGTAAGAATTGGAAAAGTGACAGAACATGGCAAACAAGCTTTACTGAGACAATTACTTCCCAATTTGTTTCTAAATGAAAATATTGTTCCAGAGAAAATATATATGAAAATTGCAAAAAACAAGTCTGTAATCTGCTTAATGCCAACACTGAGTGAATGTTCTGTGTTCAATGAAGAAATGTTAAAGTTGGAAAATGAAGAAATTATAAAATTGGAAGCTATTGATAAAATAGTGCATGACGGAATCACTATTATTTTGACTGAAAAGTTGAAGAGGAAATTGGATTCTTTGGAGAAGTCGTTAAGTAAAACTGTAGGTTTAGAAAAGAATTTGTATGTATATGTAAACTGTAGGGTAATTTTACACCTTCATTTGAATGTGGAAGAAAGTTTAGTAAATGGAGCAATGGGTAAAATTGTTGATTTAGTTAATTATGTAAATAGAGATGGAATTGAATTTTTGAAGATCAAATTTGATGAAATTCCAGAAATACAACAATTTAGTTGTTGTTCATCTCGGTTCTTGCTTGTAAAAGATTTGTATGTAGGCAGAAAAAAGTTTCCTATTTGTTTGGCATATGATGTGACCATTCATAAATCTCAAGGTTTAAGTGTAGATAGTGCTTTAGTGAATATTGGAAGTACTGTGTTTAAAGAGGGTATGGCATATGTTGCTTTGTCCCGAGTCAGAACTTTATCTGGATTGTAGTTGAATGATTTTGATGAGACAAAGGTTGGTGCAGATGCAAATTGTGTGAAAGAGTATAATAGGTTAAGAAAAGAATATGCTCCCAATTTAGGTCAATATCCAGTATTCGAAAAGCGTGTGGTAGGTAGAAAAAGAAGATTTGAGAATATCTGTAGTGACACTGTAGAGAAAGAAAAAAAACAAGCAAGTAAAAAGAAAAAGGACAGTGTTGAAGAGAATGTTGGTTATCGGTTTGAAAATAGTTGTGGTGTCAGCTGCTATGCTAATGTAGTAGTTAATGTTGTTTTATTTCTTGAACGTTTGCCACAGCAAATTTTTGAAAATCGGGACAAAAGATTCTGTTCATTGTTGTATTCTGTTTATGAGAAATATAGTAGTGATAAAACTAAAATACAAAGTGTTTCTGATATTCGAAATGTTTTGGACACTCAATTTACACAGAATATTCAGCAAGATTGTCAGGAATTTTTAATGTTTATGCTTAGTGTACTGGAAGATGAAGGTATAGATATTGAACATATTTTTGTCTTTCTTACAAATGGCAACATGACTGTCAAAATTGTTTGTTTACATGTAGTACTAACATAGACACTGAATGATTCATATATTTGACTTTACCAGATTGTGAATCAGTGTCTTTTAACAATCTAGTTAGAGGAGGTAGTCAAAACATGGAGTGTAGCCAATGTAAATCAGAAATGTCCTCAACATTATTTTTACAAAGATATGGACAGTATGTTATTTTAATGCTGCAATGTTGTAGAGCTGATGGAAGAAAATTGGAAACTTTAAATACAAATTTTGTAGCTGGTCAAGTTTCAATATCAGGAAGAACTTTTGTAGTTGTTGCAATTATTTTCATGATATTCCTTCTACAACATCTGGACATTACACTGTTTATTTAAAATGTCTGAAAGGTTGGATACATTGTAATGATACTCAATTAGTTTTTAAGCAACGTTTGCCTAAAGAGTTACCAAATTCTTATCTAATATTTTTAAAGCCAAAATTTTAAGATAAAAATTTGGCCTTTCAGGATTACTGCTGTTAAGGTAGATTCGTCTGGTGTTGTACAGTATTTTGTAACTGAGGGTGAGGAGCTTGAAGGTAATCCTCTTGTTGATGTTGAGGCAGAGTAGGTGTATCATGTCGTGGGTGATGTGGCTGTAGCAGGGGACATTGAAGATCAATCAGGTGGAGGTGCTTTGGATTGGTTGTAGTCATTATAGGTGTTTGGCTGTAATTCTTGTGTAGAGTGTGTTGCCACAGTGTAGTCTGTTTCTTCTTGTTTTCTTCAGGATGTACTTGTAAATGTTGTGGAGAATTTTGAAGGTGTTATCGCACTATCAGGAAATGCTTTAGACTTGTGTACACTTGTAGAGGGAGGAGTTCAATATGAATCATAGGTTGTGTACATGGTCAGTAGGCGTTGGTACTGTTCACAGTGTAGTTGACCAGCAGGAGTTATCTGAAGCTAAGGGGGTGAGTTTGAGAAAGAGTATCTTCATGTTGTGTGAATTCATGTTTAAAGAGCTGCTCCTTATCCACTTGGTGACGTCCTTAATTGTGTCGTAGAAGTTGTTTTTGGTGGTATGTGGCTCCTTGGTGAGGAAGAGGATGAGCTGGGTGTCGTCGATGTAGGAGATAATGTTGTGGTTGAGTTGGTGGGCCATTTGTGTAAGGGGGGCCATGGAGATGTTGAATAGCGTTGGACTGAAGAATGAGCAGTGGAAGACGGTGCAAATGATGTCAATGGTTTTGGATATGAAGGCTGGGAGACAGACGCTCAGAGTTTCTATTGAACAACTTTTAAACTAAGAATTTCACACATACTATTTGGCCATGGGGAAAAGTATGTGAAACTCTTAATGACTTTTTGTTGTAAATTTTGACTGCATATTTTTGTAAATATTATTATTTATAATGGAAGAAAATTAATGATGGTGTTTTTTTTTCAAGATTGTTTGCCATATCTCATAGTTACATAAGAAATTGGTCTTAGAAAAAAACATTTAAGATTGTTATTGAGATTGTTGTTTTTTTTTTTAGATAATCTTAGATAATCTTCTTAATTGTCTTTTTTTTGCCCGCTGTTATGTGATGAGTACTATTGAACTCACTGTTTCTAGTGAATTTCAATACATTCTGAGAACAGCAAAAAATGCATCTGAAATGCTTTACAAAAGATTTTGTGTTGTAAAAAATAAATTGTAACTATTTTGTTTGTCTTCTACAGATAATAAATTTATAATATCTATATTTTTTTAATTTATTATTTTGAAGGTAAGTATAACTAACTGTTAAAAATGATCGATGGGATGTACTTCTACAGAGCTGAAGTAAGAGAACGTCCATGGTGTACACACGGTTTGTATCTTTTCAACATTTTTGTAGAAATTAAAAAATATGTATAGTGTACCTGTATTCTTTGCATTTAACTACAACACATCAGCTACTTTGAAACTGGTAAGGTGAATAGATATGTTGTACTTTTTTTAGTACTGCATTTTATTATAATAGCCCTAGTTTTTTTTCTATAGTGTGAAAAAGTGACTGGTTTGAAAATGTAAAGAAAATGTAAAACTACAAATTCATATAAGCAATTTTATTGATATAATCATATAAAGTAGTTGAGAATGGTTTTGCATAATATTTTTTAAATGGCAAAATAGTTGATAAACCTAGTTTTGTATTATGTATTAAGAAAAATGATAACATGAAGTGCTTATATTTTTCTTCAAGGAACAACAACATTAAAAAATTCACTTTGGAAGAAGAACAGAACAATACGGAATTTAGTTTTGAAATTGGTAACACTCTGATTGAGGAGCTAAATATACCTTTCATGGGGAGTGAGAATGAAGATGAAGGTATTGCAGCTGGATATATCACCTGCGATTTTTTAGACGAAACATTGGATGATGATTTTATTCAAGCACTAGACGACATCGAGCTTCATGATATGACTTTTGAAATTGATCATCCAGAAAATGAAATTTCAGACAAAATGATGTTAGAAGCTCTATTAAATTATGAAATGTAACAGGAATAAATGTATGATTTAAAATTAAAAATGGTTTAAGAGACTCTTCCTGTAGAATTGTAATCATTCAGGTAGTATCTAAGTACTCATGGTGTAAAGTGGACCTTAGGACATGTACTGCTTCAAACGTCTATTGATTATGTATGCACTTTCCTATGCACCAGCAAAGTTGTGTTTTAAAGCTTTTATTTCAAGGTCTATATTCCTCAGTCTCCCTCACTCTCCCTTTCTGTTTGTCTCCCACAGTGTCCCTCTTGCTCTGTCTCCCTCCCTATATCTGTTTCCTTCCCTCTGTTTGTCACTCTCTATCTTCATCTCTGGTTGTCCCTGTCTTCCTTCCCCTGTCTCCATCTATTTATCTCTGCGCCTGTCTGTCTCTGCCTCTATCTCTCTGCCCCTGTTCCTGTATCTGTCTCTATCTATTTGCCTGTCTCTGTCTTTATCTCTATCACCCTCCCTCTCTCTGTATTTCTCTTTCTCTGCCTCCCTCTCTCTCTGTCTTTTTCTGTCCCCCTTCGTCTCTCTCTCTGTTTACCTTCCTCTTGCTTACTCTCTAACTCTCCATTACTCTCTCTCTCTGTCACTCACTCTCTCTGTCTCCCTCTCTCTCTGTTGCTACAAGGGCGCAGAGGGGAAGCCAGCTTTTTTTTGCAGTTTTCTTTCAGCAAGAAACCCTCCCTTACACCCAACTGAAGTTGAGTTCTATACTGGTTTCTATCCTGAAAGGGGTTTACTAGAGCCCTTTGCAGGATCAGAAGTCTGCCGTGTAGAGACCACTTACACAAGAAAAGCCAAGCCATGATCCATACGCAGAGCACTTCTTCAATAGGGTTTACTCTCGCTAAATGTTGCACAGTTTTAGCTTACAACACTTCATGAATATTCTACCATCAATAAATGAGAGAGCAAGCAGAGAGAACATGCATTGAATTTTCAGAGAGTAGCCATGGAACGTCTCTCTAATGGTTCTATGCAGAATAGCTCTGGTGTGCACCAAAAGTGAAGATAAACTATGAACACATGCACACACATTTTTAACTTGGCAAGCATACCATACATCCTGCTTCTCTGCAAGAGGCTTCCCTTGGTTCGCTGTGCACAGGCCTCCGATGCCAAGGTTAAGGCTTTGTTCTGTAAGTTTGAGACATTGAAAGAATTTCCGCAAAAGAAATTGCAGAGCCCCTATTAACACTGAAAGCCTTTAGTGTGCTTTTTTTTGCAGTTGATAGACAGTCAGTTATTTCCTTTGTCTAGCCTGGAGATGAGAGCTGTTAGCACTGCTGCATTTCACAGGTGTTTCAAAGATCATAGAGGGGAGTGTTAAGGAATGCCTCTTAATTAGCAGCCATTATGAGCTAAGTGGTTGCGACACACCCACTATTTGTAGGCGACACAGTACTATGTCGGGACAAACAGTTTGGAAAGCTCTGCCTTAGGCCATGGACTGCTTTAAAACTGTACAGACGATGCATGCAGTCTTCTATGTACCTACAAACTAGTCCTTTATACTTTGAATTCCCCAGTCTGTATCATTAGACTTTCAGCAATCACTCTCTTTTTGTGATGTTCCATGGCACAGCTTTCTACGTGATATTTATCAGGCAGAAATAACTCAATTTTTTTGGCATACTGCTACTAGATTAATATCCGTCCTTTTAACATAGTGTTCTGCGTTAAAGGGGCATGCAATGGGTGTTGCTGGGAACATTCACAGCAACACCTATAGCTTTTTGACACTGCCCCAGACTTATGAGGAATTGTAAATTTGAGGCAGTGACAAAAGCTTACGCCTCCTAGGGGAGGTGTGAGGAAGGCACAACAATGAAAAATTGTTTTATTTCTGTTTGTTTCTCATTTTTCTATGTTTGCTGCATTCTGCAGCACATATAGAAAAAAGAAAAGTCTCTTGTGATTAATTTTTTACAGCAAGGTTTCCCTTGCTGAACAAAAATAATTATCCCTGCAACACAGGCACCCTTGTACTATTGTGCAAAGGTGCCTGCGTTGGGACAGGTACACCATTGAGTTATGGTGCAGAGGAAAAGGAGTGGCATGTGACGTATTTTATAGATACGGCGTATTCTACTCCTTTTCATTTGACGTAGAGAAGTACAGTAGGAACGCCTGCTGTACTTTCCTATGGCAAAATGTCATAAATGAGGTACTATGTCATTAGCCAAGTATTGATAGTGCAAAGTGGACCAAAGGGCAAGGAGTTCTTCAAACCCCTATAGACTATGCACATACTGTTCTATGCACCCCCAAATTTGCCTTTCATGTATTGAAGTCCCTAGTCTCTCTCCTTACACTTTCACCTAGACACTCTCCTTGCAGAATAGTAATCATTCACGGCCTCATTTATGAGACTTCATGCGCTATTGGAACGTCACTTTTTGTGATGTTCCGTGGTACAGCTGTCAGCATGATATTTATCAAGCAGTACTAAGGCACTTTATTTGGTGTACTGTTGTCTGATAAATATCAGCCCCTTTAATGCAGTATACTGTGTTAAAGGGGTGTGCAATGGGTGTTGCTGGGGGTGTTCCCAGCAACACCCATGGCCTTTTGACACTGCCGTGCATTTATGAGAAATCGTAAATCTGAGGCACTGATAAAAACGTATACCTCCCCAGGGGAGGCGTAAGGAAGGTACAATGGGAAAAATACTTTTATTTCTCTTGATTTTTTCTTTTTCTATGTGTGCTGATTTCTGCAACACAAGTAGAAAAAAGAAAAGTCTCCTGTGATTATTTTTCTACAGAAAGGTTTCCATACCTGTAAGAAAAATAATCATCCTTGCAACACAGGCAGCCTTGTATTATTGTGCGAAGGTTCCTGCGTTGGTGCAGACAGACCATTGTGCGCTGGTGCAAGGGAAAAGGATAGGAATGCACTGTATCTTATAGATATGGCGCATTGCTGCCTTTTTCTTTTGCCATAGGGAAGCGTAGTAGGAAGGCCTGCTGCACTTTTCTACGGCAAAATCTCATAAATAAGGCCTATGTCAGTAGTCAAGTATTCTTGGTACAAAGTGGGCCTTAGGGCATAGAGTGTTTCGACCTCCTACAGACTGTGAATACACTGTTCTATGTACCTGCATATTTGCTTTATTTATGTTGAATTTTTCCGTTTCTATCTTTTCACTTCCACCAAACACTCTGTTACTCTTGGTATAGTTTTCTAGTGACTCATTGATCATTGTGTAGTAAGGCATTCACTACATTAAAACAGTACTTAGTAGTTGTACAATAAGTGGTATATCCCCAGAGATATGACAGTTATTGTGCACTGTGACATCCCCACCATGGATGCATTGTGTTTACAATGTGGTGCACTATGAGGAAAAAATGGCACAAATATATGATATATCTGTGCTCTGAAGATGGTGCATTGCTTGACTTGCATTGGAAGCGCAATGCAGCTCCAGGAATGGTCTTTGGGCCCTATGCTCATAATGCTATGTCAATCCTTACACCTGCTTCAAACAGGTGCAGGGTTTTGATGCAGTATAAGCCCAAAAGTGACTCAATCAAATCTTTTAGATTTCACTTAGTTACGTTTAGGAGGCGTTCCTGCGCCAGAACGCCCCCCATCTGCGCAGGAAAGCCTTCTTCTGGCGCACGGCTTTACAACAGAAAAATGAACTTTTGAAACCCAAAAACTGTGGACCTGGAACAAAAAAGTAAAGAAAAAATAATTTCATAGGGCAACGGTGCTGCTCTTGCCTCTTGACAATCAGGTCCACAGATTGCTCACCATAACAAAGCAATTGATTGCAATGTTTGTAATGGACAGTTATCTCAGCAAACTGGTTTGGAGTGCTTCCAGGAGGTGGTGGTGCACTTGAGGTGCTAGCCATTGCAGGTGGTGGATTGTCCTGCAGGCTGCATGTTGCCTCCCTTGCATAATTGTTCGGATGCAAGTTTTTGATATGACGGTCCATACTCGCAGTACCGAAAGAGTACTTTTTTGTTGGGTCACCTCTCAAAAATGTCACGTCACAGATCTTACACATGACCTTAGGTGCATTCACCTTTCTTTGTCCCTCTGGAAAAGTGAAACATTTCCATATAAAGGCTTCTTTTTTTTCTGAGTAGGCTCATGTAAAAATTCATTTTCATCTGATGAATGGTCAGAGGGTGTTTGAGGCAGACGAGCCATATTGATGACAATTGTTCTACAGGACTTCAGCTACAAAGACCAGATCCTGCTCCTCAGAAAGTCCAAGAAGAATGAACAAAATGAGAGGGATATTTCAACAGTAGGAGCAGGAAGTATTATGAACCAATGAAATCTCTTCCTTTAAAGTCACATGGCTGTGCGTACTCTTACGGTGCACTTACGGAGCTTTTACGCTGCGCTTACGGTGCTCTTACGGTGGGAGTACGTACAACGTACTGACGCGATGTGCGTAATTGCTTTGAAAAGTAATTTACGCTTATTAAAAGTTAAAATAAACAATTTTCTTGATTATCCCAGATAATGTCTACCTTTAAAATGTACAATAAATACATAAATATATTGTTTTAAACATTATAAAACTTTCGTGGGGTGCGCGCATGGTGCGTTGTACAAACGTAAATGGTGTCACACGGAAGCGTTGATGCGCCATGTAACGTCAAAACGTATTTGTGACGTATGCGCACATACGCGCTGAGTACGAATTACAGTACAAAGGACGGTGCAATTACCGTAAGCGTATGTTGCGATTAGGCAAAACATTTTTTTTTATAAAATGTCATTTAAAAAAAAATTATAATTATTCTTTTTTTAAAAAAAAACTTAATTTACTTTTGTTATTAGTTTACATTAAAATATGAAATATAAATAAAAAAACAAAAGTATGTAAATATTTATTATAAAAATGAAGAAAAAAAGTTTAAAAATAAAGAAATTTAAGAATTAACTCATTTTACAATTATCATTTACAACACCTTTGAAATTCACTGAAAAAAACATAGGTTTCACACACGGTATAGTTAGGAGTTAGCATTTAAAAAACCTTATAAATTCACTGAAAAAACATAGGTTTCACACATGTTATAGTTAGCTGGACATTTCAATCATACAAAACCATTAAAATTCCCCGGTTATAGTTAGTTCAGCTAACTATAACTCACCCGCCCGCAATGCCCTGCTGATGACGTCACATATTACATCACTCATGACATGGTCAGTGACATCACTCATGACATCACTGATGACATCTCAATTGACATCACTGATGACATCACTGATGACATCATCTAGTGAATGTGTGTCTTTCTAAAAAATAAATATGTTTTATATATGTATATCTAAAGGTCGATGGAAGAATAAATGTGTATATAAGTGTCTAAATGGATGTTTTTGTTTTAAAAAATGATTGTATAATTGACTTATTAAGTGTATTTTAGTGAATACATGTATTAGCGAGTAATGTTTAAATATGTAAATATCTGTATCAGTATCTCACTTTGTGTATAAGTGGCTGCATGGGTTGGTGACTAGCTACATGAGTGTCGATATGGGTTATTAGTTGGTTTTTGGAGTATCAGTATGAGTGTCTGTATGGTTTGGTGGCGGGTATTACTTACCGCATAGATGCATGAATGGGTGACTCACTGTTTGTATGTGTTTTAAAGACAGTATGTGTGCAGGACTGTATGGGTGGATGAGTGTGTGTATGGGTGTGTTAGTGAGTGAATCACTGCCTCAATAGTATCTTTATGAGTAACTACATATATTTTAAACTAGTATATGTGAGTATTGATGTATATAAGTGAGTATATGTCGGAGCAAGAGATTGCAAGAGTTCCTGTATAAATAAGTATGTTTAAGAGAATAAGTATGTGTACGTTTCTGTAAAAGTAAGTATAGTGGTGTGTGTATAGCTGTATATGCAAATGAATGGATCTTTGATAGTTTATTTGCATGTGTGTGTATGTGTGTGAGTAACTCTATGGAAGAGTGTCGGTGTGTAACAGGATGTAAAGGTGTATGAGTACATATGATGAGTGAGTACATGTATGAGTGACTATAAAGAACTGTTGGTGAATGAGTGATTGTGTATGTAGATTTTGGAATTACTGAATAGGTTGCTCTAACTGGTATTGGTACCTCCATTTTTTTGAAAATGTTAGTTTCTATTTTTGAATGTGTGTCTCAAGGGTTATATTGCGCTGAGAGGAGGTCTGCCACTCTTTCACAAGGATGATGTCATCAGTGATGTCATTTGAGATGTCATTTGTGATGTCACTGACTATGTCATGAATGATGTAATATGTGGCATCATCAGCAGTGGATTGTGGGTGCGCAATATATAGTTAGTTATGTTATGTTTAGGGGAACACTGAGCATCCTTTTTGCTGCTGACTCTGCCGTGTCACGTTGTTGACCCTTGGAACCTTCTACCAGACGAGGATTGCCAAAGGCTGCTTTCCTGCCCTCCCGCCTCCCGCCGCCTGACCCCTTTACCAGCTCGGGGTTCGGCCGCCGAGTGGAGTGTGGTGTGAAGGGCAAAAACTACATTACCCAGTATCCCTAGCGGCATCCGCCGCGACATTTGCGCGCCAGGAGGCGCAGAAATACAGCGTCACCCCGGTCGAGGGGGGGAACACTGAGCATCCTTTTTGCTGCTGACTCTGCCGTGTCACGTTGTTGACCCTTGGAACCTTCTACCAGACGAGGATTGCCAAAGGTTGCTTTCCTGCCCTCCCGCCTCCCGCCGCGTGAACCCTTTACCAGCTCGGGGTTTGGCTGCCGAGTGGAGTGCGGTGTGAAGGGCAAAAACTACATTACCCAGCACCCCAAGCGGCATCCGCCGCGACATTTGCGCGCCAGGAGGTGCAGAAATACAGCGTCACCCCGGTCGAGGGGGGTAACACTGAGCATCCTTTTTGCTGCTGACTCTGCCGTGTCACGTTGTTGACCCTTGGAACCTTCTACCAGACGAGGATTGCCAAAGGCTGCTTTCCTGCCCTCCCGCCTCCCGCCGCCTGACCCCTTTACCAGCTCGGGGTTCGGCCACCGAGTGGAGTGCGGTGTGAAGGGCAAAAACTACATTACCCAGCATCCCTAGCGGCATCCGCCACGACATTTGCGCGCCAGGAGGCGCAGAAATACAGCGTCACCCCGGTCGAGGGGGGGAACACTGAGCATCCTTTTTGCTGCTGACTCTGCCGTGTCACGTTGTTGACCCTTGGAACCTTCTACCAGACGAGGATTGCCAAAGGCTGCTTTCCTGCCCTCCCGCCTCCCGCCGCCTGACCCCTTTACCAGCTCGGGGTTCGGCCGCCGAGTGGAGTGCGGTGTGAAGGGCAAAAACTACATTACCCAGCATCCCTAGTGGCATCCGCCGCGACATTTGCGCGCCAGGAGGCGCAGAAATACAGCGTCACCCCGGTCGAGGGGGGGAACACTGAGCATCCTTTTTGCTGCTGACTCTGCCGTGTCAAGTTGTTGACCCTTGGAACCTTCTACCAGACGAGGATTGCCAAAGGCTGCTTTCCTGCCCTCCCGCCTCCCGCCGTCTGACCCCTTTACCAGCTCGGGGTTCGGCCGCCGAGTGGAGTGCGGTGTGAAGGGCAAAAACTACATTACCCAGCATCCCTATCGGCATCCGCCGCGACATTTGCGCGCCAGGAGGCGCAGAAATACAGCGTCACCCCGGTCGAGGGGGGGAACACTGAGCATCCTTTTTGCTGCTGACTCTGCCGTGTCACGTTGTTGACCCTTGGAACCTTCTACCAGACGAGGATTGCCAAAGGCTGCTTTCCTGCCCTCCCGCCTCCCGCCGCCTGACCCCTTTACCAGCTCGGGGTTCGGCCGCCGAGTGGAGTGTGGTGTGAAGGGCAAAAACTACATTACCCAGCATCCCTAGCGGCATCTGCCGCGACATTTGCGCGCCAGGAGGCACAGAAATACAGCGTCACCCCTGTCTCGCGGGACGCCGGGCGAAGCCCGGGCCAAGGGTGGGCCCGTTTAAGCCCGTTCAAGACCGGGTAAGACTGGACTGGGCCACCCTATTGACATTTGCCCGTTCCTATAACTGCCCCCTATTTCTTTTCTGTTTTTTGTGCCCTGTAGCTTCTTATTATTCCTCATCTTCCTATTCGTGTACTGTAACAATGTAACCTAGAACTACTAGAAGCACTAAGCAAGCCAATGCCACACAGATCATCGGTCCAATTGACCAATTCATAGCAAAGGCTAATGATGCCATAAATCAAGGCGTCCTTTTGCTAGAAAGGAGGGTTTCTCAAGATCTACTCACAGCCAAGCGTTCCTCTCTGGGACTACTGGCCATAGCAAAAACCCCGCAGCGCAATTTAGATCTGGTCGTATCACTGGACCCCCCTATGGTTCCAGGCACCGTGGACCTGTCGGTGTCCATTGGCCTTTCAGCCACACAACTCTCACATTCTCCCTCACCCCAATCACCTTCATCCCTTGAGCGAACTCCAAAACTCTTCGCAAACCCAAGCGAGGTAGACTCTCAAACTACTAACACCAGGGGCCAGAGAGAGGGAGCGATACCGAAAAATACAAAAGGGAAAAAAGGGAAAAAGAAAGCTGATCCCTTGATCCATCAACTACCTTTGAATCAATCTATTACACACTCTTCTCCCCCTAAACAAGGTACTAGACAACCCCTGATACCTCAGCAAGAGGCTAACTCTTTAACGCCCGAGATTATAAATCTGTCATCTGATTTTCCAAACTTTAGCCCGAGCTGTACTGAGGGAGGAGGCCTCGATCCCCTTGTCCAAGATACTCAATTATTGGTTGCATTACAGGCACTAATCAAGTTACATATCCAACCTATTGAGCTATCTCTGTCCAAAATCGAAAAATCACTTGAAATTATACTTAGAGAATTTAATATCAAGAAGAGTACAACTCTTACTCTCCCAGTGGTCCAAACGCTTAACTCTAAATCCACCAAATCTGTGGCAGTAACAACTCACCAACCACATCAAGTTCCCAAATCTGCAACAACTACAGCGGTGGTCCATCAAAAGCCATTAAATACAACCGTGCAGCAAACGATATTAACTACTGCTGCAAATAAGGGCCCTCCTAAACCATCTCTCCCAGTCTCATCCCTAGACCCTGCTTCTACCCGCTCTCAAACCCAGGCGCCCAAATTACTAAAAACCCCAGCAACTAAAAACGCTGCCTATAACACCAGACGGAAAGGTGGTCGCTCGTTTCATCTCCCCCCAGAGGCTACTCCATTTTTTGTTATCATGAACGGGGTTCCTGAGTTGAATCCAAATGCTGAGGAACCAGGTTGGTCCCTAAAGAACAAGGTGTTCCACTGGCTCGCAGCTAATAGGCCCCCCTCTCCTTATTCTAATAACAGAATTACATCGGTCCGTAGGGTCCCTTGGTTAGGTAAAGAACCGAAAACAACCCGTGGGGACTGCATAATTATCAACATTGAAGATCCCCAAACAGTCGGACACATTTGTTCCTGGGGTCCCCAGACATCACCTGAGGGTATAGGTACTAAAAGACTGTCTTTTTTCTATCCTCCAGCTAACCGATATGCCTTGGGTCCGGAATGGAACTGGACCCAGGTAGGAAACTGGAATAGAAGACCTGATTGGGTTGACTGGGTGGGCCAAGGAGGCAGGGATACCGCCCCTGCTATTGATTGGAGAGGTGTTCCTACGTATAACAGGTACGATTGCCTGGAGATGGTGGACTGACCACCACCTCCTAATAACCAGAATAACGTGGTTCCCGTACCCTCCAGCTTAACACCATCTATTACACCTAGTCCCCTACCACCCCCAATCCTACCACCTAGCTTTGTGCCAGTTCCTCATACCGTCGACACAACGGTATCAGCAGAAACATACTCCCACCTACGTATTGACACCTTGTCCCCCTTCGTCATCGACGATAATTCCCACCTCCCCATGTACCCTGCCCCAACCAGCAAGTCCAGCAACTAACATCTTAAACTCGTCTATATTGTCATTATCTGTACTATACTGGAATGTAGCAGGTCTTCGCTCGAAGATCAATCTTAAGTCATGGTTGGAATTTGTATGTACACATCAGATAATCTGTCTCCAAGAGACCTGGGCAATAGATCCAATACATGTACAAGGTTACAAGACATACCATTCCCCAGCTTGTATATCCACTCATGGTAGACCTAAGGGAGGCCTAGTAGTGTACATTTCAAATATCCTGGCAGCAAAGAATATCTCTGTTCTCCAATCCACCTCGAATTACCAAATTATAATGGCTACTTTTAATAGATTTACATCATACTGTTTTATTAATTTTTATAATAACTTACCCCCTGCAGATTGTGTGAAAGTCGTATCTAGTATTTCCTTCCTCACAAACGACCAACGTCACAAACGACCATCATCTATTTGTAACGTGATATGGGGAGGGGATTTCAATATCCCACTGTGTCAGAACAATATGAAAGGCATATGTGGGCTCCAAGACGAGGAAGACTGCCCACTGACTTACTTCTCTCACTCCCAAATAGGGGATTCTTACAATGACAGTCTAACCTCATTGGAATTGATGTTTGCAAATGATCTTTTTGACCCTCCCGCAGATTTCATACCCACTTTTCATGGCAGGGGTTGTTCAAGCACTATAGACTTTATTTTATGTTCTTATATTTTAAAGGGTAAATTACTTAATTTCACCACAGGCTCTGAGAACGCAGGTGATCACTTCCCTAACAGCATCACTCTTAAGATAACCACAGATGATTCTTACTCCAATAGGAATAGCTTACTGACCCAGAAATCCTTGATCATTGACAGAACCAACGGATTTTCCAGTGAAATGGTCTAAAGTCGATCAAATATTAATCACCAAAAAGGTCATATCCAAGGCTTTTCCATGGATAAGTACCTGCCTGGCGGAAGACTTCCCACTGGAACTGATTATTTCTAGTTTCCAGGAGATTTTAAAAGTAATACAGGCTGAATTACTCCGCCATCATAAACCTGGTAATTATTCTTCTCCGAGGTGGTTTAACTCGGCCTGTCGTAAAGCGTTATCTGCTCTAAAAAAGGCATTACACAACCCAGTTAGAGATAAAACTGTAATATCTAAACTTAGACTTGAGTACAAACAGGCTCAAACTAAATGTAAAAAGGATCATAAGAAGGAACTTTGGGCCCAATTACATGCAAGCTGCCGCAGTAAAGACAGCTCCCAGTTTTGGCAGGTAGTCAAATCCCCTTTTTTGGCTGATGCAAATTCGCATCAGCACTTGGATGTGGCTGTGACTGCCGACGAATGGGTGACCCACTTTTCCAAGATCTTTAGTGACTCCCCCTCAGTCTGCACGTCACAGGCCAAGTCGACAGTTGATCCACACACGGCGCAGATTTACCCAATAGACCTCCATTTTAGCCTCTGCGAGATCATTCAAGCCCTATCCTCCTCTAAAACCGGAAAGGCTCCTGGCCCAGATGGAGTCCCTCTCGACATCTTTGTTACTAACATAGACCTATGGTCCCCCATTATCACCCAGGTGATGGAGGCGGTATCAAAAATTGGTCTATTAGACTCCTGGTCCTCTTCCATATTATTTCCAATTTTTAAAAAGGGCGAGAGAAACAACCCCGCCTGCTACAGACCCATCTCCCTCCTGGATTCCCTGGGGAAGGTCGCGGGACGCCTAGTCCTGGAACGTCTCCAGGATTGGGCCTCTGAGAACAACATCGTGACCGATCTTCAATATGGTTTCCAGGAGGGGCTTGGAACTGTAGAACAGGCTCTAAACCTAACCCTATTAATTGGTAAGTACGTGGGAGCAAAACGGGGCAATCTTTACCTGGTCTACGTCGACCTGAGTGCGGCGTTTGACTGCGTGATACACGCCAAGTTGTGGTCCATCCTGGAAAAACTGGGGGTGGATCCTCCACTCATAAAGTTTCTGAGGGAGCTTTACTCCGACGCCACAGCTTGTGTAAGATATGGAATAGGCGGAGAACTTTCATCCTCATTTTCTATAACTAAAGGAGTTAGGCAGGGTTGTGTCCTGGCTCCCTTCCTGTTCAATCTTTACACTAACGGGCTGGAAACAGCCATGCTGGAAGGGAGCCAGGACCTACCCACTATTAACCATCGGCCTATCCCTGCATTACTCTATGCTGATGACTCCGTCATACTAGCCAGAACATCCGTCCAGCAGCAAAGACAACTGGACAAATACTGTCAGTACATGATTTCTCTGGGCCTAAAAGTAAATAAAAGTAAAACCTTTGTCATGTACACTGGACCAAAGGTAAAAAATCCTAAACATCTCTATATTGAGCAGACTAAGTTAGAACGTGCTAGAGAATACCCTTACTTAGGTATTTTAATAGACGATCAGCTAACATGGAAAAAAGCGGTGGCAAGTAGGAAGCAAGAGCAGCATCGGCACTTGTCTCCTTTTCTAGGAAGCTGGGCAAACCCGCACCATCTGAGTTGCTTAAAATCCATCATGCCAAATACCACAGCATAGCAACCTATGGTGCAGGTGTTTGGGGCTACGCACCCACAGAAGATCTTCAAAAAATCCAAAATAACTTCCTAAAATACCTATTGGCACTTCCACAGAGTGCCCCCACATACGGTTGCCATATCGAGCTTGGCATTGACTACCTATCAGACTACATTAAATGTCAGCCCATTCTCCTTTGGCACCGTATATGGAATAAACCACAGTGTCATCTAACACGTTCTTTGATCTCTGACTGCCTAACTATGGTGTGCTGGAAGAAAATTCCATGGTTAGCGTACGTCCTTAAATTCCTGGAGGACCTGAATCTTACTCATTACTTTACCGAGCCCTCCTCACTTGCTGACATAAGCAGAAGTGCCCTGAAAAATCTATGTCTTAACCACCTAAGGGAACTACGCCTTTCCTGTGAAGCTCACAAGCAAACAAATGTCCAAGTATTGTCAGTCCAAGTCACCTTTGGTATCCAGCCCTACCTTACTTTTTATCTAACTAACTATGAAAAGTATTTACTAACTAGGTTCCGTTTTAACCTATGTTTTCGGCTGGTGTCCTTTCCTGTTGAGTCAAACTGGTCCCACGACCTACCTAAATGTCCTTGCGACCAAGTCTCCCCCCAATCGACTATTCATCTTGTACTGTTCTGTCGATTTTATGTTCTAGCGCGCAAACGTTGGATTATTCCACTGCTGCGCCAAATGGGGTTGAGGACCTGTCATCCGGCATTTTTAGCACTCCAGTTGTTAGAATCACAATATGTGTCCAAGAATGTAGCTCTCTTCTTAAAATCTTGCCTAATGACTCGTAGGTCAATGGGGATAACGCCTAATTGAACTTATGCCCATTTGTATTAATTTGTATATAGATTTTAACTAAAGTCTTTTTATATAATATCCATTTATGTAATAATGTGATTTTAAGGAATGTATTCAATGTGTATGATGTACTTTTTATGATTATCTAAACGTTAATCGAATAAAAGAATTGAACGATAGTTAGTACAAATAACTATATCGGAGGAATTTCAATGGTTTTGTATAAGTGAAATGTCCAGCTAACTATAACACCCCTAAAACCTATAGTTTTTTCAGTCAATTTCTAAGGTTTTTTAAATGCTAATTCCTAACTATATCAGGCCTAAGACCTATAGTTTTTTCAGTGAATTTCAAAGGTTTTTTAAATGCTAATTCCTAACTATATCAGGCCTAAGACCTATAGTTTTTTCAGTGAATGTGGTAGGTTTTGTAATTGACAATTTTTAAATGTATTCATTGTTATTTTTTTATTCTAATATACAATTTTTTTTTAACTATTTATTTTTAAATATTTTATTTTTTAAATTACATTACATATTTTTAATATAAATTGAAAAAAATGGTTTTAAAAAATATTGAAATTATAATATTTGTTTTTTATATTTTATATATTTTTTAATTTATATATATTTTATATCGCAGGCAATGATATCTTATGGAAGGAAATTGAAGTTACTGTAACTACGATTAGAATTACTTTTCAGGTTCAGTAGTGGGCTGAAAGATGCAGCACTGAGGTCT
Organism: Lissotriton vulgaris; assembly: GCF_964263255.1. Classification (NCBI taxonomy): domain Eukaryota; kingdom Metazoa; phylum Chordata; class Amphibia; order Caudata; family Salamandridae; genus Lissotriton; species Lissotriton vulgaris. The sequence goes on along the minus strand of NC_141691.1, from coordinate 1,508,127,045 downwards.
CTCCTGATAACAGGTGAGTAAATCCGAATTCGTAGTTCGGCTGATTTTTGAGGTATTTTTTAAACTTTCAAAACTCCACACTTAGAAAAATTTCCAAGTGAAACCAGTCAATGTTAACCTATGGAAGGAAATTCAAGTTACTGTAACTACGATTAGAGTTACTTTTCAGGATCAGTAGTGGGCTGAAAGATGCAGCACTGAGGTCTCTCCTGATAACAGGTGAGTAAATCGGAATTCGTACTTTGGCTGATTTTAGAGGAGTATTTCGCTCACTAGTGAAGGAAGGGGACGGGGCCTCAGGTGACATGTGTGCAAACACGCCCTGTGGCGCGTCTTAAGTTGGGGAATATATTCCAGTTCAATGCTGAGGTCACCTGTGAGCCAACTAGCCCACCAGGTACCTCCAGTATGCGCCAGGGAGCTGTGTTGCAGAGAGGTGTTCAGAGGGCACGCACCCTTTTTACAACACTCTGCAATGCAGCTGCGTGAGGCTTACTGGAGGTACCTGTTGGACTAGTTGGCCCCTAGGGGACCGCTGGATTGAAGAGGAATATATTCCCTAACCTAAAACGCCCCACAGGGCGTGTTTGCACACATGTCACCTCAAGCCCTGCGCCTACCTTCACCACTGCAAACATGCCCCGTAACATGTTCTTAGTTGGGGGATTTAGTCCCCTTGCATACTGGGGGCTCTGGGGGCCCACTAGCCCACCAGGAACCTCCAGTATTCGCCAGGGGGCTGCGTTGCAGAGAGGTGTAAAAAGGGGCGTGGCCTCAGAACACCTCTCTGCAACACAGCCCCTTGGCATGTTTGCAGAGGGGGAACTAATTCTCCTTGCATATTGGGGGTCCCTGGGGGCCAACTAGCCCACCAGGAACCTCCAGTATGTGCCAGGGGGCTGCATTGCAGAGAGGTGTAATGAGGCCATGCCCCTTTTTACACCTCTCTGCAATGCACCCCCCTGGTGTGTTTGCAGAGGGGGAACTAATTCCCCTTGCATACTGGGGTCCCTGGGGTCAACTAGCCCACCAGGAACCTCCAGTATGCACCAGAGGGCTGCGTTGAAGAGAGGTGTAGTAAGGCCACACCCCTTTTGACACCTCTCTGCAACAAAGCCCCCTGGCGATTTTTCAGAGGGGGAACTAATTCCCCTTGCATACTGGTGGTCCCTGGGGGCCAACTACCCACCAGCAACCTCCAGTATGCGCCAGGGGGCTGCGTTGCAGAGAGGTGTAAAAAGGGGCATAGCCTCATTACACCTCTTTGCAAGGTAGCCCCCTGGCCCATACTGGAGGATCCTGGTGGGCTAGTTGGCCCCCAAGGACCCCCAGTATGCAAGTGGAATTAGTTCCACCTCTGCAAACGTGCCAGGGGCGCGTTTGCAGAGAGGTGCCAGGAGGGGGCGTGGCCTCCTCCCGATTTTTTTTTTAGTACTTCTAGGAAGGGGGCCCCCCTTTTCCTTCTCTTTTTTTTGGCCCTGGGGACCCCAACCCCTAGGGCCTGCCCCCAATTCTTTCAAAACATTTTTTTACAGGAAGGGGGCTGCGTGGCCCCCCTCCTGTGGCCAGTTCCGGCACCAGGGAACCCCATCCCCCGGGCATGGCCAACTTTTCTTCCTTTTTTTGTGGAGGGGGGCCCCCTCCTATTCACCCTTAAGGCCCGGGGACCACATCCCCCAGGGCCTGCCTTTTTTTTTTTAATGCTGAAGGGGGGCTGCGTGGCCCCCCTCCTGGGCCACTTATGACCCCGGTGACCCCATCCCTTGGGGCCGCCCCTCTCCATTGGGGACCATGGGGGGTCCCCAAGCCCCCAACGGTCCCTGCTGGCTCCCCGCATCCTGCATGAGCCAGCATTGCTTTTCTGCTTGGGGAAAAGCTAACATGCTGCTCTCCATGCAGAAAAGCAATACGCTTTGATTTTTGAAAGAGAGAGCAGGTTTCCTGCTCTCTCTTTCAAAAATCAAAGCAGTTTGCTGTGTTAGGGTGGGAGCCGCGAGGCTCCCGCCCTACCATAGCAAACAGCAGTGTCCCTGGGGTAGGCACCCCGGGACACTGCAAGAGCTTGCCTTGAGGGGTGGCGGTCCCCAGGGCCATTAAGGGCTCCAGGAGGGGGCTGTACGGCCCCCCACCTGTTAAAAGTCCCGGGGGGTGGTGGTCCCTGGGACCCGGGGGTCCGTCACGGACCCCCCTGTTTTACATATTAGAGCCCCAGGGAGGTGGCAGTCCCCGGGGCATGTGGGGGGTCTTGAGCCCCCCGCACAGGTTTTTATTTTTATTGTACAAAATGAAGCCCCGGCGGTTGGCGGTCCCCGGGGCTCCAGGGGGGCCGTGAGCCCCCTGCATACTACATAATAAAGCCCTGGGGGATGGTGGTCCCCGGAGCTGCGGGGGGGCCTGTGTTCCCGCCGCTATTATAATTACTTTGCCGGGGGTGGTGGTCCCCAAGGCAGTGTGGGTGGGAATGGGCCCCCCCACACTTTTTTCACTATGCCCCCGGGATTTGGTACCCCGGGGGCTAATTTTCAAAAAAAGCAGACCAGGTTTTTTTTTACGAGTATCCCGTGATTTAAAAAAATAATAATAATTTTGGGGGCCTTGGGGGTCCTTGTGGGACCCCCTGAGGAGGCCTAGGGGGTCAGGGTGTTTCTACCCTGCCCCCTTTGTGTGTTTTGCACGTTTGTTTCACTGCTTTCTTGTGAAGTGTTGACAGCCAATTAGCATGCAGCTCGTGCTCGGAAAGGTACGGAGTACACTGCAGAGTGCAGTACAGAGTACGGTACTTCATCTATAGATATATCTATGATTTTACTTTTAATTTTCTCAGGAACTACTGAACGGTTTTCCACCATTTGCGAACAGAACTCTACCTTTTTGCCAAATTGGTGTAATTCCGTTCAGCCGTTCGGGCTGTAGCCCTGGCTAAAGGTCCTATTGAAAATTGCATGGGGAAAACACGTTTTGGGACCCCCTTTTTTCTCAGCCCCCGCTTCACGAATCACCCCAAAACTTTAAGGGAAGGAACGGAGCGGACCAGGCCATTTTCTTGGAGAATTACGCGAAGATTCGTCGACTGGTGCCAAAGTTATTCCAAATAGAATGTTCCAGATATCCTATGGAAACTAGGTCCTAACTGTATCTACCTACTGGTGACCACCAGTAGGTAATATATATATATACATATATATTCACTTAAAAAACCATAGGTTTCAGGCCTTATATAGTTAGAAATTAGCATTTAAAAAACCATTGAAATTGCTCCTATATAGTTAGTTGTACTAACTATATTTCGTGCACCCGCAATCCACTGCTGAGGAGGGGTAAAGGGTTGGGGGGTCTCTACCCTGCCCCCTTTTCATGTTTTCCACTCTTGTTTTGGGCTCTCTTGTGCCTCAGTTCTCCTGAAAAACAAGATGGTGGCCAACACTTCCTGGTTTGGACAGTTTGGAATGTTGACAGTCGACTGCCAGCCAATCAGAAACTCGCTCGCGCACGTAAGGGTACGCGCACGTACGCGTACGTTACGCGTACCGTACGCGTATGGTGCGCTTACGGTGAGCGCATATAGATATATAATTTGCTCAAATTCAATTTTCTCAACAACTACTGGAGGGATTTTCACCAAATATAGAAAAGGCACTACTGCATACCTGTCCCTACCATTTTGCCAAGTTTGGTGTAATTCCGTACAGCCGTTCGGGCTGTAGCCGTGTCTAAAGGTCCCATAGAAAATGCCATTTGAAAAATTTCAAATTCAATTTTCTCAAGAACTACTGGAGGGATTTTCACCAAACATAGCAAAGGCACATCTGCATACCAGGCCCTACCATTTTGCCAAGTTTGGTGTAATTCCATTCAGCCGTTCGAGCTGTAGCCGTGTCTAAAGGTCCCAATGGAAATTAACATGGGGAAAACACGTTTTGGGACCCCCCTTCCGGCCCCCGCTTGACGAATCCCCCCGAAACTTTCAGGGAAGGAGCGGAGGGGAGCTGGCCAGAATTCTGGAAAATTACACACAGAATCCTCAATCGGCGCCAAAGTTATTCCCAATAGAATGTTGAGCGCATATAGATATATAATTTGCTCAAATTCAATTTTCCCAAGAACTACTGGAGGGATTTTCACCAAACATAGCAAAGGCACATCTGCATACCAGGCCCTACCATTTTGCCAAGTTTGGTGTAATTCCATTCAGCCGTTCGGGCTGTAGCCGTGTCTCAAGTCCCTATTTATTTAGTTATTTATTTTATATTCTTCTATAGCGCATGAATAGACCACCGGAAGGGTATCTCCGCGCTTTGCCAGTGAGATTAGCCTCAGATGGTAATGAAGAGGTGAATGGTGCGTTTTGAGAGAGGGGGATCAGTTACTGGGGAATAAATGTGTTTTTAGGACCTTACGAAAGGTCAGATGGTTGGTCAGTGTTCTCATCTCAAGGGGTAGGGAGTTCCAAAGCTTTGGTCCAAGATGGGCCAGGGCTCGCCCTCCTTGTCTGGCCTTTTTTATTCCAGGCACCTGCAGAAGCTGCTGGTTACCAGAGCGCAGGGTTCGCCCAGGGGCGTAAGGCAGGAAGATGTTGGTCAGATATTTAGGGCCTTTGCCTATCACACTTTTGTGGATTGTGCATAAGGTCTTAAAATGCACTCGCTTCCTCACTGGTAACCAATGGAGTTTAGTCAGCAGTGGGAGGGAGGGAGTCCTGGGGGGGGCGTTGAGGACTATCCTTGCTGCCGTGTTTTGGATTACCTGCAGTTTTTTGAGCTGCCCTTCATTTGCTCCCAAAAGAAGGCCATTGCAGTAATCCACTCTGCTGATAACTAGTGCCTGCACTAGTGTTTTTCTATGGCAGTCTGGCAGGTAGGGAAACACTCTCCTTAGCATTCCGATGGCTCGGAAGCAGGTACTCGCCACCTGGTTTACGTGGTCCTTGTAAGTAAGTGTTTGGTCTATTAACACTCCTAGATTTCTCACTGTGTTTTTGGGACTAGGAACAGGACCTAATTCCAGGGGCCACCAGTCCGGTGTCCAATGTGTTACTGCTTGTCCAAACAGCATGACCTCCGTTTTTCCTATATTGCATTGGAGACAGTTTGCTGACATCCAAGCAGATATTGCTCTCATTCCCTCTGCGAAAGATTTTTTTATCGCAGGTGTCAGTTCTTTAAAGGGAAAGAGGAGTTGGGTGTCGTCAGCGTACGACACGGGTGTAAACCCAAATGATCTTGCTAGGTTGGCTAGGGGAGCCACATACACGTTGAAAAGTGTAGGGCTTAAGCAAGAGCACTGTGGCACTCCGTTATTGAGCTCCCTGTGAATGGATTTGTGGGAGCCCAGCCTAACCTCTTGAGAGCGTCCTGACAGAAAGCTTTCCATCCAAGCCAGTGCAGTACCCTCCAGACCTACGTCTTTTAGTCGCTCAAGAAGCACTTTGTGAGACACCGTATCGAAAGCGGCGGAGAGATCCAGCAGCACCAGAATCATAGAATTGCCCCCATCCAGTGCCATTCTGATGTTATTGGGCACTGTTTGGAGGGCAGATTCGGTGCTGTGGTTTGGCCTGAAACCAGATTGGGAGTAGTCCAGGCCCTCCGTCGCTTCTAGATGTTGTGATAGGTAGGTGTTCACATGCTTCTCGGCTATCTTACTGATGTATGGTAAGAGTGAAATAGGACGCAGGTTGGAAAGGTCGGTCCATGGGGAAGCAGCTTTCTTGCCTATTGGGTTTACCACCGCCCTCTTCCAGTCTGCTGGGACTTGTCCTTTTGTAAGAGATGTGTTAATTACATTCTGTATGAAGGGGCCCAGGAGAGGGATCAGGGGGGGAACCATCTTAGCAGGGAGGAGGTCGTTTGGAGACCCTGATTTGATGTGAGTAATGAGATGAGGGAGATCTGCACTTTCAATGAGGGGGAAGTGTGATATGGGACTTGCACTGTTTTTGTCTTTAGGCGGGTTTAGAGGTGTGATCCTGTTAGTGCCATTCATACTATTATTGGCAGCCACTATTTTTTCGTATATAGTATTAATTTTACTCTCAAAGAAGGACGATATCTCGTAGCATAAGGTCTGTGAGAACTCCTCCGAGCTTTCACATGCGGCGGGTTTTACAAAGTTTTGGAGGATTTTAAAAAGCTCCTTAGGACAGTTAGTGGCTTCTTCTAGTTGTTGCAGAAGACGATTTTTCCTAGCCTGTCTGAAGTTTTTATAGTATTGAGATTGAGCATGATGGAAGACCGCTCTTGTTTCATCGGTCTTATGCTTCCTCCATTTTTTTTCGGCTTGCCTACATTTTTGTTTTTCCTCCCTTAACTCCTGAGTATACCAACTTTCTTGTTTGGAGGCGGGATACTCTTTGTATAGTTTTAGGGGGGCCAAAGTGTCAATGGCTAGCTTGATTGAGCCTGTGAACTTTGCCAGTGCTACATCTACTGTATCTTCTGCTAATATGGTGGGTTGTACCCAAATTTCCTGTAAATTGCTTAGGGAAATTTTGTGCCATTGACGGCGCGAAGTAGGAAGGGAGGGTCCTTTATTTACCGGTCTTTTGGGAGTTGAGAGTATAATTTCTAGAAGGAAGTGGTCTGTCCATAAAATCTCTCTAGCTGGAAGACAAATGACCTTGGAACAGTTGGAGAGAACAAGGTCTAACGTGTGGCCACCATTGTGCGTGGGTCCAGTGTTTTTTATCTCTAGACCCACGTTTAACAAGTCAGTGATTAGGGAATAGGATTCAGGTAAGGCTGGTATGTCTACATGAATATTAAAATCCCCTAGAAGAATAAAGTCTTCATTGGATTTGAGTTGGGGAGCTAGCAATTCTTGGAGAAGGAGGGGGAAATCAGGGTTTGGTCCTGGTGGGCGGTAAACAAGGGCTCCTTTCCAGAAAGTATGGCTAGTGAGGACAATTTTAAAAAACATTATTTCTAGCTGTAGACTTTGGTATTGTGAAAATATGGTGACCTTTAAATCATCCTTGTGTATGATTGCTAGGCCACCGCCTGTCTTCCCTTCTCTCTCTAGATGTTTCAGTTTGTATCCGATTGGGATCCCCATTGTTACAGCTGTGATGGTGTGGGGCTTCATCCAAGTTTCAGTGATGAAACATATGTCTGGTTGGATAGAGTTTACCAGGTCCCATACCTCATGTTGATGTTTAGGCAGGGATCGTACATTTAGGAGGAAGGCCTTCAGACCTGTAACAGGGGCTTCTGCTTTGGACGGGACGTTGTTACTGAGCAGTCGGTGATGACATTCGAAACATGAGAGGGCTCCTTCTACGGTGTGCCATGGTATTTTAGTACCACATGCAGTCTGTGGTTTTAAGTCTAGTAGGGCGTGGGTGGTGTAGGTGATACGATGTGGACAAATACCTAGTCGTGGCAAGATGGAGGGCGCAATGTCCCTGGCCCCTATGCCCCGTCCTGTCGTGGACGGGCGCAGACGGGCAGCTCTTTGGCGGGTCTTCGGCGGGGCTGCGCGCGATCGCTGCGCGCTCAGGAAGGCGCGAGGGCTATATAGCGCTGTGTGGATCCACTAGAGCGCTAACCGCTCCCAGTGGACCAGGAAGTAAACAGGAAGTGAGTAAAAGAGCCTACCACCCCCTTGTAAGTGTGGGAGGCGGCAGCCTAGCGCTTTCACCAAGCGAGGATAGCTGGAAGCAGAGCTGCTTTTGAGTGAGTGCGTGGGTGCAAGTAATGCACTCCAATTTTAAAAAATCACACTATTACAAATCAGTGTATTTCATTTAAAATATTGCTACAGTTCAGTTTAAAATAGCTACCATCTCCTTGGTCGAGGCAACCGGCAAGCAGGTTGGAGACACTGCCACCGTCTCCTATGGAAATTAACATGGGGAAAACACGTTTTGGGACCCCCCTTTTTTTTCTCGGCCCCCGCTTAAGGAATCCCCCCAACACTTTCAGGGAAGGAGCGGAGCGAATCAATTTTAAGGAAAATTACACGCAGATTCCTCAATCGGCGCCAAAGTTAACATACAAATTATCTCAACTTTGATATTTTAATTCTGAACATTATGATTCTGAAAGTTGCTGCTTTAATGAACATTTGCAGCTAAATTAATTATTAGTGATGAATTATTAAATAAATGTAAAATAACAGGGTTAATTTTTTCATTATGATGCTGAGGCCTAAGTCATAGCGTGACACTGCTGTTTTGAAGTCCCTGTACATGGTTTTAGTCTCACAGGTGGGTGGCAAAATGCCCTGCTATATCCATAGTGGGTATTTGAAATATAGACCACATGCACAGTTTGTGTTCACTTACAATGAACTTACAAGAATTTAAATTTGCTAAGTAGTTTTGCCCAAAACGGTTTCTGTTTTTAGGAGAATAGTCACAACAAGAGGGCTTTTCAGCAGCCTCTCAATAGCAAAAATTACCCAAAAAGATTGAGGTTCCTATAGTCATCCAGGAATTTCCTGAAGAAATAAGTTGACATTTAAAGACTTACATGGTAGAGTGCTGGAAATCTATGTTGTCTTCATATTCACACTAGATTTAATTGCCTACTTTTGCTGGTATTTGACTTTGTGCACTGAAACACTTGTCAGTGCTACAGTGTGCATGCTCTTTCCTTAAAACTATAATGTACATTTGGTTTTACCAAGTTGGTTAAGTCCCAGTTAGGCCATTGCATTTAGTGCAGAAAATGCATCAGAGGTTCAGAATGTAAAAGTCATATGTTGTATGCAGTATGTATTTACACCATTCTCATATATCACACTAATGAATGGCACCAGCGATTCCCACTGTTCTCTGTGTGGGCTAACACATTAAGGGGCCGATTCAGATCTGGGTCGGAAATCACTCTGACCGAGCCGGATCCGGGGTGTTTTCCGACCGATCCGTACTCCTGCAGTCCGACCGAGTGCGTACGATGCGGCCGTATGCTGTCGGACTCGTTTTGGTCGGACTCCCATTGAAGTCAATGGGAGCCGGTCGTACAACGTGTACAATCAAAGTTGTATTCCAGTTATTTTTAAAAATCTAATTAACTGATTAAAGTACATTTTAAATACCTTTAGAGGAAAACAACTTTAGAAGTGTGCTCCCTAAGAGTAAACTGTTTTCCTTGCATCAATACTACAGAGACAGAATACATTGTCTCCTCCTGGAAGATGATTGCTTGCTCTCTAGTATCAGTAAGGTAGGGGTGGCGTTGACAGTGACCTCTTAGCAAGGACTATCCAAGCGCGAGAGGGACTTTACCAGCTGGCTACACAACGGACAACTTCCACTGTTGCTCTTTGAAGTGGAAAGGCTGCCAGTAGCAGCAAATATTGATTCCACAGCTGCCTTAGACTTTTTGAATGTGTCCCCAGGAGGAAGGACGATCTGTTCTAGGAAAGAAACTAAGAAAGGATGTCCTGAAAAGGAAGGTGGGGTTATTGTTACAAAGCAGCCATGATCGACTAAATGAGTTGAGAAACCCCTGGCTAGTGCACAGGATATACCTGGCACATCACTAGCACATCCTCTGAGCATTCCTAGACCTGGGTAAAAAACTTGAAGAAGGAAGACACAGCTTCAGAGCTAGAAGTACAAGATAGAAGAACCCCTGACTCCTGCTGGCACTCAGGGACTGAAACGTCATTGCATAAGTCAGTTGGTTGGCTAGTTTAGTTTGTTATCTGCAGCGAGGACACAAAATATAGAAGGTCTGTAAATTCCAAGAAAGCCAGCTGTGGCCCCATGGTTGGGGCTGTGGGGCGGGGGGGGGGGGGGGGAGAATTTCAACATACGATGATGAGGAAAAATAATTATTTATTTAGTTTTCCCTCATCGGTCGAAATTCCGCCCCGCCCCCACCCCACCCCAAAGGCGCCACTGCTCTTACCTGCACGGGCCGCGGCTGTAGAAAACCCATGTACTAACTGTGGAATGGACCCTGCAGGATCATTGCGAGCAGGTGGAGAAATTTGGTACTCATCCACATCTGGGGAGCATGACTAGATGCTGAGGCTTCCCCAGGGAGACTGCACTCCGAGCAGTCAATCAAACTAGGTTTGTCCCTCACTTTGCTTTTTGCCACAGCTTGAAATAGCAAAACATTTTGCAATGGTGTGAAATTGTTTCACTGAGAGCTTGAGGGGAAGTAATCTGATCTTCTGGAACCATGCTTAACAACACCATCAAACCTTACCATACTGGAGGATTTTCAAGAAACAAAAAGGTGACTAAGTCCAAAGATAAAAATGTTAAATTGGAAAAAGGTGGCATATCTACCCCTGTAGCGAAGCAACCTCAACAGGAACAGAATCCCGCGTTGACCTGCTCTAACCCTTCAGTGCCAGAATCAATAGCTTCCACAGAAGCGTAATGACAATGTATTCAACTTTTTAGAAACCTGGAGCTTCAAACCCTAGATAACGTTAGAAAATAAAAAGCAGTGTACGATATGTGTCACAGTAGACGTGCAGAGCTTCTTCACACTAACCTGCCTGACTGGCATCAGCATCCAGATCTTTACATTAATTCACAAAAGTCTCACAGGGTTCAGAGAAATCTCTCGCGAACGCAAAATAATTCAGAGGAAATAATTCAGCCGGGTAGGTAGACAAAACAATCTAATCATAAAGTGAACAAATGTCAATGTGGACTACTTGAGCGTCCAATAAGTGCAGCTCAATCGATAGGTTTTCATATGTTCGGTCTAAGAATAGACGAGTTCAGAATGGATGTCAAATACTCTTAGGCACTGCTGTCATGACATTTGTGCACGTGGAAATTTCAAGTACAAAGGCCAATTTCAACCTGTGAGCAGGTAGCCTTTAACCTTAGTGTGATTGAAAGAAAATAATGTCCCGCCATAATAAGAGACCAGTCGTACATAGCAAGCACTTTACTGCATGTTTTGTGATACGAATTCGGTATTATTTTGTTGTTTTGCAAACTCTCAAGTCAACTTGCTTAAAGAATATTAAATAGACAGGTCAGTGTTTGTGACCCTTATGACTGGCTACGGACACACGGATGATGGCCTGCAGGGATCAGCAGGCCGCATCCTTCATTTTCACTGCCAAATAACAAACTGTTATTATTATTATTATTATTATTAAAGGCTTTTATATCGCGCTCTATTACTAAAAAAATAGTATCCTGGCGCGTTGAAGGCAGAGCAGACTAGGTGGGCATAAATATCTAGGATTACAGGGAGAGGGGAGGTTTAGGCTATAATATTAAAAAGATGGGTTTTTAGATTCTTCTTAAAGGAGCAGAGAGTCGGTGCAGTTTTTAGATAGAGAGGTAAAGTATTCCAAGATTTCGCTGCTCTCACTGAAATCGATTGACCGCCAAGTCTGCAATATTTGAATTTGGGGACAACCATTTGGCACAGATTGGCCGAGCGCAAAGGGCGATTGGGAATGTACAGGGAGAACCTATTTCTCAAGTAGACAGGACCAGTGTGATGGATGGCCCGATACGCCAGCACTAGGATTTTAAACAAAATCCTGTGGGCAACAGGGAGCCAGTGCAACGCGCGGAGAAGAGGTCGGGCACTGGAACGCCTTGGGACATTGAACAGAAGTCTGGCGGCGGCGTTCTGAATAACCTGAAGGCGATGAATCAGGTAAGCCGGAAGGCCAGAGAACAGTCCATTAGCGTAATCTAACCGAGAGAGTACCAGTGCCCGAATGACAGTCTCTTTAGCTTCTTTCGGTAATAGGGGGAAAAACCTGCGCACAGTTTTTAAGGTAAAAAAACAGACTCCAGTGACTTTATTTATATGGTCTTCAAACTTAAGGTTCTTACCGAACCAGACCCCCAAATTCTTCACTGGGCCCAAAGCAGCTTTTGGAGGGGGTAGGTCGGTAGGCCAAAGACGGTCACTAAAGTCCTCAGGGAAAGAACCATATAGTAGGATCTCGGATTTGCTTTCGTTACATTTTAACTGGGCATTAGCTAACCATTGGAAGACAGAAGATAGGCATGATTGGGCCGCCGACGTATCTAAATTGTCTTTGGGCCAAGTAAACAACAATTGCGTATCGTCGGCGTACGCCATAATTTTTGCCCCTAACTGTTCAGCCAGGTAGATCAGAGGGGTAAGGTAAATATTGAAAAGCAGAGGGCTTAGCATAGACCCCTGAGGAACACCAGTAGAAAGCAATTTAGGAGTGGAAGCAAAGGGGGGCAACCAAACTTGTTGCGTGCGATTATTTAAAAAAGAAGTCAGCCAGTCAAATACGGAGCCAGTAATACCTATATCGGCTAGTCTGGAGAGTAGAAGAGAGTGAGGCACCATATCGAAGGCAGCAGAGAGGTCCAATAAAATCAAAGCCGCTCTGCCGCCCCCGTCAAGACACTCCCGAATAGCCTCCGATATTTCGACTAAAGCCGTCTCTGTGCTGTAGGCTGCCCTAAAGCCAGACTGAGCTGGATGAAGGGCCTCCGTAGATTCCACGAATTTCTCTAGTTGACTAAAAACAATCTTTTTGCATACTTTTGCAAGCGCTGGCAGCAAAGATATTGGTCGAAAATTGGACGGGGTGGCCGGATCAAGTCCATTTTTTTTTATTAGTGGGAGCAGTTTTGCTTGTTTCCAACAGTCCGGGACAGTAGCTGAGTGGAGCGAGAGGTTAATAATTTGAGTTACCTCATTTCCCACCGATTCAGCTACACCCGCAAGTACTCTGGCCGGACATGGGTCAGAGGGAGATCCGGATTTTAAGGCAGCAACAATAGCAGTAATATCCGAAACTAGTTGAGGGGTAAAGTTGGCCAATTGGGCAGTGCGACTGGGCATTATAGGAAGCGAGGTTGTTAAAAAAGAAGAGGGGCCATTACAAACATTTTGCAAGTCCACCTGAATTTTGGCAATTTTTTCAACGAAGAACTCAGATAGTTCTTCGCACCATTCTTCTGAGGCGGACAGCAAAGGTTTTGAGGCACAGGGGGATACGAAGCTATTGACAATCGCGAATATTTCCTTGCTATTGTTATTAGCTTTGCTGATGCGCCCTGCGTAGTAGCTACTTTTGGCAGATCTGATGGCTGCATAATACTTTTTCTGTGCAGTCCGCAGATCCTTTTTCGCCTCAGGCAAGTAAGCTAGTCTCCATAACCTTTCCAGCTTTTTACAGCCTGATTTAAGGTCTCGGAGAGCGGGACAAAACCAAGGTTTAGAAGGGGTAGCGCGAAGTCTACAGACCCGGCTGCTCTTAATTGTTGCAACAGTCGCACGCTCCACACATAAGTTAAATGCGCAGGCTGCAGCGTCAATGTCGGGAGGGAGCGATGGACGAGAAGCAGCAAGACCAGCTGAAAGAGTGTTTAAATTGATCTTCGGTGTGTGGGCAATTTGGGGTTGGGTCGCAGTAGAGAGCAACAGAGGCCAAGTGAATCTGATGAGCTCATGGTCAGACCAAGGTACTGGCTCAGGGTGGGCCATGTTGATGTCAAAATTTGTACATACCAGATCCAAAATATGGCCGCCCAAATGGGTTGGAGCGACCACCCATTGTTTTAGTTGGGCCATAGAGAGAACTTCTGAGAGGCGAGCTGCCTCTGGAAGATCCGGGCAGTCGACATGAATGTTAAAATCCCCCAGAAGGAGGTACCTGGAATGACGCAAAATCCTAGGAACTATAACTTCTTCCAGGACCTGTACAAAATTGCCGATATAGCCAGGAGGACGGTAAACCAGTGTGCCACCAATGGATGAGTGGGCATTGAATTTCAGAGAGAAATGTAGCAGCTCCGCCTCAGCCAGTTGTTCCTGGGGGTCAGAGGAGAAAATCCACTGTTCTCTGAAAACAACCGCGGTGCCGCCACCTCTACCCAGAGGGCGGTCCGACCTGTTGATTTTGAATCCACGTGGAATAGCAAGTTCCACAGAAGGGGCACATGTATCATTGAGCCAAGTTTCCGTAATAAATAGTAAGTCCAACTGATTGTCACTCAGCAGCTCAAAGATATCTGCAGCGTGTTTGACCAATGACCTCGCATTGATCAAGCCGGCCTTCACCAGTGAGGTATCAGTTGGATTGAAAGGCGGGCGGGTAAGGATGGGCCGAAAACGGAAGTGGCACACCTGGCAGATCAGGGACGCACTGTTATCCACGTCCCATGCAGCATCACACATACAGGGGGTGCCTTTCAGCGACATTAGATGCCCGGGTGCATACCGTATAAGGTTACTGGGGGGCCGTCGAGGAGTGTCTGGAGAATGGTTGGCCCTGGGCCCGTCCGAGGCACGGACGGGCACAGACGGGCCCTCCTTTGGCGCTCCTTCGGCGCGCAGACGGCGCGCCCGCAGCGCGTGACCGCTGCTCGTCTTAGAGTGCATTTTTATTTGTACCCACAGCCCCTCCCTCCGCTGGACCGCTAACTCGGGTCCAGCCGGGTCTGAGCCTGACTTAAGATGGCGCCCGTCTAGCCCTCCACATCAATCGGCACCTGGGAGCCGCGGTGGACCGGGGCACAGGGAAACCAAGTCTGAAGCACAGTAAGGGTAACAATATTAAAAAGATTTTTTTAAAAAGCACAAAAGTTAATTACAAACAATTCATAAAATCGAAGTGCAAGTAATCTCAGAGACTCGGTAATTTCGTGGGGACCGGCGGAGAGCAGAGGAGAGCCCTCGCAATCTGCTCGCCTTCACTGAGCGCTATTTCGAGGTGCTGCCACCGCCTCCAGCAAACGCCCGGCCCAGCCTGCTCCAAATCTATTTGTACCCACAGCCCCTCCCTCCGCTGGACCGCTAACTCGGGTCCAGCCGGGTCTGAGCCTGACTTAAGATGGCGCCCGTCTAGCCCTCCACATCAATCGGCACCTGGGAGCCGCGGTGGACCGGGGCACAGGGAAACCAAGTCTGAAGCACAGTAAGGGTAACAATATTAAAAAGATTTTTTTAAAAAGCACAAAAGTTAATTACAAACAATTCATAAAATCGAAGTGCAAGTAATCTCAGAGACTCGGTAATTTAGTGGGGACCGGCGGAGAGCAGAGGAGAGCCCTCGCAATCTGCTCGCCTTCACTGAGCGCTATTTCGAGGTGCTGCCACCGCCTCCAGCAAACGCAGTATACGTTTCTGAAGAAAACTGGTGTTGCTTTAAGAAATACAGCCTGTTTAAGAAGACAAGTGGGGTAGCAGCAGAGGTCCCCCAGACTCTCCCGGAGGATGTTAAATAAAATACCCCAAGGCAAAACTGTCCAAATATGGCTTCGCTTTACAAATGGGTCACTACCTCCAGCAGTTACTACTGTCAGGGCAATTTTGAATGATTGCAAACCCAATTTTGTGATTCAGAAATTCTTTTTTCAAAGTAGCAAAAGGGGTTAAGTACATTTAAAATTAGCATTTTGAGGTCAAAACCCCTGTGATTTTGCCAATCACAGTCTTTGTAAAGATTGTACTACTGAATATCGGCAACAACAATATTGTGGTATAAGAATATTGGGGATAGATTTTCAATGGAAAAATAACAAATGGTAAGTACATTTCAGAAGTATAGATTTACTATTATTTACCCTACATCTACATACCTTGAAGATGTATGTACTGTCAAGGTACTTATATGTGGATTTATAGAAAACCAGACTTGCTTACCTGTCAATATATATATATATATATATATATATATATATATATATATATATATATATATATATATATATATATATATATATATATATATATATATATATATATATATATTCTTTCAATAGTTTGTCCTCAATATTCTGCCCTACTCCTATAGTGGGTTGGATATGGCCACAAGTGCTTTCAAAATTGATTATTTCAAGTGTTGACTGTCCTACTGTGCATATAAGATAACATTAATATGGTGTTTTGAACAAACCTAAAGTAATAATGTAATGCTCCTATACTCACTCGCTTACATTATTGACTTAATTTACTAATTCAAATGTTGGCCATATGTCCTCTATGAGTTATGATATTATTGGCATGTAATTTTATGCACAATCTTGACCCCTCCCCTCTTACGTTCTGTACTTCGCTTGTGCTTAATGAGATAAATTCTACCAAACTAATATGATTAGTTTTGGCAAGCACTCTGTCTTCTACTTATTTGCGTTCTTGCACCGTCCTTATGCTTGTGTTCTGTGCATGAAAAGTCAATAAAGAATACTTGAAATACATTTTAAAAAATCTCAGCAGGTTTAATTAACACTCATTTTCACTGCCGAATACAATCTAGATTAGGGAAACAATTTCAAAGCCAGAAAAACCATATGCATAGACCGTCATTTATATTTATGAATTATCACACTGTAAGTTTAGCAATCAGACTAAGCATGAATATGAGAACATAGGTAGTTATATGTTTTGAAAAACAGTATCAAACAGGGACTAAATCAGTAAAGTCCAGTGTAGGTCTAGAAGATCTCGATTCATGCCGGAAAAAATGTAAAGGTCTTATTTAGAGTTTGGTGGATGCAAGGCATAGTCCTACAAGGGATATATACAAACCACATATTCTAAATAGGGACAATCTTACATCCACCTTTTTCTGGTGATGTCCTGCATTTAATAAACTCTAAATAGACCCTAATTTACATAGTAAGCGACTATCCTAAACACTTGGCATAATTGTGGCAATCTTGCATTTTCTTTGGACAATTCAAACAAGATTTGTAAAGTCTGAGATGGTAGCCTGGTATATGCTGCCCACTAATGACCCCGTTCCGTGCTGCGCGGATCTTCGTGCTGTGCGGGCGTTTTATTGAGTGGGCGGGGTTTGGATGGCCCCCGGCCATCTTACGCACACACCCACCGTGACTTCAGACAGCCGGGGGCCATCCAAAGCACACAAGGGGTTAAAGTGGACACCCTGTACCAGACCACCCGATGTATGAGGTTAAAGATAACCTTTAGAAAGCTATCTTGGTGGTAACTGTGGAGATCAGCCCCCCAACTAGATGGAACCCGCCTCAGCACTCTGCTGTACGCCGACGACTTGATGTTTCTAAGTCATACAAAAATGGGCCTACAGAGGCTGCTCGATGAACTGCTTCCTTACACTACAAGAAACTCCTTAGAACTGAATCTGTTAAAAACTGAAACAATATCTTTTGGGAAGCAAAAGAAGCCATACGGAGGGTGGTAATAATGCAAAACTCGAATAAACATCATACTACAAATACTTGGGTATATTTTTAGACCGTAGATGCTCATTCGTCAAACAAAAAGAAACATTAAGGACCAAAGCCCAGTCACTAGAGGCCGCTGCCAGGAAACTGTCAAAACAGCTACTTGGCCCAAGCCTAACCCCCATGTTGAAAGTGATCAAGGTGAGGATAATCAACTCTCTAGTACGGGCATGAGATCAACGAGTACTTTACTAAACAAATTAACAACCAAAATTTTTAAAAGTGCCTTTCGTCTGCCAAAATCAGCTTTGCCAGCCCAAGTGCGATTTAAGCTGGACCTATTGGATCATCACGGCGTAGAGGCTGATGCGTTTTTAAAGTTCTGCAATAGAATGCGCCATGCAAGGGAGGGCTCCCTGGAGGCCAGACTTTGGCAAGATCTAGCAAAATATCAGACCAACCAGAACTTGTGGGACACCCCCGCGCCGCACGGCCACCAGCTGCTGCGTGTGCCCCCAGTGCCTGCCTCTGCCCCAGCGCCGTCCTCGCTGCCGCCTGTGCGCTCCCCGTTGGTTTTTGCCCGTTTTGTCAATAATTTGTGCTTGTTTTTTCTTTCTGTGCCCGAGATCGTGTTTCCACTGTTTTTGCCCGTTTTGTCAATTATTTGTGCTTGTTTTTCTTTCTGTGCCCGAGATCGTGTTTCCACTGTTTTTGCCCGTTTTGTCAATTATTTGTGCTTGTTTTTCTTTCTGTGCCCGAGATCGTGTTTCCACTGTTTTTTCCCCGTTTTTGTCCTGTATTAATGCCTGTTTTTGTGTGACGTTTTTTCTCCGTGTTTTTTTTACCTCCTTTGTGCCTGCCCGCCTACCTCGCCGCTCTCCCTCCCCGCTCCCGCTTCCCGCCACCGCCATCAGCCCCGCCCCTTTCTCTTCTGTACCCTCCCCGCTCCCGCCTCCCAGCTGCTCCGCCCACCCGCGCACTTCGCCTTAAATGGCGACCGTGCGAACGCGCAGCGGTCACGCGCAGCGGGCGCGCCGTTTGTGCGCCGAAGGCGCGCCAAAGGTAAGCCCGTCTGCGCCCGTCCGCGACCGGATCGCGACCAGCGCCAGGACCCCTGGCCCCCGAAGACCCCGACCTACCCGCCTGACGTACTCCGCCGCCACCCTCAACGCACTCAACACCGGCCGACTCCCAGAATGCCACCTAGCCGCTCCACGAGGCACACACGGACCTTTCAGCTGCCACACCTGCAAGTTCTCCTGCACCCGGACCAGCCTCGCACCAGCGCCCGCCAAGTCGAACACCAGCAGCACCCACCTCAAGTGCATCCTGCTCAACACCCGCTCCGTCCACAGACACGCCATCGAACTCTGGAACCTCCTAGACGCCACAGCCCCTGACGTTGCCTTCCTCACGGAGACCTGGATGAACGCCTCTTCAGCTCCCGACATCGCCATCGCTATCCCAGAGGGCTACAAGATCGTCCGGAGGGACCGAAACGCCAACCAGATGGGAGGAGGCATCGCCATCATCCACAGGAGCACCATCCGTCTCACGACAAGCACCGACAACACCCTGACCAGCGCCGAACACCTGCACTTCCAGATCCACACCAACCCGAACACCACCCTCAGAGGAACCCTGATCTACCGACCCCCTGGACCACGCACGCAATTCAGCGAGGACATCGCCGACTTCGTCAGCCCGCACGCCCTCCCCTCTGCTGACTACATCCTCCTGGGAGACCTCAACTTTCACCTGGAGAACAACAACGACCACAACACCAGCACCCTGCTCGACAACCTCGCCAACCTGGGACTCAAGCAACTGGTGTCCACCCCCACCCACCTCGCCGGACACACACTCGACGCAGTCTTCTCTTCCAGCACAGACATCGACTTCAGCCACGCCACAGAGCTTCAATGGACGGACCACAGCTGCGTCCACTTCACCTTCAAGAGAACGACGACCCACCACCACCAGGAACAGACCGCCCGCAGAAGCTGGAACAAGATCACAGCAGACCAGCTCGCCACCTCCCTGAGCCAGCACCCTCCTGCCAGCTCAGCAAACCCCAGCCAGGCCGCAGACAACCTCACGAAGTGGATCAACAACTGCGCGGACGAACTCGCCCCACTGAGGACCCCGCCCAGCAGACCCGGCAGCAAGAAGGCCCCATGGTTCACCGACGAACTCAAGAGCTCCAAGAAGAACTGCCGAGCCCTCGAGAAAGTCTGGAAAAGGGAACCGACACCGGACAACAGGACCTCCTTCAAACTTGCCACCCGGAAGCACCACCAGCTGATCCGCGCCGCCAAGAAAACAGCTTTCAAGGACCGGTTGGACAACAACGCACACAACTGCAAGGAACTCTTCAACATCGTGAAAGAGCTTTCCAACCCCAGCGCAGGAAACAACGACATCACCCCATCGCAAGACCTCTGCAACTCCCTCGCTTCATACTTCCACAACAAGATCGCGGACATACACAACAGCTTCAACAACCAACCAACGCACACCATGACCGAACAACCACCCCCCACCACCACCCTCCACGCCTGGACCCCGATCAGCACCGAAGACACCATCCGCACGATGAACTCCATCCACTCCGGATCACCGACCGACCCCTGCCCTCACCACGTCTTCAACAAGGCCGACACTGTCATCGCACCCCACCTGCGAGACATCATCAACACATCCTTCGACACCGCCACCTTCCCCGAGAGCTGGAAGCACGCCGAACTCAGCGCTCTTCTCAAAAAACCCACAGCGGACCCCACCGAACTCAAGAATTACCGCCCCATCTCGCTCCTCCCGTTTCCAGCCAAAGTCATCGAGAAGACCGTCAACAAGCAGATGGCCGCCTTCCTCGAGACGAACGGATCCCTCGACCCCTCACAGTCCGGCTTCCGAGCCAACCACAGCACAGAAACCGCCCTCATCGCCGCCACCGATGACATCCGAGCCCTGATGGACAATGGAGAAACAGCGGCCCTCATCCTCCTAGACCTCTCCGCGGCATTCGACACGGTCTGCCACCGCACCCTAGTACGGCGCCTCAGCAACATCGGCATCCAGGACAAGGCGCTGGAATGGATCGTCTCCTTCCTCGACGGAAGAACACAGAGAGTCCGCCTTCCACCGTACAAGTCAGAGGCCTCCGAAGTCATCTGCGGCGTCCCCCAAGGATCATCTCTGAGCCCCACCCTCTTCAACGTCTACATGAGCCCCCTCGCGGCCATCGTACGCAAACACAACCTCAGCATAATCTCCTACGCCGACGACACCCAGCTGATCCTCTCCCTGACCAACGACCCCGCCGCCGCCAGAGCCAACCTGCACGAAGGGATGAAAGAGGTAGCCGAGTGGATGACGACCAGCCGCCTGAAACTGAACTCGGACAAGACGGAGGTCCTCATCCTGGGCTCCTCACCCTCCGCCTGGGACGACTCCTGGTGGCCTCCCGCCCTGGGCACCGCACCCAAACCGACAGACCATGCACGAAACCTGGGCGTCATCCTGGACTCCTCCCTCTCCATGACCAGGCAGGTCAACAACGTCTCCTCGGCGTGCTTCAACATCCTACGCATGCTAAGGAAGATCTTCTGGTGGATCCCCACCGAGACCAGGAAGACCGTCACCCAGGCCCTCGTCACCAGCCGACTGGACTACGGCAACGCACTCTACGCCGGTACCACCGCCAAGCTCCAGAAGAGACTCCAGCGGATCCAGAACGCCTCAGCCAGACTCATCCTCGACATCCCACGAACCAGCCACATCTCCGAACATCTGAGAGACCTTCACTGGCTCCCCGTCAACAAAAGAATCACCTTCCGCCTCCCCACCCACGCACACAAAGCCCTACACGACCAAGGCCCGAGCTACCTCAACAGCCGAGTCAACTTCTACGCTCCCAAACGCCACCTCCGATCAGCCAACCACGCCCTCGCCGCCGTCCCCCGCATCCGAAGAGCGACTACAGGAGGAAGGTCCTTCTCCTACCTGGCCGCCAAGACCTGGAACTCCCTCCCGACCGACCTGCGCCTGACCCAAGACCACCTCTCCTTCAGGAAGAAGCTGAAGACCTGGCTGTTCGAGCAGTAGCGGCACCCCCCCCCCCCCCCCCCCCCCAGCGCCTTGAGACCCT
Organism: Lissotriton vulgaris; assembly: GCF_964263255.1. Lineage (NCBI taxonomy): Eukaryota > Metazoa > Chordata > Amphibia > Caudata > Salamandridae > Lissotriton > Lissotriton vulgaris. The sequence continues at coordinate 1,508,105,821 of NC_141691.1, read as the reverse complement.
ACGGGTATGTAGCGCGCTTTACAAGTGTCATGATTGATTGAAGTATCGTCAACACCTGGAAAATAGCCTAAAATTTCTAGGAGTCAAAGATGTCTGGGCAACAAACCCCTCCCAGCCGGGGCTGAAGGCTGCCATCATGAAGAGTGTCAGATTGTGGTCTTTTCATTCAGACTGGGCAACCCTGTCAATGAGGAAACACGCCTGGGCAGTAATTTCCAATTTTAAACTAGGTTTTGAGCTGCCCCACTTACCAAGCACATTCGCACTTTACTGGAAACAAACGTTTTTAGCTCTGAGGATGGGTGATTGGCCTGTTTTAAAGACCCTGCCCGAATGACGCCGCTCAGGTAAAAGCATAGAATGCAGGATGTGCAGCTTTCACCCCAAATCAATGGAACACATAGTTTGTGTATGCCCCGCATGCTTACAGACAGACGGTAACTATTGCGGGGTGAATGGATCAGGCTCGGAGTTCGATCATGCCGCCAGGCCATAATAGCTGTCCTAAATCCTGAAAACATCAAGCTGAATATTGGGCTTGCCAAATTTGTCAACAAGGCGGCAAAACTGTTGGAAGACATTAGTGCCACCAAATCTCCTTCACTTCAGCAGGGCGGCAGCCAGTCTGCTGGCTCAATAACTGAACCCTAGACTGCTAATATTACCGATCTTTTCCTGGTCTCCCATGTAAACATTATCTGCCCACAATGCACTTGAAGGTCTTAAGTAATTTACAAGATCTGTATCTTTTAAAACCAGCTGTTTCTTTTTATAAACAAATTGTTAGTATTTTCTATTTGAAAATCATCTGTCTACAATGTTATTGTGGGTTTTTATTTAGCGGTCCTTTTCATGATTGAATCAAATACGTTTTAAATTGTAATGGTTTTAACCAAACAATAGTCTATATATTCAGTCTCTTCTACCCTCTACATGAGGTTAGAACACAACAAAGCATACAATACTGAATCAATAGAACAGTTGTAAGTAGCACAATACACAGCGGGTTCCAGTGCGAGACCGAACCATACACCAAAAAAATGGTATAACAATCACGACTTGACTAGACTTAGGGGCCCATTACGATGTCAAGCGGATTGCCCCCGCCAGGCTGGCGGTAGCCACTGCCATCCTGGCGGGGGCAATCTGCCCGACATCCACTCTCATTTTCCACGCCGCCATATTAGTATGGCGGGGAGACCTCGGCGGCTTTTCCGCTCCAGTCGCCTTGCGGCCGGGGCAGAAAAGGAATAATATGGTGGTGGTGTCTATCAGACACCACCAGCCATATTATGATGGGCCCAATCTGATGCCTTTCCGTGGTGTCGATGCCGCCACGGAAAGGCAAGCGGTCTTCACTCTGGGGGCCCCCTGCAGGCCCCCAGAGTGAAGGAGCGGTGGGGGTTCACACGGGGGGTACCTGTGGTACCCCCCAGCATTTGCATACACGAAGCAGCAGGCACCACGTGGTGCCTGCCGCTTTGTGTATGCAAATGCATGCTTGCATTTTTAACATTGTGGCGGGTGGTGCAGGGAGTACCGCCCACCACAATGTTAAAAATTAATGATATGCCCGCCACTGTGGCGGGTGCATCCTAATGCCAACATCGGGACCCCATTCCTAAAGGCGGGTGGTCCCTCTTTCCGATGGGATGGCGGGCGGGCAAAGTCCGCCCGCCATCCTAATGAGACCCTATGTGTCTAGAGCACGTAGATTCACTGGTACCTCAAGGAACCACCCACGGTAGTGACACAGGAAGCCCACAGAGAACGGGTGCAGTGAGGAAACACGACAGAGTGCTCCCTACAACTCTATAGGAAAGTCACGGTTGCAAAGTTACTGTTTAAGGACACTTCTAGGAGGACTTCAAGCTAACCCTTTGGAACATAAGAGGTCCTAGAGCCAACCCGCCAGTGAGTACCAAGGTACCAGCGTTACCTATCTCAGAGGAGCCGGGAGCATAGGGGTCAAGTGGTGTCGGAAACCTCAGTCATTTTCAATGGAGAGCTGCAAAGAAGTACTGCTGCTGTGAAGGTTGAAGAGTGTCCAGGGGAAACCGGGCCTGGATTCTCAGTGAGAGGAACCTGAAAGCAGAGGGGACAGAGTCTGGGACACTTCAGGTGACCAGAGGCTCGGTAGTCAAATGCCCACCGATGTCGGGTTCTTCAGGTGCAAAGAAGGGATGCTTGACTCTGCAGCCCTGGGGACCAGAAGACATCAAGGACAACCAGGATGTGGAGGTAAGCTGTCCCACAAAGGATGTTGATTGCTGAGGGGTCGATGTCCGGCTGGAGCACCAATAAGACTTCACAAATGCAAATTTTTGGCACTCTCAGAGTACCCCTACGCAGTCCCAATGCACTAAACCCTGACTGGGAGGTGGTCACACCTCCCTGTGACAGGATACTTATTGTCATGCCTTCCTCTGCTCGACCTTGGCTTAGCAGCAGGAGAGCAGAATCGTGTCTGTTGCTGGCAGCGTTCATTTTGTGCAACCTGGGTCGAGAAAGCTGGTACCGGGTAGACCGGTGACTCACAGTAGTGGTTTCAGAAGTGTGGAATCATACCTCCCACACCAGTTACTGGTGTGGAGGTATGATTCCAAGGTGTTTGACACCAAACACAACGTGTTTCTAAGCAGCCATTTTAAAGTTAACCTACATGTCCGGCTGCATCACAGACAACGCCGGAGAATGGACCCTGAAGGCTGCAGAGATGCTTTTCTCATGCAGGGGCACCCTCCCACGTAAAACCCAGCACCCTTCCTTCAGGATTGATAAGGTCTACCCTAGGGGTGACTGATAGGTTTTTAAGTGTAGTGATTTAGATAGCTATAGTGAACCCCTATCTAAGTAAGTGGTGCAAGCACCAGCTTACACAGATTGTTGTAGCTGATCTGTGGTGTCATTTTGAATGGTCTCTCATTGGTGGTATAATACATTCTTCAGCCTATGGGAGGCCTCTGGGGTACCTATGCCCTGGGTACATGGTGTACCATATACTAGTGACTGATAAGTGCAACCCATTATCCAATCTGGAGTGTAGCTAAAGTACACATATAGCAATTTAAGGGAGAAAGCAGATAGACTGGATAGCAGGATTCCAGTCAGACTAGTCCAAAAACAGTGAGACATCAGCAAAAAGTGGGAATAACCATAAGAAGCAGATACTACTTTCCTACCTAAAGTGCTGCTTATCACCCATGAGGTATTCAGGTACCTGGAGGGGGTGCTCCTGCTAAGGTGGCTTAGTCAAAGAACAAAGGGGCATATTAACAAGGGCTTTAAAAGCCAAAGAAGCAAAGATAAAATATTGCCCTATCAACAACAGGGTGCTAACATGCAATATCGCATGTTAGCACCCTTTTTTTCTACGCTTCCCTTTGCATCTCTAATGAGATGCAAAGTGGGCATTCCAGAGCAAAATAATAGGAGAAATGTCGCTAAGCGACATTTCTCCTATTATCAAGCTTCACGCTAACCCTGTTAGAGACAAAAAAAATACAGTTAACGCTGCTTTTTTTACTTCTGCTAATTTTCAGACTTAGCCATGTAATCCAATGGGAGGTGGATCACATGGCTAAGTCCACCATGGGCCATCAACAAGGATATCCCTATCCTTGTAGTTTTATCACTGCATTACCAGCGATAACCTCCCAAAATGCCGCTATCGCTGGATTTTTTATCGCCTAGGTGGTTAGTGTTGTTAATAACGCGGTAACCAGGCGATATTATCCAGCGATAGCCGGCGTTAACAAAATTTACCCTGTTCCTTTTTAATATGCCCCAAGGTTTTTAGGGCTTTTCTGAACTCCTGTAGAGTGGGTTCTGATCGGAGTTGGAGGGGCAGGCTGTTACAGGACTTGGCTGCCAGGAGTGAGAAGACGCAGCTGCTGCTCCTGTGAATGTGGGGCATATGGGCAGAGGGATGGAGAGAGTAGTTTTCGGGTGGGTTGGTGGAAGTTTATTCTGTGGTTGAAGTATGCTGGTTCTATGTTGTGGTATGGCTTTGTAGGCTTGGGTGAGCAGTTTGAACTGTCACCATTTGCTGATGGGGAGCCAGTGCAGAGATTTGAGGTGGGAGTTAATGTGGGTCTGCTTCAGGAGGTCAAGGATGAGCCTGGCTGTAGTGTTCTGGATGGTCTGGAGTCTGCTAAGTAGTTGTTAGGTCATTCCCACATAGAGGGAGTTGCTGTAGTCCAAGCGGCTGATGATGAGGGCCTGGGTGGCGGTGCGTCTGATGGGGAGCCACCTGAATATTGTCCTGAGCATGCACTAGGTGAGAAAGCAGGAGAACAAAACAGCATTTATCTGCTTCCTCATCGTGAACTTGCTGTTGAGTATAATTTAGAGGTTTTTTGCATGCTGTGTGGGTAAAGGACCAAGTTCTTTTGGCCAGCAGGAATCATCCCATGGGGAGTTGCAGCTCCAGAAGGTGACAATTTATTTTTTGTCGGTGTTTAGTTTGAGGCATCGGTTCTGCATGCAGCTTGCAATGCTGGTCATGAACCTGTCTAAGTTAGATTTGGTGTTAGTGGGGTCTGCGGATAGGGAGAGAATGAGCTGTGTGTCGTCTGATTAGGAGATGATGTTCATGCCATAAGATCTGAGCTGGGTGGCCAGAGGGGCCATGTGTGTGTTGAATAGGGTTGAGCTTAATGAGGATCCCTGTGGGATGCTACAGATGATGTTTTCTGGGTCCAAGGTATAAGGTGGGTGGTGGACACTTTGGGTTTCTCTGGACAGGAAGAACGTGATCTATTTGAGTGACTTCCCTTGGATCCCCATTTGGCGGTGTCCTCGTAGGAGAGTGTAGTGAAACCAAGTATTGAATGCTGCAGAGAGATCAAGGAGAATCAGGGTGGCCGTTTCCTCTCTTTCTAGGAGAGTCCTGATGTCATCTGTGGCTGTGATCAGGGCCGTTTTGGTACAGTGATTTGAGCAAAAACGGGTTTGAGATGGGTTGAGTAGGTTGTTGATTTCTAAGTTGGGTGGTGAGTTGGAGGTTTATTGCTTTTTCTAGCACTTTAACTAGAAATGGGAGCAAGGAGATTGGGCAGTAGATTTTTCAATCTTGGGGGTCTGCAGTGTTTTGTTGTTTGAGGGGCTCTACTTTGTTGGTGCAGTTGTTGATCCATGAGTTGAAATTTCCAACTGCTCCCTCGAGGGCGGTGTTGAAGGGTGGGACGCTGAGGTTGTTGATCCAGGTGTTTTCAGTTACTTTGCTCCAGCTCCTGTATGGGGAGCTGGGCTGGGTGGTGGGTGTGGTGGGGGTAGTTGTGATGTGTAAGTGGATGATGGAATGGTCGGACCATGGGTTTTCAGTGGTGAGATTCATTCGCTGCCTGAGAATATGGTGCCAGAGTTGTGCCAGCAATGTGCATGGAGGCTGAAGGTGTCCATGCTCTTGAGTAGGTTGGTTGTGTTGGTGTTGTTGGTATCTTCCAGGTGAAAGTTGAGGTTCCTGAGGAAGAGAAAGTCTTTTGAGTTGGTGGCTAGCATGGTGACTAAGTCAGAGGGGGCTTCACAAAAGGTGGGGCAGGGTCCTAGGGATCTGTAGACGAGCGTACCTTTGACCGCTGTCTTGCTGAAGCTGTTAATAAGACATTTAAGGTGTTCAATGATAGGGGTGTTGCTGTCGGCGGTAGCTCTGCAGTTGAGGGTCTCTTTGTGGATGATGAGTATTCTGCCACTGTGTTTGTTGATTTGGTCCCAGTGAATCATCTTTTATCTGCTTGGTTTGGGGGTGGCCAAGTTGAGAGCTGAAGCAGGGTTTAGTCATGTTTCGGTGAGGAAGATGATGTTCAGTGTAAGGGAGATAATAGTGTCCCAGATCTTAATAGTGTGCTTGTGGAGTGATCGAGTGTTGATCAGAAGGCCTAGGAGTTGACCTGTTGTGGCGGTGTCCGGTGGGGCTCCAGGGGGGCTCTGTGTTGCAGTGGAAGGGACAGTGACAGCAGGAGAAAGGTCCTGCTGTAGATTGTGGAGAAGCAAGATTGAAGTTGTTGCATTGTCCGGAAATGAGGGCTAGAAGTTCAGTGCTGGTGTATCTGTGAATGGGTGGGAGGCCAGGGCACCGGGCGCTTGATGCTGTCCAGGAGCGTACAGATGCAGACTGGCTTGCCTTTGACGCATATCCGCTGAATGGCCGCACTGCTGCCTCCATTAAGTAGGAATCTTCGAAAGTGTAAGGGCATTGGGCCGGGTCAATGGGAGGGGGGTAGAGGGAGGGAGATGGAGCATTAGGAATACAGTGGGAAAGAGCAATTATCCTGGAAAAAAACAAAGCAATGATTGGAGGGGAACAAAGCAAATTAGAAAGAGACAAAAATGGTTAAGGGAGTCTGTGAAAGGAAGAACAGTTGAGAGGAAAAGTAGTAAATGAAACCAGAGAAAACAAGTTTGAAAGGAGAAAAACAGTTAAGGGCAAGAAATCGGGTTCAAAGGTGAAAATACAGTTAAGGGAGCCTGTAAGCAGAAATACAGTTGCAGGGAAGGAAGCGGGTTCAAAGTGAGAAAATACAGTTAAGGGAGACTGAAAGGAGAAATACAGTTATGGGGAAGAATGCGCATTAAAGTGTGAAAATACTGTCAAGGGAATGCAAGTGGGTTAAAGTTAGAAAATACAGTTAATGGAGCCTGAAAGGAGAAACGTGTTATGGGGAAGGAACCATGTCAAATGGAGAAAATAGAGTTAAGAGAGCATGAAATTAGAAATACATTTTTGGGGGAGAAAGCTGGTTAAGGGAGAAAATGCAGTTAAGGGAGCCTGGAAGGAGAAATCCAGTAATGGGGAAGAAAGCGGGTTAAAGGGAGAAAATAAAGTGAAGGGAGTCTGATAGGAGAAATACAGTTACGAGGAAGAAAGCAGGTTAAAAGGAGAAAATACAGTTAAGGAAGCCTGAAAGCAGAAATACAGTTATGGGGAAGAACACTGGTTAAAAGGAGAAAATACATTTAAGGGAGGCTGAAAGGAGAAATACAATGACAGGGAAGAAAACGGGTTAAAGGGGGAAAATACAGTTAATGGAACCTGAAAGGAGAAAAAAAGTTATGGGGAAGAGTGGCTAGGAGCCTGAGAGAAGTAGCATGGGAGAGCTGGTCCGGGGACCTGCGTAATGGTCAGGGCACAGGGAAGGGTCAGGGGTAGGCAGCAGGGAAAGGGAGCAAGAGGAAAACAGCAAGAAAATGCAATTCTCCTGGGAAAAACAAAGCATTGATGAGAGCGGAAAAAGCAAGTTAGAGAGAAAAATAGTTAAAGGAACCTGTGAAAGGAAGAGCATTTGTAATGAATATTGGAAAATTAAAACACAGAAAAATAGTTAAGGGAACCTAAAAAGAAAAAATACAGAAACAGGGTAGAAAGCGGGTTAAAGGGAGACGATACAGTTATGGGAGCCTGAAAAGAGAAACACAGTTATGGGAAAGAAACTAGGTTTAAGGGAGAACAACATAGTTAAGGGAGCATGAAAGGAGAAATACAATTATGGGAAAGAAAGTGGGATAAAGAGAGAAAATACAGTTAAGGGAGCTTGAAAGGAGAATTACAGTTAATGGTATCATCATACACAGGGCAACAAAATACCCAAATATTCCTCGGAGACTTCAATCTCCATTGGGATGATCCTAATGATACAGCAGTGAACAGTCTCAAGAATTTCCTTGCTGACCTAGACCTAACGCAATTCTGCAACATCCCAACACACGACAAATGATCGATTATGGACTTATTAATCTCTAAAACAGGCTCCATTCAGCTAGAGTCGATTCTACCCTGCGATGCATCAGACCATCACATCATCACTTTCACCATTAAGGAAACGGTGAAACTGAACTCCGCCCAATCCACAAGACCAAAAGTGTGGAAAGGAGACCTGAAAAAACTTAATCCCAACACCTTGCCTTGTCCTGTTCCAACCTACTGTTGCCTCCCGCAGGATTTTCCACAGTTCACAATCTCACCAGCCACTACCTCTCGACCATGACATCAATAATAGATGGGGTAGCACCTCTGAAACTAAAAAGAGTCTCTCTGAAAGATTCTAAACCTTGGTATAACGGTATACTCAACGAGGACAGGCGCTCACTCAGAACTGCAGAACGGGTCTAGAGATCAATACCATCAACCAACCACCTCAAGACTCTCAGGACAAAGAGAAACGCATATTTTCGTACGATCAAGCGCACCAAAGCCGATTTCTTTAGCCTTCAACTTGACCAGGCAAGAAACCGTCCTAAAAAACTCTTTGATCTGATCAAAACCCAATCTAAGGAGGCACCTCATCGTCCACAAGATATTGAATGCTCGCAGCCAAACTGTAAGAATTTTCCTCCTTCTTCACCTTGAAGACCGACACCATTTAGAACGACCTCCTAAAGGATCTGACCTTATAACGCGAGACCGAATACACTAAACTCTCCTGCTCCCAGAACCACGCCATGCCAACTCCCATCAAAGTCCAACCCAAAAAATAATGCAGACTGGTCTTCATTTTCCTCCTACTCTGAAGATGCTTTAGGCAAGATTCTCAGTGCATTGAACCCAGCCAACCACTCTTCTGACCCGCTTCCAGCAAATGCAGTCAAAGACCTTACTCCGCTGCTTCTACTTCTCTGGTCCAAGATCATAAACAGTTAACTTCAACAAGGTTGCATCCCAGATACCCTCAAAGTAGGCCAGGTCTCACCCATTCTAAAGAAGCCCACGGCAGACCCCACGGACCTAAACAACTATCGCCCTAACTCCAATATCCCTACATTAGCCAAGCTGCTGGAAAAATGTGTGCATCTACAGCTAACAAAACATATTGATCACTTTGACCTTCTCAGCAAACACCAATCAGGCTTCCGTGCTGGCCACAGCACAGAAACAGCCATGACACACATCATTGACGATGCACTGCAAATACTCGACTAAAATAGATCCTGTCTACTCATGCTACTTGACCTCTCCACTGCTTTTGATACGGTCAAGCTTGAGAACCTGTTAGACCTCCTGAAACACAGAATGGGCCTATCTGGGGCAGTGCTAAGCTGGTTCACTTCATTTCTCCAAAATCAGACACAACAATTCAAAGTCAATAACACCCTGTCCAAGCCCGTCCCAGTAACCATGGGGCTTCCGCAAGGATCCACACTATCCCCAACACTGTTTAATCACTTCCTGGAACCTGTCACCAAAATTCTACAAACCTCTAACGTGCAATATCACATGTATGCAGATGACACACAGCTATACCTCAAGATACACAATCTAGAGGACATCAAACTACTTAATACAGCTCTTAGGAATACCCAAACATGGCTGGCAGAAAATCATCTTAAATTGAACACCCTAAAGACTGAATTCCTACTAATAGCTCCGCCGGCTCAAATCCCGAAAATGCAAGATTGGATCAAACATATCACGGCGTTCAACGTACAACCTACCATTGTGGACTCAGCGAAGTCACTTGGAATAAATTGAGACAGTAACCTCAACATGAAAAAACATATCAGCAATGCTACAAAGGGAGCTAACTTCAAGATAAACACATTGAGGAAACTGAAACCCTTCCTACCATGAAATGACTTTAAGCAGGCTGTACAAGCTCTGGTTATACCCAGAGTGGAATACGGTTGTGCCTCCCTCTGTGGCCTACCCAAAGCATCAACTGCACCTCTTAGAGCCTCAATCAACACCGCAGCAAGACTCATAACTGGATCTAAACGTAGCTCCAACTTCTCCGCGGACCTTCAATCCCTGAATTGGCTACCCCTAGAGGCGAGAATTCAGTTGAAATTTGCGTGCATGTCGCATAGAGCCTTACAACAAAAGACACCCAGTTACCTGGCACAGAAACTGACGATCTCTGGTGGGTCCAGATCCTCAAGAAATGCGGAAACAATCCTACTGAAACCACAAATATTCCATAAGAAAAAACTTATAACAGATCCTTCTCTGGGATCGTACCCAGAATTTGGAGTGCCTTACCCCCAGAAACCAGACTTAACCCGTCCACTGCTTCTTTTAAAAAGGAAGTTAAATCCATCCTCATGGCCAAATACATATGAATAGGGTCTGCTGATACCCTGTGACGAGATGCATTCGCACTCCCAACCACAAGACACTTATTGATGCTGAAGCTAACTATGCAGTTTTTTTTGTTACTCTATTCTTTGTATATTTGTTTGGATCTGCTTTTATTTTCTGTACAAGTATCATAAACTGTTTGTATAGCGCTCTGATATCCGCTAGGATCTTGTTCACGCTTTATAAAACTTTAAAAATAAAATAAATAAATAAATGAGAAGAAAGCAGGTTAAAGGGAGAAAATACAGTTGAGGGAGTCTGATAGGAGAAAAACAGTTCTGGGGAAGAAAGCAGGTTTAAGGGAGAAAATAGAGTCAAGGGAACCTGAAACGAGAAAAACAGTTATGGGGATGAAAGCAGGTTAAAGGGAGAAAATACTGTTAACGGAGCCTGAAAGGAGAAATACAGTTAAGGGGAAAAAATAGGTTAATAGGGAGAAAATACAGTGAAGGGTGCCTGAAAAAAAGAAATATAGTATGGACAAGAAAGCGTGTTAAAGGGAGAAAATGTGGCTAGGAGGAAGAGTGGTTAGGAGCCTGAGTGGAGCACCAAGCGAGAGCTGACACTGGGACATCCACCCATGGACTAAAGATATAAACACCTAGGAGATCACTTTGATCCTCAGAGAAAAGTTCACAAGTCCTCCACATCTCATTAGCACTCACTCATAACTAGGTTATGGTTTGACAGTACAACTGTTGCCAGACAATTATCTGAGAACCACCAAGAGAGGAACTTTGGCTTTGACCGCATGTTGGGAGCCAGGAGGACATGTTTTGATTAGGCAGATATTGTGTGCTTCCATAAAACAGTGTTTGTCCTCAACACAGTTGTGATCATTTTGTCTATTTATCTAGTTGCCAGAGCTTGAACTTTAAGAGGCACACACATGCCAATGCTCTTAGATAACTAGATAATTGATGGTGTTTTTCTCTGGCAGCAGCACAAACAGGAGGAGGCACTCTTTATTATACATGGATTTTAGGTCTGGGTCAACAGTGCATTCATGAACCAGAGGTACTGGCAATACCACTGCTTGCTTGGTGTTTGGTGTAAAACAAGGGCCCTGCACTAAGGTACAACATAATCAATCAGTCAACCAATCTGGATTTGTATAGCGCAGCTAATCACCCTTGAGGGTCATCTGGCAATGAGAGCACTGCTTCAGGGAGGCACAGTTGAACAGTCAGATCTTTAGTCCTTTTCTAAATTCCACCAGCAAGGATGATGTCTGGAGGTGAAGCGGGAGGTTGTTCCAGAACTTCTCAGTGAGGTAGGAGAAAGAGCATTCTCCACTGTTGCTGCAGCAGATGAGTAGGGTCCGGGCGAGGTAGAGGGAAAGCAGAGCACAGGTGGCTGGAGGGAAGGTGTAAGTTCAGCAGTGGTTGATGTATTCTGATCCCTGGTTGTGAAGTGTTTTGAAGGTGTGGATGAACATCCTGAACTGAAATCTCTCTAAATGGGGAACTAATGGAGCTTTTTGAGGTGGGGGTGTGATGTGGTTCAACTTAGGGAGGTCTAGGATGAGTCTGGCCAATGATTTCTGCTTGGTTTCCTGTCTTGTGAGGAAGTGTAAGGTGATTCCTACATAGAGTGCATTGCTGTAGTCCAGATGTCTGGTGACAAGGGCTTGGGTGACAGTCCATCCAGTGTCAATGGGGAGTCACTAGAAGAATTTGCAGAGCAAGCGAAGGGTGAGGGAGCAGGTGGATAAGACATCTTGCATGGTGAGCTTACTGCCCAGGAGGATGCTAAGGTTGAGGGAGTGGTCGGTGAGAGTGAGTGACATTCCTAGTTCGGGAGGACATCCAATGTCATTCCATGGGGAGGTGTTGTTCTAGAAGATCTGCACTTCTGTCTTGCCAGTGTTGAGTTTAAGGCAGTTATCTCTCATTCCGTCGGCGATGCTCATAATGCACCTGTGGAAGTTGGTCAGTGTGGTAGGGGGAGCTACTGATAGCGGAAGGATGAGCTGGGTATTTTCGGCATAGGATTTGATGTACAGACCATGTAATCTGATGACTTTTGTCAAGCGAGTCAACAATGTGTTGAACAGGTTAGGGCTGAGGGACGAACCTTGAGGGACACCGCAAATGGTATTCCTGGGTTCAAAGGTGAAGAGTGCAAGGTGGATTCTCAGGGTTCTTCCAGTGAGGAAGCAGGCAATCCATTTGAGGGTGTCCTCTTGCATTCTAATGTGGTGAAGCCTTTAGATCAGGGTGAGGTGTGATACTTGGTCAAACACTGCTGAGAGGTTGAGGAGGATCTGCAAAACTGAGTCTGTAATATTGAATGAGTTCTCATCTTTGCAATGAATGCAAATATGTACATTATCTGATTTGCATTTGGCACACCTCCCCTTCTCCCTTAAAATCAGCTATGCCTGTTTGCATGTGCCTTTTAGAAAGGAATGCATATATGAAGCAACTGTTGGAGAGGGGGTGCACTGAATTTTAGAAACGATGAAGCGGAAGGCACATAGCATACAATGCCATGGTGCATTGGACTGGGGCATAATGTGTCCCACCAATTGTATCTACTTTCAAAAATCATTCTTAGATTATAAATCAGCCCACACATTGACAATCCACCAGGCACTGCTGTAACAGTATGTGGGCCTGCATAACCTGCACACCACTGCTTGAGGGGGGGGGGTGTATTCTCCATTACTGTACATGATTCCAATCCTGTGATCGGAAGATTTGTTTATGATAATATTGTGTGGGTGCCATTATCATTGTACATGTTTGTCAATGGTACATTAAGTTACAGGCAGAAAATCAAATGTGACTGAATCCCAATCTACCATTTTCTGATGAATAAAATACACAGTGCTTTACAAACGACCTAATAAAGAAGTAATTGTTAACATTTATATTTTCAATATGAACTTTCCTCAAAGTATTACTATGCGTTTCGGTGGTGCACAGTAAAAATACATTTCCCCCAAGAATTATGGTGGGAATAGTGTAACAATCACCAAGCACTGCCCCTGCGGTGATGGTATGCCCTGGAACTGCACCCTGTACATCCACTGGCCAGGCGTGGCCAGAAGCTATGCAATAAATGTTCGAAGACCGCACATGTTCTTAGCTCACACCATGAAATTAAGTGTGTGTGTGTCTCATTCCTGCTGCAGAGTGACAAGACCAGGATTAGGGCCTAGGGTGAGGCCCCAGTACACTGGCCTCAGACCCCACCTGCTTTAGAGGGCCACACTCCTTTTACAATGGAGACTCGGTGGTGCAGTTACTCTGACCCTGCATTAATCCACCTGTTTCCAGTTGTGATCTGTGCAGGTCTTGTGGAGGCGATTTCGCCCATCACAATCTGCAGTGGACTGCTGATTGCACACTTGCCTGGCTGCAGAAAGGAGAGTCACCCCTTAGGCAAACATTGCTGCTCTGCGTTGCTCCGCTCCAGCCGTGGGCTGTGCAGGCTCTTATACACACTGCCTTCTCATCGCTTTGCCCACATCACGTGGCTCAAATTGGACCTGCATTCCCCTGCCAATTGCCTTATCACCACATGGGCCAGAGCACAAAGCAAGGAATACTTAGTAGCCCTCTCAACTCCATGCCTCTGCATGCCCTGGACAATCAGCCCAGAGGCCCTGCTGTCTGTGCACATGGCCACCACTGCCGCATGACTGCAAAGCAACATGAAAACAATACAGTGAAATGCTTGCATTTACTTAAACAAACAGTAAAAGAAAATAAGAGACAATAACGGCAAAAATAAAGAGACGAGAAACAAAAGAGAATGAAAGATGAGAGGGAGTGGAATTGAGTCAGAAAACTGTCAAAATAAAAACAGGAAATTCTGCATTGGTGCTGCTCACCACCTTATGTTCACAAGTATCACATCCCAGACATCAACAGGCTGGCAGATGGTGATGTCACTAATGCAGCACCCTCACCATGGGCATCTCAAGACCAGCCTGCCCCACAAAATGCCATAGTCGGCATACTGCCACCCTTCAGCGAGCTACTTGATCCTGCTGTGGTATCTCTGCACTGGAGAACGCGGATACGAAAGCTAGAGAACTACTTCATAGTGACTGATCTGATGGAGCCATAAAACGATCCACCCTACTCCATTATGCTGGCAGAGACAGTTTGAGCACCTCCCTTACACATGAGCAGGGACTGACTATGCTGCTGCAGTCAAGGCCCTCAGAGCACATTTTGACCCACAGTTGAACCCCGATTTTGAACACTTTAAGCTCTGCCAGGCCCATCAAAGTGATGGGGTGGCAATGAACGCATTCTTCGAATGACAGTGTAAACTAGCCAGTACATGCACAGCTGACGATCAGCCCAAGGATGTTAGGGTTCAGCTCATTCAGGGCTGTCGGAACAAGACACTAAAGGGACTTATCCTAAGGCAACCCAATATCAGTTAGATGACATGCTGATCCTGGCTAGGTCTCACAATCTGTTTACACTAAAAGCTGCTGTATTTGGTATTGGGATCACACAAAAAACAGAACACAGTCCCACCATAAAGGTAGAATTAGCCAACACCATGCACACTGATGGCAAGACAAAGAAGGCCAAGACGTCTGTGCCTCCTCTATCATGAGTCACGGACTCTCTCCAATGAGGCTCATGAAGAACTTCCTGAGAGATGCCAACGGCTGGCATGGCCTGAAAAGGAGCACATGATAAAGCTGTGGAAAGTGCATGCCGAAATGAGCACCACATCTGAAGGTCTCTTGATATGAGGGGGACGCATTGTGATCCCCCAAACTCTGAAAGAAAAGGTAATGACACTGGCTCATGGAGGCCACCAGGGTACCATTCGAAAGAAGTACGCGATGAAAGAAAAGATGTGGTTTCCTGGGCTGGAACCTACCATAGATGAGGCATCCAAGAACTGCTGTTGCCCATCATCACAGAGGAACCAAGAAATACCTCAAGGTATTAAGTGAGCATGGACTTTGGAAGCTTCCCAGATGGATTCTTGACACATTTAATGGTCGACAACTACTCTAAGTACCCCATCATTGAAGTGATAGTCACAACAGCTTTTTCCAATGTAGCTCCAGTGCTGGAAAGGGCATTTGTGCTGATTAGCTTACTGCAAGAAATAAAGGCAGACAAAGGCTTACCATTCTAGAAGTCAGAGTTCAAAGAGCTACTGAATATGAATACTTAGAATCACTGTAGCAGAAGGCACCAATCCGGAGCTGATCATGCACAAGTCTCTAAGGGAATACCGAGGAACACCCCATTGTATCGCACAACAGTCACAGTGGTCCCTGATGCTCAACAGACATAGGAGTGACAACCTTCCAGTCTCCACTGGATGGAAGCCGCCTCCATAAGACCAGGCTGAAGGCCCATCCAGGCACACTCAAACCAATGTGCATGCAAGCAAGAAGCACTGCGCATGAATTTGGATACTGACACCCAGCTTTACTCCTGAGTCAAGCATCCCTAGAAAATGTTGTTGACACCCCCCAGGGCAGCCAGGGCCTCGAAAGCCTGAGGCATACTCTCGAAGACTGGGAACCACAACCGATCCCGGCAAAGTGCTCGGACGCCCCCCCCTCTCCCCACAGGGGGGGGACTCTTTAGTGGGGCCGGGTATCGGCCGATTTTGTTACAGGGCCAATTTTACAGCTATGCTGCAAAAACGTCTCTGTCACAAAAACGACCCCCAGGGGCCAAAAACTGCCCCCACCCGTGCGGCGCACCGGGGGATTGCCCATTGCCCGCTATGGCCAGTCTGGGCCTGGGGTGGATTGTGCCTGAGAACGTACCATTGATGACTGGATCAGTTACCACAGTTTTCATGCTCCTGGCTGCCCTGGGGGGTGTCAACAACATTTTCTAGGGATGCTTGGGGCACAGGGTCAGACTGATTTGCATATGGCCATGTCTGATCTGGGGTGGCTGAGTGAGCTAAATAATGGTGATGGATTAAACCCAGATCAATTGACTGGGGGTAAGTGTTTGATTTGCTCAAACGCTCCGTCCATCATCCCCTTTTGTATCGCTTTGTTCGCCCTAAGTTGGCAGGGTTTGCTCAGACGTGAGTCCCTTGCTCACTTGGCCACTGGATTCAAGACAGCCTGGCTGATGAGGATTATGAATCAGAAACCAGTCCCAGGATGCTTGTTTCCAGTCCAGGGAAGATATGGCTTGGCAGTTCGGGCTGGACTGTTCCCATGAGGCACAGGGTCAGACTGATTTGCATATGGCCATGTCTGATCTGGGGTGGCTGAGTGAGCTAAAGAATGGTGATGGATTAAACCCAGATCAGTTGACTGGGGGTGAGTGTTTGATTTGCTTAAACGCTCCGTCCATCATCCCCTTTTGTATCATGGTTCCCAGTCTGGCCCTGTCCACCCCCAAGTCAAAAGACTCGAGACTTTTCATGCCAAGTAGGACAGAAAAGTCCAATGCCAAGTTGAGGAAGGATATGACAATCACCAAGTACCATCCCTTCAATGCAGGTATGCCACGGAGATTCACCCTGTACATCCTCAGGCCATGTGTGGCCAGAGGCTATATAACAAGTGGGTGAAGACCGCACATGGGGGTCGATTAGGATCGCGGACGGAAACGTGTTCCGTACGCCGAGGAAGGTGGCAAGAAACTCCGGACCTGTCCTCGGAAAAACCGCAACAGCGATTAGGATCAAATTTGATAGAAACGCCTATTGCGTCGGACGGAGCACACCAATCTCCGTCTGCGGCGGTCGAAGTACACCTGAGGCCGCGGCAGGCGGACGGAACCCAAAGAACACCGACCGCCGCGTACGCACATGACCAGGAAAACAACAACCTCCCCCGCGATACCTGCGTAGTGTCCGTGTCCGCAATTAGGGTAACTCCGCAAGTACCCCGGTAGCCACCGCGATCCACGTCCGCGGCGGTACCAATGCTACGAGAAACCGTGCACCACAGCGGAAGTCCAACACGAACAACATCCCTACAGTCAAACCAATGCGATACATTGCGACAGAATTTATCACCAAACACAGGAAAATGAACGACCACCCACCTGACACATCTAAACCAAACACAAGACACAATGACCCACCCCCAAGAACCGCATAATCCACACCTGCCAACACACCCACCTATCACCTGACTGCCAATAACTATTCACACCGGGCCAACACACAGACTATAAATTAACTCCCACCCACTCCAGAAATCCTCTGCATCACAGCATAGCTGCTAGCAGGAGACACCACTTAGCCAACAGCATAAAACAGATATCATACACATAACCCACACCCAAACACACCCTGTACACAAAGACCCACCACACCATCCCTAAACACCACACACCAGCACCTCCCAATTCACACAAACACACACACCGAGCACCATGGCACCCAAGAAAAACCCTAAATTCACGGACACCGAGTTAAAAGTTATGGTCGATGAGATTATTTGTGTCGAACCCCACTTATTTGGGGCCCCAGTGCAGCAGACCAGCATAGCTAGGAAAAACAGCACGTGGGACCGGATCGTCACCAGGGTCAATGCCTCCGGGACCGTCCCGAGGACGAAGCAGGAAATTCAGAGGCGGTGGCATGACCTCAAGACCCGAGTGAAATCCATCAGAGCCAAGAACTATCTCCGGGCCAATCACACAGGCGGTGGAACCCCCCGGAGCCCTTACCGTACACCGAGTGGGAGGAGAAGGTGCTGACCATCCTGCACCCTGAGAGCCTTGATGGACTTGAGGAGGGAGAAGAGGCTGGTAAGTACCAACCAAGCACCACAAGCACAACAACACGGTGTGCCTCACACAACTCTGAAGACACATCTCCCAGGCCCCAACCCATGCATGCAGTCCACATACTCACCAACGTCTAAACCACTCCTACAGGCCCCCATGTCCATAAGGAGGGTGATGGTGGTGGGTGGGGTGTGCTAGAGGTCACTAGACCAACTCCCAACAGGCCCCCATGTCCATAGGGAGGGTGGTGGTGGTGGGTGGGCTGTGTGAGGGGACGGAACTACAACTCCCAACAGGCCCCCATGTCCATAGGGAGGGTGGTGGTGGTGGGTGGGGTGTGCTAGAGGTCACTAGACCAACTCCCAACAGGTCCCCATGTCCATAGGGAGGGGTGTGTGAGGGGACGGAACTACAACTCCCAACAGGCCCCCATGTCCATAGGGAGGGTGGTGGTGGTGGGTGGGGTGTGCTACAGGTCACTAGGCCAACTCCCAACAGGCCCCCATGTCCATAGGGAGGGTGTTGGTGGTGGGTGGGGTGTGTGAGGGGACGGAACTACAACTCCCAACAGGCCCCCATGTCCATAGGGAGGGTGGTGGTGGTGGGTGGGGTGTGCTACAGGTCACTAGACCAACTCCCAACAGGCCCCCATGTCCATAGGGAGGGTGGTGGTGGTGGGTGGGCTGTGTGAGGGGACGGAACTACAACTCCCAACAGGCCCCCATGTCCAAAGGGGGGGGTGGTGGTGGTGGGTGGGGTGTGCTAGAGGTCACTAGACCAACTCCCAACAGGCCCCCAGGTCCATAGGGAGGGTGGTGTGTGTGAGGGGACGGAACTACAACTCCCAACAGGCCCCCATGTCCATAGGGAGGGTGATGGTGGTGGGTGGGGTGTGCTACAGGTCACTAGACCAACTCCCAACAGGCCCCCATGTCCATAGGGAGGGTGGTGGTGGTGGGTGGGGTGTGTGAGGGGACGGAACTACAACTCCCAACAGGCCCCCATGTCCATAGGGAGGGTGGTGGTGGTGGGTGGGGTGTGCTAGAGGTCACTAGACCAACTCCCAACAGGCCCCCATGTCCATAGGGAGGGTGGTGGTGGTGGGTGGGGTGTGTGAGGGGACGGAACTACAACTCCCAACAGGCCCCCATGTCCATAGGGAGGGTGGTGGTGGTGGGTGGGGTGTGCTACAGGCCACTAGACCAACTCCCAACAGGCCCCCATGTCCATAGGGAGGGTGGTGGTGGTGGGTGGGGTGTGCTACAGGTCACTAGACCAACTCCCAACAGGCCCCCATGTCCATAGGGAGGGTGGTGGTGGTGGGTGGGGTGCGTGAGGAGACGGAACTACAACTCCCAACAGGCCCCCATGTCTATAGGGAGGGTGGTGGTGGTGGGTGGGGTGTGCTACAGGTCACTAGACCAACTCCCAACAGGCCCCCATGTCCATAGGGAGGGTGGTGGTGGTGGGTGGGGTGTGTGAGGGGACGGAACTACAACTCCCAACAGGCCCCCATGTCCATAGGGAGGGTGGTGGTCGTGGGTGGGGTGTGCTAGAGGTCACTAGACCAACTCCCAACAGGCCCACATGTCCATAGGGAGGGTGGTGGTGGTGGGTGGGGTGTGTGAGGGGACGGAACTACAACTCCCAACAGGCCCCCATGTCCATAGGGAGGGTGGTGGTGGTGGGTGGGGTGTGCTACAGGTCACTAGACCAACTCCCAACAGGCCCCCATGTCCATAGGGAGGGTGGTGGTGGTGGGTGGGGTGTGCTACAGGTCACTAGACCAACTCCCAACAGGCCTCCATGTCCATAGGGAGGGTGGTGGTGGTGGGTGGGGTGTGTGAGGGGACGGAACTACAACTCCCAACAGGCCCCCATGTCCATAGGGAGGGTGGTGGTGGTGGGTGGGGTGTGCTACAGGTCACTAGACCAACTCCCAACAGGCCCCCATGTCCATAGGGAGGGTGGTGGTGGTGGGTGGGGTGTGCTACAGGTCACTAGACCAACTCCCAACAGGCCCCCATGTCCATAGGGAGGGTGGTGGTGGTGGGTGGGGTGTGTGAGGGGACGGAACTACAACTCCCAACAGGCCCCATGTCCATAGGGAGGGTGGTGGTGGTGGGTGGGGTGTGTGCCAGTGCCGACTGAATGTCAAATATAAATAAATTTACACGTAATGGCCTCATGACTCATCCTCACATTTTTGTTATGCAGGGGATCCTAATCTGACAGCTGCAATAAACACCCGGCCTCCAGCCTCCCCACACTCAGAAGTTTCACGGGACGATTGGCCAGCCACCTCCGGGGCTGAGGATGGTGCCGGCTCAAGCAGGCAGCCAGGGACATCTGGCTCCCAGGTCACACCTGCACCAACAACTACTACGGCCTCTGCCATTTCCACAACACCGGCTACTGTGACCTGCACAGCCACCTCCAGCACCACCTCCACCACCACTACTACCACCACTTCTGCCCCTGCCACCCTACCCAACCTACTGCCCAACGCTGGGCCAGCGCCATCCCAGCCACGCAGGGAGAGTGTGAGGCAAACCACAGATGCAAGGCCAGATCCGGCAGGCAGGAGCACAGCACAAAGAAGGCATGATGAAACAACTACACCCAATGCCGTGCAACAATGTCTAGAAGCACTAGCCAGGGTGGAGGAAAACTATCTACGTGGCCAGGCACAGGCAGACAGGGCCCACCAGGACTTTGTTGACAACACAGCAATGTTGGGGGCCATCGAGAGGCGGCTTGGCCAACTTGTGGACATATTTAGCACGTCTAATACCATGTGGATGCCATGGATATTCGCCAACACCACCCTCCCCACACCCCCTCAAACAACACCACCGCCACCACCCCCACCGGCACCGCCACCTGCGCCACTGGCGGCGGATGTGGTACCTGATCAGCCGGCGCCCCCAGCCGACTCCGTCCCGACACAAAGACGGAGGGGCCGTCCGAGGCTGGAAGTGGGCGAGAGCAGTGTCGAAGCTCCTGCCACACGCTCCAAGAGAAGCCTGCCATTCACCCTGCCAACTATCCGGTCCCACCTGGCACAGGCCTGCTGCTCTAGGCAGACACCACCCTATGTGGTGTCTGCACGGACATCTCATCTGCCATAACCTTTGACTCTCACTCCCCCACCCCTTCACTCATTTGTAAATATGCACCTACACCTATGCACAATCTGTAAATAAATACCACTTACTCACTCAATGATGTGTTGCCTCCATGTTTATTCACATGATTGCATCAGAAACAGACGTTACCAGGTTCAGGGATCCAACTGGTACAGAAGCATGCCGCAAGGGAGTGACCTAGGGAAACAGAAATCGCAAACACACGTTAGGAAACACCATCACACTCATCCCAACACACTGCAGTGCAACATTCAACAAACCACACACATCACAACAGGAATGGATGAGACTACACACATCATGGAGGCGTGCATGTACTCATAAATGAAGAGACACACACACATGCATACATCACATAACAGAACACATAGATGATGCCCAACACAATGACACAAGAGCAGCAAACCTACACAGGGCATACACAAGCAGCACAAGAGGGGCACACTCACAATCAAGGGAAGTAGCGATCAATGAGCTGGCGCCTCTGGTCCACACCTTCCTCCTCACCACTATCCTCATCAGTCGACATGGGTGGGTCGGGAGGGCGAGGAACTTGCTGTTCATCTGGGTCCAAGAGCAGTTCAATGTCATTGCGCACAGCCAGGTTGTGGAGCATGCAGCAGGCAACCACGATCTTGCATACTTTGCCTGGTGAGTAAGGCAGGGCCCCTCCAGTCTTATCCAGGCACCGCAACCTAGACTTAAGCAGGCCAAATGTTCGTTCTACCACTCAACGTGTCCTTCCATGGGCATCATTGTATCGCATTTCTCCCGCTGTAGTGGGATTGCGTATTGGACTCAGAAGCCAAGGTTTGTTTGGGTAAGCCGAGTCGCCTGTGTTTGTGGAAATAAGAGAGAGAGAGAAACATCACAACCTGAACATGTGGGCACACCATGCCACACAGATATCACTCCTGTCACCACAGCATACTCACCAACAAGCCACGCTTGTGCCGGACGCAGATTTGCCATCAGTTGGGGGACAATGCTGCTCCGCATGATGTGGGCGTCATGTGCAGAGCCAGGAAATCTTGCACACACATGTGAGATTATGTTGTCGGCCTGGCACACCACCTGCACGTTTAGGGAATGGAAGTGCTTCCGATTCCTAAACACCTGCTCACGTGCCCGTGGTGGAATGATCACAATATGCGTGCCATCAATGGAACCCACAACGTGTGGTATGCGACCCAGTGCATAGTAGTCTGCTTTGACCGCTGCCAACTCTGCCGCCTGTGGAAAATGTATGTAGTCATGCTTGTACAGCATCATGTCTGTCAGTACATCCCGAAGTACCGTGCTGAACATGGCCTGTGACATTCCCCCGGCATGTCCAACAGTGTACTGAAATGTGCCTGTTGCAAAAAAATGGAGTGCCGCCATCACCTTTTGGGTGGGTGAAATGGAACCTGGATAGGTTCTTCGCGGCTGCAGGTGAGGAGACAATTGGTTCACAAGCTCCAGCAATCGACGTCGATCCAGCCTGAATTTCCTGATCACCTCCTCGTCCACCATATCCTCCAGCACAGTGTATGGGCGATGGACATTTTGAGCCCTCCTGTGTGGGAGTAAATGGAATGGAAGTCAATTCACATACAACGCATGTCTGTGCAACTCACTCACATGTCATCGCACTCTATCCAACATGTAATAGGCAGTGTTTAATTAGCATATGTGTGACATCTCTGATTGTCACTACAATATGGATTGACATAGCAACAATGTGCATCCACTAGCTACATGATGTGTTGCAACATGTGCAATGCACTTTGTCTCACCTCAACATTACTGCCAACAAGACATGTGACATGACCCACATGTGTATGCGCAACATGACATACACACATGCAAGTGCATGCACACAAACGAAAATATACACACACCATTTCTTGATGCACCAATGGCAACACCAATAATGGTGACCAAACGGACATCACATGCATGGTGACCCAATAGGCAACACGCATGCACTGAACACAAGTGAACCCCCACCATAGTCAATATCACACATATACCACTCACTGACAACTGAATCACAATGTGCCAATACATCCGGGATCTACTGTGTAGATGTGAGGTACGATAAACTTGTGTATGGAAATAACCGATGTCGACATGCACATGTGATGGACATTTGTGGCACACCGATGGGCATGGTATGGACACACATGGGATAGAGCATGAAATGTGGAGTCACGCAATCACGCACACAACCGTCATCATGCAGCTGCAGACAATGGAACAAGGTGCATCGTCAGCTGACATGCAATCATTGACCCCGCCATGGCGGTGCACTGCTTCCGCTGTTTACGTCTGGCCATACGCGGCCCGCGTTCAACATTCCCATTGTCTGCATGTGCACAGACCGTCACGCTCACACACCGGCAAGTGCATGTGCTAGACACCGGGACGGATGCTTCATTTGCAACAAAGTTCAAACAGTGGCGCCACCATGGCGGGTCACGTATTCGGCGGGGGAGGTGCAGGCCAACATATCCATAAGCTGATGTCAATGCACATGGCAGTTCATGACCCCCCTTACAGTGACATTGCATCAGCCAGCCTACACCGGCCGGCCCAGCCCTGCCCATGACCGCCGTGCCGGCCATGCCAACTACCGCCGTTTCAGGCCCCGTCCACTACCGCCGTGCCAGGCCTTGCCCATGACCGCCGTGCCGGCCATGCCAACTACCGCCGTTTCAGGCCCCATCCACTACCGCCATGCCAGGCCCTGCCCATGACCGCCGTGCCGGCCATGCCAACTACCGCCGTTTCAGGCCCCCTCCACTACCGCCGTGCCCTGGCGGGGCCTGGCACGGCGGTCATGGGCAGGGCCTGGCACGGCGGTAGTGGACGGGGCCTGAAACGGCAGTAGTTGGCATGGCCGGCATGGCGGTCATGGGCAGGGCTGGGCCGGCCGGTGTAGGCTGGCTGATGCAATGTCACTGTAAGGGGGGTCATGAACTGCCATGTGCATTAACATCAGCTTATGGATGTGTTGGCCTGCACCTCCCCCGCCGAATACGTGCCCCGCCATGGTGGCGCCACTGATTGAACTTTGTTGCAAATGAAGCATCCGTCCCGGTGTCTAGCACATGCACTTGCCGGTGTGTGAGCGTGACGGTCTGTGCACGTGCAGCCAATGGGAGGTGTGAACATGGGCCACGTGTGCCCAATAGTAAGTACCGTATGCTGTTCACCGCAACACCAGGGCCAATCATTGGCCCAATTCCAAACACGCTTCCACGGCTGACCAATGGCTGGCGCCGTATGCCACTGACATGGCCACAGGGCCCTATATATGTGTGATGTGCAAAAGCATACATTCTACGATGACCACCGACTGCTGCCTGTGACCATCACCTCCACCTGCTGCTGCGGAGCTGACCACCGACTGCTGCCTGTGACCATCACCTCCACCTGCTGCTGCGGAGCTGACCACCGACTGCTGCCTGTGACCATCACCTCCACCTGCTGCTGGGGAGCTGACCACCGACTGCTGCCTGTGACCATCACCACCACCTGCTGCTGCGGAGCTGTCCACCGACTGCTGCTCTAGTGCCATACTCCGTGACCTTAGCATGTCGAGAGTCAAAGAGATCCGGTCTCGTCCCTTCACCGCCGCGGAGCTTGATGTCCTCGTGGACGGTGTGCTCCACAACTACGGACGCCTGTACGGCACACCCGGACAGGTGGTAAGTGCAGTGGGGGATAAGTTGTTGTGCATGAGGTGTTCTATGACACCTGGGCTCTGGAAACTTGGCGGTGTGATGTGTGACCAACAAAAGATTCAAAATGTGCATGGCTGCAGAGAGAAATGTGTTGCCCCTATCTGTGTGACTGGCCAACTGTCCACTGACTTGCACCCTTTTGTCTCCCATCATGGTAGGTCAAGCTGCACCTTCGCAAGGACGTGTGGAGGAGCATTGCGCGTGATGTACGAGCAGTGGGGGTGTCCAATAGACGACATACACACTGCCACAAACGCTGGGACGACATTTCCAGACTGAGCAAGAATGTAGCGGAAGTGACACTAGGGATGATTCCAAGGACGGCACGTCTGGCCCGACGCTCAATGACCCCTCTCATGCACCGTATCATAGCTGTGACGCATCCTGACCTGTCCAAGCGGTTGCGTGTGGATGAACAGCAACGTGGCGGTAAGCATACTGTCAGTGTATGTTGCTTGTGAGTGCAATGCATGTATTGTTGCCCACACACATTAGTGACTTCCGCCTATCATGTGGCTCGTTCCAATGGCATGTTGGTGACATTGGCGCAGTAAAATTTCACTTCCCGGTGCGGCATGTTGAGACGCCACCCGCTAAGCAGTTGAGTGTTCATGCACATGCTGTAGTGCTCCGTCACCCCTTGGCAAGACTGGTGTGCAGATGTAGTTCCTCCTGCCCAGTATGCATGCTGTACATGTATTACGGCCAACGTCACTTAATTCCTGTGAGGATCACTGGTTGGGGTGGGCCGTGTGCAGGTTGGGGGATCGATGGACATTGTCATCAGTGGCTTTAGGGATTCCGTAGCAGTACTGTACGTGAGTGTGCCCATGACTTACACCAATTTCCTGTGCATTTCAGCTTTGGCAGAGGGCACTCAGCCACAGACGGCGGAGATGATAGAAGGCAATGCATCCGGATCAGATGTCGCGCACACGCAGACTGACACCGAAGGGGCCAGCGCCGGAGAGGGGGACAGGACCGTCCCGGAGGACTCGCATGTGGAGACAACATCGTCATCATCTTCCGACAGTGTTGGTGAGTCAGCACTGTTGTCACAGACTGGGAGTGGGCAATCAACACCTTCGGTCGGGACACAGCACACAGGGCCCACCCTGCCGCCAACTGCACCATGTACTGTTCGTGCACGCAAGAGTAGGGGAGCAGAGTGGCCTTCGGTGTCGGCACCGCTGCCCCAGCCTCGGTGAGCCAAAATGCACTTTGTGCAGAGGCTGTTGATCTGCTGCGACAGCTGTGTGTGGGGCAGACCAATATGATAAATGCTTTCCAAGACCACGATAGGAAGTTTGGGCAGGTGGTGGCATTCATGGAAGGTATGCATGGTGATCTGGCTGGTGTACACAGGACAGTGCAGTCATTGGCTAACAGTGTGTCGTCTGCCATTGTACAGTCGCATGGACTGGGTGGTACTTCTGTTCCACAATCTACAACACTGGATGTCTCAGGGGGGAGTGAATATTCTGACCAGGACTCTAATACAGGTTATTGCACTAGAAGCAGCGTCAGCCAGCACGTCAAGGCACGGAGGCCTCAGACCCCATCCCCTAGGTCAGCTAAATCTGTTCACAAGGACAACGTCAGATATAGTGGAGTACACACACGTGAAGCAAAAGAGGGGTTGGGTGTAATGGCTACACATGCTGCACAGCCATCCCACACACAAGGTACTACCAAGGCAAGCCTCACTCCCACTTCCATTGACACTACCTTGGACGAGGACATTCAGAAGACGAATAAATCTCTTTGCCAGGGAGACTAGGAAGGAAGGAGCCACTCCCAAGGGCAGGAGACAAGGAAGGAAGGAGCCACTCCCAAGGGCAGGGAAACTAGGAATGAAGGAGCCACTCCCAAGGGCAGGGAGACTAGGCAGGAAGGAGCCACTCCCAAGGGCAGCGAGACTAGGAAGGAAGGAGCTTCTACCAAGGGCAGGGAAACTAGGAAGGAAGGAGCCACTCCCAAGGGCAGGGAGACTAGGAAGGAAGGAGCCGCTGCCAAGGGCAGGGAGACTAGGAAAGAAGGAGCCACTCCCAAGGGCAGGGACAAGGACAGTCACAAGACAAACGCACCTAAGAAGAGCACGGACACTCCCAGGGGCAGGGACACACACAGGGAGAAGGTGTGTCCTGGGGATATGTACACCACAGACGACAAGTCTGCTGCCTGGAACAGGGCACCATCCAGGGAACAGGGAAAGTCCGCAGACAACATTACTCCTACGGAAATGGAACATCCAAGGGCCAAGGCATCTCCCATGGACAGTGGCGCTGTCAGGGACAGGCATACATCACCCATTGATGCACTGAGGCTGCTGTTTTCTGGGAAACGGAATACAGATGTCTCCGCAGTGGAGTCACCACTTACCTCCACTCCCATCAGGGCCCGTCAGGAACGGATGCTGGTGGACCCTGTAGTAGCATCCCCCATGACACATGTTGCAGAGGCCACAAGGCAGCCACACAGCAAACGACAAGCAGGCTCCAGCACGTCCCCAGAGAGCATTCCCCCCCCAGCAGATGCACCTCCCATGGTGGGTGAAATTGCTTCTCAGTCCGGCCCACTTGTCAGTCCTGTCCTGTCCAGGGTGCAGGCACATGTCCACAAGAAGCGTAGACACACAGCATTGACACATGCACAATCCGATGTCGGACAATTGCAACTATCCTCCGCTCCCAGAGCCACCCTGCCTCCTGGACCATACAGCCCTGTGGCTCTTCATTTCAGTGGTACCAGTGGCGCTGCTGCAGTTGACTCGCATGTGTCTGTTAGTGGCAGTGTATCAGTCAAGACCTATCCTGTATCAGGTGCTGGCAGTGTATCTGGGTCTATAGCTCATATTTCAGTCAGTATATCTGTGGCTGCGTCTCACACTCCTGTATCAGGTACTGCCAGTGTATCTGGCTCTATGGGCCATGTGTCATTCACTCGGGCTGTGGCTGTGTCTCACACTCCTGTATCAGGTGCTGCCAGTGTATCTGGGTCTATGGGCCATGTGTCAGTCACTCGGGCTGTGGCTGTGTCTCACACTCATGTATCAGGTGCTGGCAGTGTATCTGGGTCTATGGGCCATGTGTCAGTCACTCGGGCTGTGGCTGTGTCTCACACTCCTGTATCTGGTGCTGGCAGTGTATCTGGGTCTAT
Organism: Lissotriton vulgaris; assembly: GCF_964263255.1. NCBI lineage: Eukaryota > Metazoa > Chordata > Amphibia > Caudata > Salamandridae > Lissotriton > Lissotriton vulgaris. The sequence continues at coordinate 1,508,078,007 of NC_141691.1, read as the reverse complement.
GGGCCATGTGTCAGTCACTCAGGCTGTGGCTGTGTCTCACACTCATGTATCAGGTGCTGGTAGTGTATCTGGGTCTGTGGCTCACGTGTCAGTCACTACATCTGTGGCTGTGTCACACTCCGGTTTCTGGTGCTGCCAGTCTGTCCGATGCGGGTACTTCACGCAATCCACCTGATAGTGTGATGTAAGTTGCTGTTGTGTGCCCTCTGATGTACCTGCTCTGGTGTCCACACTGCCCTGTTGCTATCCTCATACTGATATACTGCATCTGATGTACCTGCTCTGGTGTCCACACTGCCCTGTTGCTATTCTCATACTGATGTACGGCCTCTGATGTACCTGCTCTGGTGTCCACACTGCCCTGTTGTTATACTCATACTGATGTATGGCCTCTGATGTACTGCATCTGATGTACCTGCTCTGGTGTCCACACTGCCCTGTTGCTATTCTCATACTGATGTACTGCATCTGATGTACCTGCTCTGGTGTCCACACTGCCCTGTTGCTATCCTCATACTGATGTATGCCCCCTGATGTACTGCATCTGATGTACCTGCTCTGGTGTCCACACTGCCCTGTTGCTATTCTCATACTGATGTATGGCCTTTGATGTACCTGCTCGGGTGTCCACACTGCCCTGTTGCTATACTCATACTGATGTACTGCATCTGATGTACCTGCTCTGTTGGGCACAATGCCCTGTTGGTGTTCTGATACTGCTGGCTGCCCTCTCATGTGCTGCCTCTGATGTAGCTGTTCGATGCCATGGACTGTTGATGCACCTGGCCCCTCTCATGTGCTGCCTCTGATGTAGCTGTTTGTTGCCATGGACTGTTGATGCACCTAGCCCCTCTCATGTGCTGCCTCTGATGTAACTGTTCGATGCCATGGACTGTTCATGCACCTAGACCCTCTCATGTACTCCCTCCGATGTACCTGCTCTGTTGGGCACAATGCCCTGTAGGTGTTCTGATACTGCTGGCTGCCCTCTCATGTGCTGCCTCTGATGTAGCTGTTCGATGCCATGGACTGTTGATGCACCTGGCCCCTCTCATGTGCTGCCTCTGATGTACCTGCTCTGGTGTCCACACTGCCCTGTTGCTATTCTCATACTGATTTACTGCATCTGATGTACCTGCTCTGGTGTCCACACTGCCCTGTTGCTATCCTCATACTGATGTATGCCCCCTGATGTACTGCATCTGATGTACCTGCTCTGGTGTCCACACTGCCATGTTGCTATCCTCATACTGATGTATGCCCCCTGATGTACTGCATCTGATGTACCTGCTCTGGTGTCCACACTGCCCTGTTGCTATTCTCATACTGATGTATGGCCTCTGATGTACCTGCTCTGGTGTCCACACTGCCCTGTTGCTATTCTCATACTGATGTATGGCCTCTGATGTACCTGCTCTGGTGTCCACACTGCCCTGTTGCTATACTCATGCTGATGTACTGCATCTGATGTACCCGCTCTGTTGGGCACAATGCCCTGTTGGTGTTCTGATACTGCTGGCTGCCCTCTCATGTGCTGCCTCTGATGTAGCTGTTCGATGCCATGGACTGTTGATGCACCTGGCCCCTCTCATGTGCTGCCTCTGATGTACCTGATCTGGTGTCCACACTGCCCTGTTGCTATTCTCATACTGATGTATGGCCTCTGATGTACCTGCTCTGGTGTCCACACTGCCCTGTTGCTATTCTCATACTGATGTATGGCCTCTGATGTACCTGCTCTGGTGTCCGCACTGCCCTGTTGCTATCCTCATACTGATGTATGCCCCCTGATGTACTGCATCTGAAGTACCTGCTCTGGTGTCCACACTGCCCTGTTGCTATTCTCATACTGATGTATGGCCTCTGATGTACTGCATCTGATGTACCTGCTCTGGTGTCCACACTGCCCATGCTCGATCCTAGACTGTGATGTTACTCCGATTATGCATAATTAAAATTGTCAATCATGTGTCGTGGGTTGTCGGAGTCATTCTTGCGTGTGTGATGCTGGTAAGTATTTGTATTTACTTGAGGGCGGTGGGTTCAGATACATGTCACTCCCCCCTACCTGGGTCACGACCCTTGGAGGCGTTGCCGTACACAAGAAACTGTGGTTTCCGGGACATGTCACCTCCCCCCTCCCTACGTCACGGACCTTGCAGGTGCTCCTCTCCAGACAGCGAATGGTTTGTAGCCTACCTGCGTCGTCCTCGATGGTGGGCCAAGACTAGGACGTAGTGGATCGCGAAGAGTATCGGGTAAGCGTGTAGTGTAGGGTCCATGTCGGCGAGCGGCTCGTGGTGGGTATGGTCGCTGTGGGGCATCCGCAGTGTTCAGGCAGGTTGTTTTTCCGCAGCGCTTTAATGTGTATTTTCCGCCATCTTGATTTGGAGGACGGTCCTAGACGTCAGTCCGTACGGCGGAGTCTCTGGATAGGTTACGTCCGCCGCGTGGTTGGGTGTGGTGGTGCGGCAGACCGTGTTCTACCGCCGTGGACGGATTTTGGCCCATATTTCGTATCCTGATTTGGCGGACGGAGTGTCCGCGACGGGCGCACGGAAAATAGGCATGTTCCGCATGCTCTGGGTCTGCGGAGGCACTTCCGTCCGCCATCCTAATGAGCCCCATGGTTTTTAGCTCGCATTATGATACTGCAGCACGACAAGGCCAGGTTTAGCGACTAGATGAGGCCCCAGTACAAAAAGCAAGAGCTGAAAGGACAGTGAGGTATATGGAAAAAACTGCAACTGACATTATTAAAATTAGTAATGTTTCAGAATGGTGTAGTATTTCGAAGTTTCATGAAAAGTTTGTATTTTAATCATGTGCTTTCGAGAGTCTTGGACGCAAAAAACAAAATCAATGTGAGTGAGCCATTTAAACAAAACCAAACACAATCATTTCCAGGTCGAAACGACTGTATTCGTCGGGAAATTATGAACCAAACACCAATGTAAAGAAGCATGACTGCTCTTTCGATATTGTAAGATAAACACACTCATACAGAAGTGTCCACATAAAATACTTTACCCTCTTTCTCTTCAAGAGATGTGTATTAAATTTGACCTCTGCTATCTTGAAGTTTTGCCCAACGTAAATTGAAATCCAGTTATCCAAGAATGCAGTGTAAACAACAAAAGTCCCAGTTGTCAGAGGAGTATGAAGTAAGCGACCAGAGCGTCATTACCAGAGAGAAACTACCTTCAGCACTTGGAAAATATGAACGTCTGGTACAATAAGAGTCGGAAGCCTAAATGACACAGAAACTGAGAAAGCAATTTTCCAAAGTCAATTAGTGTGTATTAAGAAGTGACAGTGGATAACATGGTATTCTTTGTGGGCGATATTTCATATTTTATGTAACAGAAGGAGAAAACTGGTACGGAACAAACGAGGAGCTTAGAATGTTATTGCATTGGAATGGAATCAAATATATTTTAGGCAAAAAAGCACCAAGAAGAAACATTCAAAGACCACAAGAATTTTTGAAGAAGTAAAGAAGCACAGGTACTGTAAGGGAGTCTACTCATGAGTATATGTCTAGACTCTGCTTATGGCATCACAATAATCTGATGCCTATCACAGAAACCCCTGTTTTGATTAAAAAACAGGGTACATTAAGTTTCGCTAGTTTGCTTCTTATGTAATAAGGAATGAGTCACACAGACTTTGCTTTGGTACATGCCATGCTCCAGAAATTCTTCTCTACTACAGAAATTGCAGGAAATTGCAGATGCTTGGTAACATTTGTTTATGTCTAGGGACCTTACCGGTTCTCAAAAAAGAAGCTTCCTTCGTCTTATCTGCAATGGCTATTTTACTATCTAGTTTTGACAAGTTAGTATTTAGTTTCTTAACTTCTGACTTTGAGAAAATCATTGATTTTGTGGGTGGGTAACGAGTTTTGCATAGAGAACATGAATCCTCTGGCATTTTCCTGAGCTGAAACAACTAAGGGGCATATATAGAAAACAATGATGCAGCGCTGAGCTGCAAGCCATCATGCAGCGCCTCGCTGCATCATTAGGAAAGTGCAGGGATGCGTCGTATTTACAGCAACACAGCGCATTCTTGTGCTGTCCCAAGCACAAATGCAAAAACCACAGTTGATGGACAAAATGAAGAACAATGTCATACATTCAACCCAGTACAGAGATCTGGGCCTAAATCCATCGTTTTTTTGCACTCCACACCACCCCAGTTCAGACATGGCCATATGCAAATCAGTCTGACCCTGTGCCTCATGGGAATAGTCCAGCCCGAACTGCCAAGCCATTCCTTCCCTGGACCGGAAAAAAACTTCAGAGGACCGGTTTCTGGCATTCTTCAGCTCGGCTTGCTTGAATTCAGTGGTGTGGAGAGAATGGGACTCACGTCTGAGCATACACATCCCACTCGGGGTGACAAATGCAAAAACCACAGTTGATGGACAGAATGCAGAACAATGTCATACATTCAATCCAGTACAGAGATCTGGGCCTAAATCCATCGTTTTTATGCACTCCACACCACCCCAGTTCAGACATGGCCATATGCAAATCACTCTGACCCTGTGCTGGAACACCAGAAACCGGTCCTCTGAAGTTTGCTTCCGGTCCAGGGAAGGCATGTCTTGGCAGTTCAGGCTGGACTGTTCCCATGAGGCACAGTGTCAGACTGATTTGCATATGGCCATGTCTAACACCTGATATTCAGTGGTGTTGGTTTTTGGCACTGAATCTGCGGCAGCATCAAAAAGCAATGGGTGTTGCAGTGGAACGCCCACAGCAACACCTACTGCATGCCCCTTTCACACAGATACCTGCATGAAAGGGTATGAAAGTTACTTAGCAATGGTACGCCACGCAAAGTGGCGTAACGCTGCTTTGTAAATATGGAGCAGGATTTGCACCACCAGAGCGTCCTAAAGAGTGATGCAGTGACCTTGCAAATATGCCCCAAATTTCATCAGTTATTCCAAAAAAGCAATTTAGTGAAATGTCATGTCAATTATTTACATTTGTGAAATGTACTTGCTGGTATTTTGTTTTATAACTCAATAAAAAGAAATGCAAAATGCCAGTAAGAGAGGGATTCCAGACTCAGTTTTAATATTCCTATAGATTTTCTGCTCAAACCTGTCTTTCACTACTAATGGAATATTACACCTATGAAATCTCATGCAATTTCAGGTTATTTTCAATAAATATGTTTTGTGATATCACCCGAATGCTCCTAAGTAAATAACACATTTTGGGCAGTATCTCATAATTTTCTCCCAAAAATATTTAAGACTAACATTAAACCTTCACCATCTGTAGTTTGAAGCTTCATTAATCGCTTTTATTCTGAAATCAAAGTGTCTGACATGTTTTTTTTAACTTATCCATACACATTTAGCAAAAATAAAATAAAAATGCAAGGCTAAAATTTGTATCATGATCCTTGTATTAGTATATTACTTGATATTACTGGAACTTTGAAAAGTTATTATATTGATCTTTTGCAACTTTGCAGAGGTCAATGGAATATGGCACGCAGATACATTCTTGGTACAGGCCTATTTTTAGGAAAACTGAGTATTTTTCTAATTTGCCCTGTAACTAACATTGTTCTTTATAGATTTTCACAAAATCTAGATTAAAATATAGATTACCATAGAATGCAATTCACTAAAAACTTTTATTAGGACTTTGTGAGGATGTTTACATATGTGCAGGTTAACTAATATGAATATCTCTACTCATATAGTAGCTGGATAAAAAACGTTGCACAGACCTGGCATCTGACCCACAGCCCTGAGACCCATATTGCCCTTTTTAAGGGTAGCCTTTATGATGCTTTATATACTTCTCACACTAGGGATCACAAGTGACTTTTATAATTTATTGTCTATTTGTTGATATTCATTATTTATGGTGCTCCTCTAAGTCTTATCAAGAGGCAGAGGAGAAGCAGGATGTTTTCTGAGGAACGGGGCGCCTTCTTCAAACTGTAGCCTTCAAGATACAGCCATAGGAAGCTTGAGTGGAGCAGGAATGCATGTTCTTTGAGAGAGATCAAATGTGGAAAAAATTGATCCGCAAAAGAGGGTGGAGGCCGAATGTGGAAATACAAGATATAAGGATAGCCTTCAATTTGAGGACATCTTGCAGCATAGATATCACTAGCGACAAGGCATTATCATGGAGGTGCCCAGAATACTACCACGCTAAATAGAGTCTCAGCATGAGGTTGTGATAACGCATTTTAATTTTTACAACTCACTTTCTGTGTAGCACCCTTCTTCCATTACTATCAACTCACGTGTCTGTTTTTTTTAGCAACCTCTGTTTCCATGAAGATTTAGGGTGACATTTGGCATTACTTTGCACATGCTTTGCATTACAAAAGTGATGCAAACCCAGAGTGCAATATGCTGCATTGGGATTTATGCATATCCTGATTTGTGATAGAAAGTTGCCACAAGTAACCCTAAGAAACGCAATCCACTATTTTGAGATACAATATGTCAAGGGGCAATTCGATGGGTGGAACATGGACATTCCCAAGAATTCATCTATGGCTTCTGATGCAAATCCATATCTTCTAACATTGGTAGACAGTGATTTGCACCACAAATTTACACCTTCTTGAGCTAGGTGTCAGGTTTGAGAAACATTTTCTTTTCTCAATTCGTGTCAAACTTTTTATGTGGGCTGGAGTACACAGACACATACAAAGTGGAACAGGTATAAAAGCACAGTTTTGTTCTTGACTGGTTTCCTTCCTTTGCAAACCTGAATGCATTATTTCATTCTCAGTGCTTGTCTGTACATTTGTTATCTCATATTCTGTTCCATTCTGAAGTCGAGCTTTAACATTATTTAACAATGGCACTTGTGGGCCCGCTACGTTGAACTTCATCATGCAAAGTGGCATGAATGGCTGTTCAAACCAACTTTGACTAGTTTAAAGGACATTTTATTGAAAGTAGAGCATACAATGGTCATACAATTAAAAAGGTAAATAATACGCATGCAAAATTAATTAAAGATCTAACAATATGTCATTAAGCATATTCAAGCCATAACAATGAATAATACCAATAATGTTAAAGTGAGAAAGAAGAGAGAGGGTAAACAGTTGTGGAGAAGTGTGGCTCACTGGTTAGAGGAGGCAGACCCTGATGCAGAGGTCAGACCCGGCACCAGCGTTCAATTCCCGACGTGGCAGGGTCTTGAGCTCAAAATGTCCACGGACTTGATAATTCTCGCCTCGGTGCCTACTCGAATCATGGGTTCACACTTTGAACTCAGGACAATAGCTTGCTTAATCTCCACTATGGCCCCACCGCGATGGGATGCCTGGTCTTCACCTTGGGAATGCCCAGTAGGGGCTATCTCGCAGAGAAAGCCAGGACGGGTTCCCAAAGCAAGCGCTAAGAGACCTGTCGGTGATTTGGCGCTATATAAATCTTAACATAACATAACAGTGCCCGAAATAAACATTTTCTGTAAAACATGAAAAGAATAAGAAATTAAATATTTTGCAATTTGAAAGCTGGAACAAAATATAGCAGCACAATTACACTAGCAGTTATCTCTGTTGGTATATAGGTTTAGCTGTATAAGAAATTTAAACAGTTGCAAAATACATAAAATTGTTAAAGATTGTACTGGAAACCGACCATCAATGTGACTGCAGTAAGACAAGGAAGCGTATTGCAGGTAAAGATTTTTTTTTCGGGAAGGAACGAAACACCCATGACCGTGTGCGTCCAGCAGCTGTGAATCCAATGAGCAACTGACTCACATTGTTAAAGAGCTCGTGGCTACTGTTACACCCGAGCACAGAACACAGAACACAGGTCAAAGATAAACAACTTCACATGCAATGACAGCTGTCTCGTGGGGGAGCGAGACCACTGTCAATGTCAGAAAATGCAATCTTGCGGAAAAGATGAGAACCAAAATGGAATACATATTGTAACATTTCCCACCTCAACAGCGGGAAAAACATAACAAAAATGCACAACATTTTTAAACAATAAAAGAAGGGCTTCATGGAAAAACAAAGCAACATCTGTGAATACGAACATCAAAATGGTTAATTTATTACCAGGTGTAATGTGGCAGAAGATACCATAGGATAAATAATAAAATTGACCCCAAAACGTAATCTATGAATTTGTTAGGCATCTGTTGTTGACGTCTATTAGACAACCTAGACATATCATCAGTATCATGTGTTAAACAAGCTTAGTTTTCCATATTGGATGCAGACTGCACCGGACCCACCTCGGCTCTGTGGGGCACCTCCCTCCCTTGAAAGTTATCAAACCATTCAAAATGGTCATCATTGTCCACACCATGTTTGTTGGTAATAACCGCTTGTGAGCTAGTGATGTGACCAGACACCTTTTATTCCACCATCTTTTGTTATTAAGGAGGGCTGACCCTTTGTTCACCTGTCTGACCATCACAGGTGAAGAACATCTAGATTTCCCCTTTGTGATTTTTCTTGGATTCTTCATGAGTACTCCTTCTTCTTTCTATAAAGGTAAATCTTCAAAGTGTTTCCCTGAATCAAATTGTGTTTTCATGTTTTCTTGTTTCTGCTGTACTCTAAATTTAAGTGTTTATAGTGACTTGTCCAAGATTCTACCTTCTGGTAAGTTTTCTCACTAAGCCAATTACAAAGCAAGCCAGTATGTACCTTTCTACCTCTGATAAGGGAAAAAGGTGGTATGCCTGTTTTGAAGTGAGGTGCAGTGTTATGAACCACACTTCCATACGTACAAATCCTAGAGGGTTTTATCAAGATGAGACAGCTGTTTGTTTCCCTTCATTTACAATTTTATTTCCTCTCTCAACTAGGCTGTTGGAAGTAGGAGAATACAATGCTACCTTTAAGTGGCTGATATTGCGCAGTTTGAGAAAAGAAGGCATACGCTGTGAAACAAAGTGTGTCCCATTATCAGTGTCAATAGGTTTGGGTGAACCCTCTACTACTAAAATACTTAGCAAAAACTTAATAGCATTTTCAGTAGTTGCTGCATCACAAAAACAGTAATACATCCATTTGCTGTAATAATCAACATGCAGAATCAAACACGTATTGCCAGATGTTAAAACTTCATAGGGACCAGAGAAGTCTAGTCCCACTTTATCCCAAGGATTTTTGGGAAGAGGAACATGGTGAAAAGGTCTGTCCAATGTTTTGCAATGTTTATATGACAATAAGCATTCTGCACATTTCTCAATCGCACTTCTGACTTGAGATTCCATGGAGAGCCAGCAGTAATACTGTTTCAGCTGTTTGCACGTTTTGGTGAAACCAAGGTGTCCCAGATGGGCTGACTAAATAATTGCTCTGCTTAAGCTTTCCGGGGGCAAAAAATGATCATGTCGCATAACCATACTTTGAACAACAGGCAATTCATTAGACACATTGACAAAATACCTCACCTCCGTAAAAAGAGTCCTGTGTTCAGGCCAGACCCCAGTATTGAACTCCTTGACCTAGAAAAGGGTTACATTTTCAGCATAGGCATTGTTCCATTCATCTTCTGAAATAGGTGTGCATTCTAATACAGCATCCACCACAAGCAACCGCAAACTCAACATCCTCACAAGTTTGGTGAGAATTCTAGGAAGGTGAGATCATGTTCCGTCCTACTGCCAGCATATCATCCTGATAATCTTGTACACCAGGAATGTCTCAAGTAGGGTGTCCATGAGTTTATGGAATACACTGGCAGCAGATGTGAGTCCAAAAGGCAGTATAAAGTACTTGTAGGTGCTGCATGGAGTAACAAAAGTAGTGAGTTCTTGTGACTCAATGGAAAGTGGAATCTGGTAGTAAGCCGACCTGAGAAAAATAATGGAAAAATGTTTTGCCTCACCCAAATTAGTCAGAAGATCAGGAATCTTTGGGAGGGTGGGTAATCTACTAATATATTATGGTTGAGTGAACGTAAGTCTGCACACAACCTGACCTCACCTGACCTCTTGCATGCTAAAACTATGGGGAAGACACACTCAGAAGCGTGACAAGGTGTGATGATTCCTTCAGCACACAAGCTCCTGTGTACATCTTTCAGTTCTTCTCTGGCACGTAGTGGTAAAGGTAGTACTTTATGCACAACAGGTTGAGCATCAGGTTTGAGGCAAATTTGGTGCTGAAAACCTATGACCTTGCCTACTTTGTTACTGAGGACTGAAGGTAATTGATTGAGAATGCTATCAATATTGGTCTCTGAAAAGGAAGAGTTGTTAATCATATTTATATTATACTCATCATGTACATAATTAGCAGGACATTCTCCAACAACCACAGGCTGAATAGCACCATGTTTTAGGTACAAACCAATTTTGGCCAAGTCCTGACAGCCAATGTTGTTTCTTCTCCTAAGAGCAACATAAACCTTGCTAAATGTATGCCTGCCTAAACATTCTACTCTGGAGTGAAAATACCCAAGCATATCAAATACCGTCTCCCCAAATTCTTTGGGAGTAACATTTGATTGTGTGAGAGCAACATCACTACTCATGTTTTTATGAAAGGTAATACCTGATAACATGGTTCTGGAGAACCAGAGTCAGCCAAAGACTTGAACAGGAATGATTCAATTTTTTTTTTTTAAATTTGTTTTTATTGCAGAATTAGAAACCATTACATACAATTGCTCAACCAGTACACTCATGGTGTCCCCCTCATCAATCGTAAGAGCGCAGATCATACACAGCCATTCAGCCCGCATCTCGGAGGCCGGGCGGCACAGCGTCCTAATCAGTAGCAAGACATCATGGTGAGCGTCCCTGAGGGAAAATGGTCGAAATCTTTTTACGTATCTGCATTTTACCCCCCCAACCCCTAACCTGTCCCCAACATCAGCCATCCTAGTCTAACATTCCAGTGCTACAGAGCCGCTGCTGTCCCGTTCCCCGTTCCCTATGTGGGCCTCATCATGTCCGTCCCATGCACCCCTGCCGCCTCCCGCTATCCACCCACGCTCCTCAGACCCAGTAAGCAGTCCCAATCCAGAATCGCTGCCGTAACCAATCTGCCTCTCGGCTCCTAGCCCACCCTATAACAGCCCCTAAACAACCCCTAGTCCCACCCCCCAGGCAACCGCTAATGGTGTGTGCCATGTTCCTGACTCTTGTATGGGTCCCGCTACAGATCCGATGATACCTCTGTACTGGTAAGCCTCGCGGTGTCCTCGAGTCCTATCCATTCAGTCCTCATCCTCCACTAATGAATCACGCAGGGCCTGCACTATCTATTCCCATGCACGCGCTGATTCTAAGTTCTTCTCATTATCAAGCTTGACAGCCTGCCTCATTCGGAGCACACTCTCGCACTCGGACCACCTCAGCAAGTCAGTCGTCCACCTCCTCACAGACGGTCCCTCCCTGGACTTCCAGTGCCAGGTAATCTCTCTCTGCGCCAGTATCAGCCCTAGGTCAATAAACTTACTTGTCACCTTAGTGTGTTTGGTGTGTGGGAACCAGAGCAACAAGCACGCCGCCATATCAAACTCCACCTCCCTGTCGGTCACTGCATTGAGAAGTTCCCCTACCTCCGCCCAGTAAGCCTCCAAATTCGGACAGTCCCAGAACAGGTGATCCATATCCGCCACCGACGCCAAGCACCTCGGACACCGTGCTTCCTGCACCTGGAAGTACCGTCTGATCTTCTCCGGAGTCAAGTAGGCCCTATGTAAGACAAAGAAATGCACCTGCTGGAAGCACGCGTTCCTCGTGCCCTTCCACGTACGCTTAAGAATATGGCTCCACACCGTGTCCGGAATGGGCCTACCTATGCTCGCCTCCCATTTCGCTTTCAGCCCCAGGAGCGGTTCCAGCCCCTCATGCAGCATCCTATTATGGAGGCAGGTCACCGCCTTAAAGGTGCCAGCGGCCATCACTACGTATTGGCATGCCATGGTCGTGTCCGGCTCGATGAGCCCCCCTCTCCAGTGCTTCTGAATGGCCGCCACCACGGCCGCATGCAAGAGGAAGCCCCCCTCCGGCAGCCCAAACTGTTCCTGTAGTACCCCGAAGGGCACCAAGGTCCCATCAACATACAGGTCCCCTACCACTTGCAGTCCCGACTCCTCCCATTCCAACAGTGGGGACCAATCGCCCCCATGCGGCAGTGCTGTCAACATGCCTATCGGTATCTCCGGTGCATACGGTCGAGTCGCCTTCGCCCTCCTCAGACTCCTCTGCCAGCATAACCTGAGCGTCCGCTCCTCCATAGCGAGGCCTCGCAACTCCAGCTTCTGCTGCATAACGATATAGGCCAGTACATGGCGTTGTATCCCCAACTCTCGGTCGCACTCCGCCCCCTAAACACCCTAGCCACATGCTGTGTAAGAACCTGAAGCTGCGCCGCCAAGTAATACAACTCAAAGTCAGGGACGGCCATCCCCCCCTCAATCTTGGGGCGAAGCAACGTGTTCAGTGCCACTCTACGGCGGCCATGCCCCCAAAGGAAGTCAATAACCATCGTCCGCAAATCCCTAAAGATCTTCTGAGGAATCCAAATGGGCAGCGTCCGAAAATAATACTGGAGTCGTGGAAGCGCTACCATTTTCAACAGAGCAATCCTACCCAACACCGTCAGGGGAAGGGATGCCCAAAAGGACATACAACCTCTCAGCGCCCGTACGCAGCGTCCAATATTGCCCTCTAATAGGTCTGCGGCCTCGTGGTAGATACGAACTCCCAAATAAGTAAAGCAAGATGGCTCCCAGACCACCCCCAAGTCACGTGCGGGGCAGGGCGCATCCGCTCGAAGCGGAAAGACACAGGTCTTCGCCCAGTTAACCCTGAGGCCCGAGAACCGGCCAAACTCAGACAGCATTTCCATCGCCCCTTCCAGAGCCCGTTCCGAGTCCTCCATATATAGCAGCAGATCATCCGCGTACAGTGAGATGTGGTGCAGCTGCCCACCGCTTGCAATCCCTGCATACCCGTCTCCCGACCTGGCACGCACCACCAAGGGTTCCATCGCCAGTGCGAACAAAAAAGGGGAAAGGGAGCACCCCTGTCGCGTTCCCCTACCAACTAGATAAGCCGCGGACACCAAATTACCCAGGCGTACTCGCGCCGTTGCCGAGGAATACAACACCTTCGTCCACCTGCGGAACCCTTCTCCAATACCAAACCTCACTAGCACTTCATCCAGATAGACCCATTCCAAACTATCAAAAGCCTTCTCAATGTCTACAGACAACACCGCCTGGGCACTGTCCGTATCCACTGCACCATCCAGTATCCCAACCAGGCGACGAATATTTAACGCTGTGCTCCTCGTGGGGATAAACCCCGCCTGGTCCCTGTGCACCAGGCCAGTCATGTGTGGGGCCAACCTGGTGGCCAAGATCCGGCTCAATATCTTGTAGTCCACCGTCAGCATGGACAATGGCCTGTAGGACCTCACATCAGTCGCTTCTCTGCCGGGTTTTAGCAACGGCACTATCAGTGCTTCCCTCATTGATCCGGGCAGACCCCCCAACCTGTAAGCCTCCGTATACACCACCAGCAGTCTGGGCACCAAACTATCAACGTACTTCTGATAGAACTCTATCGGTAGACCATCCACACCGGGCGTTTTATTCCGCGCCATGTGCTTAATGGCCGTCCTGATCTCGGCCAGCGTGATAGGCCCACCTAAGTTTTTTGCATCGTCATCGTCAAGGACCGGAAGCTGCCTCGACTCCAGATACGCCGCGATTTTGTGGACCTCTACTCCCAACTGACTCTCGTACAGCACCGCATAATAGGCCCGAAAGCACTTCAGCACCGCCGATTGGGAATACACCGTTTCCCCCAGTGCATTTTTGATGCTTAGGACCGGGCAGCCTCTAAGTTCAGGATTAGCAAGCCTGGCCAGGAGCGTACCCACCTTATCCCTTTCGGCATGCGCTCTAATGGCGTATTGTCTGTAGTCATAGCTCCGTAACCGTTCCGTTTCGGTGGCCACCACCTCCTTTGCCTCCAGCAACCGGGCCTGTAAGTCCGGTTGGGTCGGCCTACGCCGCTCCAGTTCCCTCAGTTTCTCCTCCGCACTGGCAAGCGCATTCAGCACCGACAATCGAGCATTCGAAAACCTACCCACGCATACACCTCTCACCACTACTTTCATCGCATCCCATTCAGTGGACCTACATGTAGCTGTACCCTCATTCTCACTAAAATACTGATCGGTACCCTGTTGGACTGCCTCACTGAACACCGAGTCCTCCAGCGTGTCGGGCCGGAGCCGCCATGTTGGAATCGCGGAACGCTCCCGCCGCCATTGGACATGCACCAACAGAGGATTGTGATCCGAGATGGTTCTGGCCAGATACTCCGTATGAGAGACCAGTGGGGCCAGGGACCCGCTACACAGTACCGAATCAATTCTAACATGTAGAGCATGGAGTGCTGAGAAAAAGGAGTAGTCCCTAGCATCCCTGTGTTGTTCTCGCCATACATCCAACAGCCCCCACCTATCTTGCCAATCCTTCCTATGCATGGCTAGCTTACGTACCGGGGAGTCAACAAGGGGAGGGTGAGATCTGTCTAAGGCCACATCCGTGATCGAATTAAAGTCCCCCCCCCAGTATCACCGGACCCGCTAGGAAGGAGGCCAAGACCCGGATAGACCATCGAAAAAGCGGGCCTGATCAACATTTGGAGCATACACACAGCTGAGAACCACATCCCAACCATACAACCTCCCCTCCACCGCCACATATCTGCCCTCAGGATCCACCAATTGATTCAGCACCTGAAACGGTATCCCCGCTCTCACCCATATCAGTACCCCTCTAGCAAACGCTGAGTAAGTGGTGCCTAAAACCTGACCCCGCCATCTCTTCTGTAGTGCGGTACATTCCTGTTTTGTTAAATGAGTCTCCTGCAACATGGCAACCTGAACGCCCCTCCTCACCAAATACGCATGCACTTTGTGGCGTTTGACCATAGTTCGCAGCCCTCGGACATTCCACGTCAGGCATTTCAAGTTAGGTAACGTCCCCATACCAGCATAGAGCGATCCAGTTCAAATGCAGCCAGTCAATACTCACACCATAGCAGTTGCCCCCCCCAAAACAAACTAGTGAAAAGAAAACTCCCCGAACCCCTCTCCCCAGGACAGAGCCCACAAACCCGGTGTCAGCCCCGATCCAAACCTTAAACCAAACACACATCCGACTAACCTGTGGTCGCCACCACAGAAGGCCTTAAGGGCCCTGGGGGGGTGAGTTATCGCCGACCCCGGCAAGCGGAGCCCATGCCCCGCGCTCTCCATCCCGCCATGCCAACGCGGCACCCTACCCGGCGACCCACCCAGCTCCAACAGGATGCCGCCCTACCAAAAACCGTATCTAAGTCCCAATGAAGAATCAGCCATGAAAAATCCCATCCGACGTCTGGGGGTGACCACCGGCCCCTTCGAGCTCTCCGCCTCTGAAAGTTCCTCTCCGGTCCTGCCGCCGTCGTCGCCAGAGTCCGTCTCTGCCAGTTCACTCTCCGGCTGCGATCTCGTAATGGCCGCCGTCGCTGCAAGCGCCTCTCTCTTGTCTGCAGCCATTTGGGCCTCCCGTTTCTCCCGCTGACGCCTATTGCGGGAGCGGATCCTTTGTGACTGCCGGACCTGAGGCGGTTTAGGCCGATCTCGCCGACTTTTGTGATTCCTGTCCGTGCCAGCCCGGTACGATTCCAACCACAGCCATGCTTCATCCGGGGTCTGAAAAAAGTGCGTGGCCCCATCCAGGATTATCCCCAGCTTGGCCGGGAAGAGCAAGGAGTACTGGATGCCCTCCTCCCTCAGTTCTTTTTTCACTGCCAGAAAAGATGCCCTATTCTTCTGGACCGCCTGAGTGTAGTCCGGGAAGATCGTGACCCTGATGTTTTCCACCTCATATGGGCCCGAAGCCTGAGCTCTCTGGATTAGGAGGTCGCGGTCCTTATAATGAAGGAGCCTCACCACCATCGGCCGGGGGGGGCGGCCAAGCGCTGGCGGGCGAGCCGGCACCCTGTGAGCTCGTTCCAGTGTAAAGAAGGAAGTAAGCCCCTCCGGTGCCACCACAGTCCGGAACCATTCCTCCATGTAGGCCACCGCATCTTCCCCCTCAATTCGTTCCGGCAGGCCTACGACCCGCACGTTGTTCCTTCTATTGCGGCTTTCGGCATCCCCTGCTCGTCGTTCCAACATGTCCAGCCGGGTCAGGATGTCCGTAATCTTGTGTTCCGCGGTCACCACCGCCGGTTTCAAGTCCAATAAGAGCTGTTCATGGTCCTTTACCTTATCCGCCAACTTGGCATGATCCGCTCGCAGGAGCCCCAGGCCCGTAGCGACCTGCGCAATGTCCTGCTGCAATGCCTCCTTGGTCGAGGTGATAGCATCCAGTATGGCATCCAAGCGCCGATGTAGCCTCTGCTCCTGGTCCATCATCGGCGGGGGGGCCTTGCCAACCTGGGATAGTGCCGCCACATCCTCCTGGCCCTGCTCCATGGTGGTCGCTCCCCCTGCAGCCGCCATCTTAGGTTGCTCCATCACGGGCAGAGGGTCTCGCCAAGTCCCAACAACCACTGTCTAGTGGGACGTGCGACTCAGCAATGATCGCGACAGAGTGCCACCACAATGCCCGCAACTCCAAGGATCAAAAGGACCAGCGCCGTCCATCTCACTGCCGCCAGGTCCGGGTGGAGGGGGAGGGGGAGAAGGAGTAGAGACGAGCAGTCGCCCCCGATACCCGATCAAATGCTGGGCACCAAGCTCCCCGCCTTCAGGACCGCATCTACAGCTCCCACAGCTCCGATCTCGCAGAAGCGGGCCACCCTGCCAGTCGATGCCAATTCCGCTCAGTTTCGGTGTCCGAGGCCATCGGCCCGCGCCGCCGCCATTTTCTTCACACTCCAGGCAACACCTCGGCCGTCGTCTTACGAGGTCTCCACGGGGCCAGCGAACCCCCAAGTGCCTTCCGCCGCTCCCCAGTGGCTCCCCAACTCTTCGTAGGCCAGTCACACCGACCAGGGGTCGCTCCGGGTGCTGATTTCAGGAGAATTAGCGGGACCCTGCGCGGAGCTGCAAGCTCACGCCGCCATCCCGATCGGCGTCCAAGCCACGCCCCCTTGAACAGGAATGATTCAAATAATCATTTCACACCAAGATCTTTTGGCTTTTCATAAATCAATTGAGTGCATTCAATAGTTAAGATGATATTAGCGAGTTTTTTAGAACAACTGTCTAAGTCTTCCGTGACTTCAATACTGCTGGCTTTTGTGAACCTCTTACTGCCCCTGCATACTGCCTGAAAGTTACCCACTTTTTTCCAGGCCATGCATTTTTTACCAACTGCAGGACAATAAGGAGAACCTCTAATGTGATTTCTTGAACGACATCTGAAGCACACTAATGATTTTCTTATAGGCTGTTTGATGGACTTGTTTATGATGTTCACCGCAAATAGGGAATTGTCCTCCACCATGTATATGGCATGTGATAGCTTGCCTAGATTTTGTAGAATTGGAGGAGGTTGTTAGAACTGTTTGGAAGATTACATTTTATACTGTATTTTAAATCAAATTCAGAACAAATAATGTAAGAGGAAGATGCAGAATTGTGTTAAAAGTGTAAAAGTATCTGTGTAGTGGAAAACTCTCTGATAGAATTAGGTTATCACGCACACTTAAGAGTCAAAAATGAGTGAAATTGGAATAAATGAATTGCAGCTTGAAAAAGAAATTAAGTATCAATTACATACATTTTGTTCTTGTTAGCATCTGCAGCTTCAATAGCTTCCAAGGATCCCAAGGACTTCGAGAGTAAACAGTGTGATGACAGTAGTCATAGTAGCGGCCAAAGAAACATGCATTGCCGGCAGTGGGGTGCGAAGAATTGGGCTTGGGATATGCAGTATATGAGCACTGGAGGATGAGCGCTGGGGTGCAGCTACTCCATTAGATAAACAAAACAGTAACAGTACCTTTAATTTTGGATCAGATCGCCCACACAGTTGAAGTGGCAAACCAATGGAAGTGATTATCGAGAGGGGGTCAGGGGACTCAGAAATACCAAAAACAGGAAAGCAGAGAAAAATCCTCGACATTGGGTGCGTCTTCTCCACTCATTATTTATTTAGATGTTTTATATAGCGCACGCTAGACCCGAAAGCATTAGAGCGCTTTACAAAATCGTGAACAGAAAATACAGTAATTCAGGCATGTAAACACAAACGAGGCAAGAATTCAAAATAGAAAATAGTAAACATCAAGGAAAATAAAAGCAGAAACAAAAACAAGAGAACCAATTCGAGACGATCTAATAGATAGCATAAAGATAAACAGCCTATATTCGTAGGGACTAGATCTGTACACACGATAATTAAACAAGGTCAATAATCTAGGAGTTAAAGTATTTGT
The DNA here is from genome assembly GCF_964263255.1 of Lissotriton vulgaris. Classification (NCBI taxonomy): domain Eukaryota; kingdom Metazoa; phylum Chordata; class Amphibia; order Caudata; family Salamandridae; genus Lissotriton; species Lissotriton vulgaris. The sequence continues at coordinate 1,508,059,624 of NC_141691.1, read as the reverse complement.
TGAGCAGAAGTTGTTTCAGGATTCTTTTGAAGTTAGGGAAGGAGGGGTTGCATTGAAGGTCACAAAAGAGAAGAGTTTCATATGCTCGGGGCATTTCCGGAAAAAGAGCGAGACTTGGTTACTGTTTTTTTATATTGGGAGCTATGAGTAACTAAGCGCTAGAGCTTCTCAAAGATCCAGTAGATCCAGCTTTTATTAGCTTGTTTTCTAAGTAGTTGGGAATGTGAGAGTGTAGTGCTTTGTGGATCATGCAGGCAGTCTTGTACGTACATCTTCCTTCCATGGGAAGCCAGTTTAGGCTCTTGTGGGCAGGAGTGATGTGTTACAATCGTTCGACGTCTGAAATGAGCCGGTTGCCAAGTTAAGAACTGATCAAGGGTGGTTGCGGGGGGAGTTTTCTGCATCCCAGTGAGAATGGCATTACCATAGTCTAGTTTGTTAAGGCCCAAAGATTGCACCACAATCTTGAAATCATCGGCGGGAATTAATGGTTTAATTTGCTTGATGTTTTTTAGGGAGTACAGTGCTCCTTTTGCTGAATTTCTGATGTGCTCTTTCATTGACAGGTTTTTGTCCAGGAAGAAACCAAGGGACTTTGCGGAGTCGGATAGAGTGAGAGAGCAATTGAAGGCGTTAAGGTCATTGAGCCATTTGTGGATTGGAAGGTGGATTCTTTTCGAGGAGAATAGAATTCAGTTTTGAAGGTGTTTAGCTTAAGGTGATTAAAGCAAAACCAGGATTATAATTTGATCAGTGTGGCGTTAAGATGTTGAATGTCACTGGGTGATTTTATTTTGTAGTAAAGTTACTTGTCATCAGCATACATGTGATATTTGATCTCTGCTGCTTCAAGATGACCGTAAGTGGTTCCATGAAGAGATTGAAAAGGGAGGAGAATAGAATTGAGCCATGTGTCACTCAAAGATTGACCTTTGTGGGTTTAGATAGACATGAGTTCATTTTGATTTGCTGCGAACAGTGTTTGAGGTAGATGTGAACCATTTTAAGACAGTGCCATTGATGCAGAAGCGAAACTTCAGAGATTCAAGTAGGGCTGGGTGAATAACAGAATTGAATACCACTGATAGGTCAAGAAGGTTAAGTATGCAAGTGTCACCCTCTTCCAGGGATCTGTGAATGTCACCACATATATTGAACAATGCTGTTTCAGTACTGCAACCTCTTCTGAAACCGTATTGGAAAGTGTCCAGAAGGGTGAGTTTTTGTATATGATGATTAAGTTGCTCTAATACACATTTCTCCAACATCTTTGCTATGAACGGGAGGTTTGAGAGAGGTCTAAGGTTGTTTAGATCATTAGGGCCAGTCCTCATTGGATAGAGATCGGTTCACAGCCCGCGGTGAGAGATGTCTTGATGATTAGAGTCCTAAACGGGGCAATGATGTGGTTGAGGTTTTTCACCATCATGGATTGGAGACGGTCATTTGTTTGGATCGATGGCTTTAGAGTCTTGATTATATTGGATACTTCTTTTCCGTCAATGGATTGAAGTCACACCCATTGGCGATGTTTGTCAGTTTGGAGTGATTAAGGTAGCTATTAGTACCTTTAGGGGGTCGATTGGTCAGCAGTGGGAACAGGAGGAGGAGCTGTTGTGAAGGGAGATGGGTTGGAGAGGGAAGTGGACTCATTGCCATGATGAAGTAAGACTCAGAGGCGTATTGCAGGTAAAGTGGGTTTATTTCAGAAGAAACTAAACACCTTTAGCAGGGAGGGTCCAGCAGCTGTGAATCAAAGGGGCAACTTACTCACGTTGCTAAGGAGCTCACAGCTGGTGTTACACCTGAGCATGTAACATAGGTCAAAGATAAACAGCATCACATGCGAAAACAGCAGTCTTGTGGGGGAGCAATGTCAGAAAATTTGGAATGTAATTTAGATTGTTCAACTAAATTAAGAATAAAAGACGATACAGGAGCCCATAATAGCTCTTGTTTTACTGCAAGTGAAGTGGATTATACTAATGCTTCTTCAACCCTGTGGTTGTAACATTCCAGAATTGAACACTAATATTCGAAAAATACTACCAGTTTTTCATGATCTGCTGAAAAGCTGTTGCTAATAAAAGTTTAATTACATCAGCAATAAAGGACCAACTACCCCAGTCTTCTTTCAATACACCAAGAGAAATAGTTTTAAAACTAAAAGGGTCATTAGACTTAAAAAGGCAATTCTTTCAGACCACACTAGAGAAATTAATTCTGGTCTTTCATTTCTAGATCATTTTAGTTGTTTAAATATAACAGGCTTTTGGATAGGACGGTAAATGGAAATATTATTGTTTTGCAGCTCTGGTTCATCTGCCTCCTGGCATCCATTAAAAAGCTGGCAATTGAAAAGGTAACAAAGTACTCAATTATATAGGAAATAGTAAATTGGCGCATAGATTGGGTCATCTGAAAAGGAATTACTTTCGCATTGGAAAAAAGTTGATGATTCCGCTGCATGCATTCATTTCTCCATGCATTCCAAAAGATATATTTACAATATATTCTAATAAATGTGTTGCACTAAACAGAAGAACTAAGAAAAAAACGTGTCTGACAAATTTGAAGACAATAATGGAATAAGTTAACTGCAAGTATTTTGGATAATCAATAAACAGAATGTATTCGTCCTGGAAAAGTCAAGAATTCTTTAAGGAATACTTAAGCATTAAGGGTTTTTATAAAGTTACCCAGAGGGGCAAGAGATTTGATCAGACTCTGGCAATCAGAGGGAGTGGCCTAACAGCCAATGATGGCAGACGTGTAACATTGCTCCGGCCCACCTCCAGCAATATCCTGTTAAATTGGGGTCAGGTACCGGTCTGGACTCCAAAACCTGCAGTGACCCATTTCTCCGCATAGTGAGGAGGTTCTTATCATCCAAGAAGCAACGTGCCACCTTCCTGCAACTGGAGCAGGACAGAGGTCCATCTCCTGAAGACGATGTAATGTGGTGACCTGGAACCTGCACTAGGGGCTGACGCTGGTGGGCCTGCAGAGTGCGAGGGCCCGGTGGTGGGGAAGCTCAAGTGTGTGGTAGGACGGACATTGATTGATCTGCCGAGGGAGCAGCCTTGTGAACAAGACGGTGATCAGGCGTGCGGCCTTGACCGGAGCAACATCTAGGAGGCACAGTATGAGTCTGGTAGAGACACCAATGCGAAAAAGTACATCAATGAGCCTAACTGGGTTGAAGAAGTCTGGATCATCATCATATATGAAAACGGTCCAGACCACCATTAAAACTATGTGTTGGTTGAAGGCACCATTGGAATGCAACCACCCAACGGCACGCCTGTATAATGCAATGCTGGCTAAAATGTTAGAGCTGGACCTTCTCCCTTTTTCTTTCGTGCAAGGGGTGGGTTTTCTTAAATTTGTGGCAACAGTCTGGCCTAAATGGTAGCGCACTAGCTGGGCTTTTTTGCCAGAGTTGCGATTCCAGCACTACATCAAGATGTGCTGGATATGATTGGGGCAGCTTGGCAGAAGAGTGCTGTTCACACTATCCACCTGACAACAGACATGTGGACCAGTTGCCAAGCCATTGATTACATGTGCATCACAGCACACCGGGTCTCTTTTGCGGGGGTTAGAGAGAAGATAGCTGCAGGTGTTGACAGTGTCACCATTTTTCAAGCTACTCAGAAACATGCAACAGTAGCCATGTTTGCCATGGAGAAATCTTATACTGCAGTAAACATTTTGGAGGAATTTAACAGTAAGGTCTTTGAATGGCTGCAGCCAAGAAGGCGCATGATTGGTTATGTTTCCACAGATAATGGCATTAATATTGTTAAGGCCATGGCTGATGGTGGCTATTTCAGAGTGCCGTGTTTGGTGCACAGCATTAACATTATTGTTCAAGATTTCTTGAGAAAAAAAGCATAGTCAACACGTTACTGAGCACCTGTCAAAGAATCTGCACACATTTCAGCCATTCTTTTAAGGCCTGGAAGCAGCTGAGGATCATTCAACGTGACCGTAGAGTGCCAGTCAGAGGACTCATCCAGGAGGTTGCAACACGTTGGAACTCAACCTTCTACATGCTTGAGCGTCTGATTGAGCAGTACTTGGCAATCAATGTCTTTCACGCACGGGGTGCTTCTATAAAAGACATGAGATAAGAGGTGGAGGAATGGGACCTAGTTAAAAGCCTGACAGACATGCTTCTTCCTTTTGAGGTCTTCACGCGTGAAGTCAGCAGGGAGGACTGTACTTTGGGCAAAGCTATCCCATTGTTGCACATGCTAGAGCACCAACTGAAGGCGGAGTCTTCAACGTTCCGAGTTGATGCTGAAAATCAACACACATTTCAGTTGGCGGTGAGCTTATTAAGCCACCTAGTTGACAATGCAAGGCTTAAAGCAATACATTCAGAACAACATTACATTTTTTGCCACTATTCTGGATCCACGGTACAAAAAGGCACTGGCCAGCATTACATTCATTCCTTTTTCTGAAGCAGATGTTCCCAAGTACAAACATTGGCTAGCTCTGTCAGCCACTTGGTTTGAAAAAGAGCGGCAGGAAATTGAAGGAACCACCACAAGTACTACTGAAGCAGCAGGCCATCTGGCATCAAGGTCCACTTCTGTGGCCGAAGGCAGTCACTTTCTCTTAGAGCGGTTACCGAAACCAGCAACCGTATCATCACCTGCACCAGGCCCAGCCATAATATTGTCGGAAGCGGATTGGATAACTCATCAAGGGTTTGCTTGTTTCAGTGTTGCTGCAAAGGCAACAGATGGTACGCAAAGTGGAGCACCCCTGGAGGACCTTGAGTGGATGGTGCAGGCCTATCTGGATGACCCAATTTGGGAAATACTGGTTAATGGATTTTGTACTTCTACTTGGCTATAGACCGTTCTCAAACTATCTGGATGACCCAACAGAGGTCTTCTTTGATCAGAACCCATTGGTGTATTGGTATGTAAAAAGGCCTCAATGGCCACTGATCACCAAGCTGGCTCTAAATAATTTGGCTTGCCCACTCGCAAGTGTGTCTTCTGAACGTGTTTTCAGTGCTGCTGGTGCCATTGTAACTTCAAAAAGGACCCATCTCACGCCCAAAAATGTGGAGAGGTTACCAAAGATCAAGATGAATCAGCACTTCATACCTCCAGATTACAAAATATGTGAATCCGTGCAGGAAGAAGAGGACACCGACTTAGGTGACGGAAGTTCTTCTCTGTTAGCAGACCTACTCCCGGTTCAATTCACAGAGTTTGAGGAAGAGCTTTACTTCCTTGCCACCTAGGCATGAAATACTTACTTTTTTTCCCATCCTTATTCACTTTTATTTCTGTGTGTCTTTCTTTGTTTTGCAACTTTTAGCGCAGCAAAACTTTAATCACATAAAATCCATCAGCAGCACTGTCATTGTCTTATTTCCATATTGAAGGTGCCACTGTCTGCATTCCTGAAGTTCACAAGTTCACAACTCAGTCATGCTCCTCTATCCTCCTCCTCCAGACTCCCCATATCAATTTCCCTCAAGGTAGATGGCCGGATTATGCAGAATCAAGAAACTGTTGCTTCGTGGACGAGTCCCCTCAAAAGAAGTGGCACTGGAATGGCAGACTATGCTGACTGTTACTTCTGAAATTGACACAAGAGGCTGCCCTGTGGCCTTCACTTAAGAATAAGATGTCAACAAAAAGTGGAACAGGTAATGAATGATGAGATGGCATGTAGTGGACAACACTGGCTGTCTTGCTCTGATGAAAGGAATTGCTGTTTGTTTGTTGTGCATAAAATAAATCTTATGTGTTCTGTTATTATTTAATCTTTTATACACTAAATGTAACTCAAGTCTACTCTGTTTACCTTGTTGAATTAAAATTGTACTTCTACTTCAGGGCCCACTAGGTTACATTTTTTAATATGGAAAATGTTCTTGGAATCGCTGTGTGTAGACTGTGACTGCATGAACAACATTGAGTTTTCCAACACTATGATGATGATGAGTCATGATGACCAAAGTTACATAATATCTTCAGTGTCACTCACTGGGATGGATGGATCATCGTCGATTTACAGAAGAACTATGGCCATTTTGTGAGTGATAAACAGGTAAACAATTCAACAACAACCACAGCAGAACTACATGTCTGTCTACTCGTGATATGGATTGGTCGAGCTAGTGTAGTGTTATGCCAGAGTCCAGACAGCGGTTCATGTAAAATTGCGGCTATGTGGCTTGCTGTATAACATTTTATCTGCTTTGTCTCTCTGTGTCAAAGAGGTATGCTACATGGAGGTTGGTTCACTCACTGGTGCCTGCCTTGACCCTCTGCATGGCCCTGGTCTGCTGTGTGCTAATTATTATCCTGGAAACAGAGACTCAGAGTAGGCACTTCAGAAATGATGCATGTATGTAATACTGTCGCCTCTGAAAGTGAAAGTGTTATTTTTGCACTACAGACCGTACCTTATATTTTTCCTCCGGGGTGTTTTAATATCCCTTTCTGTTTTTCCATCAACAATTACAGGCCGGAACTTACCCTGTGCGATGGGAAAAACATTAACTCAGGCTTACCATAGCAATCCGCAATTCCGCATCTGCCAGGCAGGCAGTGGACACTAGTGTGGTCACCAAGATTGATCGACGGAGCACCCGATAGAATGGAGGAGTACCGCAAATAAGAGGAATGGCTGGATGCATGCAACTTCCCATCTTTACCAGGACAACTACAACATACAGTTACAGTATCCACTTCACTTGTCCTTATCTTTGAAATAATGTTATTGTTGTGAACTTGTATGAGTGCGACTCAGTGAGTTTGCTCTCTGCTTCAAATTCATCCCTACAGATATTTGATACATTTCTTTGCTATTTTTAAAACTAATGTAATGTTATGTTGTACTACAAAGTGTTTATTCTCTCTGAGGACAAATAAGCAAGTGAAATTGCGTATTTATTGCGGCCCTATACTGTCTAATTGTTTAGTACTAGTTAGTAAGTTGTAGTAAGTACTACTTTTCAGTAACCTAACCATCCATTTAGCAAACAACTTCATGCATGCACTTCCTTTATGTCCCTTAAAAGATTTATGGATATCTTCATATCCAAAGATTTGTTTTTCTTCATTTGTTGTTTGTCAATGCTGTGGTTTTCTCTCTTCCAAAAAATGTCCCAAAAAGCCCCATTCCCATACATTTTTCAAACTCTAACCCTCTTCCCCCGGGCTGTGTGGTTTTCATTGAGGTCTGAATAAATTACACCAATAATTCCACACACTTGCTGCGGAGGATAAGGTCAAAAGCAACAGAAAATCAATTTCAAGGCAGGTCAAGTTTACGCGGCTGTGTTCTTCAGTACTAGTTCATGTAGCAGCCATAATCTACTCAACTAGTACTTAACTGTTTTAATTGAATACTTTAGCATTGCTTAGGCTGCAATGTATGGCACTGTTCTTGTGTACTGTACTATTGTACTGTTATAATGCTCCTCTCAGGCCACTCAATGTCTCATTTCCTTTTTTACATATGCTGCTACTGCCAGTGTGTACCACTACTACTACCACCACAACGATGCCATTTCATCTGTCCAGGATTCTATAGCCAACCTTAATCGCCATTTGCCATGCAGCCAGCCCTCTGCCTAGCCCGATTCTCAAACACGAATCACAGGTAAGATAAGCATTTTGGTGGAGGAAGAATAATGGAGTAGGAGCAGAGGGGAGACTGACGGTAGTACTAGTAAAGTAGTAGGACAATTGAATGCTAACTCTGTCAGTGGCACTTTTGTACAAATTTGGGCGAGCACTTAGACAATTTGAATCAACCAGCCAGTTACGTTTCAGGAAAACAAATGTACTGTTAACCCCCCCCCCTGCCTCCCCCACAAAACAGTAAAAACGTGTATGCTCTGTTTAAGTGGAAAATACATAATTATTTTGATCCTAACAAACATAAACTATCCCACAAGACCTGACCCACCCCCTCCCTAACCCCAACCTATGTCCATCAAATAAATGTCCCCAAAAGTTTAAAAACCCCAACGCCCAATGCCCACCCCCCAAAAGTCTTTAAAAAAAGGAGCAAGGGACCGCCTCTACTTTGGCCGGCGGTGTCTTGTGGCTAGGTGGTCCCGCAGCTCTCTCCGGAGGGCCTTGAGCAGGACTTTCTGCCTCTACACCTCCTGCTCAAGGTAGGCCACTCGCAGGGTTTGGCGGTGCACATGCACCTTGCAGGTACTGTGGGGGGCAGCTGTTGGTTGAGCTGCTTGGCGGCGGCGGGTGGCTTCCGGACCACGGCGCCGTACCGCTGGAGGATTGCACTGGCTGTATGACCCAGGGGCAGTGGAGGAGGATGCAGCAGTTGTTGTTAACTGAGACGACTCCTCCTCCTGAGCCACCAGCCGCCCATATTTGGCGACAATTGCCTCCAGCTTCCGGCACCTTGCCCGGATAGCCAACTCCTTCGTCGATGGTTTAGAAGCAGTAGGAGAAGTGTGGCTCAATGATTAGGAGAAGTGTGGCTCAATGATTAGAGCGGAAGACCCCGATGCAGAGGTCTAGCCCGGGCAGCATGTAAGATGGGACCCCCTCAATAGGGTTAAGTCGTGGCCACGGAACAGAGGGGAAAACTAACAAATTGTTGTAGGAAGGTTGTTCCAGCAATGGCCCTAATTATCCAAAAGTAATGTACATCTTTTTACTTTAAAACAAGTGACAGAAATATAAGCAACATGTTTTCATTTTATTTCTTATTTTATTCGCATTTTATATATTTTTACATTTTTTTGTTATTTAATATAAAACATGTTATCACAAATGCATTCTTTATATAAATATTTTTTCTCAAAAGACATAATTTTTAATAAGTATATACAAATGTCACAAAAGAATTATAAATACACATGACCAAAAAGTGTAAAAAAACACACCACCTGATATCATATACACAAGCACATAATCCACACACCCTCACATCCAAGCTTCATTCACACCACACCCATAAAGGAAAAAGGAAGAACTGAGTCTGGATTGGCACGATCTCAACACCAATATTAGGGTCTCAAAAGAAATTCGGAGACCCCTGCACCAGGTCGACGCGCGTTTCGGCGGCTCTAGGCCACCTTCCTCAGGACCTTCTTCTTACTAATTCCTTCAAGATATCAGGGGACCTAAGAATTGTGTGTAAAAAAACAACAAGCTGTCACCGAAGCAGAAGGGAAATAATGTTATAATTTTAGTAAATATACATTGTTTAGATTAATTCAACGGCTCCTCACATGACCAGAAGTTGTATCAAAAGAGTTTATATTGGATAATATCCCAAAATATACATGGGGGTTTACCCAACACACAAACACTTATATGACGAACAAAGAACAAAAACACAAAAACTAGTGCACCTGCATAAAGATGATTTCTTATATTTGCGTTTACCATAAATCAAGTTGGATCAAGATATGTCAGATTTACATGGCAATCTACTTACGTTCAAAAATAGGTATTCTTTAATTCCTGTTTCTTAAATCCTATTGTCATCAAGGATAGACGATTTGAGGAGACGGGAAATACATAAGGCTCCTGTATGATAGACAACAGTGTCTTAGAACTACATGATTACATATGTTGGCTTATTCCTAAAAGAAGCAACGAGAGACAATCTTACCAATTATAGGTATCATTCATTAAATTAAATTCTTTATTTCGGCTAATATGCCATAAAAGACAGTGCATACATTACATTGCATTTCATTAATAGTTAAAAACATATTATCACTTGAATACATAAAACACAAAATATAAAATACAATACAAGTTGGATGTAATTTGAGCAGATACATGCATTCATAAGGAGATAAAGAGGACCATCATGTCAATCCCAGCATCGATACAGTTACAGTTGATGCCCTTTTTTTTTCCTTTGATAAAAGATAGAGAGCAAAAATCTACTGACACTGAATGTTATTTGTTGTGATGTGTTTGTTAGTAAGATTCTCAGAGCCTGAGAGCATGACCTCAAGCCCAAAAGTAAGCATATTGGTTTAATCCACCTCCTTCTAGCTTGAGCATATAAGGGGCAGAAAAAAAGAATATGCTGTTCATTTTCGGTCTGTTTTTGGTCGCACATTGGGCAGAGTTCGTCCATTTCTGGGGCTGCTGTGTCACGATTTCTAGCCCACCGTGCCAAAGTAGTTTTGATCAGTAGATTACCATAACGAAACTTTAAAAATAAAGTTTTGGCGAGTGGCGGCTCGATCTCATCCATAAACGTCTCATAGAGCGGTTCATCCTTAAAGTTTAGGAACTTTGCAACTAAGGTACCACTGGTTGCAATATTTACAGTCCTACTTAGCATAAAACTCCAAAAGGCCCTTTTTAGGATTAATTTGGGATTAGCAGGTAGTTGCTCAGGAGTCTCCCAAAAATGTTTCAATCCTATATTATTCAACCATGTCTTGATATGCCTTAGCCATGGAGTGGTACTCTGGCTGTCAAGAATCATGATTTCTTTTAACCCATCTCGGTAATCTTGAAGTTCGGGCACTTGCCATAGTCTCACCCACAGCATTAAGGGTCGAATCAAAACTTGGTGATCAGTCCTTTTGAGGTTTAAATCAAGCTCCAGGGGAACTAAAGGGGTGCCTCTGGGGACCCTAACCAAGCTACGCATAAAATTGTTATCTAAAACACTAAAAGATTCCCTAGACCCGGGACCCCATATTTCAGCACCATAAAGTACAGATGCTTGGACCTTAAATTTAAATAGTTCCATCACTGGGGATACCGCTTTACTAGTGCTCATACTTTGCTCCTTAAGTATTGGTTTGATGTTTTGCATGTATGTTAATTTACTTTTGTCAATTTGGGCTTTCCAAGTAAAGTTTGAATCCAAAGTCACCCCTAAATAAGAGAAATGTGGCACTGATTCAAGCGTGACTCCTTTAAGTGTTAGACAGCCCTTATCTGGTTTGATAGGATTTAGGGCCATACATTTGGTCTTCTTGCCATTGATCTCCAATCCCTTTTGGCTGCAATATTCATTAAAGGTGTTTAATAATGTCTGCAACCCATTTTTTGTTTGGGAGATCAGAATGGTATCGTCGGCAAATAGCAAGGATGTCACCTTTTCACCATTCAATTTTGGAGCATCATTTTTACATCTCTCTAAAAAAGAGGGGATGTCGTTTACAAAAATGGAAAATAGCGTCGGTGCCAGAACACAACCCTGGCGTACTCCTCGTTCAATGGGTATTTTTTGAGTTAATTCGCCATTTGGACCCCATCTAACTCTCGTGAAGTTCCCATTATGTAACTCTTTTATCGGGGCGACAAGATTATTTGGCAAGCCTGCTGCACTCAAGGTAGCCCATAGGAGACTGCGGGGCACCAAATCAAATGCAGCCCTTAAATCTACAAAGGCTACATATAAATGACACCTCTTAATCACTACGTACTTCCAGTAGAGGCAGCAAAATCTAAAAATTTGGTCTATTGTGCTGACCTTGGATCTGAAACCGGCTTGGAATTTGGTTAAAAAGGAATTTTCATCTAGCCAATTACTCACTCGTATTAAAATGTGTCGTGAGTATATTTTCTGTAAAATGTCCATTAGACTTATTGGCCGATAATTACAAGGGTCCATCCTATCTCCTTTTTTAAAAATTAAAACAATTTCTGCTCCCTTCCAACTTTCTGGAAATTCTAAAGTGCAAGAAAATGTATTACACAAGTAGTTAATATAAGGTGCCCACACTTCAAGGTTGTACTTGTACAAGTCCCCTGGGATTTTATCCAAACCTGGAGCTTTACCGGATTTAATTTGAGATATTGCCAGCTCTGTTTCCCCTATAGTAAAAACCAGATGTTCAGCTGGAGATTGAAGATTTTCCACACTCATATTCCTGTATGGGTCATCGTATTTTTTATATAAATTCGTGAAATGAGTGACCCATGTTAACTCATCCAAGAAAACATCTTTAGATACCCTACCTACATGGTTCCCATTAGCGACCAGCCTCCAAAAGGCCACATTATCACGTGACTTGGCGGCTAGCAGCAATTCAGCCCATTTATCTTCCTCCCAAGCTATCTTTGCAGCCCTTTGAACAGATTTGTAGTCGCTCCTTGCTTTTTTTACGTCTATTGGGGATTTGGTCTTAATTGCCAATAGTAGTTCCCTCTTTGACTCTCTGCAGGATCTGTCATACCAGGGCTTACTATGGGACAGATTCTGTGTCTTCTGCTTGATTTTTTTAGGCATCTTAGTGACTAATAACTTCAGATCAGCAAAAAAATTTTGGTGAATTTGGAGAAATGAAGTAATACCATCATTATCGCCTATTCTTTCTAAGTAAGGACCAAAGGTGTCTGCCAAAAGCGTGTATATTTCACTTAAAATTCCACTATGATCCAATATAAATGGCCATTTTAGGGACCTTCTATTATTACTGATATGGATCTCCGGATTAGCGACTTCATCTTCCTCAGATGTTGAATGTTGGACCATGTCATTCAACAAATAGGCATCCAGCGTCAGGTTTAAGGGAAAATGATCACTTTCATACCGTTCCATTACTTTGAGGTCTATAAGATGAGGCCAAAGGGGAATAGAGGCAATCACAAAATCTAAATTGCTTTTATAGTTGTTCCTGGTGAATGTTGGTTTTTTTAAGCTGTCAGAGGGTAACCGTCCGTTACATGCCCTAAGGGAGTGTTCCGTACATAGATTCATAAGTTGTAAGCTCAGAGTTGTACATTTAACCTGTTTTACGTTCTCCAGGGTAGGGATTTTGTTTGCCTGGTCTTCATCATCAAAGATTTCACTAAGGCCTAAGACTGGCTCAAAATTACAATTTAAATCACCAGCCAAGATGACAAAGTCCTCCCTGGGGTCCAATCTACTCAGAAAGCAATCTAAATTGGCAATGGTCGGTGATTCTTTTGAGGAGGGTGAAGGCCTATTATAGACATTTATTAGAAATAGGTTCCTCCCATTGCAAGCTGTAATCTTTAAGGCCAGTATGTCTGCGGAGTTAGTGGATATCTCCTCAATGTTTACCCTTATATTTATTTTCACCCATATCAAAAGTCCCCCTGACGGCCTACCACTTCTAGAGGGTATCGCACCAATCCCATAAGTCTTGTAACCTACCCTGTGAGGTGTCTCCACAGCCCAAGTTTCCTGAAGAAGGCAGAAATCAAAGGACTCTATGTAGGTGGCCCACTCCGGATCCCTTAAATTTTTATCAACTCCGGCTATATTCCAGCAGATCATTTTTATCGGAATATCGGGGGTGACTAATCTCTCAGGGAAAGTCCTAGGCGTCACTGCCTGGGGATTTGAGATGACATCGTAGGGTACAGTAACATTATCATTGTCGGTTTCGCCCATACAGCAAGGAGCTGTATTAACCAATACATCATTCACATCATCAAAAAACACAGTCTTAGCCAATTCATTCTGAGTGATATTACTCACGTCATCACCATTCAGTATATCTAACCCCGCACACCCCAGCATCTCATGGCATCAATCACAGTCGTCTATACCGCTAAAGATGTCATATCTATTGGAGGTTTCTAGCGGTGTAAATGGTTTCAGATTATCCATTCTGCCCCTCTGGATGTTTTTGGCCGATACATAGTTCCATCCCATTGGATCTGGTGCTATCGTGGGGCATGGTATGTAGTGCATATTATTTACATTCTGCAGAGGGGGGGCATATGACGGGTAACAATTACTCCCAGCATTTTGTACAATGGAATGGTTATTTGGTTGGATTGTGGGTAGGTGGTGTGGTTGCTGATACTGCGGCAAGAAAAGCTGTAATGGAAAGACCACTGACCTCGGATAAAAATAAGTTAATGGTTTTGGGATTATTATGTTATATGTATTTCCAGCTTGCCAGTTCAATATGAACTGGACAGCGTTTGGATCCCTAAAGTTCACCACCACTACGTCACCATCGATATCTTTGGGTCTACCCCCCAGCCATTGCAGGCGACGTACATGAACAATTTCTCCATTAACATGCTTTGCAATGGGCCTATACAAGCTGAGCCAATGCATGATCTTATTTTTTAATTGGGCAAAACCTTCCTTCTTGTTTGGTCCAAGCACGGGCACCCCTGTTAAAACTACCACGTAGGGTACTGCCTCTGGTGGAAGTTCGGGCAGAGGTGTCCTTCTAGCTTTCCCCCAAGCATGGCTCGTATCTCCCGCCTCCCTTGTTGGTTTCACCAAAGGTGGATTGGATATGTTGCCAGTGTTTTTATTTGTAACATTTAATGATGGTATAGCAACAAGGTTTTTTGGGTGAGGAGGATTAGGGGGTGGGTGAGTTTGTACAGTCGTCATCTGCATATTCCCCGTGGATTTAGAAGTAGATGCAATAGGGGGAGGGATATTAGTAAGAGTAGTAGTAGCTTTGGGTGCTTGAGCTTTGGCTGATATATTTTGAGGGACATTTGCTACAGTTGTTTTAGTTGCATTACCCAAACCAATGTTAATTACATCATCCTTTTTACCCAAAACACGCTCAATGTTACACAATCTACATTCCACCTCCATCAACCTCTCCAGTATGCTTGCTGAGTAAGACTTAATCAAACTCTCTATGTCAAGTAGGGACACAGGGTCCCTGCTCGCAATAGGTGCATTAGTAGCCGAGGATATGTCCATAGAATCTTCATTAGCTCGTGGAGTAGTTGGCATGGCAGGAGAAATTATTGGAGCAGTACCCCCCTCACAATCTGTATGTGGCGTATTAAGTTCTTTAACAGCATTACTTATTTTCTTGCCAAAATCGCGGCAACTTAGCTTTGGTTGGAGCGGATCACCCCTTTTCCGCGGTTTTTTATTCGGTGGAGGACCATAGGTTTTTTGAGCAGGAATCAGTTTTTTAACCTTAGAGCGAGTTATTTTTACAACAGGCGAAGCTTCTCCTTTTGATGAACTTTGGTTATTAGAAAGTAAAGATGACACACTCGCATCTGGGGCGGGTAAAGAGCTTTGTGTAAGCACAATTGCATTAGCTTCCAAGGGCTGGCTATCCAAAAAAGAGGCTGAGTCATTTACTGTTAGATCGATGTCAATGTCATTAGAACCATTAGCTGGAAGCAAGGGCAAAGGAACTAGGCCATTTTTTATGTTTTCCACAGAGCGGCGTCGGTCAGCCCTCTTCTCAGCCAGGACAGACTCCCTAGCAATGTCGGGGGATGATTTGGAGAAATAATTATCTAGAGTGCCATTTAGCAACACTCCCTGTTTGTCAGGTACAGCCAGGTCTAAATTTACCGAAGCCATTTACATAGGCTACGGAAAGGGACCAAGGCAATCAAAGATAATAAAGCGTGATGGCAACAAAAAGTACCTTATAAGCCAAGGTTTGTGGCCAGTCCAGTCTCCTCGGTTCTCGGAGGGTCTCAGAGGGTACGCCCTTAGTCCGGCCTTTGTCCCGGGTGATGTCCCGCACACGCGTCCCGCTAACGCGTGGCTAAGCCAGATCTTATACAGGATGAAGAAGGGAGGGGGCGGAGACACGGGAAGAGGCAGCAGGTGTGCTTGGTGTAACGCGCACAGCCTGGTGGGCCTCGCAGTCCCGTCCTCCTGCAACAAGCACTCCCCTGCAGCGTTTTCGATGTCCTACGGGGCTCCAGACGGCCAGCAGCAGCACAGGTCAGTAACTCCTTGACGAGCGGCACCCGCGGAGCGGGGGCCGCGAGGAGTTTTCAGCGGCAGCACAAGCAGGGGGCGGAGACACGGGAAGAGGCAGCAGGTGTGCTTGGTGTAACGCGCACAGCCTGGTGGGCCTCGCAGTCCCGTCCTCCTGCAACAAGCACTCCCCTGCAGCGTTTTCGATGTCCTACGGGGCTCCAGACGGCCAGCAGCAGCACAGGTCAGTAACTCCTTGACGAGCGGCACCCGCGGAGCGGGGGCCGCGAGGAGTTTTCAGCGGCAGCACAAGCAGGGGGCGGAGACACGGGAAGAGGCAGCAGGTGTGCTTGGTGTAACGCGCACAGCCTGGTGGGCCTCGCAGTCCCGTCCTCCTGCAACAAGCACTCCCCTGCAGCGTTTTCGATGTCCTACGGGGCTCCAGACGGCCAGCAGCAGCACAGGTCAGTAACTCCTTGACGAGGTATCACATTGTTGATACAGGAAGATGAAGTAATATTTTCTAATGGTATACGTGCGATCTTCTATATATCTGGCTGGCTAGAATGAAATTGTGCCATTTTTAGAGATTATAGGACCTATCTAACCAAGTAGCGATGCAGTACTACAGAACTATAAGACGTGTAGCAAAGACATGTAGCAAAGACATACCTTTGGGCAGCAAACAGCTACCGCACTAGTTGATACGAAGTGAGGTGAAGAAAACGGTTGTTTCTGTAGAAGGAGTTTTTTACCTCGTGTGGGTTCTAGGGAAAGCAAGCAGATGAATATTGAAAAGTAAGATGCGAGCACCGAATAGTTTTTAGCGGACCCATTTGGTTCCGTATAGGCTCAGCCTCATGAACTCTTCTTCAAGGCGAAAATATCTTATATTCATCCATTTCAAAATATATAAAAATACACCTTTTGGGTAGCTAACAGCTACCGCATTAGTTGATGCAAAGTATGGTGAAAAGATGATTGTTTCTGTAGAGGAAAATATTTTTCTCATGCGAAGTCTAAAGAAAGCAAGCAAATGAGATTTGAAAAGTAAAGTTCGAGCACTGAATCAATTGTAACGGACACTCATGGATCCATATAGGTTCAGTTACATAAATAATTCCTCAAAGTAGAAATGTCTTACATTTGTCAATATCAAATGATTCCCAGGGGAGTGAGGTAGAATAGTGAGACAGCTCGTTAATTCCGTCCGGCCATCTGGGAATAAAAATGTAAGTATATCACAGTGAGCTGCAGCCAAGTAGATGTTGAGTCACAGACAAAGTGACCTGCATAATTTCAACGGGGGGTAGATTAAAGAGTGTAGCAGAATATGCATAAATGCATACGCAGGCTGGCGCAATATAATCAATGAGGAAACAATATTTAGTACTATTTACTCTAACAAATATACATCGAGTTAACTAAATGGTGATATGTCTCATGGATTCCATTAAGGCACTCCTTACCAATGTATCTTTGCTCCGGGCCGTAAACTCCCCTCCGTCTCCAGTTTTCGCGGTACAAGCGACGTCTTAGATTCTATATCCGGTTATATAGGTCACATGCGGAAGTCTTTACCATAAAGATAACGCCTGTGCTGCCGGCGCTCACAACACAACGTCATCACGAACTAAAAATAAAAAACGGACTATAATACGCTGCACATTAACCATACGTTTAGGGCTAGAAAACGAATGAAGAAAGACAACAAATAGAAATTTCCGTACCCTAGAAGAAAGACTAATTGTCAGAATAAGTTTAAAAAGGAGTTTCTTGTCCTATTTTCACTAAGGACCGATGTGAATGAAAGGTAATTGCAAGTATTACCAGTCACAAGTCTCATACAGAA
This sequence comes from Lissotriton vulgaris, assembly GCF_964263255.1. Classification (NCBI taxonomy): domain Eukaryota; kingdom Metazoa; phylum Chordata; class Amphibia; order Caudata; family Salamandridae; genus Lissotriton; species Lissotriton vulgaris. The sequence goes on along the minus strand of NC_141691.1, from coordinate 1,508,042,148 downwards.
ATTCTCATTCAAAATACAATGCGAGTCCGCATACATAGCCATGTACAGACCGGACATATATACAATTTCATTTATAAAGAGATAAGAAGCAAATTTTGCACTCCCAGTATGGATATAACAGAAGACTGAGAAGGAAATGGAAGAGCGAGTGTCATATAATGAGGCGAGTTTACATGATTGCGAAAGTGGCCCTGTTACGCGGTCAGTTCCCCTCAGTGTGGAAACAGGCTAGGCTTATCCCCATTCTGAAAAAACCTGGTGCTGACCCCTTGCAATTTAGCAACTATCGGCCCATATCGCTCCTGCCCAAACCTGCCAAGATACTGGAGAAAGTGGTACAGAAACAGTTGGCGCAGTATCTAGAATCAAACCAGCTTTTACACGACTCCCAGTCCGGCTTTAGAACCGGCTACAGCACTGAGACGGCGCTGCTAGAAGTCTCTGAGATCATCAGGGAATCAGTGGATAGGGGCGAGGAGGCCATGTTGGTCCTCCTCGACCTATCCGCTGCATTTGATACTGTATCCCATAATATACTTGCCACCCGTTTACAACAGCTAGGGGTTGGTGGGACAGTGCTGGCCTGGACTGAATCTTTCCTGTCCAGTCGATCTCAGAGGGTTACGATGCACCCATTTGAATCTGAGGACAAACCCCTCCTGTGCGGAGTGCCCCAGGGTTCTGCCTTGAGCCCTTTATTGTTTAATGCATATGTGGCCCCTTTTGCCAAGGTAGTAGAGTCCTGGGGTGTCAGGGTGGTCTCTTATGCTGACGATACTCAGCTTGTTTTTTCTTTTAGAGACCATTCTGACTCCCTCTTTTCCAACTTTAGAAACTGCCTTGGCAATATTTGCACATGGATGTCAGCCAATCACCTTGCCCTCAATACCGACAAAATGGAGGTTCTCTTTTTCAGCAAGAAATCTCCTCCCCCTGCAATTCTGTGGTGGCCTACCGTTTTGAATCCTCCTCCCACTCCTGTACAGGCTGCCTGCAACCTTGGCTTCACCTTTGACAACTCTTTGTCTGGAAGTGCCCAAGTCAACAAAGTTGTAGGGGCTTGTTTTTCCAAATTGCGCATGATCAGGAAGATTTTCCCCTACCTCCCTCAATCATCTCGCAAAACAGTTGTCCAGGCACTTATCACCACCCATCTAGACTATGCTAATAGTCTATATGCCGGTGCCCCCGATACCTAATTGACCGTCTGCAAATTGTCCCGAACGCGGCAGCCCGGCTCATTGGTAATATTCCTGCCCGCACCTCGGTCAGACCCTACCGGGATGAGCTTCACTGGCTCCCTATAGCCCGACGCATCGATTTTAAAATTCTGACCCTGACATTCCGTGCAATCCATGGAATTGGCCCGCTCTATCTGAGAAAACGCCTCAAGATTTCTTCTTCAGTTAGGCACCTGAGATCCAACAGTCTACGTCTACTGATGGTGCCTAGATTTAGGCTTTCTCGTAGTGGCGGCAGATCCTTCACCGTCACTGCTGCCAAGCTCTGGAACAGCCTTCCTCTTGACTTCAGGTTCACTGAATCCGAGCCAGCCTTTCGACGCAAATTTAAGACCTGGTTGTTCACTAAACGTTAGGTCTTCAGTATTTTCCTTCTCCCTCAGTTGGATTTGATCCTGGTTACTCTCTTTGGGGACTCTCATGTAATCTTAGCGCCGGGACACCTCCGCCGGAGGTAGCCGTGCGCTCTACAAGCTTCTAAATAAATAAATAAATAAATAAAGTACAGGTACTGGCCATGAAGGATCAGCTGAGCTCTACTTGGTAACATACCAAAATATTTCATTTAAACCACGTCTAACGCAATCCAAATGATAGATCCAAAAAGTTTGGCGTTTTTTCCGGGTAATTTCATTTAGTTGGCCTGTTCTCGATATTACCTTTTCTAGAATGGACCACCTTATTTCCTGTTCATTATGATTTTTCTCCAGACAATGTTGAACTAAAGGTGCCATCAGTTTTTTAGTCCTGATGGCAGACTTATGTTCACTGAAGCATACTCAGAATTCACGACCTGTTTCTCCCACATAGGCCAAACCACAGCTACAAAACAGAATATAAATGATATTATTACTGCGACAGTTAGTCAAATATCGCAATTTGATTTCTTTATCATTGTATTTAATGACGTCAGATGTAATGGCTGAATCACATGCGTGGCATGAGCCACATCTGTGATTACCTAGAACAGCTGGTAAGCCTGTGATAGAGCGTAAGTTGTCTGAAGGTGTACTTTTTATTTGTCTGGTATGAACCAGCATGTCTCTAAGGTTTTTATTCCTTCTGTATGCTAGCAGCGGAAGAGGCAGGGGGGAGCATTCTCGTCAGAGTTCAGGATTCTCCAGTTCTTATTAATGATATTCCTAATTTTGAAGTTCAGGGTGGAGTGATTAATGACACACGTTATCCGGTTATGATTTGGACGTTTGGTCCCCTGGAGTAGTGCAGCTCTGTCATAATATTTGGCTCTTTTATAAGCATGTCGTACAAGACGATGGTGGTAACCCCTCTTGATCAACCTTTTTTGATCGGCATCTCCATGTTTGTGAAAGGAACTCATATCCGTACAATTGCGACGGATGCGCAGAAATTCCCCAAAGGGAATGGATTCCCTTTGGCAGTTAGGGTGATAACTGTCGAATTTAAGGATGGTATTTTTAGCTGTGCTTTTTCTAAAAAGGCTTACTGTCAGATGTCCATCTCTGCCCTCAATGCTGATATCCAAGAAGTCTACTTTATGGTTGTTGAAATTCACTGTGAATTTCAAATTTGTATCACTGGCATTGAGCCAAAGGATAAATGATTTCAAAAGTTCAGCTGGGCCACTCCAAATAAAGAAAATATTGTCTATAAAACGCTTCCAAACAGAAACATTTTCAAAAATTGGAGCCAATTCAGTATATATATTCTTGAGCTCCCACTCTCCCATGAAGGTATTAGCCACACTGGGGGCACAAGAAGCCCCCATTGAAGTACCCTTAATTTGTTTAAAAAGGCGGCCGTTACACTCAAAGTAGTTGTTCAAAAGAACAACTTGCAAGCATTGTAAGATGAAGGCATCTGGTCGATCTGCCGGGCATCTCTGTAACAAATTGGAGACCGCCAGTAACGCTTAACACTGCGGGGAATTGAACCCGGGACCAGGGTTCAATTCCCCGCCTCGGCGGGTCTTGGGCTCAAAATTCTAAGAACCTGCTAATTCTCGCCTCGGTGCCTATTCCAATCATGGAGTCCCACTCTGCAACTCTGGGCAATAGCTTGCTTAATCTCCACAACGGCCCCCACAACGCTAAGGATGCCTCGCCATCACCTTGGGGGTGCCCAGGAGTGGACTCCTCACAGGGAACCCAGGATGGGTTCCACAGCGGTATTCGTACAAGCGCCTTGAGACCCTTGCGTGTGATTAGGGCGCTATACAAGTATCAATTCACAATTTTTTATCTATATGAAGAAAGAAAAAAATACAGTAACCAATACTTTTTAAGATTAACACAAAATAATTCAACAGAAAATTGTGTCACAGTAGCAATAGCAACTTGCAAGCACACTACATAACATTTGTGGCATGTATCTATCCAACCTCCCACTTCGTCGCCCTCTGCTCTAATATTAGTGGGAGTTTCAGGAATTCTACTAGCACTATGGACTCACTACATTAGACTCAGACAGTACACCAGTCTTCTTCTTCTCTCTTGTTCAGGGAAATTAGTACGTAAACTTGTGGAAGCTGGCATTATGCCAGTGCAGTCAGCTTGCACCCAAGAAAAACAGACGCAAGCCATGATGACACAGACTCGCGTTACTGTTACCTGTACATGCAGGTGGGGAAATTCTTACTTTTCTATTACAGGTGGCACTGGCCATTCTCTGTTACAACAAGGGCTACTGCTCAATTAATTTAACTTTCACCTTGCCCGGCCCCTGATTACTACAAAAGGAAAATGAAGAAGATAATATGGTCATCGATCCCTTCACATGATATTTCTTATATAAGGGATGACTTTAGGTGCTTTGTTTTTATTGATTGAGTGAACACCGATAGGCCACACATGAATGACAGAGTTGAAAAAAAATTATTAACATATGTAGTGAGTGGTCCTCGTAATCGCTGGAGGAAGGCACTTGTGACTTGACTTGATATTGTGAACCACACAATATAGATACACAATATATGCTGTGCTTGCAAACTACTGTTAGCCAAGGGAGTGTTCTGAAAACTTACAACTTCTACTTTCCTCGGCTTTGCTACTCTGGCACAGACGTGCGATGTTACATGCTCTTCAAACTAACACTCTTCATCCAGTGACCGTCTACTCTGTCTACTCTACATACACCTATGCTATCTATGAGGAAGATACCATCCAGCCATCCATCCATTAAAAGTAAATGTCAATCATTCTTCTTAATGTTTCAACTGGACAAACATTACTTTTTCTCACCGACAAACACCCTTTTTTTATTTTTTTTTTGTAAACCACCACCCATGCATCCATGCTTGACTTGCATTTGAATTTGACCCAAAGTATATATTGCGCATACATACAGTTTCTGTTTCACCCACCCAGACAGTCATCTTTTCTTTCTCCTTCCACCCATCCTTGCTTCAACCGACCATGCATCAGATTCCTACCAGCCACCTCTGCCTGCATTCAACAACATGTATCATTCTTTGCCAGTCATTAATTTAACTCGCTCATCCTCCATCCTTCCTTACACCCTTCTGTCCCTTTTCCTTCATTCCATCCATCAAGTTCATCTCTGATCCGACTTGGCTTCTTGATACAACTTTCACAGCTGAGTTAAAGTCAAATTTAGAGGAGGCTATTGGTTACTCATCAACTCCCGCCTCTAATGCTATTGCTAATGCGAAGTCAAGGGTGACTGTCTTCTACCTGGATGACAAAAACATAGTTCTAAATTTGTAAGTCTTCTTAACAGTAAAGTTTATTTGTACTGTACAACATACACCCCTGAAGCGAGCCTACTCTGCAAACTCAATAAGTAAGGAATATAATAGCCCACTGCCCACCACTACCAAAGCATCCCCCCAGCAGTTCCTGCGGCCACTGGTGGCACCTCATCCGCCCCTGGAGTTACCACCTCCGTGCTGGCCCCGGCATTGGTGTTTGTCTGTGCCGATGGTGTTCCGCCTAGAAAAAACATTTCATATTTTTAGATGCCATATACACCACTCCCTATTTTGTCTAGTAATGAAAAAAAATGTTACTACATAAAGAAATGTATTTATTTGTGACTCTCTAGTCTAAACTAAAAATACCCCTTTCGAGAGAGGAGGGTGTTTTTATTTATGCTTAGCCATAACATGCTACACTTTTTGGCACAACTGATGAATGCTTGCTTTTTAACGAGCACCTTTTTTCTCATAACTGACAGACGATTCCCTTCAACGAACAAGAGCAATATGTTACTCATCATCATCACCACCAGTACTTTAAGTTCCAACCAGGTGAGGGGTCTCCCACAAATAATGTGTAAATCCGCCACTGTACAGTTCACCGTTTCTCTTCTATGAAGTTGATTTTAATAAATGTTTTTATATAATGCACAACTGAAAATTAATATACAGCATAGACACAAAGCTAGTTGTTTTACTTTTAATAAAGCTTTGAAACTTACATAGACTCTGTGGTATTTGGTCAGGAGTGAGTGAGCAAAAGGGTTTGCAATTTGCAAGCATGATTCCGTGACTCTGAGAGGTCGGGACTCTGACTCCGTAGTCTTATGTTCTGAGTTGTATAATCATTGGGGATCATCGCTAGATTCGGGAGCTAAATATTGACTCTGACACACTAACTAGCCAGAAAGTCTAACTGCGCCTATTATCCCCAATGCCCTATTTCTTGTCCATAGTTCTGAATGTGCAGAATAGTCCCTGCAACAGTAGTAGTATGTCCTCCTATCCAATCAAAAAGTAAAATAGTATCTTATTCTTGGTGGCCATTGACATTTTATTGTTGGGAATTGTCAAAGCATAAACATTAAGATGACTTCAATAGACATTATGGACAACCCAGAGGACTGCACTCAGTGCCTAGAGCTATTGCTGAATAGGAGTTTTGTTTAACTTCTTTTGCCAACTGTGCAAGCTTAGCTAGCTACACAGACAGACTAATACTAATAAATAGTAGTAGCACAGAGAGTCATAGTAGAGGCAGGATAAAAATTTAGAAACAGTCTACAAGAAGATCAAAGACGGTTTAGGAAAAAATAGAATTATGATGAATGTTTGGAATAAATAGGTGCTGTAAAAGTTAGGGTAGTATAATTATTAATATTAACAGGAAAACTTACTGGGGCCAGCAGAAGAGCCCTCGGTGTACTGATCCTGGCCTTCCTGCTCCGCCGGCACCGCCACCTCTGTCCTCTTGCCCCTGGGAGGTGCTGATGTACATGAAAGAAAGACACAAACATGGGTGATTGTTGTCAACAAAATCAAACATTTTAAAAAAACAATAACAAATTATTTTGGGGAAATAAACAACAATTGCACTAAATGTATTGACCTATCTGATGTGGTCTACTAGGATATTAGTATTGCTGGATTCGCGGACCGTCTACTTGGAAAGTTATGCAACTCATTAAACCAACTACAAAAAGGTTCTACTAGGACTGGCAGCACTCAGCAGCACCCGAAGTGACAGATACAGTCTGTCATGATTGCAGACCACTAAAAAATTTCCTACTAAATAATAAGTCATAATATACTGAACCTATCAATCCACCACCACTATCTCTTCTTAGTGGCAGGAGTAGAAAGGAAGGACTGCACTTGAGTCTCTAGTCTCTAGCATTACGCAGTTCGGTAAAGTACACTCATACATATTCACTCACGCCAAATGAGCACAAAATTGAAAACAAGTAAGCATAGTAGCACTGCCACTAAGCAGGCGAGCACCTGCAATCACAGAAGCTTTTGAAACATAATTTACCTCTAATATAATCAGCAGCATTCTTGCTCTTCACATAAAACATATATTTGCATATAACACAGAGCAGAAGAAAATACAGTAGTTATTAAATAGCTACTAGTACTCACCAAGCCCAGAGATCTCGACGCCAGCAGGTCTTGTTCCCGGTTAAGTATGTCGGACCACCCGTGCGTCACCTGGGTGTAGGTGCGCTGGACCCCTGACTCCCGATGCATGGCCCGGCACACCTTACCCCATAGCTGGCTATGCTCCCGGAGGCCGTACCCAGTACCGGGCCTACCACCTGCTGCAATGGTCCTGGGGAGGTGGCGCTGCACAAAGAAGACAAGTGTGGCCACCTCCACCGTGCTGAAGATCTCCATGGGACTTACAGACGCCCCTCTTGAACGCCCGCAAGGGAGCCAACTGCGGTATGGAGGACTCTTCCCCTTGGACATGCCGGCTCCCTTTGCCATGGTCCTGGGTTAATAAAAAGAATAGGGAAAAAATAAATGAAAGAAAAGAGAGAGTTAAAAAAAATAGTTATTAAAGTAACGAAAAGTAGAAAAAAACATAAAATATAGATGTACAAAAATAGAGAGATAGATAATGAGTAAACAAGATTTAAAAAAAAGTTCAAACAAACAAAGGATTAAAGAGATAGAAGCTGGATAGAAAAGGCATGCCCAAAGCCATAGCAATGAATGAAAAACAAGATGGCCGCGCCCATTGCAACCACGTGGGTAAGTTTGCGTGATATTTTCCACGCGAGCACTCAAAAATGGACGCGTACACGCAACTGCGACCAGGAACAGGAAATGAGCAACGCGAGCATGCAACTAGCGACCAGAAAAGGAAATACGCAATGCGAACAGTGAAAAACAAGATGGCCGTGCCCATATATGACCGCATAGGTAACTTCGCGGGAGCAGCGGTGAAAAAAATCCTGCGAACTTGCAAAAATAAAAAAATACGCAATCTCGCGAAAGTTCGTGTATTTAGCGAACCGCGAGTACGCTTTCGTACGAATTCATGTACCGCAAATTCACAAAATTCGGACTTATGCATATCTAATTTATGTTTCACTGATAAAGTAGTCAATGAAAACTGCCAGTCACTAAAGACCAAAATATTAGCCTTAACTACCCTTGTGGAATGACCCAGACTTACAGGTGCTGGTGATAATGATTGAAAGTGTTCCATCGCAGTACTGTGTAGTAGTAAGGACATCTAATACAGGAAAATCGGATACATAATTAAAAACGTGGTTCAGTTGGATCTACTTCTAAACATTTACCAATTCACAGAAGGCCATGCATAACGATCCTCCCATTCTCACAGGGTTTTCATAAGGATACACAAACACACATAACACATAAGGATATTAGAAAACCGTTTCATCAATAAGATATATTGTCTCAACCATTTTACTTTTGCCTAAAAAATAACATCATTTGATAGGGTGCTACATGCGCAGTGTATAAATCAAGGGAAAAATCAAAAAACACAATTGCTTCTGTACAGTCTGTTGACTCAAGCAAATACAATATTTTTGGCATCATCATTCCATAAGTCCATGCATGTATGGCAGCCCTCAGGGCACGGTACAGGGGATAATTTTGTCAACGTTTCTGCTCCAAATATTTGGTGTAACAATTAATCATAAGCAAAGGTCTTTATCTGCACAATAAAGGGAGACATCTAATTAGTCAAAAATAGATATTGTGTCGATTCAATTCAAAAGAGCATTATTCGGTATGTACAACAACCATAAAAGCAAAAACAAAATGTAAAATACATGTATAAGACATCCAATACATACAACAGTCCAATTAGTTATTAAGTATAATACATTATCATGGTAGGAAAGGCAACTAGGTGATGTACTATGCCTAATCTAAAGCGGGTCAGAACAAAGCGATGTGATGGCCTAGATACTACTGTCAAGTAATCTTGAAATCCTCCTCTGACCTCAAGCTGTTGATAAAAAACAAGAGTAGGTTGCTTCCCTATCACTCTTCTTCGAGTGTCTATTTGGTGGGCTAAGAAAGTATCCTAAATCTCCTTTTTGGATATGGTTGTCACACAGCCTGGGTCTTCCTGGATCGAGAGATTAACTAAATTGCTAAACCAATCACAAATATATTTGAGCCAGGGGGTATGGTAACTTTTATCCAAAAGTAAGCAGTATTTAATGATGCTTTGAGTAAATTTAGTCTACTCTTTGCCCCAAATGGATCTCCGTAGCAATAATGGCCACAAAGCGATGAGATACGATAGGTAATTAATACCTACTTCACGGTGTGTAATTTCAGTAGATGCTAATGGGGGTAGGCACAAAAGGCGTTTTAAAAAAGAGATTTCTTCGCGCTGTAGTGTCTGGCTAAGATTTTGGTCCCAAACCCCTGCGCCGTAAAGGGCTATGGCAACACATCTAGCCTTGTATATGTCTACCATATCCTTAATGAGATGGTTGCCTAGCTTGGCTGCAAATCTACTAATCCTATGGGCACTCTTGACCATCTTGGAGCGTACATTAGCAAGTTTGTTGAAAAGATATTTTCAATTCCACAGGGGAATTCTCTAGTTAAAAAGTTTTACATTTCTTGGTTTTCTGACCACAAGCCATGACAAAAGTTTTGCTCTTGTTAATTAATAATTTCCTATTCTTGATAAAAAGGCTACAATTATCCATTAGTCGGTGTAGGCCAACTGGGGTTCTGGTAAGCGGCACTGAATCATCTGCATAAAGTAAGATGGGTATGGGGTTGCCAAATATTTGTTGTGCATCTGCCTGTACCGACCTAAGGGCTTTGTCCACTTCATTTATAAATAGAGAAAAAAGTAATGGTGACAAAACGCAGCCCTGTCGGATGCCTCTTTTAACCTCAAAGTGTGGTGTACAGTCACCCCACTGACCATATCTCACCTTGCACAAAGGTTTCTTGTACAGCCTTGCAAGGAAGAACATTATTTCTTTGGGGGCACCTAGATTGAGCAAGGTTGGCCTGCAAAACACAGGTATGGTCTTCCCTGTTTAGCGTGCGTATATTTGCATATCAGAAGTTCTAAGTTAATGCATTGCTCCAGGGTTCCCAGCCCTTTTCTGAAACCATATTGAACTGGTGAGAATATCTTGTTTTCGATAACACCGTTTTCAAGTCTCACCAATAATATTCTACTCATCAATTTAACTGATGAATCCTGGTGCCAAATACGGTTGTAATTTTTCGCTTCGGTTTTGATGCCTATTTTAAAGATAGGGATTATAACAGATTGACCCCATTAAGGCGGTATGTACTCCATTACTGCTAAGTTAAAAACTCTAGTTAAAATGGGGCTCCATAAATCTATTTCAGTTTTGTAAACATCAATGAAGACCCCCATCTGGGCCTGGTACTTTGCCACCCCTACTGCCAGTCAATCCATCATGGACTTCGTCGATGGTAATATCTAGGGGAAACATCGACCACTTACTTTCTACTATACTTGGCTACATCTAGATCAAGTGGATTAGAAATGCTAGAAAAGAGTCTCAATCACTCATACCAATTAATATGAGAAAATAATTCTGGGAATAAATCATTCTTTAAAAACGGTGAATTAGCAGTTTCTCAGAATAACATACTATTCGCTGTATCTGCTGCCATGGATAAAAGGTCCCGCGCTGACTCTTGATGCTTGTTTCTCCTTGCCCTAAGTACTAGTTTACAATTAAGGCATGCGTTTTTGATGGTCTCAGTATTTCTAGGTTTACTACCCAAGGCTTGTTTAAGTTGGCTTAAGGCCTGTGTACAGGTATGATCAAGCCAGCCTCTATTTTGTCTGCTAATTTCCCTGAGGGGTGCAATCAGTATCCCCTCAATTGCAACATTAATTTTTCAGAAGTTGGCTAGCAGCAGAGAGGGATTAACATCCTCATTGAGCAAATAAGAAATCTCTGTATCACATTTGGTAACAATTTCTTTTAAAACCTTTGCAGGGTCCACACCAACCCATTTAATACGTGTCCCATAAGGCCTGATAGGAGTAATACCAGTTGTGAAATCTTGGCTTACTGCCGTTTTTTAACCCCCAAACTAAAGTTGACATAAAAATACAACATGGTCACTCAATACTTGCTCAGGGATCCATGGAGTAGAGCACAAATAGCTGTTGCTAGCTGAAATAAGCATATGATCAATAATAGACGTAGCATTTCTGCCAGTAAATGTTGGTATAGACCGACCATTGTTTACTCCATGTAGATTGTAACAAATTAAGGTAATATTTGACCATCAATACATTAAGAGCTCCACCATAGTTATTGTGTGTAAAATGCATACTTTCATCATCCTCCCCAGGAATGTTCCGGCAGTCCTTAGTCATCGACAATGGACAAGGTTGAATATTAAAAATCCCCCAACCAGATGATAACAATATTTTTCTTGATAGTGCTTAGCAATTTGTCAAGCCCAATGTCTAATTCTAATACAATATTACTATGGGTTGAATCAAACACGTTATTGTAGTAATTGACCATGACCACATCCCTACCATCTTTGCAATATAACCATAAAATCTGGGAGTGTGGTCCTATAGTGATAATTCTTTTACCAATAAAAACAGATGGCGCTGCCTGGAGCCAATATGATGTAAAGCCTTCCACATATATCATTTCAGTACACCAGGTCTCTTGCAGGCAAATTATATCACGGTCGGAAGAAAAAAGATTCTGTCAGGCTGGTGGATCCTGTTTGCCCCTTAATCCTACGACGTTCCAGGTGGTAATAATGTAGCTATTCTCAAGTATTTTTCCAGAATTGACTCAAGTGTACTCGCCATTACGTCCTTTTTCTAGTCTTACAAATAGAGTCTCTGTAAATATGCACTCTGTGTCTATAGTGACAGTAGGTGTGGGATTAACATTTATTAAAAAAGAAAAAGAAACCAAAATAATTCTCCAAACTCATCAAGTAGATATAAAACAAACCACTACCACATAATGAAATGTGAATTATTCATATATATTAAATTATAAAAGGCATGACATATAAACACAAGGACTAATCAGACGTTATTACACAAAAAACACAGTGAAATTACATAAGGTGAATACAAACAATTATACACATAAATCACAATACAATTGAATCAACAAAAATGATTTACATATAACACAATCAATTAAATCAACTTCATAATCTTGTGTGACCATCCTAATTTATACATAAAAACGTAATCTAAAGTTTAATTGGACTATAACGTTTGATTTCCATACACGTCGACGTTTCGACCCCTTACAAAAGTGTGACATTGATGACCATTGTTACGGGGCCTTCATCAGGACTAAGGACCAAATGTGTGATGCCTGCATAAAGAGAATAATGTCTACTTTAGGAAGTGATGTGGCAGAATTAAGTGTGGTAAATTAATCATACTCAAACTGAAACCCAAGACCTGCTTGATGCTCACCGTGTTCCTCAAATTGAGCAGCCACATTTGGAAGGTCTTCTTTGTAAACAATATAAAGTAGAGGGGCACAGTGTTCTCCTTCGAGTTCTGTAAACCGTATAAAAAGAACCCCTGTAATTAATGTGGTACTGATTAGATACCTTATCAAAAGATTAGGAGGTGGTACAAGGACTCACCTACAACATCAGGCGTTGAGGAGTCAATAGAATACATTACGTGACATTGTGTCAACAAATGGGGCCCATTGCCTCTGTTGTAAAGGAAAAGGAGGTCCCAAAAGCGTTCCTAGTGGTGGTCCAAACATGAATGCATAACAATAATAAAATATCACTTGAGGGGGGATTGATTCAATACAAGAGGACAATGTCAGCACTTACCTCCGGCTGCTATGTTCAGAGAATAAGAGAAGGAATCCCTGATTCATTTAAGGACAGAATATGATTGTGTCAAACTGGCACCGATCACTCCTGTGTGCCCAAAAGAGTCAGGAGCAGAATTGCTGCCTTCACAGCTGTAGAAGATACTACATAAAAATATGTCAGAGCCTCGTTGCGCCAGAGACCACGCTAAAAACGAATACTGAAGAACCGGGTTTTAGAACCCAGTGGCGCCAGGGGCACGCCCAATGTCTTCGGGTTCACCTGTCTTAGAATACAGGGACACGGGATACTTCTCGGTGACGTCAAATATCACATTTATTGGCTGCAACCAGGAACAGAAGTCTACGAAGTACGACACAAGTAGGTTCGCTAGAGACTGCTCAATTTTCGTATTGCGAGACATCGTCTTTTATGCTAAAAATCACATTCCTGACAGACACCCATTATTTACGAATTGTCCAATCATAGGTAACATTGCAAAAGGTATCGCATGACGACAAACCCACTTTTCAGTTGTCCAGCCCACCATCAATTACACGGGAAAGCCCAACATTCTTGCTCGGACAGGCCGGACAAACCCATAATAAAAGACCACAACCCAAACCATAAACAAGCCTTAAAAGAAGGAACAGGAACAGATGTGAAGCAAGATAAAGGGGTGTGTGCGTGTACAATAAACTCAACAATGTCCTGCTCTTTGATCTCTATCTCGACCAGCTACCGGACAAGGAACTGGCTTAGCAAGGTTAGCTTCAGGCAATGGGGTCAGTTCGCTCAGGTCATCTAGAAGTCAGCTAAAGGTGTACGTGTCCCAAAGACTTGTTCGACCGTGGTCATCGGCCTATGTGAGGACAACCACAAAAGGGCTGCCGTACACAAAATGGAACCCGAGGGTTCAGAACGAAATCCCTAAATACGTAGAGAATCCATCGATCGAACATGATGAAAACACTCGTACTTGCCGCACTCGCTATTTACCGTTCGCTACCATCAAATTCGTAACGATACCATGACCTTTACGAAACGGGTTCAGAATTCACAGAACCTCAATACTATGAATGACCCTGACTTTGTCTTGCCTCCGACATCTCACGTTCGGAGTCACACGCAGAGAGGCGTTTATACTGAAATAGAGTGGATAAACGTTACAGTGCTGACGGCATTTGCGTGTACGTCAGGCACGCTAGGAATGTAGATCTCGTGCATCACCATGGTAACCTGTGCGCGGTAATGCAGCCCCTCTGGAGCCATCACCATGGTAACCGAATGGAGCGCGAAACCGCACTCACAAGTTAGATACTCGGAACACTGAACAAGTGCCCTCAGTGCTACGGTACGCAGCCTCATTCAGAAATTGAAAACATAGGAGTGCATGCTCTTTATGGAAAAAGGGCATGTACTAAGGCAACATGATCCTCTATCTGTGGTCTAAAAGAAAGGTGCCAGGTTAAGACGGTGATCCCGATGGTACTGCCTATAGGGTTAAATTCAAATGTTGCAAGCCTGATACCTAGATTATAGGTATGTTAATCAATGTGTGTAATTCAGTATTACTGTATGACTATCACTAGTGCGATAGTGTAATGATTCCTAACTGAATGTGAATGCTTGCAATAAACCCATTCCATACCTCACATTCATTCAGTGGAGAAGTGTGGCTCACTGGATAGAGGAGGCAGACCTGGAAGCAGAGGTCAGCCCAGGAGCAGTGTTCAATTCCCCGCCTCGGCGGGTCTTGGGCTCAAAATTCCACGGACTCGACAATTCTTGCTCCGGTGCCTACTCGATTCACGGGTTCACACTCTGCGTCTCTGGGCAATAGCTTGCTTAATCTCCACAACAGCCCCTCGCGGTGGGATGCCTGGCTTTCACCTTGTGGATACCCTGCCGGGGATATCTCACAGGGGAATACAAGGACGGGTTCCCTAAGCAAGCGCTTAAATACCGGGTCGGTGATTTGCGCTATATAAATAAATGTACATTTACATAATAAATAAGTGGCTAAAAGTGCATTAGGTCACATTATGGAATTTTTGGATATTATTAGATGGTCACATAAGGTCCAGCATTGTACAATCGAACATGTGTAATCTCATCTATCTTTCAAGAACAGTAGGTAGCATTAGCCATTTGGTGAGAAAACCATTATTCTTTAAAAGACACTGCTTATACTTGTCCAGGACTACATCAACTGTGATCCAACTATATAAAAAGAGATCATGCTTTATACAATACAACGTTAAATATGATCCCATCATTTAGTGTATTCCAGAGCTACTACACACTTCGGTGAAACCTCCATCAAACCACAACCTGTGTTGAGAAATGAAATTTGTCTGGAGATCTCCTCCAGTTCGTTGGGACCCCGTTGGGACCACCATGTAGTGAATCCAAGAGGTGTATCCATTTACATTCTTGGAGATTTAACATCACTGATAGGGAGCCTCCTCTTGAGTTAGGCACGATTTTCTCTAAGATCCCCTATCTCAGACTGTCGGATGGATGACTCCTAGTTCCAAAATGCTCAACTAAAGGGCCCCTTGGATTTTGCATCAAATGCGTGAGCAGTGCTGTGGGAATCAAGGCCTGATTCCCACAGCACTGATCACATACTTGGAGTTACAATTGGTATGATGTCTGAGTTCGAAACGCCTTGCTCCCTGTGTGAACTCCTTTTGCCATGAAACCGTTGGTGAACGTGCGCGGTATAAATATTTTTAACTTAACGTTTGTTCTACTGTCAACTCACAAGCTTTGCATCTACCACAATTATAATGTCCTTGTAAAGGTGGTAACCAAAGTTGTGTCCATAAATTAGATGGTTATGCTTCTCTCAAAAATGAACTCACCATCTAGTCTTTGATATTTCAACCCCTCTTAAAAGCAAAAAGAGGTAGATCGGTGGTCGCTATTTCATCAGTTATTAGTGACACATTTTTGTTAATGATTTTCTTTATATCATTACTACTATTGCTAAAAGTAGAGAGACAAACAATTCTGTCATTGGCTTTATGTTTGTTTTGATTAACTTCTAATAGTTTCTCTCTATGACAACACCATGTTCATTTTCCTGTTTTTTTTTTAGAAGGCTGAGGGGATATCAGAGCTCACTGAGTTTCACAATAAGTGAATCTGATTCATGAAAGAAATCTTCCCTATGAAAACAGTTCCTCTGAAGTCTTAGGAATTGTCCGTAGAGAAAATTGTATGTCATATTCCAGGGGCGATGACTAGCATACCCCAATAGCGTTTTCCACACCAAGGGTTTCCTGTATAGTGTACCATATAATATATTCCAATTATTTTTAATGGTTAGATCCAGGAAATATTTCTCTTCAAAACTATATTTCATGGTAAATTTGATATCTCTGGATCTATCATTCAGCCAAGTGCAGAAGTCCTCGACAGTGTCAGAGTTCCCAGTCCATACCATAAACACATCATCAATATACCTCTTCCATAGTGTGATATTCACTATGAAAGGGTTATCAATGCCATGGCATTATCTGGGGCAAATCCTGCCCTCATAGCTACTTCCTTTGATAGCAAAAGTTATTTTGAAACTCAAAGAAGTTTTTGTTAATGGCCACTTCCAAAAGTTCAATAATGAAATCGGTGGGAACAACATGTGTCTGTCCCGCAGTTCCAGGACATCATTTGATATTTCTAGTGCTTCTCTCTGTGGGATACTCATATATAACGAGGCCACATCTAGAGTAGCTAACAGTTGTTTATTCTTATCCAGGGGAAAGTTCTCCACCCAATTACTCACCTCCATTGTGTCCCGTATGTATTATGTAGTGTGGGTACCCAAGGTTGTAAAAAAATTCTACGTAATGGCACAGAGGCTCAATAATACAGCCGCAGCCTGACACGATAGGCCTGCCAGAGGGTTTGTCCCTGTTTTTGTGTACCTTTTGCGATGTATATATGGTGGGATTGAATGATTCTTTTTGATTGAGATATCCGAATTTCAAATCCCTCGGGTACCCTTCTTCTAGCCCTTGTTTTGTGAGTTGGTGTATGAATTTTTCTCAACAATCTGTACTTGCGTCAAAATCTCAGCCACATAATCCTCTCTATTTTGAACCACAACAGAGCCGCATTTATCAGCTGGCTTGATAACAACCTCATCATTGTGCCTCAATGCTACTAGGCCCATAATTTCTTCTTTTGTAATATTGTGCTTGTTGTATTTGGGGCTCTCAAATAATTGAAGCACATCTCTGAAGACAACCTGTTTAAATGCCAAGATTTTGTTAGAGATCTGGTGTGTGGGAGGAACAAAAGTTGAAAGTGTCCGGAGTGGTGTCACCGGGCATCTCTTATCATATGATGGTTTGGGATTTTTGTGAAAGTAGTAGCGGAGGCGTACCTTTCTGAAAAAGCGATGTAGTTCAATTTTAGTATCAAACCTGTTAGTATGAGCAGTATGTACATAACTCAGCCCTTTGGAAAGTGCAGACATTTCTGTTGAGGTAAATTGATGGGGGTCACAAATATAAGACTTTCTCTGAATCTTCCTATTCCAGCGGTGGTGACCGTGATTGCAAACACAACAATCCAAGTACAAGTAGGCAACAGTTCATCAAGGGCCAGGATACCAAGTGAGTAATTTTCAGGGATCCCAATTCTCTGAATTGACATCTGGGCCTTTTTTAAGGGACACCAGATGGCAAACCCACAGGGGCCGAGGACCTCCACAGGGATGGTCAGAAGACAGGGGACAGAACAGAGGGTGGAACAGAGGCAGGGGACGAGGCTGGAGAGCAGTCAAATGTTATCCACAGACGCACAGTGGGTATAAAACAAGATATACCATGTATCAGAACCACTGTTTGCTTACTGTAACTATCCCGAGGTTCTGTGCGTAACTGGATTACCCCATTAATATTAATGGTATAGTGACAGTAGACTTCATCTGAGGTAGATCGATTGTAGGTAAGCCTCCTGCACCCAGTCTCCAGTAGGATATGGCTCTGGTCTAGGATGGCTTGCACCCTTATTTCAATCATTTTCTTGAAGTGAGCTCAAGGCCTGGTATCTGTTTGAAACTAGTAGATCTTGGCGAGGTTGGATAGATAAAATTAAGTTTGTGCTCCTGGGATTATGATCAATGTCCCTATGCTGTCTAAACCTCAAGTGCCTATAAAAGAAACCAAGTGGTAACAATGTCATGATTGAATCAAATTGAGACAATGGGGGTGTTCTAACTAAAATGTTTCTGGCCCAACTATGAGTCAAAAATTGATGATTATACAGTCTCCTTCGAGACACTTCTGTAAGGGGCCAATCCATCCCACTCTTGGTGTCAAGAGAATTTGATTTGCTCCTGTCACTGGGAAGCAACAATTCTTGTCAGGTCAGGGTACTATTTTGTTCTTTAAGGTATCATGGCTCTCCATTTGTCCTGGTTGCAGGGGATGTACATTCACCAGAACGGCGACACATGGGTAGCATTCAGGGGGCAGGTTAATGGGAGCACCTCCTCTCCTCTCCTCTCTTGGGTTATATTGTGACCTCACTTGTTTAAGGTGGCAGTTGATCTTCCATAGCCATCCCATCCAACCTAGCCCCTCAAACTGGTCGGGGTTGGTTAATCAGGACCTGCTGGTTTGACTGATTATGGGTTGTTAATTCATTAGTTCTACTGGTGAACCCTGCACTTGCTATGTCGTTTCAGACCCCAGGTGGTTCCCTGCCTGTTGCTTTGTTTATTCCATTAACTCTAGGGATAGTTATCTTAGACCCTGGCTCATCTATCCCTCCCCTAGTTGCATCCTTGTTTGTTCCATCGCTGGTACAAGTGTCCCTCAGTAGGCTGCAGATCTTGGTCAACTCACTAGACAGTTTATGAGTTTTCTTGTGGACTGGCCTAAGCAAGTCCTTGACCTTAGATAAAATTGTGGCTATCATTAATATTGTTTGTGAATTTGCAGTGGTACCTTTGCCATCTAGGCTATCACATATTGGGTCTTTAGGGGTTTGCATAGGACCTTTCTTTCCTTTAGAATTGCCCACCTCTGTATGTCTCTTCTTGCAACTGCTCTTCCTCTTCAGGGATGGCGATCTGTCAGATATATGTGGTAAGAATCAGGTTGAATGAGCAAGTTGTGTTCAGATTCTAATGCATTTCCATTTGTCCTAGGTATTCCATGAGGTGCAGTGGGGGCAGCTTATACAAATTGCTTGGGCTCTACCTCTTGGAGTCCAAGAAGTGTGGCTCAATGGTTGGAGAAGTGTGGCTCAATGGTTAGAGCAGGCAGACCTCGATGCAGAGCTCTGGCCAGGGACCAGGGTTTGATTCCTGCCCCAGCGGGTCTCGAGCTCATTAATTCCCCTGACCGGATATTCTCACCTCAGTGCCTTTTCTGATCATGGGTCCCACGCTGCAACTCTGGGCAATAGTTTGCTTAGTCTCCACAACGGCCCCCACAACGTGAGGGATGCCTGGTCTGCACCATGGGGGTGCCCAGGAGTGGACACTTCACAGGGAAAGCCAGGAAGGGTTCCCTTGTGGTATTCGTACAAGCGCCGGGAAACCCACTGCGGGTAGCTGTGCGCTATACAAGTACAAAAAACAACATTTACTACTATTACCTAACAGTTTCCAAACCGGCATGCCAGGGCCCACAGATAGACGACATTCTGCCCTGTCAATTTCATTAGTGATTGTACTAACTGCTCGCACTAAAAATGAATTAATTGTAGTGCGTGGGTTATCAATTACAGCTTTTTAAGTCTTAGGTTTGGTCATGGTGGCTTCCCATGTAATATTTATATATAGAATATAAACTAATATGATCTATGATCTGGTACACACTCAGTTCCAATATAAAGTGTCAGGTGCAAAAGTACAATTAGCTATGGTCAAAGTGCAAAGTGCTAAAGCCTTTATAGGAAACAGTACACAGTGCAATCTGTTATATGCAAAGGAGCACAAAACAATGGTCAAAGTTCAAGGTGCAAGATAAAAAGCCTTATATCATTATAAGAACACACAAATATAGGACCAAACAGAGCCCTTTAGAATTGTTCTCTTTTATTAACCACATCGCTGCTGTGCATTTTCCCCTCCTGTGCTGGAAAGTGTGATTTTGGTACTTCCATGACGAGCTCAGCTCGTCATCAGCACAGCTCCACTGTGCATCATGACGAGCTGAGCTCGTCATGAGCATGGAAAGGGTTAAAAGGAAAAGGTAGACGATTAAATGCAAGAGAAAAACAGGACTGGGCAGAAATTGTCACTCATTTGGGCACCATTGGCTTGTTACACGCTGCTCCACATAGAAACCTGGATAGGGGAATGCACAGGTAATGGCCCCCAGGTCTCAGACTCGCGGAGTGACTGGTGGCTTTTATGTGCGCCTCCGCGCGGAAACAGTGTTGGCAGCAACTTGCGGCCACAAGGCAAGCTGGACCCGCTGATGTGGCAGAGTAGTTGATTTCAACTTATTTTTTCCCACGGGGCGTCATGCTAGCAGTGCAAGGGGTGAATTTAGAATGCCAGACGCAAGAGTAGGGTAGTGGGAGTCCTCCTGAGTGGTAGCTTGCTGGGCCCACAGAAAGACGCACCCAGGCCTAGCTGGACCGTTTTTTGCGAGGGGCAAGGGGCTCCTTCTCTGAGGTTCAGGCGCTATTCCCCCCCCCCCCCATACTCAGTGTGCCTCAGTGCTACCTCAGTGCTAACCCTGCCGCTGGCTGAAAGGCAGTACTTTTCCTGGAATCCATAGAGAAATCTGGAGTGGTGACCAATATTTCTTCCTCTTTCATCTTTTCTTTATTCTTTCACCACCCCTCCTCAGCTGCCTTGCTTTGTCTGGCTTCCCCCTGTTCAGGCATTCCATTGGCGTTTTGCGCTTTTGCATTTCCTTTTGGAGAATCTAGTGTTTATTTAAAAAAAAAAAGATATGGGTTAAAGTAGCTTATGTAGGAGCAGCTAGGGGGCGAGAATGGCAGCAGGAGAGTTGGTGAGTGAGCCCCCTCAGCCTCATGCAGCAGCTGCATACCACCCGGCACTGACTAAGGAAAGAGGAACGGGAGAGTCTCTATTGGAGAATGTTTTTCCTGCCCAGATGGACCCCCTGCTCCTTTCATCGCTCTTACCGGTGAGTTCCTTGATGAGTCTCAATGCTCTTGTCGATACACAGGACTTGGTGCATAGGACCGCACTGGTACAGCACAGCACGTGTCCAAAACGGCAGCAACATCCCTCTGGATTCCGCAAGGCCCTGTTCCACCGATGACCAGGGGCGTCATTTTTGTGAGTGTATATGTCTGCAGTGTTGAAGTAGAATGTGTGTCAATTAAGTCACCTAATCAATGAGTGCTAAGAGAGCTTTCCAACTTATTGCCTTCATGGCCTTGCTGTATATTTGAAAAGAGACTCTTAGATAATGACTAGGTTTCCTGATTAAACATTAAGGAGCGGATTTATCATAGGATTGTGTTGCTCTTGTATCAAGTCAGATTTACCAAGCAGCTAGTTGTCTTGTTTTTATAATATTTATTTATTGTTTTTTAGGAAACAGAAAACATTGCCGTTAGAAATTGGGTTTCTGGTTGACTGGGGTGTGAGCCCTGGATAAGCAGAAACCACATTCCTAGTGAGGTAAGGAACAAGGAAACCACAACTCTGCTGAATTTCCTGGTAGCTTGGAAAAGATCAGTCAGGCTTAACTTAGAGGCAATATATAAAGTATTTTTGCATCACCCAAAATAGTAAAACAGTGAGATTACTAGGTCTGGGCGGAAATATAACTCGGCTTGTGAACTTGGCGGAGTTTGGGAACACTGAGCTACGAGTGTAACTTGAAGTTCAAGCTAAATTAAGCCACCAGGTGCTTGGTCGAATTGTAATTTCATTAGCAGGCACAAGACTTCTTTTAGTACGAGCTTGCGAGCATGATGAGACTTGTCAGCAGGTAGCGAGCACACACAAGATTTTATGACTTCTAGCGTAGCTTCTGGGCACCACGACACCTTCCGGTGTCATTTTTATTATGCTGGCAAGAGCAAGTGGCTATAGATGCATCTCGAGCAGATTGTCTATTCCAGGGGCGGCTAAATCTACTCGAAAAGACATTTTCATGTTAATATTATACTCCAATGGACCATTCAGGTTGATTTTTGGTGCCAGAAGCATTTTTTTATTTAACTTTCTAAGGAAGTGCCCCAGAGACTCCAACTTCCTGTTCCCATATAACAGGCTCTTCCCTGTGCCTTGTTTATCTCCTAGTCACTTTTCATTTAGATTTGAAGGTGAAGGATCGCTCTCTTTGTCTGCTGTATATATAGCATTGAATTTGAAGTTCACATTTATTTTTATAAGGATGTTGTTTGTTTGCTAGAAGGCCAGTATGTAGTTGTACTTATATTTGCTTTTTTAATTTTATTGTGGTGGGTGGCCTACAGTTTTAGAAGGGGCCCAGTTATTTTTTTGCATTTAATTTTTTATCTTTTGTAACGGAAAAAGATTACACATTTCAGTACATTTTCTCCATGTTTGTTAAATTTGCAAAATTAATTTATTATACAGTGTGACATTGTCTGCCTATAGGCCATCAAGCCAAGAGGTCCAGTACTAGTCATGGGAAAAATGAAACAACAGTTTCTATGGTATATGATGTTTTAAATCATCTGTTAGAGCAGGGATGGGATTGGATAACATTAAACATGTGGGACTTTTTTTATTGCACATTTCCTGCAAAAAGCACATTGGTGAGGTAATATTTATTGCCTTGGGAGGATGTGTGTTGTTCTATACTTTTTATAGCTCACTTAATTTCAGTTTTTGGCATTGCTGAATTAATAGTAGTGTTTTCTTCAGTGTAATCATGCCTCCTTTGTCTGTCCAGTGTGTGTGTATTTGTCATAGGACACCATTTGTCTTTGTTCTCCATGCGATGTGGCCGTGGACCTTTTTGTGCAGACAGTGTCCATAGGCTTGCATACGTTCTTTGTTGTCCATGCCTCCTTGCTTGATGTTTGACCATGTGACCAGTGACCATTTTATGTAGCCAGCCAGTGTGCTTTTGCCATAGGTCTGCATGTGTTCTTTGCTGTGGTCATGCCTCCTTGCTTGCTAATGTTGTTTGGCCATGTAGCCGGCGGCATGTTTTGATGCCAACCAGTTTGTTTATAAGTTTAGTCACGGGCCTCTATGTGTTTTTGGTGTGCCCATAACTCCTTGCTTGCTGTTGTTGTTTGACTATGTGGCCATTGGCCATTTTCTGAAGCCAGCCAGTGTGGTTTTGCCATAGGCCTGCATGCGTTCTTTGTTGCCGCCATGCCTCCTTGCTTGCTGTTGTTGTTTGACCATATGGCCATTTTGTGTAGCCAGCCTGTATATTTTTGCTATTGGCCTGCATGAGTTCCTTGTTGTAGCTTGCCTCCTTCCTTGTTGTTGCTGATTGACAATATGGCGGGTGACCATTTTGTGTAGCCTACCATTGTGTAAATCCTTTTATTCCAATTTTCAAACCATTCTCTAGGATGATTGATAGAAGAGGACTACGCCGTTTTGCTTTCATTCATTTTTTTTAACTTTTCCTTGATATCAGTTTAAATATATGCTTGAGGATCATATGGAAATATGAGCAGTATTTTATTTTCTATACATTTCTTTTTACATTTTTCTCCTGCACCTGCTTGCCTCACAATAGGATTCTAATAGTCCCCTAGTACACCAGCAATTGTTTTTCATTTATTTATTTTTATTTTATTTATTTTTTCAACACAAAGTAATACATTTTTTGCAAAAAAACAATTGTTTTTACATTTTCCCTCAATCCATACACTGGCTGCTATAGGCGCCTGCCACACACCAACATACACCAACATACTTTTGTTTAAAAATGTACCAGTGGCGTGGAACACAAACATTGTTTTCAGGAGATGTGTGCCTGCCCACACGGGCCACCCGGCAGCCTTCAGGAACAGCTCTCCCACATCAACGGCACAACCCCAATCTAAGGCCAAGTCCATGTCTCTTGGCGAGGAAGCCACTGCAATTATGGCTGTGAGCCTTAATTGGATTTGTCTCAGCCGCAAACTAGCACTTAATCATCACAGGGAACTGAGCTAAGTTGAAAACAGGAGCCACAGCCAGCAATAGTAGATCTTCTTGAAGTAGGAGCAGAACAGGAGATTGAGCTTCCTGCTGAGCAAGATGTACCTGTTGATCTCCATCAAGAAAAATGAAGTGTACTCTAACATCTTCGCCAAGCCCCCCTCCTGATAATCTGGACAACGATTGGACCCTGGTTATGTCTGAGACATGCCAGAAGATACAAGAGAAAAGTAAAGTTCCTGAAAGCCTTACAATTATAGCAGAGGATGGGGATGATGAGCCAGTTATTGTCATGGAAGCTGTCTCAGAGGAGACCAACATTACTCCTCCAATTCAAACCGCTTCAGTGGATGTGCCACTGGTACCACCACCACCACTACCTGTTTCCATATTTCTAAGGCCCCACTGAGACTTGCATCCACTTCCTTAGTAAAAGAATGCACTGCAGAGAGGCAATGGTCGACACACCCACCTACCTCCAGTTCTTCGAGCTTTGGCAGAGACATCAGTGGCCCACTGAAAAAGTTCTACTCTCCTTACTTACTATTAGCAAGCAGGAGGATAACGTTGCAATATGTTCCATTTGCCACACAAGTGTTAGTCAACGTAAGTCTGGTTCTCACTATGGTACTGGAGGCCAGATGATCCATATGAAATAACATCATGCAATGAGCTGGGAAGTGCACCTCTAAAAAGTGATGCAGGTCATGGTGATGGGAGAGGGGAATCAGAGCCGATCACAGTGTGGGGTGAAGGTGATGAGGAAGAAGAGGGTGACTGCTTTACGCAAGGCGGATTTGTCCCCAGTAATGCACCGGTATCACTTGTCTCATTGAGCTCTAAGTGGCACAAGAGGCAAATGTAGACAACACAGCATACAGTGACTGCCCTAACAATATGCACATTGAGGCTACTACCTTTTGGCTCTACTCTCCGGAAGTCACCTGCGCTAAAAAAGAAATGCATGCTACTATTACAGACATGTTCGGGCAATAGGGGTCCTATAAATGCACCACACAACGGTACATTTGTACAACAGAAAGCTGGCTAAAATGATAGCAGTGGACCTCCTCCCTTTTTCTTTTGCGGAAAGAGTGCAATTTGTATACTTTGGGGTGGTCATCTGCCCAAAATGGAAGAACTATTTTTCCAGAGTTGGTGTTCCAGCGCTCCATCACGATATGCTACAATTGGTTTGATAAACTTTGCAGCAGATTGCTGTTTCCACTATACACCTGACGACAGACATGTGGACCAGTTGTCAAGCTATTGATCTTGTGTATATCACTGCACAGTCAATCTCTTTTGTGAGGGTTAGGCAACATCTATCTACAGATCTTAATGCAGAGTAATGTTTTAAAGGAGTTTTGGCAGCAGCAGCCATGTTCGCCATGGAGAAATCCCATACAACTGCAAACACCTTGGAAGCCTTTAACAGCAAGTTATTTGAATGGCTGCAACCCAGAGGTCTCAATATTGGATTTGTTGTCAGGGACAATGGCAGCCACATAGTTAAGACCATTGCGGCAGATGGCTGTTTCAGGGTCCTGTGTTTAGGGCATTGCATTAAATTGATAGTGCAGGACTTTCTCATCAAAGATGACATAGTCAGCAACTTACTGATCACCTGAAGAAGAATCTGCACTAATATCAGCCATTATTTTAAAGCCCGGAAGCAGTTGAGATTCATTCAGCATGCTAATAGAGTACCTGTTGAAGCCCTCATACAGAAGGTGCAAACATGTTGGAACTCAACCTATTACATATTGCAACATCCGTTTGAGCAACACAAACTAATCAATGGCTAAAAGAGGGTGGGTGCACACTGCCTCAAATCCCAGTACTCAGTTCACCCCAATGCATCATGGGAAATGCAGCGTAAGATACAACTTACTTTATTGACAGTCTTTAGTTTTTCACCCTTGCTGGTGTAGTCAGTGCTCTGTATCTCTAGACATGTGTTTCAAGATAGTTGTCCTTCTACAGTAGAGAGCAACACATTCTTTTTGGGGTTCTGGAAGTGCTGCCCAAAGTCTTCTTGGGTCCCCGTACCACTTACTTGGCGCAAGTGCACGAGACAGAGCTAATCAGCTCATTAGCTCAAGGGAGCCTTTTCAAACTAAAGGAGGGTGGGCGCACACTGCCTCACATCCCAGCACTTAGTTTGCCCCAATGCATCATTGCATGATAACAATTACTTCAGAAACAGTCTTTAGTTTTTCACTCTTATTGGTGCAGATAGTGCTGTGTATCTCTATAAACATGTCTAGGATAGTTGTACTTCTTTAGTAGAGAGAAACACATTCTTTTAAGGGGTCTAGAAGCTCACCTGGGATGCACCTGTTTGCCGGGGGGTGGTATTGTGACCTGTGAAAACTTGAGCAGCATTTTAGCAGATGACTTTTCTCTATTCTGTACTACTTCTGCACTCTATTGATGAAGGGCTAAACTCAGAGATATTTGTCTAGAGGTAACAGAACTACCTGCGCCAACTTTGGTGAAAAACAACATCAACTTTGAAGTAAGCATACTGCATTTACCAGAATGCAATGGGATGAACTTTGCTGGGTTGAGAGGCAGTGTGCTCCATCGCCCCTTGTGATCAATGACTATGGCATTCAAAGAGGAGAGGATGCAACTGGGAAAAGCATAACCATGGAAGTGGACAAATAGGGCCTAGTGAATTGCCTGACACAGATGTTACTTCCTGTTGCAGTTTTCACATGGGAAGTCAACAAGTAGGACAGTACAACGACCCAAACTATCCAGTCATTGCATCAGCTGCGGTACCAGTTAAAAAAGGTATCTCAAAAGTTCACAGGTGTAAATAACAACTCAGAAGCACATGGTTTGGCTGAAGGCCAAGACCTTAATACAAGGCTGCAAAGAGACATGTCATCCAAAGAGCCCATCTGTGTCACAATACTTGATCCACAGTACAAATAAATACCAGCCTCTTTCATTCCTTTTTCAGAAGTGGATTTTCACAATAAAATACATAGATTATTGAGCAGTTAAAGACGTGAAAAAGAACAGCTGGAAATTAGAGTCTGACTCTAGGACAGATGTTCTCAGGTGCTGCCTTCAAGTTCCAGACAGGGCAGTGCTGTTGTCTCACAGCAACCAACACCAATGACAAGAACACCAGCAACAACAACAACAAGAACAGAAGAATCAGTCCCAACCTCTGCACTGACTTTATTTCAAGTGGCAGGGCTTCCGTCCAGTGCAGAGGTGAAGGAAAAAGAGGTTTAGCAAGTGACAACACCAGTGATCATTCAGAAAATGTTCCAGGACTATATGGATGACCCAAAATGGTCTAGGTGGATCAAAACCCATTGGCTATTAGTTCGGGAAAATGTGCCAATGGCCATAACTCAGTAGGCTGGCAAAGTATCTGGCTTGTCAAATAGCCAGTATGTGGGCTGAGCGTGTATTCAGTGCAGATGTTGTCACAGTGAGGATGACCAGTCTCTTGCTTCAAAACGTGGCAAGGTTGACCTTGACCAAAATGAGCCAGCACTTCATACCACACAATTACACTGTTCCTGAAATACCAGGAGGAGGTGGAGGAGGTGGTTGAACGGTCAGACTCCAGGGTGTTGGCTGACCACCTTCTGAGTGCACCACTTGAGTTTTAGGATGAACTCTACTTCCCTGATTGAGTGCACCAGGATAGAACTTTTTAATATGTATGGTTGAACCGCTTTACCCCAAAAAATGGACATAGCTAGAGGAACATTATTTATTTTGTTTGTGTCTGACTTATGCAGCCTCACTGTTTTTAGGCACATATATGGCCAGATTGGAGTTGGACCAGTGTGCAGTGAAGAAGCTTCTCTATTCCCTTTAAGGATATTGAGGGAATTACCTGCCTCCCTCCCATGCTTATCTTTCTTTTTATCCACCCCCTAGCAGGGCTGCCCCAGCAATGAGAATTTGAGTTACAAGGTTGCCAAAGTGTTACTTGCATCAGAAAGGAGATACAATTATGTACTACTTTACTTGGATTGTAACAGGTAACTATTGCACCAATGAGTGATATATTATTGAGTGATTATGAGTGATGATTGATAATTCATGTGATGGCAGGCAGTGAGAGAGGATGGTCAACTAATTTGTAAACTTGATTTCATTGATTTGCATTGTTTGGGACCTGATGGGTGATCAGTTTTCCTGAAGGTGATTGGCCCTTTCACACCTCACAAAACGTGGGATTTTCTTGCAGGTTCCACTCCTTTTTTCTGATTATTCAGCGACCAGATCATTCACTTTAGCTGGCAAACACAAGCCTACACAAAATACTCAAATTCTGTTTCTCTTCTTGTTCATCAACAGCAATGTGCTACAGGTCTATCTCTCTCCCTTGAGTTGGAATGGAGTTGGACTGATTCATTACTCGGAATCAGGAGGAGGTAATGACTCTACACTTATACCTAATGGGAAAATTGAATTTACTTGTAAGTCCCTAGTAAAGTAGCACTATGTGTGCCTAGGGCATGTAAATTAAATGCTAGTAGTGGGCCTGCAGCACTGGCTGTGCAACCCACTTTAGTAGTGCTTTAAACATATCTCAGGCCTGTCATTGCACAGCTAGTGTGAACAGCTTAAACTGCAATTTTGACCTGGCCAAATTAACCTTTTGCTAGTCCCAAACTTAATATATATAAGTTAACGATAGGGTACGCCTGGACAGCCCCGAGGGCAGTGAGCAATGCATTTATAAAGGAGGACATGTACTTTTAAGTTTTATTTTTCTAGGTGGTGAAAAACTAGAAAATGCGTTTTTCACTTCTTTAAGGCATGTCTCAATAACATTGGAATTACCTTGTTACATTTTATAAGTGTAATTGCCAAATGGACGAGATAGCCGTTATGTGTTTGGTGTCTCTGGAATCACAATTTAAAATCGGAACTTATGGTAAAGTCGGATTTTAAAATGCAATTTTGAAAATGCCAGTTTTATAAAGATACATAAAAAACAATTGATGGACAGAATGTTGAACCATATCAAACATTCACCTTAGTACCGAGATCTGGGCCTAAATCCATCGTTCTTTGGCTCACCATACCATTCCAGTTTAAACCGAGCCATATGAAAATCAGTCTTCTCCCTGCCCCCGAACTGCCAGGCCAGGTCCTCCTTGAACTGGAAACGAGGATCCTAGGAGCAATTTCTGGGACTCACCCCTCATAAGCTAGGCTAGCTTGATTCCTATCAGAATTCAGCAAATTGGAAAGAAGAGGGAAAGAAACAGTTTTTACTGGATTCCTCCACACAAAAAGGTACTCATTATCCTGGGATGATATCAACAGTATTGAAATTGTGCATCATTAGTGGTATGGTTCAAGCAATTGTCTAAAGAATGACTCAAAAACCCTAAAAAAGACAAGCACCCTCCCCTCACGCTTATACTTAGTCCCTGGCATTGGAACAAAATAATTCCAGAATAAATGTGTGTGGTCATTTGTTGTGTAACCCCCGATATTCCAGGGAATTTTTGTTTCTCATTCTTTCAATAATGGAAGGGTGCTTGCAGGACATCATGTGTGTCTGTCCCCGGCGGTGCCCAGACACTGTGGCTCATTCAATTAGGACAACATGACTGACCAAGTTTATCATCCTACCACACTTGTCGCATGCATACCTCCTCTGCAACTGCCCACTCATTGTCATACTTCAACCATTCCATATAGGTAGGGGATAATGTGCAAAGCCATCATATCACAATATAGCACTTTGTCAAGAACAGGCCAAGCAATATGAATTCATTTCTCAATTTTTTCTTTGCAGGGGAAGGAAGCAGGCCCAGTTACACTTGATGGATCTCTAGTTGCACCCCCCTATCCAGAGGCCCTATTTAGATTGTGCACAATTGCTTGCCAGAATGGGGAAGGAGAAGGGTACGGTCATACCATATGATTGAAATCTGCTGTTGGAGCCCCACAGTAAGCACAGTAGTAAGGTCAGGTAGGGTATATAGCATGCCAGTTCTGCGGGGTAAGTAATGTTTGATGTATAAAATTATATTGCAGGACTTGAACGGTGCATCTGAAATAACCGTTCGCTCTCCTTTGTGTATTTTACCCATTCTCTAGCTGTTAGGGGATCCCCCAGTATGCCCCCCATTTGGTCCATAAGTTGAGTGTCTTAGGAGGCATATCATTGCGGATCACCCTGTAGATGTTAGAAATTAGTCTACAGCCCGGGCCATATCTAATAGGATCATCAGGGTGTTGAATCGAGGCGGTGCCTCAGGAAAGGTCCGCCACACCGTGCAGATTTCTATGTATTGGAGGTATTGATCTGTACACAAAGAGAAACAGTCTATGGCTTCCTCCAAGGTGATAAAATGTCCTCTGGGGTAGAGGTCCTTCATAGTGTGACAGCCTCCATCCCTCCATCTCCACATCAAGAGTGAGTTAACGATTTATAGAAAGGGTTGCACAACCCTTAACAGCATGTCTGTTGCATAGTGACTGTAATGAAGCACTTATTGAACCACTCCCTCCCAAACCACTGCCACTAATCAAATAACATAGAGAATGGTGGACGGAACACGCAAGCTGCTCTTTAGCAAGATTGGGAGGTCTCACAAGTGCCCTGCAACAATTAAGTTTTCTCAGTTGTCTTCTCGGTCAAGTCAATGAATTGCATGTTGGAGGTGTGCTGCCATGTAATAAAGTTCCATCTGTGGAACTTTGAGACCCCCTTGACCCCATGTTCTTTGAAGTGTGTTCAAATTGACATATCTACATATATGTCCCTAAAGAAGATCCAATATAAGACTATCCGAGGTGCGAAAATAATGTCTAGGGATTGCGTATAAGGTGCTTTGGAGTGTGAAGAAATGTTGCGATAAGATGATCATTTTTATAATGTCTATCCTGCCAATGAGGGAAAGCAGTAAATACCTCCAGAAATAGATGGATGCCCAGAGCCCCTATACCACCCTTCCCATATTTAGAGCCAGATGGGTTGGGACTGCATGTGTCAAGCTGGCACCCAGATGTCGAACACCCTCAGTTGTCCAAGGGAATCACATTGTAGGAAGCTCCTCTATTGGAACCCCCAATAGACTCCCCGGTGGAAACAGTTCAGAATTCTCCAGCGTTGATGCAGAGTTCAGCCAGCTCTCAAAATTCCTGCATGACTTTGTGTAGAATAGGCGCTGAGTCAGCTGGATGTCTCAAGTAGATAAGGACGTCATCAACATAATGGGAGACAAGCTAGTTGGTTGCCCCCAGTGTTATACCAAAGGGGACATTGTTCATTGCAGGGCCACTGCCAGAGGGCTCCATGGCTAAGGGCAAACAGGAGTGGACACAGGAGGGGACCGAGAGAAGACACCCCTGCCTGGTGCCTTTACTAAACTGGAAGGGTTCAGAGATCACACCGTATCCGGGCCGAGGGGTCAGAATAAATAAGACAAATGCAGTGGACACATTTAGAGCCTAAGCCTACCTTGTGCAACACTTGCCATAGATAGGTCCAAATTAGGGAATCAAATGCCTGCTCAAGGCCCAATATAGTGAAGGTATAGACATCATCATTGAGCTGTGGGATATGATAGATGTGAGCTAGATGTTGGAGGTTGTGGAGAGTATACTTTGAGATGAAACCTGATTGGTCCCTATGGATCAGACCAGGCAAGTGTGGAAGCAGGCGTGCTGCTAGATTCATATCAATGTTTAGATGTTTTAGATGTACTAATCCTGAAAACAGAGAAGGGTCTGGAGACAGACATCTATAAAAAAAAACAGATAGAAACAATATCCTCCATTATTCAAGCCATCATCAGATATCACTCAAAACGCATTTACCAACTTCACAAATGATGAGAATCAGAAGAATAGTATCCAACACTGAAAAGGCAAACCAGAGGATAAACGAGATGGCACAAAGATTCACAGATAGAGGGTACCCTCCATCAATAACACAAAGAGCCAAAGTCAAATCCCAATTAACCCCACAAGAAAGCGCTGTAAATCACACAGAACACCAGAACAGTGGTGGTATCAACATTTTCAACATCGAGCAAAACCTTCAAAAAAATTATTAACAGACATTGGCCAAGACTAACGATGGAGCCAGACTTCAACCATGCATTTTCACAAACCCCAATCTTTGCTTACACTAGGAATAGAAATAAAGGAGAAATACTCAAACAAAAAGACCCACAAAATCGACTACATAGTGGAACGAAGCCATGCCTGAACTGTCAAAATTGCAATAACATCAAACGCGGCACAGTTAGTCATCATCCATTGAAGGGTCATAAAATCAGACTTCATGTAACCGCCACTTGTGAAACTTCCAACGTAGTTTATTTACTAAAATGCCTATGGGGCAAAGTATATGTGGGTAAAACAGAAAGGAAATTAAGTCTAAGAATTAACGAACACAAGTAAGAACTAAAAATACAAAATCAACGGTGGCCACACACTTTATGGAAGAGAAGCACAATATATCTCAGTTGAGATTCATGATCTTGGAAAAAATTGACGGAAAAGAAGGCAGAGATAACAACAAACACCTATTACGGAGAGAAATTACTGGATAATGAAATTACAGTCTCATAAACCGCATGGCCTCAATGAACGGATGGAATATGCCTGCTACCTATGAGGAACAGGCATTACTGTTTGCTCCTAGGAACTGTTCTAGCTGCTATTAACAGCATGTTAACAATACACATTATGAATATAAAGGATTTATACCCAGGGTATAATGTAATGGTATAGATATTGATATTCACATGTTGTTTATTTCATGTCCACTTCTTATTCACCCTTATTTGTTATGTCAGATTAATATAACACAAAACACACAAACCGTGCATATAGCATTGCCGCAATAGACATTTAAACATGTACGCCACATACAAACTTGCCCAAAGGACGCCCTCACTTTCCATTACCCCAAACAGCGTCATCACGCATACACGTGAAACAGACTACATACGGCCCACGGAAGGAAAACATACACCCCCGATATTTTGTTCGAGTACGAATTCGCCGGTCACGAACATATGCCGTGGAATCAAACACAAGTAAGTCCTAAACCCAATGATGAAGCTCTCATTTCGCGAGCGCGACGATATAGTTTTCAGTTATACTTAAACACGCGTTTATCATTCAAAGTGACTAGGACATTCTGAAATATTGCTCTTTCAATGTCACGTGTTTCGTCTAAACTTCATTAACCATTCGTTTTACAGTAATGTGTGAAGTATACTCATTAAGTCTCGAATTGTGAGTAATTTTACATATATTTTTCAGCACACCTAACAGTGTTATGCACAAGCATGACAAACACTTTGGTTATAAACAAGATGAGCACTCATATTTTATTTTGTTTATGATCACCACATTATTTTTTCATCACATTACTTTTTCACCACATTACGCCCTATGAGCACCACTACAAACGTATTACATTTTACATGATATAAATGCAGAGTAAAGAATACAAAAGTCCTTTGTTCAATACGAATTATGATTTAATTTATAGATTGTAATTCCTGATGAAGAGCATACAATGCTCGAAATGCATTGCAGTGTATCAAGTAAATTTAATGAAGGAATTATGTAATGAAAAGAAACTACAATGCAATGAAGATTAATGAAATGAAATGAATAAATAAATTCATGAAGAAATAACAAAGAAATTGGCGTTAATTATTTAAACCTTCATGGACCTAATGTGGAGTGCCCTAAGGGGGATGCAACCAAGATTCTTGGAAGCACTAATGGTAGTTAAGTATTAAGACATTACTGGACAGAAACGTCACCCCAAGGAGCACCCAATAAAGAAGAAGAGAAGAAGAGAAAGTTAAACAAAAAGAGTTTCGCAACAAAGTACAAAACCACTGGTTGTGCGCAAGCCAATTAAAATTGAATACAGAAACTTTTCAAGTGTGTGCCAGTCCTTCAGTAACTGAGTTCTGGTTGTCCAGCATGCAGGGAGTTGCTGTGGATGAGTAAGATGCAACAATTTCTTTAATTGCTTTTCACGTTGTCAATGTCACTTCCTAGCTGGCGACAAACCCCATAGGAGGTCTTGATGCTAAAACCTCGAAGCATAACTTTCATTTTTTAACAGTCTATGACCCTGGTGCTCACAGAAGCCCAATTTTTGGCAAAGTACTGTGCTAGCATCTGATTGATAGTCTCTGCAAAAGGGGGGGTCAGACAATGTCTCCACACAGAGAAGCCAGAGAGGGATCATCAGATGTACAGGCAGACCTCCAAAATTCAATAAGATCAAGGAATGGTCCAAAAGGTATTGGGCTAAATCACAGACTTCCCTAGCAGAAGGTGCCAGATCAGTAAGGACAAAATAATAATATAGTTGACTATGCGCATCTATCGCAGGGTTGTAACAAGAGAAAAATCTCTCTGTTGGGTGTCCGTCTCTCTTGACATCACATATGTGCAAGCCATGTAGCATATCACGAGGGCTTCAGTTAGGAGGGGCTAAGTTCAACTCCCGTGTGGGTTCCCAATCTAGAGTGCCATCAACGGCACAGTTACAGTACCCCACTAATATTACGGATGTGCCCAGCTATGGGGAGGCTGCTGCTGTCACCTCCGTGTAAAAGAAAAGACAGTCGATATTTGGAGCATACACATTATTAGAGCATACCTTCCTGCCTTCTAAGATCCCAAACAAAATTACATAGCGACCCTATGAGTCAACAACATGGTTCCTGTAGCAGAATTGGACTCCTACAGCCATCCAGATTAGCGCCCTACTAGCGTACCCTGAGTATGATGTAGCATATATATACTCTCTGGAACGTTTGCTCCGACAAGGAATAGAATCCCCCTTACGTGCGTCTCTTGGAGACATGCCATTGACACTTTGCATCATTTCAGATAGGCATATACACTTCTGCATTTCTCAAAGTGGGCAATACCTCTGATATTCCAAGGAATACATTTCAGTGCAGGAGAAACCACACATCAGAAGCACACACTCATACTCTCAGAGTCAGCACTAGCCTGTAAACACATAACCCAAACTCGGGTAACATCTGCTCATTAGACAGGATCCATCTGCACAGGAGTGAACCAACACCCCTAAATCAACCCATACTAGGGTACCAGAACTTTCTCATAACTCTCGCCACCACTTGGGCAGTATGACCAACCCACCCCAGCTAGACACAGAGAAGTTGCAAGATAGCAAACACTAGGAAAACAGTGTAAAATCAACACCCTTGTCCCTCTCTCCCCACCCCAAACTTGGTGCTTTGCTAGAGGTTAGGTCTTCAGAGACGTTGCAAGCCTAGGTACTCAAGCTCCCTCTCTGTGGCTACTAGCCTCTGGATTGCAGATACTTGAAGTGATTATACAGAGGCAGGTAAGTGTAAGAGCACTTAGTTTATTAACCGTTCATCTACACAGCCTCCAAGAAATGGAACAACCGACCCTGGAGTTTAAACAGCAACATTCTGTAACTATGGAGCTGACATCATATAAGGGAGATGTTAGACCTGACATCATTGGCCTGAGTCTCTCCTCCATTTTTTCTGTTTGCCTCCTCTGTTTACAATGTTTTTGCTGGTATATTGCTCTGGGCACTCTGCCACTGCTGATCAGTGCAGCAGTGCAAGTGCTCCCTATGTTAAATTACTGTATTGATTTAATTCCATGTTTGACTTATTTGGTC
Source organism: Lissotriton vulgaris (assembly GCF_964263255.1). Classification (NCBI taxonomy): domain Eukaryota; kingdom Metazoa; phylum Chordata; class Amphibia; order Caudata; family Salamandridae; genus Lissotriton; species Lissotriton vulgaris. The sequence continues at coordinate 1,508,006,617 of NC_141691.1, read as the reverse complement.
TACTGTCAGTCCCTAGTCTAGTGCACGAGGAGTGCCAGGGCTTGTAAATACAAATACTGCTAGTGGGCTTGCAGCACATGTTGTGCCACCCACAAGAGCAGCCTAGTAAAAGTATGTCTAAAGGTCTGCCATTGCTAGACCTACGTGCAGTCTGGTACTGCCACGCGGACTGCGCAGGCACACCTACTTGCCAGTCCCCAAACCTTCCCTTAACTTCATGTTAGTCACCCCTATGGTAGGCCCGTGGGCAGGGTGCATTGTAAGCATAAGGTAGGACGAGCCTGACGAAGTTGGCCTGTCCTAATAGTGAATTACAGCCATATTCGTTCTTCACTATTGTAAGATTACCTGCTCTCCGTAAATTAGAATGGGCTGCTGGGATTATTAGTGGTATAATCCTAGCTGGCTCGGGAGCATGGTACGATGTCGAGTTTGGTATCCCTGAGCTCAGGGTTTAATAACGCATCCATTTGGGTAGATGGTTTTTGGACTCTGGGTTTGAAAATAGCACTTTTAGAAAGTGGCTATTTTCTTGTCTAACTATTTCTGGTTTCTGCTGGTTTGGTGTGTGTGTGACAGGGGCTGGGTGGCTCCAGAGTTCTGAATGAGTCAGTGTGGGGTGAGTGGTACATTTGCATTGAGAGTAGGGGAAGAGTAGCTCCTGATAGCCGGCCCTGCCCGATACAATGCTGGCTCCACCTCCTGCCGAGCGACGGATAGCTCTGCTCCTGCCAGCGTCAAAACTGGCTCCACCTCCTGCGGGGGCGTCTGAGGACCCAGCCCTGCACCGTGAATAGGCCAGGTGCCTCTGCCTGGCTACACCCACAATAAACCCGGGATGAGGGGAGTTACCCTGCATGGACAAAGGGATCAAAGCCAAAAGGGGGTATAAGAGAAGGACCCCTGAACCAAGACTTTAGATCAATTCTGACAAGGAACCCTGAAACAAGGACAAGAAGCCTGCTGATCCAAGGAATTGCCTACCCCTTCTGCCAGAGTGCTGTTTGCGGGGGGGAATCCTGCAGTCACTTCTTTATTTGTGCCAAGGAACCAGGAGAGAGGAACTGAGTGTGTACTCTCAAACTTTGCCGAGGAAATCTCCAAGGGCTGGAAGAGTGCCAGCCTCCTGTTGAAGTCACAGGGTTAAAGGACTTCACCATTTGCTGAAAGTGCTTGTTGCTGGAACCTGAGAGTCCCATTAATTATAATGGGGTTACCCAGTGACCCTCAGAACCTGGGTATTACGTGGTATGCAAAAAGTGGTTCTGTCGGATTGTATTCAATTTCTTTGATTAAACAATTACTTATGTCATAGGATTACTCATATGCATTTTATTAATTATGTCATAGGATTACTCATATGCATTTTTTTTCATGAAAAAACATTGAAAGGAAAAGCACACACCAAACGTTATTTTTCTGGTTCACAAAGTTGTAATTATTCAATCACTTTGCAGAACATTTGTTTTCTTTAGTATTTAAAAGACGGTTGTCCATATACATTGAGAACGTGATAACAATAAATAAGTGCAGCAGTGAATAATTGTGATCTGTGACTAGTGGTGACTGTTATGGTGATACAGTTTCGTGACAGATGCAATTTAGATACACTGGTCCAACAATAACTTCAATTCACTCAAACAGTATTGCAAATCATATTTTTTCTGTTGAGATGTGGTGAGGACCAATTGGTGGATTAGCGTCGACGTTTCGACCCTGCGGTATGGTGCCAGTTTATTTGCAACCGTATCGGGTCTTCATCAGGACAAGAAGGGGGACAACCTGAAAGAAGGAGGTGTCTTATTCTTAACCTCTGTAAGATGATTGTTCTTCTATTGGATCTTGGTATCTCTGTAAAAATATTTATCACCGTCCGGTGACGAATTCGGGTTTGAAGTGCCGCAGCCGCGATCACTTGAGGAGTATGACAGCAAACGTCTGTATCTCTCTCCCGCTCTCGAGTCAATGGCATTTGACTCGAGAGCGGGAGAGAGATACAGACGTTTGCTGTCATACTCCTCAAGGAAACGTCGACGCTAATCCACCAATTGGTCCTCACCACATCTCAACAGACAAAATATGATTTGCAATACTGTTTGAGTGAATTGAAGTTATTGTTGGACCAGTGTATCTAAATTGCATCTGTCACGAAACTGTATCACCATAACAGTCACCACTAGTCACAGATCACAATTATTCACTGCTGCACTTATTTATTGTTATCACGTTCTCAATGTATATGGACAACCGTCTTTTAAATACTAAAGAAAACAAATGCTCTGCAAAGTAATTGAATAATTACAACTTTGCGAACCAGAAAAATAACGTTTGGTGTGTGCTTTTTCCTTTCAATGTTTTTTCATGAAAAACTGCATATGAGTAATCCTATGACATAAGTAATTGTTTAATCAAAGAAATTGAATACAATCCGACGGAACCTGAGAGTCCAGCACCTCTGAAGAAATCCAGCAATCCTGACGCCGAAGGACGCCGCCGAATCCAGCTCGACATCGTGAGTGCAGCTCCCGTGTCCCTCATCTTCGACGCCGGCCACTGGGCCCGATCGACGCTAGTAGCTAAGCCGCTGCCGACAACTCGACCCTGAGCCCTCTCGACGCCGTGAGCGCTGCTCACTCTTGCAACATCATCATCGACATCGACGACGACGGCGTATCCGGCTTCACCTCGTGAGCGCTGCTCCTGCCTGACATCTGTCGACGCCGCTGCAGATCACCCTGACTCCGAGGCCTGATCGACGCCGAAGACGCGACGCCGGACCTCTCGACGCCGCTGATCATCGTGTGCTTCGCTTTTCCAAGGTACTGTGTTGTGGGGGGTCCGTGTGACTCCGGGCTTGACGTAGCGCTCCTCGCAGTCGACGGAGAACCTTTGGATTAACTTTGCCTCGACGTCGTGTGACTCCTGTGTGGGTTACATTGTTGCCAAGAACTGTGATCTAAAGAAGAAGAGTTGCTTTTGTTACTAAAGACTTTGTGCTAAGAAGAAACTACGCTTGAACTATTATTTTTCCTTCCAAGAGTATTTATTAAGATTGTGGTATATTTTTGTCGTTATTTGGTCTTGTGCTAAGCCTTATATAAACATTCGTATTTTTATAATACTACTGTGTCGTGTCCATTTGTAGTGTATTCACTTTATTACTGTATGTGGTCATAAATGCTTAACGCACTGCCTCTGAGATAAGCCTGTCTGCTTTGCCAAGCTACCTAGGGGGTGAGCAGGGGTTATCTAAGTGTGTGATCCCCTTGCCCTGACTAGAGGAGGTGAGTCCCTATTTGTCAGAAGTGTATACCTCTGCCAACTAGAGACAGCCAAGTCTAACATTAGTGGGTCAGCGGTGGGATTTGAACTTTGAGTTTATGACCCATGTGCAGTGATTAGTGTGCGCTACAAAGTGAAAGCAGACCATAGCGCAGCAACAATCTATTTTTGGATAGGATATTCTATTTTTGTTCTCCGCTTTTCTAAAGCTTGTTCGAACACTGCCAGTTTTGACCATGAGTGATGCCGGAACCACAACCCCTGTTGTTGTGGAGGAGTTTGATAGGAGTAAGATCAACGAATACCCGGTAAAGATGCTGAAACACTTTTGCAAGCAGTTTAACGTTCCTACCCCAGGCGTCTCAAAGAAAGGGGACTTTCTCAAAGCATTGCAGGCCTGGTTAGAGGCCAGAGATCCCGCTGATCCAGTGAGGGTACCGCCAGTGGAAGGGGAGGAGGAGGTGCCAATGAATGGGCCCGTGTCTCCTCCCGGTAGCTGTGTGTCCTCTAAAGGTCTTTCTCCTGAAGAAAGAGAAGAAAGGGCGAAGGAACGGGCATACATCTAGAGATGGCAAAACTTAAGATAGATGGGCAGTTGGAGATAGAGAATGCAAGAAGCAGGAGAGAAGCTGTTATGGAGATCAAAAGATTGGAGTTCGAAAGAGAAAAGTTAGCTTTTGAAAGTGAGAAAATGGCGAGGGAGATGGAGCTTAAAGCGAAGAGTTTAGAGTTGAATCCCTCTGGTGGCAGCATCCCATCTATGCCTGCAGAAAGTAGGTTTTATTTTCCCAAAGATGTAATAAAAGATTTTCATAAGAATGAAGATATTGGCCAATGGTTTAAAGCGTATGAGTTAGCATTGTTGGCCCACCGGGTCCCTGAGAAGGATTGGGGAGCGGGGTTGTGGGGTCGCTTTGTGAATGAGGGGAAAGATACCCTGTTGGATATTCCTGTGGAGGATAGGATGTCGTATACTCATATGAAAGATGCTTTAATGTTGAGGTATGGCCTAACCCCAGAAAAGTACAGACAAACCTTAAGCGAATGTAGGAAATTGCCTGGTACTACGTGGGTTGAATATGTGGCATTTTTTTGAAGAGCCATGGATGGTTGGGTAAAGGGCAGCAAAGTGGAAAGTTATGAAGCTCTTTATGATTTATTTGCTTGGGAGCACTTGTCTAATCCCTGTTTTCCAGAGCTGCGCCAGCACCTTATTGATAGCAAGATATCTAACCCTAGAAAACTTGCTGAGGAGGCGGACCGCTGGGTCAGTCCCAGGGTCCACAAGGGTCCAGTGGGAGACTCAGCCAAAGGTGGGCTGGGTCCCCAGCAGAAGAGTGGGGGGGACAAGGGTAAACAGAAGGAGTCCCAGAAAGGGCCCTAAAGTAATCCCCAAGGGAACCAAGGGAAGGGTTCCCAGCCTCCCCCAGTGAAGAAGTCAGGGGCCCGACAGGTAAACCTGTTCATAGGGGCCCAATGACCTGCTACGTCTGTAAGCAGGTGGGACATCGTTTTTATGATCCCCAGTGTCCCATGAGGGACTCGAATGCACCACCACGTGCGCCCCCCCGTCAGTTGGCGAGTGTAGCCCTGGGAGGGGAGGAGGTGGTTGCCCCTGGTGGGAGGGGTCCCGCAGAGATGTCCCTGGTCTCGCTAGGAGACATGGAAATGGTCCCTCCACCCCCTCTGCCTAGTAACACTAATAAATATAGGCAGTGGGTGACCATTAATGGCCATAGAGTGGAAGCTCTCAGAGACACCGGAGCGAGTGTGACAGCTGTCAAGTGTCACTTGGTGTCCAGAGAGCAGGTGGTTCCCCACGCATTCTACCCTGTGATAGCTGCCGACAACTCCCAGAAAGAGTGTGAGGTAGCTCAGGTTCCCTTTGAATGGGGGGAAGTTTCAGGTAATCTTCAAGTTGCTGTGAGGCCCGTCATGCCTGTTGATTGTCTCCTGGGTAATGATTTGGGAGACTCCCCTTGGGCTAAGGTGGAGCGAGTGACACATTTGAAAATGTTGGGTGTGCCAGAGTGGGTGTGTGCGACCACTCGATCGATGACAGCAAGTAAGGCCTGAAAGTATGGCCCAGGACCCAGTTGTAAAGAGAAGAGGCAGGAGGCGCGGGAAACCGGCCCCCACTGTTCCCGTGGTCCAGGAGGAGGCAGACCCTGAGGAGGATGCCCTGGAGCCCACAGGGGAACAAGTTGCTGAACTGGGAGACCTGCCCGAGCTGACCCACTGGCAGCAGGATGGTGGTCCCTCCAGGGAAGAATTTTGTGCAGTACAGAAAGTGTGCCCTTCTCTTGTGGGTATGAGGCAGCAGGCCTCCGCCCAAACCGCAGGTGATCAGTCAGGATCACATTTTGTCTACTGGGAGAACGACCTCCTGCTGTAACCTCCATATTGTGCACAGAGCCAGGTGAGGGCCAGATGGAGTCCTCAGGGATGAACATGACTAGAGATATTTTGAGGAAGAGGTAAAGTTCAGTTAGGAGGCTGATTGCTGTGTCATTGGGGCTCAATGGTCGAAACAACCAGAGAGTGAGGGAGAAGGCACTCTTAGCCCCCCATTTAACTCCTCAAAAACAACGAAAGAGTGACTGTCTGGAATCTCATAAGGGGGGAACACAAATATGTTTGTTTTAAGGACCCTCACTCACCGACCTAGTCAGTGACATGCTTCATCATAGGGTCCCCACCTAGGAGGCTGAGTGCCTCCCTGGTGTGCTGCAACGTCTGCAACTGCAGCGGAGCGGGTTAGTTGTGTGAGGTATCAGTGCAAGGTTAAAAAGTCGCCAAACACTACCTATAAACCAATTTATTCAAGGTGATTTGGTTACTATTAAAAACAGGTGACGGATCTATACTTAGCTAATAAAAGTAGCCAGGAGATCCGATTTCAAATAAAAACTTGTCTGGTGGTCAACATGTTTCTGCTTTCAAATGCAAATTTTGCAAAGCTTTCATCATGACCTCAATAGAGACCATGGCGGTATACGCTCGTTAAGGCGAACCCTAACCTATGGTCACATGGGGTGGTAAAACTCACGGTCCACCATTTCGATTGTGCGGCTTTTCCGAGATCAAGTGTAGCCTGGAAAAGAAATAACAACAACATAACATGTATATACACTATTAGACAGTACAAAAAGTTTGTGGTTTTTTTCTGGTGGCTTAAATATAATCACAGTGTGCTCCCTTTTAGAGGCTATTCAGCTACCCTGAAAACCTTTTAGTTCAGGTGTTTAAACACAACCACACCATGCTTTTTGTCCGTGGAGTGAGTTGTTTCTGCATAACCACGCCATGCAATTTGCCTGTGGGGGGAGTGGTTTACATACAAAGTCATGCATAACAAGGCTGCCTCAAGATTATCGGGCAAGTCAGATTAGTGCCCTAAATAAAGGACAAATAAATGTACCGGTTTCGATCAATAGTCAAGTGGTGCCATAGTGCGGGGTATAGAGTAAAATTTGCCGTGTGGACTGAGCCAAAGGGCTCCATCCCGAATGAAGGTGCGCTACAAAGCAGTGCAGTGCCCCAAAGTATGGGTTTCTAAATCGCATTTAGTAGAACAGCGGCAGATGGAGAAACATTGGCTTACTTAAAAAAATGATGCTACTTGTATCATGGATCGCAAGATGGGGGACATGCCAGGAGAAACCTGTTGGAAAAAGATAAGAAAGTAAATATGGGGCCATACGTTGGTCTGTATGTGGATAGCTAGCTAGGAGCAAGATGAACATTCCCCATTACAAACTGGCCCCTTACCTCCAAATGTGGCGTGGTTCCGCGGTGTACCTAACGGGTCAGGTCTTGGTCCGAATACTATGGACGTCGGTTCAGGATCTAAAGAAGAATCCTGTTCCGGGTTCATCACGTGATGCATGAGAAAAACTAGAATGGTTAGTGAGGTCCCCAGTCTATTGAATGCTCGCAACTTTACACAGTAACATGACATGAAGATAACAGAGGCCAATACTACAATAAGGACTACCCTGTCTGTGAATGTCACCGGTGTTTATGGTACATGTGGTGTAGGGGAGATGGGTATATCCCAGTAATGCTAACTCTCCGATAAAATCGCCCATGGAAAATGGTGGCTAGTAAAGTAATTAATATTCAGAAACGTGATCGATCCATTTATCGATTTAGGCTTACAGTCCCCGACATAGAGGAAGAGCCCAAGTAAAGAAAAGCAGAAATTGCATTAATTAGATGGCTTGTGAACCCTTAATAAGCTTGTTATCACCCAACTATGATGCTGCGTGTTACACAAGAAAAGACTATTCACTTATAGGGTGCCAACGGTGTCATATGAAAAAACTCCGGGCTATTTTCTGGACCCAAAAAGCGGGGGGCTCCATACTATGCTTAGTGTGTGTGCTATCACCCAGATATCTGTCTGAATAGTGCTGAAGCCAAAAAACTCTTTCACAGAGTAACAGTTCAGCTGAAGGTATCTCGACTAGGAGTGTCAAGAAGGGTCACGTAGGTGATAACTGGAGACATGACAAAACAGAACCACCTGACAGGGCACATAGCTATCTCCGGACAGATCCCCAAAGGATATTGTCATTCATCCCTAGATGATGGGTGGAGAGTCGATAAATCCATCGGTGTTCTTGTTCAAATAGGACCTGCTGAGTGCGAGGACCTGGTTTGATCTGCTCTATGGTGGTCCAAGTTAGATCATTGGTGGTGTGGTTCAGAGCCAGGAAATGGTCAGTTAGTTTGGTACTCGCTTTCCGGCACCTAATATTGCTCCTGTGTTCGCACACTCGTTGCTTAATCTTCCTGGTTGTCATTCCCACGTATCGCAAGTTGCACGGAAAGGTGATCAAATAAACCACATTAGTGGAGTTGCAATTGGTATGGGCAGCTTGGCGCCAGACCTTTCCCGGTTCCAGATGCAGTTGTTTCGTTGCTGTTGTCAGGTGACACACACTGCATGCTCCACATGGAAAATAGCCCGTCACGGGTCGGTAGACCCCATGCAGCTGTGATTGTTTGCGTGGTAGCAGAGTTCTGGGCCCTGGGGCGAGTGAGCACCAAGGAATCCTTAAGGCTTCTAGCTCTTTTGTATGAGAATAAAGGCAGTTCCCAACAATGGTTGTTGCTTTCTAAGATCTTCCAGTGTTTTCGGACTGATTTATTTACTGCAAACGAGGCGCTGTTGTAAGTTGTCACACATGTTAAAGGAATATCTCCCGGGAGCTTGATGGTATTTTCTAGTTCTGATTGTGAGCCCTCTTGTAGCTTTTCTTCAGGATCCTTTTAGGTTAGCCTTTTCGGGTAGCCTAAGTTATGTGTGAGATCATGTGCCTGTGTCTTGAATACTGCGACCTCACTGCAGTTGCGTCGGAGTCTCAAAAACTGTCCAAAGGGGAGATTTTCACGTAGGTGGCACGAATGGAGCTGTTAAAGTGTAACAAGTCGTTCTTAGCCGTTGGTTTATGGTGCGTCCGCGTCTGGAAAGAACTCTTGGCCTTAGTAATCACCATATCCAGAAACACCATTTCCTCCTTATGATAGGAAAAGGTGAATCTCAAGTGGGGATCTGAAGTATTAATCCAGGAGAAAAAGTCCAGTAGTTCTTTTTCTGGGCCCCGCCAGATGACAATCACATTATCTATATACCTCCTCCAAAAGTTCAAATGGGGGAGGTATGGGTTCTGGTCTGAGAGGATGTGTTTTTTCTCGAAGTTGAAAACATACAACCCAGCCACGCTGGGGGCAAAAACACTGCCCATCGAAGTGCCCCTCGATTGTAAGTAGAGCTCCCCTTCATATTTGAAAAAGTTTTTCTTCCGAGCCAGGGTAGCGCAGGAGATGAGAAACTCCTTGGGAGTGATATAGTTTCACTGGGTCTCTTCAAGAGTAGCTTCTATCACCAAAACATGTACCCTCCGCCTTTTTTATAGAGGGGCCAGGGAGGCAGCGGGAGAAGAAAAGGCAACAATAAGGTCCACTGGGAAGAACAGGAAAGTAGTGGGGGACAACACGAGGAGCAAAACTCAGGAAGGACCAGCCAGTCCGAGCAACCAGTAAGCCTAGTCACTAATCTGTCCTCGGTCGCCCTGACAGAAGCAGAAAAGGATGTCTTGGAGAAAGGCCTAGGCTTCATACAACAGCCCGAATTGATAGGTTTAAGCTCCATTGTGAACTATCAGAATTCTTCTGTAAATCGAAATGAAAAAGTTTTGTGGAGAAACAGGATTGCGACTACACCGAGATGACTCAAGGTGACACCGAGTTCAGGCTGAAATCTACTTTCACTCCTCCACCTCATTGTGTGCCCCCAGAGATCACTGCTTTTGAGCAAGCAGTATTTAACGATATAGAATCTTTTGAAGAGGGGATACCTTACAAGAATCCAAAAGCCTGTGATTTTCAGGCCCTTCGCTCCCTACAGGAGAACACTAGCATTGTGATAAAATCAGCAGACAAAGGCAGGGGCGTGGTAATACAAGACATAGCAGCTTATGACAAGGAGTGCAGACGCCTCTTGTCTGATGAACAGAGCTATACCCGCCTTTCGGAAGACCCAACACAAACTCTACGGGCAATTATCGTGGATCTAGTGACAGAGGCAGAAGCTTAAGGATATATTACTAAACATGAGGCAGACTTCCTAACGACCACAAAGGGCACCATTCCTTATTTCTACACGCTACCTAAAACGCATAAGAATCGTTGCCCCCACCTGGAAGGCTGATTGTATTGGGAATTGGTTCGCTTTTGGGGCCTTTATCTCGCTATTGTGATTTCTTTCTGAAACCTCTGGTCCAAGGGACCAGTACATATTTAAAGGACACAAAGAGCCTTCTGGCTCTACTACAAGACATGGATCTGGAGGAGGAACCCATTTGTCTTGAAACCCTGGACATAGAAAGCCTTTATACCTGCATTCCACCGGACGATACCATCAAGGTGATAGAAGCTACTCTTGAAAAGACCCCATGGGACTATATCACCCCCAAGGATTTCGTCATCTCCTGCGCTACCCTGGATCTGAAGAAAAACTTTTTCGAAAATGAAGGGGAGCTCTACTTACAATCGAGGGGCACTTCGATGGTCAGTATTTTTGCCCCCAGCATGGCTGGGTTGTATGTTTTCAACTTCGCGAAAAAACACATCCTCTCAGACCAGAACCCATACCTCCCCCATTTGAACTTTTGGAGGAGGTATATTGATGATGTGATTGTCATCTGGCAGGGCCCAGAAATAGAACTACCGGACTTTTTCTCCTGGATTAATACTTGTGATCCCCACCTGAGATTCTCCTTTTCCTGTCACAAGGAGGAAATGGTGTTTCTGGATGTGGTGATTACTAAGGTCGGGAGTTCTTTCCAGACGCGGACGCACCATAAACCAACGGCTAAGTACTACTTGTTACACTTTAACAGCTACCATCCGCACCCCCTATGTGAAAATCTCCCCTTTGGACTGTCTTTGAGACTCCAACGCAACTGCAGTGAGGTCGCAGTATTCAAGACACAGGCAGATGAACTCACACATAAATTGGAGCAACGAGGCTACCCGAAAAGGATCCTGAAGAAAAGCTACAAGAGGACTCACAATCAGAACAGGGAGGCTCTCCTAGAGGATACCATCAAGCCCCTGGGAGATATTCCTTTAACATGTGTGACAACTTACAACAGTGCCTTGTTTGCAGTAAATAAATCAATCCGAAAACACTGGAAGATCTTAGAAAGCAACAACCCTCGTTGGGAACTGCCTTTATTCTCATACAGAAGAGCTAGAAGTCTTAAGGATTCCGTGCACACTAGCCCCAGGGCCCGGAACTCTGCTACCACCCAAACAATCACAGCTGCATTGGGTCTACCGCCCGTGACGGGCCATTTTCCATGTGGAGCATGCAGTGTGTGTCACCTGACAACAGCCACGAAACAACTGCATCTGGAACCGGGAAAGGTCTGGCGTAAAACAGCCCATATCAATTGCAACTACAGTAATGTGGTTTATTTGATATGTGGGAATGACCAGGAAGATTAAGCAACGAGTGTGCGAACACCGGAGCAATATTGGGTGCCGGAAAGCGAGTACCAAACTAACTGACCATTTCCTGGCACTGAACCACACCACCAAGGATCTAACTTGACCATCATAGAGCAGATCAAACCAGGTCCTTGCACTCAGCAGGTCCGATTTGAACAAGAACAACGATGGATTTGTCGACTCTCCACCCATCTTCTAGGGATGAATGACAATATCCCTTGGGGATCTGTCCGGAGATAGCTATGTGCCCTGTCAGGTGGTTCTGTTTTGTCATGTCTCCAGTTATCACCTACGTGACCCCTCTTGACACTCCTAGTCGAGATACCTTCAGCTGAACTGTTACTCTGTGAAAGAGTTTTTGGGCTTCAGCACTATTTAGACAGATATCTGGGTGATAGCACACACACTAAGCATAGTATGGAGCCCCCCGCTTTTTGGGTCCAGAAAATAGCCCGGAGTTTTTTCATATGACACCGTTGGCACCCTATAAGTGAATAGTCTTTTCTTGTGTAACACGCAGCATCATAGTTGGGTGATAACAAGCTTATTAAGGGTTCACAAGCCATCTAATTAATGCAATTTCTGCTTTTCTTTACTTGGGCTCTTCCTCTATGTCGGGGACTGTAAGCCTTAATCGATAACTGGATCGATCTCGTTTCTGAGTATTAATTACTTTACTAGCCACCATTTTCCATGGGCGATTTTATCGGAGAGTTAGCATTACTGGGATCTACCTATCTCCCCTGCACCACATGTACCATAAACACCAGGGACATTCACAGACAGGGTAGTCTTTATTGTAGTGTTGGCCTAAGTTATCTTCATGTCCTGTTACTGCGTAAAGTTGCGAGCATTCAATACACTTGGGACCTCACTAACCGTTCTAGTTTTTCTAACGCATCACGTGATGATGCCATACGCCCCTTCAGCGTTCCGCGTCTCACGTGACCGGGAACAGGATTCTTCTTTGGATCCTGAACCGACGTTTATAGTATTCGGACCAAGACCAGACCCGTTAGGTACACGGCAGGACCACGCCACATTTGGAGGTAAGGGGCCAGTTTGTAATGGGGAGTGTTCATCTTGTTCCTAGCTAGCTATCCACATACAGACCAGCGTATGGCCCCAGATTTACTTTCTCATCTTTTTCCAACAGGATTCTCCTGGCATCTCCCCCGTCTTGCGATCCATGATACAAGTAGCATAATCTTTTTAAGTAAGCTGATGTTTCTCCATCTGCCGCTGTTCTACTAAATGCCGTTTAGAAACCCGTACTTTGGGGCACTGCACTGCTTAGTAGCGCACCTTCATTCAGGTTGGAGCCCTTTGGCTCAGTCCACACGGCAGATTTTACTCTATACCCCGCACTATGGCACCACTTGACTATTGATCGAAACCGGTACATTTATTTGTCCTTCATTTAGGGCACTAATCTGACTTGCCCGATAATCTCGAGGCAGCCTTGTTATGCATGACTTTGTATGTAAACCACTCCCCCCACAGGCAAATTGCATGGTGTGGTTATGCAGAAACAACTCACTCCATGGACAAATAGCATGGTGTGGTTGTGTTTAACCACCTGAACTAAAAGGTTTTCAGGGTAGCTGAATAGCCTCTAGAAATGAGCACACTGTGATTATATTTAAGCCACCAGAAAAAAAACACGAACTTTTTGTATTGTCAAATAGTGTATATACATGTTATGTTGTTTTTTCTTTTCCAGGCTACACTCTATCTTGGAAAAGCTGCACAATCGAAGTGGTGAAACCGTGAGTTTTACCACCCCATGTGACCATAGGTTTGGGTACGCCTTAGCAAGCGTATACCGCCATGGTCTCTATGGAGGTCCTGATGAAAGCTTTGCAAAATTTGCATTTGAAAACAGAAACATGTTGACCACCAGACAAGTTTTTATTTGAAATCGGATCTCCTGGCTACATTTATTAGCTAAGTTTAGATCCGTCACCTGTTTTTGATAGTAACCAAATCACCTTGAATAAATTAATTTATAGGTAGTGTTTGGCGACTTTTTAACCTTGCACTGATACCTCACACAACTAACCCGCTCCGCAGCAGTAGCAGACGTTACAGCACACCAGGGAGGCACTCGGCCTCCTAGGTGGGGACCCTATGATGATGCATGTCACTGACTAGGTCGGTGAGTGAGGGTCCTTAAAAAAAACATATGTGTGTTCTCCCCTTATGAGATTCCAGACAGTCACTCTTTCATTGTTTTTGAGTAGTTGAATTGGGGCTCAATGGCCGAATTTTGCAGTCGATTAAAAGACCAAGGTGAATGTAGTAGAGTCAATCTGAGGACTGTGACAGATGATGCTCTGAGGCATGATGCTAAGCATAAGGCTAGGCAGAAACTCTCCATTTGACACAGATTTATGCAAGCGCTGCCTTCCCCTTATGACTGAGTTTTCATCCACATCTTCCTCCTCTGATGTGTCATGTACCTCCCGTGTGGGTGATGGTGGATTTGTGATAGCACTGGGAGGCAGAGAGACATCAGGGAGGGTAGAGGTGGATACTGAAGGTACAGCAGCATTTATCTGTACCAAAAGAGGAGGCATTACTGGAGTGATGAGGAGCTGCAGGGCTTGCAAGACTCCAGCAACATATCTGTGGTAGGCAGCCATATGGGAATTCTGTTTCCGCTCCATGTTCTCCATGATCTTGCACATTTCATGCAACTCCTTGGTGACATCGCTGGTGTCTCTTTGATTGGACAGTTGCTCTTGTCTATGAGTGAGTACTTCAGCGAAGTCACCCGTGGAATGCTGGAGAGCAATTAGTAGACTGTGAGTGCCTCAAGTGGCTTCTAGGTGATCCCTAATGGGACTGAGGCACTCAGGGATTACATTCAGTTTGGCCGCCAGGCTGTTCAACCCCACCCGCATCTGATCAGCCATTTGCACACTGGACTTCTACTGCACTACGTTGGAATCGCAACAGTGGGTCCTCAAAATCCTGGGAGACAGCTGTGGTGGTAGGTGGCGGCTGTTGTGTGTTTTGCACTGCTGGTGGAGCAACAATGATGCTGCTGGATGCTACCGGAGATGGGTTGCCTATGGAGTTGAGAAGCTCATAGAGGGTGTCCTGGTCAATAGTTGAGAGGTCTTCTTCCTCTTCCTCATTGAAGAGTGAGGCAGGCTGCTGAGCAGGAGGTGATGTTTCTTCATCTGTCGCGTTCTAATCTAGGACCCGATCAATACTATGACCTTATCTCCCCATACAGCTTTAATCCATTCATGCCCCTATAATGGCATAAACGATCAGAGCCATATTTCAGCCATATTTCTGAAACTCGCCTCTGCAGCTCATTACAGTACATGACACAGCAGAAGCCACTATCTAAGATTCCTAGATTACACTCCGAGTTCTTCAACAAGATAAAACTCAGCAACCTGGGAAAGCCCCACTTCCTATGTTTTGATTAGTAATAGAACTCTAATGAGCACTGAAAGGACAATCACTTCCTAGTGACATCTTTATTGACGTCTTATGTCCAAAAGCTTACGTCAAACAAGGCACCTTTCAGGTATAAATATTACCAACGATGCCTTAAGCAAATGCGACATCGATGATAGCGATGGTGTGGTGAACACAGGAGCAGAACAGCTGTCCCTTGCAGAGCCCAGCAGATGCAAGCAGCCCACGGACGCTGCCCCTACTCCTCCTTGACGCGCTGAGAGAGACGCTGTCTTTTCTCCTGCCGAGAAAATCCAGCATTGACGTTTCCAGCCCACTCTTGCGAGTGACTGGGATATTGAGTCCTGGAAGGAGATACAAGACCTCCAACATTCTATTCCAGAGGTATGGTGTTGACTAAACCCTTAGATAGAATTCTTGAAGCAAACCTTGGCAAAACCAACTTAACTAAAACTGCTACTTACTTACTCCCTCCCACGTATTAGGCTTAGGTCAGGGACACTGGGGTAGGCGTAGTAAGAAGCATCACTTGAGTACGTTAGCTAAATGTATATATTTTATTCATTTTAACCATTGTATGGCTAAGAAACCATATCAATGCTTTTACATTATTATTTTGCAATCCTCTTTTTACTGTACGCACTTTTTATAATAACTAGTCTTGCAATTGTGGCAATTCGTTTCTCTTGCATGAGAAGAAAGACTGTTCAATAAATAATACCTTTTATTGAAAAC
The DNA here is from genome assembly GCF_964263255.1 of Lissotriton vulgaris. Lineage (NCBI taxonomy): Eukaryota > Metazoa > Chordata > Amphibia > Caudata > Salamandridae > Lissotriton > Lissotriton vulgaris. The sequence continues at coordinate 1,507,991,140 of NC_141691.1, read as the reverse complement.
GCCCGTCTCTCTATTCTCTGCATCTTGGTGAAAGAAATCTGCACAACTGACTGAGTAAAATAACTGTCTATTGTTTCACACGACTCTAGAGATTGACTCTTATTCTAAGGAGCAAAGTTGTCATGTTTATGCGGTTGTTGGAAAACTGAATCCTTTCTTGTCTGTACCAGGGAAGCTGATCACTTCCTATTCAGTCAAGAAAGTTTGCAGTGACCTCTGAGCTAGTTGGTAACAAACCCAATTAAGTTTAGCATAGTCATTAGAGACCTGGAAGACCGCACTTCTACGTCTATACTACTGTTTATGTTATTCCAATGTGCAGGGCCTATAGGGAAAATAAGAACTACACTACACATCTGCAATGTAAAGGTCAGATCTTATGGTACATACTTGTCCACTTTGGTCAGGCATTTAAGCAGTTGACAATAAGAGCGCATGACATTTCCATTCTCAATTTGTACATGCTACACCTATTACACACAGATGTGTAAATCATTGTACAGCATCACTGATGTGACATTTGGGTTGATCATGGTTTTGGACATTTCCCTGTATTTCAACGGTGTGGGGCATATTTCTACTTCCATGGTGCACCTGTTACATTCTCTGTTCAAAACTGACAGCGGTGCTGTTTTTTCACATTATTGACAATGCAGAATTGATCTGATTCATGGGTGTTTGAACTGCATTGTGGATGAGTCACCCTTACTTAATCAAGTTTACATATTGGTTTTGGTCACTAGGCTTTGAGGTGTAGTTTGGACAGCACCCCACCGTGATGTTGGCACTGCCACCTAATTGTTAATGTGGCATGAGAAGAGCAATCATACACTTGAGGTCAGGAATGCTGTGATAGACACGATGAGATGACAAGCAGATGTGCTTGATTTGCCATACTTATACAAGTGTCTATGTGTTTGATGGTGGCTATATCACATTGACATATGTCATTCCCCTTGATGTACGCTGATGTGCAGAGAGGGACACCTTCTTGTTCATTACCAGTCATTCCCTCTATCCAGGCAACCTTGCACTTTGGTGCTTTATCAATAGTAATATGATGCAAGCCGGAGGACATAGGACTCTGAGGCAGGCTTATGAAATTTGTGCATTATTGCACAGCAAATGCTTTTTGTGCCTCACAGGGATGGACACATGGTTGATACATTCTGTTTGGCTAAGGGTAATTGGATACTTTTGTCAGTGGAAGAATGTTTACAGGCATCACTAGCTATGTATTTGTTCACTGCCACTGTGGACTTGGCCTAAGGGCCAGTTTACATGCATGTCATTGTGTCTTGGACATTCAAAACCAGAACAATGATAACAATGACATACTGCTAACAGTTCAACACATGCAGATACTTTGATGTGGAAGACTGCATTTTGATGTATAGGGTCAAGGCGATGTGCAGCAAAATGACATGCATAAGTGACACATTGTGAATGGGGCCCAATGTCATACTTCACTTAACATGCACATAGCAGGAAATGTGTAGTTCTGGGAGCATGGCAAACTGAAAGACATGTTGTGATTTTAGGGAACACATTCCTGACATGAGTCCTTACACTTTACTTTTAAATGCATATCCCATCTACTCGTAGATGAACCGCAACTTTGCCCTCCAGTATATCCATTTTTCTCAATATGGCATGTGCACATAATTTACACTAGGGGGCATATTTTAAAATTATTGGTGGTGCATGTTGTTAAGCTACGAAGGCTAACAACATGCTTAGACACTTTAGGAATGTAGGGCTGTGCCATGTTTATAACAATCTGATGCAGCCCTGTGTTTTCCCCTACGCAGGCACTAACTTAAGCGCCCTAGTGCCAACGCAGGCAGCTTTCCACCATTGTGCCTGTGTTGTGGGTTAGATTGTGTATGTGCAGAAAGGTCCCCCTTCTTGAGAAAAACAACCTTCCCATCAATGCAGACACCCTTGCATTATGGTGCGGGGGTCCTACATTGGCGCTAGGCTGCTATATTTAACTCAAGAACAGGGGAAACATAGGGCTGCACCGTATTGTTGTAAATATGGCGCAGCCGTGGTTTGTAAAGTGGCAGAGCAGGGCGTTAAGCCAAGGAGGTTAACGCCACCTTCCACCACTTTGTTTAGAATATGCCCCATTGTTGTCTGTACAGTGTAGTGCTATGTTCCAGGAGTGGTAGAGGGCTGTGTTGAGCCAAGTGGGCTGACGTGATGCTCAGTGACTTATTGGTATATTTACAATCCCCGAACACCACAGGTACTTCACTTTTATTGCCTTTCCTGTGGCAATAAGTGTTTTGCTTTATTTACAACGCAGCGTTTCTGCACTTAGTGTAGCTTAACACTGCCTTGTAAATGATTTACTCTTTCAAACTGTACTTTGTGTGAAGGGGAGGGCAATGAATGTTGTGTTGTGCGTTCCAATGCAACACCCATAGTTTTGGATGTTGCCTCCTATATACAGGTGCTGCATGATTAGGCAGCAGCACAAACATTAAGGCCAGTTTAAAGCCAGTCTTCAACATGCAGAGCGAGGGGAGATGTGGTATTTTTCCTAGTTTTTACTGTTTCAGTGTGTTCTGCGTTGTGCAGCACACATTGAAAAAGCAAAAATGCAATGATTGTTTTTGTGCAGGAGTGAGAGACCTTCCTACACATTAACACTTTTCCCCTAAACGTAGACTACCTTGCACTGAGGTTCAAGTGTGCCAGCATTTGTGGTAGGCTGCTAACTTTCTCCTAGCGCAGGGTGGAACACAGGGCTGCATCATATTGTTGTCAAATAGTGTGCAGTCCTGTTTTCCCAAATTAGCAGAGAGTGATGATGAGCGAAGGAGGCTAATGCAATGTTCCAGCACTTTTCTAGTCCATTGTCCCTTTGCTTGTTGATGTAGGTCAGAGTTAGGAGACATATTTGTGGTCAATTGCCTATATAGTTACATATTTATGTGTGCTGGTTTACAAGTCACTTACACCCCCATTTTTTGTCTTCATAAGTTATCAAAAGCTAAACTGACTTGTAAATTAACACCCAAGTACCGATGTGTCTTTAATATGATCTGTGCATGGCATGGGTGGGCACTGAGACATATTTAGATGGAAGGAAGCAACATTATTTCCCCACCCCCAAGTACCTGGTTGTTACTTTCCCTGTTGCTGATCTAGGTGGCCATATTCAGCACTATCCTGTCCCTCAACTCCAAGCACTAACTCATCAAAGATACCTGCGGACACCTGTTCCCCTAATGCACCAAGGTCCTCCGTGGCAAAGTGATTCCCACCTCTGGTCTACAGTGCTGCCTGCCAATTGTTAGCCAGTTTCCACTTAGTGTTGCTCTTGGCATCAAGCCAGCACTTCTTGCAGTCGGCCACTGTCCTCTTGACTTGTAGAGGTTGAAGATGATTTCTGTCTCCTTATTAATATCTCTATTGAGGCTTTGCTTAGAAGTGAGAGGTGTTTTCAGATGCTTTTCCTATTGTTATAATAAAAGCATGAAGTGCTTACAAATGCATACATTTCATCCTATTTATTCATGCTAATTGCCTGGGCACACATTTTCTACTATCTCACATGAATTTCGTAAGTCAAAACTCGTGTTATTGTGAATGCATATTTGTGTAGTACTGTGCCAGATTGTCTACTAAACAAATAAGATAATGTTCTCTCTGAAAATATTATTCATAAATGAATTCAAGTCAAATAGTATGAAAAACAAGGTGAACAACAATTACATTTTTGTATAGGTGTTTCTTTAGTTTCCTGTTCAAAAGGAAAGCATTGGTGTAACAGCATGTGGAAATGTTGCCATCTGTAAACAGTATGATATAAGCAAATATGCTCAATGAAAACACTGAATCACAATTAAAACTAGCCACAGTTTATTAAATAGTTCATTTATATGCAATCAGTGTTCAGTTTTCTGAAGTTAATTGATGTCTTGATTGTCAAAGGTGCACGCCACTCTTTCATCCTCATTGTTACATGGCCATAATTGGCTACCTTTGCACCCTTTGCTCTAGGCATTGCCAATCGGATCTCATCAGTGCTGTGTGAAAGGAGTTATGCCACCTAAGACGGGTACTGCCCAGATATTTACAACACATATTATCAGTACAGCCAGTTCTGTTCCCAAGAGGATACCTTAAAAGTCGCGACTTCAAGTATCATCTGAGTGGCAGGCTCCAGTGGGATTTAGGGTTCTACTACAGAATTTGAGGACCCCAGGATTTGAGGATCTATTATAGAGTATGAAAACCACAACCGGCCAGGTGCCTGGCTTTCATTCCAGTTGATGTGAGGAAGCCTGTGCTTTGACTTTGCTCTTCACTTGTGATGGAGCCCAGTTTTCCCCTAGATTTAGGCATTGCTCTGCTTTGATTTTCAGCTGTTTAAAAAAAAGAAAAATGGCACGCAGAGTTTTGGTGCAAGTAAAAACATAAATGAGGCCTGGTCAGATGCTTTCAGTCTAATAAAATCATGTAAAACCATGTACAAGTATTTAATTCATGGTTATTTTATTGTATTTATTTTAGATTTAAACTCACTAAAGAATGTACATTTAATTTAGAAAATGTGTTCTTAACTTTAAACATAGCATATATTTGTGCTGAATTAACACGCCTTTTACAGTGCAGAAAGGCTGAATTTGATTCACCAGGCTCAGCCACTGTGGCCTTTGGCCTTGAAGATAATAAATGGAATGTGGTCTTTCCTCCTGGCTTTCATAAAAAGACCTATCCTATAATTTATGCCTCCTAATTATGTCTTTTCATGAAAAGACCTTCACTTGTTGCATACTTTTATCTCCATGCAGTTGTTTAAACAAAGCTTTGTTTGCTTCATCACACAGAGAGAAAACTGAAAAGCACACATTTTTCTTCTTGATTATTATAAAATGTATTATCTGTTTCCACATGATTAATACTTTTTATTGGAGAAACTGTAATTGTTGTCAGGATCTGAAGTCATCTAGCACACAACTCAAAAGTGTTACAAGAAGTCGCCTGATTGATGACATATCCAGACAGCCCATGGGATATCGATGTGTCATGTGCATTTTTTATAGAAATATTGGTTGCTAGCTGGGAGGTGTAGGCTTTGCTAATATTTTTTTTGTAGCAGGATGGGAGGCAGAACATAGTTTTAGTTTTAACGTTCTGTGGAGAGAGAAGAGAAAGGTGGGGCCAAGGTCAGGTCCTGTGACAGAGAGGCAGAGTGAGGACAGAGAGAACCCGCTGAAGAGGAACAGGACAAGTTTAAATGATACAACTCTAAGTTTTATGCTTTGACTAACTGGCTTTAAAATTATTTATTTGTCTCATGCATTTATTTCTGTTTATGGGAGATTTTTGCCAAATATTTATTATTGATTAGCCTTGCAAAACTCACTCTAGAATTATATTTTCCTGAACTCTTTAAGAGATCCTGACTGTCTTGTTAGCCTCACGTTCCATTAGAAATAGGGTGCTTCCTTTATGGACTGCTTTGTGTGCAATCTATATCATGTTCGGTATCAATTACATTTTTTCCTATTTTTCAATTCTGTAATCTGATTGATATTTGACTAATGAATAAAGAGTCAGAGAACCTTAACTTTTGCTAGAAAATAAAACCCTTCAAAACAACTCACAACTTTCATTTTTGCCTTAACTATTATCTGCATTTGATGTATCATATTTATGCAAAGTCTCCTGATGGTGATCACACAGTGGCAAAGGTCCCTCTCCTTCAAGTGGTAAACAAGTGATAATGATGATTTGCATTGAAAAATTTCCGTGAAATTACCGCAACAACAGTTTGGTAGCAGAGTTAAGGTTAACAACATCACCAAAAGGAGCATTGTTTAGTTTAATGCCTAAATAGCGCTATAAAATAATTGCACAAGTTAGATAAATGTCCAGATTCTCAAAAAGTCCTGATTCCTGGTTCCAATGCCCAGAACTTGAATACTGGCAAAGCAGTACTGGAAGTTAATTCAAGAAGGTGATTGCTTGAGTGGTGTGAGTATCAATAGGGTTGTGAATTGTTGTTAATGTGCTAAAAGGTATTTTTAGGAGAGTTGAAAAAATAGTAAGGGTTTTGACGTGATGAAATTTTGCTTATTTTGACTTGATGGTTGTATTGATTATTTTGGTAGTTTATCTATCAATCAATCAATCAGAGTACTTGTAAAGAGCGCTATTTACTTGTGAGGGTCCCAAGGCGCTGAGAAGGGGGGGGGGGTGCTGCTACTGCTCAAAGAGCTAGGTCTTCAGGAGTCTATTGAAGGCGAGTAGGTCTTGGGTCTGCCGTATGTGGGTAGGGAGAGTGTTCCAGGTCTTGGCGGCGAGGTAGGAGAAGGATCTGCCACCGGAGGTTGTTTGTTGGATGCGGGGGACTGCAGTGAGGGCAAGAATAGCGGAGCGGAGCTGGGGGGTGGGGGTGTGGAAGCTGAGTCTGCTGTTCAGGTAGGCTGGTCCGGCGTTGTGGAATGCTTTGTGTGCATGGGTGAGGAGCTTGAAGGTGATCCTCTTGTCAACGGGGAGCCAGTGTAGGTCTCTCAGGTGGGGGGTGATGTGGCTGCGGCGGGGGACGTTGACGCTCAGTTGGGCGGAGGCGTTTTGGATGCGTTGTTGTCGTCGTAGTTGTTTGGCTGGGATTCCTGCATAGAGTGCGTTGCCATAGTCCAGTCTGCTGCTGACGAGGGCCTGTGTCACTGTTCTTCTTGTTTCGGTCGGGATCCACTTGTAGATCCTGTGGAGCATGCGGAGGGTATTGTAGCAGGAGGAGGAGACAGCGTTGAACTGCTTAGACATGGAGAGGGAGGAGTCGAGAATGAATCCTAGATTGTGTGCAAGGTCGGTTGGTGTTGGTGCTGTTTTCAGTGCGGTCAGCCACCAGGAGTTGTCCCAGGCTGAGGGGGTGGGTCCGAGGATGAGGACCACTGTTGGACTTGGCCCTTATGGCAGGTTCACCCCTAGACTTTTTGCTTGTAATAGGTGACCTGGTGATGGTGATTTTTGGGTCCTGCGCACTTTCACTGTGTCCCAGTGGAAAGTGCGTGCGCACTCTGAGTGCATGTGATGAGATAGGCCTGCCCTCCCATAGGAATGCATGGGGAATGTATGTGTCCCTGGTAGTTCCTGATGCGTGGGGGGTACAGGTTCGAATCTGATATGTGCGAACTCGTGAGAGTGAATGCTTCGCAATGGTGTGTGTTGCATGAGTGTGTCATATGTAGAAGTGCCACTTCTAGGAGTTGGCATATTAATATAAAATATGCCTGGCGTGTGATTGGCTGGAGCTGGCCGGTGAGCCTGGCTCCAGGAAGGCTGGATGGGTCTGCCCGGTGGTGAGTGGGAGATTAGCATGCTGATGGCTGGGGAGGAGTGTACCTGGGTCCTGAATGGGCTGGGCTTTTCCCCACACAATGCTGGCTCCGCCCCCTGTGGTGCGACTGATGTCCCTAGCCCTGCCAGTGAAAGAAAGGGGTGGTTGGACCATCAAGGGTACTCCCAGAACCAGCTGCGACTGGTTTCCCCCCACCCTGCACCCTCACACAAAGGAATGAGGTGTATAAAAATGGGGCTGTGTCCCCACAGAAGTTGTTCTTTTCCAGGATCCTGAGGGGGCTGCTGCTGTTGCTGCTGGGCCAGAGGACCGCCACTTGGGGTGTCTCTCTGCCTGGAGACCCAGTGAGCTGGCTCTGGGCCCAGCCTTGCCCCCCCCTGCCTTGCTGAGGGGCTCTGCCTGGACTTTGGGGGCCTGAGCTCTCCCCTAGCGCTTGGGAGCGCTCGATTTCGGCCCCAGCGCTTAATAGCGCTTTATTTGCTACTTTTGCGCAGGAGGCGCTTTAAAAATTTAGCTAGCGCAGGGAGCGCTTCAAATTGCCTTTTAGCGCTGAGGAGCGCTTTGTCCGCCCAAGCGACTGCCACCTCACTTTTCTTTGAATTCCTGGGAGGCTACCCCGGATTGCGACAAAAAGAAGTTCCCCTCGGCGTCAGCAGTACGACCCGGAGCCAGGGGGGCTCGTCTGCAGGGCCGCGCTGCCATTGGCTGTCTCGCCAGCCTATCGAGCGTTAGCCTGGCCGGAGGGTTGCCCGGCAACAGGAGAAGCGTCCTCGAGGACGTCGGGGAAAATGGCGGCCTAATCGCGGCTGGGGCGCCGGCCGCACGCACTGCCCAGGAGGAAGAAGGAGCCCAGCGTCTTGTCCTCGGCGAGGCTCTCGAGGGTGAGAGAGCCCCGCCCGCGGCCCGGCAAGGAGGAGAGCCAAGCTCCCGCCGAGGAAGGAAACCGCCAGCGTCCCCGCAGCCTACGGAGAGACCAGACCGGGTGAGTGTTGCCACAAGAAAAGAAGGGAGGGGCGCCGGGACACGTTGTCGGTGTCCGCCCCCCCCCTCAGCAGCGCGACCTCGCGCCCTTGTGTTTTGAGCCTGAGGGCTCAGGGGGCATCTTAGTGTTGGAGCCACGGGAGGCTCTTAAGTGCTGCATTGATTTGAAGCCCTGAGAAGGGCTCCGGGGCCATTTCCCTTTATCGAGTCCCCCGAGAGGGACTCCACCGCCCTGGCCTGTTGTATTGGAGCCTAGATAGGCTCAAGGGGGCATTTGGATTACTGAGAGCCCACGAGGGGCTCAGGCGCCACCAGTATCGTTAAGAGCCCAGAGAGGCTCAGGGGGACATTTTGTTCCTGCATCGTGTTCGCCCCATCATTTGCACCAGTTGCCCAGCACTTTGTGGGCAACTACTACGTTTAGGCTTGTGTTCTTGGCTGCCTGCGCAGCCTGCCTGACTTTGGACACAGGGCGTCCTAGCCCCAACAAGGCCAGAGGGCCTAGGGACAGTCACAGGTGGTGACTTACGTGAGTTTGGCGCAATTGTTATTGTTACACCTCTGAATGAATGTTATGCATTGCATCATGTGTTATGTTCTTACACCCCTACGGGTATGGTGATATTTAGTTGGTTGTTCTTGCTAGTACAGGTGGTGCTAGTGAGGTCCTGGTTCCCTGCGTGACCTGTTCCTAAGGTGGTTAGGATTGCGTAGGGAGTACTTACCTGATTACCAGTAGTTACTTGTGTTGTGCTACAGTGATTTTCTGTTATGTGCTAAGTGATATTCCAAGGGCTTGATACTGAGCTTGCCCCCTGACCAGAGTCCCAGGACCATTGGACTCTATTGTGCCTGCCCGGACAAATTGCTGGGACTTGTCTGATCTCTCTTGGGCCCCTGGGGCCTCGCTGAAATGTGCCTCGCTCATTCCCCTCGGCAGCTCGTGCACGGCAGCCCGTCCAAGCCTCGAGCAGCACCGCTCTCCCCTGAGCCGCGCCGCTTCGCTGGGTCGCCTGCATCCTGCCTTCCCCTCCTCTTCTGAGCTGCACACATTGGTCGCCCCAGAGAAACGCTTGTACCTTGCCGGTGGCCCGCCCAAGCCTCGGGCCGCCCGCTCAAGTTTACTAAGAAGGTCACTCGCATTATCCCTGCAACCAGGTTGGGAGGTACTGTCCGTTAGGCTCTATGTTTAAGTTCTAGGCCTACAAGTATTGTATTCTAAGTTCTAAAAGTGCTGATTCCTGACAGTGGTCAAGGTGGCCCTGTCTTGTAAATATCCCCTGTAAATTCTGCCCGTGCCCCTGGCACATTGTAAAGTGTGTGTTTTTATCTAATGTGTTTATTGTAATACCAAGGCTATTTTTTATATAACCTTGTGTGGAGTTTCCTTTGTGGTGGGCCTTAGGTGTTGTTGCTGGGGTGCGTGCGCAAATACTTAACTCATATCGCCTCCAAGTTTAGCCTCGCTGCTCGCGCCACGTTACCTAGAGGGCGAGTAGGGGTTATCTTGGTGTGTAACTCCCTTGCCCTGACCTTAGGAATGGTGATCCCTGACCGACCTCGACGCGAGTCTTGGCCAGCCAGGATCCCATTGCTAACATTGGCGGCAAGCGGTGAGGATGAGAATTTGTGTTTGCGTTGCACCACAGTGGCAACTGGCCACACTACAAAACTCTGCATTTTAGATGACCACATTTTAGGGGATTATTGTTTTTGAAGTTCCATTATTTTCTTCTCCTGAAGGTATCATTGTGCAATTGTGTCCAGTACATTTGTTCCCCTGCCCCGCGCCCAGAGTTTGGTACCTGTGTCACATGTGGTCAGGTTGAGGAATCAGGGGTGGTAGAAACTGCCTTACCGGTCCGAGGGGGGGGTTGTGTGTGAATGAATGGTGTGTGGCACTAGGCAAGTGAGTGTAAGTTCTCTGGGAGAGAGAGCTTGCTAAACCTTTGTGAATTGTGTACTCCTGTTTAAGCTCAGACCCTTAGGTTCCCTGTGTGATCTTGTCTCTAGAACGTCCTGCCAAGATGGAGCTTGTTTTTGATTTCAGTGATCTAGAAACCTACAGTACATGGGAGCTGGTAAGGTTCTGTGATGAGAGAGACATAGGGAGGGGTGAGTCAAACCCGTACGAACTTAGGGACCGCCTGGTCAGATGGCAAGAGGGTCAATGGGATCTTGAGCGCAGTGAGGAAAGGGCCTGGGCCTCACACCATGAGGGTGGTGGGTCTGTGGGGAGCCCTGAAGATTCAGAAGAGGAGGAAGAAAATGATAGCACAGGGACGCCAGCAGATAGTGAGGACCCCATAGATAGGGAGTCCCTTGCTGGGTCCAGCGTAGGAGGCAGCGCCTCATCCCTTTCCCTGTCCCCAGAGGAGCTGGAAGATAGGAGGAGAGAAAGGGAGCACCAGCTGGCCTTAGAGAAGCTCAGGTTAGAGCATGCCCAGGCTATGGCGCAGCTGGAGGTTAAGAAGCAACAGCTAGAGACTGAGAGGGTCTTAGCGCAGGAAAGGATAGAGGAGGCTGAGAGGGCCTCCACCAGAGGCAAAGTAGCTCTGGAGGGTAGACTATCCCCTGCGCGCAGTGTTGATTGTCTGGATTCCCCAGGGAGGGTTGAGTCCAGTGGTGGCAGCTATATAGACTTCAGTGCAGGAAGTCCCCTTCCCCGTGCCCAATGTATGGTCCCTTGTTCCCAAGAGGAGGAGTTAAGGTTGAAGTTCAGGGGCAGTAGGAGACTGCCTCACCAGAGTTGGGGCTTTTATGTGGATGACTGTTCTGATGCAATGTGGGATTGGCTGGCGGCTAGCTCAGATGATGAGAGAGACGGAGTACTGAATATGTTTCTCAAAGAGCAGTTGCTCAGTGTTGTTGGTCCAGAGTTGCGCCAGCACCTGTTGAAGTCTGAATCCCTTAGTCCTTGAGCGCTTGCTGAGGAAGCAGAGCGCTGGGAGGGTGCTAGAGGTTCTCTAGAGTCATTGGTGAGTGACTCCAAAAGTAGTGGTTCAGGTATCCTCCAGCCCAGCGTGGTGGAGGAGGCTCAGTGTAGCCCAGCTAGGTCCCAGGATAGCGAGGAGAGTGTAGGGGCTCACTGCCTGGCTCAGTGGAGCAGGAGTGAGGGGGAGACCGAGGTTCCCCAGACGCCCGAAGCCCTGCCTCAGGACTTGAATGGTTTCTGTAGGGAACACCAGGTTGGGGACCTAGGCTGTCCTGTTAGTCCATTTGAGGAAGATCTCCTAGTGAGTAGAGGACCTGGAGCGTCTGTAACCAGAGCTCCTGTGGTTCTAGAGTCTGGCAGTACCGCTCCGGTAGGGAGGGTACAGGAGTCCAGCGTGAGGAGTGATTGGGGGAGTTCCCCAGTGGAAGAACCAGTGGGTCAGGGACTACCCAGTTGGGCTAGGATCCCGTGTAGTGACCATGGTGACACCACTTCTGTGCTGGTGGATCTTTGCGCACTGCCAGGTGGACAGGAGGCGGGAGATCTGCGCCAGGCAGACAGTCACACAGCATATGTGTCATTTGTTAGCCTCAGGGGGATGGTGTGTGAATCCCCAGAAGTCCTGGAGTGCCAGGCAATTGTTCCACCGAAGGTTTTAGACCAGAGGTTGGAAGGCCAGGTTCGGGATCAGCCTGACCTGAAGGGTAGGACGACTGTAACCAGTGCCCTGACCGGTTCTTCTTCCAGAGGAACTTCTCCAGTTGGGAGAGGGCAGACCTCTGGAAGGGGGTGCAGAGGGTGTGAGAGCCCACCTCTGACCCCGGTGCCACCTGAGGGGTGAAACCCTGGGTTGGAGTGGCGTTGTAATGGTACCCCTCGCAGGAGGAGGAGGAACCCTAGAAGAAGAGGTAGGGGGAGGAGAGCCTTCCCTGAGACTCCTGGTCCGCCTGAGGTTGTAGACCCTAGGCTGGAGAACCAGTGGCAGTCTAGTCCTGTCTGGCAGACAGGAAGAGTGGAGAATGGCTACTATGTTCCAGGGGTTACTACCCCCCACTCTGTGAATAGGCAAGGACCGGTGGCACCTGGGTGGCCCAGGGCCTGGTCCTGGCCGCGGACAGCTCGGGAGTACCAGTGGGGTAGTCCAGTTGGTCAAGACAGTGTTTTGAGAAGGAACCCTAGGGGTTCACCGTGGCATAGAACAGGAGGGTGTCCCGGCAGTGGCGGGCCTGCGTCCGTGTTCTATCGCCCCAAGCAGGGAAGTCCATCACGGTGGTGATTGTTCTCCCCTGCGTTTTGGCTGGAAGGGGGTTGTGTTGGACTTGGCCCTTATGGCAGGTTCACCCCTAGACTTTTTGCTTGTAATAGGTGACCTGGTGATGGTGATTTTTGGGTCCTGCGCACTTTCACTGTGTCCCAGTGGAAAGTGCGTGCGCACTCTGAGTGCATGTGATGAGATAGGCCTGCCCTCCCATAGGAATGCATGGGGAATGTATGTGTCCCTGGTAGTTCCTGATGCGTGGGGGGTACAGGTTCGAATCTGATATGTGCGAACTCGTGAGAGTGAATGCTTCGCAATGGTGTGTGTTGCATGAGTGTGTCATATGTAGAAGTGCCACTTCTAGGAGTTGGCATATTAATATAAAATATGCCTGGCGTGTGATTGGCTGGAGCTGGCTGGTGAGCCTGGCTCCAGGAAGGCTGGATGGGTCTGCCCGGTGGTGAGTGGGAGATTAGCATGCTGATGGCTGGGGAGGAGTGTACCTGGTTCCTGAATGGGCTGGGCTTTTCCCCACACAATGCTGGCTCCGCCCCCTGTGGTGCGACTGCTGTCCCTAGCCCTGCCAGTGAAAGAAAGGGGTGGTTGGGCCATCAAGGGTACTCCCAGAACCAGCTGCGACTGGTTTCCCCCCACCCTGCACCCTCAGACAAAGGAATGAGGTGTATAAAAATGGGGCTGTGTCCCCACAGAAGTTGTTCTTTTCCAGGATCCTGAGGGGGCTGCTGCTGTTGCTGCTGGGCCAGAGGACCGCCACTTGGGGTGTCTCTCTGCCTGGAGACCCAGTGAGCTGGCTCTGGGCCCAGCCTTGCCCCCCCCCCTGCCTTGCTGAGGGGCTCTGCCTGGACTTTGGGGGCCTGTGCTCTCCCCTAGCGCTTGGGAGCGCTCGATTTCGGCCCCAGCGCTTAATAGCGCTTTATTTGCTACTTTTGCGCAGGAGGCGCTTTAAAAATTTAGCTAGCGCAGGGAGCGCTTTAAATTGCCTTTTAGCGCTGAGGAGCGCTTTGTCTGCCCAAGCGAGTGCCACCTCGCTTTTCTTTGAATTCCTGGGAGGCTACTCCGGATTGCGACAAAAAGAAGTTCCCCTCGGTGTCAGCAGTACGACCCGGAGCCAGGGGGGCTCGTCTGCAGGGCCGCACTGCCATTGGCTGTCTCGCCAGCCTATCGAGCGTTAGCCTGGCCGGAGGGTTGCCCGGCAACAGGAGAAGCGTCCTCGAGGACGTCAGGGAAAATGGCGGCCTAATCGCGGCTGGGGCGCCGGCCGCACGCACTGCCCAGGAGGAAGAAGGAGCCCAGCGTCTTGTCCTCGGCGAGGCTCTCGAGGGTGAGAGAGCCCCGCCCGCGGCCCGGCAAGGAGGAGAGCCAAGCTCCCGCCGAGGAAGGAGACCGCCAGCGTCCCCGCAGCCTACGGAGAGACCAGACCGGGTGAGTGTTGCCACAAGAAAAGAAGGGAGGGGCGCCGGGACACGTTGTCGGTGTCCGCCCCCCCCCCCTCAGCAGCGCCTTTGTGTTTTGAGCCTGAGGGCTCAGGGGGCATCTTAGTGTTGGAGCCACGGGAGGCTCTTAAGTGCTGCATTGATTTGAAGCCCTGAGAAGGGCTCCGGGGCCATATCCCTTTATCGAGTCCCCCGAGAGGGACTCCACCGCCCTGGCCTGTTGTATTGGAGCCTAGATAGGCTCAAGGGGGCATTTGGATTACTGAGAGCCCACGAGGGGCTCAGGCGCCACCAGTATCGTTAAGAGCCCAGAGAGGCTCAGGGGGACATTTTGTTCCTGCATCGTGTTCGCCCCATCATTTGCACCAGTTGCCCAGCACTTTGTGGGCAACTACTACGTTTAGGCTTGTGTTCTTGGCTGCCTGCGCAGCCTGCCTGACTTTGGACACAGGGCGTCCTAGCCCCAACAAGGCCAGAGGGCCTAGGGACAGTCACAGGTGGTGACTTACGTGAGTTTGGCGCAATTGTTATTGTTACACCTCTGAATGAATGTTATGCATTGCATCATGTGTTATGTTCTTACACCCCTACGGGTATGGTGATATTTAGTTGGTTGTTCTTGCTAGTACAGGTGGTGCTAGTGAGGTCCTGGTTCCCTGCGTGACCTGTTCCTAAGGTGGTTAGGATTGCGTAGGGAGTACTTACCTGATTACCAGTAGTTACTTGTGTTGTGCTACAGTGATTTTCTGTTATGTGCTAAGTGATATTCCAAGGGCTTGATACTGAGCTTGCCCCCTGACCAGAGTCTCAGGACCATTGGACTCTATTGTGCCTGCCCGGACAAATTGCTGGGACTTGTCTGATCTCTCTTGGGCCCCTGGGGCCTCGCTGAAATGTGCCTCGCTCATTCCCCTCGGCAGCTCGTGCACGGCAGCCCGTCCAAGCCTCGAGCAGCACCGCTCTCCCCTGAGCCGCGCCGCTTCGCTGGGTCGCCTGCATCCTGCCTTCCCCTCCTCTTCTGAGCCGCACACATTGGTCGCCCCAGAGAAACGCTTGTACTTTGCCGGTGGCCCGCCCAAGCCTCGAGCCGCACCACTCTCCCCTGAGTCGTGCCGCTTCGCTGGGCCGCCCGCTCAAGTTTACTAAGAAGGTCACTCGCATTATCCCTGCAACCAGGTTGGGAGGTACTGTCCGTTAGGCTCTATGTTTAAGTTCTAGGCCTACAAGTATTGTATTCTAAGTTCTAAAAGTGCTGATTCCTGACAGTGGTCAAGGTGGCCCTGTCTTGTAAATATCCCCTGTAAATTCTGCCCGTGCCCCTGGCACATTGTAAAGTGTGTGTTTTTATCTAATGTGTTTATTGTAATACCAAGGCTATTTTTTATATAACCTTGTGTGGAGTTTCCTTTGTGGTGGGCCTTGGGTGTTGTTGCTGGGGTGCGTGCGCAAATACTTAACTCATATCGCCTCCAAGTTTAGCCTCGCTGCTCGCGCCACGTTACCTAGAGGCCGAGTAGGGGTTATCTTGGTGTGTAACTCCCTTGCCCTGACCTTAGGAATGGTGATCCCTGACCGACCTCGACGCGAGTCTTGGCCAGCCAGGATCTCATTGCTAACAACCACCATTTTGTCCGAGTTCAGCTTCAGACGGCTGCTCCCCATCCAATCGGTGACGGCCTTCATTCCCTCGTGGAGGTTGGTTTTGGTGGTGTGCGGGTCTTTGGTGAGGTAGAGGAGGAGCTGGGTGTCGTCAGCGTAGGAAATTATGTTGAGGTTGTGATGGCGGGCCACTTGTGCGAGGGGGGCCATGTAGACGTTGAACAACATTGGGCTGAGGGATGAGCCCTTGGGGACACCAAAGATTATGTTGGTGGCTACGGATCGGAAGGGTGGGAGGCGGATGCTCTGGGTTCTGTCGGAGAGGAAGGAGGCGGTCCAGTCAAGAGCCATCTCTTGGATTCCAGCTTCTAGGAGGCGTGTCTTTAGATTGCGATGGCAGACCATGTTGAAGGTGGCTGACAGGTCCAGGAGGATGAGGGCTGTTTTGCCATTGTCTAGTTGGCGCCTGATGTCGTCTGTGGTGGCGATGAGGGCTGTCTCGGTGCTGTGGTTTCGTCTGAATCCAGACTGTGACGGGTCCAAGATGTTGTTGTCTTCGAGGTGGCGGGCCAGTTGCATGTTGACGATTTTCTCGATGACCTTTGCTGGGACCGGGAGCAGGGAGATGGGCCGGAAGTTCTTGAGGTCCTTGGGGTCCACTTTGGGATTCTTGAGGAGGGCGTTGATTTTGGCGTGCTTCCAACTTTCCGGCAATGTTGCTGTTTTGAAGGAGATGTTGATTACCTTCCATAGTTGGGGTGCGATGGCTGCGTCTGCTTTGTTGAATACGTGATGTGGGCACGGGTCAGATGGAGATCCTGAGTGAATGGAGTTCATTACCTTGCATGTCCTATCGTTGTTGACGTTGGACCAGGTGGTCAGGCGGTTGGCGCTGGTGGTGTTCACAGGGGAGGTGGAGTCTGGCGTAGTCGGGGCGGTCGTGGTGTTGAAGCTGTCGTGGACGTCAGCGATCTTGCGATGGAAGAAGATGGCTAGTGAGTCGCACAGTTCTTGTGAGGGCGGGATGTCATTGGCGTTGGCGCTGGAGTAGGTGAGTTCCTTTACGATGCTGAAGAGCTCTTTGCTGTTGTGTGCGTTGTTATCCAAGCCATCTTTGAAGGAGGATCTCTTAGTTAATCTGATGAGGTGGTGGTGTCTGCGGGTGGCGCCCTTGTGGGCTGCATGTTGTCAGGTGAACTCTCGTGGAGCCATGTCTTCTCAAGTTTCTGGCATGCGCGTTTAGAGGTCTGGAGCTCGTCGGTGAACCAGGTGGCTCTCTTGTTGCCATGGCTGTTGGAGGGTTTCTTGAGCGGGGCGAGGGTGTTGGCACAGTCGTCGATCCACTGTCTGAGGTTTCGGGCTGCGGCATCTGGGTTGGTGGGGTCAGTGGGTGGGTTCTTGGCGAGGGAGGTGATCAGCCAGTCTTCATGACTTTGCTCCAGCAGCGGCGAGTCAGCTGTTGGGTGCGGTGGTGCGTGGTTGGTTTCTTGAAGGTGAAATGGATGCAGCTGTGGTCGGTCCAGTGGAGCTTGGTGGTGTGGTCGAAGGCGACGTAGGATCCTGTGGAGAAGACGGGATCCAGCATGTGGTTGGCGGCGTGTGTGGGTGCGGTGACGAGTTGTCTGAGGCCCAGGTTGGTGAGGTTGGCGATCAGGGTGGCGGAGTTGGCGTCGTTGTTGTTCTCGTGGTGGAAGTTCAGGTCCCCGAGGAGGATGTAGTCCGTGGAGGTGAGTGCGTGGGTTCTGGAGAGGTCGGCGATGAGTATTCCTCTGAGGGTGGTGTTGGGGTTGGCGTGGATCCGGAAGTGCAGGTGTTCGGCGGTGTTGAGGGTGTTGTCTGCGTGGGTGATGACCTTGAGGGTGGGCTTGTGGACGATGGCTATTCCTCCTCTGATTCTGTTGGAGCGATCCCTGCGGGTGATCTTGTAGATGTCCGGGATGGCTATGGCGATGTCGGGCACGGAGGAGTCGTTCCAACAGGTCTCGGTCAGGAAGGCCACGTCAAGGGCAGAGGTGTCGAGCAGATCCTAGAGCTCGACGGCGTGTTTGCGTGCAGAGAGGGTGTTGAGGAGTATGCAGCAGAGGTGGTTGGGTCCAGTCCTTGGAAGTTTGGTGAAGCTGCAGGTGTGGAAGGAGAAGGGTCCGTGGGTCCGTTTCGGGGCAGCCTGGAAGCAAGTGTGGTTTCGGCCGACGTTGACTGCGTGGAGGGTGCTGGCGTTGTAGTGGATTCTGGTGTCGTGGCGTTCGTGGGGTCCAGGGGTTCCGGCGCTGGGCGTGGTCCATGTGCGGATGGGCGAGGTGCGCCAGCAGCACGCCCGCTGCGCGCATCCGCTGCGCGCGTCCGCTGCGCGCGTCCGCAGCGCGGCTGCTTCTCAGCCTGCATATGAGGTGGTTTGGGAGGGAGAAGCAGCTGGGAGGCGGGAGCGGGGAGACAAACGGGTGTGCGTGGGGGCCACAGCGATGCAGCAGCGGGAAAGGGTTGGATCGGGAGCGGCGGAGGGCAGGGGGAACTGGTGCTCAGGGCAGAGGGGAGGGAAAACTCAGGAAACAAGGAGGCAGCAAGTAGGCAGGAACCAGGCAGTCAGGTGACGAGCAGCGGCGTGGGGGTGACCTGCCTGCAAGCAGGGTCAAAGGTCACAAAGAAGGGCAGAAAGGTCCCAAAAAACGGGGGAAACAAGTGGCACAGAGGCACAAAGGTGACAAGAAAGGGAAGAAAGGTCACAAAAAATGGGGAGAAACTAGTGGCACAGAGGCAGAAAGGTCACAAGAAAGGGCAGAAAGGTCACAAAAAAACAAGGGAAACGAGTTGCACAGAGGCAGAAAGGTCACAAGAAGGGGCAGAAAAGGTCACAAAAACGGGGGGAAACGAGTGGCACAGAGGCACAAAGGTCCCAAGAAAGGGCAGAAAGGTCACAAAAAATGGGGGGAAATGAGTGGCATAGAGGCACAAAGGGGAGTAGAGGCAAGAAAAACGAGTACAATCAGGGGAGCAGAACACAAGAAAAACGAGTGCAATCAGAGGAGCAGAAGGCACGAAAACGGGTACAATCATGGGAGCAGAGGCAAGAAAAACTAGTGCAATCAGGGGAGCAGAAGGCAAGAAAACAAGCACAATCAGGGGGAACAGAAGGCAGGAAAACGAGCACAATCAGGGGAGCAGAAGGCAAGAGAAACGAGTACAATCAGGGGGCAGAGGCAAGAAAAACGAGCACAATCAGGGGAGCAGGAGGCAAGAAAAACAAGTGCAATCAGGAGAGCAGAAGGCAAGAAAACGAGCAAAATCAGGGGAGCAGAAGGCAAGAAAAACTAGTACAATCAGGGGGCAGAGGCAAGAAAAAAGAGCACAATGAGGGGAGCAGAAGGCAAGAAAAATGAGTGCAATCAGGAGCAGAAGGCAAGAAAAACAAGTGCAATCAGGGGAGCAGAAGGCAAGAAAAATTAGTGCAATCAGGGGAGCAGAAGGCACGAAAAACAAGTGCAATCAGGGGAGCAGAAGGCATGAAAAACGAGTGCAATCAGGGGAGCAGAAAGCACGAAAAACGAGTACAAGCAGGGGAGCAGAAGGCAAGAGAACGGGCACAGGGGGTAGACAGGCAACAGTGGTCACAGACAGCAGAAGACAGTATGGGCAGTACAGGGAAGACAGACAGACAGCGACAGTGGTACAAACCTAAGACCTACCACTGGCCACCAGGGATGAGGCGTGTGGGTAGAGGAGGGCCTCAACTTCTTCAGCAGTGGCAGCTGGGGCAGGGTCAGGACACACAGGCGAAGCTGTCTGGTGGGGTAGCGACCTACCAGCAAGATTATAGGACATAATTATTGATTACTGATTATTCATTTTTCAAACATGAAGAGTTTGGGGTATATTCACAAGAACGTGTGCTAAACATCACCAAAAAATGGTAATGCACCTTTACACATTACAGTCTATCACAGAAAAATAACCCTATGTTAACGTGGAATTCACAAAAAGGCGATTGCATGCGATAGTCTGCAGAAACCGCAGCCAATATCAGCAATACAATCACCTCGATAGAGATAAAAACACAAGACACAACCCGAAAATAGTGCGAAGAGCCCATTCGCGATGGGGAAAGCAGGGATAAGCACCGCCAGGCCCGCGACACACACGACAGGCAAGAATAAGCCCAACAAAAGCCTGAAAAAAGAGACATTCCAAACAGCAAACAACAGCCAAGCACAATGGAGGCAACCCGAGCCAGTATACAACCCCACAAGCCCCATTGGCAACAAAACATTGTACATCGCAGGCCATCTTATACAAGGTGAATGCAGCCTGAGAGCAGTGGAGGACAATGGAAGAAAACCAGAACATCCTGAATTATGATAAACCCACAAACAAGCAGAAACACGCAACAACAACAAGGCAGCAATGCACACCGTAGGTGGGAGGCCAGCGCCACAACAGGAGCTGGATGACACAGATGAAATGGTGTCCACCACATCAACTGGAGATGATGGCAGGACTTGGGGATCGGAAACTGCCCAAAACAAGATACAACAGCAACAGGGAGAGGAGCCAGCAGGAACCGGAGGGACGGGGGAAGATGGGTACAATGGCACACATGCACAATTAAGCACAGCACATCTGCAGACAAACCATGCCCAAGTCACACAACCCACCAACATCACACCACTGAACAAGCATAGAAGTGAAAAACACACTGCCTGAAAGGGAGAAGGGTGATCTAAATTAGAGCTGAAGGGACATCTCACACACAATGCAGCACACACACATAGGAAGCAGAGCACCACAACATCGAACGCAGTGTGGCACAAACACCAACATTTGCACCACCGAACACAGGACACAAGTGCACCCGCCTGGTGCCGGTAAACGGCCAGACGCTTCTGGGTAAGCACAAAACATGGACGTGACAATGCACAAGTACAAACCCACAGTCCTGATGGGGTAGCAATGCAAGTATAGAAGGTAGCCAGAGAGTCTGTGACACACACATTGGCATACACATCAAGATACAACACAGTAGGAGACAAGTGAAAGAGAGGAAACTTTATCAACAAGTGTGTGTCAGTATGGCCAAGAGAAGTGCCACAATATGCAGACAAATGCAGCAGCATGTCTGAATGAGGAACGTAGAAAAGCGCCCATTTATACCTAGGGGGTCCATCACAAACACAAGTCAGTGCCAACCCACGTCGGTTGTCCGCGCATGGATCATGAGTCCAGGCCAATGCAGCCATGTTCACTGTCGACTTGGTACATGTGACCAGATACACAACAAGCAACCAGGTGCCGGGACACGTGCAATGGGTCACATCCAGTTGTGGCTGCAGGTACCTTGTCACTGATCCATGACCGCGAGTGCAGCTGCGTGGGCTAACATCTCCAATGAGCGATCGTCGTCCACCACATCAGACATGTCATTGACCTAATCCATCACTTGACCCGGACAGATGTGCTAACTCCAACCACTGGACCCAAAGTGCACCAAAGCCCAATCGGGTAGTGGCCCAATATGCTCACTGCACATGAGGACTTGTGCAATCTCCCAGGTCCAGTTTCCAGCCTGCATGCCAAACATCCATGCATGTCATAAACAGGCATCACAGTGACAATCCGGGTTGTGGGCCAACAGGGGGCGCAAACATAAAAGTTGTAATCCAGGTCAGCTACCGTTACGTTGGAGAGGCAGACATCAATGGAGCAATCGAATATGCATGAGCAACAATGCAACACAGGCTGAACGCAGGTGAAGTTCGCAAAGCGGAAGCTCAGCTGGTAACTGATCCACAAGACGGCCAACGGCAGTGCCCCCAGTACATGCAAAAAACACAGTTGATGGACAGAATGCAGAACAATGTCTTACATTCACCCCAGTACAAAGATCTGGGCCTAAATTCATAGGTGAGACACTGGCTATATGCAAATTAGCCTTGACCCTGTGCCTCATGGGAACAGTCCAGCCTGTACTACCAAGCCATGTCTTTCCTAGACCGGAATCAAGCATCCAAGGACCGGTTTCTGGCTATCAGCCTTCTTCAGCCTGGATAGCTTGACACCAGTGATGTGGAGAGCCTGGGACTCACGTCCGAGCATACCCAGCCCACTCGGGGTGAAAATTGCAAAAAACACAGTTGATGGACAGAATGCAGAACAATGTCTTACATTCACCCCACTACAAAGATCTGGGCCTAAATCCATCGTTTTTTTGCACTCCACACCACCCTAGGTCAGTGCATGCAGCAGATGTGCAAAGTACAGGTCCATTTGACTGGATTCGAGCATGTGTCTGGGATGGTTTGCCATTGTGTCAGTGGCCCTTCTAGAAGCTGCACTGGCTTTCCCTGCACCAGTCCTGTGGATGAAATGGCACAGCTTGGTGCAATGAGCAGTGCCTTTGTGCAACGGGTGCAGGCCAGGAGTGGGGTGGGAGTACGTGTGATAGCCATTTCACGCACGCCAACTACGACCAGGGACTTCTTCATGTGGGATGTGTATACATTCGTCTCACTTCGGGCAGTGCGCAGTGTGGGAGTCACAAGCATATGCTATTGTATCTGTCAGGGGGTGCTGGCCACATGCCAGTTACTGCTCCGAGCCGCAGATGTGATACAGCCTGATAGTTCACACGTAGGACCTTTCATCCCTATAGTAACTTCACCATTTGCGTTCATACAGGAGATGTACAGAGGCCTGGCGTGGGTGTAGTGGGATGTCCGTGACCCTGGGAACACAGTGACGCTGGCTTTTGAAGGTGTGCAGCCACATGAGTGTAGGCCAATGGACCGGACAGGGCGGACACAGGTGTACAGCCCATGGTTGGCTGTGATCGCGCTGCAAATGAGGCCAGGCAACTGGCTCACGCATCCACAGGGCTGATACACATAACTCTTGGCATGCATGTGCCAAGACCCAGAGCAGTTTTGCGCTCCTATGTTTCCCCATACGTGCGGGCCCGCCTTCCTGGTGCATACTACATTGCAACATAGACTACTGTGGCCCTGGTGGTGACTACACCCCAACACAGAGACACACTTACTGCACTTCCTGCCCAAGACCAGGTCCCAGCCACGCCCTGCTCATCCTGCCAAATCAACACACCCCTGCACTGACCTGACGCACACCAGACCAGCACATGCCGCTTGTCCAGGGTCACAGCCAATGCTGAGGTGACATGGTAATGTCGGCTGAAGACAGCACACTGTGATGTCGCCATCATGCTGAAACAATGACCACACTTGCTCAGATGGTGTGAATGGCTGTGGGCATGTGTGCATGGCCACATTTATTAGCAGGCACACATACCGAGTGACACCTGTGTTGGATGTGTGTGGGGTGTGTGCACACCAGCCGGGAAGGGCTGCCTGGTGCAGTCAGAAATCATAACAGTGTACATCACAAAGGACACAACCATTTACCCATAAAGGCCTCATGACTTGTGCTTCACAGAGTTAGTGGTCCCAGATGCACAGTGCCCTGCACGGGCCAATCGCCATGGGATGCTGACTTGTGGGGCACTGGGGCAGGGTCACAAGGGCAGAGCAGGTTTCCGTAGATATAAAAGGAGCGTGTTGCGGAGTGTCTCGGTGGACAGTGGGAGGTGTACCCCCAGGGAATGATGCAGGAGGCTGGACCACACTGAAACAGTCACTATGGTGGAGATGAATGGTTCAGACACATGTCGGACACCAAGTCCAATCTAGTCAGATGAGGATGCAGGAAACCACCAGGCCATGGACTCAGATGCCACCAACCAGATATTGCCCATGACTCATTGTGCACAGAGTTAGTGGCACCAGTGCTGGTAGGGGATGCCACCTTCACTGAGGCGTGTCAATGGTGTGGACTCCTCCACATCTTACCCAAGACACAGTTCCACAACTGTGACCTGCTGGTCCACAGGGTAGGCCTGAGCCCTCATCCACGTGTCACCGGCTTGCATTGAACAGGGTTAGTGGCACCTGTTCTGACCCCACTCACCTGAAAACTCAGGTACTACAGGAGAGAAGATGGTCAGAGTCTTCCCCTCAATGCGCCTAAACCCCTCGAGCGAGATTCAATAACGGACGCCCGAGTGGGAAACGCACCCAGGGAAGAACTGGATAACGTCAGATCTTAGGGTGATAAAGGTATTCAAATGACAATCCTCTAGACAGGCATCCCACATCTCCATACCAGGAACATACTGCAGCAAGCAAAGAAACAAAAGAGATAGCAAATTATTAAAGGGATAAATCTACTGGAAAACACGTTATACAAAATGTTATCCACCCATATACCCCCACCCCTATCTTTTGCATGTACCCAGAACAGAATGTGGACTTTGCTCTAAAAGGCACTATTGAGAAATCATGGTCAATAGAAGGAAAAGGGATGGGAAGGGTCTCCACAAGAAGGCAGTTCTATAATACCAGGTTCTTCAAATATGCAGGATAAAAAAGGAATAATTCCAAGAACATGAGTATCCGAAAAATCCTTTCTCAGTGCACTGGAAAAAAGAAGAGTAAAAATGATAATCAAGGAAGGTAACTATATCTCTTGCCTAGAGTCCACTAGAGTCCGCTGCTTAATATGCAGTCCTTATAAGTGATTTCTGAAATATCCAATTGACCCTATAGAGGACAAGATTACTCCATCCAGTGTCTGCTCCAGCCAGAAACATATTAATCCTTTGCAGAAGAAGAAGTTCCTCACAAGCCAAAGCAGGAGTCCAGAAGGAAAGAACAAAACTCCAAGTAGCAGGGTACCAACTCCAAAACAGCAGGCCGCCAGGAAAAAACGGGGCCCTAAAACTGGAAGAGAACCAAAGCAATGAGAGAAAGGAGCAGAGACCTTATATTGTAACCATCCTCCTATCCCTATGCAGGAAAAAGAAGGACTTTCACTTTCCCACCTATCCAGAGTTAGGATAGAACATCCTGCCGAGGTTGTGCCGCCTTCTAATCCCTCCCGCCAGTAGTGTGTTCCTGCCCACAAGGCATTCCCGCCTGCCGTATCATCCCGCCCTCCCTTTGATCCTGCCCGCAAGTGACCCGCGTCTGATCCCTCCCGCAAATCCTGCCTGTGTCTAATCCCGCCCGCAAATCCCACCCGCGTCTAATCCCACCCGCAAATCCCGCTCGAGAAAAAGGGAAGACACAAGAGAAAAAAGAGTCGCACCGCACTCAGACCGTAACAGCACCTCCTGTCGCTGGCTGGCATTGAACAGGGTTAGTGGCACCTCATGTCGCAGGCTTGTGTTAAACAGGGTTAGTGGCACCTCGTGTTGCCGGCTGGCGTTGAACAGGGTTAGTGGCACCTCATGTCACAGGCTTGCGTTGAACATGGTTAGTGGCACCCCATGACGCATGCTTGCATTCAACATGGTTAGTGGCACCTCATGTTGCAGGCTTGGATTAAATAGGGTTAGTGGCACCACGTGTCGCAAGGCTTGCCATATGGAATTATGCCTCACTGATCGAAGGGTGTCTGGTCCTGTGGTCGCTGCCACGGACTTGGGATAACTGCCATTCAGGATGCAGTTCCACATGTGGGACCTACTGGGGTGAAGCGGAGGTGGCTTGGAGCTTGCACCGGCATGTGGTGGGCCCTCTTTGACACACACCATTGTAGGCAGGTGAGCGGAGCCTCGTTGGAAGGCTGAGGCAGGCATGACGGGTCTGGGAACCAGCGGCCCGGGGTGCAGCTTGAGCTCAGGGATGCAGGTCCCACCATGCTCAGCGCAGGACTCGTAGGGGGCTGAGAGGCACCGCCCTGGCAGACACATGGTCCATTCCAAATGAGAACCACAACCAATGCAACAGGCTTTTTGTTCACACCCCTACACAGGGCTGGTGTATGCAAGTCCAACCCACTATGCATGCGAATGCGGAAGCAGACATAACATGCAACATTTCCACGTTCTGACCCACAGCCTGTGGGGACATCGTAGCATCCACTGGCCACTACACTCCATGCACCAGCAGTTGATCTCCACATGGCCATTTCCGTGGTTTGCACTATGTGGTCAGTCTGGCACCTCCATGCCACACCTGGCATTGGGTAGGTTCACATTCCTTAGTCACTTGCTGCTCTCGCACATGCCTGCTCCATACCTCTCCTCACATCCTGGTATTGTGTGTCTGTTTTGTCATGCCGTGGCTGGGTTGTGGGCATGGCAAGGCCAGATTCCCAATCGATTTGTGTTGTCATGTCTGGTCGGTTGGCATGGTGTGTGTCATGTTGGATGTAGTTGTGCTGCATGCCCATTGGCATGAGTTGCATGACTGTGGGCAGCAGGTGCGTTTCAGGTGGGTCCACTGTCTTTGTGTACGCTGCCTCTGTGGTGTTTCCGGGGGAAGGGGGATGGATCCTGGGGGTGGTGGTGGGCCTGAGGTGGTTGCAGTGGGTGTTTTTGGCCCTTATGGGTATCCGCAGTGCATGATCATTATCTCCATGGCATCTGTAGGTCTTCAGGTGTGGCTCTGAGCTGGGCTCCCTTTTATGCTGCAGGTAGTCATCCTGCTTAACACCAGCAAAATGCAGTTTTTAATTTCCTGCTACTACCGCGGCTTATCACCTGTTTTTGTTTCGCTTCGCAGATCTGGCAGTTCATTGTGAAAGTGGTGTTGTGTTTTTTTCATGTGTTTTTGCACTGGAACGCCTACTCCGCATCTCATTAGGGTTAGTTGGTGGTGTCCACCCTGGTGATAAATTTTAGGGCAGTTTTCGGGAGAATATAGGCGATGTCTGCAGTTTGCACCAGCTTTTGAATGGGGTGTTAGACCTATCTCCACTTTTGATGTGTTGAGGTGGAGATAAATCGGAGTTAAGTTCTTGTGAATGTCCCCCTTAGTGTTTTGTTTAATATTGTCTGGAAATGTGAGTACGGAGTTACCTGAGATCCCGGGATAATTTATTTAGCCTGGAGAAGGCAGAGGAATAGTGTGAATAAAGAAATCACACTGCAGAAGTACTTTGTTGGTATAATTCAGAAGCTATGCAGGGTTGTAGGTGTTATATTTAGGGACTATTTTGTATGTGAGTAGAGTGTTTAAAATAGTGAAGGGTCCACTTCTGAAACCCTGCCCTTATTCCCAGGGGATTAACAAGACCTTTGTGAAACTTTGGCCTTATCCCGAGAGAAGTACCAAGTCCTCCTGCTCTGCTTTGATTTTCAGACACAACCTGCATTTAAAAAAAGAAAAATGGCACGCAGAGTTTTGATGCAAGTGAAAACATGAATGAGGCCCGGTCAGATGCTTTCATTCTAATGAAATCATGTAAAAATTCATGGTTGTTTGATTGTGTTTATTTTAGATTTAAGCTCACTATAGAATATACAATTAATTTACAAAATGTGTTTTGAACTTTCAAAGTAGCATATATTTGTGCTGAATTAACACGCCTTTTACAGTGTAGAAAGGCTGAATTTGATTCGCCAGGCTCAGCCACTGCAGCCTTTGGCCTTGAAGATAATAAATGGAATGTGGTCTTCTCTCCTGGCTTTCATGAAAAGACCTTTCCTATAATGTATGCCTCCTATTTATGTCTTTTCAGGAACAGATCTTCACTTGTTGCATACTTTTATCTCCATGCATTTGTTTAAACAAAGCTTTGTTCACTTCATCCCACAGAGAGAATACTGCAAAGCACACATTTTTCTTCTTGATTATTATAATATGTATTCTCTGTTTCTGCATGAATAATTCTTTTGTTGGGGAAAGTGTAATTGTTTCCAGGATGTGAAGTCATCTAGCACAATACTCAAAAGGGTTACAAGAAGTCGCCTGAATGATGACGTAACCACTCAGCCCAAGGGCTAACGATGTGTTCTGAAGCTCCTATTGGACAAGCTACGAAGACCAAGTCACGTGTGTTTTTGTTAGAAATATTGGTTGCTACCTGAGAGGTGTAGGCTTTGCTATTTTTTTTTAAGCAGGACGCGGGGCAGAACACAGGGGCATATTATCAACAACTAGCAATATTTATCGCTAAAGAAGCTTAGCAACATTTCTTTTATCGCCAAGCATCGCCGGATTTTATCCAGAGATAACGTGCTATTAGCAAAGTTTATCTCCAATGCGATAAAATAACCGGCGATAGCGGCGAAATGCGTGAATATCGCTTGAAAACCAGCGATATTCATGCATCATCACCAATAGGGTCTTAGCCAGAATATCCACCTCCCATTGGATATAATGGCTAAGAACTGGTCTGAGCAGGCGTTATTTTTTAGCGATATTCGCGCCTAGCGCAAATTTTTTTATCACTGTGCCTGCCTTGCTAATAGGCGATAGCGACATTAGAGACTGCTTTCAGTCGCTAACTGGTTGGGTACGCCCACTTTGCATGTCATTAGCGATAAATATCGCTGACATCCAAAGCGGGCCCTAAACCGCTCGCTATCACCTAAAAGCTGTCGCTAACTGAAGTTAGCGTTAGCTTGCTAATAGAGCGATGAAATTATCGCCTGCCTTGATAATATGCCACACAGTTTTTTTTAAGTTCTGCAGAGAGAGAAGAGAAATGTGGGGCCATGGGCAGCTCTTGAGACAGAGAGGCAGAGCGAGGACAGATAAAACTAGCTGAATGAATGAATGAATGAAATGAAGGAAAATTGATTTTTATAGCGCGAATTGCTGCCCTGGGGCGTCCAAGCGCTAGAGGAACCAGATGGAGGTGTAATGAGGATATCAGACTGGGAGGAGGGGGGGTGGGACTGAATTGTTAAGGGGATTTAAACAGATGTGTTTTTAGTTGTTTGCGGAAAGAGGCGAGGTCAGGATTCGATCTCAGATGAAAAGGAAGGGAGTTCCAGATCTTTGAGCCGTTGAGGGTGAACATTCTTCCGCCTGATCTAGTCCTTTTAATTCTGGGGACTGTTGCCATAAAAGCCTGGCTAGAGCGTAAGTCTCTGCCTGGATGATATTGGCTAACTAGGCTACGCATGATTTGGGGCCCGAGTCCCAGAAGGCCTGGTGGGCAATACACATTGCTTTGAAAGTGACTCTCTTGCGTACTGGAAGCCAGTGAAGGCTGGTCAATGCCTCCCTGACTGGGGTTTTGCGGGGAATTTGCAGTAAGGTACGGGCAGCACAGTTTTGTACCAGTTGTAGTCTATTCAATGTGTACTCTGGGGCTCCCAGATAGAGGGCGTTGTTCGAGACTGTATTATGCCCTGTATGGCTGTTTGCTTTGCCTCCATTGGGAGCAGAGGAAGAACTTTCTTCAATGTCCTGAGTAGTCCAAAGCAGGTGGCGGAAAGCTTTGTGGCAGGAGTATTAAGAGAGAGATTCCTGTCCAGCCATACCCCTAGGCTTTTGATGTTTTCTTTCGGAGCCGGGGGGGGGGCCTAGACAGGTGGGCCATAATGAATTGAAGAAGGTCCGGTCAGCCGGGCCCAGGAGCATAAGCTCCGTGTTGTCCCCGTTGAGCTTTAGTGATGACAGGGTCATTTAGGACTTCACCTCCTCCAAGCATTTTGTTAATCCACCTGAAAGTGGGTGTTGAGCTTCCTGCACTAGAGAGACCACCAGCTGTGTGTCGTCCGCATAGGATATGATCTTAACTCCAAACGGACGAACTACCTCAGCCAGTGGCCTCATGTAGATATTAAAAAGCGCAGGGCTTAGAGAGGAGCCCTGGGGGACTCCACACTTCAGGGGTATGCTGGAGGAGACTGTCTGTCCGTCAAACACCTGGAACAACCTGTTGCTTAGGAAAGATTTTAACCAGAGCCAGGCCTTGTCCACGATGCCGACGCTTGATATGCGGTTCAGTAAGGTGTTATGGCTGACCGTATCAAACGCCGCACTGAGATCAAGGAGGACCACTGCCACTGATCCTCCTTGATCAAGGATTTTCCTGGACTCCTCGATAACCATAAGGAGGGCGGACTCTGTTCCGTGCTTAGGCCTGAACCCTGTCTGGGTAGGGTCCAACAGCTGGTTGTTTTCCAGAAAGCTAACCAGTTGGAGATTGATATACTTTTCCGTGATTTTGCTCACCCAGGGGAGCAGTGAGATCGGACGATAGTTGGCGAAGTCCGATGGATCTAGGTTTGGCTTTTTTATCAATGCTCGGACCATTGCCCGTTTCCAGGCAGGAGGGACAATGCCAGAATCAATGGAGTCATTCAAAAGGTTCTTGATGATAGGTAGAACCGTCTGAGATGCGAGTAACATGGCCTCTGGAGGTGCCGGGTCAGTTGGAGAGCCGGATTTTACTTTCCGAGCCATAGATTCTACCACTTCCAGATCCACGCAGGGAAAATGGTCAAGTGTGGGTGAGGAGGCTAGCCCAAGATCTGACCCCCTGTTGTTATTCTGAACTATCGGAGAGGTAGTACCGAGAGGGAAGGAAGTGTATATTTTATTTACTTTGGCCGAAAAAAATTCCGCCAAGTCGTTGCATTGGGAGACAGATTTCTCCTCATACACACTAGGGGGGTGGTTTAGTCAGTTTTTGCAAGGTTTGGAAGATTTCCCTGGATTTAGATTTTGAGGCTAGGATCTTGTCAGAGAAGTATGCTGTTTGGGCCGTTTTTATCTCCTCTTTATATGCTTTTATTTCTTCCCGATGTCGGGTTTTTTCCTCCATAGAATAGTTTGAGCGCCATTTCCTTTCTGCTTTTCGGCATTGGCGCTTTTTGTTCCTGAGGGCTTCCGAATACCATGGTGCTGTTTTGTGGGAGCGTTTTATCGTAGATTTCTTAAGAGGGAGGATAGTTTTGAGGGAGTGCAAAATCCAATTTTCGTACTCCTGGTTTGCCAGACAAGGATCTTCGTTATTAAAGGGAAGTTTTTCCAATAATTTGTTTGTCCATTCTTCCACTTGTATCCGTGCCCAGAATCTAGCATATCTAGTCGAAGGTGTTGGCAGGATGGGTTTCTGGGTGGACCAGGTGGAGGGTACCAAAAAATGGTCAGTCCAGGGGAGGGGGAGAGGGGACTCAGTTAAAAACTCTACACAGTTACTAAAGACTGGATCTAAGAGGTGTCCTTTCACATGGGTTGAGGTGTTTACTCGTTGAGTGAGTTGTAGTGCGGCCAGGTCGTCGGCAAGAGTAGTAGCCGTCGAATCCGACGGTGAATCAAAGTGTAAATTAAGGTCGCCTAACACAGTGAAGTTGGCGGCAGTGCAGATGCGTGACGCCACTATTGTTGGCAGGCAGTTATGAAATTGTTTAAGGGGGCCAGGTGGGCGGTATATCAAAGTGCCCGAGAAGCAGTGGTTGGGGGAGAACTCCAGCGAGAAGGCTAGACTTTCACAGTCTGGAATGTTCTCCACGGCGAGTCTGCAGCAATATTGATCTTTGAATATGATTGCTAGTCCTCCCCCTCTGCCGTCTGGGCGGTCTTGACGAGTGATTTGATAACCAGAGGGGAGGGATGCTACCACATCAGGGTCATAGTCAGACGTTAACCATGTTTCCGTAAGAAACAATGCGTCCGGCTTGCGTTCCTCCAGTAGGAGGGATATTTCCACCTTATGTTTGGGAAGGGATCTACAGTTTAAAAGGAGCATGCAGTATTCATGCTTTGAGGGTTTGCTCTGCCATATGGAGAGGGGAGCGTTACATTTTGGACAAGTGGCTGGAAGGGACGTAGTATCAAGACAGTACCTCACACAATCATGTCCCATGGGCCTCAAGCCGTGGAGAGCGTCTGGGCTGTAGGCTATGGTCTGTTTAGCCTGGGTTGTAAGGGGTGTGGCCCCTGGCCCGGACTCGGCGCGGACGAGCGCAGACGAGCTTGCAGACGGCGCAGCGGGCGCGCATTCGTCGCGCCCGCTGCGCTCGTCCGCTGCGCTTGAAGAGGAACAAGACAGGTTTACAAGATAAAAGTCTAATTTTTATGCTTTGACTAACTGTCTTTGAAAAGATGTATTTGTCTTATGCATTTATTTCTCTTTTTGGGAGATTTTTGCCAATTAATTAATTATTGATTAGCTTTGCAAAACTCACTCCAGAATTATATTTTCCTGAACTCTTTAAAGAGATCCTGACTGACTTGTATGCCTCATTTTCCATTAGAAATAGGGATATTCCTTTATGGAGTGCTATGTATGCAATTTATAATATGTTCTGTATTATTTCTATTTTTTCCTCTTTTACAATTCTGTAACCTGATTGATATTTTACAAATGAATAAAGAGCTGGAGAACCTTAACTTTTGACTAGAAAATAAAACCATTTAAAACTACTCCCAACTCTCATTTTTGCCTTGAATATTGTCTGCATTTGATTGATCATGTTTATGCAAAGTATCTTGATGGGGATCACATGGCGGCAAAGGTCCATTCCCTTTAAGCGGTAAACAAGAGGTAATGATGTTTTGCATTGAGAAATTACTGTGAAATTGCAGCTACATCACTTGTATCCCGGTTCTCCCATTGAGATTTTCTTCAAACTAAAAAAATATTTTATAGGTTTTCTTTTCATGGTGTGCCTATAAATCTTCTCTGCAGCACCATTTCAAAGATCTTTCTTGCATCCTTTGAGTAATTTCACTTCACCAAGATCTGTCTTCACAGGCCTCAATTTTATGAAAGCCTAGAAGAGTTACATTTTACTGATTTGGATAGTTGGACTCCTGTTTGGTCCAGGTACAGTCCTGCCCCTAAGTACTGGGATTCTGTCACATCCTCAAAGTTATTCCATAGTAACTATCTCTTGGGCCCCTGCAGTGTTATATGTGGGTGTTGTGCAAAACTTTTTTTCTGATCTCGTTCTCAAGTTTTGGAACATCATCAACTGCTGAAGGACATCGGAACAAGACCACTCTTATGAGAAGTTATTTGACTGTACCGAGATATAGAAATCTCTTGGGCTGGCCAAACAGTCCTGCACACTTTGCATCTTGACCACCATGCTCCGTTACACTGCCTGGTGAGGAACATGCAAAGCCTCCCAGTCCCTATTTGAGCACCGAACCACAGTGCTCAGACCAATAACATACCTGCATTGCAATGTTGTGATTGGCTCAAGGAAGCTTGAGAGTCGAGAGCGTCCTGCTGCGAGCCAGGACTGGAGGAAGAAAGAAGATGACGGAGGACAGAGGAGAGGGGGCGGCCAGCCACTACAGGTAAGTGTTTTTTTCATCTTTTTTCGTCATCGCTCCCACCACTCCATCCGGTAACACCTGCTACTGAATATATTGGACAGCAGCCATAGTTAAAGGTTATGGATGACTATTCTTTATAACTTGTCAATTTTAAATCTCCCTATTTTCAGTGCTCTGAATTTATTGGAACGTTGCTTGCTCTATTTTTGTTCTTAACAAGGAAGGGCAGTTTGATAAATCCAGCTATAAAGTAAATTAAAGGCAGGTTCCCGATATAATTGGAATTCAGGTATCCTTTTATCCTGGTTTCATACTAATGATGTAGGCTGGGTGCTGTGTGGGCCAGTAAAATCTCATTTGTGTTGTTTATAAATAATAATTGCTGGGGCAGTGACCCTCGAAGGACTCCCTAGGCGATTGATTACTTTTGCAGTTTTATATAGCGCAAACTGTACCCGAAGGTATCAGATCACTTTGAGCACCATTTGTATTACAGAGGGACACATTCATTTGTTTTCTCTTAGGCACGGGGAGTTTAAATGATGTGGCCTAATGACCAGAGCTGCCAACTTTGGAGCTGCGGGACAGGTTCAAGCTAATGCATCTGCGCAACGTCCTGTGATTTCAGGCAAATCAAGTAATCTACCCACGCATACGAAAAAAACGAATGCGTCCTTGTGTAAAGCAATTGATTGGCATGTTAAGCACTTCCACACATGTGGGTCGAGTTTGCGCTATATAAAACTGGAAAAAAATGACAGGCTGCTTGTTGAACATGGTTCCCCAGCTTCAACTTTTGAAGCGCTAGCCATTAAGCCACAACCTCTCTATCTGTATTAAAAATGTCACTTCTGACTTTAAAAGACATTGGGGCATATTAGCAAGCGGTAGCGATAATTATCGCTGACCGCTGCTAGCGTGAGGAAATCTATTGCACGCTATCGCGGGCAATAATCTCCATGGTAACGTTGTATTAACAATGCTTAACGCCATGGAGATAAAAATCCCAGCAATAGCGGAGATTATTGCAGTTTTCAATGAAATATCGCTGGTTTTCCAGCGATATTCCATTGAAAATGGCGATAACATTGCTGATAGGGCACGACAATCTCAGCCATGTAATCCACCTCCCATTGGATTACATGGCTAAGTACAGGTCACAAGCAGGTGTTAGGAAAGTAGCGTTAACTGTTGTTAGCGCTACTTTTTCTAACGCTTTCCTTATTAGCGATTTACAAAAGGGGGTGGTGATGAACAGAGTGTCTGAATTGAGCAGACCACTCTTACCCAGTCCAAAGATCAGGGCTTGATCCATCACCGTTATTTATCTCACTGCCCCATCCCAGCTCAGAACCTGGCTATATGCAAATCAGTCTGTCCCTGGCCCAGTGCATCATGGGAACAGGGCAGACTAAACTACCAAGCCAATTCTTTACCAGAAAGGAGACAAGCTACCGGGGACCGGTTTCTGGCATTTCAGCCTCTTCGGCCCGGCTTGCTTGAATCCTGATGGAGCAGTGAGAAAGGGACTCATGTCTGAGTATACCCTGCCACACCTATAGTGGCCAAAATCGATTTACAAAAGGGGGTGGTGATGAACAGAGTGTCTGAATTGAGCAGACCACTCTTACCCAGTCCAAAGATCAGGGCTTGATCCATCACCGTTATTTATCTCACTGCCCCATCCCAGCTCAGAACCTGGCTATATGCAAATCAGTCTGTCCCTGGCCCAGTGCATCATGGGAACAGGGCAGACTAAACTACCAAGCCAATTCTTTACCAGAAAGGAGACAAGCTACCGGGGACCGGTTTCTGGCATTTCAGCCTCTTCGGCCCGGCTTGCTTGAATCCTGATGGAGCAGTGAGAAAGGGACTCATGTCTGAGTATACCCTGCCACACCTATAGTGGCCAAAATCGATTTACAAAAGGGGGTGGTGATGAACAGAGTGTATGAATTGAGCAGACCACTCTTACCCAGTCCAAAGATCAGGGCTTGATCCATCACCGTTATTTATCTCACTGCCCCATCCCAGCTCAGAACCTGGCTATATGCAAATCAGTCTGTCCCTGGCCCAGTGCATCATGGGAACAGGGCAGACTAAACTACCAAGCCAATTCTTTACCAGAAAGGAGACAAGCTACCGGGGACCGGTTTCTGGCATTTCAGCCTCTTCGGCCCGGCTTGCTTGAATCCTGATGGAGCAGTGAGAAAGGGACTCATGTCTGAGTATACCCTGCCACACCTATAGTGGCCAAAATCGATTTACAAAAGGGGGTGGTGATGAACAGAGTGTCTGAATTGAGCAGACCACTCTTACCCAGTCCAAAGATCAGGGCTTGATCCATCACCGTTATTTATCTCACTGCCCCATCCCAGCTCAGAACCTGGCTATATGCAAATCAGTCTGTCCCTGGCCCAGTGCATCATGGGAACAGGGCAGACTAAACTACCAAGCCAATTCTTTACCAGAAAGGAGACAAGCTACCGGGGACCGGTTTCTGGCATTTCAGCCTCTTCGGCCCGGCTTGCTTGAATCCTGATGGAGCAGTGAGAAAGGGACTCATGTCTGAGTATACCCTGCCACACCTTATTAGCGAGCAGCTTGATAATAGGAGAAATGTCACCTAGCGACATTTCCCCTATTATTTTGCCCTGGACCGCCCACTTTGCATCTCATTAGAGATGCAAAGCTGGGCGTTATTGACAAGGGCGCAAAATCAGCAAAACACGAGATAGCGTGTCTTTGCTGATAGGGCGAAGAAATTATCGCCGCTTTTCGGCCGAAAACGGCCGCAAAAAAAACGGCGATAGTTTCAAATCGCCTGCCTTGTTAATATGCCCCACTATTATTTAACGCAATAAGAAACTTATCATAGGTAAAGATTATTCCATTCACTCTCTTTTAAATTGTGCTAATGCCCTGGTGCAGGCAGTACAACAAAAGACCTCTGCACATTTAATAAATATAGCAGAATCCCATACATGGAGATGTTCTCCATGTAGCAAATATGCAATTTGCTACTTTTGAACACACCGTTCTGGTAAAAAGAGTCACCAGGCTAGAACTCCGACTATTTACTTGCATTCCGTTTTAAAATATTTGTAACAAGCAATATAAACCAAGATGGCTGGGACTGCTTTAGAACGCATAATGGTAATTCTTTATAGTTGTGAATTCCAAAGGACTGTCAGCCATCTTGCATGGTGATGTCGAGGGGAGTGAATATGGCACAAGTGCTACAGTGCCTGACCTTGAGGCATGCGAACAGGGTTTGAGTCCCAGAGACTCAACATACTGTGTGTCTACATAAATCACATAATGTACAGTGCTCTGATTGAGAAATTGTAAAAGAAAAAATATACAAATACAAAATAAGCAGGGAAGGCAGAAAAGCAAAAATTTCAAACAACAACCAAAAGAAGTGGCAAAGTGGTACTGGGCGTTAATAACTGCTGGAGATAGGAACATAAACATTGAAGGTCAAATTTGGGGGAAAGACCTATTGATAGTAGATTTGGATTTAATTTGGGAAAAATCAGTGGGGAAATGCTGGTCGACTCTTAAATCTGCGGCACTGAAAAGGAATCATCTATATACCATACACCGAGCATACTGGACCCCAAAAAAGCTCTCCAAATTAAAAAATGCAGGAATAAAGAAATGCCCGAAATGTGGGGAAGAAAAGGCAGACGATATTCATATGTTTAGAAACTGCCCCATACTAAAGGAATTCTGGAATGGAGTTGGTAAGACCCTGAGCATAATCATGAACAAAGAAATAACTGTAAAGTACTACTCTTACTCTTTTGGGGATCGAAGATACAGTTAATGGAGGGGGTTTAAACAAATGTCCAGAAAATTTACTCTTTGTATTAATTGTACTTGCAAGAAGGGAAATCTGCATTAAATGGGTAGGTGCCTCCCCACCAACAACGGGGAGAGTGGATGAACTCGGCTGTAAGAACAAACAAATTAGATAGAAAGGGAAATAACTGTAGAAGATTTAAGTACTGGGAAAGCTTTGAAAACCATCTAAATCCCAACACAGAGTAGAAACATCAGTCCTATGATTAATGCGAAACAACTTCTGGTGAACAAGTATGGTACTTGTTGAGTAGCCATAATGGCTAGCTCCCCTCCCCCCGTTTCGAAACCGAAGTTAAAATTATGTGACTGTTTAAGGGTACTCCTCTAAAAAAAAAAAATCATCGGGAAGATGATAAACTCCCCAGACAAGAGAGACCAAGGGGCAGAAACGGAATAGAGCAATAAAATCTAGAGGTAGACACCTGAAACTCCGAGCACCTAGAGCTTCACAATATGAGGACTAGAAAAAAAAGAGAAAAAAATAAAAATTCATACAAACTATCATTCCAAACCATAAAGTAAAGGGAATTGGCAAAGACCTCAGAGGAATGCGAGGTGGAAGAAATAGTACCTGGATTATAGCGGCAGGCCACAAATTGAGGAGACATAGGGGCCCAATAGGATAGCGGAAGGATCGCCCCACCGGGCCGGCAGTAGCCACCGCTGGCCCGGCGGGGTGATCCGTCCACCATCCATGCCTGATTGACCCCCGCCATATTAGTATGGCTGGGGGGGTGCGTGGTGGATGGAAAGACCGCCTGCTGCTTTTCCGTTGGTCGATTCGTCGACCGGGCGGAAAAGGGTCACAATATGGTGGCGGTGTCTGCAAGACTCCGCCCTCCATATTATGATGCATGCGGAGATTCGCCTTTCCATGACAGCAACACTGCCATGGAAAGGTATGCTGTGTCTGGTGTTGAGGGCCCGATGCGGCCCACAGGGTGTTTGGGATGGTGGGTGGTGCACATGGAGGGTACCTATGGTTCCCCCCCTCATAGTCATGCACTATGTGGTAGGCAACACAGGGTGCCTGCCATGTAGTGCATGGCAATTATGTGCGCCCTCCTATTGCATTGCAGGCCGGACTGCAGCCAGCAGATCCACCCGCAATGTAATAGGACCAGGATACGCCCACCAGTGTTGCAGGGGCATTATAATATGCATTGCGGGGCGGCCGCAACTTCAGCGGTCGGTCCCTGGCTCCATTGCGATGGACCCCATAATGTGTAGTTCAGCAGTGCTGCTCAGCTCCAAACGGAAGTGATGTATAGGGGGCCCGAACCACTGACGAGCCACCAAAGAAGAGCGATGCTGGAGTGAACGTATGGCAGGCAGGCTTCGACTTCTAGAGAGCTTACAGCAGGTCTTCCAGACAGGGTGCTGCCTAGGCTGGACCTAAAAAGAATATTTACATTGAAAAGGTAACCCAGGTGACACTTCAACCCCTGCAGAATTGGTGCATTTCTATGGACCAGATGACACTTTAAACGACACAAAAGGTATGGCATATATAACTGCACAACTAGCAATAGAGAAGTCATTTCTAGGTTGAAATGTGTGAGAGTTCAACATCGAAATTCATGCAGAACGCATTCCATAGCCATAAGACACTTCTTACACGAGCATGTACTCCCTTAAGTGAAGAAAGGAAAATAAGAAAAAACACAATTCATTTCCCTATGAACTCTGCATACATTATTGCGGCCACTGTGCAACTGAGACAAAGTGGCTATGGTGGCGCTCGTGTCAACGTTTAGCACCGGAAAGTTTATCAAAGCTGTCATTTGTGTCACTTTGCACTGTGAAGGTCGGTTTTAGTTGCGCTACTGCCCGTGAAAAACGTCATTAAAACTTGTTTTCAGAAGTTGACATAAGTTCTACATTAGGCGGCCTGTTACTTAACCTTGCATAAACATTAATCACTCTTTAATGTCAATTATGATCACGACAGGGTTTCTATTTCTGAGAATATCGTTCTGAATACATCAATTGCTGCTGCTTCTTTCTTTTGTTCCATTAACATTATTTAATTCCCCGTAAACACAAGTGTTGTGTAGTTTGACATAGAAAACCTATCACGAAAGAACATATTTTTCCAAGGCTTTATTTCAATGAAGAGCCTTTGTATGTGCAAGGACACCTTGAGCATGTTCCTCTGTTCCTAGTAGAAACATTCATACCAGTACTTCAAGTGACGGTCATAACAAAAGCAGTGTTATACTCATTAAAAGATTTAAATAAACTTTTTGAAAAATAAGTGAATATTTATTTTATATTGTAGAAGTTGGAACAATATTAATTGTATTTAAAATAATACAAATGGGGAGCTGCATTAAATAAGAACAATAATAATTATAATAATCATAATAATACATATTACAACACTTTTAAAATATGTATATTTTTTTTAAATGTTGCTGTGTAATATGAAGAATATTTAGCTGTCAGTAGTGGAGCACCATTGAGTACTTTACACGTCATTGAATGAATGAATGAATGAAAGTATGAAAAGACATTTATAGAGCTTGTGGCTACCCGCAGGCCTCCCAGCGCTAGGCAGGGCTATTCAGTTAGTGGACAGAAAAGGGGGGAAGTATTACGGGAAGAGGAGGGTTTTCAGCTGCTTCCTGAAGATGCTGTGACTGGGTTGGTTTCGAAGATGTATGGGGAGGGCATTCCACAGTCTGCCTGCGTTCATGGAAAATAGTCTGCCGCCACTCCTGGCTCGTTTAATTCTTGGAGTGACAAGGAGGTGGAGACCGTCTGAATGCAGTTGCCTCCTGGCATTATAGGGGTGGAGTATGGCTGAGAGCAGGGGGGGCCTTTGCCCTGGAGGGATTTATGGGCAAGGCAGAGTGACTTGAAGCTGATTCTCTCTTTCACGGGCAGCCAGTAGGGGAGGCAGAGAGCGGGTTTGGCTGTGGAGAGTTTGGGGGTTCCAGTGAGCAATCTGGCTGCATAGCTCTGGATGACCTGTAAACGGTTGATGACCGAGGTGGGGGCACCCAGATAAAGTGCATTACCATAGTCCAGTCTGGAGAGAATGATAGACTGGACCATGGTTTTCTTGGCTTGGGGGGAAACAGGGGAAGGACTTTTCTGGCTGTTCTTATGAGGCCAAAACAGGTTGCCACCGTTTTAGAGGCTTGTGTTTGGAAGGAAAGTTTGTTGTCTAGCCAGATTCCCAGGCTCTTTATTTCCAGCTTAGGCGTGGGGACTGGGCCCATACATGCTGGCCAGATGGTTCTGAGTGCCGAATTGTCAAAATTGCCTAGGGTCATGACCTCAGTCTTTCCACCATTTAGTTTCAAGTGGGAGGATCCCATCCAGTTGACCGCCGTAGTGAGGCAGGAATTTAGGGTGGTAGAATGCGGGGTAGATTGATTTAGGGCTACCACCAGTTGGGTGATGTCAGCGTATGTAACCATACGGATCCCAAACGGGGCTACGATGGACGCCAGTGGGGCCATATAGCCGTTAAGGAAAGTCGGGCTGAGCGACGAGCCTTGTGGCACGCCGCACTGGAGAGGGCAAGCGGTGGAGGTCATGCCATCTTCGATGACCTGGAACGTGCGGCCTTCCAGGAAGGAGCGTAACCAGCTCAGGGCAGTGCCGGCAATGCCCAGCTCACTCAACCGGTGAAGCAAAACTTCGTGATTCACCGCGTCGAAGGCTGCGCTTAAGTCTAAAAGGATGATGGCAGCTGCTCCTCCTGCGTCCAGAAGACTGTTTTCCCAGTTCCTGGATCTAGTTCTCTCGATGGAGTTTAAACCAAGGGGGGTGAAGGACCGGGGGGGGGATTGGGCGAGGGGGGACTGAGGGTGCCAGGAGAGGGGGACCAAGTAGTGGTCGGACCAAGGGATAGGGATTGGGTCGTTGCTTTTTAAAGTTTCTAGGTTTGAGAATACGGGGTCAAGGCAGTTTCCCTGCAAGTGAGTGGGGAGGGAAACATTTTGCTCCAGCTGAAGGGCTGCGAGGTCCTTAGTTAGGTCGCCCACAGTTGTGGATCCTGCGTCGTTCAAATGCAGGTTAAGATCACTGAGCAGAGTGAAGTTAGGGGATGATCCGGCTAGATCGATGGAGGTTTCTATCAGTGACTTACAGAAGGCGCCTATTGCTCCAGGTGGGCGATAGACCAATATGCCTGTGAGCGAGAGAAGGGGGGAGAATTGTACAGAAGAGTGGACGTTTTCACAGTCCTGCAAGGGGCTGTTGAAGAGGTGACAAGTGAGATCATCTTTGAACACAATCGCGATACCCCCACCTTTCCCCAGTGATCTGTCTACTCTCTGGATCCCGTGCCCCTGGGGTAGGGCTTGTACCAAGTCTGGGTCGGAGCTGGCATTGAGCCAGGTTTCTGTTAGGAAAAGGACCTCAGGGGAATAGTTTTGTAGAAGGAGCGAGATTTCCATTTAGTGCCTGGGGAGGGATCTGCAGTTCAGCAACAGGATGTTAAGCGTTGGGCTTAGGGGGGTGGGTGGCGGGATCTGCGGGAGGAATGTGAAGGGGCAGTGAGGGAATTTCACCTTATGGTTATTTGCTAGTATGGAATGAAGGAAGTTGGCCTTGGGCAGTCTATTAAGCTGCCAGAGTTGTGCGCTGGAGTATCTAAGGTGCCCTGGAGGGAAGGAACTAGGGGTTGTGGCCCCAGGCTCCAGTCAGGTGTGGACGAGCTCAGACGGGCTTGCCTTAGGCACGACTTCGGCGCCATCGGTGCGCCTGCTGAGCACGTCCGCTGCGTGGCCTCGGCATGGGCGTGATTTATGCGCCTCTTCCGACGCCAGGTGCAGCACCAACTAGACCGCTGCCCGAGCGTCTGAAGTGCCCACCGGAAGTGGTGCACGCGACCTTCCTAACCGCCGAGCATTGAACACAGCTCATACCGGGAGGTGGTTTCAACGTGCCGCCACCAGTAGTGAGTGCAGGGTAAGTGGAAATTTAGAACTTTGAGCAAGATAAGCAATGTCTTAAAAACAACTCAACAAAGTTTTTTTAAAAGCCGCAGATTTCGCCGTCTAAAACAAATAGAGCACTGTGCGCATTTAGGAGCGATTCTTGACCGTATCCTTGCTCTGCCACAGCCAGAGTAGTCATTAGTAACGTTTTACATTATATATAGTTTCTGGTCTAGTCATGGAGTCCATGAAGTCCTGGAGCCTACCGGACGATCTGTTTCTCTTTGTTCTCTATTTTTTGCTTCCACTGATTCTTTTTTCATTGTTTTCTGTTGTTTCGAGGGAGCCTTCCAGTCCACAATAGTTCAGCCTGTAATTCCATATTTCATGTAATTTGAGCGGCATACTCTACCTTCATATATTAGACCTTTGTGCCCCCATAAATAAAGATTATTCTCTTTTTACCCATCTCTTTTCTTGGGAGTTGGAGGGATCCTAAAATTTTCAGCAGATCATGTTTAGCAAACACCATACCCAACACATAAATTATCATCTTGGCCCAAAGTATTGTATGTAACCCATGCCGGAGATTCCCAGAATACACAATTGGGTGGTCATTGGGACTTCATAGGCTAGAATTCAACACATATCCCATGTTATACTTCTCCAATATTCCTGTATGCTACCACATCCCCAGAGTGTGTACAAGAATGTGCCCACTTCAGAAGTACATTTCAAGCAAGTTAGGGTATAGCCTCACCCCATTTTCTAAAGACTGCTCCTGTTATAATGCACTCAATTCAAGATTTTCATTCGACCACCCATGTCTTTTCTTTATTGTGATCTCTCTGGCACATACGTGCTGCATCCCTGTCACTATCCTCCAGTTCCCTTAGTTCTTCTTTGCTTCCTGAGGTGTACTAGTCTGTGTGCCATTATATCATACAAGGTTTTATATATGG
This sequence comes from Lissotriton vulgaris, assembly GCF_964263255.1. Taxonomy (NCBI): domain Eukaryota; kingdom Metazoa; phylum Chordata; class Amphibia; order Caudata; family Salamandridae; genus Lissotriton; species Lissotriton vulgaris. Next base: position 1,507,948,829 of record NC_141691.1, on the reverse strand, counting down.
AAGAGACGTCTCCACTTCATCCATCGTCCATTAGCACTCTGCTTTGAAAGAAGCATATTTGGGGAATCTCTGACCATAACAGGTGTTCTGTTTGGAGTGCGTGTCTATGTTGTGTATACTTAAATAATTGACTACGAGCTCAATCAAATTCCTGTAAATTAAATAAAGGATCTAATCACATCTTCCTCAAGGAGTTCTCCCACTAGTTTATTCCAATATTATCCCATGGCCAAAATCCTTTTAATTTAGTAACTTCTGTGAGCATTTTAACCTCCAAGAGCATTGCATGGCTTTTTCACCCCGCTGCCTTAATGAATGTATGTGAATTTGACCAACATTGATCTTTGCAACCAAGATGCTGGACCATCTCTTTGGGTATATATGCACTCATTAATGTTAATAATTTGTGCTGTCCTGTGGTATGCTATGATATCAGGATGGGTAGTCCTGCCATCATAGGGTCTCCAGGCTAGGTCATCAGTGTTAGTCTAGAATTATCTTACTCTCACAGAAGATTACTGAGTTCCCAAATCTATTTTGTCAAATGTTGCATCTGATAATGGTCATGGATCATTTTGCATGTTATATATGAGCTACAGGAGGATGATCATTTTTAAGTTTGCGGCTTGACAAGTTAGCGTAAGTGGAAGGGTCCTCGCGCGGGCTACATCAACCCAAAACTGTCCCAGCATATTCAATAAATTCCTTTATGTTTAACAAAAAAATCCCAGGCATATATAACTTGATTATCTCAATCCCTAGAGGCAGCACCTGCCTGAAGATGGAGACAGCATTTTTTAATGCTAAATTTTCCCCAGTTTAATTTATACCTGAGTATGCTCCATACACAAATAATTGAAATATCTTATGAGAAATGGTTGACAGGAGTGCTATCTATAGAAGGAAGTCCTTCACATTTAGCAAGATCTTTGTCTTTGTTAAATCCCCTGATATCTTCCTGTGCTCCCACTCAGCAAGCCAGGTGTTCTATGCGTATAGAGCACAGAAATTGAAATAGTGTTCATCCCTGCCTATTTCCTCCTACCAATGAAAAACTACTCAATATCGCTTTATTTCTTTTAACCAGCACAGATAAGCTATTGTACAGGAGGCCACGCATCTACAGAAAAATAGCTCAAAGCTAAATCTTTAAAGTATCATAACATAAAGGATTAATTAAACATATCAAATCCTCTTCAGGATCTAATAACAGAATGGTATGTGGCGTATCTTGTGAGGCCGTGTGAGCTAACCAAACATGGACCCTACTAATATAGAGTCTTGTGGAGAGTCATAGCATGAAACCTGATTGATCTTTATGGATAAGGGAAGCAGTAACCCCCAGACATCTCTTTGTCTACCTTCATTTATTTAATTCACTCAGTTATCTCTTCTACTGTGATTTCTCTTTCCAGTTCATCCCTGTTTTCATTGCTTAATGTGGGCATACAAATGTATAGACTAACACAACTTTTTATGTCCTCATCCTTTGCCAGTTTTTCCACTTGATTTAATTACTATTGTGTGAAAGTGCACACTACATGTTTAGCAGTATCATAAGTGACCTCTTTTGTATACACTTTTTCCCCATTCATCTGGCTTCTTCTCTTCTGCTCAGTTTGCTCAGCCAGGCCAACAGACATCCTGCCTTATCACTTACTTCATTTAGTGTGTGGTGTATCACCAACATATGTTGCTAAAGTTTATTTTGTGGCTTTTGTGTGTAGTCTTTTTTCAGTATGTCGATCAATTTCTGCATCTCCGAAGATGGATGAGAAGAGTGCCAATATTTGAATGTGAAATGTGTGGTCTCTATTTTCATTGTTATTTCTCATTTTAGTTTTTTCTTTTGATGTTTTCTTCTGTGCTTTACCTCTCAGAGCAGTTTTGTATGCTTCCCACACCATTCCAGGTGAATCAACTGATCCTCTATTCTTTTTAAAATACAGTTCAATATAACTTGTCATCTCCCTCATTATCTTTTTGTTCTCATATATTTATTAGACAACTCAGACCATTATTGTGAGGTCCCTCTTAATTTGACGCTTAGTGGGGAGTAGTCTGAAATCTTTCTTGCCTTGAATTCTGGCTTCCCTAAGACTGGGACCGCTCCATTCAGGATGAATATATAGTTGAGCCTTGATAATGCATTGAGCACCACTAATAATATGAGAATTGTTAGTCACCACAATGTTTCATTTTTCAGGTGTCTGTATTCCCTTTCATCTATGCATAATTTTCTAGGTGTGTCTTTGTTGCATGTGGGTTGTAGGATAAGAGGTCTGTAGTATATTTCCAAAGACAAACTGGATACACTCAAACAAAGCATTAAGTTTGTGTATTCCAACCCCTGTTGAGTGTACTTCCTTGTCAGTCATCTAGTTACATTCTATATCATATTACTGTGCATGCCATTCTAGAGCATAGAACAAGAGTACAACAGTGATCTATAATTAACTCTATGTTTACACGGGATACAAATAATACACTATACTCCAAGGTCCTATCTCTCAGTGGAACCATTATGTTGTCAAAATCCCAACCAATATTTGTTTCTGCTACCACTTGTTCAAATCAGTGTGGAAAATATGCAAGGAGCAACATAATGGCTTGCCTCTCCTATCTTCTTTGCACTCTCACATACTTACCCCCGGAGTGTCGTTTTTTGCAGGCATAGGTCTAATTATAATTACTCTTGAGTAATTGGATTAATTCAGAGATTCTGCAATACCCTTGTGAAGGAATAATGACGGAATTTAACATCAGAACGACATGGTGTGTAACTGAGTATCTTCTTCAGCAGACCAATTATTTTTAGACCACTCGAACACCAATTAATTTATTATTGAATTCAGCAGTACAATGAGTATAAACAACATAGTCTTCCTTAATCTGGAAGTTATATTAACTAGGGGCATGCTTAAGTTCAATAGGAAATCGATTGCTGGCAATCATTTGCATTTTGCACTGATCTGCCACCCTACGGTGAAAAATTTAGAGCCAAATGCAGTTGCATTTTGTATCAGAGCGGAGGGACATGATTGAAAGATTCAACAAACAATGGCTCCTAAATCTGGCTACACAACATGTGTGTAGGAAATTTCAAGAGCAAATACTGTTTTGCCATAAAGAAAAAACTCCCAGTGATGAGGAAGGTCCCATCACATTGATATCCACTTTCAACGGTGAGCATATCATTGTCAGCGGGGCACTTACTAAGAATTGGAACTTATTGAACTGCAATCCAGCCATTGGGAGCCTGGTTGTAGACAGCCCTCATGTCACAGATTAGGTCATTGAGAGATGCCCTACTCAAATAGGAAATTACAAGTACCAAGAGTACTGAATACAATCATTAACTGACAGAGATCTATGTTTGTGGTAACTGTAAATCTTGTTCTAACTGTAAGAATATGCTTGAATATAAAGTACCCTATACCAAGACATACACAAATATCCTGCAATTCATAACATACACCACCAACTTTGTTATATAAGTATTAGATTGTCCCAGTGGTTTGAGGTAAGTTGGGTGTATGGTACATCCAGTACGAAAAAGAGTACTTGAAAATGCATGGGCCATTGCCACTGAAGGTGAACAATACCCAGTAGCTAGTCATTTTAAATACCACCATTTTAGTGATCAAAATTACTGAACAGTTATGGAATTGACTGGGTGGTCATGGACATTAGAGGAAGAGACAGGATTCTCATGCTGAGAAAAAATTGAATCTTCTCTCTTTATTGTTTGGAACACCAAAGCCCCCTTTGGTTTAATTTCAGATGAGGAACTGTATATCCACCTTCACTGAACATGGTTCTGGTTAACAAGTAGTCAGCCCTTGAGTTTGAAGCATTATTGTTTTATTTGAAGTGATGCGTGGTAGCTTATTTTTATGAAAATCAGCACACACTGATGCGTCTAGCACAACAGTTTCCTAGCAACTTAAACTCCACTATGAGACAGCCATCTCGGCTGCTATTTACTACGGCCATGAAGTGTCACCACTGGGAGCTCAGGTGGGTGTCATTCTCATGTTTTCTGGCCTTCTAGACACTATGGGTCTAATTACGAGTTGAGCAGTTCATGGACCTCCAGACTCGTGGTAGAGCAGTTGTGGTGGTCAAGCCACTGCCGCACCAGCGGTCTGACTCTTCAATTAAAAGTTGATCGGTTAGACTACAAGTAGACCACTGGATCTGCCAGGAACCTCCGGTGGCACTACAATTCGTGGCTATTGTAAGGGCTGGGTGTGCCGCTGCAGCACCGCCTAGCATATTACAAGATTCAGGACCGTCCAGCATTTTCATAAAGGACTTTCCTCCATGAAAAGGCTGGTGGTGCTAAAACACCCCCCGTGTCCCCCCAGCCTGGGGATGCATGTAGGGGGCACAATATATGCCTCCCATGTGCATGCGCCCAGTTCCTGCACAGCACAGACTTTACTGTCCATGTCGTGCAGGAACCTGTATGGCATTCCCATTAGGGTGCCTTTCTCAATGGCATAATGCCACCTTTGAAACCGCCACACTGCCTGCCTGCCAGCCAGACTACAAAATTACTTGTAATCTTTTTGTTGGGAGGTAGCGACTCTTGGTGGTGCAGGGGCACAGTGGAGGCAGGCTGCCCACCCTGCATCGCTAAAAGTCATAATCAGGCTCTATATGTTGGAAATGCCTAACCAAACAGTCCCTCTCAGTGAGCTCGATGTGCAAGTTTATATGTAAAAGTGAAGACGTCTAAACTATATATTTTCTTTGACCCTTTCCTTATTTGTCAGAAAAGGTTGTACTATGAATCAGTTTGATTCTCTGTGTTTCAAAATTGGTCAGCATACTATAAGGTGGCCACCGTTTATACTTTGAATTTACAAGCAAGTGATATTTTAATTTTATGACATATTCGGAAAGCATAATGAATGGATAGTGTATAGACACCCTTATTGTATATTTTTGAGTCACTGTATGCATTAATATTGGGCTCCAGTAATGCAGTATGTACTCCTTATGTTAAGATACAATGTTGTATACAGTTCTAGAAGGTCACCATAGTCACTACTATTGTTAATAACTGTCTGAATCCCAATCTGCCTTTCAAGCCCATGTCTTTTGCACTTATACAGCCATTTTCCTTTACACACTTGATGTGTGACCAAGACCAGAGTGCAACAAATGTTGCATCCTGCTGGTGCCTACTCATTAAATGCCTGTTTAACCCAGTCTTATTTGGATACATTTTAAATAAATACTGGGATTATATATATATGTATATATAAACCATTTATTTATCTATTACTACCCAGTGGTGACAGTATGCAGACACTGGCCCCCGATCTTTTTCACAGCCGAAACACCTACCGACCTGTTTCGAAGTCATCTTCTTTATCAAGGCTTATGGTGAGATGGAGCACTGTTCAGTTCAGCCCCTATATTCACATTGCGCGCCCCCTATTGGGGGGATCTGTATGATGCTGCGCAGCAACTTTATGTAGTTCCGATTTTTGTGCAATGTCCCTCCAAAAAAGTTCAAAACCCACTGTTGGGCCTCAGCAGACGGGTGCCTCCTTAAAAATAGGACCAAAAATAAAATGTTAGTTTTAAAAAACATCGGAATGCGAGCTGGGTGCGGGGATCCAAAAGAACATTTTTAAAAAACTAAGCGAGGGCTTTCTTGCTTCGTTATTCTTAACAACCGGGTGGGCCGGGTCCCAGGGGCATTTTAAAAAAGTAGTAGCAGGGGCCCAGAGAGGCCCCTGCAGCCCTTGGGACCGCCACCGCATGGGGATTTTTATAAATATTTGTGGGGGGCTCCCAGCCCCCCCCCGCAGCCCCGGGGACCGCCACCCACAGGGGGTTTGTATTTTTTATGTTCAAGGGGGCCCTAAAGGTCCCCCAAGCCCCAGGACCGCCACCCCCTGGGGCTTTCATTTAAACATTTTGCGGGGCATAAGCCCCACTGCTGCCCCAGGGACCGCCACCCGCTGTGCTTTTATTTTTTAAAATGTTGCCCTTGTGGGTGGCTCAAGCCCCCCCACATGCCCTGGGGACTGCCACCTCCCCAGGGCACTAAAATTCAAATTCTGCTATGGACCCCCGGAGACCACCACCTCCCTGCAGCTTTGCAATTGTTGTGAAGGGGCCTGGCCCTCTCCTGGAGCCTTTGATGACCCTGGGGACCGCAACCCCCCAGGGCTGGCTCCTGCAGTGTCCCAGGGTGCCCAACCCTAGAACAATGCTGTTTGCTACGGTAGGGCGGTAGCACGTCTCCAACCCTACCGTAGCAAACACCGGTTTGGATTTTGGAAGAGAGAACAGTCAAACCTGCTCTCTTTTCCAAAATCCAAAGCAGAATTGCTTTTCCATACGGGGAGCTGCATGTTAGCAGCTCCCCATGTGGAAAAGCAATGCCGGCTCTCGCAGGACGCGAGGAGCCAGCGGGACTGTGGGGGCATTGGGGCTCCCGCCATGGTCAATATCAACATGGATAGGCCCCAGGGAATGGGGTCCCCAGGACGAATAGAAATTAGTGGTAGGAGCTGGGCTTTTTTTACGAAAAATTTGGAGCCGCAACACTAGCGCTACGCTCAGCACGGCCCCCTGTTGTGAACGTGCTGGGTATGCAACTCTCAGGGCAGTCCCCTGGTGTGCACAACCTGGGAGCGCGACTCCTAGCCGTGCTGGGTGCGCGACTCCCAGCAAAAAAATGGTACAATTTTTTTTATTATAAATCTAGGTTATATGTTTGGATCTTGGGTGGCTCTAAAAAGAGCCATTGTGTTTATTGGGAGATTTTGGTACCTACATGTAAGTGCCTACGCAGAGTCTAAAGAAAGACCCTCATCTGTAAAATGTATACCATCTCTCCTGTAGATGCCATCCATATTAAAATGCAGATTGTTGTTGTATATGGACCCCATACTATAATCTCTGCGATAAACAGAAACAGCTTTATTGACATGTTTCGTAGCTTTCTCAATCTGTGGACAAATTGATTAGAACAGTTCTATTTCTGTGTTTGGCATGTGTTAGAGTAGACAAAGGCAGTATGGGGAAAAGTAACATAAATTCTGCAAAGGTGTCCTTCATTAGCATTTTCAGACCTACCCCAGTCAAAAAGCCTAGGTCACCTCCAAAACAGTGCACAATTATGAGGTCAGGGTGTTGGAGATGCAAAAAGTTAATTTTTTTTTGTCCTCATCTCACCTGGTCAAGTCGTTGCAGAACTTGTACAGCCATGTTCTCTAACTGAGGACCACTTTGCTTACCGCATTCACTTGGGTCACCTGACCTCTTCCCTTTTTAGTACGGGGACATGGTGTAATCATTGGACCAACTGGGTGTGTCTTAGATTTCTTCCCCAACTCATTAGAGGATGCCAGATGTTAGATGGCTTATCCTCTACTCTCTCATATTCCAGCCGCGCCATGACAAATGTTGCTTTAAGCCAGTCCTCTCTTTTCGGGGGGTCTTTCCATCTCCTGCAGATTTCTCTCATTGCCAAGATCATATAACATAGGAAACATTTGTCCTGCCACGAAGCAGTCTGACAGAAAAGACCATCCTCTCCAAATAAGACCAGGGAGAGATTGACCTCCACCCTGGTCTTAAAAACTCCCAGCAGTGTATCCCCCATCTCTTGCCAAAAATGTTCCACTCTTTGCATTCATAAAAAATATGTATGTCGTTTGCTAACAGGGTATGCATCTCGGACATTTAGGTGGAGGTGTTGGGGCAAATTTAGCGATTTTGTAGGGAGTATAATAAAGTCTATTGGTGACAAAAAATGGTTCTTTTTTAAGCAGGCAGGTTTTATAAACTTATATAATGTCTTTAAAGATGGTTTAAACAGGGCCTCTGCCTGCAATGCCATGGGGGATTGGCTCCAAGTTGCCTCTGAGGGAGGGATCTCAAGATCTTCAACCTTTAATAGATAATTATACCACATAGATATTTATTTTTTAACTGATAAGATGGATTGACACAGCCTCTCAATTTCCCCATTACCTTTTATTTTGTTCTGTTCCGCTGCATACCAGGATACTAACTGGGGATAGTTAAATCTAGATAGTCCGGTCCCTACCTTTGCCCTCAAATATTCCCATGGATGTACCCCCTCAGCATACATCAATTCTGTCCAAGTAGTAATTCCTGCCCTCTTTATTGGTATTGCCAAGGTATCTCTCAGACAGTCCTGGGTTCTGGGTGAATCCCAAACAGGAGCTAGATCTGAATAGTAACCGAACCCCCAGCTGACCCTTACCCTCTACCACATCTCCAGGGCTGCCTTTAGGACCTTTAGACAAACCCGCTTAAAGAATCTCGGGGATCCACTTATACATGAAGGCCTCACCTCCACCCCCCCTTCAACTCTCACCATTTCTCCCAACACTCTGCCCCAGGTTGACTCATCTGGTTTGATAAGTAGCATTCAAATGCTCTTAAACTGGAATGCCACTGCATACAGGCTAATGTCGGGGAGAGCCAGCCCCCCTTTAAGCAATCTTCGTCTAAGCTTTTTCCAAGTCAAACGGACCCCTTTGTCCTCCCAAACAAAGCTTCCTATCTTACTCTGTACCTTACTGATGCATTTTTTGGAAAGGTTAAAGGAATAGTAGAAAATAGATAAAAAAGCTTGGGGAGAACGACCATTTTCACAAGGTTAACTTTCCCATAGATGGCTAATGGAAGATTCCTCAATCTACTAAACAGACAGTCTATATCTCTGATTATTCTATTTAGATTTAACTGGGGGATTGTATTCAATTCCTTCACAATATATATCCCTAGATATCTGAACTCAGAGCTCACTGTGCCCCTCCATTGATCTAAATTCCAACACATGACCTCTGTTTTTGATCTGTTAACCTCATATCCTGAAATAGACCCTATAGCTATAAGTCCCAGACTGGAATGGGGTGATTGATTCGTCTAGCCTTATGGCTTGTGCCAAGGGTTCGATTTATAAATTGAGCATCAACGGGGAAATAGGGCACCCCTGCCTGGTTCCCGCTATATATTAAAGCCAGATGTTAATAAGCCATGAAGGAGGATCCGCGCAGAAGCACCCTTATAGCAGTTCTGTAAAGTCTGAATAAATACCGGGCCAAACCCCTTTGCCTCCTGGACCACTCAAAGATATACCCAACAAACTCTGTTGAATGCCTTTGCCGCGTCCAATGCGACTACGGCCAAGGGTTCCGAACTTTGTATGGCTAAATCCATATTCCCAATTAAGAGGTGGGTCTGATCTTCAATGTGCCTTCCGGCCACAAACCCCTTCTGGTCTGTATGTATCAATTTGGGTGCCAATTTAGCCAATCTCCCCGTTAGAATGCCCATAAAGATCTTATAATCAGCATTTAGCAGGGAGATTGGCCGATAGGAGTCTGCCCGTAGGGGGTCTTTACCTGGCTTCAAAATCAAAACAATAATTGCCTCTTTACATGAATTGGGCACTCTGCCTGCAAGTGAACAAACAGAGTTAAAAATTGTACCCAACACGGGAGACAGCCCATCTATTAGATGTTTGTAGCGAATCCGAGCCTGCTGCTTTTTTGTGTTTTGATTTCTTTATCTGCTCTGCTATTTCTTCCAAAGTAATAGGGGCATCTAAACTGTTCCTGCCCTCCTCAGATAATGTTGGCAATATTTTACTGCTCAGTCATATGCTTACGGTTTCAGAGGATGGAGTGATATTTTCTTTATATAGGTCTGAAAATAACGAAAGGAGGCAGGTTTGCATATCCTCTACTTTACTTGATGTTCCCCCATTGCTATTTATAATTAGGTCTTTAATATCATTCTTAGCTCGGTCGACTCTGGCTTTCCAAGACAATAATGCTCCTGCCTTCTCCCCGTACTCAAAGTTTTCCATATTTCTTGAATCCCATTGAGCTTTACATCTCGCATTCAATTTTCCTCTATACTGTCGTCTTGCTTTGTCTACTTCCTGTGAGATTTGCGAGAGTCGTTCCGAGTCTTCACTATTCAAGCCAGTTTTATCCAACTCTAGCTGACTAATTCTTTCCTCGATATCCTTCAATATCTTGGCCTCTGCCCTATTCTTAGCACATATAATGCTGAGTAGTCTCCCCCTTAAACAGGCTTTATAGGCGTCCCAGACATAATCAAAGGTTGAGGACCCAATATTATGTGGAACAAAATCAATCCTGGAAGAATTTCCAGATTTCTTACTATAAAATGTAAAGCCCTGTTGGGCACCCTCCTTAGCTCTCCAAACATCCACCAAGTCTAAGTCGTGGATCATATTTAGCAACGTTCGATGTATCTTAGGTGCCCCTATATAGTGACTCAAGTTAAACCTATCATTTATGGGATTCAATAGCACATTGAAATCTCCACCAAGAATATAAGGCGGTGACTCCAGCATCAATATTGATTATGATTTGACCAGATAAGAATAGTCATCAACGTTAGGGCCATAAAATGAAACACATGGTGTATCTGCGTTGTTTAATGCCATTTTAACCACTAACCATCTCCCAGATGTATCTGTTTGGATTCCCCTTATAGAGCAAGAAATGCCTTGTTTCACCAGTATTGCTACTCCTCTATTATGTGAGGTCTGATGGAAACACAGTAAAATATTTTATCCAATGAACTTTAGAAAAAATTATTCGGCTTTCTGTTAGGCTCAGATGGGTCTCCTGCAGTAGACAGATCTGAGCAATTGACAATTCCAGGTATTTAAGAATTAATCTCTGCCTACGGGGATACCTCATTCCATTAACATTCCAAGTGATAAAAATGGTCTGTTTACCCCTTAGTCCTTTGTCCCCCACTATCTCTTCTGTTGCCTATCTAGCTTGTGTTCCTGACTGTGGTGAGATAAGAATATTTTTTTAGTTTTTACCCAATGCTCCCCTCCCATGTGTCCACCCCACCCCTGAGCCCCTGTGGCTGTGGCCCTCTACCCCATGAGGAACCCTCCCTTCCAATAGGCTAAGGCTATTTGGCTCTACCACCCCTCCCAGGATGCAATATTTTCTATGGATATGTTCCTGCGAAAATGTCACTCTGAAATACTATATATTCCGCAAATATATAAAAAGATATTTTTTTCCCATTTTTTACTTTTTTTTCATATCCTCTTTTTTCCCATTCCTTATCACTATTCAGACGGAATACAGCAAACCCCTACTTCTTCACTCCCAGCTCCTCCCTGATCTTCACAATCAGAGCGTCAGCCTCCTCTCCGGGTTTGATCAGATGCATACGATTACTCCACATCACCCGAAGGTGTGCAGTGAATTTTAACTGTGCCTTTGCTCCCAGTCCATTCAACTCTTATAACCTTTCACCCAACTCCCACTGTCTAGTTGCAGTAACATGGGAAATATCAGACCTTATTTGGAAGGTGAAGGGGTTAGAGCTATTGAATGCAATTGACTTTTCCTTCAGGGCCATAGACAAGATCTGTTCCTTTACTGAGTAGGTCAAAAAATTATTCAACATTTTTCTAGGGTTCTGCCTAGCTGGATTCCTTCGGAAGAGGTCACAATGTACCCTTTGGATTTCTCGAACCAAGTACACATCTTTGGCTCCTTTTGGAGAAGTGTGGCTCACTGATTATTGTGGTTGTCCATTTTTCCTTCCAAAATAGGGACCACTGTTCTCTAAAACATGTCACTGGTTAGAAGCGGCAGACCCTGAAGCAGAGGTCAGGCCCGGGACCAGGGTTCAATTCCCGGCAGGGTCTTGGGCTCAATCTCCGCGGACTCGATAATTCTCGCCTCGGGGCCTACTCTAATCATGGGTCCCACTCTGCAACTATGGGCAATAGCTTGCTTAATCTCCACAACGGCCCCAACAGTGCTGGGATGCTTGGCTTCACCGTGGGGTTGCCCAGGAGGGGGCATCTCACAGGGAAAGCGAGGAAGGGTTCAACAGCGGTATACAGCGTCAGGATGCCCCGAAATGGGGCAGTAGTGCGCTTTACAAGTATACACACATTTACATTTACATTTTATTTTAGGACAGGTCCCTTCAACAGCGAGATCACATACCCGTCTAGGTCTGCCCCTTCAAGAGCTTCAGGGACGTTCAGCAGTTTTAAATTGTTCCGCCGAGAGTGATTTTCTATGTGTTCAATATCTTCTTTTAACTCTCGATTCTGTGCGCTCAATTTTGCTACTTCCATTTCTGTAGATCGCAGCGAATCCCTCGCTGACGGAATTTCCTTTTCCGTAGCTTCTGTTCTTAGAGTGACCTCGTCCAGTCTCTTAGCTAGTGCTTCGCATGAGGCCTGGATTGCCGCCTGGTTTGCTTCAGATGTTAAGAATCGACTGCCCATCTCGGCCTGATTGTTTTCGGAGACAGTGAATCTTTTAGTTATTTCCTCCTTCATGGTCAGGAGAATATCTGCTAATGTAGATGAAGTCACATCTAATTTACTGACATCTGATTTGCTAGTACTTGCTGATATTGGTAATAGGGGTTCACTGGAGATGATTTCACTATTTACTATTTCTTCTGATGCTTCCCCTGGAACTCCTTGCTTTTTCTGCTCTTCTGCGGATAGTCGGGCCGTGGCGCATACTTCAGAATTGCTAGTTGCCAAAGCTGAATATTTATATAACAGACTTACGTCCGGATGTATCGTCATGGGGGCTTCTATGACTTCCAAATCACTAGATGTTTTGTTTGCTGCTCCACTCACTGATTTTATTTTATTCCCAGGGCTACTTATATCGAAAATGGTTAGTTTCCCTTTCTCTGCTTTAGTTTGTTTAGGTCTAGGGGTAAATGGAGATTTTAGATCTTTTACAGGTATTGGGGATGATGGAGCAGTACTGGTGGCCATGACCTTATAGTATGTTTTCAGTGAGGGCGTAACTTTTATCTGAGGGGGCGTGCACTTCTTGGCCTTTCCCATCCTTCTACTAACACCAGCGTCGTTTTTTTTGCTCTAACCTCGATACCCTCGACACCCTCATTGGGCTTACAGGCTTTAATTTTCCCCCTTGTATTGCTCAATGTAACCTCAGAGATGGCGGGAGATATGCGAGGGGGGTACCCTGATTTTTCCTGCAGGGGGTCTAAAACCAACCTGGCTCTAAGCGCGTATCTGTTAATTTTCATACTCTGTGTCTGAGCCGGAACCTTTTTTTGCGATGTCCCTTCTGCTGTTTTTGTGACCTCCTGTGCAGCAGTTCCAGTAGTTTCAGTGAGCTTACAGATATTACCATCCATCCATCTGCCAGTACCCACGGAAACACTTCCCCCTCTTTTTAATTCAATAGATCTCTCCGTATTGAAAGAGCTTTGGCAAGTTCTTTTTAAGGTATATTTTCGAAAATGACAGCTTCCTACCTGTTCAGCAGCATCCACCCTGATATCTCCTTTTAAACCCACAGCTCTCTCTTTCACCACCGTTGCAGTACTCACACCACCTCCGTATTCCACACCTGTGCCCCAGAAAAAGAACAGAAGCAGAGCCGAGTCGCGTCTTCTCCGTGCTCGAGCAGCCTCCAAGCCCCGTGCACACCAGCCGTGTCCACCGCCGGAGCCAAACTTCTCAGTCCTCTGAATCTTTTCACATAAGAGTAAGTTTTTTTTGCTCATAACGAGTAGGAGAGGGATCTCAACATTATCCGTTGATTATTGTAGCAGAAAACATACATACGCCTTGACACGCTAATGCATCCCCCGGGGAGCCGAGCCGCGGCCGTTTAGCTAGCGGCCGCTATGTTCGTCCCGCGTCCAAGATGCAAAAAGGTTTTAACCAATGGCATCAATTGGTGCCACTGTAATCCTCTTTGTCCCATCCCATTTAATGTCTACATTCTGCAAAGCTGGGTTTTTGTCAATATAGCTGCTTTCAGCATTCCTTTTGCACCAGAAAATATAACTGTGTCCCACAATCCAAGTATCTTGAAGGGAAGTCTGGATGCACTCAAAACTTGTCTGTAGGTGAAATAGTCAGTTGATAAAATAAGAGGTCTATAAAATGGTGGACAAGATGCAGTTTTAGTAACAGAAGAGAAGTGATAGGCTGTTTGAGAACATTATGAAGAGTGAAAAATAGGATGCATGTTTCTGTGTTTAAAAAGCATGTTTCTTATTGGTTAGTAAAAACTGTTTGAAAGGTACATTAGATAAGATAAGCTGATATTTTAAAAAGTCACACAAACTTGCTGTTGGAATTTGCAACATTGTATGCTGAACTTGTGACCTGTGTGTTCAGTTGAGTGTTCCATGAACTGTCACTATAGAAACAGGCATTAAGCAGAATGGGGGTAGGGTTGGAAGTAATGTGTGGCATTAAAATGTGTATTTCTTATAAATATTAAAGTAAAATGAAATTGCAGCGAGATTTCCCATGTCACTGGTTTATGAAAAAAATGGTAAAAGTGTTTGTAAAATAATTTTGAGGACTCGTCTGGATCTGGGGTTCCATTGCTTGCAGTGCACAGACCAGGCGTGAGTCCAGCAAATTCCAGAAGCATTTTTGGTTCAGTTAGAGGGCAGTTGGCAAGGGTTGATATGTGTAACCAATAGAAATGTGTCTTAGAATTTGAATGAATCTGAGGAGCAATGTGATTCGATATTTACATGTATATGTGTACAGAATGAGAGGGAAACTTTGCACTATATTCATTGTGAGCATGAGGAAATCTGGTGTGTGATTCAGATACTTCATAATCTACAAATCAATTTGAAAGGTGTGTTATTAATTTGGAAGGTGTACTACGTGGTGCCTTTGTTTTTAAACATAACATATAATCCATAAAATCTGAAGTTATTCATATATTTTTGAATGAAAAAATATTTATTGCAGTGTTTTGTAATGTGTTTAAATGTTGTTTAATATACACTTTGCATAGTATTATGTGTGTTTTGGAATAGGGATTGCTGATTATGAATGATTGTTTTAATGTGCAGATATGTACATTAATAGTATAGTGCATATTTTAGGTGTTGATTTAAAATTTTAAATGTATATGTCGAGTTAAGGTACTAGTGATGAGAGTAGTTTTTATAAGTCTCTAAAGACGTATAGTTAAAATATGCGAGATCATTTTTGGTGTTTGGTTTCAATTTGAAGCTGTATGTATTGTGAATTTCTGTGGTGTAGATAGTGTTTTTATAGAGAGATACTCATTTATGTGTTTCAGTGATATGGTGAGGCTTATAGTAGAGAAATGAGAAAGGTTTCTGCTTTGTATTTGGCTTTGTGTAATATTAAAAGTAGTTGTAGAAATGTGATGTAGTTGTAGAGATGTACGCATAAGTTTTATTCTATAAAGAGTTTGCTTGCTGAGCAGGTGCTGCCTTGTTAGTACTGAGACACTCCTCCAATCACCCATCAAGCACCATACACTTATTCATTCAATGTAGTAATACCGTAGTACTTATAAATTCTCTATGCACTGTGTTGGGTATAGTCAAATATGTCAGAAAAAACGTGTGTCGGAGGGTCTAGGGGATAGTTTTTATAGACCAACTTTACTCAATAACCCCGAACCAGAACTTGCAACCAAAACAAGAGAAAGTCAGTCTTTTGTTATGACAAGACAACCTGAAAAGCTCCAAGAAAACCGTTCACCAGATGCATATAACCTGCCCAGTACTTGGCTAGAGAGAAGTCTCCATCAGCCCACCCATTTGGCGGAACTTCGTCATATGGAAGACTAGGAGAGACAAGTCAGGCACAACCCAGTGCTGCACTGCGGCTGACGTAGGTATGTGCTCGGCCAAATACTCTCACTGTTCTCAGCCAAAGTAGTTGTTGAAGGTAAGATACAACTGATGGAGTGCAGTGCTCGTGAAATACAGGTGAAATTAAAAAGGACTATGGGGACAAAAAATAAAGTTTATTAGGTATTGTCCACATGTCATAGGATAAAAATCGATCGCCTGTTAGTATAAAGCAAATTTACTATCTCCTGGCGAGTAGTGAGGTCGACATGTTTCAGCCGAATGGCAATCTTGCCCGGTATTCTTCAGGACCTAATGTTTGTTGAAAAATGCTACTGCAAGAAAAGCAATCAAATGTAGAAATATATACACAGTGATTTGCCCCAGATAAGAAAATAAATCAGTGGTTTGTTACCACCCTACCCGACATGGTTCTCATGTATATGTAGGTGAGACCATTTTCTTCATTCCTGAAACACAAAACATTTGTGAGTGCCAGGGTTAAGCTAACACAGGTGGAAAGAAAACTAGGAGCTTACAGGTTCAAAAAGTCAAGAAAAGTGGATTATAAATTATAATTGACTGTTCCAGTTCAATTTTGTAACTTTATTAAGGCATTTATATATTTAACAATATGTTAGTACTAACCCAGCTTTCCGTGGGAGTGTGCCTCACCTCAACAGGCAACTGCTCGGCGATGGAGGCCCCGCTCTATTCGTGAACAAAACAGACACAGGAGGTGAATGTCTCATCCTCCTTATATCTAGGCGTAAGCATGGGCGAATTTTGCGAATCTGACGTTCGCAAATTTGCGTATTTGCGAACTCGCAATCCGCAAAATCCGCGAATTCTTGCGAATTTGCGGAATATTTTTTTTTGTGTGTTCGCAAGGGTTTCTACCAGTTCGCGAGGGTTTTGTACCAGTTTGCAATTGCGAACTCACTTGTCGGCTCGCAACGGTCGCGACTATGTTGTTTCTACGTCTGGTTCATCATCACAGGTTCCCAGCACCCTCTGTTTCACCACTGCCACCATCTGTTTCACCCATGCCACCCTCTGGTACATCAATGCCACCCTCTGGTTCATCATCACTGTAGATTATGGGGGGAAAAGCAAGCACACCTGCCCTGCTCCAACTGACATGAATTAATTTGGGGTTGATTTATAAATGTGTCACTGTTTTAAAATTCCAGTCTGGCACCTGCTTCCTTATCTGTAAGATTTACTGTTTATCACAGTGAATCCCGACTATCATTTTTGGACATCTCTATATTTGTCGCAGATGGACAATTACAATGTGAGCTATTTAAGAAACTGATGTCAAGGAATTCCTTGTTAACATATGATAGTCATCATCCTTAAGCCCTGCGCGATAACCTCCCTGTAGGACAGTTCTTAAGAGTGCGCAGGAACTGTTCAACTACAGCACTCTTTGACAAGCATGCCCAAGAACTCTCTATGCAACTACAGGCTCGTAACTATCCGAAAAGGTTTGTACGCAGAGCTTGGAAGAGAGCGTCTAATGTCAATCGAGATGCTCTATTGGAACATAAGACCATTAAACCTAAAACTGAAAGATTTACATTTGTAAATACCTTCTGCACATTGTCAAATCAAGTCCAGAAAACAATACGCAAACATTGGCGCATTCTCAACACTGCAACTGAAAACATTCCACTGCCATTGTTTGCATTCAAGAGAGGCCCGAGTTTACGCGATAGCCTTGTACATACCCGGCCCAGACTCACATCAAATCAGGACACTAACACCATTTGGGGGCTTCCACCGGTACGTGGACATCACCCTTGTGGTTCTTGCAGTGTGTGCCCGCAGACCACCAAAACAGAATCCATAGACATCGGTACTGACCGCCCATGGATTCTGAAAAACCACACTAATTGTAACACTGACCATGTGATCTACATGATCACATGTCCCTGCTCCTTGAGATACATTGGTCACATGACTCGTAAAATCAAGTTGCGCATTAGCGAACATAAGAGCACTATACGTCCCAACAAGCAATCAACGTGCCTAACAAACCATTTCCTACATCTAAAACATCATGCAGATGAAATGAGGTGGTTGGTTCTGGAACGTCCACATATTCCCAAACATGTGACCGATGTATCGAGGTTTCTGTTCATTAAGGAACAGAAATGGATTTTCAAGCTCAAAACAGATATAGCAGGTCTGATTGATAACATTCCATGGGTGTCTATATAGTCTAAATCTGCACCATTCAGCCGTTGCACTAACTAAGTCGCTGAGCATGTTCATACACTATCAGTACGTGACACCTATCAGGTAACTTATTCCTTATCTTATGACACCAGGCCCTACTATTACATTATACACACAACAGGCCCAATGAGATGTTGAAGACATTAAAAATCTGTGTTTTGACATTTATTTATGCAGTTTCAGGTTTTGCATTTACACCACTCCAGGCTCTGGTGGAGAGTGGTTGTATATCTTTCATTAATCAACCAACCTATATGGAATTAACCAAGTGTTCAACCTGGGGTACCAACTGGGACAACTACTGACAGCAGACAGTTGATCTCTACTGTTTAGCTGACTTTTTATTTCTAGAATCTTCAAAAATCTATACACAGGCTTTAATACTGAGTAAAAATCATGACTGTTCCTGCACCTTATCTGCCACAGTCTCAAATATACTTATTAAGTGATCTTCACACTCTGTAATCACGTGCTAATGTGACTTGATCAATGTAATTTGGCAAATCTTGTATTATAATTACACATAGCGCGCTGAGATCAATGTTAACTATAATTCCACATAGCGCGATGAGATCATTGTTAACTAGAATATCGTGCATACAGCGCCGTCGCGAATTCCCGCTAGTGCTGACTCTACCTCCATTCACGTTAGGTGCGCATGCGTGGTTGAATGATGGATCATTTACACGCATGCGCGGTGGATAGACGTCCCGTGGGCGGCCCCGCGAAGGAGACAGTGTCTCTGTCAGGCGCATGCAGATAGCGATTTACCAACCAAACCAATAGGAGTCTGTGATCACTCGTGACAAAACCAATCGCGTAGCGTGCCATTTAAAGAAATTTCTTGTTAAAAGATGATTGGTCGAGTTACCAATAAGAACCAATTAGCCAATTATCAACAGCATAAAAAGAAGAGCTTTACCTACCATCGGTACCTCCCCCACTGCTCGAACATCGGAACGAGGTACCGACGGACAGGTAAGAGGCTCGTATTTCAGCGTTAAACTTCCCGTCTGAGGAGGCTCTATGTCATATAGTCGTTTGTACCACTTGTCCTTACCTTGGGTCAACACTAATGGGCATATACAACGCTGTAGTAAATCCTATGAAAATCCCTATGCACAATGGAGCATTATAACCAATTCATCTAAGATAGGTTTGTTATGCATGTATGTTCCCTTTTTATTTTGTCTCAACTTTTGTGACTGAAAATAGATAGATTATGAACACAGTCACATCAGTTAAAAAGAACACAGAGACAGAATTGACAACTATTGAGATACAGCATTCATCACAATTGAATGTGAGCCAACCATATTTGCCAATTACCAGCCGAATTATCACCCATGGTGTAGAGCGCCATGTTTTATGTTTTGTTGTTTAAGGTTTCTCTTTGATTTTCGATTCTATGAGGATGAAACGCCTAGATATAAGGAGGATGAGACATTCACCTCCTGTGTCTGTTTTGTTCACTAATAGAGAGGGGCCTCCATCGCCGAGCAGTTGCCGGTTGAGGCGTGGCACACTCCCACAGAAAGCTGGGTGAGTACTAACATATTGTTAAATATATAAATGCCCTAATAAATTTACAATAATGAACTGGCACAGTCGATTATAATTTATAATCCATTTTTCTTGACTTTTTGAACCTGTAAGCTCCTAGTTTTCTTTCCAACTGAGTTAGCTTAACCCTGGCACTCACAAAAACTTTGTGTTTCAGGAATGAAGAAAATGGTCCCACCTACATATACATCAGAACCATGTCGGGTAGGGTGGTAACAAACCACTGATTTATTTTCTATTCTGGTGCAAATCACTGTGTATATATTTCTACATTTGATTGCTTTCCTTGCAGTAGCATTTTTCAACAAACATTAGGTCCTGAAGAAAGCCGGGCAAGATTGCCATTCGGCTGAAACATGTCGACCTCACTACTCGCCAGGAGATAGTAAATTTGCTTTATACTATCAGGCGATCGATTTTTATCCTATGACTTGTGGACAATACCTAATAAACTTTATTTTTTGTCCCCATAGTCATTTTTAATTTCACCTGTATTTCACGAGCACTGCACTCCTCAGTTGTATCTTACCTTCAACAACTACTTTGGCTGAGAACAATGAGAGTATTTGGCCGAGCACATATCTACGTCAGCCGCAGTGCGGCATTGGGTTGAGCCTGACTTGTCTCTCCTGGTCTTCCATATGACAATTCCGCCAAATGGGTGGGCTGATGGAGACTTCTCTCTAGCCAAGTACTGGGCAGGTTATATGCATCTGGTGGACAGTTTTCTTGGAGCTTATCAGGTTGTCTTGTCATAACAAAAGACTGACTTTCTCTTGTTATAGTCAAATGTGCACAATGTATGCAGACTACTGACTCACTCCTGCTAAAATCCAGTTAATACATATGCTTGTCTGGAATCACAGTATGAGTGTTTGTCCACTGCTAATATCATCCTGACAGAAGCATGTCCTTATCTTATCACTCTGTTGAAACATAAGTACTTATAAACTCACCTTGCTGCCAAATACTAGCACTCTAGGTACCCAGTCACTGTTTATGCACTTGCACAATGACTTTGGCATTGAGACAAGCAGCGGTATAGTCAAATGTGCACAATGTATGCAGTCCCCTAACCCCCTTCAGATTACTCAGCATGTCCTGCAAGAATCCAAGTAATAGTCATGCTTGTCTGGAATCACACTGTGAGTCTGTAAACACTCCTAGAATTATTCTGATTGAAGCATGTCCTTATCTAATCACGCCGCGGAAACAAGTACATATAAACTCACCTTGCTGCCAAGTACTAGCACTCTAAGAACCCAGTCACATTCTATGCACTTGCACAATGACTCAGGCATTGAGACAAGCAGTGGTACAGTCAAATGTGCACAATGCATGCGGTCCCCTATCCTCCTGCAGACAACTAAGTCAGTCCTGAAAAAATCCATTTAATAGTCATGCTTCTCTGGAATCACACCATGAGTCTGTGGTGTCCACTCCTAGAATTATTCTAACAGAAGCATGTCCTTATCTAATAATTCTGCTGAAACATTAGAGCCTATAAACTCACCTTGCTGCCAACTACAAGCACTCTAGGAACCCAGTCTTTGTCTATGCACTTGCAGAATGATTTAGGCATTGAGACAAGCAGTGGCACAGTCAAATGTGCACAGTGTATGCAGCCCCCTAACCCCCTGCAGACTACTGAGTCAGTCCTGCAAGAATCCAGGTAATAGTCATGCTTGTCTGGAATCACACTGTGAGTCTGTGTACACTCCTAGAATTATTCTGACTGAAGCATGTCCTTATCTAATGACGCCGCTGAAACAAGTACTTATAAACTCACCTTGCTGCCAAGTACTAGCACTCTAAGAACCCAGTCACATTCTATGCACTTGCACAATGACTCAGGAATTGAGACAAGCAGTGGTAGAGTCAAATGTGCACAATGCATGCGGTCCCCTATCCTCCTGCAGACAACTAAGTCAGTCCTGAAAAAATCCATTTAATAGTCATGCTTCTCTGGAATCACACCATGAGTCTGTGGTGTCCACTCCTAGAATTATTCTGACAGAAGCATGTCCTTATCTAATAATTCTGCTGAAACATTAGTACCTATAAACTCACCTTGCTGCCAACTACAAGCACTCTAGGAACCCAGTCATTGTCTATGCACTTGCAGAATGATTTAGGCATTGAGACAAGCAGTGGCACAGTCAAATGTGCACAGTGTATGCAGCCCCCTAACCCCCTGCAGACTACTGAGTCAGTCCTGCAAGAATCCAGGTAATAGTCATGCTTGTCTGGAATCACACTGTGAGTCTGTGTACACTCCTAGAATTATTCTGACTGAAGCATGTCCTTATCTAATGACGCCGCTGAAACAAGTACTTATAAACTCACCTTGCTGCCAACTACTAGCCCTCTAAGAACCCAGTCACAGTCTATGCGCGTGCACAATGACTCAGGCATTGAGACAAGCAGTGGTACAGTCAAATGTGCATAATGTACGCAGTCCCCTAACCCCCTGCAGACTACTGAGTCAGTCCTGCAAGAATCCAGGTAATAGTCATGCTTGTCTGGAATCACACTGTGAGTCTTTGAACACTCCTAGAATTATTCTGACTGAAGCATGTCCTTATCTATTCACACCGCTGAACAAGTACTTATAAACTCACTTTGCTGCCAACTACTAGCACTCTAAGAACCCAGTCCCAGTCTATGCACTTGCACAATGACTCAGGCATTGAGACAAGCAGTGGTTCAGTCAAATGTGCACAATGTATTCGGTCCTTTAACCTCCTGCAGACTACTAAGTCAGTCCTGCCAAAAATCCAGGTAATACTCATGGTTGTCTAGAATCACACTGTGAGTCTGTGTCCACTCCTACAATCATCCTGACAGATGTATGTACTTATCTAATCAGTCTGCTAAAACATAAGCTCTTATAAACTCATCCTGCTGTCAAGTACTAACACTCTAGGTACACAGTCACTGTCTATGTACTTGCAGAATGACTCAGGCTTTAAGACAAGCAGTGGTACATTCAAATGTGCACAATGTATGCAGTCCTCTAACCCCTTGCATACTACTGAGTCAGTCCTGCAAAAATCCAGGTAATAGTCATGCTTGTCTGGAATCGCGCTGTGAGTCTGTGTACACTTCTAGGATAATTCTGACAGAAGCAGGTCCTTATCTAATGACTCTGCTGAAACATAACTACTTACAAACTCACCTTGCTGTGAACTACTAGCACTCTAGGTATCCAGTCATTGTCTATGCAATTGCACAATAGCTCAGGCATTGATACAAGCAGTTGCACAGTCAAATGTGCACAATGTATGCGGTCCACTAACCCCCTGCAGTGCAGACTACTGAGTCCGTCCTGCAAAAATCCAGGTAATAATCATGCTTGTCAAGAATCACACGGTGAGTCCGTATCCACTCATACAATCATCCTGACAGAAGCATGTCCATATGTAATCACTCTGCTGAAACATAAGTACTTATAACTCACCTTGCTGCAAACTACTAGCACTCTAGGAACCCAGTCACTGTCTATGCACTTGCACAATGACTCAGGCTTTTAGACAAGCAGTGGTACTGTCAAATGTGCACAATGTATGTGGGCCCCTAACCCCCTGTAGACTACTGAGTCAGTCCTGCAAAAATCCAGGTAATAATCTTGCTTGTCTGGAATCACACTGTGAGTCTGTGTCCACTCCTACAATGATCCTGACAGAAGCATGTCCTTATCTAATCACTCTGCTGAAACAGAATCACTTATAAACTCACCTTTCTGCCAACTACTAGCACTCCTGGAACCCAGTCACTGTCAACGTACTTACAAAATGACTCAGTCATTGAGATAAGCAGTGGTAGAGTCAAATGTGTCCAATGTGTTTAGTCCCCTAAGTCTCTGCAGAGTACTGATTCACTCCTGCAATAATCCAGGTAATAGGTATGAAAGTTAGGAAACACACTGTGAGTCTGTGTGCACTCCTACAATCATCATGACAGAAGCATGTCTTTATCTAATCACTCTGCTGAAACATAAGCACTTACAAAGTTGTTGTGCTGTTAAGTAACAGTACTCTAGGTACTCATTCACTGTCTATACATTTGTATAACACTTATTGATTTCAATAAATATTCAATTAGTACCTGTGTACTTCAGTAAATTATTAGTGATTTCAAAAGGAAGTGTTTAATTGGTTTTTATGTAGTATGTGTTTGTTTAGTAATAGAATAGTATATGTTATAGATGTATTAAAATATTAATATATATATTTATTTTTTACAGATATTGTTCATCATTATTAAAATAAACGTATCATGGCTAGAAAAACGGAAAAGATGAAACAAGAGAAAAAGGACTATTACTGTTACTGTACCGTGTCGTGGTGGAGGAAGTCAATCAATCCAGTCCACGTTTTGCAGTGACCCGAGACTGCTGCTGCTGTGGGTGTTGGCGTTGGAGTGGCGCGGAGCTGCCGACTTATGGTGGCTGGTGGCTTGTAGTTTCCCGGTTCCCGGCTCTAATCCCTCGATCTTGATCTTGTCATTGCTGTCGCTGGTGCGATAGTAGGAGAAGGTTCTTCCCCCCTCCCCCCTCCTGGCTTGCAGTGAGGAGTTTGGCGAGCTAGAGGTGTGCCTCGACGAGATTGAGGCAGATTGAGGCAGGAGGAAGGCTGAGACCTGAAGAGAAGCGCTGGCCGAGTCGAGCCGCGTGGAGCCTCGGAGGGGCTGGGGGTGCCTCTTGGGGAAATCTGCCACAAATGAACTAGGTGTGGCCCGCTTGGCATATCGTCTTTTCCCAGCGTGGGTTTGGGGGTGCTGTTAGGAGGATCAGTCACTGGGGCATGTGCGTGAGCTGCCTGTGTTGCCTGCCTGGTTGGATTAGAGTGGGAGCCCAAACCTGTGCCGCAAGTGGTGGCTTTGAGCTGGGAAAGGAGAGTGCTACAACCTGAACTGAGCCCCCGAATAGTGGGAATAAGGAGCAGCTTCTGGCTAGGGAAAGAGAAAGAGAAAGAGGAAAGACTCCTTACATCCTGCAGGTCACTTGTGAGTTGTGACCTGCACTGACTTGACTTGCTTTGGTGACATTGGGTGAATATGAGAAGGAATCATCTTAACATCAGTAATTAGAAGGGAAAATAAAAACAAAAATGAACAAGCAGGAGGAAGAGGGGGCATAACCTGACATCTGAGATCTGATTGGAATAGACACCTCTTCGTGGTCTACTTGTTTTTAACAGTTGGATTGCTCCACTTCTCTTCGTTAAAGGGTTCGTGGAGTGGCTGCTATAGGGGAAGCCTGGAATTACTGTTAAAGGGCATCGTACGAGAACAGGATAAGCGATCAGCAGACTCTAAAAATCAGGGTATAAAGGGAGAATTATGCACTCAGGCAAAGAGAGGGTGATGGGTCCATCTACAATACATACATAGAAAATACAAATACCAAAAGCAATAAAAAGGTAAAAGCCAACTACATAGGACTAAACCAGTCACTTAAATCATCGATAGAGAGGATGTTCGAAAAATCTGTAAACATTCCAGATAAATTAGATTTTATGAAGGATCCATTAGGCGCCTTAATGACAATGCAAATAGTAGCAGAATCAATTAAATTACAAACAAACCCCAATTAAACCTACCAGTAATGAAAGAGCAGATATACAAGGCATACAAATTACTCAGCAGGAGGATGAGTGCCGGTCACAAAATAAAACGGATGAGATACTAAGCATAATATCACCTTCCAATGAAAACCAAAAGGAAGTGGACATGTCAGGTATATGTTACGACAATATAAATTAGAGAAGAATAAATGAAAGAAAACTGTCTCCAAGGCCCATGTTACCTATAGAAGTAAAGGTAGAAATTCGGAAAAGAACACAGACAACTTCTGGGAACACAATACCTAACCAACTAGTTTACCAAAATTGTGGCTTGGGGATCACTACTCAAGAAAAAGAGAACCTTGAAGGTGCAAAGCAGGACATACTAAATCAGGACATACTAAACTTGGAGGCAGTTTTATGTATCAAACTAAATGGAGGGACCAATCCGAAAATACACAATGAGTTCACAAAGGAATATCCAACTCAATTGCTCATTGAAGAACAAAGGAAAGAATTAACACAAGATATCAGGAAACTTATGGATAGTGATAAACTCAACGCACTGATGGTAGAATATGAGAAGAAGCTTCCCAAAGATATCACATAAAGAAAATACACATAGTGGTGATGACCAGTTAGCCGAACAAAAGATACAAACAACAGGAGAACTAAACAAAGGGACGATCTGGGATATTTTCTACCAAACCTCATCTTTAACATTAGAAGCCCTAACGTATCAATCAAACAAAATGGATATACAAATAGATCTTCTGAAAGTTATGGCAAATGCAGTTCCGGGGATAGAACAAAAACTTGCGCAGCCGAATGGCTTGATAGTTAGAGCTTAAAGCGATAGTGCTAAAATAAGCACAAATTGCACTTGTGCACATATCATAGACAAATTATCAACAATACCAGAAGTTTTGTATACCATAATTGAAGATACTAAAAAGAATCTACGAAAAAAAAACAACAAGAAAACAAAAAGACAAAGGAAAAGCCCTATTTGGATATGAATTCTGATAAGAAACATGTCAGCTACCCTGAAAATTTTGATGGTCTGGAACAAATAACCCCCCAAAAAATTACTGAAAATGCAAAAAATAGAAGAAGAAAGAATAACATCAGTAAACCAGCAAATATGGGACCAGAAAGATGATGAGAGGACAGGAATAGAAACATGGACTTCTCCAATGGAAAACCGAATGGTAGATCGAGAAGCTAAAGATCGAGATACCCGCAGATTTACCCTGTCAAAAGTCACAGAAAAAAATAACGTAAAGCAAGAAAAAAGGTGATACAACTAAATTCTGTAGTAAAACAATGAGTTGAAGAATTGTCAACATCCATGGACACTCATGGAATCAAACTATGGAATGAACAATCAAGGGAAGAAGAAAAGGACTCAAAAGAAAAGAGTTCACCCATTATAAAGAACAGTAACAACAAATACTATGCCATATTTGAAAAAGATCTAACAAATGAACAATCAACCTCACAAAAAAATACAGCTATTATGGCAGCAAAGTCAAAACATACGGGGAATAAACTTAAAGTGTTAGAGGAAGGGAAGAATCGGAGGACTCAGAATACAATGAAACCAACAGAAACCAGGACAAACGCAGACCATGTGCCAGTATTAAAAAAAAGTGAGCAATCAGAAGAGTCAGCAAAACCAATGATTATACCTATACCACTTTAACTTAAAAATAAGATTCCGGAAAATTAGGAGGAAAAAATGTATAACTACCCGACTGTATACAGACCACAGGTATGGGACGATGACATACCTTTTAGGGCAAATATAAAAACAACTTATCAAGAAATCCAACAAATTGTCGTAAAAGCAGAAAAACAACGGAGATTATCTCCAATTGCCGAGGGTAGCAGAAGTATATTGGAGCAAGTAGAAATGAGAAAACAATTCTCAGACTGGGATCAACTGCTCATTGAAAAAAGTGAGGGGGTAATGCAAGTTACATATAAGCCCATACAAAATAAGGAAACAGATAGGTATGAAGAACACCAAGCAAATTAAAAGGTGCAGCTGATTTTTAAACCTGAATTTGACTCAAGAGGGAACTTAGACATACTAAATACAGGGAACATTCTTTACCTGTTTAAAGCAATCCCGTCTTTAGCTAAAGTGTTGAGTAAAGACATCGACTCTATAGGATTTATAACTAATAATGATGGTTCTCGGGCATCAACATTGATTACTTTAAATTTGGTGTTAATAGCAGATCAAGTTATAAACGAAAGGGAAATATTTAACAGCTGGGGTATAGAGATTGGTAAGCCAGCACCAAAGGTGTATCCAACACCACTTATTATTGATGAAGCCCGGGCACAAAAAGAAAAGTCTATTATGCAAAGTTGCACCGTACTAAAAAATGCCCTTGGTGGATCTGCCCATATGGTAGAGGTAATATCAGTGCAAAGAAAAATAGAAAAACTGGAATAAATGAAAAATTGATTGCTCTGACAATACATGGCAATAAGGACACATGCCGGAATACAGTTACTGTTCCGATAAAGGACAAAAAAGTTTCCGAAAAACTTACGATGTGTTCATGGAATATAAATGGAGTAGGGAGCAAGATTAACAATGCACACATAAACTCTATCAATGACACATGCCAAATTTCTACTACAGGAAAAATGGGAAGCCAACCCAATTATATTACAGGGGTACAAAGGTAACTTCAAACCTGCGAATAAAATACATAAATATGGCCATCCGAGTGGGGGGCTAGCAACATTTATTTCTATTGACCAATTAGTTGATCATGAGCAATTGGACAAAATTAGCCCTAACATCCTAATAGTTAAGTTGGAATATAAAACAAATAACCATAAAAAAGCAAAGACCCTAATTTTTATTATTGTATATATACATCCTACACAAAGTAGCAGAGAAACAATATGAGCCACCCTTAATAGTTTGATGTTGGAGCAAATGTTGATTAACCCATTAGTAGACTTCCTTTTGATTGGGGGTTTAAATTTAAACTTATTAGTACCTTTTACTAGAGACGACATGACGCAGTCTCAAAATCACCAATGGGCTATCCCTCATCAGGACCTAAGAAAGGAGATAAATTACCCATGAAACAAAATCGGAACACAATTCGTAAAAGATATAGAAGCAATGGGCTTATGAATACTAAATGGGAGATTTATGTCAGACGCACCACCAGCATTCACATTCCATTCTCATAATGCGAAGACAAGGATTGACTGTACGATTGCCTCACTTAAATTCACCTCATATCAACTGAGGAAGGTCTCCTACAGCGACCATAGTCAGCAGATAATTACTACAAACTTTACGAGTAATAAACATCAAACATATCTGTCAACACAAATCTCTTTGCCGGTAATGAAGAAGAATCAACCTAAGCAAGAAGAGGACATGAAGCCATACATAAATCTTCCTTATACAATAACAAAACTGAAAAGTTTACGTAATAACTTAAGAAGACAAGCTACAAACTTTTCGGATAATGAGGAAATAATAAGTAAATTAATAAATGTAATTCAAAACATAAGGAAATTGATATGGAATAAAAGAAATCAAGCTAAACAAGTTTTTTGGTCTAAACTATTCTTTGCCAGCAACCAAATAAACTCAAGAGAATTTTGGAAAATTATTAATGGCTTAGTGCAACAAAACAAATTAGTAGTGTCATCAACATTATTGGAGGAAGAATTGGCAATATTACACGAAAAACATCTAACTTTGGATTTAAATGAGAAAATTAATATAAAGGAGGACACCGAGCCTATAAGAAATAAACCAGAGTACGACAATGATGGTCAAATTCATATATCAAAAACTTAACTAGTGAAACTAATAAAGAAACAGAAAGATGGGGCCCCAGGACCAAATGGAATTCCGTTTGCCCTCTACAAAGAAAACCCGGAAATATGTTCACAATACCTTGTAAAAGTCTTTAAAGGCATAGTACGGACAGATGAAATTCCTGAATCATGGAGAGGGTCTTTAATTTCGCCCATCTATAAAAAACGAAACTGGGCACTCCCTAAAAATTATAGGCTCATCAACTTACAAGATACAGACGCTAAACTGTTTGCAGGGATCTTGCTTACCCACCTTACAGAATGGGCATTGGAAAATAAGATATTGCCTCCGAATAAGAAAGGCTTTATTAAAGGACTCGGAACAACAACAAACATCTTAGTACTATCACTATTAATCAATAAATCAGAGCTAAACAGCCGTTGTATTTATGTTTTGTAGATTTTAGATCTGCTTTTGATTGTGTCCAAAGAAATCTCTTATGGAAGAAACTGCAGCAAAAAAATATTCCTCTTCAATTGCAAAAAATTATCCAACATCTGTACAGCAAAACATGGATCAGAGTGAGGATGGGGTATGGCCATACAATAACAAAAGAAATATCAACAACAGTAGGCCTCAAACAGGGATGTGTTTTGCCCCCCTATTTTTTAAATTTATTTCTAGCAGATTTAACGGTATGCCTAGACGAACCAAATGCACGCCCGCCGAAACTAGCTTCCTAACACATTTCTAATCTGCTATATGCAGACAACGCCATCCTTTTAAGCTAAACTAAAGTAGGATTGCAATGTCTAATAAACCGAATTGCCATATGTTCAAAAGAAAATGGAATGGTGATAAATGAGACAAAGACTAAAATCATGGTTGTCACAAAAAATGTAAGCTTAAAACATAAATATAAGTGGCATATGGAGAACACCCAAATTGAGCAAGTGGAAGTATATAGGTACTTGGGTGTCATATTCGACGAAAAGGGAAACTACCGGCCGCAAAAATTAGACATACAAACGAAGGAAAATGCATTGATGGCAGCATTTAGGATTCTGCAGAAATCACTCAGGAATCTCACTTATTGTCCCCTTTTAAAGGTTATAGTGGCAAAATTACTTCCCACACTTACATACCATAGTGAGGCATTAATTGGGAAAGATTCTGCAATAATAAATAATGCACTTTCAAAAACTTACAAATCCTCTTTTTATCTTCCCAATAACGCATCACCTGCACCAATCAGTCTGGAGTTCGGTCTCAATAATCAGCACGATGCAAGATAGGGCCAATATATTAAAACATGGAATAGAATTAAAAATTATTATGAAAACCAGCTGTCCCAATTATTATGGCATGAAAAAATAACAACGCAAAGTCACCGGCCTGGAACTACCTTAATAGGGCGCTAGAAGAGTTTGCTGTCTAGCCAATTTGGAACAACACAATAAAAACGGCATCATTCAAAAAGGTAATTAATCGAACAAAAAATCAACTGTCGATTGTACAAGATAAAGATATATTGGCAAAAAGAAAACATATATGGCCAATAGTAAATGGGTTCATAAAAAAGCAGGTACGAGTGTATTTGGAAATACCTTGGCCAGAAAAAAATAAGCAAATATTTATTAAAGCAAGATTTGGTGTGCTCCTTGGAATTCCTGCTAGAGCTGTTCATAATAATCTAGAGTTGGTAACTATTCCTCCAGAACCAATCGATTTAAACACGTATGAGTCTATTTTTATTCAATGTGTGCACCCATTTCAAGCTTTTGTTCGTATGGAGCATAAAATAGGTAACTTACCTCCTACATATTTACAAAGAGGATTAAAAGGAAGAGTTGCATATTTACCTCTGGATTTTAAGAAAAGTATTGAAACTATTGGTGTAGAGAATGTAGAAAGTGAACCTTTAGTTATTCTAGTTAATGGTATTCCGACTAAGAGTAAGAACATCTGGCAGGAATTAGTGAATGTCAGGAAAGTGCTAAAGGCAACATTATATCTTATAAAACACAATGTTTACTACAAAATGTGTTTTTGGAACAAGAAGAAATACTTGTAGGAAATGATAGTGAAGCGTCAAGTGGTCAAATTGAAAAAGTGGGCATGTCCAAAAGTGAAGAAATTTATGAACATTATAGTGTACATCCACTTCATTCAAAAGAAGTGATAGGGAGTACTATTGAATAATTCCAAATGAAGAAAGCGAAGGGGACTCCCATGAGTGTATGGGAAAAATATTTTGAAGCTTGTTTTCCACAGCTGTTCCCAACTGGAAAAGGTGGTCAATATGACGAACGATCAGTGCAGATTCCTGCATCAGAATATCAGACATCAAGATTGTATGCAGAAAAGCCAAGAGTTCGACAATGTATCCCATATATATTTCATCTTTTCTTTGCAAGTGACTTGTCTGGATTTTCATATGCAGTAAACCACATATTAAAAACAGGAGTACATCTTCAAAATGTTTCTGCAAACGAATTTATGGATAAAGTACATCAGAGAGACAATCATTTAGAATCTCAACTGATTAATTTGATGGCATGTCAGCATGGTACTAAAGAGTATTGGTATCATTGTCATGGAGAACATAAATGCATGGTAAGGAACTTAGGAACTCCTACATAGTTTGTTACCCTAAGCTGTGCTGAATACGCTTGGGATGATTTGCTTGAATTTTATTCAAATATAAAAAATATTGAATACAAGACACCTGGAAAATTGTGCTCTTTGGATCCTGTAAATATATGCAGATATTTCAATTGTAGGTTTGAAGCTATTATGTCTTTTATCTGCAATAAAAAGAATCCTCCTCTTGGAGAAGTTTTTTATTTCTTTTGGAGAAAGGAGCATCAAGCTAGAGGTGCTCCTCATATACATATGCTCTTATGGATTAAGGATGCACCCAAATTTGGAAGTGATTCAGATGAAACTGTTTTATCTTTTATTGAAGATTATGTTACATGTGCTATATCAAAAAGAACACATGAAAACACCTTAAGGTAACAAGTGTTACATTTCCAAAGTCATTGATGTGGCAAATACTGTCGACGGAAGTACAAGTCCAAGGAAAAGTTTTATACCAAATGTCGTTTTGGATTTCCACGTCCAGTAATATATCCAAAGGAAAAGTAAACAGTTTTATGTCTGCTGTGAGACATACCATCACTAGAAAATCTCCCAAAAATACATACAATTTAAGAAGGAGTGAATAATCAAAGTACATCAATGATTATAATCCAGTTATTCTCTCAATGTGGAATGCTAATATGGATAGCCAATATGTTGCGGATAATTCCATTGCTGTTTAAGCAGTTATCTGCAGAAAAAACTGACTCACATTTTTCATGTGTTGTAACTACTCCAACTGGATTGGCAGCACACAACATTTAAAGGAATTACATTACATTGTTTACTAATGTTACCTGTAGAGCATGAAAAACAATTGGAATATTACAAACTATCAGGAGAAGCTTGTTATGAAGTTTCAAGAGTGCTAAAGAAAATTAAACTTCTGATTATTGATGAGGTGAGCATGGTCTCAATATTAATGCTTGCCTTTGTGCATTTAAGAATGGAGCAAATTCTAAAAACAGAATACGATGTCTTATTTGGAAAAAAACATGTGATAGTTGTTGGTGATCTACTGCAACTCACTCCCGTAAAAGGGCAACCAGTATTTAAAATGTTTGTGCATGAAGACACCAGAAAGTCTTTGGGAAGTGTTGGAAACGTTAACATTTGGTAATATTTTGAATACAAAGAACTCATTAAAAAGATGTGACAGGAAAATGATGTTGATTACAGAACTATTCTGCAAGATATTGACAGAACATGGCAAACAAGCTTTGCAAAGTGGTCAACTTACAAACTTGTTTCCAAATGAAAATATAGATCCTAAAAAAATACACAACAAGATTGCAGAAAATTAATCTATAATCTGCTTAGTGCCAACACTGCACGAGTTTTCTACATTCAATGAAGAACTTTTAAAGCTGGAAAATAGAGCATGAAGGAATCACTATTATTTTGACGGAAAAATTTAAAACAACATTGGATTCTTTCGAAAAATCTATATCTAAATCTGATCGTTTAGAAAAGAATTTATATTTATGAGTAAATTGTCGGGAAATTTTACGGGGTAATTTGGATATGGAAAAAGCTTTAGTAAATAGAGCAATGGGTAAAGTTGTTGATTTTGTTAATTATCAAGATAGAGATGGAATTGAATTTTAGAAAAACAAATTTGATCACATTGAAGAAGTAACACAAATTGATCATTGTTCGGTTCATTTTTTGCTTGTTAAAGATTTGTATGTTCGTAGAAAATTGTTTCCTCTTTCTCAGGCATATGCAGTCACTATTCAAAAATCTCAAGGTTTAAGTGTAGACAGTTTTTTTAAAAAAGTACAGTATTTAAAGATGGTATGGCATATGTTGCTTTTTCCAGAGTCAGAACTTTATCTGGATTGCATTTGATTGATTTTGATGAGAGAAAGATTAGTGCAGATGCAAATTGTGTAAGAGAGTATAATCGATTAGGAAGATTGTATGCTCCCAATTTAGGTGAATATCCTGTATATGAAAAGCGTGTAGCAGGTCAAAAAAGAAGATATGACAATGTCTGTAGTGAGGTTAAAGAGAAGAAAAAAATCAAGATAATGTTGAGATACCAAGCGAAAAGAAAAAGGACACTATTGAACAGATTGTTGAATATCAGTTAGAAAATAGTTCAGGTATCAACTTCTATGCTAATGTAGTGGTAAATGTTTTACTTTTTCTAGAATGTCTACAACAGCAAATTATTGAGAATCAAGACAAAAGGTTTTGTTCCTTGTGGCATTGTATTTAGGAAAAAAGGTGGGAACCGATAAAAGTAAAATGCAAAGTGTTTCTGATATTCGGAATTTTCTGGATATATACTCTGGTTCTATACAATTTACACAGAATGTCCAACAAGATGCTCAGGAATTTTCCAATGTATATGCTTGCAGTATTGGAAAATGAAGGAATAGAATTGAAAATCTTTTTGGACTTTGTTATGAAGGGAAACATGAATGTGAAACTTGTACGTTAACTTCTACCACTAACATAGCCACTGAAAGATTCATATATTTGACAGTACACAACTGTAAAACAGTGTCTTTCAACAAACTAGTTAAAGCAGCAAATCAAAACATTGAGTGTAGCCAATGCAAATCAGAAATGTTATCAACCTTATTTATACAAAGATTTTGACAATATATCATTTTAATGATGCAACGTTGTACAGCTGATGGAAGAAAATTGGAAAGTTTAATTAAAAATGTTGTAGCAAGTCAAGTATCAATATCAGGAATACCTTTGGTAGCAGTAGAAATTGTTTTCCATGATGGTCCTTCTACAACATCTGGACATTACACTGTCTATTTAAAATGCAATAAAGGATGGACATATTGTAGTGATGCTCACTTGGTTTTTAGACATCGTTTGCCGTACAAATTACCAAATTCCTACCTAATATTTTTAAAGCCAAAGTTCTAAAAACATAATTCAGCCTATTGGGAATATGTAAAAAATGTATAAATACGATTACTATTGGACAATTTCAGTATAAAGGATTTCAGGAATATCATTTAGTCTAGAGGAAAGATATTTATATCAATTAAGCACTTTGTCTTGGATATTCTTACAGCATATATTTGAAAGAACATCATTTCGAGTATATGGAAATTATAAAGAATTGTTGATCGAATTATTGTTTCGGTTCTTTCATATTGTTGTAACAAAATTCTCTTAGAAAGAAGCATTTTATATATGTGTGATTTGTATTATATGGTACGATACTGAGGATGTTGTTTTTATGGAATGTGCAGAGATAGTTTACTATATTGAAAATATTTTTGACACAGATTTGGGTTTTTTAAAACAATCTTATTGATTGTTTTTTTTTTGCCCGCTGTTATGTGATGAATAACATTGAAATCACTATTTATAGTGAAATTCAATATATTCCGAGAACAGCAAAAAAGGCAAACTAAATTTTTTATATTGTGCTTAAATTATGTTGAGTTTATACAATTATAATATTATACATTATAACTGTATTTATTCTTCTCTTTTACAGATCATAATTCTAAAGTTTGAAATAAAAAAAAAATTAATTATAAAAAACAACTGCAAAAAATGTTTAGAATATTTTCATATCCACTACTGTAAAGGTAAGATTAATTAATCCAAACACTATCCATGTACTACTACATTCAGCTGTGCAGTATCTATGTAAACCTCTAACCAGCTACTTAGTAAGTTAGTACCCATGCAGCCTAGTAATTCTCCTGTCTGTCCCATGTACCTTTCCAATCACCCATCCAGCGCTTTATTTTACCGATTCGGTAAATTTACCGAATCGGTAAATTTACCGATTCTATAAAATACAAATCTGTAATTTGACAGATTCGGTAAATTCCAGATGTAGGTTGCACTGTTTACAGTGCTACAGGCCTTCAGAATTCAGTATTTTTCCACCCAATCCAATTGGGTGGTAAAATACCGAATTCAGGTGTACATGCACATCTGTGCATGTACAACTGTGCCATGTGACACACAGACATGCCCTTAGGGCATGTTTGTGTGCCACATAGCACACAAGCCTGTACTTGGGGTGCTAGAGGGTGTCAAAGTGACACCCCCTGCACCCTTGAAGGATTCGGTATTTACCGATTCGGTAAATACCGAATCGGTATTTCCCATTGATTCCTATGGGCTTCAAGGCCCATAGGAATCAATGGGCTATACCGATTCGGTATTTACCGAATC
The DNA here is from genome assembly GCF_964263255.1 of Lissotriton vulgaris. Lineage (NCBI taxonomy): Eukaryota > Metazoa > Chordata > Amphibia > Caudata > Salamandridae > Lissotriton > Lissotriton vulgaris. The sequence goes on along the minus strand of NC_141691.1, from coordinate 1,507,913,174 downwards.
GGTAAATACCGAATCATAGAGATTCGGTAATTCTCAAATTAGAATTACCTACATCTGCCCCCTTCCGATTTACCGACTCTTAAATACCGAATCGGTATGATTCGGTATTTAAGAGTCAGTAATTCGGAATTACCTACATCTGGCCCCAAATCTGTAAATAAATGCCTCCTATATAGGAAAAGGCATTTATCGGTCGGTAACAGCCAAATTCAGCCGTTACAGACGGGTAAATGCCTACCTACATCGCGTTCCAAATCATACCACTTCAATATTTAAAAGTAGGTAAATAGGATGTATGTAATTTGTCTTTTGAAATTACCGAATCTGTAGAATTCAGTCATTTTATCAAATCAGTATTTACCGATTCGGTAATTGCCATTGATTCCTATGGGCCTTAAGGCTGTATAGTATTTGGTGGTAACTAACGAATATTTAAGGGCCTCTGGCACTGTTTTAAAAACAAAGAAGTGTAAACAAAAGTGAACGCAAAAGGGAAGAGGTGTGAGAAACAGAGAGAAGGGAGTGCACTGGTGGAAGTGCAGTGCCAATAAATGAAGGTTTACTAACAGGTAAGAAATGGATAACAGAGTGAAGGAAGGAGAATAAGATCAAACCTAACAAAATAAAGAAAGAGAGATACTGACAGAGGTAAAGAGGAGGAGTGGTAGAAAGAGAGAGCAACGAAGATTAACTGTAAGGGAGACACATGTAGAGAGAGAGGGAGCAAGGGACTGAAAAAGAGTGAGGCAGTTATTCTGTCACAATAAGAGAGTGATAACAAACTTATTTTTGATTCTCATACTTACCTTATAAATAATGAAAACTTAGACACTAATGCGAAAAAAGTTTTTTATTTCTTATACTTACCTTCTAAGATATAAAAAAAACTTAAAGAAATGATTAAAAAAAAATATAATATCTGTAAAACACAAGAAACAAATAAATTATAATGCATACAATGTATATTTCACAATACAAGAGAGAAGGAAGGAGATTAAGAGACAAGAAAGATAGATGGCACATGCAGAGGGACACATGCCACAGGTAGAGAGTAAGATGGTGCATGCAAAGAGTGAGATAGACACATGCCACAGGTAGAGGGTGAGATGTTGCAAGCAAAGGGTAAGATGACACACACACATGCATATATTGTGCAAACAGAGCGTAACATGGCACATACACAGAGAAACATGGAACAAGCAAAGTAAGACATAGCACAGTCAAAAGAGACATGGCGAATGAGCGTGAGACAAGGGGAGTAAGGACACAGAGGGAGTGGAGTAAAGAGTGAGAGAAGGGGACTGAATAAGGGAGCAAAGAAAAACAAGTGATGGAGTGTGTGTGAGTTAAAGAGATTGAGTGTAAGGGAAGGGCAGTGAGACAGTGAAGGGACAGAGGAAGTAAGGCTAACAGAGAAACAGTGAATAAAGAGAGTTGAGGATGTCAGAGTTCAAAGGGAGTGACAAAAGGAGCATGTGAAGTGAACTAAGGTGAGTGAGGGAATGTTAATGAGTAAGGAAGCAAAAGAAGGAAAGAGAGGTAAAGGGGAGTAAATCAGATGAACTGAGAAAAGGTAAGTGAGGGAAACAAGAAAGGAGAAGGGGAGTGAAGGATAGGAATAAACGATACTGACGGAAGCAGCCTAACGAAACAAGGGGAGGTGAATGAGAAAAGGACAGTGAAGTTGAAGAAAGACAAATGATAGAGGGTGGATAAAGTCGAGTGAGCGTGAAACAATGGGACTGAGTGATTGACTACACACAGGGAGTGAAGGAAGGAGTGATAGAAGGAGACTCAGTGAGGGATCAAAGAACAGAAAATGAGGTAGTGTTGGAGAGGGAAAAGGAGTGACAGAATGAGTTGATGAAGAGAGTCACGCTAAGAGACAGGGAGCGATGGAAGGATAGACAGAAAGAGAAATAAAAAAGTTTTTGGGGTCAGTCGTACTTACCTTATGAATGAAATATCTTTGGAAACGAAAAAAAAAATCAGTTATAATACTTTATTCACAATACAAGAGACAAAACAGGAGAAAAAGGAAAGAGGAGTTAGGGGAGGAAAATGAGGGAGAGGGAAGGGGGAATTAGTGCAGGTGCGTTAACAACAATGAGTCTAAGACAGAGGGAGTGACAGAAGAGTACAGAGAAAGTAAGAGGACACAGGGAGTTTTATGAAGGTGTGTTTGAAGTGCAGTTAGGTGAGTGACAGAAGGGGAATTAGTGAGTGAGAAAAGGAAGGAAAGAGAGGTGAAGGGGAGTGAAACAGAGGGACTAACATAACATGAGTGGGTGAGAAGACTAAGAAGAAGGGGAGTGAAGTATAGGCAATGAGGATAAGTATGGGAAGCAAAATAAAGGGACAGGAGTGACATAGGGTAAAAGAATAACAGTAAGTTTGACGAAACAGAGGTGATAGAGGATGAATAAAGGTGAATGAGCATGAGACAAGAAGAGTAAAAGAGTGAGGAAATAGAGGGACTGAAGGAAAGAGTGAGAGAAGGGGACTGAGTGAAGGAGCAAAAAAAAGTCAGTGACAAAATGTGGATGAGTTAAAGGGAGTGAACATAAGAGAAAGGGAGTGAGAAACTGAAGTGATGAAAGCAGTGAGGTTGAGAGAGAGGTAGTAAGGGAAGGATAGAGAGAAACAGAAATAAAAAAGTAATGAAAATGTATTTTTTTATTAATCATACTTACCTTATAAATGTAATATCTGTAGAAGAGAGTAAATAAATCAGTTATAATATATATTTCACAATACAAAATGTAAATTAACTTGTACAACATGTTATATGGTTTATTTTTGCTGTTCTCAGAATATATTGATTTTCACTAAAAACAGAGAGTTCAATACTATTCATCATATCACAGGGGGCAAAAAAACACAATCAAAATGATTGTGTTTAAAAAAAACATAAAACTTAGAAAAAACATATCTTAAATGTTTTCTTCCAAACAGCAATTTCTAAGATACAGTATCTCATTATTATACTCTCAAACTAAAGTGATATAGAAACATATATTAACCACATTTACCTGAAATACGTATTCTTCATTAACATACCTTTCCACATGGCCAAATGGTATACAGAAAGTCCTCTTTTTGGAAATTACTTAATAGTAGTTTTAAACTTCCATTTACCCGACTTTCGGAATGAAAAGTCCTACATCTATTTCATCATGTTACAATAATTATATTTACACCTCTGACTTACTCTTGATAAACATTTCCTATGATACTGATATCACTCACTATGTGATACACTTATACTACCTCTGTGACAACTACCAGTTTACTAATTATCTTGATCACTTTCACTCACAAACTAATTTTGAACAACACACTTACTTTTATTAACTGCTCCAATCTTCATTGTCCAATTACTTTCACAAAAATTTGGGTTCTAAAAACACTAGGTAAGAATGTGTTAAGTCAAAAGGCAAACGTTGTTTGAAAATCAATTGAGTATCATTACAAACTGATGTAAAAACATATATTATCAACATTTACCCCAGAAACTCATTTTTCATTGATGTACTTTCCCACATGGCCAAACAGTACGTAAAAATTCCTTGTTTTGGAAAATACTTAATAATACTCTTGACCGTCCATTTCCCAACCTTCTGTATGAAAAGCTGCAACGTCTTTTGTAACACCTTACAATATTTATATCTCCACCCAAGGATGTGTATCATGTCCATAAAACCTTAAACAACCAGTAAACTATCAGAATCTGAACATCATATAGTATCCTGATGACTAACTTTTATTATTTGCTCCAATCTTTCTAGACCAATTACTTTTCCTAAAATGTAGGTTGTAAAAACACTAGGTAAGAATTTTTTAAGTCAAAAGGCAAAAGTTATTTGAAAGTCAAAACAGTATCATTACAATAAGTCCAACTGTTTTGACATTTTAAATAAGCTGTATAATGTCCAGATGTTGTTGAAGGACCATCATGGAAAATAATTGCTACTGTTACAAAGGTTCTTCCTGAAATTGATAATTGAGAAGCGACAACATTTTTAATTAAAGTTGTCAATTTAGTTCCATTAGGTCTACATCGTTGGAACATTAAAATTATGTACTGTCCATAACTTTGTATAAATAATGTTGATAGCATTGCACAGTTACATTGGGTACAAACCATGTTTTGATCAGCTGCTCTAACTAGATTATTAAAAGACACTTATTTGCAGTCTGGTAAAGTCAAATATATAAATCTTTCGGTATCTACTGTTGTACTACTTGAAAAGGAACAATTATTGCAGACATGTTGCCATTTATAAGAAAGGCCAAAAAGATTTTCAACATCTACATTTCCTCTTGCAATAAAACAAGCATGTACATTAGAAATTCCTGACAATCTTGCTGAATATCCTGAGAAAATTGAGTTATACCAGAACATATGTCTAAATCATTTCGAATATCAGAAACACTTTGTATATTTGTTCTATCACTGCTACATTTCTCAAACACAGTTTTCAACAAACAACAAAAACTTTGATCCCGATTTTCAACAATCTGTTCTTGCAAACATTGGAGAAAAAAAACAACATTAACTACTACATTAGCATAGCAGTTCACACCAGAACTGTTCTCAAACTGAAATCCAACAATATCTTCAACAGAATCCTCTTTGTTTCTGCTTACAATTACTGGTTCATATAGTTTTCTTTTTTTTGCTACAGCCTTGCTACAATTGTTCTCATTTCTTCTTTTTCAGCCTACTACACGCTTTTCAAACAGAGGATATTGAGGTAAATTTGGAGCATACTCTCTTCTTAACCAATTATATTCCTTTACACAATTTAGATCTGCACTAATCTTTATCTCATCAAAATCAATCAAGTACAATCCAGATAAAGTTCTGACTCGAGATAAAGCAACTTATGCCATAGCCTCCTTGAAGACAGAACTTCCAATATTCATCAAAGCACTATATACACTCAAACCTTGAGATTTATGAATAGTTACTGCATATGACAAAGAAACAGGAAACTGTTTTCGGCGGACATATACATCTTTCACAAGCAAAAATCGAACAGAACAACGACTAAACTGTTGTACTTCTTCAATTCCATCAAATTTAATTTTCAAAAATTCAATTCCATCTCTATTTCGTTATTTCACAAAATCAACAACATGACCCATTGCTCCATTTACTAAACCTCTTTCCACATTTAAATTCCGTCTTAAAATTATATGACAATTTAAACATACATATAGAGTCTTTTCAAAACCAGCAGTTTTAGAAATTGTCTTCTCTAAAGAATCCAACTTTGATTTCAACTTTTCTGACAAAATAATAGTAACTCCTTCGTGCTCTATTTTATCAATAGCTTCCAGTTTCACAATCTCTTGATGTTCTAACTCTAAAATTTTGTTGTTGAAGACTGAACATTCTCGAAGAGTTGGCATCAAGCATATTACAGTTTTGTTTTCAGCAACTTCCTGATAAATAAACTGTGGGAGAATATTTTCCTTTGGAAACAAATTTGAAATTTATCGTGACTGTAAAGCTTCTTTGCCATGTTCAGTTACTTTTCCAATTCTTACATCTTGTAGAATATTTTTATAATCTTCATCCTTTGCCTGTTGCATGTTTTGAAGCAGTTCTGCATATTTAAAATATAACCAGATATTCACATTTCCAATGCTTCCTAAGCACTTTCTTGTATCTTCATGCGTAAGCATCTTAAACACTGGTTGTCCTTTCACTGGAGCTAGCTGCAGTAGATCTCCAAAGACAATGATGTGTTTGCCTCCAAATAACACATCATACTCTGTTTTAAGAATGTGTTGCATTCTTAAATGCACAAAAGCAAGCATCACATTTGAAACTATGCTTACCTTATCAATGATAAGAAGTTTTGTTTTCTTCAGGACTCTACCAACTTCACAACAAGCTTCTCCAGATAGCTTGTGGTATTGTAATTTATTATCATGCGCTACTGGCAGCATCAATAAACAATGTAAAGTAATCCCTTTAATGTTATGTGCTGCCAACCTAGTTGGAGCAGTAACAACACAAGACAGTGATGACTCTCTTCTTTTCTGTAGATAAGTTGCAATTGATTTAATCAGAAAACTTTTCCCAGTTCCGGCTTTTCCACTTACATACAGTCGGACAGGTTCAAATGACGTACATGAGCACTCTTTTTTATCATGACGAAAACCATGCTCAACCTGTTCTTTGACTTAATCATATATTTTTTCTGCTCCACGTTTAGTTGATTTTCCAAATCTTCTAAATTAACTACATCCTCCTGAACTTGTTCCATGGCTCTTTCCACCTCTTCCATGGCAGTGGCAGCTTCATTTTGGATAAGTGGTCCTCCTAGTGGATCCTGAAAAATGTCCTTTTCTTTGTTTCACCAGACATCCTTAATATCCAATTATAGCATATACTCCTTTATTGATATCTTCTGTCATATTCTTCTTAAAAGTATAGTTTTGCAGTACTTCATAGAGACAAACGTTCTCAAGATGACTACTTCTGTTTGGATAATATGTATCCAACATGTTTGTCTTCAAAATATCTGTACTGTTTGTTTGAAACTTCGCCAAATACTCAATTTCTTGTGCAGACTTCAAAACTCGGTTTCGTGTTTCAGCAAGACCTAGACTCACCCAAATGATGGATCTCCATTTGGTATACAGACTTGCTGATGATAACCGATCTGAACATTCATAGGCTCCAATTTCTCGATGCGACAACATCTTCAGACTGTAACTGTATAATTTCTTACTTAGGCACTTTTCATGCAAAATATCCTCCCACATTTCCTTCAGTTCCGTCTTTTCTGATTTTGTGATGTAAGACGTTACATATCGAGCCACAGCAATAGAGTTGTCAGCAACATATTGAATATACATGTTAGCATTCCACATGGACAAAATGACTGGGTTGTAGTCATTTATGTATTTGGACTCTTCATTTATTTTCAAGTTGTACGTATTTTTCTGTGATTTTCCTGTCACAGTATGTCGCAGTGAAGACATAAAACTGTTAACTCTTCCTTTAGATATGACTGGTCGTGGAAATCCAAAACGACATTTTGTGTAGAACTTCTCCTTGGATTTGAACTTTCGACGACAGTACTTTCCACAGCAATGGATTTGAAAGCGTAAGACTTGATGTTGTAAATTGTCTTCTTCGGTACTTTTCGGAACAACACATGTGGAATACTGTTCAATGAAACTCATCACTGTGTCATCCGAATCTGTTCCAAATTTGGGAGATTTGATCCATAGCAGCATATGTATGTGAGGAACACCTCTTGCTTGATACTCCTTTCTCCAAAAGAAATCCAAAACCTCTCCAAGTGGAGGATTTTTTTTTGTTTGTGATGAAAGACATCATAGCTTCTAATCGTTGATTAAAAAACCTACAAACATCAACTGGATCCAAAGAGCACAATTCTCCGGGTGCCTTGAATTCTATATTTTCTATGTTTCCATTTGCCTCTCGAAGAAATTCAAGTAAGTCTTCCCAGACATACTCCGCACAGCTAAGAGTGAGGAACCATGTAGGAGTTCCTAAGTTTCTTAGCATACATTTCAATTCCCCATGACGACGGTACCAATACTAATTCGTACCACGCTGACATGCCATCAGATTGATTAGGTGAGATTCCAAAATACTGTCTTTTACTTGGACTTTATCCATAAAGTCTCTTGCCGAAACATTTTGAAGATGTACTCCAGATTTCAGTATATGGTTCACAGCATAAGATAGTCCAGAGAAGTCACTCTCAAACAGAAGATGAAACAAATATGGAATGCATTGACCAAATCTTGGATCTTCTGCACATAATCTTAAAGTCCGGTATTCTGACACAGGAATTTGAACAGGTCGCTCATCATATCTTCTACCTTGACCTGTTGGAAACAATTGAGGGAAACAATGAGCTTCCAAGCTTTCTTCCCATACACTTATGGGACTTCCTTTGGCTTCTTTCATTTGGTCCAACTCAATAGCATTCCCCATTACTTCTTTGGAATGCAGAGGATGAACACTATAATGCTGATAAATCTGTTCACTTCTAGAAACATCTACTTTTTCAATCTGTCCAGCTGATGAAGCACTGTCCTCTTCTACAGTTGTTTCCTTTTCTCGTACATATACATTTTTGAAGTACTGATTGCTTTTTACTAAATACAACGTTGCTTTTTTGACTTTCCTAACATCCACTAATTCTTGCCAGATTTTCTTACTCTTTGTAGGAACACCATTAACTAGAATAACCAGAGGTTCCTCTTCCACTTTTTCTACGCCAATGGTGTCAATATTTTTCTTTAAATCTAAAGGCAAATAAACAACTCTTCCCTTTAATCCTCTCTGTAAATCTGAAGGAGGCAATTTCCCTGTCTTAGTCTCCATGCGAACAATAGCCTGAAAACGATGCACACATTGAATCACAATACACTCATAGGTTTTTAAACCCATCAATTCAGACGGAATCTTTACCAACTCAAGATTATTATGTACAGCTCTAGGCATTCTGTTTACATTTAATTTATTATAACAATATTTACAAATACGTAGATCCGAACCCAAATCAAAACAATTCTCAACCAACAAATAGGTTGCAAAATCCTTCCATTCATTATTATTTTCCATTTCACTTTTAACATATAAATCAACTAACCGAGACTGATTCTTATGATGAGTTCGTCGACAACACACACAAGAACAATTTGGCCTTTCACTTGAAATGACCTTAAACTTTGTAGTTTCATGATCAAAATTTTGAGTACTTACAATCTGTATATTCTCTTCCACATTACTTTCTATTACTGTATCATTTTCGGCAGTTTCCTCTTTTTCACCAAAGTAACAAAACTCTATTTCTTCACAAATCTTCTTCACATCAAATTCAGATCCATGCAAAAGAGCACTGTTTAACTGTTTTAACTTAAGTGCTGGACTTTTTGCATAAATCAACCTTCTCACTATTTTCCTCACTTTAGTTTGATGCACGGCTATCATCCTAAAATGGTGAAAAGTACTTTTCTTGAAAGACAAGCCAGTAAATGACCATGCAAACCTGTTTTTTCCCTCACTCTGCAAGGATCTAAGTCTTGCAATATCTTAAACTTTTGTTTTAGACTTTTCTCACTATATGTACGTAAAAAATTGCAAAACAAATTAATAGAATCCTGTCGCACACTACAAATATTACTACAATTCCAAGTATACACCGGAGCCTTAGGACGTCTCCCTAAAACTTCATCAGCTAACACCTCATCTGCATTTCTAGGCACCATTTTTTCTTTTTCAACTGGACAACCGTCCTTCACCTCATATGCTAGACCACTGGTGTCAACTGCATGCACAAAAACATTATCTTGAAAGTAACTCTCTTCATTAAAAGATGGCTCACAACTTGAACTATGCTTCCATTCTCCAGAAAAAACATCACAAAAATTAATCTGATTAATTACTCTTTTCCACTTAAATTTTGATTTCAAATCATTGATTGCCTTATCTAGTGTACGAACTCTATTGATTACTAAAATATACAGCTTTCTCTTCACTTCAAAAGCCTGATCAACAAACTTTTCTAATCTTTTCTTTTTCTTGTAAGAAGCCGTTTTCCTATCATTTTTCTTAAGATTTTTTAATAAATTCAAAACTACTCTGTTACGAAACATTCGTCTACGAATGTCAAAAAACTGATTTGTCCTACGATTACCAGACACACTATGATCTCCTCGTACCATTATACCATTTTTTGTTGACCTCTGCTTTTTCTTTCTAGTAACACTTTGTTTTTTTTCGTAGAAACACTTTCTTGACTTTTTCTGCTTTTTAACAATTTCCTTAAAAAATCCTTGGTTTGCTTACCAGGAGCATTTATTCTTTTCTCTGAAGATTGTCCTTTGCACAAATCTTCTAATTGAGTCCTCTTGGTCGATAAAGCTTTCTTATAAACTCTTTTTTGGTGGTCTTTCGTAGGCATGATCTATTATGACTCTGTAGATATTTACAATCTGTTGAAAAGAAAAATGTAACATATTATAGACCACTACGAACATAGCACATAGCAATTACATTAACTAAACATTATAAACACTAGTTCACATCTCTCTTTGTGTGTCTCTTATCACTCTCTGCCTGCACAATCTCCCTCTTTGCATGCCTCATCTTACGCTCTCCTTCCACCATCTCTCTGTTTGTATGTGTGTGTCATCTCAATCTCTGCCTACACCATCTTTCTGTTTGTGTGTATGTGTCATCTCACTCTCTGTGCCTAGAACGATTTACCATGCTAAAAGGTTTTTGCTGAAATGACTAGCGTTAAGATTTTTGACAAGCATCACACTGAGTGTATATATGAATTAAGGAATTATATTTTCATCTTTTTCCGTAATGTTAGCTGTGTGTGCTTACAGTTTGTATCTTTTACCTTATAGGGTAGACTTCTTTTTAAAGTATTTCTCATGCTTGAATTCAATGCTGGTATTGAGATAGTGCTAATGGTTTCATTGGGCTTGTAAATATGCTCCTTTTTTACAAGCGCTTCGCGCTACCTTTAACATGGATGAAAGCAGTAAATGTAGGCACAGGGCTAGGAATAGCAGATAGAAAACAATATGAAATGCTGTGAGAGATGCGTAAACGATTGTACTAATGGCATCTATTGAGATGCCATATACAAAAAGAGGGGCATATTTAGAAGCCCCTTACGTAATGTTTAACATGGATGCAAGCAGAAAATGCATCAAGAGTAATAAAATTGGCATTACACTATCTCTATACCAACATTAATGTTAAACATTGCGCAAGGGGCTTGTAAATATGCCAATGAAACCATTACACTATCTCTGTACCAGCATTAATGTTAAACATTGCGCATGGGGCTTGTAAATATGCCAATGAAACCATTACACTATCTCTATACCAGGATTAATGTCAAACATTGCGCAAGGAGCTTGTAAATGTGCCAATGAAACCATTACACTATCTCTATACCAGCATTAATGTCAAACATTCCGCAAGGGGCTTGTAAATATGCCAATGAAACCATTACATTACTTCTATACCAGCATAAATGTCAAACATTGCGCAAGGGGTTGTAAATATGTCAATGAAACCATTACACTATCTCTATACCAGCATTATTGTAAAACATTGCGCAAGGGGCTTGTAAATATGCCAATGAAACCATTACACTATCTCTATACCAGCATTAATTTCAAACATTGCGCAAGGGGCTTTTAAATATGCCAATGAAACCATTAAACTACCTCTATACCAGCATTAATGTCAAACATTGCTCAAGGGGCTTGCAAATATGCCAATGAAACCATTACACTATCTCTATACGAGCATTAATGTCAAACATTGCGCAAAGGGCTTGTAATCATGCCAATGAAACCATTACACTATTTCTATACCAGCATTAATGTCAAACATTGCGCAAGGGGCTTGTAAATATGCCAATGAAACCATTACACTACCTCTATAACAGCATAAATGTCAAACATTGCGCAAGGGGCTTGTAAATATGTCAATGAAACCATTACACTATCTCTATACCAGCATTAATGTCAAACATTGCGCAAGGGGCTTGCAAATATGCCAATGAAAAAATTACACTATCTCTATACCGGCATTAATGTAAAACATTGAGCAAGGGGCTTGCAAATATGCCCATGAAACCATTACACTACCTCTATACCAGCATAAATGTCAAACATTGCGCAAGGGGCTTGTGAATATGCCAATGAAACCATTACACTACCTCAATACCAGCATAAATTTCAAACATTGCGCAAGGGGCTTGTAAATATGCCAATGAAACCATTACACTATCTCTATACCAGCATTAATGTCAAACATTGCTCAAGGGGCTTGTAAATATGCCAATGAAACCATTACACTATCTCTATACCAGCATTAATGTCAAACATTGCGCAAAGGGCTTGTAAATATGCCAATGAAACCATTACACTATCTCTATACCAGCATTAATGTAAAACATTGCGCAAGGGGCTTGTAAATATGTCAATGAAACCATTACACTTGAAAGATCCACTTCTCTCCTGAGGCACAGCCCGGAGCACCTTTTTTTAAGCATTTGAGATTCACAATACTTTGTTGTTATTTTAAACTCACCTTAGTCCTTCTTGGCACTGCTCAGGACACAAAGCCTAATCCTATCTCACCGCGCAGCGGACTTAGCGCTGCTGCAGACTTGACCAAAACAAACACTTTGTGCCGCCATTGCCGGCAACCCGCGTGGCCATGCCCACTTCGAGGCCACACCCCCCCTTGACAGTATAAAGACGCTGACTACGAGCGCCCTCTGTCAGATCCACTTCTCTCCTGAGACACAGCCGGGAGCACCTTTTTTCAAACATTTGAGAGTCACAATACTTTGTTGTTATTTTAAACTCACCTTAGTCCTTCTTGGCACTGCTCAGGACACAAAGCCTAATCCTATCTCACCGCGCAGCGGACTTAGCGCTGCCTCAGACTTGACCAAAACAAACACTTCCTGCCGCCATTGCTGGGGACCCACGTGGCCATGCCCACTTCGAGGCCACGCCCCCCTTGACAGTATAAAGACGCTGACTACGAGCGCCCTCTGTCAGATCCACTTCTCTCCTGAGGCACAGCCGGGAGCACCTTTTTTAAGCATTTGAGAGTCACAATACTTTGTTGTTATTTTAAATTCACCTTAGTCCTTCTTGGCACTGCTCAGGACACAAAGCCTAATCCTATCTCACCGCGCAGCGGACTTAGCGCTGCAGCGGACTTGACCAAAACAAACACTTTGTGCCGCCATTTCCGGCGACTCGCGTGGCCACGCCCACTTCGAGGCCACGCCCCCCCTTGACAGTATAAAGACGCTGACTAAGAGCGCCCCCTGTCAGATCCACTTCTCTCCTGAGGCACAGCCGGGAGCACCTTTTTTAAGCATTTGAGAGTCACAATACTTTGTTGTTATTTTAAAGTCACCTTAGTCCTTCTTGGCACTGCTCAGGACACAAAGCCTAATCCTATCTCACCGCGCAGCGGACTTAGCGCTGCCACGGACTTGACCAAAACAAACACTTCGTGCCGCCATTGCTGGGGACCCACGTGGCCACGCCCACTTCGAGGCTACTCCCCCCCCTTGACAGTATAAAGACGCTGACTACGAGCGCCCTCATTCAGATCCTCTTCCCTCCTGAGGCACAGCCGGGAGCACCTTTTTTTAAGCATTTGAGAGTCACAATACTTTGTTGTTATTTTAAACTCACCTTAGTCCTTCTTGGTACTGCTCAGGACACTAAGCCTAATCCCAACTCACCGCGCAGCTGACTTAGCACTGCCGCGGACTTGACCAAAACAAACACTTTGTGCCGCCATTGCCGGCAACCCGCGTGGCCATACCCACTTCGAGGCCACGCCCCCTCCCTCGCCCCCCTCTTCATAATATGTGTATCCACCGGACGCGCAGCGGACGAGCGCAGCGGGCGCGCCGTTTGCGCGCCAAAGGCGCGCATAAGGCAAGCCCGTCTGCGCCCGTCCGTGCCTGGACCCAGCCTAGGGCCACCCCCCTGCCAGTTTCTCTAAAATCGGCCCAGAGATAACCCTGACGTATGATTCTAAGGGCCCGATGTAGGTAAAAGCGATTTTCCGATTTCAAAATACCGAGGCGGTCCGAATCGGTATTCTGAAATCGGAAAACGAGATATAAGGAAAAAAAAGCGATTGAATACCGATTCGGTCGGCATCGGTAATGAGAATCGGTACGTTCCGAATCGGCACGGACCGAATCGGGAAGTACCGAATCGGCTAACAACGAATCGGAAATTACCGATTCGGCTAACACCGAATCGGATAGTCCTGATTCGGCTAACACCGAATCGGTAAAAGCCGAATCGGTAAAATCCGAATCGGCAATCATAGATTCGTAGCCATGAAAACACACCCATGGCGAAAAAGCCCATAGGAATGCATTGAAGAAACCGATTCGGTAAAATACGAATCGGATAATACCGAATCGGATTTTACCGATTCGGTAATATCCGAATCGGTAAAAGCCGATTCGGCAAAAGCCGATTCAGCCAATGAGGTGGCTCCCCCTCCCCCACCCAAACAGGGAGTGGCAACCCTGGCAGGTGCAGCTAATTAAGAAGTTTCTGGAGAGCCAGCCTGAGCTCAACACTCACAGTTAGCAGCAGTGGGAGTAGGAGGTTGTCAACTGTAGTGAAGAACATGGCAGACCAGAGCGAGAGCCAGAAGTCCTCCCAGAAGAGGAAGCCGAAGTTCACCACCACCGAGCTTCAGGTGCTGGTCGAGGAGGTGGTGAGGGTGCACCGCCAGCTGTTTGGAAAGCTGTCCCTCAGTGTGCCAGACAGCACCAAGAGGAGGATCTGGGCCGAAATCGCCCAAAAGGTGAATGCTGCGGGTGTCACCCCCAGGTCCGTAGAAGAACTCAAGAAGAGATTCTACGACATCCGCAGCCTCACAAAAAGGAAGATGGCAGAGATCCAGAGGCAGGCTGGAGGCACTGGAGGAGGCAGGAACCCGGCGCCACCCCTCACCGATCTGGAGGAACTGGTCTCCAGCACCATTGAGAGGGAGAGTGTTAGTGGAATTGGGACCCTGGACAGCTCTGCGAGAGCTACAGCTACAGGTAAGAAGCATGCGCATCATGACACACCCTACCAGACACCTCCCCATTAGACACAATGCATAGGCAAACCCCAGCACAGTACTGTCACCAACATACAAGAGACAAGCATCATGGTACATGTAGTCAGCAGAAGTTAGCAAAATATGGCAGTGCAGAATCACAAGACAGGAAACAGTGTGACACAGTGTAAGGAGATGCAAGGACATGTGGAATGCTTTAATTGTACTGACTGTAATACATCAGCACTCAGTTTACAAATGCTTCTTTGTACCTAGGGGCCCCATCAGGCGGACCAACATTGTCATCAGAGGGAGCAGCACCGTCTGACACTGCACTCGCAGGGCCGAGCACCAGCCAGGCTGCCCAGGAGGAGGAGGAGGACGGAAACACCCTAGGGCTAGGTATGGAGGGAGACCTGGTGATAGACTTCGATGCACTGCACTCCCCACAAATGGCCAGCACACCCCCCTTGCAGTTCTCCCCAGAGAACTCCCCTACAAGGGACACCATTCCACCTACACCAGCTCCTGCCACAACCATGGCTTTGCCACCTGTACAACCTGTCCTGGGAGCAGGGGCTCAGGGACCGGCCAGCACCACACCCCCACCAGTGGCACCCCAGCCCACTCAGCAGGCCGGCAGCAGCAGTGCCCGGCGCCGTACCATCACCACCACTGCTGCACCAGCACGGGAGGGCAGTGTATTCCTGGGCCTCGAGGGACAGATGGTGAAGATACAGAGGCAACAGGCGAAATCCACAATGGCCTGCCAACGCCAGCTCCTGCAGCACAACCTGCAGATGGGAGAAATGGTAAAGGGATTTCAGGCCTTCGTGGAATCGAACAAGGAGGTGGCAGCAGGGTTAGGCAGGCTAACCACTGCCATAACCCAATCATGTAGCAGACAGGAGGAGCATGAGCTGGTGCGCAGGCGGGATGCCCGGGTGCTGAACCGCGCCATGAGCCACCTTGCTGCGGCGACGGCACAACTGTGCCAGCGCAGCGCGAACATGGAATCTAGCCTGAGTCAGAATACGGCAGAGCTCACAAGGGGGATGGCCCGGATCACCACTGCTATGGAGGCCATGATTATTTCGAACACAGCCTCTAATCCTGCCCTGGACCTGGGTGATGCTGGGGACAGCAGCAGCCGCAGCAGCCCGGCCAGCGCTGCGTCTGAGCCACGTAGGAGCACCAGGCGCTCCGCAGATGCTGCTGGGCATTCAGAGGGGGCTGAGGGACACCCCAGTGGGTCTGGCAAGCGGGCAAAGAAATAGCCTTGCAAGGGCGGGTGAGGCAACCTGAACCTTGGACTTTTGTTTTTTTTCCTATACACCATTTTTTGTTGCACATCAGTGCTGTAACTGTGTTGCAACAGTATTAAAATTTGTTTTTTCCCAACCACCATTTAGCTGTCTTTGCATCTGTACTCACTCAGAAATAGTTCTCAGTAATCTCCTCACGTCTGTATCTGCCATCACTTGGCGTACACACCCCAGCTGGCTGTGTCAGTGGCACAGCTTCGTCGTCGTCATGGTCCTCGTAGTCAGACAACTCCACCTCAGTGCCCTTCTTCACCGCAAGGTTGTGTAACATTGCACATACAGCTATGATCTTGCAGCAGGTGATGGGGGTATACTGCCTTGCACCTCCACTCTTGTGCAGGCATCTGAATCTACTTTTCCAGATGCCAAAGGTCCGTTCGACAACATTCCTTGTGCGTATGTGGGCCCGGTTATACCTCCTTTGGCTGGGTGTGGAGGGGTTGAGGTAGGGGGTGAGTATGAATGAGCGGAGGGCATATGCACTGTCGCCTGGAAGAGAAAGGGGTTACATTACACACATGCATACATGTATTCCACCTAGCTACTATGTGTTATGGGGGTCTGATGATGTGTCTCACCTAGGAGGTATCCTTCACCAAATTCGCCAGCCATCAGCCGGGCATAGATGCCGCTCTGTTGGAAAATATAGGAGTCATGGGTACTCCCTGGAAATTTTGCTACCAGGTCTGTGATGGTGCACTTTGCATTGCAGATCACCTGCACGTTGATGGTGTGTGTAGACTTGCGATTGCGGTAAATGTATTCGGTGTCCGCTGGTGGGCAAATCGGAATGTGCGTGCCATCTATGCAACCGATGATTTGGGGAAATTGTGCCATCTGGTAGAAGTCAGCTTTGGTTTGTAGCAGTTCTGCGTGGGTTGCAGGGAAAGAGATGTATTGGTCCATCCTGTGTATCATGGCGTCAAGGAATGTGTGGAAGAACCTTGACAGGCTGCTCTGGCTCACCCCTCCTGCTGCTGCTACTCCACTTTGATAGCTGCCAGACGCTAGCAGGTGTAGGCTGCATAGCACCTGGATGTGCGCAGGGATGGCGTGTGCCCTTGGGGTGTGGTGGTCCAAGAATGGCTTGAGATCCCTGATGAGCTCAAGTATGGTGTCAGAGTCCAGCCTGTATCTCTGTAGTATCTCTGCCTCTGTGAGCATGAACAGGGTTATCCTCTGTCTGTAGACCTGTTCATTTCTTAGCCATTCCCTCTGTCCTTCCTGCTGTAGCCGTAGCCGCCTCGCAATGACATAAAAAGCTGCCATCCTGCAAGTTGCAATGCATTTTGGGCCTGTTTATATGGGTTGGAGTTGGTTACCACCTGATTGCAATCCATGGTAAATACCGAGTGATTTCTACCGATTTTGAGCCGATTTCGGTGTTTCTGTGCCTCCCTACATCTCCCCATCTGTCGGAATCGGGGAATTTCCCGATCGGCGATTCATACGAATCGGCATGTTTTCCGATTCGGCTCATGTCCGAATCGGTCTATCTACCGATTCGGTACATGGACCGAATCGGTGATTTTCCGATTCGGTGTCACTACCGATTCGGTACATGGACCGAATTGGTGAATTTCCGATTCGGTGTCACTACCGAATCGGTACATGGACCGAATCGGTGAATTTCCGATTCGGTGTCACTACCGATTCGGTACATGGACCGAATCGGTGTTTGCATCCGAATCGGTGTTTTTCCGATTCGTTACATATCCGATTTTCGGTATGTACGTATCGGATTCTTTCCCATTCGGTACTCATTCCGATTCGGTTTTCACTCCGATTCTTTATGTTTTTTGTTCCCTACATCTCGATGGCTGTTTACCGATCGGTAAGGGCCAAAAATCGGTATTTTCGGCCGTTACCGATCGGTGACGCCCTACCTACATCGGGCCCTAAGTTCCTTCACTCACTAAATATCTCACCTCACCACTGCCCTCGCCTTGAACTTGCCAATCAGCCATACTCCCTTCCTTATGTTTGTCCTAGTTGCTCCTTTGTCACTAACAACTATCGTCGCCTACCAACTAGCACAATTTGCAGGAAGAAAATATTGCCCAAACCATGCGTGGCAGCATTAATAAACGCACGCTCTCTGCCAAAGCACAAATATGAAATCTCAAATTTAATTGAGAACTGCAATCTTGATCTCCTTCCGATAACCGAAACTTGGGGTGATCTTTCCTGTGGACCTGACTTTGTCACTGCAACGCCCGAAGGATTCCCGAACATTAGATTGGACAGACCACATCCCAAAAGAGGAGGTAGCCTAGCCATTATATATTGTAGCAATCTAATAGTTCGAATGGAGGCTGTTCCCACCACAAGCTGTGAAGCAATTGCTTATACAATTTCCATCCCCCATGCTTCCCCTTTCAAAGGCACGCTTATTTACCGTCCCCCAGGACCTCGTAGCCCATTTCTTGCTAATCTGCCCATTCTATTAGAACCACTGGCAGGCGAAAACCAGTACACCATTCTGGGCGATTTTAACTTTCACCTCGAGTCACTGGACAATCCTGATACCGCAGCTCTTCTACTCGAATTGGAAGCAATAGGACTCTCACAACTAGTTATCAGTCCCACGCATACTGCGGGCCACCTCCTGGACGGTCTTTTCTCTAGTAATACATCACTCAGGATGAAAGATGTTCTCCCCCTCACTTGGACTGATCACTCAGCCGTCCTCTTCGACTTTTCTCTAAAAACCACTCCCCCCTAGTTAAAAGCCCCTTACCCACTAATCAATTTAGAGCTTATTGATATTTCTGCTTCTCGGTCATCATTACTAACTTCTCTGCCACCCACTGTGACTGATCCTGAGTTGGGAGCTAACAATTACACCAACTGGATTCAGAACACAGCCAATACGACAGTCCC
This sequence comes from Lissotriton vulgaris, assembly GCF_964263255.1. Taxonomy (NCBI): domain Eukaryota; kingdom Metazoa; phylum Chordata; class Amphibia; order Caudata; family Salamandridae; genus Lissotriton; species Lissotriton vulgaris. The sequence goes on along the minus strand of NC_141691.1, from coordinate 1,507,894,331 downwards.
TCTAAAGAAACAATCTATCAACAGGACTTCCAAATCTGCACCCTGGTACTCAGACAAGAAAAGCAAAAATGTAGACGACAGGAACGTAGATGGAGACGAGATTACAACCCAGATCAAAAATCCTGTTATAAAGTCACGATGCTTAAATACAAACTACTTATCATTACGGAAAAAAGCTAATTTTATAGTGCCCAAATCAATCTTGCACATGACTCTACGAAACAACTCTTCCAGGTAGGCACGCGTCTCTCCGGTCAAGCGTCAACTACCCCCATCATAGCTAATCAAGAGCTCTGTGATTCCTTGGTGAATCACTTTCAAAGGAAAGTGACTGACATCTTTACTCAATTCAAGGCTCACACAACCAGTACTGGACATCCATCTTCCACCCCTAAGGATCATAAGCTCCTGGCTCGGGCAGGTTCTACCGCGCCTGACTCAACCCCTCATCCCTCCTTCCAGAACTTTACTCAGGTTCCGTCAGAACTGGTATCTCACTTACTATGTACCACCAACTCTGGCTCACCGGAAGATCCATGCCCCCCTTCCATTCTCAAAAACTTTCCAGATATCATAGGTCCAAAACTTACGGAAATATTTGATGCCATGTTTTCCTCCAATATCTTTCCTTACATCTGGAAGAGAGCAACTATCAAACCTCTCATCAAGAAAAGTTCTTTAGATCCCTCTATAGTCGTCAACTATCGCCCTATAGCCTGCCTCCCTTTACCCGCCAAAATTGTGGAAAAGATTATGAATATCCAAATCTCAGATTTTATTGATCAGAACAACTGTCTGGATAATTCACAATTTGGTTTCCGGAAGGGACATGGAACTGAAACCGCGCTTATCAAAGCGACGGATGAAATTAGGATGACACTTGATGGTGGAGGATTGGCAGTGCTCATCTTGCTGGACCTGTCGCCTGGTTTGCAATGTCAACATAATCGGCGCCACCTTGTCCCCACTCAGGCACGTACGCTCTAGCAAGCAGCAGCCATTTTGAAAGCGCCATGGCCCCTCTGCCCATCGCCGGTCCCCAGCGCGTCTCCCTGGCGCTACGAACACCCCCCCTCTCTGACCTCCCCCGTTCTCTCTGTGGAAAATTAATCCATATTGATAAACATTGTCTGCGCCATCTTGCCTTTTTTCCCTGCCACACTTTTGTCGTGCACGGCAGCCATTTTAGATGCCTTGACCAGACCCACTCTCTGCACGCCGCCGATCCTCAGCACGGCTCCCTACCCTCGCAAGCATCTCCCACACGAGCTGGTCACCCCCGCTTTCTCTCTCATGCATGGGCCATAAACCTCCCCCCATCTGCGCTGCTCTTCTCTGAGAAACACACCCCGTGCCCCCCCGACACCTCCCTTTCACCCTATTCACTACCGCACCCTCTGACACTCCTCTTCCTCTGTGTCCGATTGTTCAGGCCGGTCCCAGGCTATCACCTAGCCCTGCGGAAGTAGTTTATGGCCCCAACTGTAAAGAATCACCCCTCTTCAAAGGAGTTACAGTAGATCAAGGCCCCCACCCCATGAGATCAGTCACACCACACGCCTTCCTACTATCTGATAACGATCCTGTATTGTGATTGGGGAGGGGATTCTCACTGTAAGGGTGTGTTGGACCGACCCTGAAGCGGAAGATTCCAGGGATGCCTTTCTGTACATCAAAGTCTTCACAAGAATGTGTCACATTACAAATATATAGCACTCCAACAAAGTAGTAGGATTATAACACTTTAATAACTTATAAATATATACAACGCTCCAACAAAGTAAACACGTTAAAAAAAAACATTTTAAACAACTATTTACATGGTAGCCTGCTGCAACATCCATCTCAAAGCATTCACCGTCCGCTTGACACTGTCCTTGCTCCTCCCTCCCCGGAGTAGCAACAATGGGCTCCTTTGGCCTGTCTTTTAGTCGGCTTTGGGTTATAAAAAGCCTATAAAATCCGTCGGCCTGTGAGGCGGTGTCAGTAGCGGACCGTTGTGCGAATAGCCCGAAGAAAGCACAACGCGCCGAGATCCGGACAGCACCGATGTGGTGTCCAGCAAGTTGCCGCACTGGTCTGGCCATTACAATGCTGCACTGAAAAACGGCGTGGGGCGCCCCGAGGGGGAGGCGGCGCGAACGGGCCTCCCCCGCCTCCCCAGGTGGAGGCTCCTCAGCTGCAGTGGGATGCCCCTTGGCATCCAACTGAGTTGCGCCCGCTCTTGCGACACAGTGCCTCGCTCGGCCAGCTGAATTGCGCCTGCTCTTGCTATTACAGCGCCTCACCCGCCATCCAGCTGAGTTGCGCCCACTCTTGCGGTGCAGAGATAGGCGGCTGCCACAGGACTCTCAAAATGGCGGCCGGCTCTTCGGATTTGGGCCTGGTCCACTAAAATGGCCCTGGGACACCTTGGAACTCGGACGTTTGCTTGCTAGGGCATGGGCCCCATTCCCGATAACGTCCCCTCAGCCTTGAAGATTCTACAAAAGTCACCGGGGCCCCTGACTCCCGCAAGCTTCCGGTGGGGAGCGGCTGCCATGATTGCTTGCGGAATGGCCACGACGGAGCCACGAGATGGTGGTGCTCTCATGCTGACGCCAGCTTCAGTCTGAAACATCCAGAAACACTGTAGACTACCAATTCGATCAGTTCCGGTGGAGCCCAAACGTGACCCGGTAGGGAAGAACTTGCCCTCCCCTCTTTTGACTGATGGTTCTTGTTGCCTATCTCTTCTGTTTGTCATTTAACGGAACCTTTTTTGACTGCCGAAAGGGGTTCTGGTCCGACCGCTGGTTGGTGGAGACATTTTGACTATATCCTGGACCTGCCCGGACTCGCCCAAAATGGCGCCGGTATAAATGGGACTCGCAACTCCTTGTTGTGTACTGGTTGCCCAGCCTTGATATCACGAGATACGTATGCAGTTTTGAAGCACATGGCGGGCGGGGACGAGTACTGATTGAACATTTGAACATCCTATTGATATTAAGTTCTGATGTGTTATTGATTACTGTACTATTGAAAGTTCGAATTAACGTCACCCATGGTACTTGCCCGCAAATGTATATCTAGATAATTTTATTGTAACTGGCCCTGTCGTACTTTAATTATAAAATGTACGTCCACCGATTCCGCAACTGTTAGACACCTTAGTTCTTGCAACCTAATGGCCCGCCCGTTACGTTCTTCTACAGTGTAAATGTCCCCTCATCATATACTCTTACAGTTTGCTCCGTGGCCGGCCCACGTGGTTATAGGCCCGTATTTGTATACTGACATTTTCACAATAAAGGTTTTTAAAACAAAACATGGTAGTAGTACCCAGATTGGTAAAGTTTTGAATAATAGCCACTGTTTTCGAATCAGTAAAAGGCAAGTGAAATAAAGCAGCCCGATTACATGACGGTTAAAAGGTATAATACGCAGGTAAGCAGTAAAGATAAATGGTCAAGGGCTGTTGTGTTTTCCACTCCTGCAACATAAAGTGATCGATAAGAATCCGATATTCAGGCCTATCAGCGACTAAGACAGCAGGCCGAGCCTCTTTTGCTCAACGGCTCCCTCATGGGACGAAGAAACGCCCTTTTTCTCGAAATAGGAATATTTTACTTGCAGGACAGTTGTAAATTTCTCGGGAAAATACATTAGCCTGGAACATTGTTAGTGATAAACTGTAAATGCATCTGGGTCCTTTGCTTTACAAGTCAGAGTGAGAAAAAAAAGGTGGGGCTTTCATCATTTGGGAAAAAAAAAATGTTCTAAACCAATGAAAAGTGTTATTTTTAGGTCATATGACCAAGCCTTCCATCATTAGGAAACCAAAAGTAAAAGGAACCAATGAAAAGTTTTATTAACAAGTCACATGACCAGTTATGCTTACGTTACGCGCGCCGCGCCCCGGATCGCTTCCGGGAAGCTGCGCTTCGCGCCTTGCTCACCGGAGCACTTCCGGGTGCGTTAACACGGCGCGTCATATGACGCATTACGCGACAATGCAGGTCCAGAATATAGTCAAAATGTCTCCACCAACCAGAAGTCGGAACAGAACCCCTTTCAGCAGTCCAAAAATTTCTGTTAAATGACAACAGAAGGGACAGGCAACAAGAACCATCAGTCAAAGAGGGGAGGGCTAGTTCTTCTCTACCGGGTCACTTTGGGGCTCCACCGGAACTGATCGAATTGGTAGTCTACAGTGTTTCTGGATGTTTCAGACTGAAGCTGGCGTCAGCATGAGAACACCACCATCTCGTGGCTCCGTCGTGGCCATTCCGCGAGCAATCATGGCAGCCGCTCCCCACCGGAAGCCTGCGGAGTCGGGGGCCCCGGTGACTCTTGTAGAATCTTCAAGGCTGAGGGGACGCTTTTGGGAATGGGGCCCATGCCGTAGCAGTCAAGCGTCCGAGTTCCAGGGTTGCCAAGAGCCATCCTTGCAGGCCAGGCCCAAGTCTGTGGAGCCGACTGCCATTTTGTGAGCTCCGTGGCAGCCGCCTGTCGCTGTACCGCAAGATTGGGTGCAATTCCGTTGGATGGCGGGTGAGATGCTGTAATAGTAAGAGCAGGCGCAATTCAGCTGGCCGAGCGAGGCACTGTGTCGCAAGAGCAGGCGCAAGTCAGCTGGTCGAGTGAAGCGCTGGGGTGTAGCTGAGAAATCTCCACCTGGGGAGGTGGGGGAGGCTCGTTCATGCCGCCTCTCCCTTCTAGTGCACCCCACGCCGTCTCCTGGCACAGGTATATGTGATGGTCGGACTAGGGCACCGCAGGACGTGTCTTCAGGTCAAACAGATTGTGGGACAAAGTCCAGAATGGAAGAGTCACCAAAAGGCAAAAAGTTCCGCCTGACCCCAGGAGCCGGCCGCCTATGTCGGGGGCGATCTCAGGCCACACCAGGGCAACAAGACTTGGGGAGGGGGCAGGAGCCAAGCACCCCCTCCAAGTCCGCGCCACCACACCGCCCCTCGGGGGCCTCCGTCAAGTGGTTCAGGGAGGCACCGCATCACATTGCTTTCCAATGCAGTCAGGTCATCAAACAGCCCCCACTTACTTTGAGAATAGTGAAGCTGCAGCAGGTGCAAATGAGCTTCAGACAGTGTTACAAGCGCTGCTCGGAACCCTCAACTATGGCACCCAACATCCAGGACTTATGCCATTTGTGCAAGGCAGTGACATTGAAGCATCTCAGGGACCAAGCAACATACCATATCCAGAGTCCTTCCTACAGCCTCTGCCTTCCTTCTTACCTAGTTATGGTTCTTTCAGTCCCACTCCATGCTTTTAGTCTGTGGATGGAAAACCATGAACCTACACTCACCTATGAAAATCTTACTATTGATGCTTGACTGAGGCCAAGGAGATCAGAGTGCATGTCTGTGTAAGGTGATGAACCTTTGGGGAGATGATGTTACGTTTAAACGTAGCCCCTGAGTGCTTAGTTTGCTTCTGTTCTCTGTCACTGTTGTTGATTTTGAGCCCCAAATACAAAGGCTTGTTGTTGCTTGTGAATCCCCAAGTGTATATTTGCCGATACTGATCCATCTCGTAGGCCACAGAGTAGTCGGGGAGAAATCCCGGGAATGGGGGCATGCATTTGGATCGATGTTGCAGCAGGCTGCCATGTAAATAGTTATTTAATAAAACGTTTTACCCTGTTACTTTTCTGGTGTGTTGTATATATTTATAATATTTGCATAGGGTTTGTCGTTATTTTGGGCGGGGTGGGCGGCGGAGCCGAGCTGTCTTGCAGCCATCATGGCGTCAAGCTCAGTTCCTCTCACTAGTTTCATATTTCTCATGAGGTGTTGTACCTAATGTTTCTATTTTAGCGAGGTCAAAAAGAGATCCCATTAGTGGCCTACTGATTTTGCTTGATTCCTTTTGTTTTTTCTAACGATTTTTCACTATCTGCAAAGACTAAACAGAGTATTGCGAATCTGTGCTTGTTTGTAAATAGAGAATGAACCAAAGAGAACTAATTCAGGAAACAGTAAATGCTTGGATAACAATCAATCAAATGGAGAGGGAAGCAGGCACGATGGATTACAACAGGGGCAAAGGCCTGCGTTACCTACCCTTCACTATCTGCAATGAGAGAATACTCCTTAAAAAAAAGAGGGGGCGGGGGGGGGTGGCAGCGTTCAAAGCACATCAGCGTGCATAAACACGAAAATGTTTTTACCTACCACGTACTTCACATTTTACAGCTTTTGATATTTGCTATTAAAAAACCATTGAAATTCACTGAAAAAACCATAGGTTATAGACCATATATAGTTAGGAATTAGCATTTACAAAACCTTGAAAATTCACTGAAAAAATCCATAGGTTATAGACCATATATAGTTAGGAATTAGCATTTACAAAACCTTGAAAATTCACTGAAAAAATCATAGGTTATAGACCATATATAGTTAGGAATTAGCATTTACAAAACCTTATTTTACTCACACAAAACCATTGAAATTCGCATATATAGTTAGTTGCACTAACTATATATCGCGCACCCGCAATCCACTGCTGATCATGTCACATGTTACATCATTCATGACATGGTCAGTGACATCACTGATGACATCACTGATGACATCTCAAATGACATCACTGATGACATCACTGATGACATCTCATTTGACATTACTGATCACATCACTGATGACATCATTCATGTGATAATACGATGAACCTCTTCAGACTCTAATATAACCTTAGATAGACTCAGTGTAAACAGACACTCACAGACTGTCACTCATCCATGAAGTTATTCACACACCTAGTCAGTCATGCAAAGAATCAATCACACCTCCATTTCCTCAACTATACAGTTATACACACCTTACTTATTCAAACATAAACTAACACATATTTACTCTCTTATACAATCCCTGATACAAGTTCACAATGATCCATACAGCCACTCACACATTCACTGGCTCTTATGCACAGTTATTTATATATGTCAACTCTCACATGTACTGTGTTTTACATATGTACTTACTTTGATATGTAGCACTGAGATATCCATTCACTCATGCACACAGTCAACTGCCCATACAGCTGATTCCACATGCACTTTTGAACCCACACATCTAGTGAATCAACTGCTCACACATCTATGCACAGAGTCATACACCTCCCAGCCACCCACACACACACTCAGTCTCCCATACAAATACTTGGGCAACCAATCAATAACCCATATAGTTACTCATATAGCTACTGATCAACACATGCAGCAGGTTACAGAACAACAGACATAATGATGCACAAATTAAGACAGTTTAGTCACTAACCCAGGCACTCAGTGAGACACATTTAATCACTCACTCATACAGTCAGTCATGCACCTACTAAATCCTTCATCCAGACACTTATACATCCACTCATTCTTCAATATGTAAGACATATTTTAACTTTACAGAAACATACAGTCACTGGATGTTGTCATCAGTGATGTCATCAGTGATGTCACTGACCATGTCATGAATGATGTAATATGTGACATGATCAGCAGTGGATTGCGGGTGCGCGATATATAGTTAGTTCAACTAACTATATATGCGAATTTCAATGGTTTTGTGTGAGTAAAATAAGGTTTTGTAAATGCTAATTCCTAACTATATATGGTCTATAACCTATGGTTTTTTCAGTGAATATATATATATATCAAAGAAGAAGTGGAAGTTCATTCATCAGGGACAATATTCACTATGCGTCAACTCGTATTTTGACCTTTAGCAGGACGTATGATGGTGCACGTTAGCCGTGGGGCAGCAGGAGATGGCAACGACTGAATCAAATTCAAATCTGTCAGACCTGGATGTGAGACATGCAACAGAAAACAATGGCCAGACCCCCTTCACATCTCTGTAGCAACGCAGTTTTTTATGGCAAAACCAGGGACAAAGAAGAAAGCCCCACAAGGCAAAGGAGGAGACAACACAGGAGAAAAAGTAAAAGAAAAGGTGCAGGGAAAGGATACAGACACGCCACGTGGGAAGGTGCTTCGGCAAACCAAATGGAACAAGTAATGGGTGAGCAACAGCTTTCTGTTATCAATCTGTCTCCCCACACCCTTATCCCCGATGAACAATCTTTATTCAAATTAGGTCTCTCATTTTTTCCTGCGGCTTACTTGCATTATGCATGCACCAGCGTAGACATGTTCCTGTTTATTAGAAAGTTGAAGCTTTCAAAAAATCATGCACACAAACAACCCAGCAGGATCCTGGGGTTTGGGGACAGTGGATCTACTTCTGCCATAACTGCTTCTAACATGGTAACTATTGGTGAACTTGATGGGTTGCCATCCCTGACGGAGTTAGAATTTGGGGAGGGGATTTGGGTTTCTGAATGGAAACTACTGGAGAATTTGGATTTGGAAGTTAACAGGAGGAATCAGAGTCACTTCCATAAGGTGGTCTTACGTGACCTCAGGAAATTGGAATTAAGGGATAAGAACCACTTTGCGACAAGTTTGACTAAGGGCCAACGAGCAGCCTTGAAATCACTACAGAAAGCCAAGTCCTTTCTCGTCAAACCATCAGACGAAGGAGGAAATGTTGTGCTGTGGATGTGAAAAAAGTGCACAGCCGAGGCAAAGAGACAACTGGACATTTCACCCATCTCACCTAACTTTCCTTGAACTTACAGCCTTCACCTTATGTCAGGGAATTTGCTCCCTCTATATTTTTTCCTGTGTTTACTTGTTGGACATATAGGATCCTTTGCCTCTTAGAAGTGCGTTTATAACTATAGCATATTTGTGTGACTCTGAATGAGGGATACATACCTGGAATGATTTTGGCTTCTATGTTTTAGGTCACTGGACCATGCTGCTATGACATATAGTAAGACTCCTTTGCTTGGCACTGGCCTCTACCATTTGAAATTTGGTATTTATGACATGCATAATTCTTATTGATTTCTTTTTCTATCTAAACCACTAGGAACCTTGGAATGTGTTTGTGCATTCATAATGAAGTATGAGTTATTCCTTTATTCCTTTAGTAAATTTCTATTAATGTAATGACGGGAGTCTGTATTTTGAAATCTCCGTATATGATGTTATTATATTGGGGAAGTTTGTCTACCATGTTCACACTCAGGTGTATGTGTTAGTCTCTAAAGGCAGTAGTTTTATTTAAAAAGAGTTTTATATAGCGCTGGCTAGACCCGCAGGTATCAGAGCGCTTTACATGAGAATCAACCATGTAACAGAAAAAGTTAAACAATTACACAATACATCACAAAATAGGCAATACAATTAGGAGAGGAGAGAAAGGAGAGAGAAGAGTATTGGAGGGGGCGGTGAGGAAGGAAGGATAAGGGAAGAGACAACAAGGAGAGACTAAAGGAAGTCTGTCTCAAGACCTACTGGGTAGGTGACAAACAAGGAGGGAATCCACGGCCCATCTCCCCTATAGCTAAACCAGGTAACTCCATCGGGCAACAGACAAAATAGTTCAGTCTCAGTACATTGAGAGAGGATAGGGGGAAAGACATAAATAGAGGGAGGGTGAGGGAGGAGACGACAGGAGAGACGAAAGGAAGTTCAACAATGTGGTTCAAAAGTATAACAGAAAAAGATCAACAATTACACATTACATCAAATAATTGGCAATAAATTTGGAGAGGAGAGAAAGGAGAGAGAAAAGTAGTGGGGTATAGGGGAGGTGAGAAAGTGAGGATGAGACAACTGTAGAGATGAAAGGAAGTCTGTCTAAAGACCGATGGGTAGGTGATGGCCAAGGAGGGAATCCACGGCCCAACTCCCCTATAGCTAAACCAGGTAGCTCAATCAGGCATCAGACAAAATAGTTCAGTTTGCTGAAGAACATTAGAGGGCTAAGTATCATCTCCACTAAGTGAAGAATCCCTTAACACTGTGGACTCTCTCAGAGGGGTATCTGAGACTCCAAGGCATGAATGCTAGGATCTCTCCCTAACAAGGGGAGAAGGAGTGCTTTGGTGAGGGGCACAATCCAGGAGGCCAATTAAGGCCTTTTTCTGCTATATGTGAAACCCTCAACACTGTAGACTCTCTCAGAGGGAAATCTGAGACTCCGGGGCAAAAATGCTGGATCCTTCCCCAACAAGGGGAGAGGGAGTGATTTGACAAGGGGCACAATCATGGAGACCGTTTAGGGACAGATGGGTGGTAGGGGAGGACCTATACAGCAGACAGGTGGAAATGAGAGTAGGTACGCTAGTACAGATGCCTACTGCCCTAGAGCAGCTAACGGTGAAGGTAGAAGGGGAAAAAAACATGAAAATAAAATAAGTAGTCTGCCAAACTGAACATAGCTTAACCAAAGTCAATAACCCAATAACCCTCATGTTCAGAAATGGGAGGGCTAGTAGAAAGAATTGAGTTAAAGGGTGAAATAGCATAGGCAGAATAAGGAGCACGCAGAAAAATTAGAAACAAATGATAGCAGAGGGGATGGGAGGGTGTAGCCAGTGGGGAAGTTCAGCTGCCATTTTAATGTCAGGCCGGTGCAGGCAGTCTTCGCAAGGATGATCGGGGAGGGGTGGCTGGAAAGACCTGGAGGATTCAGCGTGTTAACAAGGGAATTAGTAAGGAACAAAGTTACACAGAGTAAACAAAGGATAGATGCAGTATTGCACAATACAAATCATGTTGTTAAAAAATGCGAATAAACAGGGGTGTTGAACATGGCATAAAAAGAGTGGGAGGAACAGCGGTAACAGCAATATTCTTGGACGGTAAATGTTTCATATACAGGAGGGAAGATCAAAAGTAGTCCAGGTGGAGTTCAGTGGGGCTGGAGATCCGGATCAGGTCACAAGATGGCAGAAAGGGACAGTAGTTACCCTCGAGGATGGTCGCAAAATGGAGAGGAGCAAAAGCGACAAAGACAAAAAGTCCAAATGAATTGGATTCTTACCTCCCCCCAAACCCTCTAAGTTGTCCCAGACGTCTTACGGGAAGCCAATCAGGCAGAATGGTACTAGGAGAAGCAGTCAAGTCAGGAGGCAGAGGGAGGGTGGAGGGGAGGGAGGCCTCCGCCCGGTACCTCCGTGACCATCCAGGAAAATAAAGTCAGATGAAATCGGCGGTGATTGAGATGGAATCCGCCGAGGGGTGGCGATGAGGAAGTCAGGAAGCGGCATGGAGCAGGCTTAAAGAAATGGAATGAAGTGAGAGATGGTGGAGCCGAATGAAGCCACAGCTCCAGCCTCGGGGTCCAGCCGCAGTCAGTGCCGAAAAAAAAAAGTCTCATCATGGCACAGTCGAGGCGCTCGCCCCAGCAGCTCTGCCAGTGGAAGAGTGCAGTATTGATGGTCCATGTCAGTGGCGTATGAAAGGAGATAATACAAATACTGGCTGCTCCGCCAGTAGGAGCATCCAGGGAGGACCTCACTTCGTGGACCCACTTAGTCTGTGGGGAAATGAAGGTGCAAGGGAGTACGTCCCAGTCTAAAGGAGAGCTCGAGGCACCTGGGTCGCAGAGACACAGGACTGCAGGGCGTACTCTGGGAGTGCAGGACGAAGACCAGGGAATAGCCCACGAGCCCGCCTTGGAAACCGTGTCTCAGAGCAAAAAAGGGGGTGGGGGGACCCACCTGCCCATCTGCAAGCCTCCTGCCGAAATCCAGGGAGTTCGGGATAACGAGCAGAGAAGGGGAGGTATCAAAGCCCCGGGAGCCCTGCACCATGGTCCAGAGGGGAGCACCAGGGACCAAGCCGAGCCCAGGTCAGCTGCAGCAGGGGAAGGTCTTCTCCTCCATTGAGCCAAAACGCACCACTGCAGTCTTGTGATCTCAGGCAAGGTGCAGACTCCGGAGCTGAGGAGCGAAGGACAGGAAGGGCACAGATCAACCAGAGGTTGTGGCATCAAAGTACCGGATCTGCATCGGAAAAGCCCCGGCTCCGCTTCCTCCACAAGTCATCAATGGAAAGGCATCGGAGTCATCCGCAAGATTCAGGTAGTGTTATTTTCTTCTGTTTATCCTTTGACAATGTAGATAATCTTAAACTGAGTAGTTGCATTGCGTAGCGGTGGGCTTCATCTAAGCAGGGCTGTCGAGCAAAACAATGAAATGTGGGGCATATGCAGGGATTTTCACAGAATTGTGATCCCAAGCCCCGGAGCTTCGGTGGGAGGCTCCTGCTTGACAGCCATCTTTATGCATTGAAGATGTTATGGTGCTTTGAAAAAGACCTTGGTGGTCGAAACTTGTTAGCTTGGATTAAACTAGTTGTTGAAATTACTCTTGGAGTGCGGGAATTGTTTTTTGGCGCAGCTGTGTCAGCATTTTTCATCTATATATATATATATATTACCTACTGGCGGTTGCCAGTAGATAGTTATAGTTAGGTCCTAGTTTCCATAGGAAAAGCGTTTTTTGTTTCTCCAATAACTTTAGCACCAGTTAACATTTAAACACTTGTGATCAGCTCAGGTCAACCCCTGTCATGGAAGTTTAGGGGTGATTGGCCAAGCAGCGTGTGGGAAAAAAGAGGGGTTACAAAACGTGTTTTCCCATGTTATTTTCAATAGGAAACTGTAGACATGGGGACAGCCCGAACTGCTGAACAGTACAACAAGAGGAAGCCCTTGGTTCAGAAGGAGTCCTTTTTGTTAAATGGTGTAAATCCATCCAGTAGTTCCTGAGAAATTCAAAAAAGAAAATTGGAAGATCAATTTCCCATAGGAAACTTTAGCCAAGGCTACAGCCCGAACTGCTGAACGGAATTACACCAAATTTGGCAAAAAGCTAGAGCTTGGTTCAGAAAGCGTCCTTTTTTAAATGGTGTAAATCCTTTCAGTAGTTGCTGAGAAATTAAAAAAATAAAAGTTTGATATCTAGGGACACGATGGGTTCGCGAACCCTCCCAACCACAAGCTCAACTGTGATTGGCTGCCAACCCTCCAAACCAGGCAGCCGTCTTGTGACTCTGTAGTACTGAGTCACAAGAAACAGTAAAAAAAGTTAAAAGTGAAGAAAAGGGGGCAGGGTAGAAACACCCTGACCCCCTAGGCCTGCTCAGTGGGTCCCACAAGTACCCCCCAATTTTGCATTTTCTTTAAACGTCCGAATGCATGCTGGGTGCGTGGGAATTACATTGAACAAGTACTTCAAAGTATGAATAAAATACTTAAGAAGATTTAAAGTGTGCAAAACTTTATTGGAAAATTTCATTGAAAAACTTTATGGATTACACGCCCGCTGGCTTTTTCAGCCTCAACTTTTCAGTGCCCTAGGAGACACGGGCACATAGAGTGTCAGTGCTGTCCTCAATAATTGTCCATATACTCCTGAGCGGGGAGTATCCCTAAGGAGCACGAAACACGCCTTAAACCGCACATACAGACGCGCAGTGCACGGCCATTATCTATAGTACATAGTAAGACTACAACATGCAATATGAAAGGAAGCCCAGCCCACATCCACAGCTGAACGACAACAGATGCCATGGAGCCTACGTTCATGGAGCTCGGACACCCAAGAGTGCTCCAACCCCCCACCCGCCACCACCCTCTTCTCCACCATCTCCTCCTAACCCTCCTGCAAACAAATGTGACAGCAACCTTCCGGAATCTGGAACATAACAAATTGGCTGATGTCACACAATAATAACAATGAAGAACCATGTGAGGTTGGACAAATGAGAATCAGAGTCATCTATGGATATACATTAAAAGATGTTATTTACACAAAACAACCAAATAAAAGTAGGAACAGCCATGGCGTGTCATCCTTCTTCAATCTGTGAATCACAGCCTGCAAGACAAAAAGCAAGATAAGAATTTGCGTCATGCGCCCATCAAAGGAGAGGCAGAAAAAGAGAGAAAGAGTGAGAGAGAGACGAAGGGGAAGAGAGAGAGAGAGAGAAAGAGGAAAAGAGTGTGATAGAGAGGACGAGAGACAAAAAAAGAGAGAAAGAGTGAGAGAGAGAGAAAGAGTATGAGCGAGAGAGAAAGAGAGAAAGAGTTTGAGAGAGAGCAAGGAAGAGATGGAGAGGGAGAGTGAGTGTCGACAGTGCAGACAAAACCCTCACAGCTCACCTTTCCACCACCGGTGTGTCTACAACCACATGCCAGGACATACTGCAGCCCTCAAGCTCACTCATCTGAAACATAGTATTGAATCAGTAATGGCAGAGAATATACAACTGCACACGCCTTCATCGCTGTGCCACCCCTGTGTACTCCATCCACCCTGGCTGCCCAGAGGTGTCCGCCTGCCCCTGCGCACCCAGGCTGCTACACCCCATCCACTCCCACCGCCCAGAGGTGTCAGACTGCCCCTGCGCACATAGGCTGCTGCACACCATCCTCTCTCAACGCCCAGAGATGACTGCCCGCCCTGCGCACCCATGCTGCTGCACACCATCCACTCCCACCGCCCAGAAGTGATTGTACGCCCCTGCACATCCAGGCCTCACTGCTCACCTTTCTGTCAACAGTGTGTCTCCAACCAGGTGCCGGGATATACTGCAGCCTCAAGATCACTCATCTGAAACACAGTATAGAACCAGTAATGGCAGAGTACATACAACTGTACATGCTTTCATCGCCGTAACGCCATGCGCACCCAGACTGCTGCACCTCATCCACTCCTGCCGCCCAGAGTTGTCTACCTGCCCCTGCTCACCCAGGCTGCTGCACCCCATCCACTCCCGCCACCCAGAGGTGTCTGCCTGCCCCTGCACACCCAAGCTGCTGTACACCATCCACTCCCACCGCCTAGAAGTGTCTGACTGCTCCTGTGCACCCGGACTGCTACCGTCCATTCCCATTGCCCAGAGGTGTGTGCCTCCCCTGCACACCCAGGCCTCACTGCTCACCTTTGGCCATCTGCGTGTAGAAAAGATGGACCACCACGTGCAGCAGCAAGCCCCAAGCCTAGGTCCCGCAGACAGGGCACCCTCCACATCATGCTTCCTGGTCCGCAGGCCACCAGGTCTCACATTTGCTGCTGGGTCTTGATTTCCCCATCGCAGACAACATACCAGTGCACCCGACATCATCGCAGGCTGCACATCCGCTCACCACTTGCGGTGCCATTAACTCTGTAACCAGCGAGGCCATGCCATGTGGCGGTAGGCCCCCACTGTCTGATGACTCATGACTACACTGTAGTCCAGCAGGGCACACAAAACCTGAGCTGTCCGAACCGCCAGGACAGGGCATCATCGCAGGCTGCACACCTGCTCAGCACTTAGGGTGCCCCTACCTCAGTGCAGCAAAAGTCACCGTCCTGAGGCAGGGTGCCTGTGCCGGCCACAGTGCATCCGGTGCCACCAAGTCTGTGCCCCAAAAGTTATGGATCCTCTATGATTGGGTATCATGGTGCGGACACCATCATGTTACCTCTGGGCCGGCGGAATGTGATGTCGCAGGCCCCTGGGGCCCATTTCCCACATGCAGACCCCACAGATACACCCTGAGAGAGGTCGGAAATGGCGTCAAGCACGTGCACATGGCCTTTTTTATTGGTAGAGTTATGTGTCCTGTGACGCCTGTGCTTAAGCGGTGTGGTGTTGGTGTAAACAAGCCACGAGGGAGTGGCTGTGGCACCAGCAGATCACTACAATGAAAACCTGGGCCATGTAGCATTGTCGTCCCTCCCTGTAAGTATAAGCGTAGTGGGCTGGCCTGTCGTATGCCAGTCCAGCATGAGGCTGTGAACAATGACTCCAGATCTCTGGGCGTAGTTCCCTCCTGGGCTGTATGAGGAATCAACTGATGTGGGTGTCCCTGTTGTAGTGCTGCCACAACCCGGGCCGCAATCGGCAATGTGTCACCCTGTGACCCAAGTCCCACAACATGGCCAACATGGAAGATAGGGGGAACCACTGACTGTACATTCATCCATACTTCAACACCTGAAAAATCGTGGTCATGACACATCTGTGTGGATATAAATGTTTATTGCACATTCAGTGGAGTGTTGCAGCTGTAGCAATACAGGGCCATGCAAAGCCCAAATTTCATTTTTTTGCACATGGAGGGCAGCCAATTCGAGCCAAGCTTGTGCTCGGGGGTTCGGCTCCGCCAACATGTGTACTTATCCAATCACTCTGCCAATACCCAAGCATTTATAAATTCACTATACACTCTCCTTGCAGTACTGTAATGATCAAGGGCCATATGTAGGTGCACCAAATTTACCGGTATTTCAGAATCTGTAAATGGTATGTAGGAATTTATTCAGTAAATTTTACTGAATCAGTAAAATTCTGTAAATACCGATTCGGTAATTCCCATTCATTCCTATGGGCCTGGAGGTCCATAGGAATGAATGGGAATTACTGATTCAGTAAATACCAAATCGGTAATAGGGGGAAGACTTACAAGGGTGGCAGGGTGTCACATTGACACCCTGTTGCACCCCTGAATAGTGCATGGGTGCACATGTGGCAGACATACATGCCCTAAGGGCATGTATGTATGCAACATGGCATATTTGGAAAAGCACAAATTAGCTGTTTCAAAGGTATCGATATTTAGCACCAACTTTTAGTTGGTGGTAAATACCGAATCCGTAACTCAAAAATGCACTCACTTGAGTGCTCCCTAGATTAAGGATTCAGTAATTTACTGAATCTGTATTTTAAGGAATCGGTAATTCACTGATTCCTTAAATTACCGATTCGGTAAATTACTGAATCCTTAAATTTGGCCCCTACATCACAAATGCCCAATACCGGCTGAACTTCGGTAATTTCGGCCATTACCAACCAGTATTGGGCTACCTACATCTGGCCCCAAGTATCTACCAATGTACTTATATAATGAAACAGACAAAGTTAAATAACCGAAGTCTTCCCCACTGCCAGAGGTAACATTGTTGGGTGCGCTGTGCACAGCACAATGTAATAGTAGTTGGGCCCAGGGGCATCATGCATACATAATGAACACACGGACACAGTTAGATAGGTAGTAGATCTGGCTATGGGCACATTCAGCCCCTTTTTATTACCTGGGTCACATTTCCAGTGACGTCTGTGCTGGATGTGTTTGGGGTGAGTGTAAGCCAGCCCTCAGGGAATGGTTGGTGCTGGCAACAGGTACAACAGTAATCATCAAATCACACACAGAGATTCAATCATAAAGGGTCCATAACTTGTGGTGCACTGAGGTAGGGGCAGCAGATCTGAAACCATACACAAAAGGTTCTATCATAAAGGGTCCATGATTTGTGATGCACTGAGGTAGGGGCATCAGAAGCAATCAGCATGTGCGCAGCCAGCGATGATGCGTGGTGCATGTGGGCCACACTGGGAGCAATGTGTCTTGCCTACTGGACTGCATCATCTGCAATTGCGACTCAATCTGAATTGTGAGCCCTGTTGTCCGCAGTGTAGATCAAAGGCAGTAGTCAGCATAGACATCGAGGAATGCTTTTTGTCATTTCCTTTTGACAAAATCCGAGGACAGTTCACTCTGCAATTAATAAATCAAAACTGAGTTCGAACTATGATGTCTGCTGTCTGCAGCGTAGACTGCCATTCAGTGTTCCTTTGAACTTGCAAAATGAATGTGCTCATTTTACTAAAGCTACAACTGATATAAAACCAGTTCTTGAAACAAGGATACTAAAAGGATATTGTTTGGATACACTTGGAGGACATTAACTTTGATTTTGGTGCACCTTCTCTTTTGTACATGGATTACGTTAAAGTTAGTTGCCAACTGGACTGCGAAATTAATTAATTAATATTGACTTTGACTTCGAATTGTGAGCCCTTCTGACTGCAGTGTAGGCTAGAGGCAGCAGGGCCCACAGCCACATGGCATTGACTTGAACTGCACAGTTAGTGGTACCTGAAGCACTCAGTGTGTGCGCAGCCAGCGATGATGCGCGGTCCTTCAGTCGGTAAAGCTGAATCACCTCCTCCTTCCTAATATCAATGAGGGTGATCCTTTGTCTGAATATTCGCTCCCACTTCCTTTGCTATCACTGTTGCGGTCCGGCACCAAGTCCCAGTTGCAAAATAGATACATCCACTGCTTTGATGAGCTTGCCAGAGTGTATTTGATAGAAGGTTTTCTTACACTGAAGGGCATACGTCATTACATATGTCTACGTTGGCTATGAGTAGCATTCTCATGCATGTCCATCTTTGTGTGACAGTGTGTGATTATACATCAGTGTTTGAAAAGCCCCTTCTTAGTGTTGCATTGGGACTTGCTTAGAAGCACCCACCTTGCGTGCATTGATACAAGCATAATGCAGGCCAGCATTTGCCCACACAGATCCCAAATCACAAACACAAAAAGGCTCTTGCATCCCTTGATAATTCTGGCTTAAGCCTTTACGTTGCCTTATGTCGCATTAGGAACTAGTAAATCTGGGCCTTGGTTGGAAACAACAGGGCACATTTACAAGCCCCTATCACAACAGAAACATCACTTTTGCTGATGTCGCTGTGGCGATAGGGCTTCACCTCATTTACAAGGCAGCATATAGCCAATTAACGTGGCTTAACAGTGCCTCCTAAATAAGGAACCTTTTCACGCTCTACTTAGCTTGAAAGGGGTGGGCAATAGGTGTTGTGGTGGGCGTTCCATTGCAACACCCATTCATTTTTACACCACCCCATATTTACAAAGGTGTTGCAGATATGGGGCAGCGGCAAAATTAGGACCAAGGTAAAACCTGGTCTTACCCTGGCAAAACGAGGAGAAATGCTTAATTTCTTCTCATTTCTGCTGTTTCTATGTGTGCTGCATTGTGCAGAACACATAGAAAGAGCAATATTCCATAGATTGTTTTAGTGTGTGTCCCTTCCTGCACATAAACAATCATAAAATAAATTATGAGTTAGAACTTCTATGTGTGTTTGGCACAAAGCAGCACACGTAGAAGTTACAAATCGTAATTTCTGATTGTTTATGTGCAGGAAGGGACACCTTCCTCCACATAAACAATCCTTCCCCTCAACACAGGCACCCTTGCACTATGTTGCAAGGGTGCCTGCGCTGGCGCTAGGCTGCTAACTTTAGCACCAGAGCAGAGAGAAACTTAGGGCTGCATTGTATTCTTTGAAATAAGGTGTAGCCCTGCATTTCAGAAGAGGTAGAGTGCAGCGGTAAGCCAAAAAGGCGTACACCAAGCTTCATCAATTCTTTTGTAAATATCCCCTACATTGCTTCAGTTTCTCTATTTATGTCTTTCATCAATTATGTTTTCAACCTTTTTGTGTCAGTAGTAGGCAGCTATGTCACGGCACCTCCCACTATTCCCATTGGAGTGAAAATGCTAATATTGCCAAGTACACTTCTATGCAAGCCTTGGCAGCACTAGTATGTCTGGATTTATTAAGCAGGGGCAATGGTAATTTTTTTTTTTTAACTGGAAACCTGTGCCACAAATACAAGAAATGTATCAAAAAAGAAAACCATGGTTACCATGTGCTTGTAACTATTTGTTGGAAAACATGGCATTATTAGTGAGGCCTGCACAAACAATATGTCTACATTTGTCCTTCACTGGGAACCAAACACCCCATTGTAGCACTTGACTCTCAGAGAGTAGCGTTGCAAAGCAGTCTAAGGCTTATGCAAGGGTGGTGATGTGGGCTAGTAATCGCCATTTACAGGTACGCAGAAATATTGATTGTCCAGTCTGTACTTTTCTTTATAAGAAGAAAGAATACATTTATTACACACAAACTACTCAATACTATGCATCAATTTACAAATATACATAAGCTGTTGGAAATACTTCTTGACATTGCATAACATTCCCACCCCTCCGGCAGGGGCGGTCTAGTACCACCATCCACATGTATGAACATCATCTTGCCCCCAAATGCAATGGGTTGACCATAACCTGGAGCGAGGGCCCTATCCACTGGCACCATCCCAGTGGCTGCCCACCCAATTATCTAAACAAGCATTTATAATGGGAACACCTGCTATAGTGACACATAACCCTGACTGAGCATCTCGTACTGACCAGACTGTTAACACACTTGAATCATAGTGGATGACAGTCTGGTTATTCAACTTTAGCAGTAGTAAGAATACATGTCTAGGCAATTCTTAGAACAACAGGTCCTTATCATATTTGATTACATATATATTGCAAATCAATCACAACCCCTAAAAGGATTCACATTTATAATTACTTGATTATGCAATTACAACCAGGCATCCTGGGAAAAATGCCTAGCAACATATTTCTACTTTACTTATCATTTCACATATTAAATGTGACTTCCAGTCCCCATTAAGAACAACCTTATGTGAATGCACCACTTGTACAATTGCACCTCTTCACCTCTAGGGGATGTTTCTCCAAAGACACCCCAAGTTCAACATCTCACACCTCAGTGATGTCCTAAACATCAGCAACCAGCAGCAGAACGGAAGTTCCAGCAAAAAGTTGGCTTTGAAACAACTCTGAGCCCTTGAGGGGTTGTTTCCTTTTAAGTCCCAAGAGACTTATGACAGGACCTTCGTCTTTGGGGACGGGGGAGACTGCGTTGCTCCTGCATCTCCCCCTGCACCATGGCAAACACGTGGTGCTGACCCCATCTTCTTGGGGCCACCACCAGCTGAAAACATGCAGGTGTGCTCTGCTCTGCAGGGCATTATGGGGGGCTCTTTCTGGTAGCATGCATATTCCAGCATTTTCTCTCAACCTGCAGCTCTGGGGAGAGCAGCGCTGCCTTCTGTGGTGGCCTCACGCCATGTCTTCACTTCCACTCAGGGACCCGGTCCCACCCGGGCCCTCCACATTCATATAAGATGAAGAGCAGCTCAGGAAACCCACCCCCGGCTGTTCACCTACTCCCTGACAGGCCAGCACCCTCACGTGCTGCAGCGGGAGATGGCTCATCATTATGGTCTGCCTGCTCCTGCGGGAAGACCTGGAGGCTGCAGCCAGTCGGGTGGGGCCTCAGAGGAGTGCGATGGAACTCCGCCTCCTGCCCCATGCCCTGGAGGGGTCATCGCACTCCCCCCTACTCTCTGGCCTCCGGGGCCCAGCCCACCTTCGCAGGGAGTGCAACGGCACTCCCCAACTTCCTCTTCTGCGGGGCCCAGAGTTGGGGGTCCCAGGCCCTAGGCATAATTTCACAGGGTGCGATGGCTCCCTGAATTTGGTTTTTGATGGGGCCAGGGTAGGCTCCTGGAACCCCCGAGGGCCATTTCACGGTGAGCGCGTTGGCGCTCCCTGACTACCCTTCAAGGAGGGGCCAGGCATCAGAGCCTGGGCCCTGTAGGCAACTTTACGGGGGTGTGACGGTGCATCCTGGCATCACTTTCTTCTGTTGGCAGCCCCCGAGACCTGACCCACCCGGGGGGCTCACCCAAGACCGGTGGCGGAGCCCCATGCGCTTTGTTGTTGGTCTGATCAGAGGTCAAAGGTTTCCTTCCTCCTGGGGGGCATTTCTCAGTCCCCGTAGGACCGATTTTCACAATCCTGGCCTATGCTTGCTCCTAGTGGCGAGCCCTATCCACCTGGAGCACTTTTGGCCACCCTCCTGGCCGTCAAGAGGGTGAACTTAGCAAGGAGCTGTCTTCACTGGCTTCTCGCATCAGCCTTTCACCTGGCTCTCCTTCTGGGCCTCTTTTCTCCTTGTGCTAATGCCCAGGCTTATCATCACTAGCCCTGGGCTCCCTCCAAGGCATAGTCCTTGGACAGTCAGAGAGTTCCTCCTTCCAACTGACCATGGTGCCACGTTCCAGCACCAGCCTTCCTCAGCAAGACCACACCCCAGAGAGAGCTCCTCTTCCTGTGCAAGACCATTTAAGAGAACTTAGAGAGGGCTTGCAGGAAGGCACTTCTGCGCTATCATGCAGCAACACATCACCTCTCTGTCCTTGCTCCCTACTTCCTGCACAGGCCTCTGGGATACTTCAAGATGGCGTCATCCAAGGGTCTCATGCTATGGTGCCTGGCACCTGGTGACAGCTGTTGATGGATAATCTGCAGCTTCACCTCCATCTTTCCCTCCTGGAGAGAAGACCTTCACCCATGAGAATGCTTGCAGCGAAGGGCTAGGCCTCTGATGCTAGAGCTTGAGGAGGAAGCTAATTAATCCAGCCTGGCAGGGTCTCACCTGGCCAGGCTCCGGTTATCAGCTGGATCAGAAGAATATGACATTTCCGGATGACCCATAAGCATTACAGATATGGCTTCGGACTCAACAGTATACTCATTTTTATACTACTTACAGTGTACTTTATTGCATGTCTAGAATGTGTAGGCCCTAGGGAACTGACCCTACCCAATGTGGTCTCTGTCTTCATAGGATAGTAACGGAGTGTTCCTACAGTGAAACAAGCGCACTGACTTTCCTCACATTTGTGTCCCCACATTGTAAAGACTAATCCATGCCACTACCCGACTCTGCATCATCCCTACCATTCCATTCTAACTGTACCTGCTCCAGGGCTGCGCAGGACAGGAATCTCTGTTGTGCACCCTTTACATGGGTGCACACACATGGAATCACATGTCCACATGTAACCAGTCCGGTGCCCCTTACCCTGGCTCCAGCACAGCAGCCTTATCTCACAAGGCGGGCACTAGAGAAATCCACAGGCAGTCCATTTTATCATGCAGTCACTATGGGTGAGTCCCAGCTGATGAGGCTCTCCCACAGCAAAAGATCAAAAATCAAATGTTCAAAAAGTGAAAAATCTGGGCGGCTCAGATGGTCAGAGCCACCTTCTCACACCCGCCGCGCCCAGCACATTCATACGGGAAAGAAATAGCCACTATGCATGGGTACTCTTCCCCTAGTCAGCGATAACCAGAGACAAGGAGCTCTGACCGGTCCCCCTACTCACCAGTTATCTGCATAAACCAGCCATGAGACCTCCCCCCTTACAGGGATCTCAGCCAACCCTAGGAACCCTCCTGGCTCTAGCTTAGCTACATCTAGGTAACTCACTGTCTACATGGACTGAGCCTAAGTAGGCCTACCCTTGCCCTTGGTCCTTCAAGACAACTGAGATCCGCGGAAGCGTATCAACTAGTGGTACTACGCACTAAGATGGTATCCTGGGGAGAGAGATGATTTGTAGTCACAGCAGCTAAACTCTGAAATGCCCTTCCACTTTAGATTCGATCAAGTCAAACCCTCTTTCAATCCCGAAAACTGTTAAAAACATGGTTGTTTAACCAGTAATCTACTCGAATCTTGTTCTGAATCCATAGCGCTGAGACGCCTACGGGCATTTGCTTGCACTCAATAAATGTCAAAAATAAATAAATAAATAAATGCATACCACCTCTCTAGACAAGGGTAAAGTATCTCAGCATTGATGCGGTCACCTGGGATAGGTCTAAACCCCATCCCATGGGTCACTAGCTGGTCCCCCTTCTCAAGATTCTTCCACCCAGTACCCTCCTTCTCTTGGGTCCTTGTGTCCTAAAGATGCAACCTCTCTAGACCCTCACCCACAGTTTGTTGCTGGGGTCATTCAGATGCCCCCACCCTTTCGGGACAACTGTCTTCCCTGAAGAAAGCACAGCCCACTCAGGCTTCTTCCTTCCCTTTCAGAGAAGCACCATTGGCCGGTGGCCTGGCTCCCTGATAGGACTGCAGACCGGCCTCACCTCCACACTGGCAGTGCCAGGGAAGTACACTGAGAGTACCTCACCCATCAGCCTGCAGCTCATTCCCCCCATTGGCAACTCTCCATGGAAACTACCCCAGGAAATAAGACCCCTTCCTTGTTCTCCACTGCGGAGCAGGGCCTATGCACTCTTCCCTCCAGGAGACGCGCTTTCCTCCTGGAGTACCGTAGACAGCCTGCGAGACCTGAGTCCGCTTCGCCCAGGCACACCTCTCAGAGCCCTCCGTGGTCTCCCTGCAGTGCCTTGTGAGTCTGCCCAGGGACCCTCATGATCTCTGGTTGGCCTGCACCACCCCCTCTGAAGTACAGGGTCCCTTCACTTGAGATAGGCCCCACCTGTCTCCAGGGTGGCACCACCACATTCAGTCAGGGACCCAAAACAATCTGGCTTGGCCTGCACCACCCTCCTCTGAAGCACAGGGTCCCTTCACGTAAGATGGGCCCAAACTTCAGGGTGGTACTACCTTGCAGGTGTCCACCTTCTCCACCGAGCTGGAAGGAGATCCTGGTCCTGGGTTCTGACCCCCCAGGACCAACCTGACTCATCCCTCAGATAGGCATTGCCCCAGCCACCACCTCAGGTTCACAACTCAAGCTCCTGGATGACATTCTGTTGCTTCCTTGGATAACCACCTTCCCTGACACCTCAGGGTTCACCACTAACCCTTCACCTGGAATCTAGGGGGGTCTATCACCCCCTCACAGATCTACTCCAGGTCAGTTACCTAGCCCACTTAGAGTACCTACAGTCTACCACTACACATCCTAGCTTGAGAACTACAATCCTTTGGGCCCACCAACCACCATGGGCCACCACTGGGTTGCTCACCCTCCCCACCAGTTAACCTTTGGGGCCTGTAGGACACACAACTCTCCCGTACCCTACCCCAAATGTGGGAATAATTTCCTGGGGTCCCCCACCATCGGAGCCTCTGGGGTGTCACTCCCCGGGGTAAAGAAACTTCCTGCCCCACTCTTCCAGTGGTTTTGGCCTGCATCAAGGGCAAATAGCTACCTGGGGCCCCTCCTGAGGAAACCTACCCTACCATTAAAAGTCTTGGGATTTTCCAGGACCCCCTAATTCTCCTGTCACCCCCAAATTCGAATGCACCCTTTCACCTCAATCTGTGATGTGGGTATCAGTTGCTATCCCTATACCTCTTGAGAGGACACCCTCCTCATGTAGGTGTAGTGTGTGTAGTGTTAGGATTCAAAGAGTACAATATGGCTTAGAACAGTTGCATGCAATCAATTCCTGGATATCCCCACCCCGCTATCACCCTATAATCAACAGAACCCAATCATATCAATACAGTTTAAAATTTAAACCAATATATCTTCACATGCCATATATATGTGTGGGGGCTTTCCTTTCCCATATTTTCAGTTCACATTACCAACCCATTTAACCCTTCTCAGATATTTGTGCTCTATCAATTGCTCATTACTGCATAGGTTATGTGTGGCAAGGGTAAAGTATCTCAGCATTGATGCGGTCACCTGGGATAGGTCTAAACCCCATCCCATGGGTCACTAGCTGGTCCCCCTTCTCAAGATTCTTCCACCCAGTACCCTCCTTCTCTTGGGTCCTTGTGTCCTAAAGATGCAACCTCTCTAGACCCTCACCCACAGTTTGTTGCTGGGGTCATTCAGATGCCCCCACCCTTTCGGGACAACTGTCTTCCCTGAAGAAAGCACAGCCCACTCAGGCTTCTTCCTTCCCTTTCAGAGAAGCACCATTGGCCGGTGGCCTGGCTCCCAGATAGGACTGCAGACCTGCCTCACCTCCACACTGGCAGTGCCAGGGAAGTACACTGAGAGTACCTCACCCATCAGCCTGCAGCTCATTCCCCCCATTGGCAACTCTCCATGGAAACTACCCCAGGAAATAAGACCCCTTCCTTGTTCTCCACTGCGGAGCAGGGCCTATGCACCCTTCCCTCCAGGAGACGCACTTTCCTCCTGGAGTACCGTAGACAGCCTGCGAGCCCTGAGTCCGCTTCGCCCAGGCACACCTCTCAGAGCCCTCCGTGGTCTCCCTGCAGTGCCTTGTGAGTCTGCCCAGGGACCCTCATGATCTCTGGTTGGCCTGCACCACCCCCTCTGAAGTACAGGGTCCCTTCACTTGAGATAGGCCCCACCTGTCTCCAGGGTGGCACCACCACATTCAGTCAGGGACCCAAAACAATCTGGCTTGGCCTGCACCACCCTCCTCTGAAGCACAGGGTCCCTTCACGTAAGATGGGCCCAAACTTCAGGGTGGTACTACCTTGCAGGTGTCCACCTTCTCCACCGAGCTGGAAGGAGATCCTGGTCCTGGGTTCTGACCCCCCAGGACCAACCTGACTCATCCCTCAGATAGGCATTGCCCCAGCCACCACCTCAGGTTCACAACTCAAGCTCCTGGATGACATTCTGTTGCTTCCTTGGATAACCACCTTCCCTGACACCTCAGGGTTCACCACTAACCCTTCACCTGGAATCTAGGGGGGTCTATCACCCCCTCACAGATCTACTCCAGGTCAGTTACCTAGCCCACTTAGAGTACCTACAGTCTACCACTACACATCCTAGCTTGAGAACTACAATCCTTTGGGCCCACCAACCACCATGGGCCACCACTGGGTTGCTCACCCTCCCCACCAGTTAACCTTTGTGGCCTGAAGGACACACAACTCTCCCGCACCCTACCCCAAATGTGGGAATAATTTCCTGGGGTCCCCCACCATCGGAGCCTCTGGGGTGTCACTCCCCGGGGTAAAGAAACTTCCTGCCCCACTCTTCCAGTGGTTTTGGCCTGCATCAAGGGCAAATAGCTACCTGGGGCCCCTCCTGAGGAAACCTACCCTACCATTAAAAGTCTTGGGATTTTCCAGGACCCCCTAATTCTCCTGTCACCCCCAAATTCAAATGCACCCTTTCACCTCAATCTGTGATGTGGGTATCAGTTGCTATCCCTATACCTCTTGAGAGGACACCCTCCTCATGTAGGTGTAGTGTGTGTAGTGTTAGGATTCAAAGAGTACAATATGGCTTAGAACAGTTGCATGCAATCAATTCCTGGATATCTCCACCCCGCTATCACCCTATAATCAACAGAACCCAATCATATCAATACAGTTTAAAATTTAAACCAATATATCTTCACATGCCATATATGTGTGTGGGGGGTTTCCTTTCCCATATTTTCAGTTCACATTACCAACCCATTTAACCCTTCTCAGATATTTGTGCTCTATCAATTGCTCATTACTGCATAGGTTATGTGTGGCAAGGGTAAAGTATCTCAGCATTGATGCGGTCACCTGGGATAGGTCTAAACCCCATCCCATGGGTCACTAGATGGTCCCCCTTCTCAAGATTCTTCCACCCAGTACCCTCCTTCTCTTGGGTCCTTGTGTCCTAAAGATGCAACCTCTCTAGACCCTCACCCACAGTTTGTTGCTGGGGTCATTCAGATGCCCCCACCCTTTCGGGACAACTGTCTTCCCTGAAGAAAGCACAGCCCACTCAGGCTTCTTCCTTCCCTTTCAGAGAAGCACCATTGGCCGGTGGCCTGGCTCCCTGATAGGACAGCAGACCGGCCTCACCTCCACACTGGCAGTGCCAGGGAAGTACACTGAGAGTACCTCACCCATCAGCCTGCAGCTCATTCCCCCCATTGGCAACTCTCCATGGAAACTACCCCAGGAAATAAGACCCCTTCCGTGTTCTCCACTGCGGAGCAGGGCCTATGCACCCTTCCCTCCAGGAGACGCGCTTTCCTCCTGGAGTACCGTAGACAGCCTGCGAGCCCTGAGTCCGCTTCGCCCAGGCTCACCTCTCAGAGCCCTCCGTGGTCTCCCTGCAGTGCCTTGTGAGTCTGCCCAGGGACCCTCATGATCTCTGGTTGGCCTGCACCACCCCCTCTGAAGTACAGGGTCCCTTCACTTGAGATAGGCCCCACCTGTCTCCAGGGTGGCACCACCACATTCAGTCAGGGACCCAAAACAATCTGGCTTGGCCTGCACCACCCTCCTCTGAAGCACAGGGTCCCTTCACTTAAGATGGGCCCAAACTTCAGGGTGGTACTACCTTGCAGGTGTCCACCTTCTCCACCGAGCTGGAAGGAGATCCTGGTCCTGGGTTCTGACCCCCCAGGACCAACCTGACTCATCCCTCAGATAGGCATTGCCCCTGCCACCACCTCAGGTTCACAACTCAAGCTCCTGGATGACATTCTGTTGCTTCCTTGGATAACCACCTTCCCTGACACCTCAGGGTTCACCACTAACCCTTCACCTGGAATCTAGGGGGGTCTATCACCCCCTCACAGATCTACTCCAGGTCAGTTACCTAGCCCACTTAGAGTACCTACAGTCTACCACTACACATCCTAGCTTGAGAACTACAATCCTTTGGGCCCACCAACCACCATGGGCCACCACTGGGTTGCTCACCCTCCCCACCAGTTAACCTTTGGGGCCTGAAGGACACACAACTCTCCCGCACCCTACCCCAAATGTGGGAATAATTTCCTGGGGTCCCCCACCATCGGAGCCTCTGGGGTGTCACTCCCCGGGGTAAAGAAACTTCCTGCCCCACTCTTCCAGTGGTTTTGGCCTGCATCAAGGGCAAATAGCTACCTGGGGCCCCTCCTGAGGAAACCTACCCTACCATTAAAAGTCTTGGGATTTTCCAGGACCCCCTAATTCTCCTGTCACCCCCAAATTTGAATGCACCCTTTCACCTCAATCTGTGATGTGGGTATCAGTTGCTATCCCTATACCTCTTGAGAGGACACCCTCCTCATGTAGGTGTAGTGTGTGTAGTGTTAGGATTCAAAGAGTACAATATGGCTTAGAACAGTTGCGTGCTATCAATTCCTGGATATCCCCACCCCGCTATCACCCTATAATCAACAGAACCCAATCATATCAATACAGTTTAAAATTTAAACCAATATATCTTCACATGCCATATATGTGTGTGGGGGCTTTCCTTTCCCATATTTTCAGTTCACATTACCAACCCATTTAACCCTTCTCAGATATTTGTGCTCTATCAATTGCTCATTACTGCATAGGTTATGTGTGGCAAGGGTAAAGTATCTCAGCATTGATGCGGTCACCTGGGATAGGTCTAAACCCCATCCCATGGGTCACTAGCTGGTCCCCCTTCTCAAGATTCTTCCACCCAGTACCCTCCTTCTCTTGGGTCCTTGTGTCCTAAAGATGCAACCTCTCTAGACCCTCACCCACAGTTTGTTGCTGGGGTCATTCAGATGCCCCCACCCTTTGGGGACAACTGTCTTCCCTGAAGAAAGCACAGCCCACTCAGGCTTCTTCCTTCCCTTTCAGAGAAGCACCATTGGCCGGTGGCCTGGCTCCCAGATAGGACTGCAGACCGGCCTCACCTCCACACTGGCAGTGCCAGGGAAGTACACTGAGAGTACCTCACCCATCAGCCTGCAGCTCATTCCCCCCATTGGCAACTCTCCATGGAAACTACCCCAGGAAATAAGACCCCTTCCTTGTTCTCCACTGCGGAGCAGGGCCTATGCACCCTTCCCTCCAGGAGACGCGCTTTCCTCCTGGAGTACCGTAGACAGCCTGCGAGCCCTGAGTCCGCTTCGCCCAGGCACACCTCTCAGAGCCCTCCGTGGTCTCCCTGCAGTGCCTTGTGAGTCTGCCCAGGGACCCTCATGATCTCTGGTTGGCCTGCACCACCCCCTCTGAAGTACAGGGTCCCTTCACTTGAGATAGGCCCCACCTGTCTCCAGGGTGGCACCACCACATTCAGTCAGGGACCCAAAACAATCTGGCTTGGCCTGCACCACCCTCCTCTGAAGCACAGGGTCCCTTCACGTAAGATGGGCCCAAACTTCAGGGTGGTACTACCTTGCAGGTGTCCACCTTCTCCACCGAGCTGGAAGGAGATCCTGGTCCTGGGTTCTGACCCCCCAGGACCAACCTGACTCATCCCTCAGATAGGCATTGCCCCAGCCACCACCTCAGGTTCACAACTCAAGCTCCTGGATGACATTCTGTTGCTTCCTTGGATAACCACCTTCCCTGACACCTCAGGGTTCACCACTAACCCTTCACCTGGAATCTAGGGGGGTCTATCACCCCCTCACAGATCTACTCCAGGTCAGTTACCTAGCCCACTTAGAGTACCTACAGACTACCACTACACATCCTAGCTTGAGAACTACAATCCTTTGGGCCCACCAACCACCATGGGCCACCACTGGGTTGCTCACCCTCCCCACCAGTTAACCTTTGGGGCCTGAAGGACACACAACTCTCCCGCACCCTACCCCAAATGTGGGAATAATTTCCTGGGGTCCCCCACCATCGGAGCCTCTGGGGTGTCACTCCCCGGGGTAAAGAAACTTCCTGCCCCACTCTTCAAGTGGTTTTGGCCTGCATCAAGGGCAAATAGCTACCTGGGGCCCCTCCTGAGGAAACCTACCCTACCATTAAAAGTCTTGGGATTTTCCAGGACCCCCTAATTCTCCTGTCACCCCCAAATTCAAATGCACCCTTTCACCTCAATCTGTGATGTGGGTATCAGTTGCTATCCCTATACCTCTTGAGAGGACACCCTCCTCATGTAGGTGTAGTGTGTGTAGTGTTAGGATTCAAAGAGTACAATATGGCTTAGAACAGTTGCATGCAATCAATTCCTGGATATCCCCACCCCGCTATCACCCTATAATCAACAGAACCCAATCATATCAATACAGTTTAAAATTTAAACCAATATATCTTCACATGCCATATATATGTGTGGGGGCTTTCCTTTCCCATATTTTCAGTTCACATTACCAACCCATTTAACCCTTCTCAGATATTTGTGCTCTATCAATTGCTCATTACTGCATAGGTTATGTGTGGCAAGGGTAAAGTATCTCAGCATTGATGCGGTCACCTGGGATAGGTCTAGACCCCATCCCATGGGTCACTAGCTGGTCCCCCTTCTCAAGATTCTTCCACCCAGTACCCTCCTTCTCTTGGGTCCTTGTGTCCTAAAGATGCAACCTCTCTAGACCCTCACCCACAGTTTGTTGCTGGGGTCATTCAGATGCCCCCACCCTTTCGGGACAACTGTCTTCCCTGAAGAAAGCACAGCCCACTCAGGCTTCTTCCTTCCCTTTCATAGAAGCACCATTGGCCGGTGGCCTGGCTCCCTGATAGGACTGCAGACCGGCCTCACCTCCACACTGGCAGTGCCAGGGAAGTACACTGAGAGTACCTCACCCATCAGCCTGCAGCTCATTCCCCCCATTGGCAACTCTCCATGGAAACTACCCCAGGAAATAAGACCCCTTCCTTGTTCTCCACTGCGGAGCAGGGCCTATGCACCCTTCCCTCCAGGAGACGCACTTTCTTCCTGGAGTACCGTAGACAGCCTGCGAGCCCTGAGTCCGCTTCGCCCAGGCACACCTCTCAGAGCCCTCCGTGGTCTCCCTGCAGTGCCTTGTGAGTCTGCCCAGGGACCCTCATGATCTCTGGTTGGCCTGCACCACCCCCTCTGAAGTACAGGGTCCCTTCACTTGAGATAGGCCCCACCTGTCTCCAGGGTGGCACCACCACATTCAGTCAGGGACCCAAAACAATCTGGCTTGGCCTGCACAACCCTCCTCTGAAGCACAGGGTCCCTTCACGTAAGATGGGCCCAAACTTCAGGGTGGTACTACCTTGCAGGTGTCCACCTTCTCCACCGAGCTGGAAGGAGATCCTGGTCCTGGGTTCTGACCCCCCAGGACCAACCTGACTCATCCCTCTGATAGGCATTGCCCCAGCCACCACCTCAGGTTCACAACTCAAGCTCCTGGATGACATTCTGTTGCTTCCTTGGATAACCACCTTCCCTGACACCTCAGGGTTCACCACTAACCCTTCACCTGGAATCTAGGGGGGTCTATCACCCCCTCACAGATCTACTCCAGGTCAGTTACCTAGCCCACTTAGAGTACCTACAGTCTACCACTACACATCCTAGCTTGAGAACTACAATCCTTTGGGCCCACCAACCACCATGGGCCACCACTGGGTTGCTCACCCTCCCCACCAGTTAACCTTTGTGGCCTGAAGGACACACAACTCTCCCGCACCCTACCCCAAATGTGGGAATAATTTCCTGGGATCCCCCACCATCGGAGCCTCTGGGGTGTCACTCCCCGGGGTAAAGAAACTTCCTGCCCCACTCTTCCAGTGGTTTTGGCCTGCATCAAGGGCAAATAGCTACCTGGGGCCCCTCCTGAGGAAACCTACCCTACCATTAAAAGTCTTGGGATTTTCCAGGACCCCCTAATTCTCCTGTCACCCCCAAATTCGAATGCACCCTTTCACCTCAATCTGTGATGTGGGTATCAGTTGCTATCCCTATACCTCTTGAGAGGACACCCTCCTCATGTAGGTGTAGTGTGTGTAGTGTTAGGATTCAAAGAGTACAATATGGCTTAGAACAGTTGCATGCAATCAATTCCTGGATATCCCCACCCCGCTATCACCCTATAATCAACAGAACCCAATCATATCAATACAGTTTAAAATTTAAACCAATATATCTTCACATGCCATATATATGTGTGGGGGCTTTCCTTTCCCATATTTTCAGTTCACATTACCAACCCATTTAACCCTTCTCAGATATTTGTGCTCTATCAATTGCTCATTACTGCATAGGTTATGTGTGGCAAGGGTAAAGTATCTCAGCATTGATGCGGTCACCTGGGATAGGTCTAAACCCCATCCCATGGGTCACTAGCTGGTCCCCCTTCTCAAGATTCTTCCACCCAGTACCCTCCTTCTCTTGGGTCCTTGTGTCCTAAAGATGCAACCTCTCTAGACCCTCACCCACAGTTTGTTGCTGGGGTCATTCAGATGCCCCCACCCTTTCGGGACAACTGTCTTCCCTGAAGAAAGCACAGCCCACTCAGGCTTCTTCCTTCCCTTTCAGAGAAGCACCATTGGCCGGTGGCCTGGCTCCCAGATAGGACTGCAGACCGGCCTCACCTCCACACTGGCAGTGCCAGGGAAGTACACTGAGAGTACCTCACCCATCAGCCTGCAGCTCATTCCCCCCATTGGCAACTCTCCATGGAAACTACCCCAGGAAATAAGACCCCTTCCTTGTTCTCCACTGCGGAGCAGGGCCTATGCACCCTTCCCTCCAGGAGACGCGCTTTCCTCCTGGAGTACCGTAGACAGCCTGCGAGCCCTGAGTCCGCTTCGCCCAGGCTCACCTCTCAGAGCCCTCCGTGGTCTCCCTGCAGTGCCTTGTGAGTCTGCCCAGGGACCCTCATGATCTCTGGTTGGCCTGCACCACCCCCTCTGAAGTACAGGGTCCCTTCACTTGAGATAGGCCCCACCTGTCTCCAGGGTGGCACCACCACATTCAGTCAGGGACCCAAAACAATCTGGCTTGGCCTGCACCACCCTCCTCTGAAGCACAGGGTCCCTTCACTTAAGATGGGCCCAAACTTCAGGGTGGTACTACCTTGCAGGTGTCCACCTTCTCCACCGAGCTGGAAGGAGATCCTGGTCCTGGGTTCTGACCCCCCAGGACCAACCTGACTCATCCCTCAGATAGGCATTGCCCCTGCCACCACCTCAGGTTCACAACTCAAGCTGCTGGATGACATTCTGTTGCTTCCTTGGATAACCACCTTCCCTGACACCTCAGGGTTCACCACTAACCCTTCACCTGGAATCTAGGGGGGTCTATCACCCCCTCACAGATCTACTCCAGGTCAGTTACCTAGCCCACTTAGAGTACCTACAGTCTACCACTACACATCCTAGCTTGAGAACTACAATCCTTTGGACCCACCAACCACCATGGGCCACCACTGGGTTGCTCACCCTCCCCACCAGTTAACCTTTGGGGCCTGAAGGACACACAACTCTCCCGCACCCTACCCCAAATGTGGGAATAATTTCCTGGGGTCCCCCACCATCGGAGCCTCTGGGGTGTCACTCCCCGGGGTAAAGAAACTTCCTGCCCCACTCTTCCAGTGGTTTTGGCCTGCATCAAGGGCAAATAGCTACCTGGGGCCCCTCCTGAGGAAACCTACCCTACCATTAAAAGTCTTGGGATTTTCCAGGACCCCCTAATTCTCCTGTCACCCCCAAATTCGAATGCACCCTTTCACCTCAATCTGTGATGTGGGTATCAGTTGCTATCCCTATGAATCTTGAGAGGACACCCTCCTCATGTAGGTGTAGTGTGTGTAGTGTTAGGATTCAAAGAGTACAATATGGCTTAGAACAGTTGCGTGCAATCAATTCCTGGATATCCCCACCCCGCTATCACCCTATAATCAACAGAACCCAATCATATCAATACAGTTTAAAATTTAAACCAATATATCTTCACATGCCATATATGTGTGTGGGGGCTTTCCTTTCCCATATTTTCAGTTCACATTACCAACCCATTTAACCCTTCTCAGATATTTGTGCTCTATCAATTGCTCATTACTGCATAGGTTATGTGTGGCAAGGGTAAAGTATCTCAGCATTGATGCGGTCACCTGGGATAGGTCTAAACCCCATCCCATGGGTCACTAGCTGGTCCCCCTTCTCAAGATTCTTCCACCCAGTACCCTCCTTCTCTTGGGTCCTTGTGTCCTAAAGATGCAACCTCTCTAGACCCTCACCCACAGTTTGTTGCTGGGGTCATTCAGATGCCCCCACCCTTTCGGGACAACTGTCTTCCCTGAAGAAAGCACAGCCCACTCAGGCTTCTTCCTTCCCTTTCAGAGAAGCACCATTGGCCGGTGGCCTGGCTCCCAGATAGGACTGCAGACCGGCCTCACCTCCACACTGGCAGTGCCAGGGAAGTACACTGAGAGTACCTCACCCATCAGCCTGCAGCTCATTCCCCCCATTGGCAACTCTCCATGGAAACTACCCCAGGAAATAAGACCCCTTCCTTGTTCTCCACTGCGGAGCAGGGCCTATGCACCCTTCCCTCCAGGAGACGCGCTTTCCTCCTGGAGTACCGTAGACAGCCTGCGAGCCCTGAGTCCGCTTCGCCCAGGCACACCTCTCAGAGCCCTCCGTGGTCTCCCTGCAGTGCCTTGTGAGTCTGCCCAGGGACCCTCATGATCTCTGGTTGGCCTGCACCACCCCCTCTGAAGTACAGGGTCCCTTCACTTGAGATAGGCCCCACCTGTATCCAGGGTGGCACCACCACATTCAGTCAGGGACCCAAAACAATCTGGCTTGGCCTGCACCACCCTCCTCTGAAGCACAGGGTCCCTTCACGTAAGATGGGCCCAAACTTCAGGGTGGTACTACCTTGCAGGTGTCCACCTTCTCCACCGAGCTGGAAGGAGAACCTGGTCCTGGGTTCTGACCCCCCAGGACCAACCTGACTCATCCCTCAGATAGGCATTGCCCCAGCCACCACCTCAGGTTCACAACTCAAGCTCCTGGATGACATTCTGTTGCTTCCTTGGATAACCACCTTCCCTGACACCTCAGGGTTCACCACTAACCCTTCACCTGGAATCTAGGGGGGTCTATCACCCCCTCACAGATCTACTCCAGGTCAGTTACCTAGCCCACTTAGAGTACCTACAGTCTACCACTACACATCCTAGCTTGAGAACTACAATCCTTTGGGCCCACCAACCACCATGGGCCACCACTGGGTTGCTCACCCTCCCCACCAGTTAACCTTTGGGGCCTGAAGGACACACAACTCTCCCGCACCCTACCCCAAATGTGGGAATAATTTCCTGGGGTCCCCCACCATCGGAGCCTCTGGGGTGTCACTCCCCGGGGTAAAGAAACTTCCTGCCCCACTCTTCCAGTGGTTTTGGCCTGCATCAAGGGCAAATAGCTACCTGGGGCCCCTCCTGAGGAAACCTACCCTACCATTAAAAGTCTTGGGATTTTCCAGGACCCCCTAATTCTCCTGTCACCCCCAAATTCAAATGCACCCTTTCACCTCAATCTGTGATGTGGGTATCAGTTGCTATCCCTATACCTCTTGAGAGGACACCCTCCTCATGTAGGTGTAGTGTGTGTAGTGTTAGGATTCAAAGAGTCCAATATGGCTTAGAACAGTTGCATGCAATCAATTCCTGGATATCCCCACCCCGCAATCACCCTATAATCAACAGAACCCAATCATATCAATACAGTTTAAAATTTAAACCAATATATCTTCACATGCCATATATGTGTGTGGGGGCTTTCCTTTCCCATATTTTCAGTTCACATTACCAACCCATTTAACCCTTCTCAGACATTTGTGCTCTATCAATTGCTCATTACTGCATAGGTTATGTGTGGCAAGGGTAAAGTATCTCAGCATTGATGCGGTCACCTGGGATAGGTCTAAACCCCATCCCATGGGTCACTAGCTGGTCCCCCTTCTCAAGATTCTTCCACCCAGTACCCTCCTTCTCTTGGGTCCTTGTGTCCTAAAGATGCAACCTCTCTAGACCCTCACCCACAGTTTGTTGCTGGGGTCATTCAGATGCCCCCACCCTTTCGGGACAACTGTCTTCCCTGAAGAAAGCACAGCCCACTCAGGCTTCTTCCTTCCCTTTCAGAGAAGCACCATTAGCCGGTGGCCTGGCTCCCTGATAGGACTGCAGACCGGCCTCACCTCCACACTGGCAGTGCCAGGGAAGTACACTGAGAGTACCTCACCCATCAGCCTGCAGCTCATTCCCCCCATTGGCAACTCTCCATGGAAACTACCCCAGGAAATAAGACCCCTTCCTTGTTCTCCACTGCGGAGCAGGGCCTATGCACCCTTCCCTCCAGGAGACGCGCTTTCCTCCTGGAGTACCGTAGACAGCCTGCGAGCCCTGAGTCCGCTTCGCCGAGGCACACCTCTCAGAGCCCTCCGTGGTCTCCCTGCAGTGCCTTGTGAGTCTGCCCAGGGACCCTCATGATCTCTGGTTGGCCTGCACCACCCCCTCTGAAGTACAGGGTCCCTTCACTTGAGATAGGCCCCACCTGTCTCCAGGGTGGCACCACCACATTCAGTCAGGGACCCAAAACAATCTGGCTTGGCCTGCACCACCCTCCTCTGAAGCACAGGGTCCCTTCACTTAAGATGGGCCCAAACTTCAGGGTGGTACTACCTTGCAGGTGTCCACCTTCTCCACCGAGCTGGAAGGAGATCCTGGTCCTGGGTTCTGACCCCCCAGGACCAACCTGACTCATCCCTCAGATAGGCATTGCCCCAGCCACCACCTCAGGTTCACAACTCAAGCTCCTGGATGACATTCTGTTGCTTCCTTGGATAACCACCTTCCCTGACACCTCAGGGTTCACCACTAACCCTTCACCTGGAATCTAGGGGGGTCTATCACCCCCTCACAGATCTACTCCAGGTCAGTTACCTAGCCCACTTAGAGTACCTACAGTCTACCACTACACATCCTAGCTTGAGAACTACAATCCTTTGGGCCCACCAACCACCATGGGCCACCACTGGGTTGCTCACCCTCCCCACCAGTTAACCTTTGGGGCCTGAAGGACACACAACTCTCCCGCACCCTACCCCAAATGTGGGAATAATTTCCTGGGGTCCCCCACCATCGGAGCCTCTGGGGTGTCACTCCCCGGGGTAAAGAAACTTCCTGCCCCACTCTTCCAGTGGTTTTGGCCTGCATCAAGGGCAAATAGCTACCTGGGGCCCCTCCTGAGGAAACCTACCCTACCATTAAAAGTCTTGGGATTTTCCAGGACCCCCTAATTCTCCTGTCACCCCCAAATTCGAATGCACCCTTTCACCTCAATCTGTGATGTGGGTATCAGTTGCTATCCCTATACCTCTTGAGAGGACACCCTCCTCGTGTAGGTGTAGTGTGTGTAGTGTTAGGATTCAAAGAGTACAATATGGCTTAGAACAGTTGCGTGCAATCAATTCCTGGATATCCCCACCCCGCTATCACCCTATAATCAACAGAACCCAATCATATCAATACAGTTTAAAATTTAAACCAATATATCTTCACATGCCATATATGTGTGTTGGGGCTTTCCTTTCCCATATTTTCAGTTCACATTACCAACCCATTTAACCCTTCTCAGATATTTGTGCTCTATCAATTGCTCATTACTGCATAGGTTATGTGTGGCAAAACTGGACTTATCAAATACTATGAAAGCTTACCAGAATGGGATACTATGTTTCCCACCGCTAGACACCAATGTTGGAAAACAAGGCATTATTTGTGAGGGATGCACAAACAATATTTCTAAATTCGTCCTTCACTGGGAAATAAGCACCCCATTGTAGAGCTTGACTCTCAGAGGGTTGCGTTGTAGAACAGTCTAAAACGTACTCAAGGGAGGTGGTGTGGGCTAGTAATCACCATTTACAGTTATGCAGAAATAACACTCAATAGTTGATTATGCAGTCTGTATATTTCTTTATAAAAAGGAAGAGTACATTTATCACACACACTTCTCAATACTATGCATCAATTTACAAATATACTTAAGCTGTTAGAAATAATTATTGACATTGCATAACATTCCCACCCCTCCCACAGAGGTTAGTACTACCATCCACATGTATGAACATCATCTTGCCCCCAAATGCAGTGTCTCCAAGGTGCATTCCAGGGTCCTGGGCCAGTCGGGGATCCTCCGTCTAACTGCCCATGGCGCCAGGTTCCAGCACCAGTCTTCTTCAGTAAGACCACACCCCAGAGAGAGCTCCTCTTCATGTGCAAGACCTTTTAAAAGAACTTAAAGAGTTTGGCAGGAAGGCACTTCTGACGTATTTTGCAGCAACACTTCACCTCTCTGCCCCTGCTCCCTCCTTCCAGCCCAGGCCTCTGGTATACTTCAAGATGGCGTCGTCCTGGGGTCTCAATCCACATGGTCTCTGAAAAGCCCTATTCCCTCCTTGCTGACTTCAAGACCTGGGACCAGAGCCGCTCTTGTGCCTGGCACTGGGTGACATACACAAAAGTAACAATGGTTCTGTCGGGTGAGAAAATTCCTTAAACAATTGCACAGATCATTGGTTATTCATAGGAAGCAATCAGTCATAAGCAACACACACAGAAAACCATGTAGGGTATTTTAGTTTTTTTTAATAAATTACGTAATTTATATATAGATACCCAAGAACATTTGAAAGGCTGTCGAGGCACACATTGAAATACAATTTGTGACAAGGTGACATGTGGTGCTCAGTGATATAGTGACAGTGCATAATATGTACAGAGTGGTTAAAAAGGAATCAACGACTTGGAAGGCCAGAAGGCATATGTTTTAAGTAGTTCTGCGAACTGAGTCAATTAGGTTTTTCGTAGACTCCTGCAACTGTTCCAGGGGATAGTGTCGACGTTTCAACCCAGGGTCTGCCCTACTATATAGTATGTGCGGGTCTTCATCAGGACAGGGACAGGGGAGTGACAGCGTGTAAGTAGTAAGATGCCATGGACAGGTGTGTTGCAGTAGTTGTATGCTCAAGCTAATCAGGACACACAGGATGGTGGGTGACTCCCCTAAAGAGGCCCAGATGGGCATGTAGAGTGTATCCTAGGCGACTCGTTGTAACCGGAAACCTTCTGGGAGCGTAAGTGTCTTCCAAAGTGAGTGACCTACCTTGTGGGGATGTCTAAATAAACGGACATAGGTAGGGAAAATAAAGTCTTCCCTTCATGGGAGTCAGGAGCCTACTTGGTATAAGAAAGCAAAGACTCACCGAGATTAAACTGCTGAGGGTGATTAACCCTCAAGGTTTCAAGACATCTGGTAAAGTTCTGTGGGGAATAGGAATTAACTAACCACCACGAACTTGCAATGTTGTAAAGGGGGACATGTATACAAAGTTTCAAACCTGCGTGGCTTGATCACCTTTAAGTTATAGTCATTGAATGTTCCAGTTACGCAGTGAGCTCTGGCGTTAGTCAAAAGCGTCAGATCAAGCTCTGTTGGGAGGCAGAAAATTAATTAGCAACCACCATTTGGCTTCACGGTAAAAACGAGCATTTAAGTTAACTCTAAGTATCCTAACGGGCTGCTCACTTTCGTGATTAATCATTGGAGGCTCAGTTTGTTTGGACACGGGCTCAGGCGTGAGTCCTGGCTCAACAGTGTGCATCAGCAGCAAGACTCGATGTGAGCCTGCTGATATGCGAGTCAAGGCCGGTGAAACGTGCGCATGTACGTCGCGTATTTCAGATCCAGCCGTGAGGGACGTTTGTTGCGAGGCAACCCACAAGGCTTCAATCAATCAATCAATCAATCAATCAATCAATCAGACATATTTGTAGAGCATACTACTCACCCGCTAGGTTCTCAAGGCGCTGGGAGGAGGGGGAGCCACTACTACTCAAACAGCCAGGTCTTGAGTTGTTTCCTGAAGGAGAGATGGTCTTGGGTCAGCCCTAGGTGGGTGGGGAGGGAGTTTCATGTTCTGGCCGCCAGGTAGGAGAAAGATCTTCCTCCGGCAGTGGCTCTGCGAATTCCTGGGACGGTGGTGAGGGCAAGGCTGGCGGATCTTAGCTGGCGGGTGGGTGGGTAGAATGGGAGGCGGCTGATGAGGTGTTTGGGGCCCATGTCGTGGAGAGCCTTGTTTGCGTGGGTGAGAAGTCTGAACGTGATCATCTTGCTGATGGGGAGCCAGTGCAGGTCTCTCAGATGGGCAGAGATGTGGCTGTGACAGGGGATGTCCAGGATGAGTCGTGCAGAAGCGTTCTGTATGCGCAGGAGTCTTTTCTAGAGTTTGGCTGTGGTTCCAGCGTAGAGGGTGTTCCCGTAGTCCAGTCGGCTGGTGATGAGGGCCTGGGTGACCGTCTTCCTGGTTTCGGTGGGGATCCACCAAAAGTTCTTTTGACGCATGCGCAGGGTGTTGAAACAGGATGAGGAGACGGCATTGACTTGCTTGGTCATCGTGAGGGAGGAGTCCAGGATGAAGCCCAGGTTGCGTGCATGGTCCGAGGGCTTTGCCCAGTACATGGGGCCAACAGGAGTCATCCCAGGCAGAGGGGGATGGTCCCAGCATTAGGACTTTCGTCTTGTCTGAGTTCAGTTTCAGACGGCTGCGCTTCATCCATTACGCAATGTCTTTCATTCCTTCCTGGAGGCTGGCTCTGGCGATGGGGGGTCGTTGGTGACGGAGAGGATCAGCTGGGTGTCGTCAGCATAGGAGATGATGTTTAGGTTGTGTTAGCGTGCGATGGCTGCGAGGGGGCTCATGTAGACGTTGAAGAGGGTGGGGCTGAGCGAGGATTCTTGAGGAACGCCGCAGATGACATCGGTGCCCGCGGATCGGAAGGGGGGGAGGCGGACTCTCTGGGTTCTTCCAGAGAGGAATGAGATGATCCATTCCAGGGCCGTCGCTTGGATTCCGGTGTTGCTGAGGCGCTGTATTAGTGTTCGGTGGCATCCGGTGTCTAAGGCTGCTGAGAGGTCCAGGAGGATGAGGGCAGCTGTGGCCCCGTTGTCGAGCAGGGACCTGATGTCGTCGGTAGCTGCGATGAGGGCAGTCTCGGTGCTGTGGTTTGCTCGGAAACCGGACTGCAAGGGGTCGAGGGATCCGTTTGTCTCGGGGAAGGCGGAGAGTTGTTTGTTGACGGTCTTCTCGATGACTTTGGCAGGAAAAAAGAGGAACGAGATGGGGCGGAAGTTCTTGAGGTCTGTGGGGTCCGCGGTGGGTTTCTTCAGGAGGGTGCTGAGCTCGGCATGTTTCCAGCTCTCCAGGAAGGTGGCGGATGTGAAGGAGCTGTTATTGATGTCCCCGAATTGGG
This sequence comes from Lissotriton vulgaris, assembly GCF_964263255.1. Lineage (NCBI taxonomy): Eukaryota > Metazoa > Chordata > Amphibia > Caudata > Salamandridae > Lissotriton > Lissotriton vulgaris. Next base: position 1,507,853,033 of record NC_141691.1, on the reverse strand, counting down.
GTGCGATGAAGGAGTCGGCTTTGTTAAAGATGTGGTGTGGACAGGGGTCGGTTGGTGAGCCGGAGTGGATGGTGTTCATCATGCGGGTGGTGTCTTCGGTACTGACTGAGGTCCAGTTGCAGAGGGTGGTGGTGGGGGGCGCTGGTTCGGTGGTTGGGTGCGTGGTATGTGCGCCAAAGCTGTTGTGTATGTCAGCGATCTTACGGTGGAAGAACGAGGCGAGTGAGTCGCAGAGGTCTTGCAAGGGTGTGATGTCGATGTTGCAGGCCCTGGGGTTGGAGAGCTCTTTAACAATGGTGAAGAGTTCCTTGCTGTTGTGGGTGTTGTTGTCTAGTCGTTCTCTGAATGTTGTCCTTTTGGTGGTTCGGATCAGCTGGTGGTATTTGCGGATGGCGTTCTTGAGGGCTGTCATGTTTTCTGTTGACTGGTCGTGGCACCAGGCTTTCTTGAGGGTACGGCAGGGTTTCTTGGAGTTTTTGAGGTCGTTGGTGAACCATGAGGTTTTCTTGCTGCTGGGTCTGCTGGGAGGATTCTTCAGCGGTGCAAGCTCATTGGTGTACTTGGTGAGCCACTGTGTGAGGTCGCGGGCTGCTTCATTGGGGTCCGTCGTGTTGGTGGGAGCGTTCTGGCTAAGGGAGGTGGTGAGCTGGTCAGCGGTGATCTTTCTCCAGCTTCTTCGGGGAACCTGTTGTGGGTGGTGGTGGGTCGTGGTTCTCCTGAAGTTGAAATGGACGCAGCTGTGATCTGTCCAGTGTAGTCAGGTGGAGTGGCTAAAGGAGATGTGCTTGCTGGAGGAGAAGACGGGGTCAAGCGTGTGGCCGGTGTAGTGGGTGCGGGTGTTCACCAGTTGCTTGAGTCCGAGGTTGGCGAGGTTGTCCATCAGGGTGGTGGTGTTGTTGTCGTTGTTGTTTTCCAGGTGGAAGTTGAGGCCCCCTAGGAGGATGTAGTCTGAGGAGGTGAGGGCGTGCGGGCTGATGAAGTCTGCGATGGCTTCGCTGAATTGTGTGCGTGGACCCGGGGGCCTGTAGATGAGAGTGCCTCTGAGGGTCGTCTTGGGGTCGGTGTGTATCTGGAAGTGAAGGCGGTGAGGGTGTTGTCGGAGTTGGTCGTGATGCGGATGGTGTTTCTGTGGACGATGGCGAAGCCTCCTCCGGTTTGGTTGATGCGGTCCCTCCGGGTTATCTTGTAGCCATCCGGGATGGCTATCTTATTTTACCTTATCTTATCTTAACAAGGTTTTATATAGCGCTCGCACACTTGAGGGTTTCATGGCGCTTACCGACAGTATTCTGAATCTACAGTTAGAAAGCCATCCAAGGAGTTAGGCCAGGGCCTGGACAATGGCGATGTCGGGGGCTGAGGAGGCATTCATCCAGGTTTCTGTGAGGAAGGTGACGTCTGGTGATGTTGTGTCGAGGAGGTTCCAGAGTTGGACGGAATGCCTGTGGACAGAGCGGGTGTTGAGCAGGATGCATTTGAGGTGATTGTTGCTGGTGCCTGGCCTGGCGGGTGAGGTGCAGGTTCGGAGGCAGGTGAATTTGCAGGCTTGGCAGGTGAAGGGTCCGTGGGTGCGTTTCGGGGTGGCTCGGTGGCAGGTGGGGTTCCGCCCGGTGTTGAGTGCGTGGAGGGTGGCGGCGACGTAAGTCAGTCGGGTGGGTTGGTGTCGTTGAGTGCCAGGGGCGGATGGACTTGCCTTAGGCGCACCATCGGCGTGCCCGCTGGTCGCGGCCGCTGCGCGGCTGCTTCACGGCCTCCATATGAGGGCAGAGAGAGGGAGGAACAGCTGGGAGGTGGGAGCGGGGTGGCCAATGGGAATGGAGGGGGCGGGGCCACAGAGGCGCAGGGGAAGAACCGGGGAAAAACAGCAGGAAAAGACAGCGGGAGGGGGACAACAGAGCACAGGGGTACAGAAGGCAAAAAAACAGAGCCAGAGAATGCCAAAAAAAATTTAAAAATTAGGTGGTACTGGATGCCAAGCGCAGGGGTACAGAATAAAAGAGGGATCAAGCAGACAGGCGGCAAAAATGGCAACAGAGGTTCAACCCACAGGGGGGGGTGTGGCGAATGGGGGAGCGACCTGCCTGGTCGCTTGATCGCGTTGTGGGCCTTGTTGTATTGCCTTGTTGCATGGCAACCAGCCACAGGGCATTACTGCCAGTGCGTTGCTAACTAGTTCGCTACCGGGGTAATTCCCCCGCTGTGCTGGGGGGCGGGGGGCGCACACAGCGCCCCCATGCTCATGACGAGCTCAGCTCATCATGAGGCACAGTGCTCCTGTGCTCTTGACGAGCTGAGCACGTCACAGCCGCACCCGTTTTCTTGGAAAATTCAGCACAGCAGGGGAATTATCCCCGTGTGTGAACGTTCCACGGCCCATGACAAGCTCATCAGGAGCACCGTGCCTCATGACGAGCTGAGCTTGTCATGAGCATGCAAGGTTTTAAGGTGCCACACCAAAGCAAGTCAGTGAGTAGAAGGCAGACTGAAAGCGCTCCCAATCAAACTGCAATGAATGCGGTATGAGTGTCTGAACGCTAACTGCATCATACACCACGATTGTGTAAAGTATTTAATCATTGATAAAAACTTTGCATGGAGCCATGTTAATTTAACATTGTTTGTAATCTGACATCAGTATCTTCAGCTCAAAGTGACATATATTCTCTCGTGTACATACGATGAACATATACATTACAGTATGATTAGTTAACCGTATGTCTGTGCTTCAAACAATGCGATAAACATATACATTGTAGTGTGATTAGTTGCACATATGTCCGTATTTCAAACAATAATTTACCCACAAATTATGCACTTGGAATTAATCGTGCAATGTGTATATGGCTCTCATGTAATTCAGAATACTATACACACGGTCATATCATATGGCAAAGGTGGTGCGATCATTGCGCATGTTTAAAACCATTTGGGTAAGAGAAGACATTTGTTTAGGCGTGATGTACACACTTATGTAAGATGTGCACAAGTATGTACATTGCAATAAAAACAAACATTAGACGTTCTGTGCATCATATGTACAGTGTTAAGGATAAAATACAACTAGTAGAAACCTAGTGTACCGTATATACAGTAGAGCCAAGTTGTCAATTTGCATTGGGCCCCTTAGGGCACATCTAACCATCCACTGGGTGTTATGTGTATAATATGTACAGTGGGACGCAGTGGTCAATTTACATTAAGTCCTCATGAGGGCACGTGTAGGCACAGAAGGCTTTTTGGACATAGAGGTCAGGTCCTGGACAGTTAGACTTGCCCCATTTGCCTTGCAGTCTCCTTCAACTCGTTCAACCCATTCTGTACTGAGTTAAGTGAGTGGATCCATCTACACTCCTTATAATTCAGAGCCCTCGTCAGTGAACCACCTCTGGCATTGGGACTGATCTTCTCTATGACTCACCATCTTATGTTGTTAGGAGGATGGTTGTGTGTCGTTAAATGATCGACCCTGCGTGCACCTTGAACTCCACATCTTATTCTGCTCATGTGCTGCAGAATTCTGACCTTGGCTTTCTGGGTGGTTTGGCCAACATATTTTAGACCACAGGGGCAATGGATGGCATATATAATGTTAGAACTATTGCAGTTAGTAAATTGTGGTAGCTTGTATGTTCTGTTGTTATGTGTAAACGTGGTTCCCTCATAGCATAGATCACACACCTTGCATTGTCCACATTGCTGATGCCCAGCCATGGGTGGCAGACCCAAGATGGCTTCTAAGGTCTGGTGGCTTTGGTGGATCCAAGTACGCAATGACAACTGTATCCTTGGTATTTTTACATCTCTTGAAGGCAAAGATCGGGTCTTGGTTGATTTGTAGTTCACTTGCAACCAGATTCCAGTATTTCTTCACCACCTTCTTTATGTCATTGCTCTTGGTGTTAAATGTTGTTACGCAAACGATATTGTCTGTCTCCCTGGGTTTTTCAGAGACCTCCAAAAGCTGTTCACGGGGGCAGTACCAGGCCCTCTTTTTTGACAGTTTTAGGAGTCCGGTTGGATAACCCCTCTCTTTGAGAAGGCTAGTGAGGGTTTATGATTCCTTGAAGTAGTCAATCCTCCTGGTACAGTTTCTTCTAAGTCTGAGGTATTGCCCGTAGGGAAAATTATCCCTCAGACTCTGGGGGTGGTGTGGCTCGTACATCAACAATGAGTTTCTCTCCATAGGTTTGCGGTAGAGATCGCAGTAAAGTAATCCTTCCTCATCTCGAAACGTGCGATCCAAGAAATATATTGCTTTGTTGTTGCTCGTCATTGTGAATTGAATGTCATTTGATCTGGTGTTCAACCAGTTGTTGAATTCCTTCAGTTCGCTGGTATTGCCAGACCAGACCATTATGACGTCGTCAACATATCGTTTCCATGCCGCAATCTGGTGAAGGTATGGGTTAGCATGGTTGTACAGGTGTTCCTTTTCGTAGTTGTCCATGAAGATATTCGCCAGACTGGGTGGAATATATTTTCCTTTCCACCATTCATTTTCCCCACAGGGAAATCACAACGCGGTCGTCACAATGACCGCATTGTGATTCTGCATACCTTTACTCCGCAAGTCGAACAACGACCTGCGGAGGGGGGTTGCAGGAAGTTGGAATAGTATAATTTACTATTCCAACTCCAGTCAGTGCGGACACTAGGGAAGGTGTTGGATTTTAAATCCAACCCCTCCCTCCCAGCTGCAAGTCGATGTTCAGACTTATGGAGTAATGGTATGTGGAATCACAACGCGGTCATTGGAACAACTGTGTTGTGATTCCTGCGGGGAAAATGATTTGTGGTAAACGCTGTTTACCGACTGGGTGCATAGGTAGCCCTCATCGCTACTCCCTTGCACTGGTAGCAAAATTGTCTTTAAAAGTTGAAATTGCTCTTTTTCATGGCAATCTCTAGTAGAGAAATCAGAAAGTCAGTTGGAATCCAGTGTGGTCTTGCATCTAGTGTGGTTCTAATGACATCCAATGCTTTATCTTGGGGAATTGATATGTAAAGTGAGGACACATCTAGTGTGACAAATATTTGTGTCTGTAAATCAAATGCCTGACCCTCAAGCAGTTGTATGATGTGCAAGGTGTCTCTTACAAATAATGTTGTCTTCTGTACCCAAGGTTGTAAAAAATGGTCGATGAATTGATTAAGTGGATCCAGAATAGAACCACAACCCGAAACAATCGGTCTGCCTGGTGGCTTCTCTGTCCGCTCTTGCACCTTCTGCAGTGTGTATATGGTGACTGGGTGACAGCAGCTGATGGATAACCTGCAGCTTCACCCCATCTCTCCCTCCTCGAGAGAAGACCTTCACCCATTGGAATTCTTGCACCAAACGGCTAGGCCCCCAGCGCCTTGAGGCCCTCATGGCGAGTAGCGAACTTCACAATTCCCTGATTGATTGATTAATTAATGCTACAGCATGGGGAGAAAGGAAATTAATCAAGCCTGGCAGGGTCACACCCGGCCGGCTCTGGTTAGAGAAGAGCAATATGGCATTTCTGGATGACTAATAAGCAGTACACCTATGGATTTGGACTCAAAAGACTTATTTTTATACAACTTAACGTTCTTTGGTGTTTGTCTGGAATTTGTAGGCCCTAGGGAACCGAAACTACCACATGTTGTCTCTGTCTCCATAGGAGAGTAATGGAGTGTTCCTACAGTGAAACAGTAAAGCACACTGACTTTCCCTCACATCTGTCTCCCCACATTATAAAGCCTATGTCATGACACCACCAATTCTGCATAATCCCTGCCCTCTATCTATCTATCTGTCTGTCTATAATTGATCCGCGGCTGCACACAACTTGAATCTCCCCCAAGCAGCTCTTACACGGGTGCACACACACGTCCACATGTAACCAGTCCCTTGCCCCTTACCCTGGCTCCAGCGCAGCAGTCTTATCTCAGAAGGCGGACACCATTGATCTTCACATGTAGTCCATCTGATCATGAGTTCACTGTGGGTGAGTCCCAGCTTATGAGGCTCTCCCACAGTAAACTTTCCAAAATCAGGTGTTCAAAAAGTGAAAAATCCAGGCGGCTCAGATGGTCAGAACCACCTTATGACACAACTGTTCAAAGAAACCGTACTATTAGCTCGGAGCTACAGTAACCTATAGACATAAGGCCTCCTTCAGAGTTCGCTGTTAGCAGGACATCTACTAAAACCTGCTGCCCTACTAAATAGACCCTATACATTTTAAATATACACTCTAAATACAGCAGACAGTATATTCACCACTTTTTTGTCGGTTTTCCCACATCTCCCAAACTCTATATCCACGCTATTGTGTAAACACACAATGAATGCAAAAAAAACGATAAAGAATGCTAAGTAAAAGCACTGGCAAAGTAATATATTGCCCAAACGGTACATCTTTTCAGTCTGTACATGTGATCAAAAAAAGTCCCATTCTCAGAGTGCATGAGAGCTAGTGGCTAGAAGGGATTGACCCACTGCATCGTGCCGTAAGGTGTGATTGGCAGTATCCAAATGAAATGATAGCATATGAGACTAATGGATGAAGAGGTTGACATAAAATCTATCATTTTTTCTAACTACATCATGTTGGAGAGACTAGGACTGACGTAAAAAGTACCTAAAGAAAGTTGTCTTTCTCTCTGTTATGAAAAGCGAATGCTATATTTTTTATAGGTCGGGCTTTTTGCCAACTCTCTGCTAGCGTGTCATTCAGCGTGTTCTATTCTAATTGGGTTGTGTATTACTACTGTGAAAAACACAAAGGGAACATAAAATCGATTTGTCATCTAGGAAAGCAATCAGACTGAAAGAGCAGCGCGAAATTAACTTGGATTTATAGACTTTGTTTAGTAAATCAAATAATAGCCTGTGTAAGTGACAAATGAAATGAACGCGCACAGCTTCGGCCTACCTTTATTCACAAACTGTCACTGACTTGAAAAGTATGAGTAATGATGTGACATTCACACAACATTTATTTTGTTTAAAGAGGAATGTGTGTACTTAAGTGAGCATATAATCTAGTACACGATACATCAAGCGAATATTAATGAATGCGCAACCGGATTTACTAAGGCTGTTTGCTTCACACATAATTTAATCTTTCCAGACAGTTTACAAATATAGGGGATTTTATTTAATTAACGTGAAGTGTTAGTTACTTACCACCTGCAGCGTGAGGAAGTGAGAAAATGCAACACCTAACAAAAGAAATGGCGTGACGAGCCATCAGGTGTAAACCGAAAAGGGAAAGTGGAATTAGAAGAAATCGGGATGTGTGAACATACTAAAGAATGATACCGCGATTGTTCATTTTGAGTTAGCCATTAAATATATGATCACATCTCTAAAAACTAGAGTTAGGCATTGTGGATGAATGAATTTCAATGTTTAATATCTCTTTATAGCATTGAGTATGCGTACTGAACTGTCTCAAATGTTGGGCCCCATGTGCTATGGGGTGAGTCTCTTAGTGGATATAAGCTTGGCGGCTCCAGAACACAGTCATCTCAAGCACGTAACCATGGGGCCATATTAACAAATAATAGGAATTACAATTCCCTAATTGCGATTTTTAGAGAATTACAATTAGGAAATCACAATTCCTAATGTAAGAACACTTTCAAACTTCCAGACTTCCAGTGGCGGCTGACGTAGGTAGGAGCGGTGTGCAGGGCAGGGTGCGGGAAGTCGACAGGCGAAGGGATAAGTAACATTAAATAAAATCCTAAATAAAATAACTTACTTTGTGCTCACCACATCGCTGAGTCGGCGATATGGCGAGCTCAAGGTAAGTGGTTATATACATTTTTTAAATTACATTTTACTACACCCGTCGTCTATCGACTCCCCCGGCCCCCATCCTGTCCCGTCCCACCACTCTTACCTGTGCGGACTGCCACTGCAAACGTCTGATAGCGATTTCAAATGGGATCGTAAATAGACCTACCTACTGAATATTAATGAGGTTGGTCGCAATGTGCAACTCATTAGGAATTGCAGCCATCACGGTGATGGTGGCCTGATGGGGTCAGCAGACCACCATGTCTGTAGTTGGTTTTTAATAAAGCAAGTTGTTCAAAAAAATCTTAAACTCAGACAGTTTTCCTTTAAGGAAAACGGATGCGTTTAAAAAAATACAATGAATTGTTTAAGAGGCAGGAGTGTCCGCTTTGACCACTGCCTGCTCTTAAAAAATATTTATTTCAACATTAACAAAGGGGAAGGGGTCCCATGGGGACCCCTTCACATGTGAGAATGGTTACCACCACCTTTGGGGTAAAGTTAAAAAAATAATGGGGCATATTATCAAGGACAGGTGTTAAAATAATCGCCGTTTTATCGGCAGGAAATTGCCGATAAAACGGCGATAATGCACTTGCTAATACGTCCTTGTTAAATCCCATAGAAGCCCATGTTTTGGTGTTAACATGGGCTTCCATGGGAATTAACAAAGGCGTATTAACAAGCCCATTATCGCCGTTTTATTGGCAGTTTCCTGCCGATAAAACGGCGATAATTTTAACACCGGTCCTTGCTAATATTCCCCAATGATTTGTGACTGTAATTTGGTCGCAAAACAATCATACAGATCACTGCAATTCGAAATTTGGAAGGGATGCCCTAATCACGCCCCTTCCATATACAAAAACGCTAAACACAAATTGCGATTTATCAACATAATGCTGAATCATAATTTGTGCTTTCTAGTATGGAAAAGCATTGTTGCGGTTGCAAACAGTCCCACTTTGTTATTCGGTCTGTGAATCGGGCCATCTGCACATCAAAAATGCTTTTATACATATGGATGTCATACTCCAAAACAAACAGGGCTCTTCTAGTCGAAAAGCAACAATATCATCCATACAAATTCTAGGTTCCTCATAAAAATAGACAAATAAAAACATACCAAGAAAGGAATCTTTAAAAATAGCATTGTTCTACCCAGAAAAAAGACATTACTATTGAACATAATGTCTGTATTTGTGCGATGGCGGAGTGTAAGCTCTCAAGCCCTATCTGTGCAGGAGCCACAGACACAAACTCTCGGAGGCAGTACTTCCAGGAACAGTCTTTCTATCTAGAGTGCGTTTTTCCAATGCCTCGAAACTTTTCCAAACCTTCCACAGATTGCATCTCTGGCACAGACATTAGAGTTGGGAAGCAGCCGGGAGGAGGACACCACTAAAAGATTTAGAAACACCATCCTCTAGTTTGGCATCAGTCTCGGTCACGTCTTGGAAAAAGTCACATTCTTCTTATCATCTCATCACTTTGCGGGGCCATTACCTATTATCCTCCCCATGAGTTACAGTCCACAAAGATGTTTCTAAAAGGTAGCCAGAACCTGTTACCACAATATCAATGTCTGAGCAGGATTTGATCACCTACTAGAAGTGTTTAATCCTTCACTCTTCTGTGGACACTGCACCAATCGTCCCTGGCTGCCCTTTGATTTAGCACTTGGGTATCATTATGAGGCTCAGGGCTCTACTCAGCATGATTAGAGATCAGTCTCACATCATGCACCCAAAGCTAAGATGGCTGGTAGCTCAATGGGCATTCATGTGAGAAGCCAAGCTATATTCCTGCAGAAAGGTAGAAATAGCCCACTCAATGTTCTGACCAACCTCAAGAGTAATTCCAAGCAGCTTCACAATGATCTTCATTAGGTGATCACCCTCTCTGTTGGCAAGGGCTCATTGATGAGAAATTCCCTATGCTTAACTCCCATAAATGAGAGCTAATCAGCTATATCTTGACCATGAAATGGCAGACATTATCAGTCCTTAGTTCCATAAGGACTCTAAGTATGGCCATCATTGTTTCCAATTTTAAATCAGGTCTTCATCCAATGTCGACAGAGCTATCGCTACTTCTGGCATATTCTTCTGAAACTAAAAAATTGTGGATGTTTCATGTTTTTAAACAAATCTGAAATGAGTCTAACTAAATTATTGTAAACAAAAATATCACCTACAATAGTATTGCTTAAAATAAATTTGCTAAATTATATTATTTTACTAAATGAACTTTAATAATCATAAATCCAGATAACATTTGTAAATTAAATTGTAACATTAAAATAAATTAAATGAAACCTAAATATTATTAAAAAAATCATAAGCCAAGGGGCCAGATGTATGATAAATATTCGAGTGCAAAATAGGTCGCTAATCTATTTGCACATGCGAAAACTAATGCCCACAAAGTATGAAATGCACTTGCAAATCTAAAAATTGCGATGCGCGCAAATAGCAACTCGCAAAAATTGCTACCGGTTTCTGTGGTACCAAATTGCAATTAGCTACTCGCAAAATACAATGTACAAACCCTTCGCAAATTGTGAAAATGTGCGAATTAGCCCGTTTGCTCATGCAATTTACCGCCAATCAGAACCAAGTGGTAAACAGGCCCAACCTAAAAAGGTGCCCAGAATGCATCTGGAATCTTTCCAAAATGGCTGCCCTGAATGTGATAGGACGGAGGATGCGGATACTGGCTGCTCAGCAGAGAAGGTGGAGAAAGGAGAGGATTTTCAGAGTCAGACTGACATTATTTAAAAAGACAGAGGAAGAGATATATGAACAGTACAGGCTGCAAAGCACTGTCATCCTAGACCTCAAAGACACCCTGAAGCCACAATTGGAAAGCAGAACCCTGTGCAACAATGCAATGCCCACGCATGTGCAGGTGTTGTATTGGCTGGAGGTGTGTCGCAGAGTGTGCTTTCACGTTTCTAACACCATTTCATAGAAGCCACACTAAACCACATCCATCAACACATCTACCTGCCCAGGAATGATGATGAACTGGAAAATACAAAAATGACATTTTATATAATAGACAGGTTTCCACAGGTAATTGGGTGCATAGATGGGACACATGCGCCAATATGTCCGACCACGCACAGAATACAAATTCCGTAATAAGGAAAAGCACACATTCCCTCAAAATCCAAGTCGTCTGTGACACAAACAACATAATCACAGACATTGTTCCCAAATATCCAGGAAGCACAAATGACTCATACATCTTCAGACACAGTTTCATATACCAAAATTAGAGAGAGGTGACTTTGAGGAAGGATACCTACTAGGTACTTGATTCTCATGTCGACTGTGAAATGCAATTGCACTATGGGGTCTCATGCTTGTTGTCTCACCATCATGTTTCATGTTGCGATTTTTGGCGACTCGCAAAGGGGAATGTACAACAGTGTCTGAGACACTGTTTACGATTCACAAATCGCAACGGATCTACCTCATTGATATTCATGAGGCAGGTCACAATTTGTGACCCTTTGGAAATGGCCAGTACTCACTCAGATGGTGACCTGCTGGGGTCAGCAGACCACCATGTCTATGACTGCTTTTTAAACAACGCATTTTTTTTAATGCAGCCAGTGTTCCTTAAAGGAAAACAGGATGCATTTAAAAAAGACCCCAGGAACCCCTTACCATCTATGACTGGCTTACCATATACTTGAAGTAGGTGGTAACAGTGGTTGTTTTGCAACAGCAATTGTAAATACTAGTGCGACTCGCTATTTGGAAGGGGTGCCCTTTGTACGCCCCTTCCAAATAGCTATTCAAACCCTATTTTGTGAGTCAGTAATAGGTTACCGACTCACAAAAACGGTTTGCACATACCACAACCCTCTTTTTAGTGTTTGCAAATGGGCCCATTTTCCGTTTGCAACCGCTAGAAAGGGTCCTACATCGGGCTCTTAGAAACATGCAATGTAACTTTAATAACTTGTTTTCACCTTAACTTCAATAAAATAAATAACTATCTTTCCATTAATATCTCCAAACCTTAGCTTCTATTTCAGCATTTGTAAAAATTGCCATCATTCAGACCAACAACGCCAACTTTCCAGATGTTAACCTAAAAAAAACCACATGCTAAAAGTAAATAGAAGTAATGAAAATTATACAAATCACTAATCCCTAAAAACATCAAATTAAAATTTGCCTTAAACCAATCCCCAATCTAAACTGAACTATGTTATAAACTTAACATTAAACAGACACTTTCTTCCTAGCAGGGAAAGACCCCTGACCTGACCCACTGCTTGACTGAAATAAATAGGATCCGAAGAAATACCATGTTAAAAGCACAACAAATATGTAAATATGAGATGTAAAAAATAAAAATGCATTTTTATATGTTACTAACAGGTACCAAAACATGTTTTACACAAAATAATACACATATACCTCTACGATTTTCAAGTAAAATAGCAGAATGGAAAGGGGCGACCACTCGGTCCCCCCTAACGTATGGTTGGGTGCCCCGATCCTCCCGGGAAACCATTTTGGGTGGGGGGCGTGTCTCGGCTGGTATGCCCGAAGCGGCGTAGCCGGGGCGCGCCTTTTCCCGCCCAAGAGGGGTTGTCCTAGACACCTACACCGATGGCCACGCCCAGTAGGCGTAACGGAGGAGGGTACACGCCCTCCCGAAGAAGAATAAAGAGAGCGGGAATCCGAAGAAGTGTCCTCTTGTTCCTGTGCTCTGAAGGCTGCACCCACTCGTTGCTCGTGAGCCCTCGACGGAACAAGGAGCAATTTTGAGAACTTGTAATTCTTGTGTTTCTCTTTCAGTGACTTCGAAGTGAAGGATCCAGGACCCGACTCGGAGCGGATAATCGAAACAATGTCTGGCAAAAAGGCAGAAAAAGGGTTCCGAGACAGACAAAGTGCTTCGCATGTTGGTGAACAGAATGACGAGAATGGAACGAAGCATCGGACAAGTCCCAGCGCTTGGTCGGGATATGGCGGGCATCAAGAAACAACTGGCCGCAATGAACAAGCCTGGTAACCCGAAGAAGGTAATAGGCCCGGCATTGCCGGGAGTCGTCCCCGAGGGTAGAGGGAAACGGGTCAAGAGGAGGGCGGTTGCAGGGGAGGTTCCGGTCCCTGAGGTGCCCCCAGTTATCCCTGCCGTACCAGCCGATGACCCAGTACCAACCCCAGACGTGGGTCAACCGATTCCGGTTGTGATTACGCCCGCTAACGATGAGGATATGCCTCCTGAATTGGCCACCCAGTTGGCCGCATGGCTCAACAAAAAGGCAGGGGGTGCTACGGCGCCCGGAGACACGGCCGAAGAGGCCAAATTACTAATCCAGCAGTTGCGGCAGTCGCGAGATGCCGCGAAGGCGAATCTCCCTCTTGTTTCCCCACAGGTGACCGAAGGAAGGACCGGCAGCTGGTCTCGAGAAAACGGCGGGAACAACAACAAAACTGGGTAAGCTTGCTTTGCCAGTGGCGGGGGAGGGCTCATTACCCTCAAGACGGGAGAGGGTGGTTCAACATATCCCGTTGGCCACAAAAGAATTGATATGGGCAGACAAGTATGTCAATATGTTTTCGTTGTTGACTGACCATCGCAAGATGGAGTATGCTAAAACACAGAAAGATTTGTGGCACCCGAGCGTCTGGCGCGCCAAGATGGCGGAGTTCAGGGTGGAGGAGACTATAACGAATTGGGCGAAGGCCTTTGCAATGTTTACTGCGATTATTGGTGAACGTAAGCCTGAGGTATTGACCGAACTGTCTTGTTATCAGGCACGTATTATGGATTTTTATGAAATGTATGAGGGGGACGAATGGAAAGGTTACGACATGAAATTTCGTAAAGCGAAAGAGTATGATTCCTCTCTGACATGGGATTGCCTCGACTCAATCTCTTGGCATAAGCAGCTCCTGCCTGGGACGGCAGGGACATCCTCGCCAGGTGGGAATGGGTCGGGGGTTTCCTGCCAAAAGCCCGCGGTGCCCTTTCGTGCAGGCACCGGTGGTGATCACCAGCCGAAAACAGGCGGGAATGGTGGAAAGCGGGGGGTCTGCTGGGGCTTCAATAGAGGCAACTGTAACAGACCGCAAGGTACATGTAGGTTCAAGCATGTGTGTGCGGGCACCGGTGGTGATCACCAGCCGAAAACAGGCGGGAATGGTGGAAAGCGGGGGGTCTGCTGGGGCTTCAATAGAGGCAACTGTAACAGACCGCAAGGTACATGTAGGTTCAAGCATGTGTGTGCGGGTTGTGGGAATTCCTCTCACCCGGAGAATTCATGCAGATCGAAAAATAGCGGGTCGGGAGGTAAAGGAGGGTCCAAGCAAGACTGAGGTGGTTAGTTGTGTACAATTGCCTACTCCCATTGATCTCATGGCTATGACTCCTTGGTTAAACAAATACCCTGATTATGTCTCTGCTGGGGTGTTGAGGAAGGGATTCTTATATGGCTTCCACATCCCGGCGGGGGATTTTCAAGGGGAACCTTTTTGTAAAAAACAGCTTTCGGCACAGCATAATCCAGGTGTGGTGGAGAGAAAGATTGCTAAAGAAGTGAGCCTGGGCCCAGTGGCTGGGACTTTTCAGCGCCCGCCAGTGGCGGGTTTCATCTGTTCCCCATTAGGGGTGGTCCCCAAAAAGGACCCGGGGGAATTTAGGCTGATCCATAATCTGTCTGCTCCAAGGGGTTCCTCGGTAAACGATGCTATTGACCTAGAAGTTTGTTCGGTGCGGTATGCATGATTCGATGATGCCGTCACCATGTTAAATCGCCTGGGCCCCGGGGCGCTGATGGCGAAATCAGATATCGAATCAGCGTTCCGGTTGCTCCCGGTACACCCACAGGATCAGCGTTTGCTAGGTTTTGCGTTCCAAGGGAGTTATTACATGGATAAATACATGCCGATGGGTTGCTCCATTTCGTGTGCCTATTTTGAAAAATTCAGCTGTTTTTTAGAGTGGGCATTCACCGAGGCCACAGGGCATAAGCACGTTATGCATTATCTAGATGACTTTCAGTTCGTGGGAGCAGCCGGCGACACAAAATGTGCGCAGGCGCTACAGGACTTTTGCATCCTCATGAGGGAGTTTGGAGTGCCATTGGCACCAGGTAAGACGGTTGGACCACCTACTTCACTGGAGTTTCTGGGAATTGAGCTCGATTCTGTGGGGGGATGTTTCCGTTTGCCAGTGGGAAAGGTAGCTAAATTTAGGGCTTCCCTGGAGCTTTGCCTGAGTAAGGAGAAAGTGACCCTGCACCAGTTACAGCAGACAGTGGGTCAGCTTAACTTTGCCTTAAAGGTTATACCAATGGCCCGCCCCTTTTCACGCTCTATTGCACAAGCTACGGTTGGTCTCAAGGAAGGACACCACCGCACGAGACTGTCTGCAAAGGTTCGCCAGGATATGCGCATTTGGTTGGCATTTCTGGCGGACTTCAATGGTCGAGTAGTGTGGAACAAGCCGCCAGCGTCTTCAGACGAGCTGGGTTTGTGGACTGACTCAGCGGGAAGCGTGGGATTTGGCGCCATTTTTGGTAACCGATGGTCGGCGCAAACATGGCCGGTGTGGTGGCATTCCTGCGGTCTCACAAGTAACATAGGGTTCCTTGAGCTGTTCCCTATTTTTGTTGCTCTGAAGGCATGGCCGGACGAGTTCAGGGACCGCTCTGTGGTACTTTGGTCTGATAATATGACTGTTGTCAAATGCATTAACAATCAGGCAGCACGCTGCAAATGGATCTTGAGATTGTTGAAGGAAGTTGTGCTGCTTTGCATGAGACTGAACGTACAGTTCAGGGCGAAACATGTGCCGGGTGTACTGAATCATGCGGCTGATGCACTCTCTCGTTCACATATGCAGGCGTTCAGGGGTTATCTACCTACAGCGGACCTAGAGGCGGCTCCATTCCCCGAAGCACTCTAGCTAATCGGTGCCCCGGATTACAAGACCTCGTGGCAGCAAGCTTAGCCCCCAGGACGAGGAAGGCATACGAGGGAGCGTTTTGTTCCTATTGTGCATTTTTGGGTCCGACAGGGAATCAGAACTGGGGTCAGGAGGATGCCTTCCTAGGGTTCCTGGTAGCACTGCACAGAGAAGGCCGATCAGCGGCAACGGCCAATAGACACAGGGCGTCCATCTCATTCATGGAGCAGGTGCATGGCATCAAAGACCCAACAGGTTCCTTTTTGGCGAAAAAAGCCCTTCGCGGCTGGCAGCGCCTTGAGGGTCGCAAGCAAGACGAGAGGCGCCCGATTGGCTTAGAAAGGTTGTCCCTACTCATGGCGAAACTAGTCACGACATGCTCCTCCCAATTCGAAGCAGTTCTGTTCCGAGCAGCTTTCGCATTAGCGTTCCATGGGGCTATGCGGGTGAGCGAACTGGTCGCAAGGAATAAGAAAGATGTGGAGGGAGGCTTGTGCAGGGATCACATCCTAATTAGGGGTGATTCGATGGTAGTGACGATAGCTAGTTCCAAGACTGACCAGGGAGCTATGGGAAACAGTGTTGTTGTCCAGCGCGTGCGAGGGTCCCCCACGTGCCCGATAATGTGTATAGAGGAATTCTTGGCACTGAGGGCGGATACATGGGGGGGGAGTTTGCTGAGGCACATCGATGGCACCCCACTGACGAGGTTTCAGTTCCAGAGGGTGCTAGCACTGACAATCGCTGCGGCGGGCATGGACCCGTGCGATTTCGGGACCCGCTCCTTTAGGATAGGGGCTGCTACTGAGGCTACAGCCAGGGGTCAGAGTGCAGAGGAAGTGAAACAGTTGGGACGATGGTCCTCGAATTGCTTCAAAAGGTATGTGCGATTGCACATGTTGTGAAGTCAAGTGACATGCACTCACGCTTCTTGTCTTCTGTTTGCTTACAGTTTCGCGAGCATGTCATGCGGGGCGGAATTTGCAGTCGACCCAGTACCAGGGGACCAGCGGTCATGGATCACCGTCTGAGGAGAGAGTGGTTTGGGTCGTGGGCCACTCATACGTGAGGCGGGCCGGGGACGTATTCAAAGCAGGTGACGCGACTCGCGCAGCTGGGGAATACGGGTACAGAGTCGCCTTCCACGGAAGGGGTGGGCTGTGTATTGACCAATTCAAATCTTTTGTTGCGGGTCTTTTAGGGCGGCAGAGGTCACCGCCATCTGTGGTCATAGTACACCTGGGGGGCAATGACTTGGTGACACTGGGTAGACGAGTATTGCTCGAGCAAGTTTTGTCGTCCGTTAGCTGGTTGGCAAAAAGAATCCCGGGGTGCACGATTGCCTGGTCCCACATGATTCCCAGGAAGGTATGGCGGGGGGGCCTTTCGGTGTTAGCACTGAACCATTCGGTGAAGAAGGTTAACAACAAAATTGGTAGATTGTTTCGCTCTGGGCAGTTGCATAGCATTCCTCAGGGGTGTATTCGGGGTGATCACATGTATCTGAATGATGGGGTTCACCTGTCCCGGGATGGGAATGTTTTACTCATAGGAGACTTCATAGCATGGCTAAGGGGTTTGAGGAAGCATGACCTTTAGGAGTTTGGGGGGGGGGCGGATAGCCAGTCAACTATCCGGCCTGTGGCGGTAAGGTCATGATCGGTGAGCAGTAATTTCAAGGTCCCTAGAGGGGGGCGCCACCCACTATGGATGGGAGTGCCCAGGGGGAGGCGGCCATTGGCCCCTCCCACTGGGAGGCGGCACCCACTAAGGATGGGTCGCCTAAGGGGAGACGGCCATAGACCCCTTCCAGGGGAGGAGGCGGCTATATGCCCCTCCTACGAATTTCCCGGGGCCCGGTTATCTGCGACGGCGGATATGATAGAGAGTGTGGGGATGGGGGGGGAGTCCACGCTGTCCTTCCTACAGATACCTCACACGGGAGCTCGGACGACCTTTAAGATGGCGTCGAGTGGAAAGGGGGGCCCCCAACCAGACAAGGGAAATTAGAGTTGGCAAGGAGGGTACAGTCCTCTGCGCGGCCGCCACTCACACCGTGAGGGCGAGAGTTTTGGTAGTAGGGATCTGACACCGGTTAAGACCTTGCCGTTGGCCCTTAATGCTAGGATGTACAATTTTAATTTAGAATGTATGCATTTGCAGGATGTTAGACTCGGCTAGGAAACCTTTGTATTAGAGATTTGTTAAGGTTAGCCAAAGAACATGTCTTCATCGAAATGTAATAAATGAAAATTGTACATGATTATGAAACTTTTATTTATTGTTTTAAATTTTGTTTCATATTTTAATAAATACGGCCGGGAGGGTGACTCCCTCCTGCCTTCCAAAAGTTCAGAACTGCGTCCGACTTCCCATCCTTGGGGATTGTGTTGGGAGGGGGTGACGGGCATCCAGGCCATATGAGCCATATACATATCAACTCGCAGAATGGCAAACAATTGTTATCTCAAATAGGAAACACATACAGCAAGGAAAGCGCACCTAGCAAAAATATAAATATGCAAATGTAATAAATAATATGCTAATGCTCACAACTAACAATTATATTGTGATTACTGTTAGAGAACACAATCACCTCCCAAACGTAACAGAAGTAGGAGTAAGGCATGTTCTCCAAGATAACATTAGCCTCTAGGAAGGCATAGGAATTATTTTAAAATACATACTGGCTTCAGTTCCTGAGCACATTACAGGTCAACTACAATCAATATGCAATCCAAACAGATTAATAGCATGTACTAGATAAGTCACAGCCCAAACCCTTGCTGCTCCAACAAGATAACAACATCTAAACATTGCGGAACACCTAACCACTGAACATAATAAATACCTCATTCTCCTGCCCGAAAATAGCAATAATGACAGGAGAATAATCATATATGCAATACAAAACTGTTGTAACTTCATATTGTGCCCTCTATTGTTCATGAAAATATATAAAATGCAAGGAGAATAGCATAATAGAAACATGCCCCAAACACTATTGCCTAACAACCAAAGTGCAACATATTGTAAACTACTAATCAAGATTCAAATTCAAGATAATAACTACTATACCCCAAACATATTCATAGATTACGAGCAGGCAATGATACTTCTGAAAATCTATCCTCACACAGCCATACAAGGCTGTTATTTTCATAATAATTAAAGCATTTGAAGACACATCCAAAAGTCTGCACTTGCGGGCTTATTTATGTGAGGCTATGGCAGCTCTCAATCATATCTAAGATGCGACACAAAGCCACTCTGCAAGGCTTTGCATGGCCTCATAGATATTGAGTAAGACAAAGAAGTGAAGGATGCTAGCTTGCCTTAGTCTGCATCAAGAAGGCGTTCCATGGGCGTTGTGGTGGGTTTTCACACGCATCACCCATGGATTTTGACACTGCCCCAGATTGAATTAATCACATAAACCTGGGGCAGAACCAAAATCATATGCCTTCTCAGAGCAAGCATAACATTTTTCCTCTTTGCATTTGTGCTGCATTCTGAGCATGCATGAAAAAAGGAAAATGCCTCTCGGGATTGTTTTGGTGCAGGAAGGTGCCCTATCCTGCACAAAAACAATCCTACCTGCAAGGGAGGCGCCCTTGCACCTTGGTGCAAGGGTGCCTACATTGGTGCTAGGCAGCATATTGTGTACCAGTGCAGGGGAAAAGGATAGGAATGCACTGTATTTGATAAATATGGTGCATTCATGCCCTTTCTCAGTGGTTTAGGGCAGCACAGCAATAAGACTTGTGCTGCTGCCCTATGGTAATCCCTCATAAATCAGTCCCTAAGTGTAGAATACAAAACAAAGAGTAGGCAAGCTATTGAAAATATTAATACATCCTCAAAACTACCAAAGAAATGAACAAAAACTAGGCCCCCTCATGGACTACTTTGAAGACAGTTGGGTTGGGGTACTGCACCATTCCAGCCACAGACACCAATGCATGTTTAATGTTCCATGTTCCATGTACATAGTTCGCAGAAATTTCTAGTTCCCAGATTGCTGACATTATATCCACCATTAGATCAGGTTCTGCACTTGACCCTTGTCCATTCAAAGTATTACTACCTGTTATTGAGGTGGTTCTTCCTGCCATCACCTCTATCTGCAATGCCATGTTTAGCACAGGTACCTATCCTGATATTTTTAAAAAACCCTCATTAAACCACTCTTAAAGAAACCACACCTCGACATGGAAGAACCTAAGAGCTACCGGCCTATTGCTAGCCTACCAGTTCTGGCTAAAATAGCTGAAAAAGCTCTGAATCAACAGATCTCTGCCTTCTTAGAGCAACATCATTTACTTGATGAATCCCAGAGACGGCTTTGATTAAAGCGGCGGATGATATTAGATCCATCCGCGACGCTGGGGGTACAGCAGTCTTGATACTGCTTTATTTATCGGCAGCTTTTGACACGGTCGATCATGCTACTTTGATCGACCGTGTTGAAGACATGGGTGTCCAGAAAAATGCCAGCAAACTTCTGGCCTCTTTTCTGGCCGACAGAACCCAGGTGGTCACAATGGGACCCTTTCACTCTTCCACCTTGTCTCTGCCATGTGGAGTACCTCAAGGCTCATCCCTAAGTCCGACACTCTTTAACATCTATGTGTCGGACTTAGCCAATGTTATTCGTGCACATGGGATGAGCCTTACCTCCTATGCAGATGACACACAGTTGGTCCTTGCCATTAAGAACAACGGCCATAAAATAGTGGAAGATCTTAAATCAGGTATGGTAGCAATTGGGAGCTGGATGGCTTCCAATTGTCTAAAATTTTATTCCGACAAGACGGAAGTAGTCATCTTCGGACCGCTGACTCCGGAATGGTCATCCAACTGGTGGCCATCTTCATTAGGCTCTCCTCCCGAGCCTGTCAGCAAGGTGAGGAACTTGGGAGTCACTTTTCATCCACATGCTAACCAGATTACTTCCTCAGCCTTCCACAAACTGAGACTTATCAAAAAAATCCTCCCCTTCCTTCCTGACACAGCTGGTAAAACCCTGGTCACTTCCCTTGTACTATACACCTTGGATTACTGCAATGCTTTATTCCTTAATGCACAAGAAGGAGTCTTAAACAAAATGCAATTAATACAGAACTCAGCTGCCAGGCTTCTGGGAAAAATTCCCAAATATCAATCCGCCTCGGACACCATTAGAGAGTTACACTGGTTACCCATCAGAAACAGAATAACATTTAAAACTCTCTGTATTGTGTACAAGGCCTTGCACAATCTGGGACCAGCTTATCTCGTCCAAAATCTGATTCCCTATTGCCCGTCCAGAACACTACGCTCTTCTAGTCTAATTGATCTTGTGGTTCCTCGTACCAAAACTGTTTCATGGGGTGACAGAAGATTTCTGGTGTCAGCTCCAAAGTTATGGAACACGCTGCCCCACTCGATTAAAGCCAGTCCTTCTCTCCGGTTCTTTCGTATGCAACTTAAGACCTGGCTCTTTAATCACTAGACCCAGCTCCCCCTCTCAGGTTAAATACTACAGATATCTCAGCGCCGAGACGCCCATGGGCCTTTGTTCGCGCTTTAGAAATGTCACTAATAATAATAATAATTATAATATATAAAGGAAGGATGGCACAATGCCCTTCAAGCCAAAATTAGGTCAAAGTCACAAATCCCTAGCAAAACCTACAAAAAGAACCAAGCTACCAACAACTAAGTTTAGGAAAATTGATAAGCTGAATCAAACTTAAAATATCTAAAATAGACTTAATCAATGTCTGGAATAATACATTTCAAAGTGCAACTCTTTGTAAATATCAAAGGACTATGGGCCATATGTATATTTGAAATTCGGATTCGCTAAGGCCAAAATTTGCAGAATTTCCGCCTTTGCGAATGCAAATTAGCAAAAAGGTATGTATGAAGGAAAATATCAAGCAAAATAAGGAATCACAAAAAATGCGATTACTTAATTTGCGATAACAAAAAATCTGCAAATTACCTGCGAATACCTAGATTTGCGATTTTTATTTCGCGAAATTCGCTAACGGAAAATCGCAAAACAAGAAATCGCATTGGTATGTATGAAAAAATCACAAATTGCGATTTGATGAAATTCGCAATTTAAAGAATCGCAATTACCACCAAGTAGGAGCAGGTGGTAACCAGGTGCCATTTTAGGTATTACTGTTCCGTCCTGTGTATGTTTCCCAATTTGTAATCAATATAATGTATGTTAATAAATTGTACTGAGAATTAATTTTACTATAGTGTTTTCACGTGTTTTGAATTTTTCATTTTTATCATTGCTTCCTTGTTACGCTTATGTATTAGTGAGTCTATTGTTTGTAAGTACCCTTGTATTGATGTTAATTCGCCCAAAGGGAATTAATTCCTTGACTTGTGTCAATTGTGGAACCCTATCCCTTTGGTCTTGGGGTCCCTCTCTCTTTTATTAGAGGTAACCAGGTGCAACCTATTTAAGCAGCAACAGAATGCAACAGACTTCTTTCCACAATGGCGGGGCTTTACCTGATAGCCAGGAGGATGCGACTGAGAGCTGCTGCCCAGAGGAGGAGACGCCAGGAGAGGATATTCCGTTTGCCCGTCACCATCGACCAGCGCACTGATGAGGATATCTTTACCCATTACAGACTGGATGAAGACAGTACTCATGATTTAATAGAAGAACTCAGACCCTACCTAGAACACCCCACACGCAGGACACAAGCCATCCCCACTCACATCCAGGTCCTTTGTTCACTACACCTGTTGGCCTCAGGTAGTTTTCAGGGGGTGATAGCCACAGCAGGAGGGGTTTCACAAAGTGCCCTTTCGTGCTTTTTCCATGCGTTCCTTGACACCATGGTACAGAGGATGCCACACTACATTTACCTTCCAAAAACCCCACAGGAACTGCATCAGACCAAACAGGATTTTGATCAAATGGCCCAATTTCCCCATGTCATCGGGTGCATAGATGGGACGCACGTTGCAATATCCCCCCCTTCCCACAATGAGTATGTGTTTAGGAATTGTAAATCTTACAATTCCTTGAACATACAGGTGGTGCGTGATGCTAAACACATCATAACGGACATTGTCGCTAAATACCCTGGCAGCACGCATGACTCCTACATCTTCCGCCACAGTGGGATACACCGTAGGCTCCTAAATGAGGATTTTGGCGATGGCTACTTGCTAGGTAAATGCATTTACACAGTATACACACTTGTCAAGGATTGCATGTGCTGGACAGTGTCTAACCATATACCTTCCCCCCCTCAGGTGACAGTGCATATGCAGTACGTGACTTCATTCTGACGCCCTAACTCAATCCAGCAAATGCAACAGAGCAGAGGTACAACAGGGCACACATTGCAACAAGAGGCACCATAGAGAGGACCTTTGGTATTCTCAAAAGCAGATTCAGGTGCATCCACAAAAGTGGAGGGGCATTGCAATACAGCCCAGAAACCTGCTGCAAAATAGTCGTCGCATGTGACATCCTGCACAATATTGCAACCAGGAAAGGCACACCGGTGGAGGTCAGTGAATCTGACACATCTGATGTGGAGGGCCCAGCTCAAGGACGCATGCCTGCCGGTGCAGCAGGTGCAACTGCTGGCCATCAGAGGCGGGATGAGATTACGCGCAACTATTTTTAGGTAAGAGAAATGACACAAAGCAAATTTACAATTGACAGACTGTGTTTATTCCTTAACATCAGGATTATAAAAGACACACAGGCTGAGTGAAATGTCCTTCATAATGTACAGCACATGTTAATGCACAATGCATGTATCCATTCATGGTCAAGTGTCCCTGCACAGTAGTTAGCTGCACCAATCCAGTGGTCCCATTGATGTGTCCTTACTAGCGGCGGGGGCGGGAGGAAGCTCCTGTCTGGGGATGCACATTGCCTCCTTTACTTATTTCAGTCACCCTACTGTTGCGTCCACTACGGCGCCTATCCATGGTTGGTGGGGGGGGTGGCGCTGCTCCTTACTGATAGGGCATCATCATCATTTGGAGTCAGGACTCCTGGCCCTGTGGTGCGGATTGCGCACAGTTTATCTACAGCCGTAGAGATTTGGAGCAGGGCCCTTCCAACGTCCTGGTTATGTGCGCAAACTCGTGCTGCATGCTGATGCAGCGTCTAGCTAGAATGTTGTTGGAGGAGGCCAGGCGGTTTACAGCACATGTATACCGGTCCAGGCTCTGCATCTCCCTACGCCTGGCTGCACGGTCAGCCCTGAGTTTGCCACAGAGTGCCTCCATGACACATGTTGAGCTCCTGAAGCCTGCCCTGACTTCCCTTTGGTGTGACTTGATGTTTTTTGCTTGCAGGTGCTGTACCTGCAACATATTTAGCTCAAGCCCGGCAAACACTGACCCATCCCCAGGATCTACAGCACTTGTTGCAGCACGGGACCTGCGCCTGTTCCGGACTTCTTGCACGGCGGTGCTGTTGTGTTTCAGGCTGTGTGTCATTGCTTTGCCCATCCCCATCAGTGTTCTGGCCCTCGTCCTCCAAAGGGGTTAGTGGTCTCACAGTAGTCCTCCTGCGGCGCTTGGGGGGGTTCACTGGACTAGCTCCGTCCTCACTTTCTTGCTCCTGCGCAGCTGCTGTTCTGGTAGGGGAATTGCCCTGTCTCCCACTGCCTCTCGCCTGATTTGAATTTGATGCTGTGGGCATGAAGGCATACATTTAATTTCTGTTCTGACTAGCACTTGTAAATAAATAAATTTCACTTTTGCTAATTACACATTTCTTGTGTCTCACTTTCCTGATGCACATATGCATTTGGGGAATGGCTGGGTGTAAGTCT
Source organism: Lissotriton vulgaris (assembly GCF_964263255.1). Classification (NCBI taxonomy): domain Eukaryota; kingdom Metazoa; phylum Chordata; class Amphibia; order Caudata; family Salamandridae; genus Lissotriton; species Lissotriton vulgaris. Next base: position 1,507,828,499 of record NC_141691.1, on the reverse strand, counting down.
ACCAATGTAATGTCCATGTGACTACATCTCCCATAATGCATTGCAGTTTGTGTTTGTACACCTGCACTGGATTACTACTTTTTTCTGCCCAAGGGTCGCTGATGGGTGTGTGGGGGTAGGTGGGGAGGGGTCAGGGGTGTGAAAGCATGCCTCTTACCTTGTCCTGGGGATCTGACTTGTCCAGGTCAGCCACTCCTATGACGCTCTCTGACAGTAGTGTTGCCTCCACAAGTTCCTCCAATGGTGTTGAATCTGTGGCAGTGGAGGTCCCTGCACCAGTCTTCCTTGCTTGCTCCAAACTTGTAGCCACCTTTTCTTTAGAGCACTGGCGCATATCATAGCATCGTTTGCGGAGGTCTTCCACACTCCTATGTGTCAGCCCTACTGCATTCCCCTTTTCCTGGATGTCTGCCCATATGCGCCTATTTCATGTTTCAGGCACCCTTAGTGACTTCTTCCCAAACAGCAGTTCATGGCTTGTTACCATTTCCTGGATAAGGACTTCAATCTCTGCTTCAGAGAATTTTTGTTTTCTCCTCCTCTGGTGTTACTGCTGCTGCTGCTGGGGGGTGTCCTGGCTGGGCATGTCTCCTGTGTCCTGCATGTTCACAAAGCACTGCAGTGTTCTGTCTCCAACACTCGTTCACTCTGGTAATCAGTAACGCAGGTGCAGCATGGGTAGACTCACTTCCTGGTTGTGATGTCATCAAGCTGCACCTGAGTTTCTGATTTGCTGATTCGAGAATTCGCAATTTTGCGATTTTTTCCGTTAAGGAATCGCAAAATGTGGAAATCTCACATAATATAGAGATTTTTAAGAAATCGCAATTTTTTTGCGATTGGCTTCATACATCCCACTTAGCGATTCTGAAATAGCGATTTCTTAAAAATGGCTATTAAAGATTCGCTAAGTGGTATCTTGATACATATGGCCCTATATTGCCTCAAAATGATAATTCAAATAATGCTATGAGCAACCTATTAATCTCGTTAACAATGAAACTCACCACAAAGTGGAGCACATATCTTTATTCACCAATTTATAATGCAAACGGAAATAAAATATTACAAAAGATTGATAATGAACATTTATTGTGAAATTTATTTTTAAACTATGTCTCAAAAAACACAGTAAAACAAAATCGTGCTCAATTACATGACTTAAAAATATTACATCACATACACCAAAATACATTACATGACATTTTATTTATATTTCAAAAATAACGTTACACACCACAAAATATATTAATAAAACTAACCTTGTGGTTGTGTTGCATGAATCCACAAAAACCAAATGCACATTTGCGAACATAAATAGTCAAATGTAAGACTCTTTAAAAATGAAAAAATGAAATATCCCATAGTAAATCCAAAGACATGTTCCTTAATCCTTAAAAAAATGGAAAATTGAAATAAAATCTAATTTAGGGAAAATGGAAAAATAAAAGGACATTTCTGAATAATATTAGATACATTATTAATAAAAAATCATTTTCTAAAGAAAAACAATTCATCATAAAAAGGATACATTTTGTTTTGTAACTGAAGAACCTTTCATAAAAAGTAACAAATCCATACTCATATAAAATGGACTCTGAAACCATTACAAATATTACAACATTAAAAAAATAATTATTGCAACTAAATACACTTTTCAAACTATATTAAGGCCCAAAAAATAAAAATAAAAAAAGAGTCGTACTGTATTAGTTGAGTAACAGCAGGGAACCACGACTGACCGGAACCAAAACCATTGAACAATAATGTCAATTGGGTAGAAATACAGATGAGGTAAAAAGTGGCTGACAAATACAAATTAAATTTAGTATTTTGCAAATGTTTAGTATAAATGTAAATGTTAAAATGTAAAAGAACATAAAATGTATATGTGTTAAAATTATATTAAACATGAAATAAACAAAAAAGATAATGAATCAATACCAATCTATATGTCAAGTATATATTAAAAGATACTTTACAAATATAAATTATAAAAACAGCTTGGTTCTGCAGCAGTGAATGTGTTTTTTATGTCACCAATGCACCCTCATCCTGACTAAGAAGAGCCTTCCTGGGCTTCTGCTGCCAATACCTGGAGTTGGGGAGGCTCTGGGGAGTTGATTCTTGTTTTAGGGACCCTGCGAAACTGCAGCATACACTGATATTTGGAGCAGCTGCCGAATGCAGCGTGGCATGGCCAAGGGGCTGGAATGGCTTTGCTTGTCCCATTCAGGAATTGAGGCACTCCTTGTTCATGAGCACAGAGCCTTGGAGACTTGCGTTTGACAGAGGGGGAACCAGAATTGGAGGAGCTGGTTGGCTGCCATTGCACATGTGACTACCGGGAGGACGACGGGGTGGCCCGGACACCATTGGAGACAGCTGCCTAATGCCCAACATGGCCAAACCCACTGTTCAAGGGTGGGGGAACTTGGGCACACTATCTTGGGACTCCCTGCATTAAAAATTTGGATTGCCCTGCTTGTCAGCATCAGTTGGTGGGGGGGGGGTGGCGCTGCTCCTTACTGATAGGGCATCATCATCATTTGGAGTCAGGACTCCTGGCCCTGTGGTGCGGATTGCGCACAGTTTATCTACAGCCGTGGAGATTTGGAGCAGGGCACTTCCAACGTCCTGGTTATGTGCGCAAACTCGCGCTGCATGCTGATGCAACGTCTAGCTAGTATGTTGTTGGAGGAGGCCAGGCGGTTTACAGCACATGTATACCGGTCCAGGCGCTGCATCTCCCTACGCCTGGCTGCACGGTCAGCCCTGAGTTCGCCACAGAGTGCCTCCATGACACATGTTGAGCTCCTGGAGCCTGCCCTGACTTCCCTTTGGTGTGACTTGATGTTTTTTGCTTGCAGGCGCTGTACCTGCAACATATTCAGCTCAAGCCCGGCAAACACTGACCCATCCCCAGGATCTACAGCACTTGTTGCAGCATGGGACCTGCGCCTGTTCCGGACTTCTTGCACGGCGGTGCTGTTGTGTTTCAGGCTGTGTGTCATTGCTTTGCCCATCCCCATCAGTGTTCTGGCCCTTGTCCTCCAAAGGGGTTAGTGGTCTCACAGAAGTCCTCCTGCAGCGCTTGGGGGGGTTCACTGGACTAGCCCCGTCCTCACTTTCTTGCTCCTGCGCAGCTGCTGTTCTGGTAGGGGAGATGCCCTGTCTCCCACTGCCTCTCGCCTAATTTGAATTTGATGCTGTGGACATAAAGGCATACATTTAATTTCTGTTCTGACTAGCACTTGTAAATAAATAAATTTCACTTTTGCTAATTACACATTTCTTGTGTCTCACTTTACTGATGCACATATGCATTTGGGGAATGGCTGGGTGTAAGTCTACCAATGTAATGTCCATGTGACTACATCTCCCATAATGCATTGCAGTGTGTGTTTGCATACCTGCACTGGATTACTACTTTTGTCTGCCCAAGGGTCGCTGATGGGTGTGTGGGGGTAGGTGGGGAGGGGTCAGGGGTGTGAAAGCATGCCTCTTACCTTGCCCTGGGGATCTGACTTGTCCAGGTCAGCCACTCCTATGACGCTCTCTGACAGTAGTGTTGCCTCCACAAGTTCCTCCAATGGTGTTGAATCTGTGGCAGTGGAGGTCCCTGCACCAGTCTTCCTTGCTTGCTCCAACCTTGTGGCCACCTTTTCTTTAGAGCACTGGCGCATATCATAGCATCGTTTGCGGAGGTCTTCCACACTCCTGTGTGTCACCCCTACTGCATTCCCCTTTTCCTGGATGTCTGCCCATATGCGCCTATTTCATGTTTCAGGCACCCTTAGTGACTTCTTCCCAAACAGCAGTTCATGGCTTGTTACCATTTCCTGGATGAGGACTTCAATCTCTGCTTCAGAGAATTTTTGTTTTCTCCTCCTCTGGTGTTCCTGCTGCTGCTGCTGGGGGGTGTCCTGGCTGGGCATGTCTCCTGTGTCCTGCATGTTCACAAAGCACTGCAGTGTTCTGTCTCCAACACTCGTTCACTCTGGTAATCAGTAACGCAGGCGCAGCATGGGTAGACTCACTTCCTGGTTGTGATGTCATCAAGCTGCACCTGAGTTTCTGATTTGCTGATTCGAAAATTCACAATTTTGCGATTTTTTCCGCTAAGGAATCGCAAAATGTGGAAATCTCACATAATATAGAGATTTTTAAGAAATCGAATTTTTTTTGCGATTGGCTTCATACATCCCACTTAGCGATTCTGAAATAGCTATTTCTTAAAAATGGCTATTAAAGATTCGCTAAGTGGTATCTTGATACATATGGCCCTATATTGCCTCAAAATGATAATTCAAATAATGCTATGAGCAACCTATTAATCTCGTTAACAATGAAACTCACCACAAAGTGGAGCACATATCTTTATTCACCAATTTATAATGCAAACGGAAATAAAATATTACAAAAGATGGATAATGAACATTTATTGTGAAATTTATTTTTAAACTATGTCTCAAAAAACACAGTAAAACAAAATCGTGCTCCATTACATGACTTAAAAATATAACATCACATACACCAAAATACATTACATGACATTTCATTTATATTTCAAAAATAACGTTACACACCACAAAATATATAATAATAAAACTAACCTTGTGGTTGTGTTGCATGAATCCACAAAAACCAAATGCACATTAGCGAACATAAATAGTCAAATGTAAGATTCTTTACAATTGAAAAAATGAAATATCCCATAGTAAATCCAAAGACATGTTCCTTAATCCTTAAAAAAATGGAAAATTGAAATAAAATCTAATTTAGGGAAAATGGAAAAATAAAAGGACTTTTCTGAATAATATTAGATACATTATTAATAAAAAATCATTTTCTAAAAAAAAACAATTCATCATAAAAAGGATACATTTTGTTTTGTAACTGAAGAACCTTGCATAAAAAGTAACAAATCCATACTCATATAAAATGGACTCTGAAACCATTACAAATATTACAACATTAAAAAAATAATTATTGCAACTAAATACACTTTTCAAACTATATTAAGGCCCAAAAAATAAAAATAAAAAAAGAGTCGTACTGTATTAGTTGAGTAACAGCAGGGAACCACGACTGACCGGAACCAAAACCATTGAACAATAATGTCAATTGGGTAGAAATACAGATGAGGTAAAAAGTGGCTGACAAATACAAATTAAATTTAGTATTTTGCAAATGTTAAGTATAAATGTAAATGTTAAAATGTAAAAGAACAACAAATGTATATGTGTTAAAATTATATTAAACATGAAATAAACAAAAAAGATAATGAATCAATACCAATCTATATGTCAAGTATATATTAAAAGATACTTTACAAATATAAATTATAAAAACAGCTTGGTTCTGCAGCAGTGAATGTGTTTTTTATGTCACCAATGCACCCTCATCCTGACTAAGAAGAGCCTTCCTGGGCTTCTCCTGCCAATACCTGTAGTTGGGGAGGCTCTGGGGAGTTGATTCTTGTTTTAGGGCCCCTGCGAAACTGCAGCATACACTGATATTTGGAGCAGCAGCCGAATGCAGCGTGGCATGGTCAAGGGGCTGGAATGGCTTTGCTTGTCCCATTCAGGAATTGAGGCACTCCTTGTTCATGAGCACAGAGCCTTGGAGACTTGCGTTTGACAGAGGGGGAACCAGAATTGGAGGAGCTGGTTGGCTGCCATTGCACATGTGACTACCGGGAGGACGACGGGGTGGCCCGGACACCATTGGAGACAGCTGCCTAATGCCCAACATGGCCAAACCCACTGTTCAAGGGTGGGGGAACTTGGGCACACTATCTTGGGACTCCCTGCATTGAAAATTTAGATTGCCCTACTTGTCAGCATCGACGGCTGATTGGCACTCATTGACCTGTGAGGCCCTTGGAAGGTGAGTGATGGTTGTGGATTGGAGCCAATATTGACGCTCATCTGGCCTTGCTCCTGCCTTACTTGATCTGCCTGAGGTTGGGGCCTGTAGCATATATGATGCCCACTTCTTTAATATGCCTATCATAGATTTTTACAGACTGGGGTTGGCCCTGATTGGGCTGGATATAATTACTGAACTGCCTGTGGTGACCCTCTATTGGTTGGTTGACATGCCCCTGGTTTGGTGGTTGGATGTGCTGAGTGAGCTTGAAACATTGTATGAGGCTGCCTAGGGCCAGACTTCATTCCCCAAGACCGGTGCTGGTGGAGGAGAGAAAACTGCTTCCGCAGCGCAGAAGATTCTCCATGACCGGGCAAAGACCGGACCATCCAAAATGGCCTGATCGAAAATGACAGCTTATTTTCTCAATTAGCCACTCTGCCCTAATGTGCACACTTTAAATCCCAGCTATACCTTGACTTCTGTGTATTGATCTCTATGAAATATGGTCATGCTGGTTAGTTTTGCCTTATTCTGTTTTAATACGGCCTTTACCATCATAGGATAGGTACGCCGTATGATGATATCACTAATGACCTTTACTGCACCTGGATTTATACTGTGTCTATGTTTGTTTTCACTTCCCAATAGGTATGTCTGAAGACAGTACCGTCTGAAGACGGTACCCCAGGGTCGTGGACCAGGGTCAGCGGACTCGATAATTCTCGCCTCGGTGCCTACTCTAACCAGGGATCACACTTGGCAACTCTGGGCATTAGCTTGCCTCATCTCTACAACGGCCCCCGAATTCGCCGGGGATGCCTGGTTTCACCTTGGAGATACCCAGTAGGGACCATCTCACAGGGATAGCCAGGACGGGTTCCCCAGCGGTCTACAGCGCCACGACACCTCAGGGCAGCAGTGCACTTTACAAGACACATTACATTATACATGTGTTCATATGTATTTATACTCACATCTGACTCCTTGTCTAATTTACAGTATGACAATAAGTGGTCCTGTCATCAATTAAAATCATGTTTAATTGATGTGGCCTTTACCATTGTGGGATAGGTACCCCACACTGTTCATTTTGTACATTACTACACAATAATCATAACAATGACACCATGTTTCCCAAAAATTGCATATTCAACGTCGACCTATTAAATGCTTAGGTTCTACCACTACCCGACTACTACAATAGACCAACATTCTGAATTTATAATATGAATCTTTCACTTCCATGACCGTGACTTATTTTATCATTCCATCCCAATTTTTAATCAATTCTGACCTCGATTCACTACCGTACAGCTCCTAGTCATGCCCTGAGTCTTTCTACTATATTTACACGGACCGTCAGAGGTCACGTGGTCTGGTTGCCCAGGTTACCCATTCAACAGGAACCAGCCGACCGCCATTGCCGAACGCGAGTCCACAGATTCAATCTGCCTCTGGTAAGCCCTATGCCATTGACACATGCCCTACATGTTAGCGACTACCCCATGGTTTTATGGAACCTAATCCCGTTCTTTTTCTGCAGACGGTCTAATCCTGACGTCTTGATAACGACGTACACGAGTCGGCACACAGACAGCTACAGTCTGCCTTTGGCAAGCCCTGCGCCATTAAACTTTGCCCCACATGCTAGCGATTACCCCAGGTTTGGATGTAACTAAATCCCGTCTTTCTTCTTCAGACGGTATATCCCGACGTCGTGACTACTCTGCTACAAACTTGAGTGCCCATCACATCCTAATCTTGTGAGTTAATTGTCTCATTCCCATATACGGTTTAGCAAATCTTTCATCCAATAAGCTTCTTGTGATTAATGCTATGTCGGTTTTCTTATTCCTAGACTCGAGGGACGCCTTACATTGGTAATTAATGTAAGTGCATTATCCATCAATTCCCAATACTAGACGCATTTCATTGTGAGGGTCCTAATCTATCAACACTTTCCCATTCTTAGGACCTGAAGTAATTCTTCTTATGAAGGAATTCTCCATTCCAACTCCCAACTTGGAGACGAGCAACCTTCGGTATGTCTTGTCCACCATTTTAGTGTGCTTAACCATTCGTTTAAATTCTGACTCATGCACCTTGTTAAATTAAAAGAAATCTATGCTTACTAAATAGGTTGCCTGCCCCGTCCCCGTCCTGATGAAGACCCCGAAGCAAGGTTACAACTAACTCCTGCAATTGCTAGAGGGTCGAAACGCCGACAGATGTTATGTTTATCAGCTTCACCCCATCATTAAGTCGTTCAATGTGATATGTGGAGTATGATCCTTATCGAATGATGTACTGAACCTACGGTCGTTTCTTTTTTATGTTTGAATTTGATACATAGTACAGTGAGGCCATTTGGCTGTTTTTTATTGTCACAATCCCATACCCACACTACCGGTACTACATCACCTCCCTCCCTTCCTGGGGCACCATGTATTTTGTGATTGTTTATCTAAACTAATGGAAACTAACGTATACCTACATTGTGAATAAATAACAGTGTAGGTGAATCAAGTGTTTCTTTATTCATTGGTATTCAACGGTTCGAATTTATTGTTGATTGCTGGGACCCCCTAACCTCAGTACTGATATTACCCAGGTCTCAGTGACTACGTTTGGGTGAACCCTTTGCTATATCCTCAGTAGAACCGAGGCACAAGAAAACAGAAAAAGAAACGCAAAAAGGGGGCAGGGTAGAAACACCCTGACCTCCTATTACTGCTTAGGGAGTCACACAAGGACCCCCCCATTTTTTTTTAATCTTTTTTAAATTGCGGGATATGCGGACGGTACGAGTACTCTGCCGTTCCGCAAATAAATTATGGCACCATTCTGCAAACGCGCCCCCTGGAGCGTTTGCATACAGGGAAATAATTCCCCTTGAATACTGGGGGTCCCTGGGCGTCAAGTAGCCCACCAGGAACCTCAAGTATGTTCCAGGGGGCTGCCTTGCAAAAACGTGTAAAGAGGCCATGCCCCTTTTTACACCTCTCTGCAACGCAGCCACCTGGCGTATACCGGAGGTTCGTGGTAGGCTAGTTGGCCCCCAGGGACCCCCAGTATTCAAGGGGAATTAATTCCCCCTCTGCAAATGTGCCAGGGGGCTGCCTTGCAGTGATGTGTAAAGAGGCCACACCCCTTTTTACACCTCACTGCAACGCAGCCCCCTGGCGCATAATGGAGGTTCTTGGTGGGCTAGTTGGCCCCCAGGGACCCCCAGTATTCAAGGGGAATTAGTTCCCCCTCTGCAAACGGGCCAGTGGGATGCCTTGCAGAGACGTGCAGATAGGCCACGCCCCTTTTTATACCTCTCTGCAATGCAGCCCTCTGGTGCATACTGGAGGTTCCTGGTGGACTAGTTGTCCCCCCGGGACCCCCAGTATTCAAGGGGAATGAAATCCCCCTCTGCAAACGCACCATGGGGCGCGTTTGCAGAGTGGTGCTATCCGTCACCACAACTCTGTAAACGCACCCCCTGGCACGTTTGCAGAGGGGGAAATAATTCCCCTTGAATACTGGGGGCCCTGGGGGCCAAGTAGCCCATCAGGAACCTCCAGTATGCGCCAGGGGGCTGCCTTGCAGAGATGTGTAAAGAGGCCCACCCTTTTTACACCTCTCTGCAATGCAGCCCCCTGGCACATACTGGAGGTTCCTGGTGGGCTAGTTGGCCCACAGGGACCCCCAGTATGCAAGGGGGATTAGTTCCCCCTCTGCAAACGCGCCAGGGGGCTGCGTTGCAGAGAGGTGTAAAAAGGGACGTGGCCTCATTGCACCTCTCTGCAATGCCGCCCCAGGGACCCCAGTATGCAAGGGGACTTAATCCCCCACTTAAAACATGCTACGGGGCACATTTGCACAGTGGTGAAGGTAGGGGCGGGGCTTGAGGTCATATGTGTGCAAACATGCCCTGTGGTGTGTTTTAAGTTGGGGAATTAATTCCTCTTCAATCCAGAGGTCCCCTATGGGCCAACTAGTCCAACAGGTACCTCCAGTAAGTGCCACGGAGCTGCGTTGCAGAGTGCTGTAAAAAGGGGGCGTGCCCTCTGAACACCTCTCAGCAACGCAGCTGCCTGGTGCATACTGGAGGAACCCGGTGGGCTAGTTGGCTCACAGGGGACCTCAGGATTGAAGAGGAATTACTTCCCCATCATAAAATGTGCCACAGGGCGTGTTTTCACACATGTCACCTCAGGCCCCGCCTCCTTCCTTCACTATTGAGCACAATGTTCCTCTAAAATCAGCGGAACTACGAATTCCGTTTTACTCACCTGTTATCACGAGAGACGTCAGTGCTGCATCTTTGAGCGCACTACTGATCCTGAAAAGTAATTCTAACCATACTTACAGTAACTTGAATTTCCTTCCAAAGGCTAACATTGACTGGTTTCACTTGGAAATTTTTCCAAGTGTGGAGTTTTGGAACATTAAAAAATTCCTCTAAAATCAGCGGAACTACGAATTCCGATTTACTCACCTGTTATCGTGAGAGACCTCAGTGCTGCATCTTTAAGCCCACTACTGATCCTGAAAAGTAATTCTAATCGTAGTTAGAGTAACTTGAATTTCCTTCCATAGGCTAACATTGACTGGTTTCACTTAGAAATTTTTCTAAATGTGGAGTTTTGGAACTTTAAAAAATTCCTCTAAAATCAGCCGAACTACGAATTCCGATTTACTCACCTGTTATCAGGAGAGACCCCAGTGCTGCACCTTTCAGCCCGCTACATACCCTGAAAAGTAATTCTAACCATACTTACAGTTACTTGAATTTCTTTCCATAGGCTAACATTGATTTGTTTCACTTGGAAATTTTTCTGTGTATTGAGTTTTGGAACTTTAAAAAATTCCTTTAAAATCAGCCGAACTACCAATTCCGATTTACTCACCTGTTATCAGAATAGACCTCAGTGCTGCATCTTTAAGCGCACTACTGATTGTGAAAAGTAATTCTAATTGTAGTTACAGTAACTTGAATTTCCTTCCATAGGCTAACATTGACATGTTTTATTTGGAAATTCTTCTAAGTGTGGAGTTTTGGGAATTTTAAAATATCCTTTAAAATCAGCCGAACTACGAATTCCAATTTACTCACCTGTTATCAGGAGAGACCTCAGTGCTGCATATTTCAGCCCACTACTGATCCTGAAAAGTAATTCTAATCGTAGTTACAGTAACTTGAATTTCCTTCCATAGGCTAACATTGACTGGTTTCACTTGGAAATGTAACTTTACTTATCAGTAACTTGATTTTCCTTCCATAGGATATCATTGCCTGCTATATAAAATATAGATAAATTTAAAAAAAAATATATATATATATATATATATATTTTAAAATTTCAATATTTTTCAAAATTTTTATTTTGAATTTATATTAACAGTATGTAATGCAATTTAAAAAATAAAATATCTAAAAATAAATACTTTAAAACAATGTAAATTAGTATAAAGTATATAAAAAATATAACAATTAATACATTTAAAAATTATCATTTACAAAATCTTTGAAATTCACTGATAAAACCATAGGTTTCAGCCACGTTATAGTTAGGAAATAGCATTTAAAAAACCTTTGAAATTCACTGAAAAAACCATAGGTTTCAGCCACGTTATAGTTAGGAACTAGCATTTGGTTTTTTCAATGAATTTCTAAGGTGTTTTAAATGCTAATTCCTAACTATAACGTGGCTGAAACCTATGGCTTTTTCAGTGAATAGGCCAAGGACCACACGGGGAGTAATAATTGCAAAACCGTAATTCCGAAGCCATATAATATTATTTTTAATTACCGGTGAGCTCCCATAATGTCGTCAGACACAGTACGAGAAAGAGAAAGTGCAGCATTACTACTGTTCGACGAGAAAAAATCAGAACCAGCAAAGGAGAACAGTGCGATTACTAAAGCAAATGAACCCAATAACACCCTGAGAGACAAATTTAAATTACCGGAGAAGAAAAGCCGCGCAGAACAAAGCAAATGGTGGGAGGCAAAGTCGCTAAAAATGTACTTGGATGTAGATAGGGTCCCTCGTGGGCTCCGCAACCTTCTAGCGCCCAGCTATAAAAAACCAAACCCCACGTTGATATGCGAGTGGGCTGACTGTAACCTGGACTCCTCCAAAAGATTAACCACTTGGATGCTAAGGACCTTAGTGCCATTATAATGAGATTTTCATTGAAGTCAATGGGCAGTGCATGACGAGCCCAGCTCGTCATCAGCGTCGAAGGGGTTAATGCATATCTTGGTAAAGCATGCAGAGCCGGATAGAACAGAATTGATAGAGGAGATCAATAAAATTAATGAGGAAGTTGAGGCACTGAATGAGGAAGAAGAAGCAAACAAACTCAGGAAGGAAATGTGTTTAAGATTGAAAAAAGAGGAAGATGTCATAAAAAACAGAAAAACATATACATTTTTCCATGATAAAACGGATTATGAAACCGGACAGATTTTCACCTTCTCTAGGAAATACGAGGCCTTAAGAAAAAACAGACAAGCAGGCAAACAACCTGTGACAAAGCCTACAACTGTAAGGTCTAAAATTATGGTATCAGGCTCATCAAACTCAGAAGACAGTTCCAATCCAGATAGTGACCAGGAAAAAGAAGAACAAGCAAGGGCAGCAGGCCCTAAAAACACAATGGATGAAGAATTGGCCCTTTTATGCGAGGACAGAAGACAAACTCTGCGCCCTCGGACAAGACAACAAAATTATACCGCTCAAAAAACTGCAAGCAGAGAGAGCGGAGGAAAGCCAGCAAATGCAGGGGTAACACGCAAAAAGAAATGGAGATGGGGCAAGAACAAGTAACCCCCATAAATCTTGATAAAACTGTGGTCAATCTTGCAGGAATAGAATTGAGTCAAAAAGAGAAGGAAATACTTAGCCTGGGTTTGACATACTTCCCTAGGAGGGATTTCAACTATGTTAATACTAGACTGGTTGTGTTTAAAAGTACAAGGAAACTAAAACTTAAAAAGTACTTTATGGTGAACAAATATGATAAAGAACTAACAGTGCCACTAAGTGACAGTAACACAAAAGATATTCAAGTTTCACAATCCACGGAGATCCTAATGGAGGAACTAGAAGAACTGTGGCAATCAAACTCACCAAATGAGAGCGGTACAACCAACGCAAACACAGCCAGGACAAACTGCCTCATTGGGCCTCATACCTGTCACCCAACAAAAAAAATCCCTAACGAATTTTAAAGCCAAATCCACTTACAATCCAGTTATGTTAAAAGACGCAATAGACCTCTTTCATGATCAAGTTACCAGTCAATTAAAGGATCTGAACATAAAAATTCACAGGGGCAGACACAAGTACAACAAGGAAACAGCTGATTACAGAACCTTAATTACTAAACTACAGAAAAATCCCAATGTAATCATTCGAGCCTCGGATGAAGGAGGAAACATTGTGTTGATGCATAGAGAAATGTACATAAAGGAAGCCCATTTACAATTAAATGACAGGACCTGCTATACCAGATTCACTGGGGTGGAACCTAAGACCATGTACACGAACTGTTACAAGAAACTGTCAAAATGGAAGACAAAGGGCTTAATTACCAGTCAAGAACATAAATTCCTCAGGAATGATTATCCAGTTGTACCAACCATGTACTTTTTGCCCAAGCTCCACAAAAATGCAACAAATGATCCCCCGGGACGTCCAATCATCTCGGCCAGGAACAGCTGTCTGGAGCATATGTCACAATATGTTGACTTCTTTCTGCAGGGTGAAGTAAAAGGGCTACCATCCTATGTCAGCGACACCAGGAATTTCCTCAATAAAATTAAAAACATTGAGTGGCAAAATGACTATTTATTAATTGCACTGGACGTTTGTTCACTTTATACCAGCATTATACATTCAGATGGCCTTAATGCCCTGGATTTCTACTTAAAGAGATCCCTAACTGACATGCCACAACACAGAAAGATGTTAGTAGATATGGTGAACATGTGTTTGAACAACAATGTCTTTATGTTCAACAACTTAATGTACAGGCAACTACAGGGTGTCGCCATGGGGGCCAGCTTCTCCCCCAGCTACGCAAGCTTGCACATGGGCTGGTGGGAGGAGCTGGTCCTCATGGTTGAACACTCAGAAACAATGCAATCACGAGTAGTAACATGGTTACGCTTTATAGATGACCTATTTGTGATTTGGAGGGGGGATATGACATCTGCAGAAGCCTTTGTGTCAGATCCTAATAGGAATAATTCAAATCTCCAATTCACAGCTACTCTCAGCAAAACATCCATTTCATTCCTGGACACTGAGATTTTTATTGAACAGGGCAGAATAGAAACCAGATTGCACCGCAAACCCACAGACGGAAACTCTACCCTGCACGCTAAGTGCTCACATATCAAACACTTAGTCAACAGTATCCCATATGGGGAGATGTTGCGCTTGAAAAGAATACACAGCAGGGAGACTGATTTGAAAGATGCCCAAAGGGACAGTAAAATGAGATTTTTAGAAACGGGCTACTCCCATAAGATTATAGATGCTGCCATTCATAAATCAGAACAAAAAGACAGATCTGAATTACTGACTGGGAGCACACAGGTACTACCATCCAGTGGGTGTATTGCCACTAAGCCACCTGAATTTAGATTCATTGTGCAATACAACGCTCAGCACAAACATATACAAACCATCATTAATAAGAACTGACCACTCATCCTAAGTGACCCAGTGATAGGGAGGGATCTCCCCAAAAGGCCTTCCATTACATACAGTAGGGGGCAGTCTATGAAAGACGAATTGGTTAAAACCAGTCCAGAGGTCTTGGAATCATCAGTTTGGTACCAAACACATGCAGGATTCTACCACTGCAAGGTATGCAAAGCCTGCCAACAAGCAGTCAACAAAACTTGCTACCACTCGCTATTCGATTGCAGGGAACATAAGATTAACAAATTGCTAACATGTAAGACGGAATATGCCGTCTACGTCCTGGTTTGCCCTTGTGATTTGCTCTATGTAGGAAGCACTAAGCTTCTTGTGCATAAGAGAATTTTGCAGCACCTAAGAGCAAAAAGCAACCAGGACAATACTTACCCTGTTGCGAGATATTTTAAAGCCAAACACAATTCCAAGAGCAGTGGACTAAAGTACTTCGTAATAGACTGTGTACAGGCCAGCAGATGGGGTGGCAATAGAGAGCACAAATTGTGCCGCCTTGAAACACTGTATATACTTGAGCTTAACACCAAACACCCCTCAGGCCTTAATATCACGGAGGACCTTTACACTTGTCTGTAATACAAACACTCAAGGCCTTACTGTTATTTTGCACAGGTTTTAATAGGATCAGCAAATTATTTAACATGTTATATGTGTTTTAGGGTGTTATTTATACAAATCATGTAATAATTGTTTTATATCCTACCATCTTTTAACAATCATATTTATGTGATGGTTTTTAGATATATTGATTATGAATTCATTTTTAGCCATCAATTAACCATTTTAAAGGTTTTTATTTATTGGCGTATTTATGAATCCTATGACTGTGTATATTTATTGATTACCATTGATTGTTAGTTATATATGGAGCATAACAACATGCCTGAAACACACGCGTTATTTGCACATTTACCTACAAAACAACAAGAACGGTGGCCGAGCTATCAAATTCATGGTAGGGGGTGATAAAGTATTTGACCGCTATAATTTTTTCCCCCTAAAAACAACAACCAAAAATAATTGGCAATAACCCCTCACCTGGGAGGTGGTTCAACTTGCACATCACACTTTTTCTCCTGCCACAGTGCTCATGAACAACATATGGACATTTACAACATATGGGGCTCCACATCGTTTCCGTTATATGCACTTGATGGCAAGCCCTGACAATGCAGGTTTATTATTGCCTGCATTGCATTATATTACGAATCAAGAATAACATTAGAACTTTTGCTGCACTTTCAAAAGAAACTAATTTCACTGTTTTGTTTATTGCACTATCACTAATTTTTAGGACATGGTTTTTATACTCACACGCTGAATAATATATCTGTTTTTCTTTTTTGGGTGCCAAAACATTTAATATAAGCCATAACTGGGCAAATAGTAAAAGATTACATGTTTTTTGTAGTTTTGGGCGCCGAAAACTCTTCTATGTCTATGTCAATTGTAGACCTACTGAATCATGTGTTGAGTGTACTTAAACCAATGCCTGGTGACTATCTGTGTCATGTGATCAAGCGCTCTGGGAAGCGCGAAACGCGTCGTGATGACTGGGAGCACCGTAACTAAATAAATCTATTTTTGCACTTATCTTGGGTCCGCGTCCGTATTTGCAGCCTGGAGAAAGCTTGCCCTTTGCCGAATTATCCTTGGAATATATATATATATATATATATATATATATATTACCTACTGGCGATAGCCAGTAGGTATATATAGTTAGGATTTTTTTCCTATGGGATTTTTGAAAATTCTATGTCGAATAACTTTGGCGTTTAAGGACAGAATTGGCTGAAGTTTTCAGGAAAATGGAACATTTTGTTCCTGAGCAGCCCCTGAAAATTTGGGGGGGTTTCGTCAAGGGGGGGCCGAGAAAAAAGGGGGGTCCCAAAACGTGTTTTTCCCATGCAATTTTCCATAGGGGCGGTTGGCCTCACTTTTAGCCTGAACGGCTGAATGGATTTACACCAAACTTGGCAAAATTGTAGGGACTGGTAGCCCGATGTGCCTTTGCTATGTCTCAAGATATAGGCTCCAGTGGTTTTTACAAAAATTAACTTTGAAAAATATATATTGGGCTACATTGGGCTATATATATGTTGGAGCCCAAATGTAGCCCAATGTAGCCCAATGTAGCCCAATGTAGCCCAAAGATGGCCACCAGAGACAAAAAAAACAAATGTAGCCCAAATATCAGCCAGATGTAGCCCAACTATAGCCCAATGACAGAATGTCCCAGAGTGTTCTAAAGAACAACTAGAGTGCTAACAGTCCTACTTATTACAAAGGTATGGCACACCTGAAGCCATCTTGATTGGAATAAAGTGGTAACTCTTAAAACATTTAATTTAAAAAGGAACAAAATGAGGGGGTTCATTTTGCCATAGAAAGTATGATTAGCGAATATATGACGAAATCCTGCATGTACTATTAGGCTGCAAATTAAAATAACGAAAACTTTTAGAACGAATATGCCTTTAGCATACACTAAACAACTAAACTACCCTAAACCCTAAAACACTACCCCCAGCATGACCCTACACTACACAAACACTACAACACTACCCTAAACCCTAAAACACTACCCCCAGCATGACCCTACACTACGCAAACACTACAACACTACCCTAAACCCTAAAACACTACCCCCAGCATGACCCTACACTACGCAAACACTACAACACTACCCAAAACCCTAAAACACTACACCCCAGCATGACCCTACACTACGCAAACACTACAACACTACCCTAAACCCTAAAACCCTACCCCCAGCATGACCCTACACTACACAAACACTACAACACAACCCTAAACCCTAAAACACTACCCCCAGCATGACCCTACACTACGCAAACACTACAACACAACCCTAAACCCTAAAACACTACCCCCAGCATGACCCTACACTACGCAAACACTACAACACTACCGTAAACCCTAAAACACTACCCCCAGCATGACCCTACGCTACGCAAACACTACAACACTACCCAAAACCCTAAAACACTACACCCCAGCATGACCCTACACTACGCAAACACTACAACACTACCCTAAACCCTAAAACACTACCCCCAGCATGACCCTACACTACGCAAACACTACAACACTACCGTAAACCCTAAAACACTACCCCCAGCATGACCCTACACTACGCAAACACTACAACACTACCCAAAACCCTAAAACACTACCCCCAGAATGACCCTACACTACGCAAACACTACAACACTACCCAAAACCCTAAAACACTACCCCCAGCATGACCCTACACTACGCAAACACTACAACACTACCCAAAACCCTAAAACACTACCCCCCAGCATGACCCTACACTACGCAAACACTACAACACTACCCAAAACCCTAAAACACTACCCCCAGCATGACCCTACACTACGCAAACACTACAACACTACCCAAAACCCTAAAACACTACCCCCAGCATGACCCTACACTACGCAAACACTACAACACTACCCAAAACCCTAAAACACTACACCCCAGCATGACCCTACACTACGCAAACACTACAACACTACCAAAACCCTAAAACACTACCCCCAGCATGACCCTACACTACGCAAACACTACAACACTACCAAAACCCTAAAACACTACCCCCAGCATGACTCTACACTACGCAAACACTACAACACTACCCAAAACCCTAAAATACTACACCCCAGCATGACCCTACACTACGCAAACACTACAACACTACTCAAAACCCTAAAACACTACCCCCAGCATGACCCTACACTACGCAAACACTACAACACTATCCTAAACCCTAAAACACTACGCCCAGCATGACCCTACACTACGCAAACACTACAACACTACCCTAAACCCTAAAACACTAGCCCCAGCATGACCCTACACTACGCAAACACTACAACACAACCCTAAACCCTAAAACACTACCCCCAGCATGACCCTACACTATGCAAACACTACAACACTACCCTAAACCCTAAAACACTACCCCCAGCATGACCCTACTCTACGCAAACACTACAACACAACCCTAAACCCTAAAACACTACCCCCAGCATGACCCTACACTAAACAACCACCACAACTCTACACTACACTAACACAACACTACACTACACAACACTACACTACACTACACAATCACTAACCCACGAAAAAATTAACACAAACCCACTTACCTCTCTCGTCATCGTGGTTTTCACAACGCAAATGCATTTACCATACATGCCTTTAAAACGTAATTCTTTGTAAAGGCATGCGCGATAAATGCACATGCGTTTTGAAACAATGCGGGATAATGGTATGCGAGGTCAATGACCTTGCGGGATAATTGTATGCGGACTGAAAGTCTGCGGGATAAAAAATGCGGGAAAATGGCTGCAAACCATGATTAGCAGCAGACTTCCCTGGTGAGCACTAGCTTTAACACAGTGATCTAATGAGCAACTAGAGTGCTAACATTCAGAATTTATGGCAAATGTGTGACACATCTGAATGCCTTCTTGGTAGAACCAAAGTAAACAAGCATTGAAAATGCAATAGATCTCGCCCTCGTTTAAGTTAAAGCCATTCTGTTTGTAATGAGGTGGCTTTTTAGCTTTGCTTTTATTAGTGTTTTTAAAACTTTCATGTAAATAACATGCATATGTATGCATATATGTATATGTATGCATGCATTTATATTTATATAGATATGCAGATTATATATGTTTATATATGTATATTACCTACTGGCGATAGCCAGTGGGTATATATAGTTAGGATTTTTTCTCTATGGGATTTCTGAAAATTCTATGTCTAATAACTTTGGCGTTTGTGGACGGAATTGGCTGAAATTTTCAGGAAAATGGCACATTTTGTTTCTGAGCAGCCCCTGAAAATTTGGGGGGGGGGTTCGTCAAGGGGGGCCGAGAAAAAAGGGGGGTCCCAAAACGCGTTTTTCCCATTCATTTTTCCATAGGGCGGTTGGACTCACTTTTAGCTCGAACGGCTGAATAGAATTACATGAAACTTGGCAAAATTGTAGATATGGTTTGCCCGACGTGCCTTTGCTATGTCTCAATATATGTGCTCCAGTGGATTTTGAGAAATGAACGTTTAAAAAAATATATATATCTGTGACAGCGGTCCGGTTAGCGCCCCGGTTCGCGTACCTGACGCGTAACGGAACTTCGCGAAGCGAAGCTGATTGGCTCTCCGGTGTCTGTCAACATTCTAAACAGTCCGGAGCGGCCGCCATCTTGTCTCTCGGTACGATCGAGAGACAAGATGTGGTGAAAAACGAAGGGGGAAATGAAGGAAAGGGGGCAAGGTAGACCACTCCTGACCCCCTAGGATTGATGAGGGGGATATTAAAGTGCCCCGCGGGGCAAAAAATTAAATTTTTTTTTTTTTGCGATTTTACGCCGTAGAGGCGCGTCCCGGTACGCGAACCGGGCAGCTCACCGGGCAGCTCACCGGGCAGCTAACCGGCAGCGTAGCTGTCAACATTGTAAACAGTCCGGAGCGGCCGCCATCTTGTCTCTCGGTAGGTTCGAGAGACAAGATGTGGTGAAAAAAGAAGGGGGAGATGAAGGAAAGGGGGCAAGGTAAACCCCTCCTGACCCCCTAGGATTGATGAGGGGGATATTAAAGTCCCCCGCGATTTTTCGCGGTAGAGGCGCTTCCCGGTACGCGAACCGGGCAGCTAACCGGCAGCGTAACGGGAGTCCGCCATCTTGTGTTTTTGGAGCGTCCGGTTCACGTACCGGGTAGCGTCCCGGTAAGCGTAACAAGGGGAAAACCAAGAGAAACAGTAAAAAAAAAATTAAGGGAATAGATTTCCAGCAAACTTGGCAAAATTGTAGGGACTGTTTGTTTGATGTGCCTTTGCAAGGCCTCAAGATATGTGCACGTGTGGATTTTGTCTAATTAAGGTTAAAAAATATATATATATCTGTAAGCGTGCTCCGGCACGCTTACGTTACGGGTTTTGTTTGCGCTGCAGAGCCGATACGTCACGGTTATGCGACGCGCCATGAGGCGTCTCACGTGGCTACGTGATACGTCACGTAATAAAGAATATATTTTACAGCTATAGATATTAGCTTTTAAAAAACCAATGAAATTCACTGAAAAAACCATAGGTTATAGACCATATATAGTTAGGAATTTGCATTTACAAAACCTTGAAAATTCACTGAAAAACCATAGGTTAGAGACCATATATAGTTAGCTGGACATTTTATTGACATAAAACCAATGAAATTCCATATATAGTTAGTTGCACTAACTATATATCGCGCACCCGCAATCCACTGCTGATGATGTCACATATTACATCATTCATGACATGGTCAGTGACATCACTGATGACATCACTGATGACATCTCAAATGACATCACTGATGACATCACTGATGACATCTCAAATGACATCACTGATGACATCATGACACACCAATACCAGTTACTACATACGCACTCACTGATTCCTACGTCTACACACACATTCACTCATTCACCCATACAATCACTCATACATACAGTCACTCATTATTACAACACTATCATATGCACTCATACACCTATGCAGACACTCACACACTGCCACTCATCCATGGAGTTACTCACACACCTAGTCAGTCCTGTAAAGAATCAATCACACTTCCATTTCCTCATCTATACAGTTAAACACAGAACACCATACTTCAGTGACATCACTGATGACATCACTGATGACATCTCAAATGACATCACTGATGACATCTCAAATGACATCACTGATGACATCATGACACACCAATACCAGTTACTACATACGCACTCACTGATTCCTACGTCTACACACACATTCACTCATTCACCCATACAATCACTCAATAATACAGTCACTCATTATTACAACACTATCATATGCACTCATACACCTAGTCAGTCCTGTGAAGAATCAATCACACTTCGATTTCCTCATCTATACAGTTAAACACAGAACACCATACTTTTCACACATATACTAACACATACTTACTCTCTTATACAATCACTGATACAAGTACACATTGATATGCACAGAGTCACACACCTCCCAGCCAGCCACACACACACTCAGTCTTCCATACATCCACTCATTCTTCAATATGTAAAACATATTTAAACTTTACAAAAACACACAGACACTAGATGATGTCATTTGAGATGTCATCAGTGATGTCATCAGTGATGTCATCAGTGATGTCATTTGAGATGTCATCAGTGATGTCATCAGTGATGTCACTGACCATGTCATGAATGATGTAATATGTGACATCATCAGCAGTGGATTGCGGGTGCGCGATATATAGTTAGTGCAACTAACTATATATGGAATTTCATTGGTTTTATGTCAATAAAATGTCCAGCTAACTATATATGGTCTCTAACCTATGGTTTTTCAGTGAATTTTCAAGGTTTTGTAAATGCAAATTCCTAACTATATATGGTCTATAACCTATGGTTTTTTCAGTGAATATATATATATATATATATATATATATATATATATATTACTTACTGGCGGTTGCCAGTAGGTAGTTATAGTTAGGACCTAGTTTCCATAGGAAATCTGCAACATTCTATTGGGAATAACTTTTGTGCCGATTTCTCAAAGAAGATGGCCCTCTCCGCTCCGCTCCTTCCGTGAAAGTTTTGGGGGGATTTGTCAAGTGGGGCCTGAGAAAAAAGGGGGGTCCCAAAACGTGTTTTCCCCATGTTATTTTCCATAGGACGATTAGATACGGTTACAACCCGAACGGCTGAACGGAATTACACCAAACTTGGCAAAATGGTAAGGACTGGTATGCAGTACAGTCTTTTGTTTAAATGTTGTAAATTCTTCCAGTAGTTTTTGAGAAAATTGTATTTTTAAAAATGTATACATCTATAAACGCGCACCATGCACACACTAGTGCGCGCACCGGTGCGCGCACCTTCCCATGCGCGAGCTGAACTTTGATTTGCTGTTGGATGTCTGTCAACATTCCAATTGGTAGAAATCAGGAAGTGTTGGCCGCCATCTTGTTTTCGAGGCAGAAGGGAGCCGAAAAAAAGTGGGAAACATGAAAAGAGGCCAGGGTGTAGTTCCCCGACCCTCCATGCCTTCTCAGGGGGTCCCTAAAGGACCCCGAAGTGCCCACATTTTTTTTTTTTTGAAAGAATTGCGGGGTGCGCGCACGGTGCTCGCACCCTTTTGCCTGCCATTTTGTCATTCGGAAAAAAAAACTAAAGAACAATTAAATTACAAGTTTCAGTGTTGAGATGTTGGTTGTCTCTAAAAAGAACAGTTGTGTTTTAAAAATAGGAGTTTAGAAAAAATGTGGATGAGATTCAGTGCACTTGAAAAAATAAAATGAGTGGTGGTTTCTGATAATTGAACATTGAAAACTAGGGTGCATAGTACTGTTTTTAAAAAGGAATAATACTATTGGTTTAGAAAAAGTCTTTGAAAAGAACATTGGACAGGATAAGCTGGTATATTGAGTAGTCAAATACACTTGCTGATTGGTTTGCAAGATTGAGTGATGAACTTTTAACCTTTTCAGTTTACATAGGTGTTCCATGGAGAGTTACCATGGTATGAGGCAGAGAGATCAGTGGGGGTAGGTTGAAATGTAAAACCAATTAAAATGTTAGTTTGGTTTAGTATTTGTGTGGGAAGAAATTTGATTGGTTATATACAGAGTTATGTGTAAAAAAAAACAGGAAATCACGGCCATTTTGTGATTGCAGTGTCTGAGGTACATTTAAGAGATTTTTGGTTTACAATATCTGGTGTGTGATTCACACTGTACTAAATCTTCAGCAGCATTTTAAAAGGTAAGTAGTTAAATTATAAGGGCAACTATGTTGTATAATTTAAGTTAATAAGAAAAATGTTTTCTAATGTGGAAGTTTCTCACTCTCCCTCTCTTTCTCTCTCTCTCACTGTCTCCCTTTCTCTCCACCACTGTTCTTTTTCCTTCCTCACTTTAAAAAAAAAAATCTTTCTGTTTCACTTACTCCTTTTTCTTTTCTCTTAATATGCTTTTTTCTCACTCTCATTTCCTCACCTTCATATCTCTACCTCAATTTCAAGTGCCATAGAAACTCTTTCAGTAGCATTTAGTAATCATTTCAGGAAAATTCTGACAGAATAATTTGCTTGTTTGATGTGTTGGAAAATATGGGAATACATGTAGTCACATAGTCAGTCGGGTCATTTTATAAGTATAAATACTTATAAATAAATTCAAGTGATATAATCATATAAAGTACTTGTGAAAAGTTTTTGTATAATAATTTGAAAGAATAAAATTGGTGAAAAAGCTAGTTTTATATTATTTATTACTAAAAACGAGAAACGAGAATTTTTTTGAGGTATTACAACACATTTTTTTTTAAAAAGGAAATGGAGCAAATTGAGGAGACATTGGAAGTAACCTTTGAAATTTCAGCGAGTCTCCTCGAAGATTTGAATAATCCTTTTACTGAAAGCAACGTTGAAGAAGAGGCAATCGTTGCAGGAGATACTATTATTGATTTTTTTGATGAGTCAATGGACCATGAATTTTCTGAAGTGTTGGACATGTATGAGTTTGAGGAATCATGTGTGGAGATTTTGGACGAAGAAATTCCAGACCAAATAATGTTGGAAGTGCTATAAGATTTTGAAAATTTAGTAAAATAAAAGTATATTTAAAAATTCAAAATTATTTGAGAAACTATTCTTCTTTAATTGTAATCGTTGAGCTAGTAGCCAAGTGATTGTGGTAAAAACTAAGTCTTACAGTATAGTGTGCAACATTTTTCTTTTTTTATTCAACTAGGATCACAGTGTGAGTGAGACTTTATTTTACAAAATGGTGGTAGAATAATTTGTTTAGTTGTGTGTTTACAATTAATGCAAAGCATGTAGTCATGGTTTGAGTCAGACCTGGGAGAGCTGAAGAAATTGCTTACCAAGTGTCTCAGTAGCATGTAGTAATGATGTGAGTAAATTTTAATTTATACATTCTCATTTCCACCTTGAGCCCCAAAACTCCCTGAACACCACTGCTCTGTTCTAAAACCTAAAACAGTACTCCCAGCAAGACTCTCTTTCACTGCAATTATTATTTTTCTGAATTGCAAGGCATACTTTGATGTGTCTAAGATCACAGTGTTCCTTGCTCTCTATCTCTTTCCCTCTGTGTCCTTTACCCTTGATTTCGTTAACGTCTCTGTTTCTACCACTCCTTTTCTCTCCAACACTCGCTTTCCCTCTGTGTCATGTTTAACCTTTTCTGTCATTCTCCTTCCCTCATCTTTATACCCCTTCCCTAACTGTTATTATCATTTACTTATAGTCACTCCCCTTTCCCCACCACACTTCTTTCTGTCTGTATGTCACCCCCCTTTTTTTTGCATTCTTTCACTCACTGTCCCTCACTCTCCTGCCCTAATTGAAATCCTTACTCCTCTTTTTTCACTCTAGTTTCCTAACTCTATCCATCCCATCACTCCACTTCTCTCTCCCTCACTCCCCAGCTCTCACTTTACCTTACCCTACTTTTCGTATCGTCATACCCCTTCTCTCACCATCACTGCAGTTCTCTTACTTCAACCCCCTTTACCCTGCTCTACTTCTTCCTCTCAATCTAACTCCCCTTTCCTGTCTCCGTCCCCTGCTCCCCTTCTCTCACTCCCCCACCCTCACTCTCCTGTCCTTACTGCCATTCCCTTACTCTTACAATCTCCTTACCTTTATTCCCTACCCTTAGTCCCTTTTTTTCAGTCACTCTTTTACTCCCCTTTCCTCACTCACCATACTACCCTTTCCACACTCATTCTATTAGTCCCTTCCTCCTCTACACTCAGTCATGGGAGTCATTCATATATACTCTACTCATTCATTCAAAAAAGTATGACACAGTGTATAAGAGATATAGCTCTTCATTGAGAAGGGAAGTGAGTTCTGAAAAGAACAGTTTTTTTTGTCTTTTTCGTTTTGTAGTTTTTTTGGGGTTATTTATCAATTTGATATTTTTTTTGGTTTTTTTAACAAAAAAAACAATTAACTGTAAAGTGCTCAACAGGAACAAAAAAAATTAAATGAAACAAATTATTGCCGGGAGCATTGGTGGTTGCGAATTTTCAGCTCCATTAAATCCAGACTTTGCTCTCCGTAGCATAGTACTTCAAAGCATTTGTTACAACGGAGATGCACTTCCTTGAAAAGTGGCCGGATATTAGGAGCAGATTCTTTTGACTTCTTGGCAGGTGGCTGGTGTTGCTGCACATCTGAGTCAGAGGAGGAGGAATCCTGTTGTCTGTCTGCCATCTTTTCAATTCAGAAACAAAAAACAAAGTCCAAAGGAGGAACACAGCAGTAAAGGTGCTTCTCCCAAGAAAATTAAAGAAATAGTGAGAAAAGTGGGTGGGGTTTTTGAAGATTCTGGAAAAGAAACTACAAATAACCAATCAAAAGTGCTGTTTTAGAGTCACATGCCTTTGTATTCAAGTCACATGTCTTGATGTGCGCACACGGTGCGCGCACGCATCGCAAATGAATGACATTTTACTAGTTTTTTGTAAAACATGAAAAGGAAGCAGGGAAGAGACTCCCTGAAAAATCGCGAATTGCGAGAACGGTGCTCGCATCTCATAGCTACCATTTTGTGTAGTTTTAAAACAGAGTGAGAAATAAAAGTGGAGAACGTGAAAAAGGAGCAGGGTGGAGTCTCCCTGACCCCCTAGGTCTGCTGAGGGGGTCCCTGAAGGACCCCAAGAGACAAAAAAAATTATTTTTTTTAACAAAAAAAATCGCGAGGTGTGCGCACGGTGCTCGCACCCCATAGCCGCCATTTTGTGTAGTTTTGAAACAGAGTGAGAAATAAAAGTGGAGAACGTGAAAAGGGGGCAGGTTAGAGTCTCCCTGACCCCCTAGGCCTACTGAGGGGGTCCCTGAAGGACCCCAAAGGACAAAAAAAAATTATTTTTTTTAAAAATCGCGATGTGCGCGCACTGATCGCGCACCTTAGAAAGAATACTGTAAAAAACAAACAGTTAAATAATAAGTTAGAGTGTTTAGATGTTGGTTGGCTCTATAAAGAGCCGTTGTTTTCATTGGGTGTATTTTGTAACTACGGGTAAGTACTGATGCAGAGTCTAAAGTTGAAAAGGAAGACTCTATTCCCCTCATCTGTAAAATGTACACCATCTCTCCTATAGATGTCTTGCATATTGTAACGCAAGTTGTTGTGGTATATAGAGCCCATACCATAGTCTCTGAGGAAAGCATAAACAGACTTATTCACATGTTTCCTTGCTTTCTTAATCTGTAGCCAGAATTGGTTGGACCTGTTCCATTTTTGCCTTTGGCATATATTAGAATATACCAAGTAACATCAATTGCCCAAAGGTGTCCTTTAAAAGTATTTCCAGACCTACCCCGGTCAAAGTGCCCAGGTCATTGCCACCACAGTGCACAATTATGAGGTCAGAGTGTGGTAGATGCATAAAGGATTTTAGCAATAGCATCAATTGGTGACATCTCAATCCTCTCTGTCCAATCCACATAATATCCACATTTTGTAAATCAAGGTTGTGAAAGCATCTATTTGCTGCATATCTTTCAGTCCAGAAAACATAGCTATGTCCTACTATCCAGACTTTCAGCATCTTGAAGGCAGATGTGGTTGTATTCAGATGGGTTGTGGAAATAAATTGGCAGTTTGAAAGTAGGAGTTTAGAAAAGAAAGTGGTTGAGATTCAGTGCACTTGAAAAAGAAGAAACGATTGGTGGTTTCAGATAATTTAAGATTGAAAACTAGAGTGTATTCTACTGTTTTTTAAAGTATTAATCCTATTGGTTTAGAAAAAGTCATTGAAAAGAACATTGCACAGGATAAGCTGGAATATTGAGAAGTCAAACACACTTGCTGGTTTGGTTTGCAACATTGAGAGATGAACTTTTAACCTTTTGAGTTCAGATTGGTGTTCTATGGAGAGTTACCATGGTAACAGGCAGAGAGAGAAGTGGGGGATGGTTGAACATTATGTGAGTTTGAAAGTGTTGAAATGTACAACCAATTAAAATGTTAGTTTGGTTTTGAATTTGTGTGGGAAGAAATTTCATTGGGTGTGTACAGAGATATGTGTGTTTAATGAGAGGGAATCAGGGCCATTTGTGGTTGCAGTGTCTGAGGTACATTTCAGAGATTCTGCTGAAGAAAATCTGGTGTGTTTTTGGCACTGTTCTCAATCTTCAAAAGCATTTTTAAAGGTGAGTTATTAAGTTGTGAGGAAATATATGTTGTGTATTTTGAGTTCATAATACAAATGAGTTGCAATGTGGAAGTTACTCACTCTCCCGCTCTTTCACTGTCTCTCACTGTCTTCATTTCTGTCCAACAATGTTTCTTTTCCTGCTCCTGTTTCTCTATAATTCCTTCTGTTTTACTTATTCTGTCCTGTCTCTTCTCACAGTCTACCTCCCACTGGTTATACTGTTTTCTTTCATGAAAATATTGTGTCTTGTGTTTGGATGTAATGCTCGGAAAAAGTAATGCTGCAAATTGGAAATGTATTTTTAAAATGACTCAGGTTTCTGCACTGTATTGTACTGCTGAAATAGATGGGCTGTGTTCTGTCTCCTAAACTTATTAGTGTGGTAAATGTGTTTTGGTAAAAAGTTTGGTTTTAAAGATTTTGTCCAGGATCACACCGAGTGTCTGTGTAAATTAAAGATTTATATTTGCACCTTTTACTGTAATCTCCCTTGTCTCTTCTCACAGTCTACCTCTCTCTGGTTATACTGTTTTATTTCAGGAAAATATTGTGTCTTATGTTTGGATGTAATGCTGGCAAAAAGTAATGCTGCAAATTGGAAATGTATTTTGAAAATGACACAAGTTTCTGCATTGAATTGTAGTGGTGAAATAGATAGGCTGTGTTTTGCCTCCCAAACTTTTTCGTGTGGTAAATGTGTTTTGGTGAAACGTTTGGTTTTAAACTTTTTGTCCAGGATAACACAGAGTGTCTGTGTAAATTAAAGATTTATATTTGCACCTTTTACTATAATCTCCCCTGTCTCTTCTCACAGTCTACCTCTCTCTGGTTATACTGTTTTATTTCATGAAAATATTTAGGGGGTCATTAGGATCGCGGACGGACTTGAGTCCGTCTGTGACCCCTGAGGAGGAGGGAACGTCCGCAGGGGCTTCAAGCTTCAAGCTGCATCCGCCGCAAGGTTAAAAATGCATGCATCGCATTTGCATGCACAAGGCAGCAGGCACTGTGCAGTGCCTGCCGCTTTGTGCACACAAATGCGGGGGGTACCATAGGTACCCCCCATGTGTACCCCCAACCCCCCCTTCACCCAGGGGGCCTGTAACGGGCCCCGAAGTGAAAGTCTGTATGCTTTTCCACGGCGGAAAAGCCACTGTGGAAAAGCATGTATTCACCACCATCCTAATATGGCTGGCGGTGTCTGATAGACACCGCCAGCCATGTTAGAGCTTTTCCGCCGCGGTCGGAAGGCGACCGCGGCCGAAAAGCTGCGGACGGAATTCCAGACCCATCAGCCATCCTAATTTGGCGGTGGGTCTTTGGAGGCTCCGCAGCGGTTTTTCCGCATCCTCCGGGCTGGTGGTGGCTTCCGCTGGCCCGGAGGATGCGGAAAAACCGCTATCATAATCGGCCTGTTAGTCTTTTGTTTGGATGTAATGCTGGCAAAAAGTAATGCTGCAAATTGGAAATGTATTTTCAAAATGACTCAGGTTTCTGCACTGTATTGTACTGCGGAAATAGACAGGCTGTGTTCTGTCTCCTAAACTTTTGTGTGGTAAATGTGTTTTGGTAAAAAGTTAGGTTTTAAACTTTTTGTCCAGGATCACACAAAGTGTCTGTGCCTGCACCATCTATTCTCTGTATATACTATTTCTGTGTCTGTTCCTACTATCTGTGTCTTTGCCTGCACCATCTATCCTCTATGTGTACCATGTCTGTGTCTGCTTCCACTATCTGTGTCTTTGCCTACACCATCTCTCTTCTGTGTGTATCATCTCTATGTCTGCTTCCACTATCTCTTCCTCAGCCTGCACCATCTATCCTCTGTGTGTACCATCTCTGTATCTGCTACAACTATCTGTGTCTCTTCTTGCACCATCTCTCTTCTGTGTGTACCATTTCTGTGTCTGCTCCCACTTTTTGTGTCTCTGCCTGCACCATCCATCCTCTATGTGTACCATCTCTGTGTCTTCTTCCACTTTCTGTCCCCCTTCCTGAAACCTTATACCATATATTCTCTGTGCCTACCATATCTGTGTCTGCTTCCAAGATCTGACCCTCTGCCTGCAGTCCCATACCATCTATTCTCTGTGTGTACCATCTCTGTTTCTACTTCCACTATCTGTGTCTCTGCCTGCACCATCTATCCTCTGTGGGTACCATCTCTGTGCCTGCTTCCACTATCTGTGTCTCTGCCTGCACATCTATTCTCTGTGTGTACCATCTGTATGTCTGCTTTCACTATCTGTGTCTCTGCCTGCACCATCTATTCTCTGTGTGTACCATCTCTATGTCTGCTTCCACTATCTCTCCCTCTGCCTGCACCATCTATCCTCTGTGTGTACCATCTCTGTGTCTGCTTCCACTATCATTGTCTCTGCTTGCACCATCTCTCTTCTGTGTGTACCATTTCTGTGTCTGCTATCACTATCTGTGTCTCTGCCTGCAACATCTATCCTCTATGTGTAACATCTCTGAGTCTGGTTCCACTATCTGTGTCTCTGCCTGCACCATCTCTCTTCTGTATGCACCATCTCTATGTCTGCTTGCACTATCTCTTCCTCTGCAGGCACCATCTATACTCTGTGTGTACCATCTCCGTGTCTGCTTCCACTATCTGTGTCTCTGCCTGCACCATCTCTCTTCTGTGTGTACCATCTCTGTGTCTGCTCCCACTATCTGTGTCTCTCTGCCTGCACCATCTATCCTCCATCTGTACCATCTCTGTGTCTGCTTCCACTATCTGTCCCTCTGCTTGAAACCCTATACGATCTATTCCCTGTGTCTGCCATGTCTGTGTCTGCTTCCACTATCTCTGGAAGCAGAGAGAGGGTGAGATGGTTCATGCAGAGACACAGATAGTGTAAGCACACATTGACGTGGTACACTCACAGGATAGATGGTGCAGGGCTGCAGGAAGAGACTGTATGATTTGCTACTTTGGTCAGACACTGTTGCTGTACCTTCAACTTTATTATGAAGTGAATCATTGTTTATATCATGTTGTTGTTGTAATTGCTATGTAGTATGTTAGTAGTGGTCTATAACATGCTTTTTTTACTTCACAATAGATTTAAAGAAAATACTAAAGAAAATCGAGTTGCCTAGTAAAGAGGTGAAGAGAAGAAAGTATAAAAAGGCTGATGCATCCAGACAACATTGTACAGAGAAAAAGAAGAATGCTCCTGGTAAGACAACCAAGGATTTTCTAAGGAAATTAACTGTAAGGACCAAAAATGCAAATAATGTTGCAAAGATGAATAAATCTTCTAAAAACAACGAAAAGAAAATTATTAGAGAGAAAAGAACGTGGAAAAGTGTGTGACAATGAGAACATCTTTAGTAATAGACGAAGGAGTCAATTTGTTGAAATAAGGAAGAAAATGATTTATAACAGAATTATCTTAAATTTATTGAAAAGTGGAAAGAGTTATAAAAGGAAAACTGCTTTTTATAAGCAAAAAAAATTAATTGAAGGTATTGTGGATGAAGCGTTAGAATTAAAAAAGAAATTATATATTTTAGTAATCAATAGACTTTGTACACTAGACAAGGCAATTAATGTTTTGAAACGGAAAAGTAAGTGGAAAAGATTAATTGATAGAACTAATGTTTGTAATGTTTTTTCTGGAGAATGAAAGCATAGTTCAAGTTCTGAGCTATTTTTAACGAAGAGAGTTACTTTCAGATTAATAGTTTGTTGCATGCAGTTAACACCAGTGGTCGAGCATATGAGGTGAAGGACGGTTGTCCTATTGAAAAAGAGAAAATTGTACCAAGTGATGCAGAAGAGGTGTTAGCTGATGAAGTTTTAGGGAGACTTGCAATTATCTTAGTATTTGTAGTGTACGGCAGGATTCAATTGATTTTTTCCGCAATTTTTTACGTAAGTATAGTAAGAAAAGTATAAAACAGAAGATTAAGATGTTGCAAGAATTAGACCCCTGCCTAGTGAGAGACAAAGCTGGTTTGCAAGGTCATTCACTGGCTTGTCTTGATAAAAAAGTATGTCAGAGTGTTTTTCACCATTTTAGGATGTTAGCAGTGCATCATACTGAAGTGAGGAAATTAGTGAGAAGGTCGTATTATGGAAAAAGTCCAGCACTTAAGCTGAAACAGTTAAACAGTGCTCTTTTACAAGGATCTGTATTATATGTAAAGAACATTTGTGAAGAAATTGAGGTTAGTTATTTTTCTGAAAAAGAGGACAGTGCTGAAACTGATACAGTAATAGAATGAAATGTGGATGAAAATGTTCAAAATTTTGGTACAGAGAATTTTGACCAAGAAATTACAAGGTTTAAGGTCACTTCAGGAATAAGGCCCAATTTTTCTTGCATTTGTTGTAGAAGAATTCATTATAAAAATCAGACCAGGTTAGTTGATCTATATTTAAAAAGTGAAAAGGAGAGTAATAATGCGTGGAAGGAATTTGCAACTTATTTGTTGGTAGAGAATTGTTTTGATTTGGGTTCTGATCAACGTATTTGTAAATATTGTTATAAAAAATTAAATGAAAACAAAATGCCAGCTAGAGCTGTACATAATAATCTTGAGTTGGTAAATATTTCTTGTGAACTGATGAATTTAAATACTTATGAGTCTATTCTGATTCAATGTGTGCATCCATTTCAGGCTATTGTTCGTATGGAGCCTAAGACAGGGAAATTGCCTCCTTCAGATTTATTGAGGGGTTTAAAGGGAAGAGTTGTATATTTACCTCTAAATATAAAGAAAAATACTGAAACAATTGGTGTAGAAAATGTGGAAGAGGAACCTCTAGTTATTCTAGTTAATGACGTTCCTACAAAGAGTAAGAACATTTGCCAAGAATTAGTGGATGTTAGGAAAGTCAAAAAGGCAACGTTTTATTTGGTAAAAAACAATAAATACTACAAAAATGTATATGTAGAAGAAGAGGAAACAACTGTAGAGGAGGAGAGTGATTTGTCAGCTGGACAAATTGAAAAAGCGGATGTGCCCAGAAGTGAAGACATTTATGAACATTACAGTAATCATCTACTGCAGTCCAAAGAAGTAATGGGGAATGCTATTGAGTTATTCCAAATGAAAGAAACAAAAGGAAGTCCCATTAGTGTATGGGAAGAAAGCTTTGAAGCTCGTTGTTTTCCTCAGTTATTTCCAACAGGACAAGGTGGACGATATGATGTCCGACCTTTGCAGATACCAGCATCAGAATACCGGACATCAAGATTATATGCAGAAGATCCAAGGTTTCGTCAATGTATTCCATATTTGTTTCACCTTCTGTTTGAGAGTGACTTGTCTGGACTTTCTTATGCAGTGAACCACATACTAAAAAGTGGAGTACATCTGCAGAATGTTTCGGCAAGGGACTTTATGAATAAAGTCCAACAGAATGACACTGTTTTGGAATCTCAGCTAATTAATCTGATGGCATGTCAGTGTGGTACTAACGAGTATTGGTACCGTCGTCATGGGGAATTGAAATGTATGTTAAGAAACTTAGGAACTCCTACATAGTTCCTTACTCTTAGCTGTGCTGAGTATGCTTGGGAAGATTAATGTATGCAGGTATTTCAATCATAGATTTGAAGCTATGATGTCTTTTATAACAAACAAAAAAAATCCTCCTTTGGGAGAGGTTCTGGATTTCTTTTGGAGAAAGGAGTATCAAGCAAGAGGTGCTCCTCATATACATATTCTGCTATGGATCAAAGATGCCCCCAAATTCGGAACAGATTCAGATGAGACAAGGATGAGTTTTATTGAACAATATGCTACATGTGCTCTACCAAAAAGTACAGAAGAAAAGAATTTAAGACAACAAGTGTTACGATTTCAAACCCATCGTTGTGGAAAATACTGTCGTCGAAAATACAAGTGGAATGGAATGGAATGGAATGGAATGAGGATTTGTAAAGCGCGTTGGCTACCCAGGGGCGTCCCAGTGCTGTGAAGAGATTGAGTTGAGCCGGAGAGGCTGGAATAAGAGAAGCTGAGTGAAGAATTAAGCCGATGTTTTGCTGAAAAGCCAAGTTTTAAGAAGTTTACGGAAAGTGAGAAGGTTAAGTTCTGATCTGATAGGGAGGGGAAGGGAGTTCCAAATCCTGGCTAGGTTGTAAGAGAGCGAGCGGCCTCCACACCTGGCCTTCCTAATGCGTGGTACTGAGGCGAGGTGGGAGGTCACGGATCTGAGTGACTGAGAAGACTGGTAGGCTATCACCAGGGGGAAGTTGATAGAGGGGCCTGTTCCCCAGTAGGAGCGGTGTGCGATGCACATGCTCTAAAATTCGATTCTGAATCTCTTTGGGAGCCATTGAAGGTCCCTCAGTCTGGCTCTGACTGAGGTTCGTCGAGGAATATCCAGGAGAATAAGTTCTACACAAAATGTTGTTTTGCATTTCCAAGTCCAGTAACATTGAAAGGAAGAGTGAACAATTTTATGTCATCTTTACGACATACTGTGACAAGAAAATCACTGAAAAATACCTACAACTTAAGGAGAAATGAAGAGTCAAAATACATAAATGACTATAACCCAGTTATATTGTCAATGTGGAAGGCTAACATGGATATTCAGTATGTTGCAGACAACTCTATTGCTCTGGCTCGATATGTTACATCTTACATTACAAAATCTGAGAAGACAGAACTAAAGGAAATGTGGGTGGAAATTTCTCATGAAAAGAGCCTAAGTAAGAAATTGTACAGCTACAGTTTGAAGATGTTGTCTCATCGATAAATTAGAGCAAATGAATGTTCAGATCGCTTACCATCTGCAAGTCTATATGCCAAATCTAGAACAAATATTTGGGTGAGTTTAGGACTTGCAAGAACACGAAACCGAATTTTGAAATCTGTACAAGAAATTGAGTATTTAGCAGAGAAGGAACCAAACAGTACAGATATTTTGAAAACAAATATGTTGGATACATACTAGTCAAATAGAAGTAATCATCTTGAGAACGTTTGTCTCCATGAAGTACTGCAAAGCTATATATTTAAGAGGAATATTTTAGAAGATATTAATAAGTGAGTATATGCTGTATTTGGATCTGAAGGATCCCTGGTGAAACAAAGAAAAGGACATTTGATTAATCATTGAAAACTGAGTTGCTTTGGAAAGTAATGAGCAGATTCCACCATTAGTTCTCAATGGTTGTAGATTTAAGTCATTAGCTTACGCGGACGACGTCTCCATCCTGACCGCAGAACCTACAGTTGCCATTAGGGCAATTGAAGATGAAGCTGAGAGATTTGGTCAGTTTTCAGGATACAGTTTGAACATTACTAAAACTCAGATCGTCAAAAACCAGTGGGTAATTTGTAATGATGACAGAGTAACGGGTATGGCAACTTACTTAGGGGTACAAATTACAGCAGAAATAGGTAAGATTGTTAAAAAGAATATGGATCCTTTGATAGCTCAAGTTAAAAGAGATCTGGAAAAAATGAACAATCTGCACTTGTCACTGGTAGGCTGTACAAATATTATCAAAATGATGATTTTACCTAAATTTTTGTATGTGTTTAGGGCTGTACCCTTGTTGATTGAAGCCAGCTGGTTCAACGGTATAGAGGCTATATGTAATAGGTTTATCTGGGCACACGGTAAGACCCGGAGGGCCTATAGGTATATGACACTTCCTAGGGAAAAAGGGGGTTGGGGTGCACCAGATTTCCGTTTATATTATATGGCTACGGTTTTGCAGTATATACAAGGACTTATTGGAGGCAATGCTGATGATGTAAGAATGCATAATATGTCTACGGAGGTCTATGCTGTTGCACTAGGGGTAAATGCTCATAATTGTTTTTTAAAATGTACAGAATATAGTTACTTTAAGAGAACCAGGTTTAAAACTGTTAAGGCGGCAGTCACGGTATGGAATGCTTTCTTAAAGAAAGTTAAGATGGGGAGGTATAACAGGTATGTCTCTTTGATCAACAACAGTTCACTCCCAGAGGAAATATTTGCCGATCACACAATGGCAGAGTGGGCTTTAAGGGGGATCACGCAAATAGGCGATCTATTCTCACGGGATGGTTTTAAGCAATTTTCAGATCTAAGAGACACATATGGTATACATAACAGGGGTTTTTTCAAGTACTTGCAGATTAGAAGTTTTTTTTAAAACAAGGTGGGAGGTCCAGCAGGCTTTAACAAAATAGAAATAATGGAGAAAATAAAGCTGATAAGGGATTGCACAATTAAGTCCTTTTACGCAACTTTGTTGAAAGAAAAGCAGGACGACTTAGAGAAATTCAGTAATAAATGGGCGGACAAATTAGGAGTTGAAAGTAACTTGTTTTATGATTCTTTGAATTTAGGATGTACAATATTATGTGCAGCCCCGTTGCAGTCTCAGCATTACAAAACACTATATTTTTTGTATTTTACGCCTGCAAGGATTGCAAAATGGGGTGGGAATACAGGAATTAATTGCCCCCGATGCAATGCGCTGGAAGCAGATAGTATACACATTTTTGCAACATGTCCCCAATTACAAACATTGATTAATGAGATTGAGGGGTTTTTGGCAAGGTCTCTGGGCATTGTGATTTCTCTTACACCAGCTTGGATTATGTTAGGTGTGACTGAACGGGAGCAGGATCAGTATGCTGAATTTCTGTTTGTAATAATGGCTGTCTACAGACTGACAATAGCTAGGGCTTGGCTAGATAAAAATCCTCCGAAACTGCAATGCTGGTTGGCAAATACTCTGTATGCATATAATATAGAGGAAAAAATTTATGCTCGAAAAGGGAGGAGAGGAAGACGTCTGGGGAGAAGAATTTGGGAGCCATTATGTAAATGGAAAGAGCTGCAAAGAAAGGACAATTAGGCGTGGGGTTGAGAAGACTTTGTATTCATTTTTATTGTTTGCGTCAGACTCCCCTGTATGTTTAAAATAAGGTGTTAAATTCAATTGGTTGAAATTATTATTGGTTTGGCATTAGTCAAGGATGGAACTTATATATTAGAATTCAAAAAATATTGTAATTGATAAAATGTATTAAGTGTAAGTTTAAATGTCCTCTGTTTTGGTGAAGAAAAATAAAAAAAGAAAAAAAAAAAAAAAAAAAGAAAACTGAGTTGCGAAACTCCTGACAAAAGGGAATTTTACTATTTAGCTCTTTTGCAACTCTTTAAACCATGGCATACAGAAGAGGAACTACTTGGAGATTTTCTCAGTTATGAAGATTCATTCAACGCAACCAAAAATACTATAGAATGTCCTGTTTTCGGAGGGAGGCAAGATGGCGTCCACGCTGGACGCGTGAGTTTGCTGCTCCTGCCGGACCTCTCAGGGTCGAAGGATTACGGTGGAAAAACGGACCTGAGCAAGCCCTAGTTACGAGTCTATAGAGCCAATAACTTTCTCAGCAGCTGGAAGTATTTGAAATCTATTTTTTATCTCTCCATGATTGCGACGGAGCTACTGACCTGGAATCGACACGCTGACCGCTGGCCGTCTTTCGGGCGGCACCTGACCCGGCTTCTGATTAAGCACACCTGGAATGCGGGCCGCCTGTGAGTGAGGCAAGGCAGTTCTGAGTGCAACGGTGAATCAAGCAGTCAACGGACAGCACGGTCGGAGCGGTTTCTTCTACAAATTGCAGAGATGGGGCCGAAAGGAAGGAGAGCTAGGGGGCAGGGCGCCACCACGGAGAACCTAAATGGAGCAGAGACGGCGTTAATTACTCCCGCATCAAGAACAGTGTCAGTGTCAGCTACAACCGCGACTCCCCCTCCTACTGTGAGTAACAATGTAGAAGTGGAAGCGCTATCGGACAGGGAGGGGGAGGCGGCTGGTACACATAAGAAGATTCCGGACATGTTTTCAGTGACTAAAAACAAGGATGCGGGGAAGTTAAAGCCGCCAAAAGCGGTCGGGGGTCTGGAACAGAGGGTGTGCGAAAGACTGTGCCAGTTCAAGTAATCCCTGCTTTAACCTCCGTTTCCACCCCCGGCTCAGGACAAATTGTGAATAGAAAAGAGCAGAGTACAGCTGAGAGTTCAAACAGCGTCGCTAGCTCAGAGGAAATATCATTGGCTTTACCAGTATCTTCAGATGTGCCTAATAATTTTCCTCACTCTGACGATAGTGTCCCCACTACCTCTTCTATGCAGAGGGATATTCAAGTGGATTCATTGAGCAATGTTGACACAGCAATACTCACTGGGGGAGAGACTGATTCGACGGATTTCTTTTCCCTCTCAGAGCACTCTATGTCTTCCTCCGAGGATTTAGCAGAATTATATGCTACACGTATGAGTATGGAGGATGGCTGCTTAGAGGAACAAAGTGGGCATAGTAGCCTGAATGAAGTCATGGAGAAAGATGGGACAGACCTTGTTACGGTATGCAGGCTGCATTTGAATATGAGTGGCAAAGGGAGAGACGAGACTTTGAATGCTGAAGCGGGCCCCATTGATCTGGATTTAGAAATGGAGGATATTTCCCTGGGATTGATTTATCAAACTATGATGCAGCATAGAGAGTAAACGCGTGAGGACAGTCTGAGGGTACAGAATTCTTGCAAAAAGTTGCAAAATTCTGTGAGGAGGCTGGTAAAATCACATACTGAATTTCTGACTAGGGCTACTGAGGCTGAATCATGCATTTCCTCACTAGAAGATGAGGTGGCGCAACAACGAAAGACTATAGAAATGCGACCAAGGAAGATGTTAATTGGAAGCTTGTAGACATTGAAAATAGATCCCGGAGGAATAATTTGAGATTTTTGCAGATTGAGGAGGGAAAAAGAAGGGTCGGACACACATGGTTTCATAGTCTCACTTTTGAAAGATGCAGTGCCAGAGGCTGAGAAATGGGATTGGGAGCGGGAGGTGGAAAGGGCCCACAGATTCCCTTTCAGAGCTAATACACGAGATCAGAAACCACGAGCTACAATAGTGGCTTTCAATAGTTTTCAGGCTCGTGAGGCATTTTTTATGAATGCACGTCCTGACAAGAAATGTAAGGCTCTTGGTTGTGAGTTTTTTGTAAGACCTGATCTCTGCAAACAATCTGTTGAGACTAGATGGCAGCTAAAATAGCTTATATCACATCTTTAATGTTTCCTGCTAAGCTTAAAGTCATTCATAACGATCGCACTAGATTTTTTATGACTGAGATTGCTGCCAAAGAATTTTTGATGGCATTGTAATTGTAATTGCAGGGAGATATTGAATTGAATTACTATATGCTTAATTTTGATATACTAGTTTGCTCAGGAGGTTTTTTCACCTAAATAGGGGGATTATGTTTCACTAATGATGGTAAAGCTCTGTAGGGGGACGGCAGGGGGTTGTTGGGGCAAACCTGCATCACAGGACCATAAGTCCTAAAGCCTCTATTAAGGGAGAAGGGTGGGGTGGGTGAGATGGAAGAGGGTGAGTGGGTGGGGAAAGGGGACACTGGGGGGTGTAAAAAAGGGTAAAAAAAGAGTTCACGGCAAAATACATGGAAAAAATGTGGTTCAAAGGAGATTTGAAAAGGAGGGTTCTGCATTATTTGATTTTGTGTTTGCTTATGGGAGAAAGGGTGGTAGACAGAATGGCCTAGTTATGGGTGGATATTTAGATTTAAAATGGTGGGAAAAGGTTTAAGAATTTGCTCATTGAATGTATGTGGATTAAATAACTCAATGAAAAGACAAACAATAGCTGCAGAACTCAAATATATTCAACCTGATGTATGTATTCAGGAAACTCACATACCGTGGTCAAAAAGGGAGGTGCTAAAAGATTTGGGATTTATATTAGTTGCTGCATCTAGATAGACGAGTATGATAAGGGGGGTAGCTATATTAGTCAAAGATAATTCTATCATTGTTGGACGGAAGGCTGTGGATAAAAATGGGCGTTGAGCTATTGTAGAGTATAAAAGTGGGGGCAGGCAAATAACGTTGGCTACTGTTTATGGGGCTAACCTGGATGATCCTGTCCCGTTGGTTGAAATTAATTTGGAGTTAGTTAATTTTCTACAGTCGATAGTGATATGTGGGGATATGAATATAAATTTGGCTAATAATGCTCTACGGGAGGGGTGTGGAAATTATAAAGGCCGTAAACGAGAGTGTATAAAGCTCTTGTTAATTTACTACAAGATCAAGGCCTAATCGATGCTTGGGGGAAGCTTCATGAGGGGGATAATGGATTTACTTTTTATTCACATCTCCATAAAAAATTAGTTAGACTAGATTATTTCTTTGTCCCAGAAAATCTGCTGGAAGGGACTAATATAAGAACTTATCCTAGAATTACTTCTGATCATTCTCCCATAGTGATTGAAATACTGAGTTAAGTGAAGAGGGTTGTACCACCTAATTTTTCTTATGATCGGAAATTAGGGCTGAATGAAGAATTTAACACACATATGCAAAGGTGGATTCCGTTTATTTTCATTAATAATCATGGTACGGCCAATACTGGTATAGTCTGGGATACTTTTAAAGCTGGTTTCCGGGGAGAGTGTATTAGTTTTTCATCTTGCCAACGTAAAAGATTAAAAAAAGAAATTGATAAACTATATGAGCTCTTGGTTAAAGTAGAGATTTTGTTAACTAGGGAAGTTGCTCAGGGTAAAAAAGAGCTCTGTCAGGTTAAAAATGAGGTGGCTAAGGCCAGAGCTAACATTCGTGGCTTCTGGGACACGGAGATCGCAAGGAGATTTTTAACATCCAAAATGTTAAGCTATGAATTTGGGGAAAAAATAGGAAAAAGACTGGCAATAAGATTACGAATGAAGCAGACTGCTCGGAATATTAGTTCAATGAAAGATGTTCAGGGTAAATCACACTCAGAACCGGAATGTATTCTTCGAATATTTCAAAGTTTCTATGCTGAACTTTATTCTAGGGATGATAGTTTAGATTTAAACATGCAATGGTGCGACAGAATGGAAGTCGGTTTGAAAGTTTTAGAACCCTTAATGGCGGAGGAATTGGACTTACCAATAACTATGGCAGAGCTAGAAATAGCAGTGAAGAGTCTAGCAGTTCGTAAAGCCGCTGGTCCCGATAGAATACCGGTTGAAGTATATAAAAAGTTTTTCAATATTTTAAAGGATGAATTGCTTCATGCAATACTGGAAGCACAACAGGGGAACCCGCCTACTACATGGTCTGATGCAACTATTGCGGTCTTTTGTAAAAAAGGTAAACCTGCGGACAATGTCGGATCTTATCGTCCTATATCGTTATTGAATGTGGATAACAAGATTTATTCAAAGATTTTGGCCAATCGATTATCCAAAGTTATATCATCTTTAGTTTCTCAATATCAACACGGGTTTATCCCAAAAAGAGGAACAGTGGATCATATCAATAAAGTAATTACGTTGTTTGATATGGCTGCTGTAAATAAACAGAAGTTAGCGCTTTTTCTGTTAGACGCAAAAAGCTTTTGACCGGGTGTGTTGGGACTACTTGTGGATCTTAATTGCTAAAATAGGCTTTGGACAGAAATACATTAATGGTATTAACTCTTTATATGTTAGACCTACTGCAAAAATTTCGGCCTTGGGAGCGCTCTCTGATTCTTTTAACATTACTAGAGGGACTCGCCAAGGCTGTCCATGCTCTCCGTTACTATTTGCTTTATACATTATCCCGTTTATAGAACAATTAAGACAGAACCCCTTAATTCCTCCCTTTAAAGTATTTGATTTTTGTTTTTCTGTGTTCGCTTATGCGGATGATATAGCGGTGGTTACAGATAGACCAGACACTGCTATCTTTGAGATTGAAAGGCTGGCGAAAGAATTCGGAACTATAACCGGTTATAAACTTAATGCATCAAAGACTCAGATTTTATGTTCAGAAGCTATAACCTAGGAGGATGAGAGAGTGGTGGGGGAGGTTACATACCTTGGGATATTGATCAAGACAAATATGTCCGAACTGGTGGATGTAAATTGGAATAATGTATATGATAAAATTAAGGTGTCTCTTGAGAGATGGGAACGTTTATTCTTGACCATTATTGGACGGACCAATGTTATAAAAATGAATGTTTTACCTAAAGTGCTCTATTTGTTCCGTTCAATACCCTTGGAATTTCCAAAACCCAAGTTACAGGCTTTACAATCATTATGTGGAAACTTTATTTGGAGCCCAGGGAAACCAAGACGGGCTATGAAATTTTTGATGCTACCATTTGAAAGGGGAGGGCTAGGAGTACCTGTTTTTTTTCTTTATTATATAGTTTGTTTTCTATTAAGAATGAGAGTGCTGACTACAGGGGAATCAACGGAATTCATGTACAATCACCCATCAATATTTGAGATTTTGATGGGTCCACATGCGAGACAAAGCTTCTTTATTGAAATAGACGGTAGTTACTATAAGCGGACCCGATTCAAAGTATTGATAGGAGCCGATAAGACTTGGAAATGGCTTATTCGTACCATTGGTATTGGGAAGTGGGCGTATTATACTCCCTTTACTACTTCAAGATTATTGCCTACTATATTTTTGGATGGAATAGCATTGAAATGGCAAAAAAAGGGGGTGACATGGTTGGGGGATTTTTATTTGGCGGATGGCAAGTGCAAATCATTTGTGGAATTAAGTGAGCAGTTTGGCTTACCCAGAAGCTATTTTTTTAAATTTCTACAAATTAGGGATTTTCTTATGAGACAAAAATTAAGTTTACAAAAGCACCAAATTGTTGAGGGAATAGGTCGCCAGGTGAAGATTGGTACTTTGTATAGAATGCTCGTGGAGGAGAAATCAGATGAGAGAATAAGGGTAAAATGGGTTGATACTTTAGGGGATACTGAGGTTGATGTGGAAGATCTCATCCTGCTCTCCAAAGAAGTTCTAATGTCAGCTAATTTAAAGGCACAGTTTTTCAAAACCCTATTTGATTTATATTACACTCCACAACGAATGTCAAAATGGGGAGAGGGTTTTGATGGAAAATGTTTTCGGTGTAAAGCCGATCACACAGATAGCTTACATATTTTCTTTTCTTGTCCCAGATTGATGGGGTTTATAGAAGATATTGAAAATTTTTTGTTTTTAGTGCTTGATCTTCGCCTGACGATCACTCCCCCTATGTTGGTGCTGGGGAAAATTCCTAATGACAATCCTGCTGATGGACTATATCATTTTCGTCATTTCATTTTTTTTATCATGACTGTAGCACGGATATGTATTGCTACAGAGTGGCTTCAGGAAAATCCACCACTATTTCAGCAATGGTGAGCACGATTGTATAAGTTATATAAATTGGAATGGGGTCTCTTCTCTGTTTCTGGCTCTACGAAAAGGAAAAAAATTGGATTGAAAATCTGGGGGGCTCTTTCAGATTATTATGAAGATTGAGAAAGCCATCTAATTTCATTGGGATCTTAATTTTTTATTATCATTACAGATGTTTTGTATATAAAGGACAATATGGTTTTTTTGTTTTGAATGAATTAAGCCATTCCTTATGTGTATTTTGATGTATTTATGACTTATGATGTATTTATGCCGTGAACCAATTAAATAAAAAATAAAAAAAAGAATGTCCTGTTTTCACTAATTATCTAGAAATGTTGAACGAGGAAATAAAGCAAGAAGCTACAATTGCAACAGAGATTGGTAGAGACAGTTCTCAAGACAGTCAAAGTTCTGCTTCGTTGAGTCAGGATCCACTAGGAGGACCAATTATCCAAAATGAATCAGCCACTGCCATTGATGAAGTGGAAAGAGCAATGCAACAAGCACAGGAGGATGTAATAAACTTAGAAGAATTAGAAAAACAACTTAATGTTCAACAGAAACAAATATATAATGAAGTGACTGAGCAGATGGAGCATGGTTTACTTCATGAGACAAAAGAGTGCTCATGTACGTCATTTCAACCTGTCGGACTGTATGTGAGTGGACAAGCAGGAACTGAAAAAAGTTTTCTAATTAAAGGAATTGCATCTTATCTTCAAAAAAGAACAGAGTCATCACTCTCTTGTGTTGTTACCGATCCAACTGGGTTGGCAGCGCATAACATTAAAGGGATCACCTGACATCGTTTGCTGATGCTGCCAGTAGAGCATGAAAATAAATTAGAATACCACAAGCTATCTGGAGAAGCTTGTTATGAAGTTTCCAGAGTTCTAAAAAAAGGAAACTTCTTATTATTGATGAGGTAAGCATGGTATAAAATGTAATGCTTGCCTTTGTGCATTTAAGAATGCAACAAATTCTTTAAACAGAGTGTGATGTTATTTGGAGGCAAACACATCATAGTTTTTGGAGATCTACTACAGCTAACACCTGTGAAAGGACAACCAGTATTTAAAACTGTTTCACATGAAGATACCAGAAAGTGCCTGGGAAGCATTGGAAATGTTAGTATATGGTTATATTTCAAATACACAGAA
This sequence comes from Lissotriton vulgaris, assembly GCF_964263255.1. Classification (NCBI taxonomy): domain Eukaryota; kingdom Metazoa; phylum Chordata; class Amphibia; order Caudata; family Salamandridae; genus Lissotriton; species Lissotriton vulgaris. The sequence goes on along the minus strand of NC_141691.1, from coordinate 1,507,784,266 downwards.
CTGACTCAAAATATGCGACAGGCAAAGGATGCTGATTATAAAAGTATTCTTGAAGATATAAGGATTGGAAAAGTAAGTCAACATGGCATAGAAGCTCTACAGACACGATTACTTTCTAATTTGTTTCCAAAGGAAAATGTTGGTGCAGAGAATATGTATAGAAAAATTGCTGAAAACAATCAGTAATAATATTGATGCCAACTCTGCAAGAACTTTATCTGGATTATATTTGATTGATTTTGATGAAACAAAGATTAGTGCAGATCTAAATTGTGTGAAAGAGTATAATAGGTTAAGAAGAGAATATGCTCCAAATTTACCTCAATATCCTTTATTTGAAAAGGTTGAGGTAGGTCGAAAAAGAAGACTGGTGAAAAATTGTTGTGAGGTTGTAGAGAAAAGAAAAAAGTAGGTGAACCAGTAATTGCAAAGAAAAAGAGAAAGGATAGTATTGAAGAGGTTGTTGGCTTTCAGTTTGAAAACAGTTCTGGTGTCAACTGCTATGCTAATATAGTGGTTAATGTTGATTTTTTTCTTCAAACTTTACGGCAACAGATTATTGATAATCAGGATAGTCAGTATAACTGATTTACTACTTCACAGTCCGTCACTCTCTCTCTGTTTTTCTCTTTTACTGTTTCCCTCTTTGTCCTCTAGTCTTCCTTTTGTTTTCTCTCTCTTTCTGTACATTCTTCTCTCTCACTCATTCATTCAACGCAACCAAAAATACTATAGAATGTCCTGTTTTCGGAGGGAGGCAAGATGGCGTCCACGCTGGACGCGTGAGTTTGCTGCTCCTGCCGGACCTCTCAGGGTCGAAGGATTACGGTGGAAAAACGGACCTGAGCAAGCCCTAGTTACGAGTCTATAGAGCCAATAACTTTCTCAGCAGCTGGAAGTATTTGAAATCTATTTTTTATCTCTCCATGATTGCGACGGAGCTACTGACCTGGAATCGACACGCTGACCGCTGGCCGTCTTTCTGGCGGCACCTGACCCGGCTTCTGATTAAGCACACCTGGAATGCGGGCCGCCTGTGAGTGAGGCAAGGCAGTTCTGAGTGCAACGGTGAATCAAGCAGTCAACGGACAGCACGGTCGGAGCGGTTTCTTCTACAGATTGCAGAGATGGGGCCGAAAGGAAGGAGAGCTAGGGGGCAGGGCGCCACCACGGAGAACCTAAATGGAGCAGAGACGGCGTTAATTACTCCCGCATCAAGAACAGTGTCAGTGTCAGCTACAACCGCGACTCCCCCTCCCACTGTGAGTAACAATGTAGAAGTGGAAGCGCTATCAGACAGGGAGGGGGAGGCGGCTGGTACACATAAGAAGATTCCGGACATGTTTTCAGTGACTAAAAACAAGGATGCGGGGAAGTTAAAGCCGCCAAAAGCGGTCGGGGGTCTGGAACAGAGGGTGTGCGAAAGACTGTGCCAGTTCAAGTAATCCCTGCTTTAACCTCCGTTTCCACCCCCGGCTCAGGACAAATTGTGAATAGAAAAGAGCAGAGTACAGCTGAGAGTTCAAACAGCGTCGCTAGCTCAGAGGAAATATCATTGGCTTTACCAGTATCTTCAGATGTGCCTAATAATTTTCCTCACTCTGACGATAGTGTCCCCACTACCTCTTCTATGCAGAGGGATATTCAAGTGGATTCATTGAGCAATGTTGACACAGCAATACTCACTGGGGGAGAGACTGATTTGACGGATTTCTTTTCCCTCTCAGAGCACTCTATGTCTTCCTCCGAGGATTTAGCAGAATTATATGCTACACGTATGAGTATGGAGGATGGCTGCTTAGAGGAACGAAGTGGGCATAGTAGCCTGAATGAAGTCATGGAGAAAGATGGGACAGACCTTGTTACGGTATGCAGGCTGCATTTGAATATGAGTGGCAAAGGGAGAGAAGAGACTTTGAATGCTGAAGCGGGCCCCATTGATCTGGATTTAGAAATGGAGGATATTTCCCTGGGATTGATTTATCAAACTATGATGCAGCATAGAGAGTAAACGCGTGAGGACAGTCTGAGGGTACAGAATTCTTGCAAAAAGTTGCAAAATTCTGTGAGGAGGCTGGTAAAATCACATACTGAATTTCTGACTAGGGCTACTGAGGCTGAATCACGCATTTCCTCACTAGAAGATGAGGTGGCGCAACAACGAAAGACTATAGAAATGCGACCAAGGAAGATGTTAATTGGAAGCTTGTAGACATTGAAAATAGATCCCGGAGGAATAATTTGAGATTTTTGCAGATTGAGGAGGGAAAAAGAAGGGTCGGACACACATGGTTTCATAGTCTCACTTTTGAAAGATGCAGTGCCAGAGGCTGAGAAATGGGATTGGGAGCGGGAGGTGGAAAGGGCCCACAGATTCCCTTTCAGAGCTAATACACGAGATCAGAAACCACGAGCTACAATAGTGGCTTTCAATAGTTTTCAGGCTCGTGAGGCATTTTTTATGAATGCACGTCCTGACAAGAAATGTAAGGCTCTTGGTTGTGAGTTTTTTGTAAGACCTGATCTCTGCAAACAATCTGTTGAGACTAGATGGCAGCTAAAATAGCTTATATCACATCTTTAATGTTTCCTGCTAAGCTTAAAGTCATTCATAACGATCGCACTAGATTTTTTATGACTGAGATTGCTGCCAAAGAATTTTTGATGGCATTGTAATTGTAATTGCAGGGAGATATTGAATTGAATTACTATATGCTTAATTTTGATATACTAGTTTGCTCAGGAGGTTTTTTCACCTAAATAGGGGGATTATGTTTCACTAATGATGGTAAAGCTCTGTAGGGGGACGGCAGGGGGTTGTTGGGGCAAACCTGCATCACAGGACCATAAGTCCTAAAGCCTCTATTAAGGGAGAAGGGTGGGGTGGGTGAGATGGAAGAGGGTGAGTGGGTGGGGAAAGGGGACACTGGGGGGTGTAAAAAAGGGTAAAAAAAGAGTTCACGGCAAAATACATGGAAAAAATGTGGTTCAAAGGAGATTTGAAAAGGAGGGTTCTGCATTATTTGATTTTGTGTTTGCTTATGGGAGAAAGGGTGGTAGACAGAATGACCTAGTTATGGGTGGATATTTAGATTTAAAATGGTGGGAAAAGGTTTAAGAATTTGCTCATTGAATGTATGTGGATTAAATAACTCAATGAAAAGACAAAAAATAGCTGCAGAACTCAAATATATTCAACCTGATGTATGTATTCAGGAAACTCACATACCGTGGTCAAAAAGGGAGGTGCTAAAAGATTTGGGATTTATATTAGTTGCTGCATCTAGATAGACGAGTATGATAAGGGGGGTAGCTATATTAGTCAAAGATAATTCTATCATTGTTGGACGGAAGGCTGTGGATAAAAATGGGCGTTGAGCTATTGTAGAGTATAAAAGTGGGGGCAGGCAAATAACGTTGGCTACTGTTTATGGGGCTAACCTGGATGATCCTGTCCCGTTGGTTGAAATTAATTTGGAGTTAGTTAATTTTCTACAGTCGATAGTGATATGTGGGGATATGAATATAAATTTGGCTAATAATGCTCTACGGGAGGGGTGTGGAAATTATAAAGGCCGTAAACGAGAGTGTATAAAGCTCTTGTTAATTTACTACAAGATCAAGGCCTAATCGATGCTTGGGGGAAGCTTCATGAGGGGGATAATGGATTTACTTTTTATTCACATCTCCATAAAAAATTAGTTAGACTAGATTATTTCTTTGTCCCAGAAAATCTGCTGGAAGGGACTAATATAAGAACTTATCCTAGAATTACTTCTGATCATTCTCCCATAGTGATTGAAATACTGAGTTAAGTGAAGAGGGTTGTACCACCTAATTTTTCTTATGATCGGAAATTAGGGCTGAATGAAGAATTTAACACACATATGCAAAGGTGGATTCCGTTTATTTTCATTAATAATCATGGTACGGCCAATACTGGTATAGTCTGGGATACTTTTAAAGCTGGTTTCCGGGGAGAGTGTATTAGTTTTTCATCTTGCCAACGTAAAAGATTAAAAAAAGAAATTGATAAACTATATGAGCTCTTGGTTAAAGTAGAGATTTTGTTAACTAGGGAAGTTGCTCAGGGTAAAAAAGAGCTCTGTCAGGTTGAAAATGAGGTGGCTAAGGCCAGAGCTAACATTCGTGGCTTCTGGGACACGGAGATCGCAAGGAGATTTTTAACATCCAAAATGTTAAGCTATGAATTTGGGGAAAAAATAGGAAAAAGACTGGCAATAAGATTACGAATGAAGCAGACTGCTCGGAATATTAGTTCAATGAAAGATGCTCAGGGTAAATCACACTCAGAACCGGAATGTATTCTTCGAATATTTCAAAGTTTCTATGCTGAACTTTATTCTAGGGATGATAGTTTAGATTTAAACATGCAATGGTGCGACAGAATGGAAGTCGGTTTGAAAGTTTTAGAACCCTTAATGGCGGAGGAATTGGACTTACCAATAACTATGGCAGAGCTAGAAATAGCAGTGAAGAGTCTAGCAGTTCGTAAAGCCGCTGGTCCCGATAGAATACCGGTTGAAGTATATAAAAAGTTTTTCAATATTTTAAAGGATGAATTGCTTCATGCAATACTGGAAGCACAACAGGGGAACCCGCCTACTACATGGTCTGATGCAACTATTGCGGTCTTTTGTAAAAAAGGTAAACCTGCGGACAATGTCGGATCTTATCGTCCTATATCGTTATTGAATGTGGATAACAAGATTTATTCAAAGATTTTGGCCAATCGATTATCCAAAGTTATATCATCTTTAGTTTCTCAATATCAACACGGGTTTATCCCAAAAAGAGGAACAGTGGATCATATCAATAAAGTAATTACGTTGTTTGATATGGCTGCTGTAAATAAACAGAAGTTAGCGCTTTTTCTGTTAGACGCAAAAAGCTTTTGACCGGGTGTGTTGGGACTACTTGTGGATCTTAATTGCTAAAATAGGCTTTGGACAGAAATACATTAATGGTATTAACTCTTTATATGTTAGACCTACTGCAAAAATTTCGGCCTTGGGAGCGCTCTCTGATTCTTTTAACATTACTAGAGGGACTCGCCAAGGCTGTCCATGCTCTCCGTTACTATTTGCTTTATACATTATCCCGTTTATAGAACAATTAAGACAGAATCCCTTAATTCCTCCCTTTAAAGTATTTGATTTTTGTTTTTCTGTGTTCGCTTATGCGGATGATATAGCGGTGGTTACAGATAGACCAGACACTGCTATCTTAGAGATTGAAAGGCTGGCGAAAGAATTCGGAACTATAACCGGTTATAAACTTAATGCATCAAAGACACAGATTTTATGTTCAGAAGCTATAACCTAGGAGGATGAGAGAGTGGTGGGGGAGGTTACATACCTTGGGATATTGATCAAGACAAATATGTCCGAACTGGTGGATGTAAATTGGAATAATGTATATGATAAAATTAAGGTGTCTCTTGAGAGATGGGAACGTTTATTCTTGACCATTATTGGACGGACCAATGTTATAAAAATGAATGTTTTACCTAAAGTGCTCTATTTGTTCTGTTCAATACCCTTGGAATTTCCAAAACCCAAGTTACAGGCTTTACAATCATTATGTGGAAACTTTATTTGGAGCCCAGGGAAACCAAGACGGGCTATGAAATTTGTGATGCTACCATTTGAAAGGGGAGGGCTAGGAGTACCTGTTTTTTTTCTTTATTATATAGTTTGTTTTCTATTAAGAATGAGAGTGCTGACTACAGGGGAATCAACGGAATTCATGTACAATCACCCATCAATATTTGAGATTTTGATGGGTCCACATGCGAGACAAAGCTTCTTTATTGAAATAGACGGTAGTTACTATAAGCGGACCCGATTCAAAGTATTGATAGGAGCCGATAAGACTTGGAAATGGCTTATTCGTACCATTGGTATTGGGAAGTGGGCGTATTATACTCCCTTTACTACTTCAAGATTATTGCCTACTATATTTTTGGATGGAATGGCATTGAAATGGCAAAAAAAGGGGGTGACATGGTTGGGGGATTTTTATTTGGCGGATGGCAAGTGCAAATCATTTGTGGAATTAAGTGAGCAGTTTGGCTTACCCAGAAGCTATTTTTTTAAATTTCTACAAATTAGGGATTTTCTTATGAGACAAAAATTAAGTTTACAAAAGCACCAAATTGTTGAGGGAATAGGTCGCCAGGTGAAGATTGGTACTTTGTATAGAATGCTCGTGGAGGAGAAATCAGATGAGAGAATAAGGGTAAAATGGGTTGATACTTTAGGGGATACTGAGGTTGATGTGGAAGATCTCATCCTGCTCTCCAAAGAAGTTCTAATGTCAGCTAATTTAAAGGCACAGTTTTTCAAAACCCTATTTGATTTATATTACACTCCACAACGAATGTCAAAATGGGGAGAGGGTTTTGATGGAAAATGTTTTCGGTGTAAAGCCGATCACACAGATAGCTTACATATTTTCTTTTCTTGTCCCAGATTGATGGGGTTTATAGAAGATATTGAAAATGTTTTGTTTTTAGTGCTTGATCTTCGCCTGACGATCACTCCCCCTATGTTGGTGCTGGGGAAAATTCCTAATGATAATCCTGCTGATGGACTATATCATTTTCGTCATTTCATTTTTTTTATCATGACTGTAGCACGGATATGTATTGCTACAGAGTGGCTTCAGGAAAATCCACCACTATTTCAGCAATGGTGAGCACGATTGTATAAGTTATATAAATTGGAATGGGGTCTCTTCTCTGTTTCTGGCTCTACGAAAAGGAAAAAAATTGGATTGAAAATCTGGGGGGCTTTTTCAGATTATTATGAAGATTGAGAAAGCCATCTAATTTCATTGGGATCTTAATTTTTTATTATCATTACAGATGTTTTGTATATAAAGGACAATATGTTTTTTTTGTTTTGAATGAATTAAGCCATTCCTTATGTGTATTTTGATGTATTTATGACTTATGATGTATTTATGCCGTGAACCAATTAAATAAAAAATAAAAAAAAGAATGTCCTGTTTTCACTAATTATCTAGAAATGTTGAACGAGGAAATAAAGCAAGAAGCTACAATTGCAACAGAGATTGGTAGAGACAGTTCTCAAGACAGTCAAAGTTCTGCTTCGTTGAGTCAGGATCCACTAGGAGGACCAATTATCCAAAATGAATCAGCCACTGCCATTGATGAAGTGGAAAGAGCAATGCAACAAGCACAGGAGGATGTAATAAACTTAGAAGAATTAGAAAAACAACTTAATGTTCAACAGAAACAAATATATAATGAAGTGACTGAGCAGATGGAGCATGGTTTACTTCATGAGACAAAAGAGTGCTCATGTACGTCATTTCAACCTGTCGGACTGTATGTGAGTGGACAAGCAGGAACTGAAAAAAGTTTTCTAATTAAAGGAATTGCATCTTATCTTCAAAAAAGAACAGAGTCATCACTCTCTTGTGTTGTTACCGATCCAACTGGGTTGGCAGCGCATAACATTAAAGGGATCACCTGACATCGTTTGCTGATGCTGCCAGTAGAGCATGAAAATAAATTAGAATACCACAAGCTATCTGGAGAAGCTTGTTATGAAGTTTCCAGAGTTCTAAAAAAAGGAAACTTCTTATTATTGATGAGGTAAGCATGGTATAAAATGTAATGCTTGCCTTTGTGCATTTAAGAATGCAACAAATTCTTTAAACAGAGTGTGATGTTATTTGGAGGCAAACACATCATCGTTTTTGGAGATCTACTACAGCTAACACCTGTGAAAGGACAACCAGTATTTAAAACTGTTTCACATGAAGATACCAGAAAGTGCCTGGGAAGCATTGGAAATGTTAGTATATGGTTATATTTCAAATACACAGAACTGACTCAAAATATGCGACAGGCAAAGGATGCTGATTATAAAAGTATTCTTGAAGATATAAGGATTGGAAAAGTAAGTCAACATGGCATAGAAGCTCTACAGACACGATTACTTTCTAATTTGTTTCCAAAGGAAAATGTTGGTGCAGAGAATATGTATAGAAAAATTGCTGAAAACAATCAGTAATAATATTGATGCCAACTCTGCAAGAACTTTATCTGGATTATATTTGATTGATTTTGATGAAACAAAGATTAGTGCAGATCTAAATTGTGTGAAGAGTATAATAGGTTAAGAAGAGAATATGCTCCAAATTTACCTCAATATCCTTTATTTGAAAAGGTTGAGGTAGGTCGAAAAAGAAGACTGGTGAAAAATTGTTGTGAGGTTGTAGAGAAAAGAAAAAAGTAGGTGAACCAGTAATTGCAAAGAAAAAGAGAAAGGATAGTATTGAAGAGGTTGTTGGCTTTCAGTTTGAAAACAGTTCTGGTGTCAACTGCTATGCTAATATAGTGGTTAATGTTGATTTTTTTCTTCAAACTTTACGGCAACAGATTATTGATAATCAGGATCAAAGATTTTGTTGTTTGTTGAATTCTGTCTTTGAAAAATTTAGGAGTGATAAAACAAAAATAGAAAGAGTTTCTGATATTCGAAATGTTTTAGACATATGTTCTGGAGTAAATCAATTTTCGCAGAATATTCAGCAAGATTGTCAGGAATTTCTTATGTATATGCTTGTTTTATTGCAAGATGAAGGTTTAGATATTGAAAATATATTCGGTGTATCTTATAAATGGCAACATGATTGTGATAATTGTTCATTTTCAAGTAGTACTCAAATAGACACAGAAAGATTTATATATTTGACATTACCAGACTGCAAATCAGTGACTTTTAATAATCTGGTTAGAGAAGCAAATCAAAACATGGTCTGTACCCAATGCAACTCAGAAATGTTATCAACGTTATTTATACAAAGATATGGACAGTATGTAATTTTAATATTCTAATGATGTAGACCTGATGGAACAAAATTGACAACTTTAATTAAAAATGTTGTGGCTTCTCAATTATCAATTTCAGGAAGAACCTTTGTAACTGTAGCTATTATTTTCTATGATGGTTCTTCTGCAACATCTGGACATTATACAGCTTACTTAAAATGTGCAAAAGGCTGAACTCATTGTAATGACACTCAATTGACTTTTAAACAACGTTTGCCTTTTGACTTATCAAATTCTCACCTAGTGTTTTTGGAACCCACATTTTAGGGAAAACAATTGGCCTAGGAAGATTAGTCCTGTAAAAAAAGGTTAATCTACTGCTGAGAATTACTTTGTAAGTCAGGGTGAATTCTTTTAACGGTATACAGCTCCTTGGTGAAATAAATGATGAACAGAGTGTGATCAGCATAACAGAAGATGTTGAGATTTTGATAGCATGCTATTTGTTTAAGGTTCTATGTTTATGATAAATACTATCGGGTTGAGGTATAACCATTGTTAGATGGACCAAGAGATGTGAGTGCTTTTGTTTCAGAAGGTCAGGAGATGGATGCCTAAGAGTACTATTAAGTAAGTACCAAACTAAGGATTTCGCAGATACTATTTGGCCATGAGGAATAGTATCACAAAGAAATGAGTATTTCGGGTAAATTTTGTTAACATATGTTTGGATATTAGTTTATTTAGAGTGTATAAGAAAGAAGTAGGAATGTTTTGTTACTTTGTGATTGTTGTTGAGATTGTTTACTTATGTTAGAAATTGCGGTTTGAAAAAGACATTTAAGATATTTTTTTTCTAATTGTTATATTGTGAATGAAAATGTTGAATGGGTTTTTTAAACACAATCTTTTTGATTGTGTTTTTTTTTGCCCGCTGTCATATGATGAGTTGTGTTGAACTCACTGTTTTTAGTGAAATTCAATATATTCTGAGAACAGCAAAATAAAACATATAACATATTGTACAAATTATTTTGTATTTTGTATTGTGAAAAATATATTATAACTCATTTGTTTCTATTCTTCCACAGATATTATATTTAGGTAAGTGCAACAAACTTACTTCTATTTTTCTCTATCCTTTCTTCACTGCCTCTCTTGCTTCATTACCTTTCCTCATGTTACTTCTGTTCCCTCATTCTACTTACTCCCCTTCATTCACGTTTACTGAGCTTGTCTCGCCATCAGTGCTCTTCCTTCACCCTCACTCATTTTGTCCATCTCCCTCTTTCCTCTGTCTGTTCCTCACTTCTCTTTCCTATTTTTCTCTATCAGTACCCTTGTCTTGCTGTATCGATCCGTCTCTTGTCACTGCCCCCTTACTCTCTTTCCTTCATTTGATCACTGAGTGACCTTCACTCACTCCACTTCTTTCACTTCCTCTCTGCCTTTCGCTCACTGCCCTTTTCTCCAATCGTATCTAAGTCTATTCCTCTGTGTCAGTCAGTATAACTGATTTACTACTTCACAGTCCGTCACTCTCTCTCTGTTTTTCTCTTTTACTGTTTCCCTCTTTGTCCTCTAGTCTTCCTTTTGTTTTCTCTCTCTTTCTGTACATTCTTCTCTCTCACTTACTTCTTTTTCCTTTCTCTTAATATGCTTATTTTTCCATCACTCCCCTTCCCTCACTGTTATATCCCTTCCCTCACTATCCTTGCCCTTCTTTCAATCTGAGTCTTGTTCCTCCACTTCATGTTCTCTTCTCTATGCATCACTCTCATTCCATTTCACCTGCACCTATTCCCTTACTCTTCCTCACACTCTTTCACTTATCCCATCCGTCCATTCCCTTCCCTTAACCTTGTTTCCTCAATCCCTTTTGGTAACTCTCATTCTTCCTTTAGTTTCTCACTCCTTTCAGTACATTACTTAGTTCCTTTCTTCCTCTGTGTTTGTCCCAAACCCTTCCTTTCTTTCCCTTTCTGTTTTGTTTTACTTGTACTTTGTTTTGTATTATGAATAATATATTGTAACTTATTTTTTTCTTGTTTTCCACAGATACTATATTTATGCAAAATAACTTTATTAAGTTGTCACTATTTATAAGGAAAGTATGACAAACAGAAAATAGTTTTTCTTCACTCTCTTACTTGTGTTTCTGTCTTTCCTATTCATTAACCTCTCTCTTACTCTTCTTTCTCTAGTCATCTTACTCTCCTTTTCTTATTCTAATTATTGCCCTTCAGTCACTTTTATAATCTTTCTTTGACTATCAGTACTCTCTTTTGTCTGTTACTCACCTTGGGCAACTCCCTGTTTACCCATTCTGTCTCTCAATTCTCTTTCCTATGTTCCTACATCACTACCTTTGTATTACTGTAACATTTAGTCTATTCTCACCCCCCCTTACCCTCTTACCAAAACATTAACCCTCACTGACTTACACTTACTCCATTTCTTTAACTCCATCACTCCCTTTTGCTCAATTCTCTTCTTTTATTCCTTTCCTCACTTACCTTTCCTCCATCTGTTTCTAAATGTGTTTTTATGTCCTGATTATTGTAACTGATTTACTCCTTCACACCCCGTCATTATTCTTTTGTTTGTGTCTTTTACTGTTTTCCTCTCTTTTCACTACTGTTTACTCCTTTTCTATTTTCCTCTCTCCCTCTATCTCACTCAGTCTAACCGCCTTACTCCCTCTCAGACACTTGCTCTCCGTATCTTTCTCTGTTACTCTCTCTCTCTCTTTCTCTCCCTCACCCTTCCTGTCTTTCTCTTTCTGTTTCTTTCACTCCTACTTTATCCCTCAGTACTCTTTTTTCTCTATTAATCTTGTTCCTTCTTTCTCTTTGTCTTTCGTCACCCTCATACCCCTTTCCTCAGTGTTACTGCCTTTCACTCACTTAGTAGTTCTCCCTTAGTCACCTTGCCTCATTCCTTTTTTCTCACTCCCTCACTCCATGTCACTTACTCCCCTTCACGTATTCTTTCCCTCTTTTTTACCCCCTCAGTTTCCTTCCTTTATTCCCCTTTCATTACACCCTTACTCTATCTTACTTACTTTCATTTAGTGTCCCACTCACTTTTTTTTATTCTTTTTTTTCTCTGTCTACCTCTGTCTTACTCATTGTAACTGCTTTACTGCTTCTTACTTTACAGATAACAAAGACTATCATCGCAAAAGTTGCATTGGAGGTGGACATTGGCGAAAAGTGGCCACATATTCACAGCAGTCGAAGAAGGGGATGCTCCTGTAGATGAAGTGCTGGGAACAGCAACTGGAGGGTTCACTGCAAGGGTTTGGGTAGATGCCCTTACATTTTTTACGTGTGTAATCAATCTGAGTATAGTAAAAGTGTAGTGTTTCTTTTGGTGTGCTCTAGATAGGACACTACCACAGATTTTGCAGGTGAACTTTGGTGCATTTACTTTCTAGTGCTCCTCTAGAAAGGTGAAAAACTTCTACATAAAGGACACTGCATTAGATGTTAAAGTCTGTCTTTCAATTCTCTTTCCTATTTTCCTCAATCACATATATCTCTTCCCTCACTGCCACTGCCCTTCACTCAATGTCACTCCTCTTCTCCCAGTTCATATTTTCCTCTCTGGGCATCAATACCATTTCCTTTTGTCCTGCTCCCATTCCCTCAGTCCCCCTCAGTCTCTTTTGCTTACTCCATCCGTCAATCCCCTTCCCTTATTTCCCTTTCCTCATTTCCTCTTGCTAACTCCCATTCCTTTACTCTCTCACTCACCTTCTCTACATTTTTGTGTCCGTAATCAATGAGTTTAGTGTTTCTTTTGGTGTGCTCTAGATAGGACACTATCACAGATTTTGCAGGTGAACTTTGGTGCATTTAGTTTCTTGTTCCCCTCTGAAAAGGTGAAAAACCTCCAGATAAAGGACACCTTGGTGTTCTTACTATGTGGCTGCTCTTCAAAAAACTCCACATCTCAGTCAGATGATAAAGTTTTGTTACTCCCCCATTCTCCTTCTCTCCATTTCTCCCTCCGTCTCTTTTTCTGTCTCACCGAGTGTAACCACTTTACTCCATCTCAGTCACTCACTCTCCTTCTCTTTCTGTGTCAGTCTATCTTTGTCTTTCTCTCTCACTCACTCTTTCTTTTTTTGTCTTTCTGTTTCTTTCACTCCTAGTTTATCTCTCAGTCGTATTTCGTCTCTCTTAATCTCTTTTCTTCTCTCTCATTCTCCTTCCCTCACCCTCATACCCCTTGTCTAACTGTCACTGCCCTTCACTTACCGTCACTCCCCTTCCCTCACAACATTTCCTCCTATCTGTATGTCATCCCTGTTGTCTTTTCTGCTTTTTTTCTCTCACTCTCCCTCACTCTCTTTCTCTCATTTAAATCCTCAGTCCCCTTCCCTCACTATGCTTTCCTTAGTGCCTCCATTCCCTCACTGCATTTCTGTGTCCCTCACTCCCCACTTCTTACTTTCACTTACCTCCCTTTTACGATAATTCAATTCAATTAATTCAATTAATTAATTTATATAGCGCGCTACATACCCAGAGGGTCTCAAGGCGCTAGGAGAAGGGTGGGGGATTACTTGTCGAATATCCAGGTTTTAAGTTGCTTTCTGAATGCTAGGTGGTTCTGAGTGAGGCGAAGGTGAATGGGAAGTGAGTTCCAGGTTTTAGCCGCCAGGTAGGAGAAGGATCTTCCTTCCATGGTGGTTTTGTTGATACGAGGTACAGCAGCGAGGGCATGGTTGGAGGAGCGTAGCTGGCGGGAGGGGGTGTAGAAGGAAAGTCGTGTGTTGAGGCATTCGGGCCCAAGTTCGTAAAGTGCTTTGTGTGCGTGGGTTAGGAGGCGGAATGTTATCCTCTTATTGGCGGGGAGCCAGTGGAGGTTTTTCAGGTGATCAGAAATGTGGTCGTTACGCGGGATGTCTAGTATGAGTCTGGCTGATGCGTTCTGGATGCGTTGGAGTTTTTTCTGAAGTTTTGCGGTGGTACTGGCGTAAAGGGTGTTTCCATAGTCCAGGCGGCTTGTGACCAGTGCGTGGGTGACCGTTTTTCTAGTTTCGGTGGGGATCCAGCGAAATGTTTTTTTGAGCATGCAAAGGATGTTGAAGCAAGATGAGGAAATGGCGTTGACTTGTCTGGTCATCGAGAGTGAGGAGTCCAGAATGACGCCCAAGTTCCGTGCGTGGTCTGTCGGGATGGGTGCTTTTCCAAGGGACTCTGGCCACCAAGAGTCGTCCCAGGCAGAGGGGGAGGTACCTAAGATAAGGACTTCTGTTTTGTCGGAATTCAGTTTCAGACGGCTGTGCTTCATCCACTCTGCTACTTCTTTCATTCCTTCATGTAGGTTGTTTTTGGCGGTGTTAGGGTCTTTGGTGAGTGAGAGGATAAGTTGAGTGTCATCAGCAAAGGAGATGATGTTGAGGTTGTGTTGGTGTGCGATGGCCGCGAGGGGGCTCATGTATACGTTGAAGAGGGTGGGACTGAGCGAGGATCCTTGTGGCACGCCGCAAATGACTTCAGTGGCCTCTGACTTGAATGGTGGGAGGCGGACTCTCTGGGTTCTTCCGGTGAGGAACGAGGTGATCCAATCCAGTGCTTTTCCCTGGATTCCGATGTTTTTGAGGCGTTGTATCAGGGTGCTATGACAGACTGTGTTGAAGGCTGCGGAGAGGTCGAGGAGGATGAGGGCGACTGTGTCTCCATTGTCCAGTAGAGTACGAATGTCGTCTGTTGCTGCGATGAGTGCGGTCTCAGTGCTGTGTTTTGCTCGGAAGCCGGACTGTGAGGAGTCGAGGGATTTGTTGGTTTCGAGGAAGGTGGCAAGTTGTTTGTTGACAGCTTTCTCAATGACTTTGGTTGGGAATGGAAGGAGCGAGATGGGGCGGTAGTTTTTGAGTTCGGTGTGGTCAGCTGTGGGTTTTTTCAGAAGGGCGCTGAGTTCGGCGTGTTTCCAGCTATTCGGGAAGGTGGCGGAGTTGAGGGAGCAGTTGATGACGTCTCGGAGGTGTGGTGCTATGATGGAATCTGCTTTGTTGAAGATGTGGTGAGGGCATGGGTCTGTGGGGGAACCAGAGTGGATGGAGTTCATCAGGCGGATGGTGTCCTCAGTGGAGATTGGGTTCCATTCGTTAAGGATGTTCAAGGGGGGTGAAGGTACGACAGAAGGTTGGGTGGGTTGGTCTCCGGGTTGATTGTCGAAGCTGTTGTGGATGTCTGCGATTTTGTCATGGAAGAACGAAGCTAGGGAGTCGCAAAGGGTTTGAGAGGGAGTGATGTCGTTGGAGTTGGCAGTGGGGTTGGTAAACTCTTTGACGATGTTGAATAATTCCTTGCTGTTGTGGGCGTTGTTGTCTAGTCGGTCTTTAAATGCGGCTTTCTTGGCAGTCCGGATCAGTTGGTGGTGTATGCGGGTGGCGTTTTTGAAGGCATCCCTAGTGCTGGTGTTTGGGTCTTTTTTCCAGGCCTTCTCAAGGGAGCGACAGAGTTTCTTGGATTTCTTGAGATCATCGTTGAACCAGGGGGCCTTTTTGTTGCCTAGTTTGATTTGACGTTTTTGTCAGGGGTGCTAGGTTGTCGGCGCTGTTGGTTAGCCATTGGGTGAGGTTAATGGCTGCTTGGTTGGGGTTCGAAGAGTGGGCAGGGGGGTTTTGAAGAAGCGATGAGGAGATCTGGTCGATGGTGATTTTGTTCCAGTTTCTTCGCAGAGTAGGTTGAGGATGATTGTGGGTTGTGGTCTTATCATAGATAAAGTGAACGCAGCTGTGGTCCGTCCAATGGAGAACAGCGGTGTGACTGAAGGAGATATGTTTGCTGGAGGTGAAGATAGGGTCGAGTGTGTGCCCTGCGTGGTGAGTAGGGGTATTAACAAGTTGTTTGAGTCCGAGGTTGGCGAGATTGTCCAGTAGGGCGGTGGTGTTGCTGTCGTTGCTTTTTTCCAGGTGAAAATTGAGGTCTCCCAATAGGATGTAGTCCTCGGAGGGGAGGGCGTGTGGGGTGATGAAGTCAGTGATGTCTTCACTGAATTGTGCACAGGGTCCTGGTGGCCTGTAGAGGAGGGTGCCTCTGAGTGTGGTCTTGGGGTCGGTGTGGATCTGGAAGTGGAGGTGTTCGGCTCTGGCAAGGTTGACGTCTGAGCTGGTTGAGATGCGGATGGAATTCTTGTGGACGATAGCGATGCCTCCTCCTGTTTGCTTGTTGCGGTCTTTTTGGATGATCTTGTAGCCTTCCGGGATGGCAATGGTGATGTCTGGGGCTGAGGAGGCATTCATCCATGTTTCTGTTAGGAAGGCGACGTCCGGGGAGATGGTGTCTAGTAGATTCCAAAGGCCGATGGCGTGTCTGTGGACCGAGCGGGTGTTGAGCAGGATGCATTTTAGGTGGTTGGTGTCAGGTCTCTGTTTGGTGTTGGTGGGAGAGGAGTTGGTCTTGGTGGCATCAAACTTGCAGGAGATGCATGTGAAGGGTCCATGGGTGTGTCCAGGGGCGGCTTGGGCGCAGTTGGGGAGTCGGCCGGGGTTAAGGGCTAGGAGGGTAGAGGCGGCGTAAGTGATGCGGAAGGGGAGAGTGGTGCGGGGACCAGGGGGTCTGGCGCTGGGCGCGGTACAGGCACGGACAGGCGTAGACGATACTCATACCCCTTCCCTCACCATCACTCCACTTATCTTTCCTTCACTGACTTTACCTTACTCTATTTCTTTCTCTCCGTCCCTTACTCCCCTTCCCTGTCTCTGCCCCTGCTCCACTTTTGTCACTCCCCCTCCCTCATTCTCCTTTCCTTACTGCCCTTCCCTTACTTTTTCACTCCCCTTAACTCACTCCCCTACCGTTAGTTCCCTTCTTTCAGTCACCATACTCCCCTTTCCTCAATCATTCCATTACTCCCTTCCTTCCGTTCACTCAGTCATTTCAATCATTCATTTATACACTACACTTTCATTCAAAAAAATGAACGACACAGTGTGTTAGAAATATAACTCTTTTTGGAGAAGTGAGTGAGTTCTGAAAAGAACTTTTTTTCTTTTGTTGTTTTATACATTTTTTTCCTTTTTTGAAAGTTTTGTATTTTTTTTTAAAGAAGATTCAGGAATTGGAACATGGAAACTGTTCAACAGGAACAAAATAAATGAAAAATAAATAAAAAATTACCTTTCTTTAAGAGCATTTATGGCTCTCAATTCTATTCTCAATGAGACTGAGGCTCTGCTCCCCATACACAATACTTCCGGAGCACTTGTTGCATCGCATGTTCACTTTTCCCAAATATGGTCTAATGTCCATTTGAGCTGTAGCTGGTGATGCAGGTGGAGCTGAAGATGCACTGGCCACAGCTGGTGGAATCTGCGAGGCCTGAGCTCTTGTCGCAGCTCGGGCATACTGCACAGGGTGCACATTTTTAATGAGTCTGATCATGGTATGAGTAGAGAACGAATATTTCTTTATAGGGTTTTCCCTAGAGAGGACAGTACCACAAAGTGTACAATTAACCTTGGGGGCATTCACTTTTTTTGTCCTGCTGGAAATGTAAAAAAAATCCAAATAAATGAAGATTTGCCCTTCTTGGCTCGTAGGCGATATTCCAGGTGGGAATCAGATGAAGATGATGTTGAATCTTGTCTCTCTGCCATCCTGGTGATATTTCTGCTCCAAGCTCCAAAAGGGTCCTTCTTCCACAAGAATAAAGCAAATAGTGAGGGACGTGGGTGGGGTTTTTGAAGATTCCAGAATAGAAACTACTATTAACGAATGAAAAGTGTTGTTTTTGAGTCACATGACTTGACGTGCGAGCACGTAGCACGCACAGCGTTTCAAAATGGCGTTTCACTTGATTATTATAAAAGTTTCAAAATGTAAAAAGGAGGCAAGGAACAGACTGCCTGACCCTCTAGGTTTTCTCAGGGTGTCCCTTAGAGACCCCTATGGCCCCAAAAAGCATTTTTTAAAAAACGCGAGGTGCACGCATGGTGCTCGCACCCCCGAGGCAGAAGAGATTTCAAAACAAAAGTGAAAAACATGAAAAGGGGGCAGGGTATAGACATCCTGACCCCCTAGCCCTTCTCAGGGGGTCCTTGAAGGACCTCGGAGATGAAAAAAAACTTGTTTTGTAAAAATAAATCTTGCGGGTGCGCGCACACTAAAAACATACAAAAAAAACTAGTTTAAGTGTTTAGATTTTCACACACATTTTATTTAGAGGTTAGCATTTAAAAAACCTTAAAAATTCACTAAAAAAACCATAGGTTTCACACCCGTTATAGTTTGGAATTAGCATTTAAAAAACCTTGCAAATTCACTGAAGAAACCATAGGTTTTACACACGTTATAGTTAGGAATTTCCATTTAAAAACCTTGCAAATTCACAGAAAAAACCATAGGTTTCACATATGTTATAGTTAGCTGGTCATTTTACTCATACAAAGCCTTTGGAATTCCCCCGTTATAGTTAGTTCAGCTAACTATAACTCACGCGCCCGCAATGCACTGCTGATGACGTCACATATTACATTACTCATGACATGGTCAGTGACATCACTCATGACATCACTGATATCACTGATAGCACCATGTAGGGGACTCTGTTGGGTAACAGAGCCCCCCTCTCTCGCTGTGATACCACCCTTCTCAGGGGTTTCTCAAAGGGCACTTTTTGAACCAGGGACGCACAACAGAGGATCTGATTTCCCTCTGGAGAGTGGAGGCTCCTAGTGCAGTGTTCACAAGAGGAGTAGGAAAGAGCACCTGGGTCATGTAAGTATCATTAAATTATTTGGTGCCCTTCATATCTTTGCACTCCCATTTGCTTTAACGTATGTAAAGCACTTCGTCCACCAGTCTAGGGTGCTCATACTCGGAACATAAATGCAAATGTATACGTATAATGGTACACGTTTCCCATCACCCCCGTTGCAGTTTTACTTCACTTATATTAGGCTTTCTTCTTCTTGTAGTGAGCCGGTGGAAAATAGCAAGGTTTGATACCAGGAAATGTGTACTTTGAACTGGTGATACCTGAATAGTTAGCACACAGTAGGCATAGTAAAGATATGGCTAGTCTGTGCGCTGTGTCTTAGTTGGTTAAAGCGCCTATCTAGTAAACAGGAGATCCTGACTTCGAATCTCCGAATTTATAAACACATTTTGAACAGACTACAGAACACCCGCTGTCTGTTGTTGGTTTTGTTATAATTACCCACAAATACAGGATAACACTGTTTAGAAGCTAAAGTTGTATTTGATGTTCAAATGCCATAACAAACACTGTTACAGACCAGGCAGAAAAGTTTCAACCTTCATTGCTCCAAGAAAAGGCACAGCACAGGCAGCGGCAGTGTAAGCGTCACTTACATGATAAGGCTGTGAGTAGGCCAAAATGAATGTTGGGATGCAGTGCAGAGGGAGCAGTAATGCTACAAGCAGGAAAATTAAGCAGTTTTACAACCGGGCACTGTGCATATTGCTAGTGAAGCTTTAGGTCTAGTGCTGAGTACATTTCCCAAGAGCTCCTTTGGAGTAGTGTTTCTAGACCGTGCTGTCTCGCATGGACAATTTCTACCCACTTTAGAGACCAATTCAGCCAAATGTGACCGGAACCTGGAGCCCCTCTGAAGTGTTGTGTCTTGTTCTACATAGCTCTCTCAGGGTATTGTGTCAAGTACACAAAGTTCCATCTGAAGTTATACTAAATTATTCCAAACCTCACGGGAGCAAGCATGCCACGGGTGGCACATTGTTTCCTGATCTGGTGGCAGCCTGTAGTGTATGGTGTCTGGTTCTGGAGGGTTCATCTGCAGTACTGTGCCTGTTGTCATAGTCACATCTCACATTCTGTATCAAGTTCTAGTGGCAACATCTGAAGTTTTTCCTATTGTTTGGAGGCCACCACTGTCATAATGTGTCCAGAGCTGCATAAATCATCGTGTTACTAAAGCCAGACTGGAAATTGTGTCTAGCTATAGATGTCTCACCTGGTACATTGAATTACTTTAGGAGGCCACATTTACAGTGTTGGGTTTAGTTCTGGTCAATACATCTGGAGTGTTATTTTTAGTTTTGGACCGAACCTGGAGACTGGCCCTCTTTCTGGATGCTGCACCCGGGGTGTGGTGTTCTGTTCTGAAGTCTTTGTCTGCAATATGGTGTCCAGTTCTCGATGCCTGACTTAGAGTTTTCATTCAATTCTTTGAATGTTGGCATACCATATCTTTCATACTGAGCCTGTTCTCTAGGCTTCACTAGGGCATTGTGTTCAATTATGGTGGCCACGTTTTCTTGTGTGCATCTCTGGTAGCCTCTTCCTGGGGTCTGTGCCCAGTTTTGAGGCCTCATCTGGAATAATGTCACAATTTCTGGAAGCCACATCCAAAGCGCTGAATACACTTCTACTAATATCTTGCATTTTGTATAGTGTTTCATACTGTAGATCTGCCGTATACAAATGCTGTGTTATATGCGCAGAAACCTTTTTCAGGAAAATGCAGATTTTTTTCTTTTCTCTTTTTAAGATGCATTTTTTGTGTGAGGCTGCTTTATTATGCGCTCAGGAAAAACTCTAATTAATGACACGTCTGCCTTGAAAGGTAAACATTCATCTCTCAAATATGCTTCACGTTCTTAAAAACCTGCATAGAGACGGTCATCCCTTCAAGTGCATCCACGTGCTCTGAGTAAGTGCTAGTTACATCCTAGTAACAAGCAATGGCATAGCCAATAGGTCTCGCCTTCGGGACCTTATAAGTGTTTAGCCATGCAACACTTGATATTGTTGCACCAAGGATATTGCGCTGGATAACTAAACACTTATAAGGTCCCAAAGGCGAGGCCTATTGGCTATGCCAATGCTTGTTAAAGACTTGTGCCCTGACTAACTGCTAACCCCTCACCTGACCCCAGAGGATTGCTGCAGCACAATAAACACCCAGAAGGCCCAGCCACTGAGAAACTCCACCATGGCCCGCAAGATTCGATTATTGCCCCTCCCTTCGGCCCATTATACATTCCTTCACTGCCACCAGTTCCTATACGCCAACTAAACATACCTGGTGAAAGTCCAGCCGTGAAGGCAACTGCATTGCTTTTCCTCCCCATATTAAGGTGCATTCTGGGAGTTGCAGTCCTACATGTCCTAATAGCAAGCAGGCTGGACAAAAGACATAGAGACCTACCCGACCCCGGCTGGCACGATCCCCAGCGAACACACTGCAGTCTCTCCTATGGGGGCTCGCTTCAGTTATGTTCCTCTGACTGTACTCTATACTGTAGTTGCCCACTTGGCTTCTGGGAACCAGATGACTTCATATCGCAAATGCACATTTCTTAGAAACCTGTGCTTCCAATTAAAAAATGCATTATGGGAGTTGTAGTTTGGGCTGGGACAAACAAAAGAGGTGTTTGTGGAAGGAAATATCTTGACAGGGTGGGCTGTGTTCTGGCCACATGAGCTATGGTGAACCCCCACCGGGGTACGAGGGACCTTGTTGGCCATGCCGCACCCCCCTAAAAAAACACTAGAATCTACTGTTGTGTTATCTCTGAGAGGAGGTATCCTTCAAAGGGTGCATTAGATACGCCAGCATGCCCCACCCCCTTGTCCACTGTCCTCCAACCTTCGGTATTGTCCTACCCAGCTTACTGGGGGTTCAAGTGGTCAGACCAGCTGGGGAGGGCCCTGGGGGTTGGGGAGAGGCCTTTGTCAAGGTGGATAAGTAGGGGATGTGTGCAGGGCGAGCCAAATTCTGTCCCTACAAAGATTTCACCAACCTGGACCCATTGTATCCTCGCCCCCTAATCCGAACACCTCTCCTATCACAGCCCCGTCCTCCAGCGGGAAAGGGCCCCATTGTCCACAGAGATGCCAGGAAGCGGCCCCCCAGGGGAGCCATCTAGCCCCCCCTTCGGCCAGCAGTGCAGAGGAGAGGCCCATTAAAGGCCTCTTTAGCACCATAACGGCCCTCTCAGGTTGCATTGTGCAGGGCAGATCACTGGAGGCTTCTGGTGGGGTGAAGGTGGAGGGCAGGCGTGGGGCACGTCCCCTGCAGACTCCAGATCTCACTGCTAGCCCCCAGCATCCATGACTTTGAAACATGAGTGAGGAGTTGGTCCCGGAGGCGAGGGGGTTATAGTCCCTGCCACCATCCCCCGCTGGGGTACTTGCCTGGACATTAGAGCATCCCATCGGATTATCCTGATCAGAACAAGGGGGCGCCCTGCTCTTAAACTGTGAGCCCCTAATGACTGCAGTTCGCTTTGAAATATGTTGGGGCTTCAGTGTAGGCGGGTGAAGCAAAGACACTGTGATCCGCCCCAGGGCAGGGGCGGGCCCGCCCCACCAGTGTTGGCCAATGGAAGGGAGGGCCCCATCTGCATTATAAACTGCAAAACTCGGAAGAGAGCTGTGTGTTGGGAGTTTTAGGTAGACACTGCTAAGACTTTTGGGGGACACTGGTGTGAGTTTTGGAGTGATTGGCCTGTGCGTCTTGGGGCCCTGCTTTACGGACACAGGAGAGAGAGAGAGAGAGAGAGAGATGACTGGTCACCTCGGGCAAGAGATTGGCCGACCTGTTTATGGCTTTGCCACTCAGGCACTGCACCTGGGCACCCCTGGCATCAATGCCAGCGGGCCCGGCTTCTTAACCCAGAGCTATAGCGCCTACCCAGGCTTCAAGGCGGTGGAGTACGGACAAGCTGGTGCGGACGGTGAGGCCCGGCTGGGTGCCCATGACCTGGCATGGGCCTGGAACCTCTTTGCTGAGGCCTGGACCCCGGTGTACAGGCAGCACAGCCCCGGGAGATATGAGGCCCACCGGGTGGAGGTGAAGGTGGAGTGGCCGGACCTGGAAGCCGGGTACGGGCAACACCCCCAGCCCTTGGGGGGAGCTGCTTCGTCCCCAAGCTGGCAGTGCCCCCTTCCGCCCATGACCCTTCTCCAGAGGCGAGGGTGCCGGCCCAGCCTGTGAGATTGTTGGACGACATCCCCACAGTACCAGGAGCAGTGCCAGCCCTGAGCTGAAGCCCGGGGACACCCCAAAGAGGACAGCAGAGATGAGGTGAGTGACTTGAGGGGGTTGGGGCCCTCTCCTAAACTCCGACTCCAAGTGTCTGGCTTCACCCGGACCTCTGGCCCTTCCTTGGCCCCCCTGCCTCCCACCTGAGCCCCTGCCTCCCACCTGTCCTATTATGTGTCATCCCCTATGATTGACCTCAGCCTTACCCCTGCCCTGTAAAGTGTTGTCCCCTACGACTGTCCCAGGCCACCCTAATCTCTGACCTATCTACTCATGTTCCATGTGTTTGTCCCACGCCAGCAACATCACGCTTCTATGGATCCGAAACCACCTAAAGGCGCTATGGGAATAACAGGGACTTTGCAATTGGGGGTCAAGGAAGGAGTGTTGTCTGTCGCCAGACAGCGAGAGTGTATGGCCGACCCCCAAATTCACACCACCACCCCAGAACGTGGCTGCTTGGACCCTTGCTCTATGATTGGCATAAAAAATGATTTTTGGGTTGTGAAGACAAGTAACATGCCAATCCGCGGACGAATGGAACTGATTTGTCTATGTTTCTTTGCTTGACCATGAGGGGGGTGAGTCAGATGTAACTTATTTGTGGACACTGTACATTTAAACTCTGTCTTGGGTGAAACTGAAGTGGTGGTGTTGCACGTCCCGGAGGCTGAAACATATCTGCTGCAGCAGGTGCACGACAAAAATTCCCCAGGATTTGGCCCCCCCGGGGGCTAAAAAAAGGAAATATAATATGTGTTTTTTTTTTATCAGCAGGGTACGTGTACACACGCAAATCCCGCAATTTAAAAGATAATAGGGTGTCCTTCTGGGACCCCTAAGGAGGCATAGGGGGTCAGGGGGTTTCTACCCTGCCCCCTTTTTTGCTGTTTATTGTATTTCTTTTTCTTTTTCTGTTTTCTTGTGCCTCGGTTCTACCGAGGCACAAGATGGTTGCCAACACTTCCTGGTTTGCAGTGTTGACAGCCAATTAGCATAAAGCTCGTGCTCGGGAAGGTACGCTTACTGTACGCGTACCGTACTTCGTCTATAGATATATCTATAGTTTTACTTTTGATTTTCTAAGGAACTACTGAACAGATTTACACCATTTAATAAAAAGCGTAATCTGCAAACCAAACTCTACCTTTTTGCCAAATTGGGTGTAATTCTGTCCAGCAGTTCGGGCTGTAGCCTCTCTTAAAGGTCCCTATGGATAATTGCATGGTGAAAACACGTTTTGGGACCCCCCTTTTTTCTCATCCCCCGCTTCACGAATCACCCCAAAAGTTTCCGGGAAGGAGTGGAACAGGTCAGGCTATTTTCTTGGAGAATTTCGTGTGTATTCGTCAACCGGCGCAAAAGTTATTACAAATAGAATGTTGCGGATTTCCTTTGGAAACCAGGTCCTTACTATAACTACCGCCAGTAGGTAATATATATTCACTGAAAAAAACATAGTTTCAGAGACGTTATAGTTAGAAATTAGCATTTAAAAAACCTTAGAAATTCAGAGAAAAGAACATAGTTTTCAGGGTGTTATAGTTAGCTGGAGATTTCACTCGTACAAAACCATAGAAATTCCTGGGTTATAGTTAGTTGTGCTGACAATAACTCGTGCACCCGCAATGCACTGCTGATGATGCACGTATTACATCATTCATGACATGGTCAGTGACATCATTGATGACATCACTGATGACATCTCAAATGACTTCACTGATGAAGCATCCAGTGAATGTGATTTAGTTTGAAATTTAAATATGGAGTATATACATACCAATCTGTATTGAAGATTGAGTGGATATATAACTGTCAGGATGGAGGATTTAGTAGCTGTCTAACTGTCTGTTTAAGTGAGTAATTAAAAGTGTCTCACTTAATACATAGGTTAGTAACTAAACGATGTGAATGTGTGCATCACTGTCTCTGTTGTATTACATGCTGCATCAGCTGGTCACTAACTACATGAGTGTGTACATTAGTTATTGATTAGTTGGGTAAGTATTTGTATGGGACACTGAGTTTGTGTGTGGTTGGATGGGGTGTGTGCGATTGACTAGGTGTATAGGATTAAGAGTGCATGTTGAAACAGTTGTTTGGGTGACTGAGTGTATTTGTGTGTTGGTGAGTGAATATATGTTTAAGTTGTACATCTTCAACAAAGTAAAAAAATAAAAGGCATTGTATGTAAGAGTTGGTGCATATAAATAAGTGTATGTAAGAGTCAGTGATTCCGAGAGTAACTATATGAATGAGTGTATAATTGTAATGGTGATCTTTTAACATATTAACTATGAGTTACTATGTGTTTGAATAAATGAGGTGTTGTGTGTATAATTGTATATGTGAGTAAAAGTAAGTTTGATACATTTTTTTCATGAGTGAGTAGGATTAATGCATAACCGACTAAGGTGACTGCTGATGTGTCAATGTCTATATATGTGTATA
The DNA here is from genome assembly GCF_964263255.1 of Lissotriton vulgaris. Taxonomy (NCBI): domain Eukaryota; kingdom Metazoa; phylum Chordata; class Amphibia; order Caudata; family Salamandridae; genus Lissotriton; species Lissotriton vulgaris. The sequence continues at coordinate 1,507,758,998 of NC_141691.1, read as the reverse complement.
AATGCATTTGATAGTGTTCCAATAATTTGTGACTGCATGTATAAGTGACTCTGTTAATGAATGGGTAGTTAGGAATCAGTGAGTGGGTATGTAGTAACTGGTATTGGTGTGTCAATGGTTTCAATCATGGTACTCTGTATTTTACAGTGAGTGATGAAAGGTTATACTAGTGTATGATGAGGTGTATCAGATTGTCACGCGGATGATGTCATCAGTGATGTCATCAGTAATGTCATTTGAGATGTCGACAGTGATGTCATCAGTGATGTCACTGACCATGTCATAAATTATGTAATATGTGACATCATCAGAAATGTGTTGCAGGTGCGCGAGTTATAGTTAGCAGAACCAACTATAACAGAGGAATTTCTATGGTTTTATATGAGTGAAATGTCCCACTAACTATAACGCCCCTGAAACCTATGTTTTTTTCTGTGAATTTCCAAGGTTTTTTAAATGCTAATTTCTAACTATAACGTCTCTGAAACCTATATTTTTTTCAGTGAATTTCAAAGCTTTTTTAAATGTTAATTTCTAACTATAACATCTATGAAACCTATGGTTTTTTCAGTCAATTTCAAAGGTTTTTTAAATGCTAATTTTTAAGTGTAATAGTAGTTATACCTATTTTTTGTACTGATTTTCTACAGTTTTTTAACTGTTTATTTATGAATATTTTATTCATTAAATAACATTATATATTTTTCTGAAAATTGCAACAACAAAAAAAATTCAAACTGAAATATTGTTTAATTTTTTGGTTTGATTTTTAATTTTAATATATTTATATCATTTTCTTTTTTTCCCAATTTTTTTCAGAGTTGCGCACCCAAAGCATACACATAACGGTGGGTGCACGGATTCCAGAAGCCATTTTAGAAAAGTCGTGAAGGATCCGCGTACGGTGTGCAACGGCTGTGTGTTTTTCAGTTACATAATATACATTTAATATTACGTGATGTGCACAATTGGTATGCAACCAGTCCGCGACTCCTGCTCCCACACATTCGTGACACATGCCCATGACCGTAGGCGGCGCTTGGGCAGTGGCGGGTCCCGCGTGACGTCATATACGTGCAGGGGAGTGCTAGGTGCTGGTGTTCTAAAATTATATGTATGTGTCTTCAATATACATATTAGGGCAAGAGATTATCTAAGATATTCATAAAAATAATATATTTGTAATTATAAAAAACGTATATTATTTTTAAATATATTTTCGCAAAGTCGCGTCGGGGGCGTGCTTTGTAAGCGCAGAGTGTGCGGATCCCATGTGACCTCAAAAAAAAAGATTTAATTGGTTCATAACATTTCCCACTGTAACTATTGAAGGACCGGACCCATTTTAATCATTCTTGTTGGAGCATCTTTAGAGAGACATCTCTTTTCCTCCAACAACCGTTTGTTCTTGTTTTATTTGTGTTTTAAAAAAAATATCAAACAAAATGACATCTGGACAGCAGTAGCAGCAGTAGGAAGTATCTTCTGAAGAAGAACTCTTGCAGGAGGCACCACTTCCACAGAGGTCGGAATCTGTTGTGTGAAAATTCTTTACTTTTCCACCTGGAGAGAAGAAAGTAAACGCGAGAAAGGTGATGTGCAAAATTTGTGTCAAGAGGCAGTGAAACAAAATACTCTTGTGGCACTGCTTCTATGTACAAGCATCTCCTGACCACACATCCTATCAATCTTGCTGGGGAGGAAATGAGGCGAGCTCCTTTAAACCCCTCACCTGTTGTGGCAAGTACGTCTGGAGCGTCCTCAGGAACACCTGCAATGGACATTAGGCCAAAATTATTCTTTCGCGAGCAACACTGCGTGAAGGTTAAGAAACTTATATGCTTCGGTGATGTTTCAGTGGATGCAGTTTGTGCTGCGCAATGCAGCCATCGTTGTTATTTTTTTAAATTTATTTTCAGTATGATAAGTAATTCCAAAAGTTTCCTGTTTTATTTGTTCTTTTTTTTGTTCATTTTTTGAAGAAACACCCAAAAAAATACAAAATTAAACAAAACAAATACAAAAGAAAATAGAAGAAAACAAAAGTTCTTATCAGAAGTACCGTACCTGGTTAAAGAAAGAACTATAATTGCAAGGTAATGTGTGAAAGTTTGGTTGAATATATGTATACAGATTGATTGCCTGAAAGAATGCATTATTAGTGTATGGTGAATTTATGGGTGAAGATTTATGAGGAAGTACTGCAGCATGACACTACAAGCTCTTTAGCTGCACTGCACTGTGACTTCTGAAGCACAGAGATGTGACATATGTACATGAATATATTGCAACTCTGTGTTTCCCTCTGCACTGCTGCACAAACTGCAGCCATGTGGTGACACAGGCACCCTTGCACCATGGTGCAAGGATGTCTATGTCGTGCCGAGATTGTTTTTGTGCAGGAAGGAACACCTTCCAGCACAAAAACAATCAGTAAAGGCATTTTCCTCTTTCAATGTATGCTGTGGAATGCAGCATGCATTGAAAGTGGAAAAAATGAGGAGAAATGAAAACAATTCTCCTCATTGCGCCTTGCTACACCAACTCTAGGATGGTGCAGCATTCACACACATCTCCAGATTTAGATTTCTCATAAATATGGATATGTGTCTTGTTCTATGGGTGTTACATGGGAACACCCACAGCAACAACTATGGAACGCCCCTTCAACACAAAGTTCTGTGAATAAAGGGGTCGTATTTACAAGGAGAGGAATAAAAATGCAGGGTGGCTTTTCCTCTCATTTCAAATATGAAGGGGTGCCTGGCGCCATCACTACATTACAAAAAGTGACGTACTGGTGGCATGAGACTGACAGGAGGTATCCTACGCTGCATGGGTAACTTCAGTATGTAATGAATTGGACCAAAGTATGTATCTTCTTAGAGATTTGTAGGGATTATGTACAGAATATTTTATGTGAACTTGTGTTGGTGCCAATGTCATTCTATAAGAATACCACTAGTAACTGGATTGATGACAGTGCTGCAAACAGAGTGAACACTTATATTATAAGTGCCTACGTATTGGTGGAGTGGTAGGATAAGTAGATAGTGGTAGATCTGCTTGAATAGTGCACAAAATATTATAGCTGTACTTCTGTTAGGAGCTAGGCCATTCCATAAGTTCATGACTAGTAACTAGAATAATTACAGTATTACAAACAGAGTGTATAGTGAATGTATAAGTGCTTAGGTAATCATGGAGTGATAGGATACGTAGATAGTGCTGGATGGGTGAATGGAGAAGTGCATGGGACAGACAGAAGGATTCCTCGACTGCATAGGTACTAACTGGATATTTAGAAGAGCGTATCAATAGTGTGTAGTTGGTTAGAGGTCTGCATGCATAGTGCACAGAATATTGTAGCTGTACTAGTATTGGTATGTCTATGGTGCCGAGAATGGTAGTCTGTATTTTAGGGTGTGAGGAGGTGCATCAGATGATCACAAGGATGATGTCATCAGTGATGTCATTTGAGATGTCATCAGTGATGTCACTGACCATGTCATGAGTGATGTAATATGTGACATCATCAGCAGTGCATTGCGGGGGTGCGAGTTATGGTTAGCACAACTAACTATAACGGCCGAATCTCTCTTGTTTTGTACGAGTGAAATGTCCAATTAATTATGACCTAAACCTGTGTTTTTTTCAGTGAATTTCTGAGGTTTTTTAAATGCTAATTTCTAACTCTAATGTCCCTGAAACTTTTTGTTTTTTCAGTGAATTTTATATCTTTATGTATTTAATCTCCTCAGACTCTTACAAGGAAGGAATCAGCACTCAGGTTGTAGTTTTGAAGTATTTAATCTTCAAAAGACCTGATCCACTTGTTTCGGCTCATCCAAACCTTGATAACGATACAAGACATCATTGTAGCATCCTTATTTAAATGCATAAATGCCTAAAGTTGCAAACATTAATAAAGGATTACATGTTACTTTAATCCAAAAAGCTGGCGGCCATATTGGCCTGGTTACGATGTAAAAATTCAAGAATTGATACAATAAAGAAAAGAAAACAAGTGTTAATATGCACACAATGTCATTTCAGCATATCTTTCCCCATGACCGCCATACCTGTATATTCGTCAACGTGACTTATTCATAATAAACATACTCAAGAGTGCAAACATCAACATAAACAATGGACTACACATTATTTAAAGTAAAAGGCTATCAGCCATATTAATCTGTGCACGTTGTGTATTATAATGGTCCTTACATAAAGAAAAGAAAAAAATGGGTGTTTATATACACACACTATCCCTAAATAGAGTTCTAGCGATTATAGTTCCATTCCAGTCACAGCTCATTTGAGATGTCATGAGTGATGTCAAGAGTAATGTAACTGACCATGTCATGAATGATGTAATGTCTGAGGTCATTAGCAGTACATTGCGGGGGCATAAGTTATAGTTAGCTCAGATAACTATAACTGCTGAATTTCACTGGTTGTGTATGAGTGAAATATGAGTCTAACTATACTGTCCCAGTAATCTTTGTTTTTTTAGCAAATTTCTAAGTTTTTTTTAACATTAGGTAAGATGCATATCACAATGGATGTTGGGGGGTTGGATGCAGGGCCTGGCATTGTGCTGCCCCACCCAAGCTTGTTGCTCCTGCCTTCCCTCCTCCTAGCCATCCATTGTCCAAGTCCATGTTCCTGCTCCCTTATTACAGCCCTGTGTGGCCGTTGCTCTGCCACTGGCCTTCCCGCCTTCTCTGAACAGTTAGCTTGCTGCCCCATCCACCTTCTCGCTATAATCTGCTGTCTGAATCCATGGACTAGCCTCCTCCTCCTGCCATCTATGGTCTGATATGCTGCCACTGCCCTCCATTTAGCATGATGTACCAGTCCACTCCTCCTGCCCTCCATTGCCCAAGTCTATGCCCATCATTGACCTCCTGCTTAGCCTCTGTGCTTAGCTTCCTGCCCCTATTCTCCTTCCCCCTGCCCTCCGATGTCTGTGTGCAGGCCCCTGCTCCGTCCTTTTTGCCCACCATATTCCATGGACCTGACACTCCTATCTACTCTGAGTGTTCTGTTGAGCTGCCACTCCCCTCCTACCTGCCTAGCATTGTCAGATGACTGTAACCTGTCCCTGCCACCTCCACCCTGCCTGTCCACATTCCCCTATCCACTTCCTCCTGTCCTCCGTGGTCCATTTTACTGCCTCACCCTTCTGCCCTCCCTGGTCTGTTGTGCTGCAACTGCTCCTCCTGCTTTCCCCGCGTGGTCTGTTGTGAGGCCCCTTCCCCTGAACTCTCTTGTCTGTGACCAGGTCCTGACTCTCCCTTATATCCTCCATGGTCCTTTGTGCATGTCCCTGCACCCTCCTTCTTGCCCATCATAGCTATTGTGCTGCCACTAACGCTCCCGCTTGCCATGCACAGTCTTCAGTGTTGCCATGGCCCCTCTCACCTTCCCTGTGTGATCAGCTAGCAGCCCCTGACCCCCTCCCACCTTCCCTCCATGGTCTGTGGGTATGCCATTATAGTCTCACTGTTGCTCTCGATGGTGAGTCTGGCTTCTAGTGCCCATCCTGCCTGACCCTGATGGTCATCTTGCAGCTCCTGCCCTTCCCCCTTGCCCCCAGCCCTCTTTTTCCATGTGCAGACCCCTATTCCCTCCCGCCTGGCTTGTCTGTTCCATTGTAATGCCCCTGATCCGTACCTCCTGCCCTTTATGTTCCGTTATGCTGCAGCTTTCTCTCCTGTCTGTCCATTATGGTCAGGTAGCTACCATTTCCTCTTTCCCCTCTGTTCTCTGTTGTCTACGTACATAGTCCGCCCCCCCCCCCTTTGCTTTCTATGGATTGATGTGCTACACTCCCGTACTGCATGCCGTGTGTGGTGTGTTGTGCTGCTGCAAACCCTGATGCTTGCCCTGTAGGGTCAGTTTGGTGCACCTCTCCATGTCTCTCCTGTGTTTTTCGAGTCCACGTGTCGACCACAATTCCTCCTGTCTTTCAGGATCCAATGTACATTACTTGCTAAAATTTTGAACTTGGTAAGAGGGAGATTTTTCTTCAAAATCCTAGGATATTGATTTTCCCCTTTGACTTACATTGAAAAAGAGGAGATTGTAGACAGGAGACAAATAAAGCCTATTTGGGCTTAAAAACATTGGACGTTTCCTCGCTGAATCGGGTATGTTGGCATGTATGGTTGTACTACCACTGCCTCTTCCTTCTGCCTACAATGGTCTCTTATATTGCCACAGCCTCTCTTTGCCGTCCTCTATTATTGGTATGTTGCCTATGCCCCCCTTTCCACTGCCTTCCATAGTCTGTTGTGCTGCCACTACCCTTCCTGCCTGCCCAGTGTGATCAAATTGTTGCCTCTGCACCCTCCTACCTGCCTTCAATTTTCAGAGTCCGTGCCCTTGGCCTTTGTCTCTCAACGGTATCCTAATGAACAACTAGATTGCTAACATTCTATATTCATTACAAAAGTGTGGAATGCCTGATGTCATCTTTACGTAATCAAAACTGTAATACCTCTAGCATTTCCTTTAAATATTACATATATGAGAGGGTCTTATTTGCATCAAAATTATGGTTAGTGCTCTAAAGAACTAAAATGAGGACATATTTTCTGAGTTTTCAAATAGTGACAAAGCACTTTTAAATTATTTGTTATCTTTATGTTTTTTTATTCAGTTGACCGCTTGATTAAATATTGCACTTAGGAGAGAGGATGTGGTGTTACTTCCAAAGCTGCAGACTTTGCAACTGGGGAACCAGGTTGGAGTTACTGCTTCAGCTCGACATTCTGTGATTCTGGTCAAATCACTTAAACTCCCCATGTCTAAAACCAAAATGAATTTGTTCTTGTGTGATGTAACCAATGCTCATGTAAATCACTCCTATACCTGACCAGTCTGCACTATATAAAATTGCAAAAAACTGTTTTGCACACTTCTGTCATTGGGCTACATGTGGGTTACATCTGGGTGAAATGTGTCCTAAATTTGGGCTCTTTTGTCTCTGGTGGCTGTCTTGGGTGACTTATTTGTTATGAAGTTTCCTAATGTCCTCATTTACTGCAGTCTCCGGCAAGACATATGGCAGGAGGCAAGATGACATGCACGCAAGTGGACGTGTGAGGTGACCGCTTCTGCCCGAGCTTGCATTGTTTGCTAGAGGAAGGAGGGGTGATGGAGACTAATCAAGTTGGTGGTCACAGAAAATGCCTGCAGTCTCCTCTAAACTCTCAAAGTGAAATTTTTTGGATACTTACGAAATTTGATGGGCTGATTACGAGCCGCTTCTGTGCTGACGGTCAATGCTGGAAACTCTACTAGCACTCGCGGAAGGGGTGAACAAGTGCCAACCGAGCCGGTGGGTGGTTACTGCATAATGGCTGCGGTACGCCACAATTGACATAACCTGGAGTCAGTCCTGCGATTGTGAAGGGGGGCGGATTTATGGCCAGGGGGATGCCACCGAAAGGAACGTGCAGGAGGCCGCGAATGCAAGAAGGTGAAATTGCTGATGGCAATGCCGAGGTGAGGTAAGGCCGGTAAGCAAACTATTCCGGCAATTTTCTCAGTGGCCAAAGAGAAACGGAAAGGTAAAAAAATCTGTGCACATGTCTGAAAGAGGCTCTGACTCAGCAGATATTATTGATGCCGGGGATGTTGGTGAATTAAATACGGCATAAATAAATTCAGTAAACCTGGCGGTGGGTGAGGAAACTGTTGCAGGGAGTGTCGGAATACAGGCAAATGGCTGTGATGTGGGTTCACTACAAAACCCTATTATTATGGAGGCTCTGCTGGTACAAGAATGATAACAGGAGGTACAGGAGGTACAGACTGATGTGCAGTTTGGGGTAGCCCGCTAGTTAATATTCAATCTGTTAACCTTCAAGCAGATAATCAAACACAGCTTCAAGATGCAGAATCCAGGGATTTTTTTCTCCCTATCAGAACAGTCAGCGTCATCATGTGAGGATTTGGCACTAAAATACTCTGAGCAGATGAATGTGGCTGGTGGCAGCAACCACAGTAGTATCTGCTTGAAGGACTCTGGTGATTTTCTGGATGGAAGCCCTCACACAGTACGGAAAAGACCTGTATTGGTTGCTGGTAAGGGGGAGGTCCAAACTAGCAACAGTTTGCTGATCAGCCACAAAATACTCACCCAGCCGAAGAAGATATTTCTTTGTCATTAATTTATCAATCTATTATTTCCCATTGGGACGAAACAAGAGAGGAGAGTCAGAGGGTTCAAAATTAGTGCCATAAACTACAAAACTCAGTGCAGCGGCTTGTTAAATCTCATGCAGATTTCATATCGAGATCTAACAAAGCAGAAACGCGAATCTCTAAATAAGAGGATGAATTGGTTCAACAGAAAGCACTGCCTGATACATTACGTTCTATCAAGGAGGACACACAATGGAAATTGGTGACATTGAAAATAGGGCACGAAGGAACAGTTTAAGAGTTCTGCAGATTCCAGAGGGAAAGGACAGGCATGAGCCGTGCAAGTTCATAGTGGAATTGTTCAAAAATGCCTTCCCACGAGCTGACTAGATGGGACTGGGACAGGGAGATTGAACAAGCTCATAGGTTTCCATTTAATATTTGTCTTCGAGCTGGTCAGGTTGATGATAAACCTAGAGCTTTTCTAATCTGATTATAAGCTTTTTGGCTCGAGAGGAGGTTTTCCAGTTGGCACGTCCCGATAAGAAAAGTCCTAGGAAAGTCTTTGAATTTTTTGTACGACCAGGTTTTTGCTCACAAACTGTTGAGAATCGCTGGCAGCTTCGGCAGCTTATCACACAGTTTCAAGTAAAAGGGGCACAAGCATGTTTGATGAACCCGGGTAACTAAAAGTGATTTTCCAGGAGTGCACTCGTTTTTTCACTAATGAGGGGTTTGCCAAAGAGTTCTTGAATTTCATTTAGGGATTAAGGATTTTTATTTTTTTACATGTAATGTTCAGGTGCAAATGGTGGGGTTGTGCCCCTTTTTCTTTCACTGTGTCGTTGAGGCCACATAGTTGGCTAAACTCTTTACACTCCTTACACTCCTTCTATCCTCTATACTTTATTTATATAGTATTATGTATCTGAGTTCCCCTCCGATCTCGGGGGTAGGGAAGTTTTTCTCTCTCCCTTGACTGGACGGGTTTGCGAGCAAAGGCAGGGGAAGCTTAGCATCTACAGAACCACGGGTCCTAAAGCGTTGTTAAAGGAGGGATGTGGTGGGATTAGGAGCACTGGGGTGGAGGGGTTCGTTGGGGGGCACTTAGGTGGGGTAAAAAGGGGAAACAATCCACAGTATCAAAAAGACAAAAATGCTCACAAAGTTGCGATACAGCCACGAAGTTGGTGTGTGTTACTAATTAATGCAATACACCTGATATGGTATTTATCATGGGTTTCTTCTGGTTTGTTCTTTGAATGTCTCAGGCCTTGATAATTTTAATAAGAGGAAGAGGGTTACTGCTGAACTTCGAACTATTCAACCGGATTTGGTATGCCTCAAGGAGACGCACATACCCTGGAGTAAACTGTATCTGTTAAAAGAGTTATGGTTTTTACTTGTTGTGGCTTCGCAGCAAACCTTAATGAATTGCAGAGTCGCAATCTTAGCTAAATCAAATGTGCAGAAAACTGGTCAATGTCTGGTGGATAAGCTAGGCCGATGGGCTATAGCCAAGTGTGGGTTTGGGTGTAGTAAATACACAGTGTATACTATTTACGGGTCCAATTTAGATGAGGCAGTAGTCTTTTAGGACTTAAATTTAGAACTTGCATCCTGGGAAACTCCGCTGATTGTTTGTGGGGATATAAACATCAATTTAACTACTCAGGAGATGCAGGAGGGACCACGAGGAAACAAGGGGCAGAAACCATGGGTCTTTAAGGCCCTATATAACTTTTTGAATGACCATGGTTTGGCTGATGCATGGGGTAAATTATACCCTATGGATCCGGGGTACATGTTTTATTCCTTTCCCCATAAAAAATTGGTACGATTGGATTATTTCTTTTTATCTACTGCTTCGTTAGTCAGGACCTCAGCCCAAATATTTCCTAGGATCTGATCCGACCCTGCCCAAATTGCTTTAGACGTTGCGGCAATAGGTCTTAATTTCAAAAGGTTTTTCTTTTGACCGGAAACTCTGTTTAGACAATGATTTTAGAGAGCATATGTCTAGCTGGATTAAGGAATTTTTTGTTAATAATAGACAATCCGCACATCTATCAATTATTTGGGATGCCTTTAAGGCCTATTTTAGGGGTGAACTATTAAGCATTGCTCTATCTCATCAAAAAAAGAATAAATTAGAGATGCAGAAATTATACTCAGATTTAAGACTGGCAGAGCAAAGACTGACTCAAGGGATATCACAGCGCGGGAGTATCTCGGATCTAGAGAATGGAACTGCTAGATTTCGGGCTAAAATCAATGGGGTGTGGAACATGGAGAATGCAAGAAAATATTTGGCTAATCAAAGGTAACGCCATGAGTACGGGAAAGCAGTTGGTAGGTGTCTCGTATTAAGTTTGCGCATGAAAGAAGCCTCCCGTTGTATTTTGGCGGTAAATGATAATTTAGGCCCACTGTGTCATGATCCCCAGGGGGGGGATATACCACAGCTAGACCCAAGTGAGGTGGAACAATTGGATAGTCCAATCTCTTTGGAAGAGTTAGAAACGGCAGTTAATAGCCTGGCGATGGAGAAAACTGCGGGACCCGATAACCTTCCGGGTGAGATTTATAAGATATTGTTTAACCAGCTCAAGGGTGAAATGCTGGCTACTTTTAGGGCTGCACAGGACGGGCAAGCTACCAAATCATGGGAAGAAGCTACTATTGTGGTATTTAGCAAGAAGGATAAAGTCCCTGAATTGCCTGGATCATACCATCCGATTTCTTTGCTGAACTGTGATGGCAAAATATACTCAAAAGGTTTGGCTAATCGGTTGTCAAAAATTATTGGTCCATTAGTTTCATTAAATCAGCATGAGTTTATACCTGCTCATGGGACGGTTACTCATGTGAATAAGGTGGCCAAGCGGAGAAACTCGAATTAGGGTTAATTTTATTGGATGCTGAAAAAGCATTTGACTGGGTGGAGTGGGACTATTTGCTGAATTTCATGTATTGGACGTTTTTTGAGAAGGGGTTTATGACTGCCTTACAGGTATTGTACACTTCACCGGTTGCTAAGATCACTGCAATGGGCTTGGTATCAGAACCAGTGAGAATAACTGGAGAAACTCGGCAAGGATGCCCTTGCTCGCCACTGTTGTTCGCTCTATATATAAATCCGCTTGTTGATATGCTGGGAAACAATTCCTTGATTAAACCTTTTTTGGTACATGGTATTCCACACTCTGTTTTTGCCTATGTGGATGACATAGCTGTTATCACAGTTGACCCATCTTCGGCACTTATTGAGATTGAACGTTTAGCTGCTGAATTTGGTCAGGTATCCGACTATAAACGTAATATTACCAAAACACAAATCCTATGCACTGTTAATATTGTGTTGAATGATACTAGATCAGTAAAGGAAGTCACATATTTATGCATTAAAATTAGAACATCGATGTCAGAGCTGGTAGATGCCAATTGGATGGCCTTACTACACAGCGCAGGGGAGTCATTAGAGAGATGGGGGCGATTATATTTTACATTAGTAGGTAGAGGTAATATTATAAAGAAGAACATTCCACCAAGGGTGCTATATTTATTTAGATCCATTCCCCTGGAAGTGTTGCGGCCCCAACTTCAGTACTTACAATCTCTGTGTGCCAAATTCCGCTGGACCCCAGCCAAACCCAGGCGGGCTACAAGATTCATGACTTTACCAATTGAGAGAGGAGGGCAGGCTATACCAGATTTTACACTTTATTACTATGTTTGCTTTCTCTCAAAGAAAAGAGAATTACTGACTGGGGAGGACGTTGGTAACCCAGCAGAGGCTCCTTCGATAGTTCAGTTGATGTTGGGGTCGGAGGCAAGACAACGTTTATTCAAGGAAATCAATGGTAGTTACTTTAACACCTTGGGTGCTTGAGCGATTCCCCTCCTGTGCTGCATTCCCTGAATCCCCATTGTTCATGACGAGCTCAGCTCGTCATGAGCACAGCTCAAGCGTGCCTCATGATGAGCTGAGCTCGTCATGAGCAGCGAAGGGGTTAAAAGGACAAGGTTTAAAGTATTGTAAGCAGCTTTTAAAGTGTAGTGGAAAATACGCAATTTTTTTTTGCTGGAAGGGCTGACTTATTATATGCCCACGAATGCTTTGAAGATTCTTCCTCCCATTTTTTGAGATAGGGTGGCACTCGGGGTGAAGGATTAAGGGTATTTGGCAGATACGTGATTTTTATGATGCCAGGGGGTTGTTCTTGACGTATGAAGATCTATCGCGACAATATAACCTGCCTAAATCCGAATTTTTTTAATTTCTTCAAATTCGTGACTTTTTGAGTTGCAAAAACTTGGTATTGACATCAAATCCATTGGTTGAGGCTGTAAGGCGGCAGACAAAAATTGGGGTGCTTTATAAAGTGATATTAGCTTCTTGAATGGATGACTTGGTGAAACACAATGCCCAATGGTCTAATATTTTGGGGGAACACAGTATATCTATAGAAAACCCTACTGCTAGATCTATTCAAACTCTCCTATCTGCTAATTTGAAAGCACAATTTTTTTAAACTGTCTTTAACTTGTATTACACTCCTGCACGTATTTTCAAATGGGGGGGTGGGTATGATGGCAAATGTTTTCGATGTAAGGGGGGAAAATGCGATCAGTCTACATATATTTTTTTAGCTGTAGTAAAATGGCTAGGTTTGTGATGGATATCGAAAAAATGTTGTCTATGATTGTTGGGATCCCGATTAAAATTATTTCTGGCAAAATGTTATTAGGAATTAGGCATTATCTTGAAAAGGGGACCCTAAGTTTAAACACCGTTTTTTGATTTTTATCGCTATGACTGTCGCTCGATTGTGTATTGCTTCCAATTGGCTCCAACCTGAGCCCTGTTCGTTTGAATGTTGGCTTGCCAAAATGTATAATTTATTTAGTTTAGATTTTAGTTTGTGTTCGACAAAGGGGGCAAAGAAACGCAAGATTGGTATGTGTATTTGGGGGGCATTTTGAGATTATATGAATGTATGAAATAATCTTGCAGTAATGCTTATTTTTGATACTGTGGAGCAATAAAATGAAAAAATAAAAATACTGCAGTCTCCTCAGTAGGGATTACTTTCAGTTTTTTCTTTGGTTCCATCAAGAAGGCATTCAGATGGGCCACACATTTGCCATACATTCTGAATGTTAGCATTCTAGTTGCTCATTATACCACTGTAGTAAAGCTACTGCTCACCAGGTTAGTCTGCTGCTGGTATTCAAAGTGCATGTTTCAGTCTGCATGTCAGAATATTTTAATGAAATAGAAGAGGATTTGAGAAGTCAAAATGTGCCCTAATTTTTCTTTCTGCAGCACTAATCATAATTTCTATGGCAAAATGAACCCCCTCATTTTGTTCCTTTGCAAATTAAATGTTTTAAGTGTTACCACTTTATTCCAATCAAGATGGCTTCAGGTATGCCATACTTTTGTCATAAGTAAGACTGTTAGCGCTCTAGTTGTTCTTTAGAACACTCTGGGACATTCTGTCATTGGGTTATACTTGGGCTTCATCTGGGTGATATTTGTGCTAAATTTGGGCTTGTTTGTCTCTGGTGGCCATCTTGGGAGATTTTTTTGTTTTGATGTTTAACTAATTTTCTCATTTAATACAGTCTCCTCAGTAGTAAATTATTTCAGTTTTTTACTTTGATTCCATCAAGAAGGCATTCAGATGTGTCTCATATAAATTCAGAATGTTAGCACTCTAGTTGCTTATTCAATCACTGTAGTAAAGCTACTGCTCACCAGGGAAGTCTGCTGCTGGTATTGTGAGTGCATGTTTCAGTCTGCATGTCAGACTTTTTTATTGAACAAGAAGAGGATTTGAGAAGTCACTCATAATTTATCTTAATTTTTCTTTCTGCAGCACTAATCACACTTTCTATGGCAAAATTAACCCCCTCATTTGATTATTTTTAAATTGAATGTTTTAAGAGTTACCACTTTATGCCAATCAAGATGGCTTCAGGTGTGCAATACGTTTGTCATAAGTAGGAGTGTTAGCGCTCTAGTTGTTGTTTAGAACACTCTGGGAAGCTGCAGTAGAACACCAAGGAATCAACTGACAGTCTCTGCCCTTGTTGGATGTACATATTTTAATGAAAATGTCAGACTTCATTCTCACTTGACTGAGAAAGATAATGGGAATTTACAGATAATATGCTCTCAGTTTAGCTTACAGATCACCTTCCAAATATCTGTGGGAAAAGCATGTGAAAATAGATTTCTCTCAAACATGATTCATGATATCCTGGCAGAAGTCTTTTTCACATGGTAAAATCACCTTAGAACACACCACAATTCCGTAAATGAGTATGGTATCATCAACACATGATTTATAATGTCTTAAAACCTTCTATGAACTGCTATAGTTTTTGTTGAGGTGCTGTCATGTATATTGGTCCCAAGATGGCTGCCAACACTTCTTGAATGAAGTGCTGACAGCCAATCAGATTTCACGATGAGATGTGTGGTTAGGATCTGCCCATATATATATATTTCTTTTTCCATTAAGATTTAAAAAGCTACTGAATGGATTTACACCATTTAACAAAAAGGGCTCTTTCTGAACCAAGGGCTACTTTTTTGCCAAATTTGGTGTAATTCGGTTCAGCAGTTTGGGCTGTAGCCGTGTCTAAAGTTTCCTATGGAAAATTGCATGGAGAAAACACGTTTTGGGATCCCCTTTTTTCTCCCCGCTTGCCGAATCACCCCGAAACTTTCAAGATAGGAGCAGACCAAAGCGGGCCATAAGTTTTGAAAATTTTCATCAATCGGCAACAAAGTTATTGGGAATAGAATGTCATGATTTTCCTATGGTAACTAGGTCCTAACTATAACTACCTATCAGTAGGTAATGTATGTATGTATATATATATATTACCTACTGGCGGTCGCCAGTAGTATATATAGTTAGGACCTAGTTACCATAGGAAATTCCGAACATTCTATTGGGAATAACTTTGACGCCAATTGAGGGATATGCCTGTAATTTTCCTCCGCTCCTTCCCTGGAAGTTTGGGGGGGATTCGTCAAGCGGGGGCCGAGAAAAAAAGGGGGGTCCCAAAACGTGTTTTCCCCATGTTAATTTCCTTAGGGACATTCTGACAAGGCTACAGCTCGAACGGCTGAACGGAATTATACCAGATTTGGCAGTGGTAGTGATGTCATTTGAGATGTCATCAGTGATGTCATCAGTGATGTCACTGACCATGGCATGAATGATGTAATATGTGACATCATCAGCAGTGGATTGCGGGTGCGCGAAATATAGTTAGTACAACTAACTATATAGGAGCAATTTCAATGGTTTTTTAAATGCTAATTCCAAACTATATAAGGCCTGAAACCTATCTTTTTTTAAGTATATATATATATATATATATATATATATATATATATATATATTTTGCATCAGCTTCATCTCCCCACGATTCCCGAAGACGAAGACACGGCACAGCAACAGGTAGCTTCTCACTTATTTTATTTACACACCATGTGCAAAGCAAAAGTGCATCAAAAAATGGACGGTCTACGCGTTTCGGCTCCTTGCCTTCAACTGGACCATAGAGTCCCTAGGTCTAGACCTAGTAAGTAAGTAAGTAAGTAATCCTAATTGCACAGGAGGGAACTCCGCATGCCATGCGGAGGTTCCCTCCTGCTCTGGGGTCGCGGACCGACGCAAGTCCGTCCGCGATCCTAATCGACCCCTATATAAGGCCTGAAACCTATGTTTTTTTAAAATATATATATATATATTACCTACTGGCGGTCGCCAGTAGGTAGTTATAGTTAGGATTATTTTGTATAGGGAATTCGCAACATTCTATTGAGAATAACTTTGGCGCCGGTTGAGGAATCTGCCTGAAATTTTCCTCAAATTTGCCTCGCGGCACTCCGCTCCTTCCCTGGAAGTTTGGGGGAGATTCATCAAGCGGGGGTAGTTTGGTCTGTCCTGTTCCCATGATGCACTGGGCCAGGGACAGACTAATTTGCATGCAGCCAGGTTCTGAGCTGGGATGGTGCAGTGAGCTAAAAAACGGTGATGGATCAAGCCCTGATCTCTTGACTGGGTAGGAGTGTTCTGTTTAATTCAGATACTCTGTCCATCACCACCCCCTTTTCTGAATCGTTTTGTCCACCATAAGCGTGGAAGGGTATACTCAGATGTGAGTCCCTTGATCACTGCACCATCAGGATTCAAGCAAGCCGGGCTGAAGACGGCTGTAATGCCAGAAACCAGTCCCCAGAAGCTTGTTTCCTTTCCAGTATAAGAATTGGCTTGGTAGTTTGGTCTGTCCTGTTCCCATGATGCACTGGGCCAGGGACAGACTAATTTGCATGTAGCCAGGTTCTGAGCTGGGATGGTGCAGTGAGCTAAAAAACGGTGATGGATCAAGCCCTGATCTCTTGACTGGGTAGGAGTGTTCTGTTTAATTCAGATACTCTGTCCATCACCACCCCCTTTTCTGAATCGGTAGGATCGAGACACAAGAGGTGGCAAAAACAAAGGGGTAAATGAACAAAAGGGAGCAGAGTTGACCCCCACTGACCCCCTACGTTTGATGTGGGGGCCATAAAAGGGCCCTGCGAGGGGAGCGCCCGGTATGCGCACCGGGGAGCGTACCGGGGAGTGTACCATGGGGAAAAAAGAATGACAGAGTTTTTAAAAAATGTAGACTTTTTTTATAAATTGGAGGTAGTTCTAAAAAGAACTGTTTTTTTCCTTCTTTTTGTTGTTTTATATTTTTTTATTGTTTTTTTAACATTTTGTACTTTTTTTGGCTTTTATGAACATTTTTATATTTTTTTTGTTATTTTTGTGGGGAGAAACAAAAAACAGGGAATTGTAAATGGCTCAACTGAAGCAAAAAAAAAATCAGGAAAAAATTAAGTTTTTGGGGGGCAATTGTGGTTGTCACCAGCATGATTGATGAGTTTTATGCTTTGCTCACCATAGGTAATTGTTTTACCACAAAATATACAACTGATTTTGTATTGTCCAAACTGGGGTTGTATATTTTGGACCATCTCCCTTGTCTCTGGACTCAAAGGAGTGGGTTGCTTACTTTTGGAGGTGCTGGGTGAAGATTGGGGAGGGTTTCTGGCCAGTTCTCTGACCTCTGCCGCAGCATAGTTGTTAGGGTGCCGGCGTTGCATGTGGCGAATCATGGTGTTAATGTCAAAAGAATACTTTTTGTTAGGGTTCCCCCTTGAAAGTTCAGTGCCACAGATTAGGCAAGTAACCCTTGGCGCATTTACTTTTTTGAGGTCCTTTGGGATTGAAAAAACTCCCAGATAATGTGCTGCTTTGGCCTATATGGGGTATTATCTTCTTGCAGGAACCTCCTCCTCTCCTCCTCCTCCTCTTCCTCCTCCTCTTCTTCATCTCCACCACTGTGGTGTTGTGGTGGTCCTCTTGGTGGTGGTGGTGGTGGCTGAGATGCTCCTGCTGCTGCTGCTACTGAAGCCATTTCTAAGTACAAATTAGTAATAGCTCTGGAAACAGGTCTTCCTCACTCAAAGTACAAAGTGAGAATGAGGAAAAAAGGTGGGGGCATTCATCATTAGGAAAAAAAAACTGTCCTGAACCAATGAAAAGTGTTATTTTCATGTCACATAACCAGGGCTTTCATCATTTGGAAACCAAAACTGTCCTGAACCAATAAAAAGTGTTATTTTTAGGTCACATGACCCGACGCACTTACGCTACGTGCCCCGGGGCGCACCCAGGGGCGCGTCGCGTATGCGCGTCGGATGGTTACGTAGCGCGATTGTATACGTTCGAGTGCTTCCTGTGCGCTTACGCCGTGCGTATCACGTGGACGCGGCTACACGATGCGTCATGACGATGTTTTTGTTCACGGCAATAGCGCAAACGGGACGCTTACTGGCACGCGCACCGGGGCGTGCCGCAAGACTGCTCTTACTGGTGCGCTCACCGGGACACGCACCGGGAGCGCTCCAGGGCAAAAAAAATACAAAAATTTAAAAAAACATGAACAATATACATAAAAAAAATAGTATTACAAAAATATACAATATAGGATTCAATATAAAAAATATTTCATTTCATAGCTATCAAAATTTGCTATTAAAAAACCTTTGAAATTCACTGAAAAAAACATATGTTTGAGGCCCTATATATTTAGGAATTAGCATTTAAAAAACCTTTGAAATTCACTGAAAAAACCATAGGTTTCACATCAGTTATAGTTAGGAATTAGCATTTAAAAAACCTATGAAATTCACTGAAAAAACCTTAGGTTTCACACCAGTTACAGTTAGGAATTAGCATTTAAAAAACCTATTAAATTCACTGAAAAAACCATAGGTTTGACACCAGTTATAGTTAGCTGGAAATTTTACTGACATAAAACCATTGAAATTCCCACGTTATAGTTAGTTGGACTCACTATAACTTGCGCGCCTGCAATGCACTGCTGATGACGTCACATATTACATCACTCATGACATGGTCAGTGACATCACTCATGACATCACTGATGACACCATCCTTGTGACAGAGTGACAGACCTCCTTTCAGTGTAATGTAACCCTTGAAACACATATTCAAAAATAAAAACTAAAATTTCTAAAAAAATTGAGATACCCATACCAGTTACAACAACCAATTCAGTAACTCCACCATCTATATACACATCCACTCATTCACCAACAGTTCTATATATTCACTCATACATATACTCACTCATCATATGTAGTGATACGCCTACATATCCTGTTACACACTGACAGTCATCCAAAAGTTACTCACACACATACTCACACATGCAAATAAACTATTGAACATCCATTTATTTGCACATACAGCTATACACACACTACCACCTTACTTCTAAGGAAACTTACACATACCTACTCTCTTAAACAATCACTTATAGAAACACATACTTATTTAAACAGGAGCTCTTACAATCTCGCACTCTCACATATACTCATTTATATACATCAATACTCACATATACTAGAATAAAACATATTTAGTAACTGATAAAGACACTAGTGAGACAGTCATTGACTCACTAACACACACCTATACACAGTCATCCACCCTTACAATCCAACACATATACTGTCTTCAAAACACATACAAACAGTGAGTCAGTCATTAATGCATCTATAATAACCCATACATACACACATGTAGCTACTCACCAACCCATGCAGCCACTTATACACAAAGTGAAACACTGATACATATATTTAAATATTTAAACATTACTCGCTAATATATGTATTTACTAAGATACACTTAATAAGCGAGTTAACCAATCAATTTTCTTATAAAAAAACATCCATTTAGACACTTATTTAAAAATGTATTCTTCCATCGGCCTTTACAAATACATATGTAAAACATATTTATTTTACTGAAAGACACACATTCACTGGATGGTGTCATCAGTGATGTCATGAGTGATTACACTGACCATGTCATGAGTGATGTAATATGTGACATCATCAGCAGTGCATTGCAGGCGCGCAAGTTATAGTGAGTCCAATTAACTATAACGTGGGAATTTCAATGGTTTTATGTCAGTAAAATTTCCAGCTAACTATAACTGGTGTCAAACCTATGGTTTTTTCAGTGAATATATATATATATATATAAATATATATTTATATATATATTACCTACTGGCGGTCGCCAGTAGGTAGTTATAGTTAGGATCTAGTTTCCATAGGCAATCCGCAACATTCTATTTAGATTAACTTTGGCCCCAGTGGACGATTCTTTGCGAATTTCTCAAAGAAGATGGCTCGGTCCGCTGCGCTCCTTACCTGAAAGTTTTGGGGGGATTCATCAAGTGGGCGCTGAGATAAAAGGGGGTCCCAAAACGTGTTTTCCCCATGCTATTTTCCATAGGACGTTTAGACACGGCTACAGCTCGAATGGCTGAATGGATTTATAAGAAATTTGGCAAAAAGTTAGAGTCCGGCTTGCAGATTACGCTTTTTTTGAATGGTGTAAATCCATTCAGTAGTTGCTGAGAAAATTAAAGTTGAACTCAATTATATATCTGTAAGCGCGCACGGGTGCGCGCACTAGTGCGGCTGTGCGCGAGCGGAATTTTGATTTGCTGTGTAACGTCTGTCAACGTTCGATTCGGAGGAAATCAGGAAGTGTTGACCGCCATTTTGTTAGTGCGAGTCAATATATTGTACAGAACAAAGGGTTAGAACATGGAAAGGGGACAAGGTAGATATTGCCTGGCCGCGTAGGTTTTCTCAGGGGGTGCAGTAAGGACGCTGAACGCGAAAAGAAAGGTTTTTTTTGTTGAAAAAAAGTTGCGGGGTACACGCACTCGGTCGCACACCCCTATTTACAAGACTGTGAAAAACTATAGTGGAGAACATGGAAAGGGAGCAGGGTGGAGACTGTTTGTATCTCGTAAGTTTCCTCAGGGGTTTATTAAGGACGCCGAAAGTCTAAAAGTTTTTTTTGTTAAAAAAAAGGTGCGGGTGCGCGCACCCGGTCGCGCACGGCGAACAAAAAAATAAAGAAAGATGGAGATAAATTACAAGTTTGAGTGTTTAGATGTAAGGTGGCTCTTAAAAGAGCCCTTGTGTTAATTGAGTTTTTTCTGCACTTATAAGTAAGTACCGATGCAGAGTCTCATGTTACAGAGGAAGATTCTATTTCCCTCATCCGTGAAATGAACACCATCTCTCCTATAGATGCCTTGCATGTTGTAACGCAAGTTGTTGTGGTATATAGAACCCATGCTATATTCTCTGAGGAAAGCAGAAACGGATTTATTTACATGTTTCCTTGCTTTCTCAATCTGTGGACAATGTTGATTGGACCAATTCCATTTCTGTCTTTGGCATATATTGGAATACACCAAGACAGTTCGAGAAAAAAGTGTCATCAATTGCCGAAAGGTGTCCTTTAGACGCATTTACAGACCTACCCCAGTCAATGTGCCTAGATCGTCCCCACCACAGTGCACAATTATAAGGTCAGGTTCTGGGAGATGCATAAAAGTTTTCACCAATGGTATCAATTGGTGACATCTCAATCCTCTCTGGCCAATCCACGTAATCTGCACATTTGGTAAATCAAGGTTGGAAATTCGTCTGTTTGCTGCATATTTTTCACTCCAGTGAATATAGCTGTGTCCTAAAAGCCAAACCTTCATTTTCAAGGCAGATGCAGTAGTACTCCGATGGGTTCTGGAAGTGGAATGGGAGTTAGAAGCTGAAAGTCAGGTTAAAAAAGTGGATGAGGTTTGGTGTGGTTGAAAAACTAAAAAGGATTGGTTGATTGTTATACCTCAAGATTGAAGACTACATTGCATGTTAATGTTTCTTTAAAACGAAAACTACTATTGGTTGTGAAAAAAATGAAATGTAACAAAGCAATGGATAGGCAGGTGTTTTTGGAGGGAAATCAGCCTTCTTGCTTTGATTTAGAACATTGAGATATGAACTTTTGACCTGTGCCTTCTGCCAGGTGCAGAATGAGGTGTTACCATGCTAACTGCCAGAGAAGGCAGAGGGTGAAGGGTGACCTTTATGTGACTTTGAAAATATTGAAAGGGACAACCAACTGAAATGTTAATTTTATTTTAAAATTGTGCGGGAACAAATATGATTGGTTGAAGAGACATATATGAGTCTGTATTGAGAGGACATCTGTGCCATTAATCTTTGGTTGCAGTGATAGAAGCATTATTGAGAGTTCCGTCAAACGAATATCTGTTTTGTGACTGTCACTGTTCTACATCTTATAAAGCATTGGTAAAGGTGAGTCTCTAACTGTTTCTTTTGTAATGTACCGTAAAATGTGGTTTAGTCACTATAATTGTTTATTTCCCTCACAGTCTCTGAGAAACCTAATTTTTGACTTTGGCACTGTTTTGTATTTTTTCAACTATTCTTCAATTTCGTTTCATCACTCTTTATATACATTATTTGTTTGCAATTATTAGTTTTAAATTTCGATTAATAAATTTGATTAAGCTGAATGGTCTTCAGTCATGTTCTTATGTAATCCCTTACTGTTAGTTCTTTTTATTCACTGTCAGTCAGAGACGGAACTGGAACGAAATTTCGGGGGGGGGGGGGCAAATAAAAAAAAAATTGTTAGGGGGACATGAACGTTTAATTAGTAGGCAGAGTAAAGCTGTTTATTCCACATAAAACCCGAAAATCTGACCTGCACAAAATTGTAATGTCCACTGTTAGTAAAGCCAATAGGTCTGTTTATATAAAAAAAGAAGTCCAAAAAAACGTGAGAAAGATAGGGAGGGGAAAAAAAATTAAGACATCAATGGCTTGCATAACAGTCATCCTACAACTGAGTAGGCGAAATAGGCAGCAACGGCTTCTAAAAGGAAGTCACTGTTATCATCCGAAAACAAGTCAGCCATCCAATTGAAAAGAGGAAAAGAACATACATGCTCTTCAATTACCGGAGCCTCTAGTACCATCAGAGGACAACTCGGTGAATTTTCAATATAGCTGTGTGCCAAGAAATCTTGTGCCGCTGCAAATATATTCCAATGACCCAGAACTCCATGTATCGCTGCAAAGGCCATAATCCCTCCGTCGGAACAAAGCTGTTCATTATTAATTAACGGAGTCATGAGATGATTGTAATTCACTACAGGAGATACCAAGTTGCAGAGACATAAGTCCAGGGCCCACATGAAATCACAGCTCAGGCAATGAAATACAGGCTGCACACAGGTGAAATAGGAAAATCGAAATGATAATCCATATGATGCACTCAAAGTCGCGAGTGGCAGGATGTCATAGTACTCAAGCATCCTGTGGCGAAACAGTTCAAAGTGCTCCGGCTCATTTGCGAAGACAGGACGGACATCCATTTTGTAATAAACAAAATAGGAACACAAAAGCAGCAGCCACTGGTAGTAGAACAGGAAGTCCACAAAAATAGGTCGGAGAATATGGAGTGAAGAGTAGCAGAATGACTTCAAATAATTTCTGTCAAAGA
Source organism: Lissotriton vulgaris (assembly GCF_964263255.1). Taxonomy (NCBI): domain Eukaryota; kingdom Metazoa; phylum Chordata; class Amphibia; order Caudata; family Salamandridae; genus Lissotriton; species Lissotriton vulgaris. The sequence goes on along the minus strand of NC_141691.1, from coordinate 1,507,735,836 downwards.
AGTCACTAAACCATTGCTTAGTACTTATAAAAAAAATAGGCCAGCCCTTAAGTGGAGGATGCATTAAAGATTATGGGAGTCACCTCAGCAAATTGTAAAGGAAGGTCACTATTCAATAAGGTATGCACTTCTCTGCGAGTGTTAGCTAAGTGAAGGAGATATGTTTGTGAACAGATGCTAGGGTAACTTGTTTTTGTGACAATAAGGCTCTTGTTCATGTCTTGTGATTGAACTTTGAATTCAAGGCCGGAATTCGCGGCCAGATGGAAACATCAAGGTTCCCATGCGGGGGGGGATAAACTACATTCTTACAGGGAAGCATATGCAGAGTGACTATTACAGCGTAAGGTTTGTCGTTTAATAACTCATAGCAATTCTCATTGCTTGAAAATAAATAACCACTGTTGACCAATAAGGTAAAAGTCGGCATTATAGCAGGCACCGGTGTACCTTTGAAAACACATGCAACATTACAGCAGTTCTAGTTAAATAATCATGCAATTGGAAGTGCCTGGATGTGAACGACTAATCCCATGTTTCAGTACACTCATCTCTATACAGATATCATTTTTTGCCATCTCTAAGGCACTTGTAAGTGAAAGGGAGCGACTTGGGTTCATGCCAGTAGGAGGTACTGAGCCGCTCGTATCTATTTATGTGAAAATAAATTATGGAATTTGAACACTGACAAAGCGCGAAAGAAAGACTAATTAATTTGTGGATTAGCCATGTTGCAGCTGCGGCTTCTGATACTAAAAAGGGTAAAGTGTCTAGGCGTTGAATGTGGAACACCGAAAAAGAAGCGTGTGTCATGGAAAGCAAACGTGGTTTGAAAGTCAAATTTAAAGGTCCAAAGAGAGAGGAGACATTAAGATAGTTTCAGGGCTTTAAGTTGGCCGGGTGTCTTCGGGTCTCAGCACAGGCTGTTTCTTAAAGGTAGGCTCGGTGTCTATCGGGCTTCACTTTTGAGCCCTGGCATAGGCAGACTGGTTTTTTTGCCGGCCTGTAGTGACAGCCTGCTGTTGCAGTAGTTCAAGAAAAAGTGGCAGAGCAAAAAACAGAGCCCGATACAGACACGTTCAGAAACTGCAGGTAGATTATGCATGGTATTGATACTTTTGACACTGCCTAGTTGTGACTAGTGGAGAAGTGACGCAATGAGATCATGGTAGGTGAGTGTAGTAAAGGAAGGGAAATTCTTTAAAGAAAGTCATTTTAGTGTGGATTTCCCTTCTTTTTCTGAAACTCAGGTACAAGAATATTGGTGTGGCGTCACCCGGATTGTAAGTTGAAGTTTTCTGAAAATTATTGAGAGGTCAAAATTTATGTTTATTTAACTTGTGGAGCTATGAATCTGTGTCAAAGGCAATAGTTCTCAGTTGCTGTAGGTATGATGTTACCTGTTGTACGATACCTACATGCAATGATATGGAGGGCAAAATTTACAGTGTGGTTTGTGGCCAAGGGCTGCACTGGTGGGTGAGAGGTCAGAGGGGAAAGGGTTGGGGCTAAAGGGAAACAAAGAGTTGTGACTATGAGGTTATGCAGAAGTTCCTGCAGCTGATGCCTTCATGCACTAAGTTAGTGGAGTCAGCATACATATATCTGTGTTCCTGCTTCCCTTTTCTCAACATCTCTGTCTTTGTGCTGCTTACTTCATATATTTCAGTGTGTCCGGCTCGCCCTCTGTATCTCTGTCTATTGTGCAGTTTCTCTTCATGTTGCCTACCCTCTGATTTCTACCCTTCCTGTCTCTCTTACATTTTCTCTCTATCCTGTTCTTGTTCTCCCTCACTCTGTGTTCTATTCTTTCTGTTTGTCTAGCTCTCCCTCTCTTTGTTGTCCTTTTTACTATTCATTTTTTCCCTTCTTTCCGTCTTTTCCTTTCTGGCCTGAATCACGCTGTTGCCTTCCCTCTCCCTTGAGATCTCTCTCTCCTTCCCGTGCGCGTTTTGTATCTCTCTCTGTCTCCTGCTCTCAGTCTTTCTCCTGCATTGTCTCTATGGTGGTGTATCTCTCTCCCTCCTATTCACCTTCCTTCTCTCCATCTCTCTTTCCCTTCTGATCTGCTTGTCCATCTCTGCGTTCCTTCTGTGCTCTCTCTCCCTATTGTACGGTTTGCCTGCTGTCCTCTCTCTCCCTGTGCCTCCTGCTGTTTGTCTACTTTGTGCCCTGTCTGTTGTTTCTACTCTGTGACTCCCTGTCCATGTTCATCTTTTTATTTTGTACCTTCCCTCTCTTTCTTGACTTTTCTCTGCTCCTGTTATTTTTCTCTCTCTCCATTTGTGCTTTCAATGCTGGTCTCTCTCTGCATGTTCCTCTCCCTGCTACTGTCTCTCTCTCTCCTGTGGTCTGTGTCCCTCCTGTCCTGTGTCTCTTTCCTACTCTACATCTGTCTCCATCTCTGTCATTAGTTTTGTGCAACTAGTGATTGTTAAAATGTAGGAAAGAAAACAAATCACTATAATTAGCAGAATCTAAATATAAAACTCGAAAGCAAATTATTCACCCAAAATTATGTAAAAAGAAGCTTTAATCACGGTGTGATGTTGGTGTTTCCATATACTAAGTAAGATTGTCTAGCAGTGCAAATCATAAATATTGCATGTAGTATCCAGAAAACGTGTGGGAGATTACACTGTAAATGAAGTTTGATTTTAAATAAATCTGGGTGAAAAATTTGGTTATTTGATGTGTTTAAAAAACAATTATTGAACTTAGTTAGGCATTAGGATATCTAATGGTAGAGAATCCTATGGAATATATCTGTTAGGCTTGTTGTTTGCTACAATGGGTGTATGTTGTGTAATAAATATGTCTGTAATATGTTAATTAAATTTCAGTATTTTTCTATTTTATAGTGTTTGGTGCTGAAAAGCAACAACCAGTCTTCTACTTGATAGACTTCTCAACGATCAAATTCTTTTTTACTGGTGAGTTGGTATTTTTTAAAGGCAATTTTTTGTGTAGATTAAAATAATAAGCAAGATTTTTTAGAATATTTGCACTGTTTCTCTTTTGCTGGATGATTGTTTCTTCTATTTTTGCCATGTCTGTATCTGCTTGCACTAGATATGTATTTTGACATAGTTTTCCACTGTCTGTTGGCACTGTCTTTTTATGGGGCTGGTCCATGTGTTCTTTTCTATGCAGTTCTGGTTCATCTATCCTTTGACTGTAAGAGTTTGCTGTTTGCGTGGATTCATTCTTGCTAAGTCTTCATTATCTCTCTAACTCATGCTGTATGATCTGTGTGCAGTCGTTTTTCTTCATCTACAGGGGTGTATTATGATATGGCGGTTGGTGTGATGGTCATCTTTTCTGCATATCTGTGACTGTACTATCTGTCTGCACCCTTTTATATGCATTTGCAGAGGTCTATTATGATGTGGTTCCTCATGGTTAGCATGAAAGTTTGTACATGCTATGAAATTCACACGCTGAGTATGCTGTTGAAATGTAAAAGCAACTGTCTCTGTGGGAAGTAGTAATCTGTTTAGTGAATGTTTTGATTTGTACATTGTGAGCCCCCCTTCAAACTGTATATAGATTGAATAGCAGTTTGTAGTGGTGAACTCAGAAAATTGATACCTAAAAATCAATTATTGACATAAGATGTCTTTTTACAGCAGTAATTATTTAAAAAACTTAAAAGGGATAGTCTTAATGTCTAGGATCATAGTGTCAGTTTGTTTTCAAACAAGAGGAAGGTGCTATCTTAATCTATGTAGTTAATGTGTTACAAAGTATGAAAATGTATGTAGTTTTAAAATTAGTAAAGGTAGGTTTTAGTTATCTATTCATGAAAAATATGTAATTTAGTCTTTATATTTTTTTAAAAGGATACAGAAGAAAAAAGAAAATTACTCCGAGAACACTGAATTAAATTTTGAAATTGCTACTGAATTAATCGAGCAATTACTAGATGGAGTATTTGAGGAGGAAATTGAGTCAGAAAATGAGGACTTTATGGACAATACTTTCAACAGTGCTTATTTAGAAATGGTGGAAGGGGAAGAACAGAATTTGGATAATGAAATTTGTGATTATGAAGAAGTACCTGATGAAATTATGCTACAAGTCCTTTTAGAATATAACTTTTTAAATGAATACAATTATTTTTGATACTAAAACATTCTTGAAGACAGTTTTCTTGTACTATTCATCATTGATCTGCTTTCTGAGAGTGAGAATGAATGTTTTCATGAAGTGTATAAGAGATTATAGTTAAAAAAATTAAAAGCACTAGGATCACCTACATTGCTTGAAAATCAGTGAACTGTTCATATGCCTGAAAAATTAGAATCAGAAAATACGTCTATAATGCTGAAACAGCTATGGACTGTCATCAATTTAGAACCAACATTCACTACAGGATTTTGTACTCTGTTCAGAGACTGTTTCTTTGTCTTTATTCTACTTATAAAATAAACCAGTGGTTATAGTTTGTATGTTATATGCTAGTAGAGGTCTATAATATTTTTTATGTTTTTTCTTAACAGATTGTCATTTTTATCAGAAACATAAATCAGTATGCCGACTAGAAATGAAAAAAGAAAGCTGTATAAACGGACATACCATTTGAAGAGGAAAGAATTAGAAGAATTACCTAATCAACAAAGGACGGATAAAAACAAGAGTGCTCCTGGTAAGAGAAGCAAGGATTTCATAAAAAAGTTGTCTCAAAGGAAAAATAAATTGGATAATGTTCAAAAGGAAAAACAGTTGTCAGTATCTACAAGGAGAAATGCGAGAAAAAAGAAAAATGTTTCTGAAATCAGCAGTGAGGAAAATATGTACAGTAAAAGACGTACTGATCAGTTTGCGGAAATCAGGAAGCGTATGTTTTATAATAGAGTAGTTTCGAATTTATTAAAAAAGGAAAAAGTTTCTAAAAGGAAATCTGCTTTTTATAAGAAGAAAAAATATATAGAGGATGTTGTTGAGTGTGCATTTGAGACAAAAATTTTATTTTTTTATTTTATTAATTAATAGAATAAATACACTGAATAAGGCAATCAGAGTTTTAAAAGCTAAGAGTAAATGGAACAGACACATAAATAGAAGTAATTTTTGTAAAGTGTTTTCTGGGAAATGGATGCATACTTCAACTTCTGAGCCATTTTTTAATGAAGAGAGTTACTTTCAAAGTAACGATTTGTTGCATGCAGTTGACACCAGTGGTCGAGCATATGAGGTGAAGGATGGGTTGTCCTATTGAGAAAGAGAAAATTGTGGTTAGAAATGCAGAAGAGGTGATAGCTGGAGAAGTTTTAGAGGGACGTCCTAATGTTCCTGTTTACAGTTGGAATTGTAGTAGTATTTGCAGTGTACGACAGGATTCAATTGATTTCTTTCGCAATTTCTTATGTAAGTACACTAAGGAAAGTCTAAAAAAAAAGATTGTAATGTTGCAAGAATTAGACCGTTGCAGAGTGAGGGAAAAAACAGGTCTGCCAGGCTATTCGCTGGCTTGTCTTTCTAAAAAAATATGCCAGATTGTTTTTCATCACTTCAGGATGTTAGCAGTGCATCATACCAAAATGAGAAAATAAGTGAGAAAGTTGTATTATGCAAAAAGTCCAGCACTTTAACTCAAACAGTTAAATATTGCCTTTTTGCATGGATGCGAATTAGATGTTAAGAAGATTTGTGCAGAAATTGAGGTAAGTTATTTTGGTCCAGATGAAGACAATGCAGAAAGTGATGTAGTTATAGAAGGAAATGTGTTAGAAAATGTCGGAAATTTTAATACTGAAAATTTTGAACAGGAAATAACAAAGTTTAAGGTAATTGCAGGTGAAAAACCAAATTTTCCTTGTGAGTGTTGTCAACGCATTCATTACAAAAGTCAAACTAGGTTAGTTGATTTATATTTATATTTGAAAAGCGACTTATTTGTTGGTAGAAAACTATTTTGATTTGGGTTTTGAGCAACGTATTTGTAAATATTGTTATAATAAATTAAATGAAAATAGAATGCCTGCTAGAGCTGTACATAATAATCTTGAGTTGAGTTGATAAATATTCCACTGATGGATTTAAATACTTATGAGACTATTCTGATTCAATGTGTACATCCTTTTCAGGCTATTGTTCGTATGGAGCCTAAGACTAGGAAATTAAATCCTTCAGATTTACAAAGAGGATTAAAGGGTAGAGTTGTATATTTGCCACTTGATTAAAAAAAAATATGGAGACAATTGGTGTTGAAAATGTAGAAGAGGAACCTCTAGTTATTCTAGTTAATGGTGTACCTACAAAGAGTAAGAAAATCTGGCAAGATTTAGCGGATGTTAGAAAAGTCAAAAAGGCAACGTTGTATTTAGTCAAAAATAATAAATACTATAAAAATGTATACGTAGAAAAAGAGGAAGTAAGTGAAGAAGAGGATAATGATTTGTCTATTGGACAAATTGAAAAAGTCGACTTGACTAGAAGTGAAGAAATTTATGAACATTACAGTGTTCATCCACTGCATTCCAAAGAAGCAATGGAGAATGCTATTGAATTATTTCCCTACAGGTCAAGGTGCACGATATGATGATCGACCTATGCAGATACCTGCATCTGAGTACCGGAAAACAAGATTATATGAAGAAGATCCGAGATTTCGTCAATGTATTCCATATTTGTTTTATCTTCTGTATGAGAGTGACTTATCTGGTCTTTCTTATGCAGTAAACCATATCTTAAAAAGTGGAGTGCATCTGCAAAATGTTTCAGCAAAGGAATTTATGGATAAAGTGCAACAGAAAGACAGTGTTTTGGATTCTCACCTAATTAATTTAATGGCATGTCAGTGTGGTACTAATGAGTATTGGTACCATCGTCATGGAGATTTGAAATGCATGCTAAGAAACTTAGGAGCACCTACATGGTTTTTAACTCTAAGCTGTGCAGAGTATGCTTGGGAAGATTTACTTGAATTTCTTCGGGATGCGAATGCAAATATAGAAAATATAAACTACAAGACACCTGGAGAACTGTGTTCGTTGGATCCGGTAAATGTTTGCAGATATTTTAATCATAGATTTGAAGCTATGATGTCTTTTATTACAAACAAGAAAGATCCACCTCTTGGTGAAGTTCTGGATTTCTTTTGGAGAAAAGAGTATCAAGCGAGAGGTGCTCCTCATATTCATATGCTATTATGGATCAAGGATGCTCCCAAATTTGGAACAGACTCGGATGACACTGTACTGTCTTTTATTGAACAATATGCCACTTGTGAGATACCTAATAGTACAACTGATAAGGACTTAAGAGGAAAAGTGTTACGATTTCAAAGCCATTGTTATGGAAAATATTGTCGGCGAAAATTCAAATCAAAGAATAAATTCTATACCAAATATCGTTTTGGATTTGCACGACCGGTACTTTCAAAACGAAGAGTCAACAATTTTATGTCATCTTTGCGACATAATATCACAAGAAGATCACCCAAAAATACGTACAATTTAAGAAGAGGTGAAGAGTCTAAATATATAAATGACTATAACCTAGTCATTTTGTCCATGTGGAATGCTAACATGGATATACAATATGTTGCAGACAATTCTATTGCTGTGGTTCGATATGTAACGTCTTACATAACCAAATCTGAAAAGACAGAACTGAAGGAGATGTAGGAAGACATTACTCATGAAAAAAGCCTAAGCAAGAAATTGTATACGTACAGTTTGAAGATGTTATCTCATCGAAAAATTGGAGCATATGAATGTTGTGATCGATTATAATCAGCAAGTCTTTCTGTGAAATCTAAAACTATCCTGTGGGTGAGTTTAGGTCTTGCAGGAACACGAAACCGTGTTTTGAAACCTGTGCAAGGAATTTAATATTTAGCACAGAAAGAACCAAACAGTACAGACATTCTGAAAACATATATGTTGGATACATACTATCCAAATAGAAGTACTCTACTTGAAAACATTTGTCTGGATGAAATACCTCAAAACTACAGTTTTAAAAGGAATATTACAGAGAATATTGATAAAGGTGTATACGCTGTAATTGGACATGAAGGATGTCTGGTCAAACAAAGAAAAGGACACTTGATTAATCACCGAAAACTGAATTGCGAAACTCCTGACAAAAGAGAATTTTACTATTTAGCTCTTTTGCAACTCTTTAAACCATGGCGTACAGAAGAGGAACTACTTGGTGACTTTGAGAGTTATGAAGATTCATTTACCGCATCTAAAAGTAGTATAGAATGTCCTGTTTTTAGTAATTATCTCCAAATGTTGAACGATGAAATAGAGCAAGAAGCAACAATTGCAGCGGAGATTGCTAGACACAGTTCTCAAGAGAGTCAAAGTTCTGCTTCGTTGAGTCAAGATCCACTGGGACAACCAATTATCCAAAATGAAGCAGCCACTGCCATGGATGAGGTGGAAAGAGCAATGGAGCAAGCTCAAGAGCATGTAATAAACTTAGAAGAATTGGAGAAGCAACTTAATCTTGAGCAAAGACAGATATATGATGAAGTGACAGAGCGTATTGAGCATGGTTTTCGTCATGAGAAAAAAGAATGCTCATGAATGTCATTTGAACCTATTCGACTATATGTAAGTGGAGAAGCTGGAACTGGTAAAAGTTTTCTGATTAAATGAATTACTACATATCTACAGCAAAGAACTCAGTCAACACTGTCTTGTGTTGTTATTGCTCCAACTGGATTGACAGCACATAATATTAAGGTATTACTTTACTTCGTTTACTGATGCTGCCAGTTGAACATGAAAATAAATTACAATATCAGAAGCTATCTGGAGAAGCTTGTTGTGAAGTTTTTAGAGTCCTTAAAAAAATGAAACTTCTCATTATTGATGAGGTAAGCATGGTATCCAATTTAATGCTAGCTTTTGTGCATTTAAGAATGCAACAGATACTTAAAACAGAGTATGATGTGTTATTTGGAGGGAAACATGTCATAGTTTTTGGAGATCTACTGCAGCTAACTCCTGTGAAAGGACAACCTGTATTTGAAACTGTTACACATGAAGATACCAGAAAGTGCCTGGGCAGTATTGGAAATTTTAATATATGGTCACATTTCAAATATACTGAACTGATTCAAAATATGCGACAGGCAAAGGATACTAAATATGGAAATATTCTTCAGGATATAAGGATTGGAAAACTAACTGAAGATGCGAAAGAAACTCTACAAACACGATTACTTTCCAAGTTGTTTCCCAATGAAGATAATGTACCTGAGAAAATATATGCTAAAGAGGTAGAAGATAAGTCAGTCATATGCTTAATGCCAACTCTAAAAGAATGTTCGGTTTTCAATGAAAAAATGTTGAAGTTAGAAAATCAAGAAATTAAGAAACTGGAAGCTAAAGATAGAATAGAGCATGAAGGAAGTACTATTGTTTTGTCTCAAAAGTTGAAGTTAAAATTGGATTCTCTTCAGAAATCTATATCTAAAACTGCTGGCTTAGAAAAAAATCTGTATGTATGTTTAAATTGTCGGATTATTTTACGGAGAAATTTACATGTAGAAAGAGGTTTGGTGAATGGAGCAATGGGTAATGTTGTTGGTTTTGTGAATTACCCAAATAGAGATGAGATTGAATTTTTAAGAATCAAATTTGATGGAATTGAGGAAGTTCAACAATTCAGTCGCTGTTCAACTCGTTTTTTGCTTGTGAAAGACTTATATGTGCGTCGGAAGCAATTTCCAATTTGTTTGGCATATGTAGTGACTATTCACAAATCTCAAGGTTTAAGTGTAGATTGTGCTTTGGTAAATATTGGAAGCACTGTATTCAAAGAGGGTATGGCGTATGTGCTTTATTTTGAATTAGAACTTTATTTGGACTTTATCTAATTGATTTTGATGATACAAAGATTAGTGCAGATTTAAATTGTGTGAAGGAGTATAATAGGTTAAGAAGAGAATATGCTCCAAGCTTACCTCAATATCCTTTAATTCAAAAGTGTATGGTTGGTCAAAAAAGGAGAAATGAGGAAAAATGTAGTGAAGTAGTAGAGAAATGAAGAAAAAAGATGAAGCTGTCATTGATAGCAACAAGAAAAAGGTTAGTATTGAAGAGATTGTTGGATTTAAATTTGAAAACAGGTCTGGTGTCAACTGCTATGCAAATGTAGTGGTTAATGTTGTTGTTTTTCTAAAACATTTACAGCAACAGATTGTACAAAATCGGGAGCAAACATTTTGTTGTTCGTTAAATTCTGTCTTTGAAAAATGTAGCAGTGGTAATAGTGAAGTAGCAAGTGTTTCAGAACTAAGGAATGTTTTAGACATATGTGCTGGCCTAAATCAATTTTCTCAGAATATTCAGCAAGATTGTCATGAATTTATTATGTATATGCTTACAGTTTTGGAAGATGAAGGTGTAGATATTGATAGTCTTTTTGGCCTTTCTTATAAATGGCAACATAACTTCGACAATTGTTCATTTTCAAGTAGTACTGACATACACACAGAAAGATTTATATATTTAACACTACCAGATAGTAAAGCAGTGTTCTTTAATAAACTAGTTAAAGATGCGTATCAGAACATGGTCTGCTCTCAATGTAACTCAGAAATGTTATCAACAGTATTTATCCACAGATATGGACAGTATATAATTTTAATGTTGCAACGATGCAGAGCTGATGGGAGTAAATTGGCAACTTTAATTAAAAAATGTGTAGCTTCTCAAATATCTATTTCTAGAAAAACATTTGTAACTGTAGCAATTATTTTTCATGACGGGCCTTCAACATCATCAGGACATTACACAGCTTATTTGAAGTCTCCAACAGGCTGGACGCTCTGCAATGATAGTCAATTGACTTTTAAGAAACATTTGCCTTTTGACTTAACAAATTCTTATCTGCTATTTTTGCAACCCAAATTTCAGTAAAATTACTTGGTGTTGGAAGATTAATACTGTAAATATATGGAACTCTGTTGTTTAGAAATATCATGTGACTGAGGGTGTGCAAATCTAGAAATGAAACTTGTATTTGGCATAGTGATAGTATCAGGTACAGGTTTACTTAATGTTTGATGGTACAGAACACGTTGGCATTTTTATTCGAAAGGTTGAGAAAATAATGGATAAGACTACAATTAAGTATTTTGGGAAAATAACGAGTTAACTCATACTATTTGGCCACACGGAAAAGTATGAGACAACAAAATGTGTACTTGAGATAAATGTTTTTAGAACATACTTGCATGGAAGTTATTTGAGAGGTATTTAAAAAAGAACGAGTTAACTCATACTATTTGGCCACGCGGAAAAGTATGAGACAACAAAATGTGTACTTGAGATAAATGTTTTTAGAACATACTTGCACAGAATTTTGTTGAGAGGTATTTAAAAGTAAGTGGTATGGTTTACTTAGTTTGTAACTGTGGAATATGTACTGTGCTTACTCAAGAAATTGCAAATTAGAGAAAAACATTTAAGACATCTTTTTTTCAGGTATTTATATTATGTATAGAGATCTTGTACGGGTTTTTTAAACACAATCATTTAGATTGTGTTTTTTTCCCCGCTGTTACATGATGATTACTATTGAAATCACTGTTTATAGTGAAAATCAATATATTTTGAGGACAGCAAAAATAAACCATGTAATATGTTGTCTAAGTTATTTTGTTACATTGGATTTAGAAATATTTATTATAACAGATTTGTTTATTGTCTTCCACAGATATTACATTTATAAGGTAAGTACAACTAATAACGTCCGAGAGTTTCCTCTGCCTCTCTCTCATCCTTATTCCTTTCATCCCCTTCCTTTGTTAGTGCTGTTCAGTCACGCTTAGTCCCTTTAACTCATCCACATTTTGCGTTGTTTAATTTTCTTTCCTGTTTCTCTTACATCTTTTCTGACACTAGTTCATTCAGTCTATCTATCTCTTCAGTTGGTTAGTTCCGTTGTCTCATGGTGACTAACCATTATTGACCCTGTATCACCTTTGTTTCCTGAATCTTAATTCCTTTGTCTTACCGTAACTTAATATTTGTTCCCTTACTCTGCTTCCAGCACGTATGCTCATTTCCCCTACTTAAATCTATACTTTAGTTCCCTTACCCTACTTCATTTCTGTTTATCTGTCTCTTACAGTCCTTGTCTGTTTCTACCCCGTTCATCTTCTGTTACTCACCCTTTTTCACTCTGTTTCTCTTAGTGTTCTTCCTTTATTTTATCTATCTCCTTAAGACATTCCCGTACTCTTAGTCCGTTTCTTTTAGAGACTGTTTGTTTCGTGTACTATCACTGATCATACTCTCATTTTCTCTCTCACTTTACTTTCCTTTAGACAGTCATTCCTTCAGTGCCATTATCTCTTTCAATTAATTATCTTACTCATTGATTTATATACTACACATTCTGTCTCTGTCTCTCTCTCTCTCAGTCTTTTTTTCTTTAACTTTCTGTTTCATTCACTTCTACTTTGTTTTGTTTTATGAAATGTACATTATAACCATATTTTTACTTTTCTTCCACAGATACTATGTTTTTCAAAGAATTTTAGTTTTACTTTGTTACTATTTCTTAGGTAAGTATAAAAAATAAAAATAGTTTTCAAACACTGTGTTATTTCTTTGTCTATCCTGGTCATACCAGTGTCATGTTTTATGTGAGCAATTCCACGCAGGATTGGCTGCACTGTCCCAAGGAGCCCCTTAAAAGTGATTTTATGAAATCAGCAACATTTCACTGAGTCAGTTCAGCAATGCTGATGTGTGAAAACATTGGAGGTAAATGATGTGTGTTAAAGAACTTTGGGGCATATTACCAAGAGGGTTTATCTCCGCTTTTTTGGCTTCAAAAGCCAAGAAAGAGGAGATAACATTATCTCTATAGTTCGTAGCCGTCGCTAACACCAGTTAGCGACATCTAGTAGGAGATAGTGACCATCTTGGGCTCTGCTTTGCTTGTCAGTGATATTTATCACTAATGACATGCAAAGTGGGCGTGCCAAGATGTTAGCAACTGGAAACAGTCGCTACCATTACTATCTCCTATTACCCACTTATGGAGATATTCGCGCTAAGTGTGAATATCTCCAAAAGCTAACAGCTGCCCCTGAGCAGTTCTTAGCTATGTTATCCAATGGTAGGTGGATAACATGACTAAGAGCAGTAGCTTGGTAATGCATGAATATCGCTGACTTACAGCAATATTCATGCATTTCGACCGATTTGTAACGCTTAGGACAGTGGTTCCCAAACTTTTTTGACCTGTGGCTCCCTTGACCTAATTGGCAGTTGGCTGTGGCTCCCCACTATTTTTTTTACCGGTGGGTGGGTGGTATGTACCTCCTGTTATCTTCCTTAAAGTAATTGGGATGCATTCTTTCACTCATCCAACCATCCGTTGACTCATCCAGGCATCCGCTCTCTCATCCATCCACCCTTTCACTTCACTCATCTATCCATCCTTTTGTCCATCTACCCCCTTTCACTAACTTATCAATCCTTACATTCACCCTTTCACTCATCCATCCATTCACCATTTCACTTATCAATTAATCCATCCACCCATTCACTTGCCCATCATCTACCCTTTCATTCATCCATCCAGTTTTCCTTTCACACACCCATCCACCAATTCACTCACCCATCAGGTGCCCTTTCACTCATCCATCCTTTAACACAGCCATCCACCCTTTTACCAATCCATCCACCCTTCTACCCATACATCCATCTATTTACCTTTTCTCTCATCCATACTTTCACTCATTCGCTTATCCATCCAGCCTTTATTTTATTATCTATCCATTCCCCTTTCATTCATCCATTTATCCTTTCAGTAATCCATGCAGCCATTCAGACATTCCATACTTATTTACTCACCCACCTTTCCACATTATGAGCTGAGCCTTTGACTGCAGAGTTGCAGGGAGAAGAGGCCTATCAAGAACAAAGTACAGCAAGTGGTGGGGTGCGGTGGGATAGAGTTCACTATGCCCCTGCACTTAGGCAGACTGAAAACGTAGAAGTCATGAGTCACACATGATGTACAGTGCCAGGATTTGAGGTTACTGTAAAATGGTGTTGTTTCCAAGGCTTTAAGCAGTGTTTAAAATATGAGGGGGTCTCTTCAAAGAGGGTGTTGGATGTAATTCAGAACGCAGTTTAAAACACCTAGGCTAAAAATCTGAGCTTAGCATAGTGTTGCGCCCGACTGGTGTTATGTTGTTTCTGTCATTGCATGCAGATATATAATACAGCAAGTATCTTTACACGAACAACAAGCCAGGACTATTGGCTTTGTCAATGGTTGCTAGTTCCTTAAAATCAAAAAGCAGCAACCATGACATTGTTGAATATAATATTGAAAATGCTTCTGTTCAAAAATGATGAGACAGTGAAAGAATGTTAACGTGTTCTTTTAAACTTATTTCACAGGCTTCTTTAAATGAAGTGTTCTCTAACATTGCAGCGTGGGCGTTTTACTTTTTTTTATCTAACAGAATCCCTTCTGTACGCTGTGGCAGGAGGAGCGCCACATTCTTGAACACCCTTGACTGCCCCATTCTCATTTAGTAAGTGGCAGTCAGCCCCATACAGAATTTCAATGGGCGGGAGGGGCTGCTCCTGTGCTCCTGGAGGAGTGCGAGGCCGCTCCAGCAGCGGGGGTGAGGCCTCTCACAGGAGAGCAGCGCTGCTCCCTGTGATGGCCACAATTACAGATAACAGGGTAGGGACGTCCATGAAATTTACGGACGGTTGGTGACCCCAGTGTGCGCGGCGCCCCTGGCACCTCATTACAGCACACTGGGGAGTCGCGGTGCACAGTTTGGGAACCACAGGCTTAGGAGATAATCCTTGATAATAGCAAGGCTCCTATGGGATAAAAATCGCCGCAGCTCGGCGATAAAAATATCGCCCCTAAACCAACATAGCGATAATTATCGGTAGTTTTTGGTAATATACCCCGAAGATCGCACATTTGACTTTCGCCGGCTATCGCTGGAATTTTCCGCGGTGTTAGTGCGTTATCATCAATGCGAACACATATGTGATACTAAATCCTGTAACAGCCGGCAGCAGTTAACATTACCGCGTGAAAACAAGCGTTGTTTTCACGCACTAATGTGTGCCTTGTAATTAGGGGAGGGGGTGAATTCAGTTTTATTTTCCACACCTCCATGTTAACGATGCTGAATGCTTGATCAGAGCACGCCTTGGCAGACGTACGATAAGCAACTTTATTCCAGCTCTTTTTCTTGCAACACCTGTCTTCGTGTTAGGGTCTTTTCCCCTCCAACCACATTTTGCATGTGGTTTGACGTACACCCACTTTGCATGTCATTAACGTTCTGTGCGGCAGACATGCAAAGTGGTCTTACAGCAGGCGTTGTAATGCCGTTTTCAATAAGGTGGTGGGGAATATTTACAAGGATAGGCAAAACATTATCGCCACTTTTATCGGCAGGAAACTGCTGATATAGCGGCGATAACAGCCTTGATAATATGCTCTATGAATCGCAATCGAACCTAATGTTAGATATAAAGACATCTAACATAGGTTTCGATTGGAATTCATAGAACATATTATGAACGCCATTATCAACGCTTTATCGGCAGTGTCTTGCCAATAAAAGCGACGATAACGTATCACGTCTCCTTCATAATATGCCCCAAGTATCGCCGCTTTTTTGAATAATTGTGCTGAGAAAGCGGCGATACTTCAGCTTGTGAATAGAGCTCTTTTTGGTACAATGAGTTAGTTCTGAAAATAACTTTTTTTTTTGTTTTGTAGTTTTATTTTATTTTTTTATTTTTGACAAGTTTCATATTGTTTTTGATTTTTTAAAGTGGGACCGAAATTTTGAACTGTAAAACTGTGAAACACGAACAAAATAAATTGAAAAAAATCATCTTCTGTCGATGCATTGATGTTCATTAATTCTTTTTTCAATAAGAGTGAGGCTCTCCTCTCCGTACACAATAATTTCTGAACACAAGTTGCATTTCATATGCACTGATGACAAATATGGTCTGAAGTCCAAGTGTGCAGTGGATGGAGATGCAGGTCGTCCTCCAGATTATGTGCTGGCCACAGCTGATGGTAGTTGTGTTGCCAGAGCTCTTGTAGATGCCTGTTCAAATTTCTCAGGATGCACTTGTCTGACATGCCTCATCATCGTATGTATCGAAAAGGAATACTTTTTCGAAGGATTTCCTCTTGAAAGAACTGCCTCACATATTGTGCAAATAACTTTCAGGGCATTCACTTTTTTTTGTTCCTTAGGATAAGTAAAAAATTGCCAGATGAAAGATTCCTTCCTTTTTGTTAGAGGTAGCCGATAATTTTCCTCAGATTCAGAAGATGAATTCTGTGCGGCAGCCATTTCACCAAAGTCTTCGGAAAGATGTAAAAGGTTCTTCTCCCTTGAGAGTAAAAAAGATAGTGAGGGAAGTGGGTGGAGTTCTGAATAATTCCAGAACAGAAACTACTATGAACCAATAGGAAGTGTTGTTTTTGAGTCACATGACTTGACATGCGCGCATTAGGACGTGTACGCAGTGACAGTACCCGGTCACATACGGCATTTGGAAGTAACGGTCTAATTTACTGAAGTTTCAAAACGTAAAAAGGAGGAAAGGTAGACACTCCCTGATCTTGTACACCTTCTCAGGGGGCTCTAAGAAGAATATTGATAAAGAATAAAGCCTTTTTATTCTTAAAAAAATACCGGGGTGCGCGCACCCGGTCATGCACGAAAGTTTAAAAAGGCGTTCTGCTCCATTTAGTGAAAAATTTCTAAACGTTAAAAAGAAGGCAAGGTAGAGACTCCTTGACCTATTACAGCTTCTCTGGGGGTCTATGAAGAATCTACATGGGTCGAAAAATCCAATGTTTTTCCAAAAAATATAGCGGGTTGCGCGCACCCGGTCGCGCGCGAAAGTTTAAAAAGGCGTTTTCCTCCATTTACTGACAAGTTTCAAAACGTTAAAAAGAAGGCAAGGTAGAGACTCCCTAATCTTCTAGAGCTTTACAAGGAGTCCCTAAACAACTCTGCCAGTCAAGAAAACTTTTTTTCCGATAAAAACATTTGCCGAAATTCATTGATAAAACTATAGGTTGCAGTCACGATATAGTTAACAATTAGCATTTAAAAAACCTATGAAATTCACTGAAAAAAACATAGGTTTTAAACCCGTTATAGTTAGGAAGTAGCATTTAAAAAAACCTATGAAATTCAATCTATATATCTATCAATCTATAGGAACATATGATGACTGAATACATATATGAGTCACTGTATTTAACATATGATTGACTGTATATGTCTGTTGATGAATAAATGGTTGTGTATATATATTTTCAAATTACTAAATAGGTGTGTTCTATGTGGCATTGGTATGCTAATTGTATTTAAAATGTTATTTTCTATTTTTGAGTGTGTGTAATAAAGGTTATATTAGGGTGAGTAAAGGTCTGTCACTCTTCTACAAGGATGATGTCATAGGTAATGTCATTTTAGATGTTATCAGTCATGTCATGAGTGATGTCACTGACCATGTATTGAGTGATGTAATATGTGAAGTCATCAGCAGTGCATTGCGGGCGCGCGAGTTATAGTTAGCTTAGGTAACTATAATGGGGGAATTTCAATGGTTTTATACGAGTGAAATGTCCAGCTAACTATTACATGTGTCAAACCTATGGTTTTTTCAGTGAATTTCATAGGTTTTGTAAATGCCTCAAATCATTACATTTAAACACCCATTTGGCGCCAACTGAGTACATGGTGTAAACATAGAGAACAGACTCAACTTTCTGTGCTTTCTTGCAACAATGGAGAGAGCCATCTTGCAATGTACTCCAAAAACATTTCGTAATACAAAATTCAAGAAAATGCATAAAACATTTTATAAAACTGTCAAGGTATCAACCAAAAGTTCGACGTTCAAAACATATTATATGATTTCATTATTCACTTTTAAAAACGGCATAATTAAAGTGACCATTTCATTAGTTGTTGATGTACATACAAAAAGTGCATTGTGCCTCAATAAAAACAATTATATAATAAAGGTAATTTAAAAAACCCTAAATAACTGTGCAAATACATTTGACATTTGATTTGTCATACATAAAGGCAATTTTAAAACCATGTATAACTGTACAAATACATGTGATTTATATTATATAAACAATGTTAATAAGGCCACTGTTTGTTACTGATATACCAATAAGGAAAATGATAAGAATAATACTTTGTAAATAATGAGCAAACCTGGATCAGTTATCATATGTCTGTGCAAAGTTTTAGATGTGCAAAAAACGCAAGAATTGACACAACTGCCAGTGCACCATAGATCGCCCCAATACGATGAAACTGCTAGGTAACCAATTCATCTTGCGTCTTGTCTATTATAGCAATCCCAATCACTGGGATATAATGCCAGTGTACAAATATACATGATTTAGATCATTATAGACAAGTGATAATAACTGTGCAAATACGCAGAAGTCTATAGATGAAATAACCAATAAAAACAGGAAAAAACTATCTGTCGGATATGGGACTTTATTATCTTCAATGGCTCGGTTGCTCTTCTTCTATACTTCAATGCTAAAAAACTCCCATGGCACCACCTTGTGCAACTATATATATAGTGTCCTATATAGTAATATGTGTGATACCATAGTGTAAAAAAATGTTGTGCAAAAAAGTGGGTGAATACTATCAAATATTACATTCTAAATATGAAAAGAAAGAAAAGAATGAAGAAAAGGCAGCAGAATCATTCGCTCACAGTATTGTCCGGATAGGCTTAAACTAATCATAAATATGCTGTATATGCTTGCCTTTCAAAAGAAAGTTTCAGGTACATGACATACATAATATATGTGACTAATAACAAAAATGCCGGATAAGCAAAAATAGAATTGAGAGGGATGAAAATATATAAATGGTATATACTTGAAACCATAAACAGTCAAGGACGTGAACCCATGGTGGAAAACAATGAGCACCTTAAAAAGAACCTAATCTAATGCATTCCATTATACAAAAACCAATCAAGAATCGAGGCCAGAATTCAGAAACAATACGTCTAGTACTACATATTGCACAACAACTGAGCAAAGTCACACAAACAGGACTTAACATGGGTTTCATTCACAAAAAGATATAGATCTCTTCCCCTAAGTTTAACCACAATGGTGCCTTACAGTATAAATTGACTATACACCTTGACTCCAATTGACATATACACTTTTCCCTGTTGCCACCTCTCTTACTGGGTGCCACCGCGTCTATGAGTCATTGCCATAGGAGGCCTTAAAATGCCGGGCAACAGGATATGCCGGATCAGAGTTTACTATTGCTCTCAAATGTTGCAATATTCAAACATGAGCTTGTAACTTAGTGCTGCCTACGTAATACATGTTGCAACTACATTTCAAAACGTATACAGCGAATTTGGTGCGACAGGTGAAATGCGCTTTGAGAGCAACAGGAGTGTTGGAAAAAGGGGTCAAATATGAAGATGTGTTTATGCCGAATTTACATGCTCAGCACGAGCTACATTTGAAGAAACCTTTGCGAGGGGTCATCCAATTTCCAATGTGCTTGGTCTCTGGACAACTTGACACTAAATCATTGCACATGGAGTAAGCTCTCCTGAATGTAGTATGTAGAATGTAAATGTCGGAGTCATAGGGACCACCTCCTTGAGTACTTGGTCAGTAAGAATAATAGGCCATTCTCTTTTAACAATTTTCTTGATTTGTCTGGCCTGCCTACTGTACCCCGTAATCAATATTATATCCCCCAAGTCGGTAATACAAGTCTCACCCATATGCAAGCTCCTAATGGGATCCAAAAGGGAAAGGCGATTGAGGGCGTTCGCTTTGTTCATAGCTGGGTCCAAGCGACTAGAGTTGTACAGTTGTCTATATATCTATATCTATATCTATATCTATCTATATATATATATATATATATATATATATCCAACCAAAAACCCTCTCCAGTAAGGAAAAGAAATCCGGGCCACTTGAAAGTGCAAAAGCGTGTTTATTCAAGGCTTGAGAAAGCCTTGAATAAACACGCTTTTGCACTTTCAAGTGGCCCGGATTTCTTTTCCTTACTGGAGAGGGTTTTTGGTTGGATGATATTGGGATTCGCTATCCCATCCGAGGCCCGCCTTTGTCAAGCGGTAAGGTTCTACAGCGACTCGTTTGGCGGAAATATATATATATATATATATATATATATATATATATATATATATATATATATATATATATATATATATATATACATTTATACATGTATATATATATACATATATATATGAAAGGAAAACTCGCCCAGAAATCCCCAGCGCTGCCACGTTATTTTCAGGCTGGAAAAGACGAAGAGAGAAACCCGTAGTTGGTGCCAAACAAAGTGCGTTTATTTTATCTCAGTTTTGCTCAGCATGCCCGCCATTACGCGTTTCGACAGTGTCCACTGTCTTGATCACAACATACATATATATATATATATATATATATATATATATATATATATATATATATATATATATATATATATATATATATATTTTGCATCAGCTTCTTCACCCCACGATTCCCGAAGACGAAGACACGGCACAGCAACAGGTAGCTTCTCACTTATTTTATTTACACACCATGTGCAAAGCAAAAGTGCATCAAAAAATGGACGGTCTACGCGTTTCGGCTCCTTGCCTTCAACTGGACCATAGAGTTCCTAGGTCTAGACCTAGTAAGTAAGTAAGTAATCTTTATTCAGCATAGTTACTTAAAACCATTGCAATATAAAAATGGATTAAGAACAGAGAAGATAAAACTGCAGTTTTTTTTAAAAGAATCAGAAATTAAAATGTTCACATTTCCTTGTGACAAATGTGCCTGTGTATATTAGTTCTTTTCCCCTTTTTTTTATTTTTATTTTTTTAGGCAATAACATTTTAAAAAGGGATGTTTGGACTTCGTATTTGTAAGATATTGCTCAGTATCCTCATGAGCTCATGAAGTCGGTGGAACAGTCAGCAGAGTGATGTCAAATCAGTTGAAATCGGACAGTTGTTGGTTAGGTTTTTTTTTGGCATCTTCTTTTCAACTGCCTTCAGAAATTTTACACAACTGCAATTCAAGCCAGGGTCATTAGGATGAAAACAAGCAAGGACCGCCGTCCTTCTTGTACGAATCCCTTGCCGATTGAAGTGGTTTTTTAGCCAGCGTTTCCATTCGTCCCGTAGTTTTTCACAAGAGCATATCAAGTGCAGCATGTCCTCTTGTGCCAAGCCGCATAGCCGACAAAGGGGGTCAGCTTTGATTTTGAGCCAGCATGGGAGATTTTGAGTACAAGGTATCAGGCCCAACCTGTGCCTTAGAAACACATCTTGACGCTTTTGGAGTATCCCTCGGCCAGGTAGCGCTGTTGTGCTTTAGTTGTGTACGAATTCAGGGTCAGCCAGCCATTTGTTCTTTTCGAGAGGGCTTCCTTGTCTTGCAACCATGATTGTGATTTGATTGATTTTTTAACCAATTTTTTGAATGTTGTGTGATTTGTTGGGGTATTCCAGAGCTGTTCTAGACCTGTATTGGTCAGGCTGCCCATGAGGTACTTAGCTGCCGCTTAGGAAGGATGCTGTTCTAACTCCTTCCACAAGTGTTCGTTCAGAGTTCCTTGTTTTGATTTCCTCACTTTATCCCAGGCTATCATATAGGCTCCCTGCCTTGCCAGGAACTGTTGGTCGATGCCGAATTCGAGCCTTATTTGAGCGGGTGAGGTTTGCTTGGGTAGGCTGAAAATGATTCTGTATGCAGCTGTTATAGTATTGTCAAGGGTCTTGGCATCCCTTCCTCTGAGTGCCTCGCTCCCGTAGGTAATTGTTGGGAGAAGTTTAACACAAATTACTTGCGTTAAGGGTAGGAGAGAGGGGCCGGAAAGTTTGTGATTTAGCGACTTCAGCGAAATCGCCAGTGAATGTCCTCTTCCTCATATACTTGTTCTCTGGACCGAGAACTGCCCACCATTGTCGATCTTCACTCCTAGGTATTTGTATGTTGGGGTGTCTTCAATTCTTGTCGTGTTCCAATGCTATGGTGTTGGTTTCCTTTTTTTCTTGCTAATGGTCATTGTTTGGGTCTTCTCCAGATTTATTGTAAGATCATTCTTACTTGAATACCTTTGTGTTGCATCCAGAAGATGTTGAAGTCCTACCTTAGTGTGGCTTATTAGGACGATGTTGTCTGCGTATAGTAGACAAGGTAGCTGAAGCCCTCCTAGTTTAGGGGTGTGGGAGTTACAACCATTTAGAATGGGGACAAGGTCGCCTAGGAACAGGTTGAAAAGCGAGGGGGCCAGGACGCAGCCTTGCTTTAGGCCCTTATTGGTCTGTATGGGCCTTGATAAGGCGGATCCGTCGCCTATTTTTATCTGTACCCAGGTCTCTGTGTGCAGGTTGATAAGCAGGTCCAACAGGGGTCTCGAGATTCCCCAGTCATTCAATTTAGACCACAAAAGCTTCTGGTTTATGTTATCAAAAGCGGCCTTGTAGTCGATGAAGCAGAAATGAATGGGCATTTTGTTAGATTCTGCTTTGTCTATGAGCATGCCCATGCTCAAGATGTTGGTCATCGTGCCTACTGACTTCGCGAAGCCTGTCTAGTTGACTGGGATTAAGGATCTCTCTGTTGCCCAGGCCGTCAGCTCTTCGAGTAGGGTACCTACAAAGTACTTTGCCTCGTTATCAATTAAAGCCACCAGTCGATAATTATGTGGGAAGGCCTTGTATCCTGCCTTATAGATTGGGGAGATGATAGAGCCCCTCCAGGACCCTGGTATGATGTTAAATTGTCTTATTTCCAAAAAGAGGGGTTCCAGGGCTGCTGCCCAGCCTGGCACGTCTTGTTTATAAAGAATAGGAGGTATACCATTTGGCCCTGGCGCTCCCTCCTTTCTTCCTTTTTTGATTTGACGCTGGATGATGCTTTGTAAGTTCGGCAGGTTCTCAGTGACATTTGGAGTATGGCATTCTGTGGGCCTTGTGTCGTTAATTGTTGAATGATTTTTATAAATGGCAGGCTCGTAGTGCTGGGTATTTCCTTCAGCCTGACTAAAATGGGTGCTGAGAAAGCTTGCCCAGGTGTCCTCTGAGATGTTTGATGAGACCCCGTGGTGCGCAGGTCTTATGAATGCATTTATTGATTTCCAGAACCTTGCTCCATCGTTCCATTTGATATCGGAGTGAAGACTCGCCCATAAATTGTCCTCAGCTGATTTGTTTGCTTCCCATTTTAGTTTTTTTAGTGTTGATTTTAGTTTTCGTATATGGTCTTGCTTTGCGGTGTCCATGGGTTTCCGTTGGAGTTCTCTCATTGTACGGTAGATTGAAGCCTTTATGTCTTTAATTTTCCCTTTGTCTTCTCGAGAGAATTTGCAGAAACTTACATCCCCCACTTGTGACTGAGGCTTGGACCTTGTAGCATACATAGACATAGTACTTGTAAAATGTTCCCATTTCGTGATTTCACTCTGCCCGGAGCGGCTCTCGAAGTGCTGTTTTGCCCTTTCCACTAGCGTTCCATCTGTTACTGATGAATATTTGATTTTTTTAAAGTTGTGGATTGACTCTTTTGGCGCTTTTGATTGATTGCTCAAAGTTGGGCTTCATGGTCTTGATGATAATTTCTTGGGGGCAGTGGTCGCTATCCCCACTGCAGCCGATCCGGTATGATTTTAAGGACTGGAAAAAGGGTAATGATATAAAAGTATAGTCTAGAATGCTGCTTGTTTTTGTTGTGTGAAAGGTTGCGGCTGGAGGATTATCTTCAGAGGTCCTACCGTTGAGGGCCCTGATGTTAAAGTATTCCAGATCTTCTAGTGTCCTGTTACCTAGTTTGTTTTTTTGGGATATCTGTGAGGTTGCTTGTATTGGGATGCCCCAAGTTGCATTTTGGATTAGTTGTACGTCTTCCTGCGTCCCACCCATGAGGTTAAGGTTGAAGTCCCCAGTAAGAACAACATTTGGAGTAGGACTTTCCCTTATATGGGTCTCCATAAAGCTGCAAAGGTCTTTAGCTGCTTTCCCTTTCCTTCTTGGGTTAATGTAGGCATTTATTAGAAGGAAGTCGGTTTCTGTAATGCCTTGTTTGAGTTGTGGCAAGCAAATATTTACAGCCAGAGCGGCTGTAGAGGATGGCCTGTCCTCTTTTGCCGTCAGTACACTTGTAACTAGTATGTAGGTTACTAGGCCGCCTTTGGAGTGCCCATATTTTGCCGTCGTATTTGCAGCTGAGTAAAACCGTAAGTAACCGTGGAGGTTGGGGGGGTCTGTGAGCCATGTCTCTTGGAGTGCCACAATGTCAAATTTTCTGATATAATTCATGAAATCTGGGTCAGTTATTTTGGAGGCCAGGCCGTTGATGTTCCATGAGCATATTTTTAATGAGTCGTATACGTCTTCCTTTGGCTTTTGGCAGATTTGTCATTCGTTATTGTTTAGAGATCTGGCTATCCATCCCAAGTCAAGCATTCCAGGTATTTGTGTATATTCATCTGCAGTAACTCCAGTGCTATTAATGTGTTGATCAGTTTTGTTGCTCCCTGGTCCTGCCGCTCCTCTGAGGACCGAGTTTATTAGAGTTTTCGTCATAGCTGGAGCTGCCGCCTTTTCCACTGGGACAAGAATGTCAGGGTACCTTGGCTTGACATAAGGTTTTATTGTGATCCCCCAGCTTTTAAAGATGTCAGCTTCAGCAATTAATTTTTGTGAAATTGCCAGAGTTCTCCAAGTTGCTTTTGTTTTTTCTTTGCCTGCATCCTCATCGGCTACAAATTCGATGGATACCAGGTCAGAGCTTTTTAATTCTGTCAAGGATGGAATACGGGATAGCAGCCTTAAGATGTTACCTATGTTGAGAGTGGCGTGTCTTCCTTGCGACGTGTACTCCGGATTAAACCAGACGGCGCCTGTTGAGTTTTTTCGTTCTCCTGCTATTACACTCTCTGTTATTGGTTGACTAGATCCCATAACCTCTACTCGTTGTGTTGAAGTTGTTTCTGATTGACTAGAGATGGGTGCGGTGACTCTTAACCGTCGGCCAACTATATGTTCATTTGGTACAAACGGTTCAGCGTGTGGTCGTCCGTCTGACCGCACGCCCTCTGATTTTGGCAAGCTGGGTCGCTTAACCTCTACTATTCGTGCTGCAATTGTTTTGACGTTGTTTGTACTACCTGTCGTTATTCTTAGTTCTAGGCCAGAGGTATGATGGTTCCTTAATAGTGACCCGGCTAGTTGGGGAATTTCGCAAGGTCTAGAGATGTCCCCGTAATGGCTGAGTCTACTTCTCTCCTTGCAGTCAGTGCACCTTCCATAGTCATTGCTGGATAGCTTTTTGGCAGCCCTTTGCCTGTCGCTGCGATAGCCGGTCCTCGATTGATCCCAAACTTTGTTCCCCTAGTGGGTCCATGGTTTTTTATTTGCTGGCGGGCCGAGCTGGGCTGCATGCTGCTTTTTTGCGCTTGTTTCACGCAGGAGGCAGGGGTTATATTGCTGGATTCATCGAGTTGGCAACATGAATTTCGTGATCCTCTTCCGGGCTCTTTTTGAGTGCAGATGCTGTGTGGTTCCAGATTCGTTTTTGTTTTGGTGTTGCACACCAGCCCTTTGGTGGTTGTTGCCTTGATCGGGGACTCAGGTGTTCCGATGACTTTATCGCATTCTGGTAGATACGTGGCACCCTCGGGATGTGCTGTGCTTTGTTCCATGTTCGGAGTGTTCCCAAAGAGTTGTAGAAAACCATTGCGTTGAGAATCGATTTTATGTTTCCTGCCTTTGCGTTTTTTTGCTCGTCTTTGTTTGGCGTTCATTTTTGGGTTTGTTATTTCTTCCTCCGCAATGTCAGGGAATTGAGGTTCTGTGTTTCCTGTTTCGCCGACCACTGGGGTTGATGGTTTTGTGGGTGCGGGGGCCCTTAAATTAGGGTTGATTTGTCCGTTGCTCCCCAGCACCTCATTGGTCATTGGATAGTTGGTCCCAGCCACGAGAGGGCTGTTGCAGGAGTTGCTTTGCCTGCACTTGGGTGTTCTTCTAAGTTCTGTGCACAAATCGCTCATTATTGTTGGTAGTGTCGACAATTTGTCGATTATTGGGCCGCATCCGCATCTTTCTTTATAAGACCCAGATTCTTGGTTCGTCAATGCCGATTTATTCTTGAAGAAGCGTATTGAGCGTGCCCAGCTTCCCATCAATTGCCACCACAAATACAGCCAATGTGTCAAGTAGCGACAGTTGGGTGTCCATTTTGTCTGCTTGGTAGTTGAGGGCTTCTACCAGGAGTTGTATTGTTTTGAGCAGGCTACTCCACGCGTTTTCCTGATTTGTTTGCTTCGTGGTTTTGTCCTGATTATCCGCGGACAAGGGTCTTTTTTGACCCACCTCTGGAGCCCCAACGTTCATCACTGGGTGATCCAATGAGACATCATTTATGATGATCGGTAAGGATGTATTCATACTTGTATCACTGCTGCTTTTGTCTTGGGTATATGCTGCTAGGAGGTCTTCCCACTCTTCCTTTCCCAGGTATGAGGATATTTCTATCACGTCTAGGGGTGAGGTTGGTGGCCTGTGTGAGTGTGCAGTATCCTTCCCTGGCCTCATCGTACTGTTGTGATCAGTAGTACGTTCAGAATGTGTTTGAGTTTGATTCCCAAGAGTTGAGACATTCTCTTCCCAACACTACTTTACATCTTTTCCGCTTGCCCCATTGTGGTTATTGGGGTATTTTTTTGGTACTTGGATTTCCGATGTACAGTTCGTGGTGCGATGCGGAGGTTTGTCGGCTTCGCTGCCCATGCCAGATATTGTCCTCTCACACAGTTTGTTGCTAGCAGTTTTGCCGGAGGCAGTAAGGCATTCGGGTGACATGTGTGTAGACTGGCTTTTGCTATTGTTGTTTTCCCTGTGCACTTGGATAAGGTTTGGGTCTAAAACGATTTTTGTACCGGGCGTTGCCCCTTTGGTTGTGACAGCCATTGTGAAATTGTTCTTGTCACCCTGAGGGGTTGATGTCACTTGTAGTTGTTCTCTGGCTGTAGAAATAGGGCTTCTCTTGCTGTTGTCGTCGGTTGCTGAACCTGTGTTGTGCACAGCCGCTGTCTGACAAGTCTGGGAAGGTTCAATGGGTTGCTGTAAGCCTGAAGATTCATTGATATTGGAGAGTAGTGTATTTTAGGAAGTGAAATTTTGGGAAAATTTTTGGTTGGAGCATTGCAAGGTTGGGTTTTGTTTTGCTGCTCTTCTATGTCATTGCCGGTTGTTCACTGCTCGCGCTGATAGAATCAAGTTTATCGGTTGCTATGTCGATTAGTGAACCTTCACTCTGAGTTAATTGCCTGGATGTATTTGTTTGCTCTTCCTTTGCCCCCTCGACAGCTTTCGGTGATCTTTTGCGTTTGTTTGACCCATTGTATGTCCGTCCTTTGCTAGTGGGGCATCCACGAACGCGCCCTGATCTCATGTCGCCTTTCCCTGCAGCCTGCTCTAACTCCGCGCCGCTGCTCCTAAACATGCTCCAAGGCCTGCCTCCCAAGCCCGTCTACCCCCCACAGGAAGGGCAGCTGCCGTCAGGGAGGGAGCAGGGCAATGTCGAGGAGTAGGGTGTTGTCCAAAACGTCGATAGGTGCAGGTTTTGGCTGGGGCAGCGTCAGGGACCGGGCAGACTCTGCGCTGCAACCTCCTCTTTAGACAGTTCTACAGTTCTATAGTTTTTGACTGACCTCTTGTGCTTTTGTGCTTTTGTGCTCCAAACCTGGCCAGTGCTGACTCTGCCCCCCCCCCAGCAGGCTCCTGCTGATGTCGAAAGCCCCTAAGGGAGGGGGGGGGGTGTCTTGCCAGCCCGATGCACAATGCTGGGCCGTGGAGTGAGCTGCTGGCTATGGAGCGGGCGGGGGACAGCTATAACTGTGTCTCTATCAACCCCTAGGCACCCTTGCTGGTTTCACTCACCGTTGCGTTGCTTGCTCAGGGGTGTCTTGGTTGCCGCTTCTCCGCTCACTGCTTCACAGCTCCATGCGAGACCGAGCCAGGCGGGCCCGGAGGCGGCGTTTTTACTTCGATTTTACTGACAGGTGACACGTGAATTGATCTCTGCTAAGGTCGGGGGGATCCCAGGGGTCTTGGGTTTGCTGTCTGCTGTCTTCTGTTGACCCCCAGGACACTGTTAATTGCTCTGCCAGATGGTCCCTCTGCCAGATGCTCCCTCTGGTGGGCCCTCTGTTGGTCCCTCTGCTGTTTGGTAATCTCCAGGCACCGGACTGGCCCCAACGGCTCCTTTGCTGTCCTGCGGTCTCTGGGGTGGCAGCTGCTGTTGCCTTTGCCTGGTCGCCCGAGGGCTCTCCCTAGAAAGCTCCCGCTGCAGGGAGCCTCGCTGTAGTTACCGTCTTTTACCGTCTTTACCGGGATGCTCCCGGACTGTTCTCGGACTGCTGAATGCTCCCGCTGCTCCTAAAAATAGAGTGCTGTTTGCTCCCGCGGCTCTACCGAGAGCTTCTCCGCGGCTCCCGCTGCCACCGGGTCATTCCCGCGTTTTTCCGCGTTTCACCCACGGCTGCAAGGGAGACCGCATTGGGACTCGGGAGCGGTGCAGGCAAGCACACAGAGCATCACAAAGCGTCCCTCCTTGCTCCCGGCTCAAAAAACAGCCTCAGCGGAGGCTCCCAGACCCGGACCGCAGGAGCAGAAGCACCTTGTAGGTTGCCTCTCTGTAGGTTGTGTCCCGTAGCTCTGACGTCTGGCTGCTGACAGCTCACTGCTGCACTCTAGTGGTCCACAAGGCCCTCTTGGTTCCAAACAGCATCAGCCGTGTTCAATAGCACACAACCAAACGGCGCTGATTTAAATATAGTGCTATGTGTAAGTACCCTCTTCCCTTTCCATGGTCATCTAGACCTTCAACCCTGCACAGTATATTTTTGGCCAGCTCATGCTCGTGGCCATTTTGTGTTTTTCAATTATCGTGAAGTACTCATTTTAAACAAGCCGTTCCAAAGCAAAATAAAGTATTTACAATGATATGATTGTCTAATCATGATACTCATTTTCCCACCCTTTACTATATACAGTGTAAATCATACAGTAGAGTTTTTAAATTTAAACTCATTGCATTTTCACTCTTTCCAGTAAAGTAACATTCTTTTATCAGGGATAGTTGATTTCTAACTCATTGTTTCCAATGTTTCCAATACTTAGCCAAATCAGATTTTCATAGGTACATGTGCAGCATTCCAAATTATAACCGATATTATGATCTTCTATTTACAATTATGTATATATTCAATTAATTTTGAATTGTATGGCCAAATGTGCTTGATTTCGGGGATGTGTATAAACATGATATCTGTAAAGTACTATATCAAACAGCTCCATATCCCTTCATTCCTCCTACGCACTCTATTGTGTTGTTTTTTACCTTCCCTGATTATATCCTGTATTTAGAAGAAGTGGGATTAATTAAACTAAGGTTTGGTTTCCGGTATGTGCCGTGTCCAGTATCCTACACATCTTTTTTACATAAATCATCATATACATTATGTACATATATATATATTTTCCAACAACTAGGCTCGTTTTGGTCGAACCCTGGCGAATCTCACATCGGTGCAGATTTCCTCGGCAGAGCCCCGCCGAATTCAATCGTCCACACCTTCTCCCTAGGAATGAAAACGCACTCGTGGGAACTCTCTTTTCAGATTCTTTATTTATCCATAGTTCTCAGCATAAAAAATACCAACGCGTTTCGCCGCCCACTGACGGCTTGCTCACGGTAGATATTTACATTGCCCACTAACTTCCTTTAAGGAGTGGGTACCAAAGCCACGTGATTTCATTGTGACTTCCTGTCATGTTAGCTAAGAGTTATGGGTCTTGTAGTGTATTCGATCTATCAGTACACCGAATTCTATTTACAAACACACAAATATCCTCTCATACATGATAATTGTTATCAATGTTAGTCATCATGTATATATTGTATCCACAATATTCTGATGTTATTTTGGCGCCATGGGGTCATAAACATTTTCCCCATATTACTACAACATATGATCATATCAGTATAATCACATGCAGTTGTAATTCATTATCCAGTTCCAGTAGAACTCGGGTTATCATTAATATTCATGGGGTATAGCCCTCCAGTGGGCAGATTCTACTTAGTGAATGCTAATCCAAATTAAAGCCCTCCAGTGGGCTTTGACATTTTAACCTTTATAATAGCACCCTTTAACCTATAATTACTTTCTATGAGAGGGCTAGGCATTTGTGTTTCTTTGTTCTTGCATGTTCATCTTTGACCCATATTTGTTTATGTTACATTCTATGACAATACAGAAGGAGAAAATGATATTGTGTGTATATTTCTTACATTCCCTGTGCGACTATTCCACAGCTTGGTGCACTGTTCTTGTTTAACTTTTTTGCATTTTTATCATTTTATAAGTGAACATAAAGTTCTTCACTCTGGTTCAGACCATCCGGATGTAAAGTACGAAAATTCAATATTTGACGTGATTCTTTGCATCTTAGTTTTCGCTCTCTGTCCCCTCCTCTCTCATGAGGGACAATCGTTTCAAGAGCGTAAAATTTCAGAAGTTTCCAGTCCCCATTGTGTGCAGGCTCGGTATGTTTCGCGACGGCATTGCCTCTATCCTTGTTTACCGTCTCTCTTACATGTTCTAAGATTCTTAATTTCAATTCTTTCTTTGTGCTGCCGATATATTTTAAAGCACATGGACATTCTATCACGTAAACTACATATTCAGTTTTGCAGTTTATCAGTTGTTTGATTATCCAAGATTTTTTGTTGGGTAAGGTTACTTCTGTTTTGTTCATGGCAATCTGGCATACTTTACACTATTGACATTTTATAAAGCCTTTACTTTTCAACCACTGGATGCCTTTTTTCTTTTTGTCCGGATCTTGATGGTGGCTATGCACCAGCTTGTCTCTCAGACTAGTAGCCCGTCTGAATGTTACTTCAGGATGTTTTCCCATTATTTTGCCGGCAGTATCATCTAGATGTAGAATTTTCCAATTCTTTCTTAAGATATTTATGATCTGTTTTGATTCCCTTGAATGATCCATGATGAGTCTCACCTGTTGTTTTTCAGGCTGCATTCCATCCTTCTTTTTAGATTTTATTTGGAGGATTTCTTCTCTCTTCTTTTCATTTGCTCTTGCCCAGCATTTTGTGATGACTCCTTGTTTGTATCCTCATCGTTTGAATCTTTTTGCCATGTCGCAACTGTTAATTGTCCATTCTTTTTCTTGAGAACAGATGCGGCGTAATCTTAAAAATTCACCGTACGGTATGTTATCCTTCACTGAGGCTTTGTGGAAACTTTCTGCATGGAGTGTTGCATTCGTTGATGTTTCCTTCCTATATAGTGTGGTCTCTACTTTGTTGTTTTGTATGTAGATTGCAGTATCCAGGAAAGTTGCTTTGTCCCGACTTATATTATATGTAAATCTTAGATTTGTGTCTGTCGAGTTCAGGATTTTAAAATAAGTTTCAAATTCCTGCGCTGATCCATCCCACACTATTAGGAGATCATCAATGTATCTCAGCCATTTCGCTATTTTATTTACATGATGATCATTTTCCGGATGCCAAGCCACTTGTTGTTCCCACCACCCCATAGTGAGACATTCAAAAGCTGGGCTAAAGGAGAAGCCCATTGCACAGCCTTTAACTTGCTGATAAATTTCTTCACCAAAGGAGAGAAATATCCAATTCACTAGACATAACCAGATGCTTCTGGACATATCCAAATGTTTCTCAAGAAAAGTCATTTTCAATTGTTCGGAATATCGGCGTTTGGGCAGATATAACCCATGGACATGGTTTATGACTTTTCTTTAGAAACATTTGGATTTGGATTATCATGTCCTATACTTTGGAATTTTTGAAAGACTGACTTTGAGGATGCTATAAATTACTCAAGTCTGCCCAAATTGTGTGGGTAAAATTCATACCTAGTCACTTTGAATAAGAATGTACTTACGACTCGTCTAACATTTGGAAGAAATATCTAGTTATATGACAACAGGATACCGACATAACTTGAAGGAAATAAGAACGCCCTGAAGAAGTTCTGTTGTACAGAACAAAATGCGTCGGCTGGATGCTATAAATTACTCAAGTCCATGGATGCTGCTGGGAACGCCCCCAGCAACACCCATTGCATGCCCCTTTAACGCAGGACACTGCGTTAAAGGGACTGATATTTATAAGGCAGGATTAAGCCACAAAAAGTGGCTTAGTCCTGCCTGATAAATATCACTTAGTCTTCTGTGCCACCGGAAAGTCACAAAAAGTGACGTTCCGGAGGCGCAAGGGGCTTGTGAATAAGTCCCCATAGGTTTCACACTTGTTATAGTTAGTAATTAGCATTTAAAGAACCTTTGAAATTTACTGAAAAAACCATAGGTTTCACACCAGTAATTGTTAGCTGGACTTTTACTCATACAAAACCATTGAAATTCCCCCGGTATAATTAGTTGTACTCACTATAACTTGCGCGCCCGCAATCCACTGCTGATGATGTCACATATTACATCATTCATGACATGATCAGTGACATCATTGATGACATCTGAAATGACATCACTGATCACATCACTGATCACATCATCCAGTGAATGTAGTTTGCTTTGATATTTAAATATGTATTATAAATACACTACTTTGCATTGAAGAATGAGTGGATATATAAATATAAATGTGTGGATGGTGGATTTAGTAACAGTGTCATTGATTGTTTCCTTGACTAATTTGAAGAGTCTCACTATATATAATGTGTAGTTACTATACTGTGTGAAAGTTTTTATTGCTTTGTCTTAATTGCTATGTTAAAGACTATATTTGTTATTGGTTTCTTAACTGAGTATTTTTATGGGTAAATTAATGTCTATGTGGTTTGGTGGGGGGTGTGTGATTGCCAAAAAATGTGTGAATAGTTCATTCAGTAGGTATATGAGGTTAAGACTACATGTTATAACAATTGTTTCAGTGAGTGTATATGTTTATGGGTGTGGTGGTGATGAAATATTTCTCTCAACTGTACATCTCCATTAAACGTTAAAAAAAGGCAGTGTATGTGACAGTTATATCTAATAAGTATGCCTAAGACTTAGTGATTGTATGAGTCACTATATGGATAAATGTATACTTGTAATAGTGATTTTATAACACACTAAGTGTGAGTTACTATATATATAAATAGATGAAGTGGTTTTTGTATAAGTGTGTAAGTGAGTAAATGTAAGTTTAATCAATTGTTTGCATAAGTCAGAAGGATGTCTTTATTAGTGAATACAATGTGTGCTGGTGTGTAATGTTGAAATAGGCGTATAAGTATATTTGATGGTGTTCTGTTGATTATTCACTGCATATAACACTGAATCTATAGGTAAGTGATTAGATGTGTGTATAGTTCCATGAATAGCTGAGTGGGTGTTTAGAAATTTCTATTGGTGTGTCAATGGTTTCAAATTTGGCACTTTCTATTTTACAGTGAGTGGTGAAAGATTATACTAGTGTGTGATGAGGTGTATTTTATTGTCACGTGGATGATGTCATCAGTGATGTCACTGACCATGTCATGAATGATGTAATATGTGACATCATCAGCAGTGGATTGCGGGTGCGCGAGTTATAGTGAGTCCAACTAACTATGCATGGTAATGGCATGTGTGGTAGTGTTGCATGCAAGGTAAGGCCTGCATGGTAAAGGCAAGCAGAGTATCCACTTTGTGGTAAAGGCTGTTTCCCCTTCAAACACCTCCATATAGAAAAAAAAATATTTTCATGGTTGGAATCCATTTTTACTAACAGAACTGAACAGTCCAGTTTGATCCGTCCTCTTCTTCCCCACACTCCTACACCTGGGAGTGCCTAAAAAAGCGGCACTTTTCATCCTTGCTGTTCTATAAATTTAGCCAAGCACTTCTTACCCTACTAAGTTAGTTCAATTCGACAGTTTATTCATAATCTGATGACAAATAAATTATTATTAGCTTAAACACTGTTTTTTTAAATCTCGCCACAGATCTACTGGCAATTCTGAATGCAATATCATCCTGGATGGGACAAAGCTAACTTATAATTAACCCTCTGAAACATGAGATCCTACCTGTTAGAAATGGGCATCTCTAGTTGGCAGAGGTATGCACCTTGCTCAAGTAAGGACCCTTCCTTCTATTCATGATATGGCAGTTACACACTTTATGTAACCCCTGCTCCTGCCCTTGGTAGCTTGGCATGCACAAACAGGCAATGTGTTAAGTATTTGCACCCAGACATTCAGTAACCAAGGAAAATACTACAAATGGACACCTCACCAGTTTAGAGAAATGAAGTATATTTATCTAAACCGAACAAGATCAAAATGACCAAAATCTAACATGCACAATTCAAAATATGATTTTTAAAAGGTTTTAAGGGCATCTGTCCACAGAATTCTATGGATGCATAATTTTACATAATGTACCTTTAGGTGCGTAAAAATTCACATAGACAAACAGCCCCAAAGAAGGGAAGCCTTGAAAAACACAGCAATGCATCAGTTCCTGAATCCTTGGGGAGGCGATGCGACAGTTCTGCCGCACGCAGAAGTAATCCGTCAAATTTGAACTGTAGGGGGAAGTGATGCATTGAGTCCAAGACATCTCTGGTATGCAAGTGATGCATGGAAAAGCTTGGAGAAACAATGGGAGAGACAGGGAAAGCGAGAAACACTCTCTTAGTCCCCAGTTAAGGATATACAACAATAAAAGAGAGGTTACATGTGTCTTATAAGCCACAGGGACGGAGCCATGTAAAGGAAATATTAGCCAGCCCTATTTGGGAGGATAGGAAAGACCTCACACACCGACCTGGTCAGTGTCATGCTTCATCATAGGGCCCCACCTCGGAGGCCGAATGCCTTCTCGGTGTGCTTCGACGCCAGGAGACTGCGGAGCAGGTTGTGTGATAAGGCGTGTAGTGAAAAAGATAAAGTAAAAGTGTCTAAAGGGTATCTCAAAAAAATATTTTATTGGTAGATCCCTGTAACACAGTTAAAATTGGTCTTATGTGTCTGAATTTACAGCCAAAGGTAATGAATTGGTTAATTCAGAATAGTTTAGTCAGTCAAATGGAAAAGCTTGCCACACAGGTGGGATGCAAGGAAATCTGGACGGCTGGAGGTCAATGCGGTGGTGGCAAACAGGTGCTGAGTCAATTTCTTCAGCCGCAATCCCAAGATGCGTAGATTCTTTCAGCCGCACAGCAGGGCCTGCGTCATAATCGGTGTGGTGGTCTAGGACATTGGTGCACTAGACTCGAGGTACAGCAGAGTTTTCAGCTGCTGACAGGCACTGCGTCTATTCTTTGGCTGAACAGCGCATGAAAATTCTTCCTACACAGTGATGTGGCGTCAGAAAAATAGGCACTGGAAGGGTGATGCATTGGTTTTCTTGGTTTCTTCAAGCTTTTTCAGTTTCCAGCAACTAAACAACATCCAGAAGCCCATAATTGGAACAGGCACATCTTGGTAGAACAGAATATCCATCAGTGGAGTTCAGGGAAGCTGGTGGTGAAGTCTTGAGGTGCCTGAAAACTTCAGAACAGGAGGCATGCACCCGCAAGCCCTTGGAGATTCTTCACAAGCAGGTTCACAGCAAAAATCCAGTCTTTATCCTCTCCTTGACAGAAGCAGCAACTGCAGGTCAACCCAGCAAAGCAACACACAGCAAAATAAGTATTCTAAAGTTCTGGGGTTTTAGGTCTAATATTTATTCACCATTTTCTCTTTGCAGTCTTTTTCGCAAGAATCTCTGAGCTCAGTAAAAAACTGTTTTGTCCTCCCCGGTCACACAGTAGGTAGAGACATCATTGTGCAGAACAGAAACAGACTATTATGGTGCTATTAAAAAGTCCTCCCACCACTCTAAATCCATAAATGTCTATTCAGACTTTCTACGAGTCACCCAGGAAAGACTGGGCACATCTCAACCCTCTTGTGACTGTCTATAGTGAATGAACATCCCCAGCTCCTGTCACTTTAACACCAGACGGTGAATATGTAAACAGCCATTTTCAAACTCACAATTTAAAAACCACCTTCACTAAAAGGTGTGTTATTAAATTCTAAATTCAGAGAGCCTAAACTTGAAAGTTGAACTTGTAAGATGTTACAAGGCAGCCTCCATGTTAACCAAATGGACAGAAAGCCTTTGAATAGTGAAAAACGAAATGCACAGTATTTCACAATTAGGGCTTGCAAAACACACCATCACATCTTACCTTTCACATGCACTGCACCCTGCCCATAGGGGTACCTGGGGCCTACCTGAGGGTGCCATAAATGTAAGAATAGGGAAGGTTAGGGTTTGGCAATTGGGTCCACTTGCCAGGTCGACATGGCAGTTAAAAACTGTGCACACAGACTGCTGTGGAAGGTCTGAGACACATTTGCATGGCTACTCATGCTGGTGGCCCAACCAGTGCTGCAGGCCCAAAAGTAACATTTGATTGACAGACCCTGGGTGCACACAGTGCAGCTAACTAGGAGCTTACCGGTAAATCAAATGTGCCAATCATGGATAACCAATCAGAATCACAATTTTCCCAGGGAGTAATTATACTTTCGCACTGATCAGCAGTGGCAAAGTGCCCAGAATACCTAAACTGTATAAATGAAATCCAGCACACAGTCCAAAAATATAGGAGGCAGAGGCAAAAACACCGGGGAAGCCACAACAAGGATGCCAAGTCTAACATTGCCCTTCTTTGATGAAATAAATCTTTGGGAAATCTTTCAATATTCTATTCACTATATAGCAGTGTCACATGAATCAGCCTCCTAATGCCAGCAAAAATATGGTCTTGGAAAAAGGGAATGTAAGAAACTGGGTGATTAATAGAGGGGGGTAAAACACTATTCAAGCACAACACACAATCCTTGTCAGGGTGATGTACACAGTTCTCAACTCTCTAGTAGCTTGGCATACAACAGTGAGGCTTAACTTAGAAGTAATGTGTATGCAACACAACAAAGAATAATAAAGTGAAAACAAAAGGAAGCTCCCTCACCAATTTAGAGGAATGTAAATTATTTTAATTAATAAAACACAACCAAGACAATAGAACTCCATTCAGTAGAACCTCAGATTTGTATATTCAATGTTTTCAGTGAAAATAGCATCAAAAAGCACAAAGCGCCAACTGTGGACATCTGGTCTCACCAAACCTGGACAAAGTCACAAGTTCAGGTACCCAGTTAAGACCGCTGCACAAGAGCACCTTACATCCTGGTTGTGGAGCTTTAAGAGGTCCCACTTCAAGGATGCATTGTGCAGTCGAGGGAACGCGTCGATTCCAAGGAGCTGCAGAGTCTCAATGCGAGGTTCTGCATCTTTGTCAGGATCCACTCAATGAGGGCCTACAATGCAAAGTCCGGCATCCAGGAAGCATCACACTGTCGAGGCAATGTGTCAGTTTTGAGGTGAGGCTTGGATGCAAGAACCTGGGTCATTGTCTAGGCTGCCGTTAAAGAGAGATTTACGAAGCAAGAGCCTGAGTCAGGGAAGCTTCTGACAGCAGTGGTTCCAATCTGGGTTACGAGGTTGATGAGAAGTCCTAGTGCTGCTGTAATTTTAACCCCTACCCTGCGCGGGGAATTCTGCTGCGGCGCGGGGGGCTAGGCGGTGGGCATGGCACTTCAGTGCTCATGACGGCTCCACGCCGTCATGATTCACGGGCAGTGTGTGCTCATGACGGCGTGGTGCCGTCATGACCCCGCCTGCTCATTAATTCACCCCTACAGGCGGGGAATTAGTGCAGCGTGGGTGGAGCCGCAGCGGCATGACGGCTCCATGCCACCATGAGCACACGCCCAACGTGACTCATGAAAGCATAGAGCCGTCACGAGCATCCAAGGGTTAACAGCAGAGGCAATGCTTTGGTTCTGTCCTGTGTTGAGCTGTGCAGCTGAGGAGA
Source organism: Lissotriton vulgaris (assembly GCF_964263255.1). Taxonomy (NCBI): domain Eukaryota; kingdom Metazoa; phylum Chordata; class Amphibia; order Caudata; family Salamandridae; genus Lissotriton; species Lissotriton vulgaris. Next base: position 1,507,697,811 of record NC_141691.1, on the reverse strand, counting down.
TGCATCAGATCTGCTTGATGCAAAGATGTCTTTTCAGAGCACCTTCAGGCCCACTGCAAAGGGTGCAGGACTAGGGTGGCACCACTTGGCTGGGTCAGACTCACTGATGGCAGAGTCCAGGTGCTGGGTTCAAGTTTGTTGGTGCCTTCTGTCCCTGAGTCTCTTGTCTGGAGGCCAGCTAGCTAATCCTCTGGGATCCTAGGTTGAACAGATGCGAAAACAATTTGTCTCACCCAGGCAAAAAAGCACCAGGCAGCAGGTCAGCACAGCAAGGCAGCAGTCCTTCAGCGCAGCTGTCCGGCAGACTGCCAGTCTTTCATCAGCAAAATCAGTCCTTTTTCCTGGTGGAGTATTCACAGATCCAGAGGGGTACTGGAGAGTAACCCCGGGCGTAGTACTATGCTACGCTCGTGTAGTTTGCCAAGCTTGTGCTACTTCGCAGTACGCAAATTGCACATAGCACAGTGCAAACATGCGTAGCATAGCGGTCATTTTTTGCTTGCTCATGGTCCTCAACATCCAGTTGGTGAACGCGAGCGAGCAAAATTACATCCCGGCAAGACTTTTTCCTCGTTTGCGATCAGCAACATCAAGTTGACGATCACGAGCATGGAAAATAAACCTACCGGCAAGATTCTCAATGCGGGGAGGTCAGGTTTCTCATTGCGAATGGTCGCGTATGCTCGCGACCACTCGCAATGAGATACTACCAGACCTCGTTGAGAAAGCTGCCACTCAAGTACAAATCTACTCGAGTGGCAGGAAACGACCGCTTGCACTGTGCAAGAAGCGGTTCGCACTGATTGCACAGTGCGGACAAGCATCTGGCACTGTGCAATCAGTGCGAACAGCATTTTGCACAGTGCACTACGCAGTTTGCGTAGCTACGCGTATAGCGAAGTGCACTTTGTGTAGCTACGTGTAGCGCTACTACGTGAACTACACCCAGGGTTACTGGAGAGATGGTTTCAGAGGTCCAATATTTATACCTGGGCCTTTCCTTCGATTAGCAGAAGCTTCTAGGGGTTACCCTTAGAAGCACACAGGCGTCCTGTCTTCCCAGCCTTGGATCCAGACTGACAACATGGGGTATGCAGTCCTTTGTGTGGAGGCAGGGCAAAGACTATTCATGTGTAAGTAGGGCTGTGCCCAGCTCCGCCATCCCATCCGGTCAGTGATGGCCCATCCAGGCACATCTAAGCTCCCTACTGTGTGTGGCTATCTAGCAGGAATAGACAAAGCCCAACTGTCAGCTACATCCAGTTATGTGGCCCAGAGACAGGCTACAGAGACTTAATGGCTAAGGCAGGAAAATGTAAACTTTCTAAAAGTAAAAGACACAAATGATGGACGGATTGCTGAACAATTTAAACATTCAGCCTCAGTTGCACGGTTCTGGGTTTAATCCATAGTTCTTTTGTTCACCACGCCACCCCAGTTTGGACCCAGCCATATGCAAATCAGTCTTGACCCTTCTCCTCATGGGAACAGTCTAGGGTGGTGCGATTGGTGCCACCACACCGTGTGCTGACTTGGCATGGGGGCACCATGTTTATTGGTTTAAAAGCACCAGTGCCACGTTCCTTGTCCCAGCAATTTTCAAGCATCAATTAAAATGTCACGATAACTCCGGTAATTAATGGTTTTCCTGGAGAGAGACAAGAGCTTTGTCTGGTAGAGGAAGTTTTGAATCATCATATCACAGATGCTTAATGTGCCTGCTGCAAAGAAGTGTCCCATTCAGATCACAAAGGGGATACACTATAAATAGGTCAATGGGTTATCGCTTTTGTCAGAGAGACCCCTTTGTTACTTGCAGTTTAAAAGTAAAATTTGCCCAGTCTTTCCTTATCCTAATATCGCAAAAGGCTTTCTTTGGGTAGAAATCCACTGCAGTATTTTACACTAACAGCATGGATACACAAATACACAGTATATTTCTCTATTTCTCCCTTCACCATTTACATTGGCATTCCAAGCTTCCCTGTCATTCTTTAGTGTGTGCGGCACTGTTTCTCATGCATGGAAATGAGGGTTATCTAGCCTTCTTCCAAATGCTCTGGACTCTCTGTGGGCCATATGTATGAAGCTGAATAAAGGAGAAACCCTATGATTGAGAGGCATAGCGATCATGAGATTGCTAATCACAAAATTAGCGATTAGCAATTTTGCGAGAAATCGATTCTGAGAATAAATTTGCGGAATCGCTATCTCAGCCATGCAAATAGCGAAAATCAAAAAACGAATCTCAAATAGCGAATTTGCAAAAGGAAATGCCTGAAAAGATTGCAAATTTAGAATTCCCGAAATTCGCAATTTTGCTAATCGCAATTACCACCAAGTCTGAGCAGGTGGTAACCAGGTGCAACCTATTTAAAGAGCCCCACATTGCCACAGGACTTTCCACAATGGCTGGGCTGTATGTGATAGTCAGGAGGCTGCAAATTAGAGCTGCTGCACAGAGAAGGAGATGCCAGGAAAGGATATTCAGACCGCGCATCACCCTGTTCCAGCGGACTGTGGAGAAGATCCATGTAAACTACAGGCTGGATGAAGAGAGCATCCTGGACTTAATTGCGGAGCTCAATCTCATACTTGAACACCCCACACTCAGGACACACACCATGCCCACCAATGAACAGGTCTTGTGCTCACTGCACCTACTGGCATCAGGGAGATTCCAGGGGGTGATAGTCACAGCAGGAGGGGTCTCTCAGAGTGCACTGTCGCGCTTCTTCCACGCGTTCCTAGATGCAATTGTACAGAGGCTGCATCACCACATCCAATTCCCCAGCACACAACAGGTACTAGACCAAACCAAGCAGGAGTTCTATCAGATTGCACAATTTCCCAACGTCATTGGCTGCATATACGGGACCCATGTCGGTATATCCCCCCTCTCAAAACGAGTATGTTTTCAGGAATCGCAAGTACTACCATTCCCAGAACATATAGGTGGTGTGCAATGCCAAGCATATCATCACCGACATCGTAGCAAAATACCCAGGCAGCACCCACGACTCCTACATCTTCCGCCACATTGTGATTCACCGACGACTCACAAATTGTGAATTTGCAGATGGCTACTTACTAGGTAAACATATTAGTAACAAGGACACACCAGTGAAGCACAGCAGCGGCAGGACAGTGTTTAACCTGATTCTTCTCACCCTACAGGTGACAGTGCGTATGCTGTCTGTGACTACCTACTGACTCCATACCTAAATCCTGCCACCACTGGAGGTACAACAGTGCCCACACAGCCACCCGCTGTACCATTGAAAGGTCCTTTGCAATACCCAAGAGCCGTTTCCGCTGCCCCCATAAGAGTGCGGGGGCACTACAGTACAGCCCTGAGACCTTTTGCAAGATCATGGTTGCGTGTGCCATGCTGCACAACATCGCTACCAGGAAAAGCACCCCAGTGGAGCTCACAGATTTGGACTCATCAGATGAGGAGAGGCCAGCTCCAAGATGCAGGCCAGCCGGTGTTATTGGCATGGCTGCCGGGGGCCAAGGGCGAGATGAGATCACACAGAACAATTTGTAGGTGAGAAATGATGACACAATGCTACAGATTGGTGCAAGACTGTGTTTTTATTTCCTTATGCTCAGGAAAGTTACCATCACGCAGACTGTGGTGCACACTATGTTGGTGTATTTGTCCCACACATGTTGAACACACAGAACAAAAAAATCATAATAAACATTGGCTGCGTGCAATGGATTAACTCACCCATTGCCATGTGGTAGTTAGGGCACCTTAACGTCGACATTGACATCTTGTAGCCCCTCGCTCAGAGTGCAGTGTCCTCTCCTGAAGCATCGGCAGCCGTACCCTGATGCACATTACAGCGCCTGTCGTGTGGGAGGAGTGGAGTGATACTGCCCCTGCTAGATTGCCCATCCTCCTCCAGTGAGCTGAGGGCTCCTGTTTCAGCAGTGGTTGCTGCCCACAGCTGGTCCACCACACATGTGACCTGTACTAGTCCCCGGCCGTGTCCTTGCTGCAGTGTGCCAACTCATGCTGCATGCTGCATGCTGATGCAGCGACGTGACAGCACTAAGGTGGCAGAGGTTAACAGCCTTTGTATATAAGTCCAGGCGCTTGTGGAGGCACTGTCTCTACCCGTGCCTGGCTGCACGGTCTTCCCACATCTCAGCGCACAGTGCCTCCAGAGCACCCGTCAGGCCCATGAAGTTCACTTCATTTGTCGCTGAATTGATTTTATTGTTTTTGCCTGCATGCGCTGTACCTCTAGCATGTTGCCCTCAAGTCCTCCGAAGACTGTAGAAAAGCAGATTTTCCCTAGATATCCTCAAGCACTGCTTTGCGTTAATCGCCTCTAATCCACTCGATTATTAATTAATAAAATAAAGAGGCAGGCGCTGGAAGCTGAAAAGTAAAGAACAGATTTATTAACTCCAGAGGAGAGCACGTAGCTTCAGACACACAGAATGTCTTCAGGAGATGCTCTGACAATTTCTCTGCTGCCTGTCCTTTTATGCGTATTTCAGTGATTTTATTGGTGGTCAAACATCCTTGGAATTCCTGCCTCCAGCCAGTTCCCACACAGACCCACCAGCTGCCGTTCCCCCTCCCAAATCTAACAGATGATTGTCATCTTGCAGCTGGACATTCCAATAGGACATGAAAGTGCGTAGGATCAGTCAGATCTAAAGGTTGTGCAAGTGATAAGATCAAGCATTTCTGTTTGTGTGACAAGTCTTGCTGTGTGGGGGCAATAAAGTACGTCCACAGGGCTTGGTTTAAAGCCTGGGACCGGGTCAAGTGGCCAGGTGCAGTTGGGGGTTATCAGAAGGCCCGGCTCATGTGTAGGGGATGAAAGGACATATGTGTTTTAGGGTGGGAAGTGGCTCAGGGGCTTTGTCAGGCTGATAAGGTTTTACGATCTTAGTGCATTTGGTCATGCTGAATCAGGGCACCGGGGGAGGGTTGCAGGGTCAGGGTGAATCCTTGGTGCCTTGCAAAGCGCGAGATGGCCACAACATCAAAAATGGGTGCTGTTTACGTGTGCACAGTAGCTTCTTATTAGGCAAGATGGCGCCGGTGATGTTCATGCTTGTCGATTATTTTTCAACAGTCGCCCCTTTGAACATTTCCAAGACATCTTGCAATTCTATTTTTATCCGTGTCTTCAGTCTTAGGTGCACAAAGGTTTTCGACATAGGTAACACAAGAGCGCTGTGCAATTGGGCTGTCTATTGTGGTCTTTGAGGGCCTATTTGTATTACGGGCAGATGAAGACAATCCTGCTACCAATGCGGACAGAATCGGGAACAACCAAGTGCAGTCAATGTGATAGGCGTGAAGGCAGTGCATACAAAATTACATTTGTCGTATTATACGTTTAGATCTGGAGATGAGCGTATTTCTTAGATGATGCAGAGAGTACATTCAAATAAAAACATGATATCATCAAAAATGTTCTGGCAGGATAAGGGCTATTAAGTACATTACTTGAGGTCTAGACTCCATGGGGATCCAGACAAAAAAAAACATATTCATGAGGACAACTGGTCTTCTATGATTATCAATTTGCATGGTTAACTCTTTCTTGGTTATTCACATACAGTAAAAGTGTCCGATGCAAGGAAACAAAGGAAAATCTTTTTCTTGTCTAATTTGGGGCATATTCAATACAAAGTGGTTGGGAGAGAAATTCAACCTAATATAAGTGATGGTCAGGGGGGTGGAAATGTTCAAAAAGGTTTTTCTTTCCAGTGTATTTTTACAACGAGCCATCACTGGTAGGCTCCTATTGTCCTTCTTCTGTCGTTGGCGCTGTTGAGCACCGGCGGTGGAGCTATGCGTTCAGCTCTGATCCAGATTTCACGTTGCAGGGCATGGCCGTTCTTGCTTTTAGACCACAGTTCTTTCTGCCCTGTTCCCTAACTAATCTATCATAGGTACCTTAGACAGGGTACCCACACTCTATTCTTTATCCATGAAGTCCATCCCTACTAACCCTATTCTATCTGTGTGCTGTGTTTCTTCGTTAAGTCAATTTTAAAAAACTCCATATGAAAAAGGTGGTGTGCTTTGGAAGGTCGAAGGAAGAGAGGACGGAGTGGGGTCAGATCTGAAATGGACCAAAGGGGGGCAGAATATTCATGCAAGTGGGCCTATCAATCAGGCTCAATGGGCTGGGACTTTCGGCACGGTGGATCAACAAGGTGGGGGCTCCTGGACATCCCTTCTTTCTTTCATTTTCCTTGTTGGGAGTTGTGCCTCGTCCAGCATCTCTTTGCTCTGTGGCTGCGCCTTAGTCGATGTCAAAGGTGTTCCACGATCTGCAGCCAGGCTGTGCGACACGTCCGGTCCCTCTCCTCCAACGACTGCATGATGTCTTCAAATAAGTAAAAACAATTTTTTGAGAACTGCCAGGGAAGATGTTTACACAAGTCAATTTCTCTCCCAACCCCAAGTAACTGGGGAAACGCTTATCGGTTGCTCAAAATGACGATAGGGTGGATACTTTTTAATCCTTACATCGGGGTATGCTATTAACTCATAAATCATTGCATCATTGCTCTGGTGCAGGTTTGCAAGCATTTCTATGAATTTCCATCATAATATTTTATTTTTTTGGGTGTTTATTCCTGTTACATTTTGCGGTTGTGGCAAGAAATCTGATATCTATCAATTACATGGTTTATCAAATTCAAACCGGCTCCTCCGGCAGAGACTCGTCTTTCTAAAACAAATCCTGTTGAGCTATATTTTTCTTCAGGGTCTGCTAACTACGAAAAGTGTGAAGTGCTACTATCATGGGCTTATAGGTACTCTTCCTAGAAAGGACACAGGCTAAGCATTGTTCCATCCTGTCAATGTTTCCTACTTTTTAGCTAAACATTTTGGTTGCAGTATTCTTTCAGCAGGGTTTACTACAACATTCCTTTTACTTTGGTTCAAATCAATTTTTATTAACATTATTTTAATTTCTGCATCAACTTTTACAATCTTGTTACTTCATTAGTTATCAAGGGACTGGCCATATCCATACAACTTATATCTAGGGTGACCGGTATTTAAAAGTAAAAACTCGGGACATTTCACAAAATTTGGAGAAGGACTACAATCTTACTTCAGGCTACGAGTGCGTTTCTTAGCTGACAGCTGCAAAACGGTCAGTAAGAACTTCCATAAATTGTGAATTTTTAAACCTGGTGGCTTGCTTGCCAATGAAATCTTTTCTGGAAACAACGGCTAACTTCTATCAGTTTTAGACAATTTATCGATTTGAAAACCTGGTCATGAGCTACATTTCTTAAAATTTTCTGGGACAGCTGGTACAAAACTCTGGCCATTCTGGAAAAACGGGGACGTTTCGGTAACTCTACTTTTGTGCAATGGGCGCGATAATATGAACAATGAAGGTTGTGCTACTAAGGCACTAAAACAAAAAGCCAAGGACATATAGCTCCCTTTTAAGGGCTGGATTACGGGACATCAGTCATCTTACCAGTCCTTTCCTTCTCAGCCAATTAAGTTCCATCAGTTTACAGAAAGGAGAGTTAGTAATATGGCAAAGTATGATATTTTGTTTCTGTCAATTTATTCAAACACTGTCGTGTTTAAAGCCAATTAGACGTGTACCGGTGAGGTACAGCGTCGTAATTTATTCAAAAGTGAGCTCTCAGAGGGAGAGAGGGTCGTGCACAATAAATAGGCTATTCAGTACACCTACAACATAAAGAGAGAGAGAGAGAGAGAGAGAGAGAGAGAACGTATACAATAGTAGGTAATTCAGTGCACACACAACATAGAACAGTACGGGTCGGTTTTACATATAAAACACACAAGCTGAGGAAAAACATAAATTCATAGTTTACGTACACACAAATATTAAATAGGGCGCGACAGTACATACATCAAGTACAAAAACCGAAGACAAAACACAGAGTTATTTTGGACAAAAATACTTTTTCATGCATGTTGCGCATTCTCAGTTCTCTACTTAATTCATTCGGTGGTCAGGCTCTTTACTTTCCTTCCTTCCTAATAGTTGACAATTTTAGCTGGTGGCCTAATTTGAAAATACTTACTCCCTTTTAATTGGTTGGACACTAGTCCAGTCGTACTTATACTCACGGTGGAGTCCCCCAACATCTAGCAATGATGATCCAAGCTGAGGTAAAGGAGGGATGTTAGTCGGACGTGTGACGTCACAATTCTTATTTTTCTACGTGGATGGATGAAGAAGGGGTAAATCGAAAACATGACAATATCTCTAACTTCTGGGTGGAGGAGGATTTGGATGAGCCCCAACCCTGTGTACTCTACATTTCTCTATTTGATCAGCACATAAATCAACTCACAGGTGCGCATTACTTTGGTCGCACACTTGGGATATCGGTTGGAGTCGGGCTCGTCGGGTTGCAATAATCCTTCAAGCTCCTGATGTAGGTTACCCTCCCAATCACTAGCTTCAGAGAGAGACTCGCTTCTAAGTAAGGAATGTACTATACTTCTATTCGTCTTTCGCATGTAGGTACCATGTTCGGGCCTATTTTTCTCATCCTATTAACCGTTCGATCGACACTTCAGCCATACAAAAAGCATTCTCTTATCGACCCAGGCGTACACCACACATACGCATTCATACCATACAAATCAGCACACAGACGCATTCATACCATACAATTTTTCATGCTCCCAGAGATAGTCTCTGCGTACAACGTACCATCTCACAGTAATAGCCTATTTTTCGAGTGGAACATGGTGCGTTTAGGCCTTATTTATTTTATTTATTTATTTATTTCGATTTGTATAGCGCTATATAACCCAGGGGTCTCTATATAGCGCTATATAACCCAGGCCTTCTCCATTCTACAGCGGAAACTTCGATGTAACCTAAAGAAAAAGAGAAGAGGGGGAGGGGGCAGCATTGAACGCACGCAAGCGTGCATTATAACGAGAATATTTTTACTTATCTCTTGAGATGCAGTCCTTGGCATCTCGGCATAGAAGCCCAGAGGAACTGTTAGTGCGGCTGGGATAACGAATGATAGGATGCTCACTACATAGATTGTCCGAGTGCGGTATAACAGACCATTATAATGTGAGGGGGGGTGATGGATCCATGTATTCATTTGAATAAAAATGATCTACAGCGGCCTGGGGCCGTTCCTATTCGTAGATCAGGGAAACTATAGGGGGTAGCGAGTTTCGCTGGGTGCATTCGTGCTTTTAATGGTATGTATTTTTGCTACACGGTAAGACCACTCACAGACTTGTCTGATGTCTGCATGGAGATCAGTTTTTCGGGTGGGTGGAGGACACGGCGCAGTTCTAGCGCGGTAGCACAGTTGTGCCAGAAAATCACAGATTCGTATTTGTCAAGGCTGGCAGACCTATTCATGGGGTCCATAAACACGGACTAGGCCATGCCCGAAATGTTTGTGCAAGTAATACCAATCTATAACACACAAAAGAAACTGTGCCTTTCTAAAAACCGGTGATATGCATTTGTGCACGACTGCTAAAATACAGTGCCTAGAAATGTTATCAAATATAATCTAAACAGATGACTGTTACGTTAGGAGGTTATGAGAGGTTTAAAATAAAGCAGGACTACCTAAAAATGTTCATTCTAATCATATGACTTGTGCAAGGACATCAACCGCTACCATTTCTTGCTATGTTTTACAAGCCCTGGTTTTGGCCATGCAGGCAGATATGTTTTAGGGAGGATTTTCTCTCCTTTTTACTTAATACGTGTATAACTTACTCCTGCCTAATGTTAGACTGGATGGTGTTCCTTTGGTGAAGCTTAGAGTCATTTGAAAAACTCCTCTGAAAACAAGTGGTGTGAAAAACAAAGATTATGAGGTTTTCGACTCCAAGGACCAGAATGCACTTGGGGTTCATAGCTAACAATATTTCGTGCTAAGGTACTTCTTTGGGAAGTTTACAACTGTAATGAAACTAAAAATTCCCAGTTTGAAAAAGGCACGCTTTTTGCTCCTCCTAGGGAGCTGCTAAGTAAAAGTGTTAGGGTTTGTGCATAGCAAAGAGCATGTCCCCACTCATTGCACTAGTGGTCCCTGTAATAGCTCTCTTTAAACATACTACTGAAAGCTTTTCTTGTTAGCTCAGCCCCTCCCTAAGACTTCTGTGTATGTTGCTCAATGTATTCACAAGTTTGGACATTGCTGTCTTGTTTGCACATTGGACCTTGCTTTTACCAAGGCTTATTTGGAAAACATTGGACCTTGCTTTTACCAAGGCTTATTTAGAACACTCCTCCCTAGGCCATGTGTTACTTCAACTCATTAGCATAATAACTGAAGCTCTGCACACCTGCTTGTGAGAACCACACCCAGTTCTTCGAACCACACCCAGCCCTGTCTATAAAAGGCAGCCCCTGAGCCTCACCCAGTGCTTTTGCTCATCTACCTCCCACTTACCTGAGAACAGATCCTTCGGCGCTGGCACTCCTGCTCTCTCCAGACCTTCATTGACTTCAACCGGCGCGGCTTCTGGCTCTTCCTTCTTCTGGTTTCCGGCTATTTCTTGCCTCAGCCCCTCTTCTGTCCACTGCAATCGACCTGCAAAAGAGAAAGAGGTCAAGGTTAGACTGATCAGTATCCCTTTTCAGCAACAAGTAAGTGCAAAACCTTTTATTACCTCAAAGAACTGTATCTGCGATTTCTGGGTTTTGTAAAATAAACATAGTTTTACATGGAACTTTTTTAAGAATCGAACAGAGGAAACCATTGACAGCAAGGCAAACAGTAAATCAAGGACTTGAACAAATTACCTGCTGCATTTTGATGTAAAAGTACAGTATTTGTTTTATAAAAAGTCTGGAAATGTGTGAAAAGTGAGTTTGCTATTAAGAATTTAGGCTTTAGTTATATCAAGGTGAATGTTAGACGTTGGTAATTCTGATAATATTCGTTTGATTTTACAGAAGTTTTACAGTAATAGAAAGAACATCCCGGAACAGTAACACATTCCAATCCTGGAAGCTTGAGACCAGGATCCAAGAGGTACTTTTAGAAGAGAATCTCTAATAAGATTAAGGTTTAGTCAGGAACACATTTAGGGATAGGTTGCACTTATCTGTTCTTTGTTTATGTTTCATTAGGCACCAGTTTCTACAGAAGTCAGAGAGGGCCGCAGATTTTAGTAACTCTTCTACAGTGGAAATGCAAGAACGGTGTTGTCTCTCTTTTTTTATTTTATCCACTTCCCCCCTTCCCTTGAGCTTCTGGTTCTTAGTGCACTGTTTTAAAACTAGTGTGCTGGAACAAGCAGTTTCAGGGTGGGGTCGGACTGTCTTCCACCTCCATCAGAACTGAACAGAAACTCAGGTGAGCTGGGCTTTGACAGAAGCACAAGACTTTAAAATATTCAGTTCTGTTGGACGATGAATGCCGGGGAAGAAACAGAGGGCATTGAAGCCACGGATATGGCGCAGGCCCTAAACGAGGACTTGGCCCATAATGAATCAGTGTCTGGCATCTTGCAACATATGCAAGAGGAAATAGAGAAATTAAAGTTGGAAAACACCTTTTTAAAACAGGATTTAAGCAGGTATAAACCTAGGGAATCTCAGTGGAACACAGCTTTTACGCCTTTGTTAAAAACCTCCTCAGAGACAGGGGCACGAGCAAAACACGCAACTCTACCCCCCCCCAATTGAGGTTACTGTTAATGTTCCTAATGCTGTGCCTTTAGCAGCACCTGAACGTTTTCATGGATATAGTAACACATTCCATGTTTTTATCAATCAATGTCAATTATGCTTTGTTTGTAAACCACAACAGTTCCCTACTGATGCTACAAAAGTGGCATTTGTCTTCTCCTATTTGGGCGGTACAGCAGCCAATTGGTCAGTTCCTTTCGTGGATAGAGATGATCCCATCCTCCATAATTTGAAACAATTTAAACGTACTATGACCAGCCTTTTTGCAAAACACACTTTTATGCAGGCATGCAATAATGAGCTTTTAAATCTTAAACAAGTAACAAGTATTTATTGACCTATCTCACCAGTTTTAATCGTTTACTCACCGAGACACATTGGCCAGAAGAAAATCATGTCTCCCTTTTTAATAAAGGTTTGAGAGACGAGTTAAAAGACGCGCTGGCTCATATCGTTGATTTGCCAGAAGACTATTCTGACTTTGTAGATTTAGTCGTGAAATTGGAACACAGACTAGGAGAAAAAAAGGGAGATAAATCCAAACTGGAATTGCGGTTAACTTTTAGTAGACATGAGAAGAAAGACACAGATAATCAACTCCCTGAACCTGAGCCTATGTAAATAGGGAAACTCAGAGGTCCACTCACGTCAGAGGAAAAAGAAAGAAGGAGAAAACTTCAATTATGTTTATATTGTGGCAAGGCAGGACATTTTGCCAGAGAATGTCCAGTAAAACCTAAAACTTCAAGAAAGAGTTCTGTTTCCTCTATCTCCTCAACTGAGTCGGGAAACGATTAAGCTTGACAAGGGGGGAGGTTACTTGTTCGAGAAAATATCTTAATCAAACCTCTTATTCTGCAGCCTTCATGGTACCGCACATACCTAGACATTTCATAATTTAGATCTTTTTAATTGTTACTACCCAAGTTAGACATTCTCTCCCTGTCCTACTGGACTCAGGAGCAACAGGACATTTTGTGGATAATAAGTTAGCTAACACATTAGGTCTTCCAATTTTCCTAAAGCCTTGTCCAGGAGCAGTATGTGCAGTGGATGGGTCAGAATTGGCCTCTGGAATAATCACAAAACAAACAAGTCCCCTTGTCATGGTCTGTCAAAACGGGCACACAGAGATGATTAGCTTTGATCTGATAGATACCCCTAATTTTGGCTTGATTCTCGGGGTACCCTGGTTAACAACTCATAACCAAAAAATTGATTGGGTGAACAGAACAGTTACTTTGGATTACTCATTCTGTAGAACCAATTGCTATCAAGAAGCAGGTACAGAACAGAGCTCAGTAATACACTGTGCTAGTGTTATACAAGACGAACCAAGTCTCCGTCCTGAATATTCTGACTTTAAAGACGTTTTTGATCCAGTGAAGGCAAGTGTGTTACCCCCACATCGGTCATATGACTGCCGTATAGATCTCATCCCAGGGGCCCCTTTACCTAATAACAGAGAATATGCTTTGACTGACAAAGAGACCAAATATTTAAGAACCTACCTAGACAACCTACTACTGTCTGGGTTCATCCGATATTCCACATCTCCGGTGTCATCTCCACTTTTCTTTATCCAGAAGTCGGATAAATCTCCGCGCGCTTGTATCTACTATAAAGGACTAAATAAGGCTACAATAAAAAATAAATATCCTCTTCCTCTAATACCTGTGTTGTTGGATCAATTAAGACATTCTACTGTATACACTAAACTAGATCTGCGAGGAGCTTACCACCTGGTCCGAATAAAAGAGGGGGATGAGTGGAAGACAGCATTCAAGACAAAGTTGGGTCTATTTGAGTACACAGTAATGCCCTTTTGGTTGTGTAATGCCCCTGCGGCCTTTCAATTCTTTATAAATGAGGTCCTACACAAATTCCTGGACGTTAGTGTCATAGTATACATAGGCGACATCCTCATTTACTCTAAGAACCCGGAAGAACATACCCAACATGTTCTTGCAGTATTATCAAAGTTAAAAGAAAATCATCTCTTTGCTCAATTGGAAAAATGTACTTTTAATGTCAGCAAAGTGGACTTTTTAGGATACTGCCTGTCACCTCAAAGAAAAATTATGGATGAAAAGAAAATGAGTGCAATTACTGATTGGCCACAACCATCATCTGTGAAGGATGTTCAGAAATTTCTGGGTTTCGCCAATTTTTATAGGAGGTTTATTTCTCATTTTGCAGACATTGCAACCCCAATAACCACCTTGTTGTGGAAAGGGCAACGATTTCTTTGGTCTGATGAGGCGGCTCACGCCTTTCAACTCCTGAAACAAAAGTTCACTTCAGCCCCAATTCTAAAACATCCTGATCCTGACTTGCCATTTTTTGTCGAAGCGGGTGCTTCACAAGTAGCTTTAGGAGGTGTTCTCTCTCAACGAGATGCAGTAGATGGCCAATTACATCATATAGCCTTCTATTCCAAAAAGTTATTACCAGCTGAACAAAATTACACTGTGGCTGAAAGAGAACTATTAGCTATCAAAGTAGCCTTTTCTGAATGGAGGCACCATTTAAAGGCAGCCAAGTACCCTGTTACCATCTTTTCTGACCATAAGAACCTACAGTTCTTTGGATCACTAAAAGCATTAACTCCACGTCAGATGCACTGGTTAAATTGTGTTAGTACATTTGACTTTGTTATAACCTATTGACCAGGTGCACAACACATTCAATCTGATGTGTTTTCTAGATACGGACATACCTCAGACATGAAACAAGGCAAAATAGGAGAACCCATTATTCCTCCTCAAAAACGTTTGGCACCAGTACAACAGAAGGATTTCATCACAGATCTATATAATGCACACATGCAAATGGCACCTCAAGATTGGTTAAAGGATTTCCATAACTCAATACAACGAGGTTTATTGTATCACGACAACATGCTGTTAGTGCCCAGCACAGAATTACAAACACAGGTGATAATTTGGCATCACGCCTCACCGTTGGCAGGTCATCCTGGCTGGGTAAAAACCCTGGAATATGTGCGAAAACACTTTTGGTGGGACAATATGAGCAAGGACATTAAGCAATTTGTCACTACCTGTCCAGTTTTTGCAAGACATAAATCTTCTCATAAGGCCCCTGACGGTTTGTTAATACCAATGCCTTCACCCAAACAACCTTGGCACACTGTGAGTATAGACTTTATCGTAGGTTTACCACCAGTAAAATCCTTCACAACAGTATTAGTGATAGTGGATTTTTTGTCTAAAATGGCACATTTTGTACCATTACGGAAATTGCCAACTGCAGCAGAATTTGCCGATATTTTTATAAGAGAAATTGTGCGTTTACATGGTTTGCCAAGTAAAGTGGTGTCAGACCGAGGTAGCCAGTTCAACTCTAGATTTTGGAAACAATTATGCAAAAACCTGAAAATAGATGTGGCATTATCCACTGCTTTCCATCCAGAAACAGATGGACAAACTGAACGACTGAACCAAACCTTACTTCAAACGCTACATTGTTTATTGGCTGAATATTCTAGTGAATGCTTGGAAGCTCTCCTGTAGCGGAGTTTGTTTATAATAATACTGAGCATGCAGCACTACTTTGATCACCATTCTATTTCATGCAGGGGTATTATCCAAGAGCAATACCCATTTTATTAGAAGATTCCCTGTTGCCTACAATAACAGATAGACTAACGAGATTAGGTGACATACAAGACAAGGCCAGGAAACATTTATTAAAGTACAATGAAAGCATGAAAGGACAAGCAGACAAACACAGATCTGAGGCCCCAATGTATAAAATCGGTGACAAAGTATGGCTCTCCACAAAGAACCTAAATATAGAGGGATCCCGAAAGCTGCAACCACGTTTCATTGGACCCTTTAGTATAACTGCCATAGTAAACCCGGTAACAGTAATATTGGACTTACCAAAAGAATACCCAGTACATGCTACATTCCATGTGTCCTTGCTTAAGCCGTACAACCCAAATACCCGCCCCGAACCACCACCTCCACCCATACCAATTAAGGGAAATCTAGAATATGAAGTGAAAAGCATAAAAGACGCAAAAAGAATTCATGGACGTCTGTTTTATTTAGTAGAATGGAAAGGATATGACGAAACTGAGAATTCATGGGAACCAGCGTCCTATGTACATGCCCCACGGTTGATTAGACAGTTTTAGCTAAAAAATCCAGAGAAACCCTGTCCAGTAGGAGGGCCTTTGAGAGGGGGCGACTGTTAGGGTTTGTGCACAGCAAAGAGCATGAACCCTCTCATTGCACTAGTGGTCTCTGTAATAGCTCTCTTTAAACATACTACTGAAAGCCTTTCTTGTTATCTCAGCCCCTCCCTAAGACTTCTGTGTATGTTGCTCAATGTATTCACAAGTTTGGACATTGCTGTTTTGTTGGCACATTGGACCTTGCTTTTACCAAGGCTTATTTAGAAAACATTGGACCTTGCTTTTACCAAGGCTTATTTAGAACACTCCTCCCTAGGCCATGTGTTACTTCAACTCATTAGCATAATAACTGAAGCTCTGCACACCTGCTTGTGAGAACCACACCCAGTTCTTCGAACCACACCCAGCTCTTCGAACCACACCCAGCCCTGTCTATAAAAGGCAGCCCCTGAGCCTCACCCAGTGCTTTTGCTCGTCTACCTCCCACTTACCTGAAAACAGATCTTTCAGCGCTGGCACTCCTGCTCTCTCCAGACCTTCATTGACATCAACAGGCGCGGATTCTGGCTCTTCCTTCTTCTGGTTTCCGGCTACTTCTTGCCTCAGCCCCTCTTCTGTCCACTGCAATCGACCTGCAAAAGAGAAAGAGGTCAAGGTTAGACTGATCAGTATCCCTTTTCAGCAACAAGTAAGTGCAAAACCTTTTATTACCTCAAAGAACTTTATCGGCGATTTCTGGATTCATGTAAAGACAATTTGGAACAAGATATCTCCCACAAACTTTGTGGTTCAAACCCTTTGTTACAAGAATACTTTGTGGAACTTTGTGAAATAAACATTGTTTTACATGGAACTTTTTTAAGAATCGAACAGAGGAAACAATTGACAGCAAGGCAAACAGTAAATCAAGGACTTGAACAAATTACCTGCTGCATTTTGATGTAAAAGTACAGTATTTGTTTTATAAAAAGTCTGGAAATGTGTAAAAAGTGAGTTTGCTATTAAGAATTTAGGCTTTAGTTATATTAAGGTGAATGTTAGACGTTGGTAATTCTGATAATGATATTCGTTTGATTTTACAGAAGTTTTACAGTAATAGAAAGCACATCCCAGAACAGTAACACATTCCAAACCTGGAAGCTTGAGACCAGGATCCAAGAGGTACTTTTAGAAGAGAATCTGTAATAAGATTAAGGTTTAGTCAGGAACACATTTAGGGATAGGTTGCACTTATCTGTTCTTTGTTTATGTTTCATTAGGCACAAGTTTCTACAGAAGTCAGAGAGGGCCGCAGATTTTAGCAGCTCTTCTACAGTGGAAACGCAAGAACGGTGTTGTCTCTCTTTTTTTATTTTATCTAACTTCCCCCCTTCCCTTGAGCTTCTGGTTCTTAGTGCACTGTTTTAAAACTAGTGTGCTGGAACAAGCAGTTTCAGGGTGGGGTCGGACTGTCTTCAACCTCCATCAGAACTGAACAGAAACTCAGGTGAGCTGGGCTTTGACAAAAAGAGGTTCGATCTACTGTCCTCTTTATTGCTGCATCCAAATATCACGATCTTTACAGATTGCTTACGTTGTAGGGGTGTAAAATACAACAGATCTTGACTATTCTTTCGACATTGTTTCTGCGTACTGCATATTTTTAACTTTTTATAATCGAGTTACTTCATTTTACTTGCTCTTTTAAATTTGAGTTCCTTCTTTGCGTATTTGTTCCTCAATGAGTCATACATTATGGGACAAATACCATACCTTTTTTTCAACAAACAATTCAAGCTAAAACAACCGTTTTTAATGACTTCAGAAAAGACAGGCATGATGGATAAAAATCTCAATCAAGGAGTCTGCATTACCTGTCCTTTACTATTTGCAAATAGTAACCATTATTCAAAACCTACCAATTTAAGCATCTTTTATGATGCTAGTTCCATATTTCTCATGAAGGGTTATTCCTAGCGTTTCTATTTTAGCGGGGTAAAAAGATCCCATTAGTGGCCTACTGATTTTACTCGATTTTTCCTAGTGAGTTTTATGCCATAGTTTGCTAAAAGCTACAGCGGCTAATCCGTATTTTACATATGTGTCCTTTTTATTAGGGGTGCCCCCCGGTGGAGCAGGATGATCTACCTCTAATAAACGGTGGGGGTTAAACCAATTACCAATCAGTGGGGAGAAGATAGGCATGACGTATAATCGGACAAGTGAAGTTCTCAAACAATTGTGGACAAAGGTCCGCACTACCTATCTTTCGCTTTCTGCAAAGAGAGAGAATGTTCCTATTCTTCGTTGTTTGCAAGCAGAGAATATCTCAAAAAGAACCAAATATCCTAAGCACCAAAGAACCAAAGAACCAAAGGACCAATTACCAATCAGTGGGGAGAAGATAGGCGTGACGTATAATTGGACAAGTGAAGATCTCAAAATATTGTGGACAAAGGTCCGCACTACCTATCCTTCACTGTTTGCAAAGAGGGAGAAAATATTTCTCTTTGTCGCTGTTTGCAAACAGAGAATATCTCAAATAGAACCAATATATTGAGTAGCGGACGAGGCTAAACGAACCAATCAATGAGTAATACTAGTATTTTCCGAACTAAACAATCAATCAATCAATCAAACAATTCAATAGTCATGTATCACGGCTTACCCGGACCACGTGGACAGTTCTTCGCCTTCCCCTTCCAGCGCCCCATCGTCCTCTTACTCCAATTTTACCGCAGCACTCCTGTGGGATCCCAGTCAGGACCACAGATCACTTGAGAGAGGTCCGTTCAGAATCGGTGAAGTTCATTCGATCGGCAGCCAGACGATGGTCCTCCCAAGGCCGGCATACTCCAATTGTTTTAGATGTTCACCCCATCTTTAGGACCGCTCTACCGGACCCATGTGTCGCAGATGGGCTCCATGTTGGGCGCCAATTGTAGAAAAGCAGATTTTCCCTAGATATCCTCAAGCACTGCTTGGCGTTAATCGCCTCTAATCCACTCGATTAATAATTAATAAAATAAAGAGGCAGGCACTGGAAGCTGAAAAGTAAAGAACAGATGTATTAACTCCAGAGGAGAGCACGCCGCTTCAGACACACAGAATGTCTTCAGGAGATGCTCTGACAATTTCTCTGCTGCCTGTCCTTTTATACGTATTACAGTGATTTTATTGGTGGTGAAACATCCTTGGAATTCCTGCCTTCACCCAGTTCCCACACAGACCCACCAGCTGCCGTTCCCCCTCCCAAATCTAACAGATGATTGTCATCTTGCTGCTGGACATTCCAATAGGACATAAAAGTGTGTGGGATCGGTCAGATCTAAAGGTTGTGCAAGTGAAAAGATCAAGCATTTCTGTTTGTGTGACAAGTCTTGGTGTGTGGGGGCAATAAAGTACATCCACAGGGCTTGGTTTACAGCCTGGGCCCGGATCAAGTTGACAGGTGCAGTTGGGGGTTATCAAAAGGCCCTGCTCATGTGTAGGGGATGAAAGGACAAGTATGTTTTAGGGTGGGAAGTGGCTCCAGGGCTTTGTCAGGCTGACAAGGTTTTACGATCTTAGTGCATTTGGTCATGCTGAATCAGGGCACCGGGGGAGGGTTGCAGGGTCAGGGTGAATCATACGTGCCTTGCAAAGCGCGAGATGGCCATGGCATCTAAAATGGATGCCGTTTACGTGTGGACAGTGGCTTCTTGTTAGGCAAGAAAGCGCCAGTGATGTTCATGCTTGTCGATTATTTTTCAACAAGACCGTGTCCTCTCCTGCGGCAGCTGGGCTTGTGGACGGCCATGCCCTGCACCAGGTTGGAATAGCGGGAATGAGACATGCAGGGGACTGTGCTCTGTGGAGTGGGGCAGACTGGCCCTGGACTTGATGCCCATCCTCATCTGTGTCTGGTTTTTCCACCTCCAGTGGTAGCAATGGTGGTACTGCGATGTGCAGTGGGCGTTTCACTGGGGTCACTGAGCTACCTTCCTCCTCCTTCACTTGCCCTGACACTTTCGCGCTATGGGATTCATCCTCCCCTCCTGCCATCAGTCCCTGTGTTCTTTGGGTGCTGTGGACTTAAATGCACACATTAATTTGGTGTCCTGCTTTGCATTTGTCATGCAATAAATTACACAGTTTGGAGTTACATGGGTCCGAACTGTCTGTATTTTGCCTTTCCAGATACACACATACTGATTGACCCTTGCTGGGTGTCACTGCTCCACTGTTTGGTGCATGTGACTACATCTCCCATAATGCATTGCTGTGTGTGCTTGTGTGAATGCACTGAACTTGCATTTCTGTGTGCCTGGTTCTCTCCTGGGTGTGTTGGTGAAGTAGGGAGGTATCATGGGTGTGATGGCATGCTTCTTACCTTGTCTGGGGTCTAGGGGGCCGGAGCTGTCAATGTCTGCCACGCCACTCACACTCTCCGGCAGCAGGGTAGCCTCGACCAATTCCTCCAGTGGCGTGGAATCAGTGGCAGTGGACGTCCCCCCACCGGTCTTCCTTGCCTCCTCCAGCCTTTTCCTTAGACCTCTGGTGCATATCGTACCAGCGTTTTTTCAGGTCTTCTACTCTGCGGTGCGTTACGCCTATGGAGTTGACCTTTTCCTGGATGTCAGCCCAGATTCTGCATTTGTGGGTCTTTGGCACATGCGGGGATTTTTTTTTTAGAAAGGAGATCATGGCTCACCACCATCTCATGGATGAGCACCTCCAGCTCCCTTTCAGAGAACTTCTGTTTTCTCTTCCTGCTTGTTTCTCCCTGCTGTTTATCCTGTGTGGCCATTTCTCCTCTCTCAGAAGCAGTGCACTGGTGCCTCAGCATCCTTCCAGCCTCTCAATCTGCTTCTGAAAGTCTGGTGCAGCATGGGTAGTCACACTTCCTGGTTGTGTTGTCATCAAGCTGAACCTGAATTTCCGATTAGTCGATTTGCGATTTCGCAATTAAGGAATCACAATTTTGGTGTTTGCATTAAATTCTGCAAATTTTTGGAAATCGCTAAATATTAGCAGACTTTTAATTACATTGGGTATTACGATTCTCAAAATGCGATTTGCAAAAAATCGCGTTTTGAGAATCGCAAAATCTGAGTTTTATACATATGGCCCTGTGTATTTTAACTGTTTCCATGCTGTTTGTTATTTCATTTTGAGCTTTCAGGCTGCTACAGAGTGCTATTCAAAGCAATTGTTCTGCCAATAAATAGTTTTTTGAAAAGCCCATATATAGTCGTTCTCCCACTGCCAGTGAATCACTGAAAACCCTTCTGCGTGTTAGGATCAATCCTAGCTCTATAAATATACAGTTCATTGTTCCCCATTTGATTGATTATGCCATCCCACAATTAATGTTTTTATGCCTATGTCTATCATGGATCCTCCTGCTTTCTGTAAATCTCTCAGTACTTTTTCACCAATTCACAGTAACCACTGAACACATCCTCACTATGTGCATAAAGTCATCTCTTTCCATGCGGAGCATAGAGCAGCTCGAGCCTGTTACCAGAAATGTTTTGCTAATGACCGTTGGTGTCAATATACTCTATGCAAGTGTTTTATATGCGTAAGTATGACTTGCTGGTTACTGGACACACCTGTGGAAACTCAGTATTCCTTTAAATACTGAGTCTATCTTTATGAGTCCGGCATCATTGTCCAATGGTATTTGATTCTTAATGTCTGTTTTGACCATTTTGATTTAATGACCTTGACAGGTTGTCATAGTCATTAATGTGGATGATTTCCTGGGTCACCTTGGGGACACTCAACGCGTGCGTCTAGTCCCCGTTCCCAGCCTGCCATGCAATAGGAAGTGTCCCTCAAGTATATCCCAATACACGTGTGCTTCATTCAGCAAATGTGCAGAGCGGATCTTCTCTAAATATGTCACGTTTGTGTTACACACCTGTTCTTATCCAACCCGCTGCCCTGGCATATGCTAGCAGTTATCTAAACTCTTCAATACCCCATCATGGCACCTCATCGCACCTGTTCCATAAACTGTATAGTTCGCAAACCTGACTGACAGTCCATCCCCACAGCTCTGTCAAGTGTTTCATTAGATAAGGTTCCTAGTCTTTGCTCGGACTTTGACAATCTCATATTGTGTAGGTCAGCACTGCTGCAACAGCCTTGCAATAGTCTCTTTTTTCTTTTGTCCACTTCTGTGACAAATGCTGTATCTGTCAAGCCAAGGAGTAACACGGGCCCCCATTCCTCTTTCTTGATATGGCACATACAGCGTGTTTAATCTAACTCTCTGTCTCTTACCTGACCAGGTTAGGGAGCAGATTTACTAGAAGTTCACGGAACACAACACAGCAAGGCAAGTTGCTGCGCGACCCCAGGAGTGAGCGAACAGCGCCATGCATGCAAAGATATGGCACCGTTCAGCTCTCTCCCAGCATCTCTGCAGCTTTGGCTGCATCGCGACAGTATGGGCAGCCTGGCACCACAATACTAGGGTGCCTGCATAACTGGCAGGATTGTTATGGACGGGAAGGGATACCTTACTGCACAAAATGAATCCTTAGAGACATATTCCTCGTTAGCTGCACCATTTAGTCAAAATGCCTTTGGTAAATCTGGGTTTGCGTCGAAATATGTGGATGGATACAGGGGAATATCAATGCTCCACCTTTTTAATGCCTACCCAATGCATTGTAACACAATAAAGTGCATGGCACTGCATTGCATTAATTTGTTTTTACTAAGCCACACAAAACCAGGCAAATTGGGCTTTGCGTGGATTAATAAACCTGGACATCTGTTTTGCATCGGGGATACGTCACTTTTTTGACACAGCCCTGGCAAAAAATCTTAGTCTTAGTAAATCTAGGTCTAGCTCTGTAAATATACTGTCCAATAACCTAAATATTTACCTGGGCAGCAATACAAGATTTCCTTCAAATGTGTGTAGGTATGATAGCACTTTAACCAAGGCTACTCTACCTCTCACTGAGAGTAACACTAACTTCCAAAATTCTGCCTAGTGTCAAATATTTATCAGTATCTTGTCTGCATTTTCTCGAATATACAGCGGAATGTCTTACGTCACTTTAATTCCCAAATATTTGAATACTTTAACTTCATTTTTTTACCCAGGTGTGGGTATTATGGGGCATATTTACAATTAAATGGTGCTGCACCACCATCAATTATGCTGCACTGAGCTACGTAATTTAAAAAACGTACGGATGCGCCATATTTACAAAAATACGGCGCACCACTGGGCTCTCCCCTCCACCAGCACACACGACATCAGCCATGCACCAAAGTAGACACCCTGGTGCCTGAATTGCAGGCATGATTGTGTTTGTGCAGGAAGGGATACCTTCCTGCAAATAAACAATCATTAATGGCATTTTGTTCCTTCTATGTGTGCTGCAGAATACATAGACAGAGCAAAAAGCAAGTAAAAATAATAGCATTCCTCTTTGTTGAGTCACTTTGGCACCTACACTGGAAATGCATTCGTTTTTGGCGCTGCCTCAAATTGACAAATTCTTGTATATACGGGGCAGTGTCAAAAAGCCATGAGTGTTGATTGTGAACAACCGCAGCAAAACTCATGACACACCCCTTTGATGCAGCGCACTGCGTGAAAGAGAGTCATATTTAAAATGCCACGTAAAGCCACACAAAGTGACTTTGCTTAGCCTTGTAAACATGGGCCAAGAGACAGGGACACTGAGGCGTCAAAAATAGTGATGCTCCAGTGGCGCTAGGGGATTGTATATATGCCCATTTCCCCAGGGAATACAACTTGGATGCATTCCCGGTTGTATGCGGTCTGAATGTCTTCTTGGATTCTTCCAGTAAGTGGACCACTTTTGATATTTATATCCCAGGGTCTTATTAAAATATGAATTGCTTCCCTGCGTATTGTGATATTACATATGTGGTGTCTTTTGTGATCCCCCAAATCAAAAGCTTTTACTTGCATCTTTGTGCCATATTTGCCTTTGCTCGTGCAACAAAACTGGGAAAAAGTGGCCATCCCTGCAGTGCGCCCGCTCCAAAGTCATTCCGTTTGATGTGAGTTTACTAATCTCACACGTACCTGTGGTTAATTGCAGGGCCAGACTGGGAACCAAAACCGGCCCTGGCAAAGTGCTCGGCCGCTCCCCTACCCCCCCCTCTGCAAAATCGGCCTTGTAACAAAATTGGCCCCCACCCGTGCGGCGCTCCCGGGGATTGCCCGATGCCCGCTATGGCCAGTCCGGGCCTGATCAATTGTATTAAAGGGTGATCCATTGTATAATGTGTGTGTGGGGGGGGGGTGTATTTTCCTAGTCCTGCAAAAGGAACTAACACCCTACCGTGCCAAATGCTTTCTCGAAATCTGATGTGTGAAATATAAAAGAAAATGACACCCACAGTCTTTAACATAGATAGGGGCATATTATCAAGGAACAGCGTTAAAATTATCGCCGCTTTAGCAGCAGGAAACTGCCGCTAAATCGGCGATAATGGGCTTGATAATATGCCATAGAGAATTCCAATGGAGGCCCATGTTAACACCAGAACATGGGCTTCTATTAGAATTCTCGTGGGCATATTATCAAGCCCTTTAACGCCGCTTTAGAGGCAGTTTTCTGCCGCTAAATCAGCGATAATTTTAACGCCGTTCCTTGATAATATGCCCCATAGTACATTTTAAGAGCCGTAACATATGTGCAGTGTAGTTCACAAAAGTGTTTACAGCTTGCAGACTGTGTCCCTTTAACTAGAAACTGAAGCTGTGTCTGTAGAGATAAAAAGGTCCTGTGATGGGCAGCTCACAGCATCTTTCCATTTTTACTGCAATCGATTGTGGGGGAAGAACTTACAGCTGTCCCTCAAGTTAGGAAAACAGCAATGGAAGAAATGCGTACGCTTTCTATTCACACTATTTAAGGTCATATTACTAAGAAACAAATCTCTTGTTAAAACACTGCGGGGCAAATTATCAAGAATGGCATTAAATTTATCGCCGGTTTAGCGGCAGAAAACTGCAGCTAAAGGGGCGATAATGGGCTTGATAATATGCCCTGGAGAATTCCAATAGAAGTCCAATGGAAGTCCATGTTCACACCAGAACATGGACTTCATTGGAATTCTCAAGGGCATATTATCAAGCCAGTTATCGCCGTCTTAGCAAGAGTTTTCTGCCGCTAAACCGGCGATAATTCTTAACGCCGTTCTTGATAACATGCCCCTACATTTTTTAGTGAACCGGGGGGCATATTATCAAGAAACGGCATTAAAATCATCGCCGCTTTAGCGGCAGGAAACTGCCACTAAAGCGGCGATAATGGGCTTGATAATATGCCCTTGTGAATTCCCATAGAAGCCCATTTTCCGGTGTGAACATGGGCTTCGATGGGAATTCTCAAGGGCATATTATCAAGCACATTATCGCCTCTTTAGCAGCAGTTTCCTGACGCTACAGCGGCGATAATTTTAACGCCTTTCTCGATAATATGCCCCCAGATGTGAGTCCCTTTATTACACACAAATAATAAAGCATATTGCTGTCCCTTGGTCTGAGTAGAAACATTACGTTAGAAAAGTGATGCTAGTGGGACCCATTTTAAAGAAAATATTCTTCCCTCTAGAAACTCCAAAATACACGCACCATTGCGGTCTGTTCTGTGCCAAAAACATGCTTTCGGCTCCAACAGCAGACTTTTCATCGAATCCCTCTTAACTCCATGATGATTAGAACGAAATATCTACAAGATGAAAAGGTATGCAGCTTACAATGGAAAAGGCACAAAATATAATCAATCAGTTCTCTACACAAACACCACTATTATCATTCAGCAAACGCCAGTACAGTAAAAAAAACAACCCAGGTAACTTTTCAAGGTCATCATTATCTGCAATAATAGGTCGTGCCTCTCTAGAGTGCTGTAACCTCAACTGCATTTGAATGTTTTCCAGCAAATCATGTCTAGTAGAATCTGGCAGGGTGATGTATTTACTCTGAAAACAATGCATTGAAAACCCTCGAATGAGGTCTGAAGGTCAGCCTGTAATTGGAAACGTTTGGATGCTGAATGTTGAACTCTGTATGGAAGCATTTGTGTGTCCTAATTCGCTATTAAACCGCGAACACACTCCAGCCTTCGTTATACACCATTTCCATAAAAAATAGCGAGGACATGCGTGAAGTCTGCATGGACTTTTAATAGGAACCCCAGGGTTGCAAGGTATTTGGAATGTACAAGAGCAAACTCACTTCTGATTTAAACTATCAAAAACATACATGCAAGGAAGTGGCTATTCATACATTGCCACTTAATCTGCCCTCCTCGTCTCCGTATGAACTAAATGCATGCATGAACGGTTTATCCTACTGACCGCACCCCTTCCTAAGCTACAACTTTTCTTCCCTTTCCATAAAATATGCCCATCCCCTACCTACAGAGGGAAAGCAATCCCTCATCTTCCCTATTCATGATCTTGCTAGACAGGGCAGCAGTCTCCAGACAATTACGTGTGAATCACCTGGAGAAGGGCTTTGGCTTCACCCATATGTAGGGAGCCAGGTGTGCATGTTTTGGTAAGCCAGATGTTTTTTGGGTCCACAATAAACATGCTTGCCCTCTGCAAAACTGTGATAATTTTGTTTATTTATCCAAATTCCTGAGCTTGAAATTTCTGGAGCACACACATGTCATAGTAATGCTATTAAGTATCTTAGATGATTAGATTAGATAAAGTGTCGGCCACAGTGTCCCAGGGAGCGAGCTTACCTGCTCGACGGACCGTCCCCCAGCTTGCCACTGAAGATCCAGGGACCTCGGAGACCTCGCGAGCCACACAGCACGGGGACCCAGTGCCTCCCCCATCACGCCAGCTGCCTGTTGTCTCCTCCCCCCGCTGCTGCCCTTCACCAGCGGGCCTGCAGCCGTGCAGGGGGAGTAGAGACTACAAGTCCCAGCAGCCTCCGCGACGCGAGCGGAAGTCGCGTAGAGGCTTGGTGCCCGGAGGCGCCGCTTAAGGGGCTGGTCTTCACCGCATCGCGGGACCGCGCGCGGGGCCGTGCCCGGGGCTAAGCCCGGGCAAAGGGCGGGCCCTCTGTGGCCCTCAGAGGCCGGAGGAGTCTGGGCTGGGCACCACCCCCTGGCAAATTTCGCAGCGACCATCACGGTAACAACGCTTCGTGATTAATTAATTGCTAATGGCTCCAACTGCATCTAAACCCACCACCAAGAACATGGTCAAAAAAACGCCTATTAACACACGTTCCGTTGCAAGGACCGCTGCCCAAACCAAGACACCATTACCAACGTTAACTGCAATTGACCGCATGCTTCAACAGACAATTGTAGTGGTAGCAAATGCCATTGAAAACACTGAGAGACGTTTGTCTCTACCACCTAGTGCCTGTCTAATTCACCGCACACCACAACCTGTTGATAGCACTGTATATAACATCAACATGACAGCATTATCCAACGATTCCATTCTTATGCAATCTTATACAGGTCTCCCTGGAACTGTGCCTCCACCCATAGTAGACCTTCCTACATCTCCCACACAACTCCAAGATAGGGACAGCCGTCTATCCCTAACTCCTAACTTACAGATTGATGTCCCACCACCTGAGGAATCGGGCCCCAGTACTGCGCCTAGCGCACCATTGATTACCTGCGATACTGCAGATACTATGCATACAATAGACCTAGTTAACAATAGCAGCGACAGTAGTATAATCAACCAGGGCACCGCCCATCGCAGAACCAGACGCACTCACACTAGGAAACCACAGGTTTTCTTAAGGGGATGTATGAAACCAAAGGGCAAAAGAAAGAAGACCATCTTACCAACACCCCCCATAGATCCATCTAATGGAATCGCACAATTGATGCCTAATACAGGACCGGTAGTTAATATGGAGTCAATACTGGTCCAAATCACGGATGCTATGAAGCACCTTATTGCTCCCCTAAATGATAAACTTGAGCAAATAGGTAAAAAGGTGGAAAACCTGGAAAAATTGGGCCTAGCCAAATTAGACATCCTTGAACACCTAGGCCCACAAACTACACAAACTACTCAACCCATCCCAAATGTATCTACCAGGAATAAGGCTAAAACAACTGCCCATACTGCACCTAAACCACAGGCTCCATCAGTGAGTAATACGAATCCACCAGCACCTAGCTGTAAAACCGTAACTTTACAAAGTAACATCCATAACGGCCCACCTCCTTCCACCTCTCACAGAGCAACCGGGGAGGTGCCCAAGGACTACACCCCAGCAAGCAGGAACCCACCGGCGCGTAGCTACTATAACAACATCATCCCCGCCGTGATCAATCTTCCACCAGAAAGTAGGCCTCTGGTAGCAATCCTTGCTAACGTACCAAAACTCAAACCCTCCCAATTTGAAAACAGTGAAACTCTTAAAAATAAAATTTTACACTGGCTGGTCCACAACTGCGGCTTCCCCTTAAGTGGTGCAGGGCAGATTATCTCAACTCAAAGGGTAGGGTGGGTGGGTCCAAGCAAAAAGGAAATAAACGGGGACTGCGTAATTATAAATTACAAAACCACCGAATGGGCGCGTGATTCCATCTTGAACGCACCCATCCCCTCTGACAATGAATACAACACAACCCTGTTCCCTTTAGATTATTTTTATAGAAACCTGGTGGGGTTTAAGACACCCGTGCAGAATTTCAAACATCCTAGAGCAACTAATACACCTTACCCATCTGCAAAGCAGGCACCTGTACAATTAGCCGGGCATCCTTCCCATCCTTTGTACCCCACGACCACTCATGTATTTAATAACCAGCATGTTCCTCAACCATCTATGGAATTGTACAGAATGCCTAACCCCAATTATCTTAATTACCACAACACAATCGGGCCTGGAAGTAACATCTTTGGACAATTCGCTGTTCCAACATCTAATAGATTCCAGATGTTCAACCCTCTTGATGAAAACGATTGACTGCCAGATACATTTACTGGAGAAAGTGAAATCCATATAAACACCTCTGCTCTAAGTCTAAATAATCCAACCACGAAAGCCGACCCCAACCGCACATGCCCGCCCAAAATCCCCCCTGCAAATGAACCCGCCATAGAGAACCCCACAATCAGCCCTAATGACATGGCAGCGATAGTTAACAGCACCTGTACTGTTGTAAACCATCTAGGCGATCAAATATCAACGACAGCCACAACAGAAATGATTCCATCCCATATATCCAGAGAAAGTTCACTGAGGGTTATTACATGGAATGTAGCGGGCCTAGCTTCCAAGGTAAACACACCCGTATGGGATGGCTTTCTTAAGCAAGGCTATGACATCATATGCCTTCAAGAAACGTGGGACAGAGCAGAAGTACATGTCGAGGGATATTCCTCCTTTAGCGTGCTGGCTGTGGCTTCGCAGGCTGGCCGCGCCAAGGGGGGGTTAGTGACCCTGCTATCTACAACATTGACTGAGTTTTGGGTCAGTAGCCATGTAGTCTTGGGAGATCATGCATCCGTTTTGCGCGTGACCCATAGTGGACCTAAAGATCTAATAATCGTGAACTTTTACAATAACATCGCCAGCCACAGCCAGGGGTTGTTCATCTCTGACATCGAGCAGGCTATCGACGCAACGTTATCAAGCTCCCATAAACCAGCGGTAATCTTGTGGGCCGGAGATTTTAACATCAAAACGTGCTCCTATGCACTTAAGGGGGCTTGTGGCCACAGGGAGGAATACTCTGGAAGGGAAACTACCAGCGTCTTCAACCACTTCCCACACAACATCCTAGGAAGTGCCCTGAATAACCTACTGGCCAAATATGATTTGGAACTTCTCGAATGCAATACGAATGCTAACAATGATAGATGCCCGACATTCCACGGAAGGAACAGCCATTCTTTTATAGATCACATTATCGTCTCCAGCTCTGCAACGTACAAAAATGTGTGGGTAATTGAACAAACGGTCAGTGACCACAACAGTGTATCTGTCGAATTACTGGGCTGGCCGTCAAAAATGAACTCTCACGGCCAACCTATCCAGGACATCTCCGTAGGAAGACCAAATGGGATGAGGGTAAAATGGACAAAAGTCGACCCTACCAAAATTGTCACCAACGTAATCATTAATTGCTACGGAGAAGTGGAGTACTGTTTATCCCCAACACCATGCCCAGAAATCTTGCTGTCTAAATTTCTAATCATCACACAAACTGTTGAGAAATCATTGACAAGTAAATCAAGGGAGCGAAGAAAAGTTAAGACAGCGTGGTTTGATGATAACTGTGCCCATTCACTAAAAAGGCTAAAAACCTCACTAGATACAAAACCGAGAGACCACTGCAAGATAAGGGAAGCCCGTCACAACTACAAAATCGCCCTGGCTACTCGGAAGAGAGAACTACAGGACGAGGCATGGGTTAAATTAGATCGGGCAGCGGAAACAAAAGATCATAAACTCTTCTGGGACACTGTAAACAGTCCGTTCTTAAAAAATGACAATATCCCCGAACTTACCTCGCATGTCAGCTGTCAAGATTGGATTATACACTTCACTGGGATTTTTAACTCTGATTGTTCAGATCCTAATGTTCTAACTGGAATGCCAATTAATTTTAAATGGGAGAAATTATTGTTTACAGTATCTTTAAATGAGGTGCAGGATGCTATAGAGAAAAGCAAGGGGGGGAAAGCCCCGGGCCCAGATGGGGTCCCTGTGGATTTTTTTAAATCGAAGATTGACCTTTGGGCGCCTATTTTTTAACACGTTATTTCAATGCTGCTATTGAGAACGAACTACCTACCTCATGGGGTCAATCCATTTTGGTGCCTCTTTTTAAAAAAGGCTCAAGGGCTGAAGCACGTAATTATCGCCCAATTTCTCTTTTGGACTCGTCATTAAAAATACTGAGTCGCGTGCTTCTGGGAAGATTAGAGTCCTGGGTTGAGGACAATAATGTCCTATCACCCATCCAGTACGGGTTTCGTAGGGGTATAGGAACCATGGAGCAGTGTGTGAACCTTGAGCTTATCATCGGCAAGTACACAAGAGCAAAGGAAGGGCATTTGTTCATGTGTTTTGCCGATCTAAGCTCGGCGTTCGACCTAGTGGAACACACACTGCTCTGGCCAACACTACTCGCTATGGGCGCACCCCCCGAAATCATTCACCTGCTGGCCAGAATGTACAGTAGCCTATCAAGCAAAGTTAGATTTGGACCAAATGGAGAGTGCACCCCCTTTTTTAAAATAGGTAGAGGGATTAGGCAAGGGTGCGTTCTCGCACCCTTGCTGTTCTCCCTTTTTATAAACCAGGTCGATCAGTTCCTACAAGAGTCCTATGCAGATGCCCCTATGATAAATGGCAAACAAATACCCGTCCTCTTATACGCGGACGACGCGGTCCTGATTTCCAGGACCGCGAATGGGCTCCAAAAGTTAATTGACAAATTTAATGTTTTTATTAAAGGCAGAATGCTCAAAATTAATAAGGGTAAGACTATGACTATGACCTGTGGGAAGAAATTAAAGAAAAGTAAGTCATTTTTCCTTGATGGGGATAAACTTGAGTCTGTGCAACATTTCTGTTACTTAGGCATTACATTCTCTGGGGACGGGAGATGGGCAAACGAGCAATCTTGCATAGGCATGAAGATGATTAGAAATACAAACTGTATCTTCAGATTCGCCTCCAAATTAGGGGGGCGCAGAATAAGGGAGATGATTTCCATTTATAACTCCAGGTGCATGTCCTCTGCCCTTTATGGAGCAGGGATTTGGGGATATAATTCCCAGATTGCCCTCTCCATTCAGC
The DNA here is from genome assembly GCF_964263255.1 of Lissotriton vulgaris. NCBI lineage: Eukaryota > Metazoa > Chordata > Amphibia > Caudata > Salamandridae > Lissotriton > Lissotriton vulgaris. The sequence goes on along the minus strand of NC_141691.1, from coordinate 1,507,666,193 downwards.
AGGAAGAAAATAGGTATCTTAAACGCCTATTATGTCTTCCTGCTTCAGCCTCCAACGAAATTACACATAGGGAGCTGGGCATACACCATGCCACAGACTTGGTTGCACTACGACCCCTCTCCCTTTGGCGTTCTATCTGGGCCAAAGATGAAACCAAGTTTACCCAGGAATTAATTTTAGACTGTATTAAACTGGACCAGCATTTAAAAATCCCCTGGCTAAAACACATTTTTCACTGGTATAATTCCCTTTTTGGCCAGGATATTTTTAAAGATACCCCAACAGAATTAGTTTTAACGAAGCGTGACCTTAAAACCACCTACATGGATCATGCTGAAGGGATTAGAATGAAGGGGTACGCCACACAAAGTACCTTCAAACTGTACCTGGAATACAATTTAAACACAGGATTCCCATCATACCTTACATTCGTTAGCATTAACTCCCATCGTTTCGTTTTGGCACGCCTGAGGCTGGGCATAGTCCACCATATGGTGGCCTTCCCTACTATAAAGAAGCCGGGGTCTTGCCCGTGCCCATGCGATGGGAAATCGAAACAGAGTATCTGCCACTTTTTACTATTTTGTAACTTTTATACTGGTTTTAGAAAATTTTATCTAAAACAATTATTTTTAGAATACAGTACGTATGATATAAGAGCTGCAATGCAACTATTGTTTGACCTGTCGTCCCCTAACATATGTTATCGTGTAGCCACTTATGTTCTTAAATGTATTAGGCACAGGAAATCAATTATCATATGATCTCCGTTGGAAAAGACACCTATGATCAATTGTGAGCTACGGTCAAACCTTATGCATTTCTCTTATACGTGACCTTTGGTTTTTATCATGATTTTAGACCCTGTATCGACTGCCCCTTCTGCTTGTACCCCTCTGGACTTATACCTTTTTAAATTTCTTGTATATATTTGTTGATAAATATGTAACAGATTTTTTATAGTCAATGCACTTTAGTTACTCTGGCATATTTTTGCACATATTTTTGCACATATTATTGCACTTTATGACCAGTTCAGGCCTTTATTTGATTGTATACAATTGCTGCTAAAATACGTGAGAGAAGTTGTAGACATTGCACTTTAGTTATCACTTGCATAATTTGTACACACTATTGCACTTTATGCTCAGTCTAAGCCTCCCCTTGACTGGTACTACCTCACTTAGCAAGTTTTTGCACTACACTTTTAAAAATTGCTGCTAAATATAATCGCACTTTAAGTCTGGAGAAGGTCTCTTGTTTAAGTACCACCTATTTGCATGTTGCATGTTGTACCAAACGTTAAAAATGGCTGCTATCTACAAGTGATTATCCCATGGTACATTGATGTGATATGTTTTGCATTAATTTGCTGATTGCTGCTAAATGCTATGCCCAATCCTTGCTTATTTTGCACACATTACTGCACTTTTCGCCCTGTATAGGTCTCTTATTTAGTATTATTCCTCCCGGCATGCCTTGTATAAAACGTGTAAACTGACGCTATATTTAGTGATTATTTTCTCTTTCAGATTTTATCTTGATTGCCTGCACTAATGCAATTGTTTTAGCAAGTTTCATCATTCTTTATAAAAGTGACTTCAATTGTATTTATGAAATGTTGCTATATGGTTGTATCTATACAAACCGAATAAAGCATTTTGAAACGAAACGATAAATGATCTTGTTTTTATATGACAACCACACAGATGGAGGAGGGAAGTCATTAACATAGATGAATTTTATGGCCTGGCTTGACATGGCATTCCTAAGCCTGATTTATTGTTTTTGACATTGCCAATTTTTGTCTTTATTTGCACAGCTAAGGGAGCAGGCTTATTTTATGGAGCTTGCACCTTGCACCAATGCTGCACATAGCATTATACAACAATGTGATGACAACCTCCAAATCTATTTTACGGTATCACACCCATCAAACATTACCTTGTTCAAAACATTCCTGGAAAATCACACAGAATGGATAAATGTTTTCTGTGGCAACTCAACCAAAGTAAAACTGTATTTGTGTCTCTGCACACTCAAACCATCCCCCTCCAATCCACCATTGGCTACAGAATTTCATTGCCCTAGGTGTCACCCCTACTTTAATGCCCACTGCAAAATTGCTCTACACCACATCGTATGACCCAAAAAAAAAAATCTGTCCATCCCATGTTATGCCATATCTGGATGGAGGAAATGCTATATCCACAGCGGATAACAACAATTTCTGTATTACTGCTGAGGCTCGTTTTGAAGTACAGATTACTGGGACTCTTGCATGAATGTTTGGTGTGATAGTGTTACAGTGTGAATGATAGTAAGAATGAAAGGGTTGGGCATGATAGCAGGTGATTCATCTTTGGTGATACCATTGTGTTTTTAACAAAAGCAAAGAAACCTATGTTTACAAATGGGTCACAATACATTGAAAGGACTTTGAAATGTGTTTGTAGACATTTTTCAATAATGAAATGGTTTTCGTTATAATTCTTATGGAGTAGCAGAACATCTTTTATAACCATATGTGAAAGAAGACCTAAAAAAATTGATTTCAAGACACTCTTTTTATATGTGAATATCCTATCATAAGTGGGTAAGTACCAACACCATGCATCAGCAAAATTGAAGCAATACAGGCCTGTGGGTGCTTATCATTATCTTGTGGTAGTTTTCCCCCTGCACCCAGACCTAGAATTATTTGTCTCAGAGGGTTATCTTCTTATATTTGTTGGTTCATAACTTCCCTTAGCCTTGTGAGCTAATTCTCCCTTGTTTCATTTGAAAACGTCCTCCCTGCTATTAAATTTAAGTGTTAATCCTCTATGTCTATTTTATACTTGATCTATGAACTTCTCTATCTCAATGAGGGGTATATTCACAAGAATGTGTGCAAAATATCACCAGAAAATGCTAACGCACCTTTACACATCGCAGCCAATCGCGTGACAATAACCCGGTGTTAACGTGGAATTCATAGCACCATGGTACCATGAGAAAGTTCTCCGAAAATGCTGCGATACAACCACCGCAATGGAGATAAAAACACAAACCCCAATGCAGAAAAAGACGAGGTGGGCCAAAGCTCGATGAGGAAATCAGCAATAATCTGCGCCAGGCCTGCAACACACACAAGGCAGGTGGTAAAAAATCAACATAAAAGTAGAAAAGAGACACAAACACAAACTGACCAACACCCAAGCACCATGGAGGCAGCCGGAGCAGGCACAGAGGACAAGCGCAACCCACAAGCACCCCGGACGACCAGCCCAGGACCTCAGGGACAGGGAAGGACAAGAAGAAGAGGAAGACAAATTTCAGTCCGTAGGAAAATAGGATCCTGTTCACAGAGGTGATAGAACACCATCAACAACTGTTCGTCACCTCCAACGTGTCACTCGGCATCAAAAATGGGATATGGGGGAACATTGTGGACAAGGTGAATGCTGTTGGGGTGCACAAGAGGTTTTTGGACGAGGCCAAGAGGCGATGGACTGACATTAAGCAGAAGACCAATGAGAAACTCGCAGCCAACCAGACGACAACAATGCAAACTGGAGGTGGAAGCCCAGCACCACAGCTGGAGCTGGATGACATGGAGGAGCTGGTGTCGACAATCATCAGTGTGGAGACAATGGAAGGAGTCGGGGGAACCAACACTGCAAGACAGGACACAACACAACCGCAACAGGATGAGTGACAACCAGGTACTTGGGGGATGGTTAGAGAGGCCCGCAATGGCACACATGCACAATCAAACAGAGTACAGTGCACACCCACAATGACTCTGGGCCATTACCCTGATCTACACACTGTCACAATGTACAATGCCATGCTGTCTGTATGTCGATATGTCCCATGCGGCCACATACATGTGGACACATTGTACCAGTGTAATAGTAGGTACAAAATATTTTCCCATTCTCTCTTCTTGTTTATAATAATCACATTTGTTCAGATGTTTGTAAACTGGAACCTCTGAAACCATCAAATCATAATTTGTGAAATAATACCCGTAATGACCTTTTTCCATAAAACATACTTAGAAGCAAACTACAACTAATACCACACATCAAGGGCAGGTGATGGTATCTAATGCCCTCTCAACCAAGGCAGGCAATTGCATGCACACATAACAATCTCTCACATCCATGGTATTCGCATACTCATACAGCAATCTTTCAATAAGCATTCAACGTATAATCACATTTAAACACATCTGCGTGCAATAAGCGACTAGTCTGCTCTATTAAAGCATTACCACCTCCTAATGTACCTTCTTTTGTGCTAGAAGTGGTAAGTGTGGCTGTCCCATGTGCTCCCACTCCCTTAACCTCAATTTCACGTGAGCTTTTAATGGACAAAATAAAGGCTACAGCTATTACTATGATTACTCCTACAATAAGTGTACCTATTATGCATTTGTGCCTACGGTTCGGATTTCCAGACTTCATTTTTATCCGATTCGGATTGTAGCTGTAAGAGGATTAATGCCAAGTTTCTTTCCCTGCCTCTCGCTATTGCACAAAAAAAGTTCATAGACAGTTTATTAAAATCGTGGAAAAAGTTATCAGTCTTTGGCACAATATTCATAAAACTTGTAAAACTTCACCAGCCCTCTTTCATCTTCTAAAGAAAGTCCCTATCTTTATTCTTCTTTGTCTCAGCCTGGGCTATCTTCTTTGAGTGAAGGATTTTTCATTTAGAATTAAAAATTCAATTTACATCCCTTATGAGATCAGAGCCAACTTCTTCAATGACACGCTGCAAAAGTTCAATTCGAAATGCTGCAATCTCCTGAGCTGATGGCTGATTCCCAAAGGTTGGAAACGTGAGATCTTCCAAAATCAAACTCCAGAAGCCACTCAGTCTTGGTGGATATGAAACAATCAATGTCAAGATTCCATTAGCTTCTACTCCAGGGACTATCAACCCAATCTCAATTATCAGTTATATACGTCTCAGGTCTCACTCTCCCTGGCATTTGTAGCAAGGGGATTCCACTCAAAGGAGGTGAATCTCTGGCACAGTACTCTTGCTCTCCTCGATCTCCTCAAGCTCCCCTGAGCTTGTTCTGACTTACTTTGATCGGATTCAGATGATTTATTTATGGGAGCAAACGCTCTCTCGTATGCAAGCCTCAGGTTTTGCCTTTTTTGAATCAACGGCCACGATTCTCTGGTGACCCAAGTTTACTTTTGCAGCACACTACTACCTTCCACACCATCCTCTCAGCTGAGTCCAACTCTATACCACTTGCAATGTTACCATCCCCCTTAGAGTCTTTACCTGAGCTTTGTGTAGCACGACCCCCCTCAGCACAACTTGGTGGTTATGCAGCCTCTTCAGAAACACCCACAGATAGGTGTACACTTCCAGTGGTCTGGCAACCACAGCTAGAGTCACTTCTCAGAGAGGAACTGTTTCTTCCAAGGGTCCTGAAACTCTGTGGCTGTGTGAGGCATGTATCCAGTTTTGCAACCTTCGACACTTCACAGCAGTGTTCATCCCCAAAATCACCTAGTATGGACCTCGCCAACGTGCATCGAGAGACAGTTCTTCCTTTCATATTTTCAGACCAGGACCTAATCTGCTGGGCCCAGGTCATCACAGTGGTCCTTCAAAGTCAGTGCGGTTGTAACTTTAACCTGAACGAACCACATCAGCCAATCCTTTGCAGTAGTCAAGAAACAAATCATCGGTGACGTTTATTAATGGTGTGGATGGCACTGCAGGTAAGTGCATCGCCCTCCCCATGAGGATTTCCCAAGGCAACACGTCAGGTCAGTTCAGGGATTTCGAGGAAAACAGTTTTGCTATTCTAATCTTTAAAGTCCCATTAATTTGTTCTACCATTCCTGACGCTTCTGGCATGAAGCTACAGTGCAGTCTCTGATCAGAGTTCAAGGCAGTGCACAACAGCTTCATGATCTTGCTGTGAAAGTGAGTTCCTCTATCCGATTCCAATGTAGTTGGAAACCCTAAACATGGTATAAGCTCCCTTAGCAATAACTTGGCTACTGAGAGGCTATCACACCATCTAATCAGAGAAGATTCCACCCACCGTGAAAAGATGCACACAAAAACAGATTGTATCTCAATCCATTACACCTAGGCATCTCAACAAAATCCATCTGTATTTGGTTGAAAGGACCTCCCGACCTTCCAATTTGACACAAAGCAACACATTTTCTTTCCAGCATTCATCTGTTGACACATGACACATTGATGGCACACTGCATCAGCATTCACACAGAATCTTGGGTTGAACCACGTTTGCCCAAACACTTGTATCATTGCTTCCCTCCCAATATGAATTGCTCCATGGATCTGTCTCACCATAGGACTCAGCAAACAATCTGGCATCACAACTCGACCATCAGTTGAAAACCAAATGCCATCTTCCCTCTTTTCACACTCTGCTCTGATCCTACCAGCATGTTCATGATTTGACACTTCTCCCTGCAGATGCCTGACCTCATCCTTGGTATCTGCAATGGCTAGAATCATGCTGTGATCAGTTCTCTCTGTGTTCTTGCCAGAATATTCCCCATTAAATGTACATGCATGAGTTTCTCAAAAGCAGTGACTTCATCCCAGTACAGATTTCCAACAGTCACAATGTCTTCCCTTTTCCCATGTGCAGCACACTTGAAGACAGCCACTTCCTTTGGTAATTGCAGGGCTTCGAGCAGCTGTCTCAAATACTCCCCGTTTCTGATGGGAGATTCTGATGACATTAAGAACCCCATCTGTGACCATAGCTGTCTGAAGTCATGAAATACATCAAGAACGTACTGGCTATCGGTATAGATGGTGACTCAGATCCGATCAGAAGCAAGACAAACATGGGTTAAGGCAATGATTTTGGCCACTTGTGTGGAGTATATCCCCTGTAAATTAGCAGCTTTCACTACTCAAAAAATGTTACAGACACCAAAAGCATCAACATTTGGCACAAGAACAAGGTAGCAGGTTTTAACTAGGGGTGGGCAAAAGTTTCGTAAGGGACTTACGTGGGGAGGCACTAATCTCCGTGCCTCAACGCATATTTCCGTTACGCGACGGCCACCCGCCCCGCCTCCCACCCGCAATATTAAATGACTTTAAGCCTAAAATAGGATTTAAATAAGAACTTACCTCATTGCGGGGTCATCTTCCTTGTCCAGCTAGCCGTCTTCTTGGAACTGCGCATGCTCGGAAGCCTGCGCATGCGCATATCAAGCCAACTTCTGTTCCGCCCCTGAGTGTGCAGAGATTTGCCTCGTTTCTCCGCCTTCATTGTGAAAGGTGGAAGGGGAAAATCTCCGCACATTCCGTGGGCGGAACGGAGATGTCCACCCACCCTAGTTTTAACACAGAACATTGCTTCAAAGTGACATTCTTGGCTGCCAGCAAAATCAGCTCATACCTTGTCAGCCTATTATTTGTCAAATGCTGTGATTTGGTTCTTGTCCTCCGAAGCTTAACTGAAGGTGGTACATGCACAGTAAGAGGATGACCATTACGATATTTTCACATCTTTTAATGCTGACACCTGTTGCAGCAATGGATCTGAGACATCCAGGCAATGCTGAAGCTACAGGATCTAATGTAGCTGAGAAGTAGGCCACTTGTCTGCGGACACCCCCATGTGTCTGGGTGAGTACAGATAGAGGAAAACTCTCCCTCTTGCAGCAGAATAGGGAAAATGCTTTATTGTAATCAGGCATTACCAGAGCTGGAGCACGACAAAGGCACTCTCTCATCTCTAAGAAGGCAACCAAGCATTCATTATCCCAAGGTACTGGATAACTCACATCTTTGTGTGTCAGCCTCTGTAGAGGCTTCGCCTGCAGGGACAAATTCGGGAGGCATTGCCGGCAGTAGCCATACATTCCCAAAAACATCCGGATTTCCTTTTGAATTGTAGGTGCATTTATTTTCATGATCACCTCAATGATGTCTGGTGGCACGTTTCTAGTGCCTTTTTCAATGAGATGACCCAAATTGAGCTTCTGTCAAGAGTACTGAAACTTATTCAGCGACACCTTGTGTCCGTTTTCAGCTAAATGGTTCAATAAGGCAATGATATTGTCTCTGCAAGCCTCTTCTGTCTCTGATGCAATAAGGAGATCATCTATGTACTGTAGTAGCACTGAATTCAGGGGCAACACCAAGCTCTCAAGGTTTTTTTTCAGAAATTGGTTGAAGATAGATGGATTGTCTGAATACCTTTGTGGGATATGACTCCATGTTAATACACAACACTCTAACTGGGAAGCAAATAGAAATTGGCTTCCCTCATGGAATGGGATGGAGAAAAATGCTTGGCACAGGACAATCACAGTAAACCAAACAGCTTTGCAAGGGATATGAAACAGGTTCACAGATGCATTCGATACCATGGGACGACATAGAATCACGATCACATGAACTTTCCAAAGTTCCTGAACTATGTGATATTTGCCCCTCAGCTTCAGTAATCCCATGATAAGTGAAGTGCATGGCCTTCCTATTATCTCCTTCAATATGGCCTTTGAAATACTGGAATTAATCACAGGTGTGATCCCTGGCAGAGTCTCCGGGGTCAGGTTCTATTGGTTGAAGATAGATGGATTGTCTGAATACCTTTGTGGGATATGACTCCATGTTAATACACAACACTCTAACTGGGAAGCAAATAGAAATTGGCTTCCCTCATGGAATGGGATGGAGAAAAATGCTTGGCACAGGACAATCACAGTAAACCAAACAGCTTCGCAAGGGATATGACACAGGTTCACAGATGCATTCGATACCATGGGACGACATAGAATCACGATCACATGAACTTTCCAAAGTTCCTGAACTATGTGATATTTGCCCCTCAGCTTCAGTAATCCCATGATAAGTGAAGTGCATGGCCTTCCTATTATCTCCTTCAATATGGCCTTCGAAATACTGGAATTAATCACAGGTGTGATCCCTGACAGAGTCTCCGGGGTCAGGTTCTATTGATTGAAGATAGATGGATTGTCTGAATACCTTTGTGGGATATGACTCCATGTTAATACACAACACTCTAACTGGGAAGCAAATAGAAATTGGCTTCCCTCATGGAATGGGATGGAGAAAAATGCTTGGCACAGGACAATCACAGTAAACCAAACAGCTTCGCAAGGGATCTGACAAAGGATCACAGATGCATTCGATACCATGGGACGACATAGAATCACGATCACATGAACTTTCCAAAGTTCCTGAACTATGTGATATTTGCCCCTCAGCTTCGGTAATCCCATGATAAGTGAAGTGCATGGCCTTCCTATTATCTCCTTCAATATGGCCTTCAAAATACTGGAATTAATCACAGGTGTGATCCCTGACACAGTCTCTGGGGTCAGGTTCTATTGGGGCATTATTGGAAAACTTGTGTGAGGACTGGCTCAACTCCTCGAATCAGCCCTCTCTCTTTCTCTGTGAAGTCCCACACCACAGGAGAGAGAGCGTCTCTTAAATTCAGTGGCTTGACATCCACTGTTAGTACAGGAAACATGACTATGCAATGGTTCTGATTTGCCAATTTAATTGCAATGTCATCAATATTGGTCTGCAGTTCAACTCCCTTTGGCGTACAATAGATGGTAAAGTTCAATTTACATGGGAGATCAGCTCTAACAAAACAGACTGAACTCGAATCACACACCAAAAATTGGTGCCATTCATGAAATGTTTCTATTTTCACCGGAATTTCTACTCTCAATAGGTTTGTCATTCTCTCATGGGAAACTCCTACAACTTGGATCAATTGTCCCGAGAGGGGTAGCTTTGGGACTACTGTGGATCTCACAGTTGAATGGGTAGAACCAATATCAATCACAAAGGTAACGGGTTGACTGTCGCCACACATGGTCTACTCTGGTCTACCTGAAAGACTGCTCCAAGGGTACAATCTCCCCCCACCCCAGGCCCCGCCATTGTCACAGGTCCTCATCGAATCAGTCCAATGCTTCCAAAAAGGGCATTTGATGATATGCTTGATTACTCTGCGGCACTGTCGGAGGTTGTGACACTTGACCTAACTGGATCTGACTTCACTCATTGTAGGATCTGCGCTGTGACAGTGTTTATCACATCCGGCATTAGCACTAACTCTTCCTCTTGCATTTAATATACTGGATTTAATCGACCCTTGCACTTCCAATGCCCAAATTTGTGACAAAAGTAGCAAGTGCTCATTTTCTTTAGCGTGGCAATGTCTATACATATTTTGGAGTCTATACGATCACCTCTCCCTTTTCCTTGTCTTGTGTTATTCGGAGCGATCTGAACCCATCGGTGGTTGTTTTCCTGATTCTTACATATTGTTCTCCCATTTGTCTGCACCTGATCTACTCTATGCACATCCCTCATTGGGCCCAGCATCAACTTCTCCTTAATTCTCCTGTGCTTGGAATTAACCTCAGCACTGCAATACCTGGCATACAATAGAATTTCATCCACTGACTTGTTTTGCCATCAGAATAAATGTTGGTGGATCATAACGCTAATTTCTGGTCCCAACCCCTTCACAAATTTGGAAACAAACTGTCCCATGTCTTTTGAATCCAGAATATCTAACCCACTGCATCGCTTAAAGGCTTGCAAAAGCTGTTAATAGTAAGCATGTACTGATTCTTTAGGTTCCTGTGTTGTTCGATCTATTTTTACACAATCAATATCCTGTGGGGCTATTTTGCACTGTAACCATGTGATCACCTGATCAAGCTTTATCATTGCCGAAGGAGGAGGACTGTGAGTTATGGGATCTCTGTCTGGTTCAGAAGAAGGCCAATCAATAGTAATCTTACAGACCATAAATAACTGGGAACCATATTGTCAAATAACATATTCAGATCAATCCACAACACCTTTGAGATCTTTACAAAGCCATTCACTTGCTTGTACCATTCAGCAGGCTTCTCCCTCAACTGAGGAAAATCATTTGTGAATTCAGCTAAATCACTCCTGCTCCAAGGAACCTGCACATACCCTCCGCTGGCACTTCTCGCAATGGGTGTGCCTCAATCCTTGCTATTGCCCCTCCTGGAGGCAGTGTTTCTCCTGTCACCTTCCTAATGCTCGTTTTCTTTGACCACCTTTCCTCGCACTTGTCAAGCATACTCCATGCTCATATCCCTATGATCAACTTTCGAATCTGCATTTTCAAGATTGTTACTCTTTTCTATTCAAGTTCCTGAGTCACTGTAGTTTAACCTATGAGTCCCCTGAAACATTTTTGTTTCAGACAGCTCTACATCATATTTTTGAGCAAAATCCGTTAATTTTTCATGTGCTAGCCTCGCCTTACCGGTGACATCCTTCGCCACAAACAATAGCTTGTCTTTCTCATAAGTTTCTATCCCATCCAAAGGCAATTCCTACTGATTATTTCATCCACCACAGCCTTCAAGCTCACTACATCCAACAATTTTTCTTCTACCACAGCCTTAATCGTGCCTTGACTCGGCATGCTATTCTGTCCTTCTCTATCACTATTCCAATTTCTTAGCCAATTCTCTGAATTTGTGGTCTGTAGGACATGGTTATTTTCAGAGGTTGCCTGACCTGCACTTGCTTCTGGTGTTTTTCCCATGGGTCGCGTAATTGGAGATTCCCCTATCCTCAAATCTGGATTTTAGTTTGCTAAGGACACAGATCACATGTTACTGGACCCAATGCATACTAGTGAAGGATCTGCAGTTGCCAGAAGAAGAGTACCAGATTCTACAGGCACCAGAGACGGGCCGTTTCCATTCATGGTCTCATTCCCTCCTGAGACGATTCTCCCCTCCAACCCTGCCTGTTACATACTAGAATTTCCACACTAAGCTTGGGACATGCACATAGACTACAGGGACACTGGTTACCAGTACTCTAAGGACTTCTGATGACCGTAAAGCAGCATTAACTCCACTCAAATCTGCACCGCCCAAAGGGGGCATTCCTGTTCCTTGTATTCCCATTGAAATCCTTCAACCTACCCCTGCACTAGGGTCTGTCCGTGATGTAACCACTAAGCGTGGGCAGAAAGATCCACTCTGCCCGCAGAGTGTGCGGAGTTGTGCCTACTCTGCGTTCCGCGGAGAATGCGGAGAAGGCACAACCCGGCACACTCTGTGGCAAAGCGGAGTGCCCAGCCCCTGCCTCTAACCCCTCCAGGAAAAATTACATTAAATATACTCTAAAGGTTAATCAACAATTACCCTAACTGTGGCATCCCCGGGCTGCCGTCCTCCTCTTCCTTGGTTTCACGAAGATCTGCACATGCGCGCACGCTCGTGCATACGCATTCTTTGCAAGAAATGCGCATGTGCGGGCGTGCGCGCATGCGACGATCATTGAGAAACTGAGGAAGAGGAGGACGGCAGCCCAGGGACGCTGCAGTTAAGGTAAGTGTTGATTTTTTTAACCTTTAAAGTATATTTATTGTAATTCTCCCTAGAGTGGTGGAGGAGGGCGGCAGAGCAGAGTTTCCACAGAGTTGGTCCTCAACTCCGTGGAACTTTGCGTATTGCCGCTCCGCCAGCTCGGCGCAGACTTAGTTACCACTCTTTCCATATTCCTCGCATTTGCCAGTTCTCGCCTTTCTTGCTTTGAATGTGGATTGTGAGGTGGGGACGCTCTGACAATAACCTGTCTAACAAACAGCCATCTGTATCACTCCCATCATTTCCATTTTCTCCTCCATTCTAATCTTGAGTATTTTCCTCTCTCAACAGCATTGGTTACAACCTATCTCCCTCAATTGTGTGTACTCTCCATGTCTTAAGCTGTGCATCCCATCGTGCATCCGGATATTCCTTTATTGTCTTTTATATCTTTGCATGAAATCTATCTCTGTTCTTTGCATGTGCTGCTCACATCCATGTATCTAACGCCTCAAACTTTGTTGCTCTGGGTTGAGGCCGTAGTGAAGACATCACTCCCCTCAACTAATGCAACACCTCCAATCTGAATGAGCCATAATGTGGAAATGCCAAATCCCCCTCTTTTTCAGTGATTTTGAAGCCAAACTATAGTATGGAGTCCTACATTTGTTGCCATATAGTGTGCTAGAGTATCCTCGGTGGTGATTCCTCACCCACTCGAGTAACGACTCCCTGATCTCCCCTAAACAGATCTCGTAACACCCTAAAACATTGCATGATTAGATCAAAATTTCCCCTCAGTAGACAGTTTTTCAATCGCAGCTTCCTGATGACTACCACCAATCCCAGAGCGGCGTTACAAAAATCGACCTATCGCAGTGCAGCAAACTCTGACATCACCTTTTTCTTCCTCTCAGTGGTTCACCCTCGCTTTCACAACATCTCAGTCCTCATTCACTCACACAATCACAACTCTGTAATTGTCCACCTTCTACAAGATCAATAGAATTCAATCACTCACGAACATTCACACACTGCAACCCTCGAACTGCGCTGGTCACCTGAATCAGTATAGTCAACCCCTATACACAAGGATTAACCACACGATTCCCACAAGTCCCATTCACACAAAGTTCCCTGACTTAGTTGGAACTGCTGATGATGTCTCACAACAACCCCTCAAATCTGTGGTCAGACAATCCCAATAACTGTGTGTCTTCTACACCATTTAATATATCCCAGGATCTTAGGCCACTTTGGGACCTCAAACTCAAATCTCAATCCTTGGACGACATCTGTCCGGAAACCACATACACTTGACTTTCACACAAACTCCACCAGACATCATACAATCATCACACTCCCTCAATCTAAGACAAAATGCATACCTATTGATACTCACTCCACCGTTTGCTGCTAGTCTCGCCACACCATCAAACTCCATTGATCTCCGCCAAAGTCTGTCGCTCTCTACTCTCGATAATTGGGCTCTATTTTTGGTCTCTAGGAGTCTAGGTCTTTTCTATATTTTCTGGATTCTACCCCCTCTTCACAAGATATCCATCCTACTCTGCTACCAACTGAAGGAGCCGGGTTCCATGTTCTAGATCTACTTTGGAACCTCAGGTCGATGGTACTTTCTATCTGCGTGAAAGCGTGAAGAGGAGAGAACTCATTAGCTGGCCAATAATTTCTATTCCAATTTACTATAACTCCTAAGAATCACAAACTTCCAATAAGGTTTGGTTAGTTTATTGCAAAGCCATAAAACTGGACATACAGACACCTTAATATGCGGGCATAGAAATACATTGAAACTAATTCAAAGTTAACTCTACAAATGAATGTAAGGTGGTGCAACATGCACAGGTTGATTAGTTCAAGAATTAAAATACAAAAGATGAATGAACAGACATCCTTGTTCCGCTTCATTGAAATTTAGTGAGCATAAAGCATTAATATGTCCCTACACTACCACTAGCGTGACGTCCCTACATAGCAATTCCCAAGGCAAGATCTGTTAAGGTGTCAGCGCGTGAAGTCTTCCTAATTAGTCCTTGCACATCAGTTGGGTCAACTAGCATAAAGCTCCAGAGCTCGTTCTAAGATGCTCTCTCCCTCAAGGCAAGGCAGAAGTCCCGAACACTTTTTCTAGTTAAGATACATCAATACCACATGTAGGATCCCAGGATGCTTTGCAGATCACGCATTCTAGTCACACCACCTCCTCATAGGTAACCTTCCAGAAGGCAGTGATGCCCCCAAGCTTTAGCGAGATGAGCTTGATTCCCAGGCAAGCTTTGATGAGAAAGTACAACAGTTCTCTATTTTCAGGCCTACAGAAATCAGACAACATAAGAGAATAGCACATAGGCCTCATGAAATTACATATAAATGAACACTTTTACTGAGCACTTTAAAATTTAACACATTACATAATCATACCAAATATGTAAATAATTATCAGCCGCATGTACGAATTCTACACATTAATGTCTTCAGCTAAACACATGCTTATTTCACGTCAGTCTGTGCAAGTTTACACGAAAATATCCCTAACACACCTCAATTCAGGTTATTACAGTTCATGTTCTAATGGTACATGTTAAAACAGCAAAGGAATGTATGCGGGTGCGGACTACTCATGATTATGATGCACCCCATACAAATGAAAAAGCAAAATTGTGCTACATCACCATGTTCCATTTTTGTTAGTCAGGACATTTGTACTTCAATGCCATAAGAAAATATGCCACGACTCAAACCATTTGACAATTGGTTTCCTGTCAATGGTTTACTTGCACCAGCACCGTCTAATGTACGTCCAATTGTATTTCATCTCTACCGTAGCATTAAAGATAGGGAGGATTATCATTTGAAAATCATTACAAGTACAGTCCACATGCACTAGCCTATGCCAAACTTCTAATCAATTTCCTTACATAGTGGGCAGCATGCAACCTGTTTCTGCCTTCTCTGGAGTTATCAGTAAGGTGTAGCTTAGTCCCAAGTTACAGAAAGCATGCCCTACACTCACTATAGCTCAACATCGCTGTCTGGCCTGGAAGTAACTCACAGACAACTTTATTGTGAATTGTGATGTGTTCGAAATTGGGTTTTCGGTTGACTGGGGTATGGGCCCTAGTCAAGCAGCAACCACAATCCTAACCAGGGTAAGAAGCAGGCAAACCCTAAATTAACCTGTGCTCGCCTTCTGGTCGTCTGGCACAGAGCATCAAGGCTTAAGTGGGGATATCTGGTCGTGCTCAGCTGAGACAAAGTCAAAGGTTCAGGCCAACCGTGATGCAGTGAGGGACAGAATACAGGGACCCAGTAAGGCCCACTAAACAAAAGTACCTTGATCCTGGCTGCGTCGACATCAAAGATGCATGTCACAGTGATGCGTTGCTGTTGATCCATGCAGTAGGGGTCATCTGCTGGTCCTGATATGAGCAGCAGCAATTATGCTGTGGCTCTGATCAGCGAAGAGCTGCGCTGTGGAGATTTGTTGGTCGTCATCGAGGATGACGTCGACAGTGATGTGGAGACCTTGTGAGTGGTGGTTCTGAAGGTGATTCATCAGGTCTAATCTATTCAGTAAAGGCGTTGTGCCTCTTCTGATCCCATAACAGGAGCAATCCATGCAGCAAGAGCAATGTGCTGGTTCCAATTAATGGAACAGGGCAATGTGCTGGTTTTAATCCATGAAATGGCAATGAAGTGACAGTTTGAGAGAGGATGCCTGTGTTTTGCTGAAACAAGCAACTTAGGCCTCAATTCCAAGGGTCTAGGACTGGGGTGGGATCACTTGGCAGGGCCGAGTAACATATGGCTCAGTCCAGGTGCCGAAGTAGGTAAGTTTAAGTCTTTTATATTCCTGAGACTTCAAATCAGGAAGCCAGCTAGCTAGCTCTTGGAGTCGTTCTGGGTTCAAGTGATGCAGGTTCAGTCCTTCTCACGCATGCTGGAGAACAGCAGTCAGAAGCAGCACAGTAAGGCAGGAGTCTAGCAAAGCAGTGTTCCAGCAGAGTGGAAGTCCTTCAGCAGCACAGTAGTACTTCACAGGTTCAGCAGTGGTACTGAAGTGGCGCTCTCCCATGTCTAGCATGTATAGGCAGTTGTGCCTTTGAAGTGGGGGAGAATTCACAGAGATGCCTTTGAAATACACAGAGGTCAACCCTTCCTGCCCAGCTCCAGACTCACTACTTAGGGGCGTGTGGACATGACACCACCTATTCAGGTTAAAGTGAAACTGGGTGCAGCTCCTCCCTCCATCCTGCCGGTATGGCTCATCAACTCACACATGAGCTCGCTTTGTGTGTGGATGCCTAGGGAAATATTTCAAAGCCCAGCTGTTACCTTCTCCTGACGTGTATCAGAGACAAGCAGCAGGCACCAAATGGCTAAAGTATAAAAAATGCAAACTGTAAAAAAGTGGCATTTTCAGAATTGCAATTCAAAATTCAACGTCACCACAAGTTGTGAATTTAAATTGTGTTTATCCAGCTACACCACCCTTGAAAATTCTATCTCTTCACAATTTAGAATTACACTTAAAAATGTAATGAGGTAATCCCAAATGTTGTCCTATGGGAGAGAAAGGCTTAGCGGTAGTAAAAGAGCAAGTTTGAGGGGTTTTCACTACAAGGACATATTGAAATATAAAGGTACATGCCCTGCCTTTTAAATAAATTGCACCTTGCCTTGTGGGTTATACAGGGTCTACTTTAGAGGTGACATGCATAAAAAGGGGAGGTTTGGGCCTGCCAAAAGGTTTATTTTGCCAGGTTCAAAAGCAAGTGTAAATGTAACACACAGGTTCTGCAATGGTAGACCTGAGACATGGTTACAGAGCTGCATAAGTGGGTGGCACAAGCAGTGCTGCTGGCCCACAAATAGCATTTAATTTAAAGGCCGTGGCACAGGTAGTGCACTTTAGTAGGAACTTATAACTAAATTAAATATGCTTATTGGGTACAAGCCAATTTTACCATGTTTAGAGGACAGAGTACTTGCATTTTAGCACTGGTTATCTGTTGAAAAGTACAGAAAGTTCTAAGGCCAGCAAAAATAAATTCAGCAAAATGTGGAGGCTGGAGGTATAATCTCTGTGACCCAGCAAAGAGGGCCATTTTCAATACGATGGAAATGCTTAAGTGTACAGTTTCAGTCCATAATGTTATTAATTTAATAGCTTCAGAGAAGTACCCCATTATGTCCAAGAATTGTCTGTGAAACTACAAACAAGTCATAAAGGAGATTAGGTTTCATGTGCTAATGGATGCAAACATAGGCATGAAGGAAAGCTATTTTCATGCATTAGTACATCAAATAATGCCCCTCCTTGAGGAACATAAAAGAGAGTGTGGCTTGACTGATGCACTTCTAAGTACGAACGTTGTTTTTGGTGATGACAATCATTATTGTATCTGTTAGTCCACCTTGCATATTTTCTGGAAGACAATGGTGTAGCCACCCTAATATGTATTAATGGTATGTGGTACTGATATGTACAAAGAGATGGCTTTACTTGATCAGCTCTTCTTCCATTTGAAGGTACTGTAAGGTCAGGCAGAAACATCTGCCTTGACACAGGATAGAGAAGCTCCTGGGGCTGCATGCTGGAGCATAAAATCTTAAATGAGACTGTATGATGCCTGAGAGAAACTACATTATTAGCAAATCACCTTTGTCAAATGTAATGTAGAAAAGAAAGATTCACAAAGTGCCCTGGTGGATTCCTGATGGGAATCTAGCTCTACATATACGGTACAAATAGTTGTTGGAACTTTTCCAACGGCTAAACTTGTCTGTAGCCAGGCGGGAAAGGGGAAAGTGCCATGTTTGAATCAAACCGATCCTACCACATAGAGCGTTATTTTGTGTGTGGCTTTGTTTGACTCTATCAACATCTACCCAAATTGAACAATATTTCCAGCAGTGCTATCCAACATCCCATCACTATCGATCAACAAACATCTCAGATGGTTGTCTGCATGGCAGGGCATTAACAGCTTGAGCTACTTACTGCATATATAGGTTTCTCGATAATTATACTGCCTCATTTTTTTTCTACCCTAGCCTTCTCCCTATTTTCCACCATTATGTCATGTTTGCTGTTGTTCCACATTGACCTACTTGTACCTTGATTTGTCTCCTTGAGCTGTGTTCCTCTGTCTTCTTCAAACTTATGTAAAGCGCTCTGATACCCACTTGGGTCATGTCCGCGCTATACAAAACTTATAATTAAATAAATACATAAATAAACAAAACCACATCACTAAGTCATTGCTTTGGTCCCTAACCAAAGAAAGGATGTCATGCATCAACGCAGCCCCTACCCTGTGGAAGATTTCCCACAAAACAAAACTGATATTTAAATGAATATAGCTCAACTTATAAATTGGATGCCCATTCTTCTGATACCACTGGGGACGTAGTCCGTCATGTGTTAGCTTTTTTTAATGTTTTTGCACTTAGGAAATTACCTATGCTTACCCATCACAGCGTGCACTGTGGTGCATGAGCCGCACTGACAGCTTAATTAATCTCTGCACGTGATATGTAAACAAAGCATCCCAGCAGGGTTGTCGGCCTAATTAGGATGGGAGTAAAATGTATCTATTTATTAAAATAATAATTGGCTATTTATTATTCAAGAATGTCTTCGGCAAGAGATGTTTTACAGCATTCATTCAAATACAAGTATTTGCTAGACTCAAAAGGAATCGTCAGTGAAGTGTGGCTTTGCCATCTATGCAAAGGAAGCAAAGTGTTTACATGCGGGCATACCCACTCCTCTTAGGGACACATTCTAAGAGACCCTGTGGGTCATAGTGTCCACCCCAATTCTGAATGTCGCTGGGTGTTGAAACACACCCACGACATACTGCTTCATGACTCTGCTATGGTAGAAAGTCAAATGACACCTTCATTTTCTTTCTTTTTTTTTTTTTTTTTTAAGTTCAAGAAATTTTATTGGAATAATTATAGACAAAATAAGCAAAATATATCTGCAAAACAAGTACATAATAATGAGCTTAAATACTTGAATGAAAAGAAAAAGGTGTATAGAATTCTAAAAGGAGGAAAGAGAAGAAAAAAAAGGAGAGAGAGAGAAACAAACAGAAAAAAGAAAAGAGAGAAGAAGAAAAAGAAAAAGGAAGAACATGAAAGAGAGAGAAAAAAAAAGATATATATTACATACTATAAGCATAACTAATAACTGTATCAAGGTGTACCTGAGAAGCTATGTAAAAATGTGAAACTCACAATATAAGAAAACCATTGTCTAAGTACAAAACACAAATGTACGATATGCATTATAGTATACAATGCGAAACATCAAGGTACCTTCATGGAGGCTTGGAAACTTCTTGTTGCAAAGGAGAAATCGGCAAGGAATGTCTGGCACTGTCATCAAACAAGGAGGTAACAGGTTCCCACAAAACTTTTCTTTTCGTCCCCAGGGACAATGGGTAAACATAAGTTGTGTCCAATCTATGATTATAACATACTGCATACCACCAGGCCTGGTAAGATATTTTGGTGAAGTCTTTCCAATTTTTGGTGATTTGCTGAAAAGCAACTGCTAACAGTGGGCCCGATTCACAGAATGAACTTAAGACTCAATCCTAAATTTACTACTATTTTTGTATTCACAGAATGCACTTACTACTTTTGGCATTCACAGAATGCAATTACTACTTTTGGCATTCACAGAATGAACTTACTACTTTTGGTATTCACAGAAGTTAGGATTTTGTCTTAAGTTTGTCTTAAGACAGACTTAAGACAGACTTAAGACAGACTTAAGACAGACTTAAGACAGACTTAAGACAGACTTAAGACAAACTTAAGACAGACTTAAGACAGACTTAAGACAAAATCCTAACTTCTGTGAATACCAAAAGTAGTAAGTTCATTCTGTGAATACCAAAAGTAGTAAGTGCATTCTGTGAATGCCAAAAGTAGTAAGTGCATTCTGTGAATACCAAAATAGTAGTAAGTTTAGGATTGAGTCTTAAGTTCATTCTGTGAATCGGGCCCAGTAAGTCTATAATTCTGGTACCCAGAGTGCACTGCTTCCAAATAGGAGAAACACTTCCCAGAAAGATGTGTGAGACAGAAAAGGGGTGTGTAGAGAAAAAAATTTTGTTAATCTGGGACCAAACTTGCCTCCAAAAGGTGTGCACTAGGGGGCAATCAAAAATCATGTGAAAAAGATCTGCACCGGACCTGGAGCATGACCAACAAGAGTCTGTGACGTCTGGAAATTGCTTGCTAAGAGTGAGTGGGGAGAATAATAGGCGATTATAAATAAAAAATAACGTCTGAGTCGCATTAGCAGCTCTGGAAGACTTACGTAATTTAAGCCAAATTTTATCCCAGAGAGCAATGGACCAAGATACTTGTAAGTCTGTTTCCCAATTCTCTTCTGTTTTCGTTTTAGACCGAGGTGCAGAGGGGGATAAAAGAGAAGAATACATTTTTGAAGCTTTGGCACGTTTGAGGAGTAAAGAATATAATGACGGCATGCTAGAGGGAATTGGGTAGACAGGAGAGGGAGAGGCAAGAAATGTAGTGCGAGCCTCTTGAAGAGCAGATATTAACAATGCAAATTTGGTACAGAAGGAAGAGGGAAAATGGAACAAGGAAGTAGCTGAAGAAAAGGAGAGAGGCCGACCTTGATGATAAAGTTGGTGAACCCATATGAGACCACAAGACCTTCCAATCCAATCCAATCCAAAAATTCTTTATTTCGGCCATATAGACCATAAAGGATGCAGTAGAAAATACAATACATACATTTAAAATACAATTTTCTTTAAAAATACATTATGTAGGAATCTCTTCTCATCCAGCGAGGAATAGGGAGTGGCATGACAGTACCATGGTTCAGAGGGCTATTTTCTTTCTGATTATCCATACTGCCATTAAGAATTTGGATATAGCGAACACAATGTGGCCCAAAGTGCTAGTTTTCATTACTCTGAATGCCTGTGTGTACTTCCTGAACCCCAGGTTTCTACAGAGCGGCGCTATCCAATGTTTCCTGGGTCTGTAATAGGCAGGGCATACAAACATGATGTGGAGGTCATCTTCCTCATGGATGTTACAACATGGACACATTTTGTCACCCCCCTTAGTCCATTTACAGGTAAAAGTTTTGGTAAGGAGTGTGCCTAGCCTCCATTGCACAAACAATTTCCTCGCCAGGATAGGAAAAATAAAATCCATAAAAGATTCAAATACATAAGAATTTTTGGATTCCAAGAATCGCGCGGTAAGGGTGCCGCTGTTTTGGGCATTCATCATGAGTGAAAGGCTCCTGTCCTTGTAAATTTGGGTCAAGGCTTTGCGTGAGATCCTTTGGCATCCTCGAGCAGGATCTTCCCATAGCTCCGACAAGTTCATAGTGAGCAGTTCGTTCTTTACAAAAGCAAGCCAGGGGATTTTACTATTACGGTTCAGGCTCATGACATGGATAAGGTCCTGCCTGTAGTGATGTAGTTCGTTTGTGGACCATAGCCTGTGCCAAAACTTCACTGGCTTTGACACAAGCTCCTCAGCAATAGGGGGAAGACCCATGTCTAATCTCAATGGCAGGAGTGGCGTGCCTTGCGGAAGACCTAGTAGGCGCCTTAAGAAGCTATTTTCCACTCTTGCCAAGTCTCTGCCTGCTTTATACCCCCATAGCTCACTGCCATACATGGCCGCTGCCTTAGCTTGAGTCCTGTATGTTTCAAGGGCCGGGCTTATGGGCTTAAAGGTGGAAGTATTTGCCACCTTCAGAATTGCACCCGACAGCTGGGACAGTTTAACCCTTGATCTAGCTATCTGGCGGTCCCATGATAGGTTTTCCTGAAGTGTTACCCCCAAATATATGAAGGTAGAGACCCTCTCGAGCCTAACCATACCCAGAGTGGGATTGGGTCTGGCTTTGTTAGGTGGATTAAAAATCATGAACTTGGTCTTCTCTGTGTTCACCTCCAACCCGTGCTGTCGACAGAAGAGACCAAATCCGTTCAGGATCCTCTGGATCCCCATGGGGGATTTGGAAAGCAGGAGGGTATCATCAGCAAACATGATTGCCGGAACCCTTCTGCCTGCCAAATTTGGGGCGTCATTGTCCTTAACGTTATCTAGGTGTGATATAACGTTATTAATGAAGAGACAGAACAGGGTCGGTACCAAGACACAGCCCTGCCTCACCCCTCGACGGACAGGGAACCTGGACGAAAGTTTGCCATCCCTCCCGCATAGTTATTCTCATGCAGCCTAGTTATAATACTAAGTAGCTGGGGGGGTACTCCTAACTTTTCCATGACCTCCCAGAGTTTCCTGCGCGGGACTAGGTCAAAGGCTGACCTCAGATCCACGAAGACCATGTACAGCCTTCCCCCCTCTAACCTCACCGTCTTCCAATAAAGGAGGACGAGGCGGAAAATCTGGTCCATGGTCGACGTGTTTTTTCTAAAGCCAGCCTGCAGGGGGCTCATGATATCATTGTCCTCCACCCAATCTAGCAGATGGTTTAAAATGTGGCGCGCAAAGAGCTTTTGGGGTACATCTATCAGGCTAATCGGCCTGTAATTGGCCGGGAGCAGAGGAGACCCTTTCTTGTATATCGGCACAATCTCTGCCCCCAGCCAAGAGCAGGGGACCGCCATGCCTTCTAAGGTGACGTTGAAAAGAATAAGGAGGTATGGACCCCAGATGTCAGGGTGATGCCTAAAGAGATCCCCCGGTAGCTTATCCAGCCCCGGCGCCTTTCCCAGCGCTAAGCGCTCCAATGCAGTCACCACCTCACCTAGGGAGAATTCCAGGGCCATATCCAAGGTCCCGGGGGGCTCAACCGCCACTCCAACGGGCCATAGAGTAGTATCTTGGTAGAGTGCCCCAAAATGGGCCTCCCAGACAGATGGGGCGATGTTAGGTTCAACTGCTGATTTGAGTTCCCCCGTCCCGTTATTTACCAGGGCCCAGAATTTCCTAGAGTCTTTAGCTTTTAGGGCTTCAGACAGGTCATGCCAGTGGTTCCAATCCCACTCTGCCCTTGCATTGGCCATTGCTACTTTGTACTCCCTCCTGAGGTTTCGAACCTTACCCTTATCAGAGCCCTCCTTGATGGTAGCAATTAGCTCGGATTTGATTTTCCTACAGGAGGAGGTGTACCAAGTGGGGGTACGAGTCTTTTTCCTTCGAGTTTGTACCACCGGATGGAAGACCTCTGCAAGGTCCCTCACTAATCCCTGATGAATGCTGGCTAATCTCTCGTTATAGTCAGGGGGTCTTGGTTCATTTATGAGAGCATCGACCTCCTTGAACCTGGGGAGTGCTAGGCCATATAACTTATTTATGGCATCTTCTGTGTTGAGCAACTTTCCCCATTTAACACGGCACCTGTTTGTGGAAAGAAGCATATCCCCCATGTCATTTCCACAGGTATTAATGGGCGACCCTGCTGGGGGAAGTGGATGCTGGATCTCCAATTGGAGAGCATTATGGTCGCTATCTGACCTTAATAACAGCCTTCCAAAAGATGGGCTTATTATTAATCAAGATAGAGCTATTCTGCCAGATGGGTTGGTCAAAAAAGGATGGGATGGGGAGACTGGGGAGAAGTTTAAATGTGTGGTTAACAATAGGAGTGGCTACATATTGAGGTTTGCGAGAAAACATAAGATACTCCTGAAAAAGGAAGGGAGAAATAAAGGATTGCTCTAGATCTAACCAGAGAGGAGAAGAAGCGTTAACATCCAAAAGCCATCTGGAAACTTGGTGAAGCAAGAAAGACTTATGATATAAAGAGAAGTTAGGAAAGTTCAACCCGCCCTCCGACTTGGGACGAGACAATTTGTTCAAGGACATGCGAGACTTTTTGTGCCCCCATAAAAAGGCCGAAAGGATAGAATTAATTTTCTTAAAGTATTTGGAAGGGATGGATAATGGGATATTGGAAACAGTGAAAAGGACGATAGGGGATAACATCATCTTAATCGTATCCAACCTCCCCCACCAAGATAAGTAAAGGGGGTGCCATTTAGAAGTGAGGGTGGTTAGCTTTTGAAGACAATCATCTAAACAGCGAATAACTGTACCTTTAAGAGATGTCGTAAAAGACACCTTCATTTTCTAAAGAACCAGCCATTGCAGCAGCAAACAAACAGCGCACAGGCCTCTATTAAAAATATCTTACCTTGATGCAGAGCAGTAAAACCCCTTCTGCTTCTCAATGTGGTCTTGTCATTGAAACTTTTTCGCCCTGATGTTAACTTTTTTCAGTTTAAAAGCTTTATTGAAAGAAATGGTATAAAACTACAATATTTTGTGTGAATATATTACTCAGGCAAATCTATAATGAACACTAGCACATGAACAATGGCATTTGCCAAGCAAAACAATAAAAAGTAATCAAAACAAGTTTTTGCACATTTGATACATTTTAATTAATTAATAAAAAATTATTCAATTATAAAAATTTGATACATTCATATACATGCATGATAAAATGTTTCAGCATTGTAACATATGTATAAGTTCAAATGTTTATCAAATACATATTACAATTCAGTTAAAAGATGGTTTCCTGTCTGCGCATTTCGACACAGGTGTGTCTTCCTCTGGACTGTAAGATCGTATTTCTGTAAAAACATATTGAAAATATTCACACATCTATGTATTACAGTGCAAAAAACCGTTTCTGATTCAAATTATATTATATATACAAGGCTAGTGTTTCTTGGTTCACAAATTTGATAATACCGCTACGTACTGATACATGAGTTTGTCAAAGAGAAAAAAGAAGAACATCATTTATACATATATACATATATCTATATACAAGTCCTCAGACACCTATATACATAATTACAACATATCACTGAACACTTAATGTTACTCACTATAGTTTTTTTGTCTTAATGCCCTCCTATTGAGGAGTATATTGCTTTTGAAACAATGCTTACCAAACAAAACAAAACTTATGATAAAGGGTGAAAAGAACCACATTAGTGGGAGAGACATACCATGTCGCTAGACATGGTATGTCTCACATTAACTGATTCATATGGGTTATTTTGAGTATTGCAAAAAACCACATCAGGTAGTTTGCAATAGGCTCGCCGTTTTATTTCAGTAACTGCTTACCTAGATGGGCTAGAAATGACAGCTAACGTCATGTATTGATGTATGGGGTCAGCAGATATATGTTACATGGACATAGTAATAGATAAACAATGTTACTGGTATTGCATGTCCATAGTTCCTTGGCTTGTATTTTAATTTGATTGAATATAAAGGTTTCACCTGAGATGATGCCATCACATGATTGGCATGAAACCACATCTAGAGGTTCCTTTGATCGCGTTGCCGCCTTCAAATGACGCTAATATCCGCGACGCCATGATCTATCCATTGAAACGTGACCGCTAAGCTACTGGTTTTTTTAAAATGTGGCAAGAAGGAGACACTATGTCCTAAAATTGCAGAGGTCATAAAAGTTGACTAACAGAGTGCAAGATTAAGACTCATTGAACATAACCTAATGCGTGCCAATTATCTCCTTTTATGCTTAGAATAAAATTTCCCAGTAAGGACGTTCTTTTCCATCAGCGCCTCTCAGAAAATATCTCTACAGATTCGTTTTCTTTACTTGGTAAGAAACTTTCTGCAAAAAAATAATCTGTGAAAAATGTTAGACCCGTATCAATCACTTAACAGAGGAATTTCTAACTGGCAACTTATGACGCACCGTGTCACTTTCCCCACCTAATTGGACTTATAACTATGTAAAATAAGCTCAACAATATATTGAGAAAATGTGCAATGGAAGAAAATAGTTGAAATTATGTTGACTGTGAGAATTTTTGAACCCTTTTGCACAGAGTTTAATATTCCTTATCCGTTTTCAGGAACTCTTATCTGCTGACCCCATACATCAATATATGACGTTAGCTGTCATTTCTAGCCCATCTAGGTAAGCAGTTACTGAAATAAAACGGCGAGCCTATTGCAAACTACCTGATGTGGTTTTTTGCAATACTCAAAATAACCCATATGAATCAGTTAATGTGAGACATACCATGTCTAGCGAAGGAACTTAATATTCTTTTCAAATATTTCTTATTTTTCCTGTCTCTCCCACTAATGTGGTTCTTTTCACCCTTTATCATAAGTTTTGTTTTGTTTGGTAAGCATTGTTTCAAAAGCAATATACTCCTCAATAGGAGGGCATTAAGACAAAAAAACTATAGTGAGTAACATTAAGTGTTCAGTGATATGTTGTAATTATGTATATAGGTGTCTGAGGACTTGTATATAGATATATGTATATATGTATAAATGATGTTCTTCTTTTTTCTCTTTGACAAACTCATGTATCAGTACGTAGCGGTATTATCAAATTTGTGAACCAAGAAACACTAGCCTTGTATATATAATATCATTTGAATCACAAACGGTTTTTTGCACTGTAATACATAGATTTGTAAATATTTTTAATATGTTTTTACAGAAATACGATGGTACAGTCCTGAGGAAGACACACCTGTGTCGAAACGCGTAGACAGGAAACCATCTTTTAACTGAATTGTAATATGTATTTGATAAACATTTGAACTTATACATATGTTACAATGCTGAAACATTTTATCATGCATGTATATGAATGTATCAAATTTTTATAATTGAATAATTTTTTATTAATTAATTAAAATGTATCAAATGTGCAAAAACTTGTTTTGATTACTTTTTATTGTTTTGCTTGGCAAATGCCATTGTTCATGTGCTAGTGTTCATTATAGATTTGCCTAAGTATTATATTCACACAAAATGTTTTGCCCTGACTCAGGAAATTAATCCATATCAGGTGGTCCTTGTTTGCTTCACAAAATAAAACTACAATATGACATCAACAAGGGAAATAAAATGCAGAGCAAAACACTACTGATCAAATCAACACCGACCAGCTCTTCACATCGCTTCACCAAAACCCCCCTGCCAATTCATCGGACCCTAACCAAGCAGCCACCAACCTCACACAGTGGATCACCCACAGCGCTGACGAACTAGCACCCTTGAAAAACCATCTATACAAGCAAGGTAGCAAAAAAGCCCCCTGGTTCAACGATGACCTTAAAAAATCCAAGAAGTTCTGTCGTACTCTCGAGAAAACCTGGAGAAAAAACCCACCCACTGACCACCTAGCCACCTTCAAGAACGCCACCCGCAAACACCATCAACTTCGACACAGTCTGTCATAGTACCCTCATTCAACGCCTCAGCAACGTCGGAATACAAGGAAAAGCATTGGACTGGATCATCTCATTCCTCACCGGAAGAACACAGAGAGTCCGCCTCCCCCCTTTCAAATCAGAGGCCACCGAAGTCATCTGTGGCGTACCACAAGGATCATCACTCAGTCCCACCCTCTTCAACGTATACATGAGTCCCCTCGCCTCCATCGCACGCCAACACAACCTCAACATCATCTCCTACGCAGACAACACCCAGCTGATCCTCTCCCTCACCAAAGACCCAAACACCGCCAAAACCAACTTACACGAAGGAATGAAAGAAGTAGCCGAGTGGATGAAGAACAGCTGTTTAAAACTAAACTCGGACAAAACAGAAGTCCTCATCCTAGGGCCATCCCCCTCTGCCTGGGAAGACTCATGGTGGCCTCCGGCCCTCGGAACCGCACCATGCACGTAACCTAGGCTTCATCCTGGACTCCTCCCTCTTGATGACCAGACAAGTCAACACCGTCTCATCATCTTGCTTCAACATCCTACGAATGGTCAAAAAAATCTTCCGTTGGATCCCCACCGAAACATGAAAGACGGTCACCCACGCACTGGTCACAAGCTGACTGGATTACGGAAACACCCTCTACGCCGGAACCACAGCCAAACTACAGAAAAAACTCCAACGCATCCAAAACGCCTCAGCCAGACTCATTTTGGACATCCCTCGGCAAGCTCACATTTCCGGCCACCTGAAAGACCTCCATTGGTTTCCTGTCAACAAGAGAATAACGTTCTGTCTCCTCACCCACGCACACAAAGCCCTCTACGACCTAGGACCCGAATGCCTCAACACGCGTCTATCCTTCTACACCCCCTCCCGACAACTACGATCGTCCAATCAAGCCCTCGCCGCAATTCCGCGCATCCACAGATCCACCATGGGGGGAAGATCCTTCTCCTACTTAGCGGCCAAAACCTGGAATTCTCTCCCCACCCACCTCCGCCTTACACAGAACCACCTCTCCTTCAGAAAGCAACTAAAAACTTGGATATTCGATAAGTAAAAACAGCTCCCTCCCCCAAGCGCCTTGAGACCCTCTGGGTGAGTAGTATGCTAAACAAATTTTGAACTTGAACTTGAACTTAGTACTAAGAAACAAAGCATTTTCTGGGGTTTTTTAAGGGAAAGGAATGGGGAGGTAAGGAGGGAAGAAAAACAATGATGTAACAGAATAATGCTTATACTAGATTATTGGCAAGTAAAAACTTTGCACCGTCAGTAAGAAAAAGCTACAAAATATCTGAAAAACATCATATTACAAATAGAACTGTAAAAGGTATCAAAAAAAACAAGGAGGGGAGAGTAAAGAGTCTTCAAGGAGGCTTAACATTTTCTGAGGAGAGAGAAGTGTATTTCTTTTGAGCTGAATGATCTAAGTATGTGGTAAGGGGCAACCAATAGAGTTCAACATTACGACGAGATTTACAGGAGGAGGCAAAGGCAATATCAAGTCTATGGAAATGACATAGGGAGTTCCACCAGCAGCGTATGGAAACCTGGGTGAGGGATTTCCAATTAGATGTAATGTGTTGAAATGCGAGACCAAGCATAAGGTCAAAAAGACCAAGTGAGTGAGAAGGAATAATTAAAGAATCTGAGAGACTCCCCATAAACACAAGAGTAATGGAATATGGAACAGAGAGTGCACAAATGCGAGAAATGTAAGTCCAGACCTGCTTCCAGAATACACCTACAGAAGGACAGAAAAAGAAGAGGTGAAGGAGATCAGCATCAGGTGTATCACATGTCCAACAATTAGAGTCAGAGGAGGAAGTAAAGCGGGAAAGAGAGAGAGGAGAAAGGTAAAGTCTATGATATAGGAAAATAAAGATTGAGTAAGGGAAGTCGAGCAAGAAATTTTCAGGATTTTGGACCATAGTTTATCCCAGAGAGTAACGGGCCATGAGCAGCCCAAATCTTTTTCCCAGGAGATCTCCAGTTTAGTTTTAGTACGTTCCGGGTTAGGCACAGAGAAGAATCGATAAATAAGAGAAGCTTTAGGGAGAATGGTAAGTAGCACAAGAAGAGGAGAAGGAGGGGGGGCGAAGTTAGAGAAGGAAGGGAATAATAATGATCGAGAATAAATTCCATGAGAATATTATATTTCTGTGAAAAAGAAAGAGGGCAATGAAATTGGGCTTGAAATTGGGGGAAGGAGCAAGGCAAAGTGCCACCGAAGAGCTAATTAACCCAAATGATGCCCTTTGACCTCCAAGAAGTCCAAGCAACAGGTCTGTTGTTCAACAAAAGGAGGAAATTATACCAAATGGGCGAGAGTAAGAAAGATTCACATGAAGAAGACAATGGGGCAAGCAAAGGTTTCAGGAGAGAAGAAGTGTACTTAAATAAAGGAAGAATGGTATAGGGGGATTTGGAAGTAAAACGAGAGACGTCCTGAAATGAAAAGGGCAACAATAAGGACTGTTCAATGGTAAGCCAGAGGGGGGAAAGAGGAGACTGCTCTGGTGAAAGCCATCTGGAAGCCTGACGCATGGAAAAGGATTTGTGGTATAGACGGAAATCTGGAAAGTTGACACCCCCATTGGATTTGACCTTACGGAGAGCTAACAAAGAAATCCTAGCTTTTTTGTGTTTTCAGAGAAATTTTGACAAAACCGAGTCAATACGATTGAAACAGAGAGCAGGAATATGCACAGGGAGCATGGAAAACAAATAAATAAGAACTGGAGCAATCATCATTTTAATAGAGTCAAGCCGACCCCATCAAGGGAGAAAGAGGGGATTCCAGGAGAAAAACAATTGTTCTATCCGGGACATGACAGCAGAAATATTTAATTTAATAGATGATGAAATAGAACGCCAAGAAATTTTATTTTGGTACTGTTCCAGGCAAAACCAGTAGAAGAGAAAAAGTGAAGAAGACAAAATTTAGTTAACGGGAGAATTTCTGTTTTATCAGAATTAATTTTATATCCCAAACAAGAGAAAACACTTCAAATTCAGCCAATAACAAAGGGATAGATGATACTGGGTCCGAAATAAGTAAAAGAATGTCATCAGCATATGCTGAGAACTTTAATTGATGATCCCCATATGGAAAATCAGAAATAGTAGTATTATTACGGTTGGAGGATAGAAAGGGTTCAAGAGCCAACACAAAAAGAAGAGGGGAGAGAGGACAACCTTGACGAACACCACGCTGAAGAGTAAAGGAAGAGGAGAGCTGACCATTAACAAGAACCAAAGCTTTGGGCATAGAATACAACAAGGATATGAAAGAGATAAATTTAGGGCCAAAACCATGCCATTTTAGGGAAGCAAATAAAAAAGACCAATCGACTGTATCAAAAGCCTTTTCAGCGTCTACAGAAATAGCTGCCAAAGGAATAGAGAAAGAAGAAGCTTTATTTAAGGCATTTAAAAAGAGTCTAGAGTTATCCGAGGTGAGACGACCCTTAACAAAACCGCATTGCTCCTTTTCAATGAGGTGAGGCATGAAAGGATCTAAACGTAAGGCGAGCAACTTGGCAAAGAGTTTATAATCAACGTTAACTAATGAAATTGGGCGGTAATTTTTACAAAACTTCTGGTCACGACCCTCCTTGGGAATAAGACAGATAGTAGCGTCTTGAAAAGAGCCCTTGGCCACACCAGAAGATCAAAATGATTGGAAGAGAGAAAGAAGTTTAGGTAATAAGAGATCAGAGAAATGTAAGTAGAACTCAACCGGAAAACCATCAGGACCCGGAGTTTTTACCCTTGGTAAGAGAGAACAGAGCAGAGGAAAGTTCGTGTAGAGATAGATCTACCTCGAGGTCCGGGAAATTAAGCTGAGGAGTAGAAGGTTTGGGTAAGTTGTCAAAGTAAGATTGAAGAGGGAGGATGTAGGCGGGGCCTCCGGAGTGTATAAAGTGTGATAAAATGATTGGAATTGGTCAAGGATATCCCTATCTGTTTGAAGGAGAGTGTTGGTAGGGGAATAGATGGATTCAATATAGGTACACTCTTTACGAGATTTAAGGTAGTTAGCCAAGAGTTTGCCAGATTTATTACGTCCGCCATAATACCGCGCACTACTATGAAAAACAGAAAAGAGGAAGCATTATCAGTAGTATGTTTATTGAATGCGATCTTGGCATGGAGAAGCTCAGGTGACGTGTTTAGTAGAGGAAGTGTAGAATTGATGTTCTAAATTTTTTATATGGGCTAAGGCAACTTTACGCTTCTGAGTAAATTGTTTCTTTTTCTTAGATACAAAGTCAATGATAAAGCCACGTGCCATAGCCTTAAAAGAGTCCGAAAGGATGTGAGGAAGGGTCTGAGGATTAGAGTTGAGCTGAAAAAATTCATTAGTAAAAGAGCGAAAAGAAGAAGAGAAGTTAGGATCAGCCAGAAGCCAACAGTTAAAACGCCAACAAGATGATTCAAGAGGAGGTGGAAGCAAGTCAAAGTCTGTGGGCTGATGATCATTCCGTAATTCCTCCGAACCAAACTGGCTTCACAAGTAACACCGGCACCTCGGTCAATCTTATGACCCTCTCTTGTCTGATCGATCAGGCAGAGGTAAGCACTTGCCCACTTTATATGGCATTTATTGACTATAAAGCTGCCTTCGACAAGGTTAATAGAGCTAAGCTCTGGCAGAAGCTGTACAGTTTAAACATCCCAAATGATCTTTTAAGAGCTATACAGCTTCTCCATCAGGACACATGGGTCGGGATAAAGATTGGGGACGGGTCCAGACTATCACGTCCAATTCCGACGACAAAAGGGCTCAAACAAGGATGTGTCCTTGCCCCCACACTTTTTAACTTGTTCCTATCCGACCTTCCAGAAGCCTTAAATAAGGTAAATTCTCATTCTCCCAAAGTAGCTGGTTTCTTGTTGTCAAATCTTTTATACGCTTTTGATGTTGTACTTCTTAGCAAAACAAAGATCGGCTTGCAAAGACTCATGGATGCCATCTCTAACTATTCAAATAAGAATGAGCTCCAGATAAACAGCAAGAAGACCAAAATTTTGGCGGTGCGTTCAGGAAAGGCCAAGAAGCTAGTTTGGGTCTTGAATCAAGAAAGGATTGCTGAATCCAAATGCCACAAGTACCTTGGAGTCTCTTTTAACAACAACGGTAGATACAAAACACATCTTGAAGAACAAAAAAATAAGGGTTCTGCGCCTGCTTTCGCAATCAGTTCTATACATAAGAAACTACAAGGCCCAACGTTCGCTCCAACAATCCAGGTAGCGCAAGCAAAAATTATTCCCACATTAACCTACGGAAGCGAGGTTCTAAAAGGCTTGGATAGCGGCCAACTGGACAAAATTATTACAAAAATTTATAGAATAGTGTTCAAGCTACCAAGTCAAACATCACTGGCCCAAATTAGGTTGGAACTGGGAATCTGCCACCAATCACTTGCCAGAGCCTTGAGTTTTCTAATGTGCTGTCATAAATTGAGGCCATCGAAGGAAGGCAGCCTAGCACAACATCTATGGTCTTGCCTTCAAATGAATCTATGGCGAGCAGGGCATGCATATTGGGAAAGAGGATTAAGAACACTAGGCCTGAAAGACCTTTGGGGCATGCAAGTAAGCCATAATGAATTTAAACGACTAGCGAAAATAAGCACAAAAAAGCTCTCTTCCGTGGAAGACAAGGCTCGGCTGGCAAAAAGAAGTCATGGATGGATGTCCTTGCAATCCTATGTCCAGTTGACCCCACAGGAGTACCTAACTCAACCATTCACTACTCGAACAAAATTAAGTTTCCTAAAGTTGAGAATGGGAGTAATCAACCTGTTGGTTCATTTGCCAAAATGGAAAAGAGCCCACGGACAGGAACAATGTAGACTCTGCGGGAATCAAAAAGAAGACATAGTACACATCCTTTGTCTTTGCCCAAACCTGCTGAACGAAAGGCGGTCCCTCCTGAGGAAACTCTGGAACACAAACATGATTAGATCGTGTAGAGCAGCAGTCTTGGCTTGCTTTGACCCTCGGAACACTAAATTAAACTGTGCCCTAGTAAGGTTTTTGGAACAAGCAGATAAAAAACTTGGTGAGGAGTCCCAAGTACGCGATTTCTCACCAGCACAATTACTAGCCTAGTTCCAACTGCCACCTTATTGTATAATGGACATGATCCTTAACTCTCCTTTTTATAAGTATGTTTTTTACACATTTTTATAATCTTCATAACGCATATGATCTTATACTTATTTTTATATGTATTCATTGATATATCGCTCTTAAAATTCTGTGACTTGCAAAGGTTTTTTTAATCATGCAATAAAGATTTCTGACATACTAGCAAGTCAAAGTCTGTGAGAATAGAAGCATGATCCAAAATACCAATAGGTTCAATAGAGGAAGACAATAAGTTTTGAGAGAGGGATTGGGAAAGAAAGATATAGTCTAAGCGAGAGAAAGAGGCATGAGGAGGAGAGAAAAAGGAAAAGTCTAAGGTGTCTGGATGAGTGAGTCTCCAAGAGTCAGAAAGATGTGTTTGTGAAATAGTATCCAGAAATTGTTTATGAGCTTATGAGGGACAAAACGGACAGAGGATTTACGATCCAAAAATGGGTCAACTATCTGATTACAATTGCCTCCCAAAAGAAAGAAATCATCTTTATGTTGGATACATTTGCTGGTAACTAATGGACAAAAGGAGGAATCAAGTTGAGTAGTGCCGTAAACATTAAACACAGTGATAGGAATGGCATTAATAAGCAACTTAGCTAAAATCCAACGA
Organism: Lissotriton vulgaris; assembly: GCF_964263255.1. Taxonomy (NCBI): domain Eukaryota; kingdom Metazoa; phylum Chordata; class Amphibia; order Caudata; family Salamandridae; genus Lissotriton; species Lissotriton vulgaris. The sequence continues at coordinate 1,507,631,798 of NC_141691.1, read as the reverse complement.
CCATCAGCGTCCCTTTCTTCCAATAGAATTGCACATTGTAACTTTTTATGGATTAAAACAGCAACACCATTTTTTTTGTTGATCGAAGGAGAAAACAGAACAGTACCAACCCAACTCCTTTTCAGTTTTAAATATTCAAGGTCAGAGAGATGGGTTTCTTGTAAAAGTACAATATCGGGGTTATGGGAGGATAAAAGAGTGAGTACTCTCTGCCGCTTAATAGGATTATTAAAACCCTTCACATTCCAGGAAACAACTCTAAATGTATAAACAAGAGAAACATAATAACTTCAAAAAGTGCAAAAGAACAGGCAAACTTTAACGAGCCGAAGAGTGAAAGAGGTGGAAGAGTAGGAGAGAAAAAAGATAGAATAGCAGGGAGAAAGGTAGGAGAGAAATAGGGAAGGAAAAGACAGAAGAGACAGTACAAATCCAGAAGGATGACTCTAAAAAACATACCTGAGAGGGAGATACAAAAGGAAGGTGGGGAAATGGCGACACTTAACAAGACGGACCAACCGAAGAGCAGGGGACTCAACCGCACTGGGACATCTTAGAACCACAGGGAGGAGATCACAGGAAGGAGGGAGCATAATAAATATGAATCTGTGGAAGGGAAGAGAGATGTTAGAACAAAACAAGGGACACTAAAATGCATATGAAGCTCGTAACAAACTAATATAACAGAGTCATAAAACGAGAATGCATACAGAACAAATCAAGAACATTACTAAAGTTATAACTGCAGAAGAAGAGTTATAAGAAACAATAATGAAATCAAACAGCATCAAAAAGCATTCAGGAACCGCTCAGCTACTAGAGGAAGAGGAAGTATCCATGACACAGTTGGATGAATGAAGTTTTTAAGTTCACCAGGGTCTTGAAAAGTCCAAGTTCGGTTTTGATGTGTTACTTTAAAAATGCGGGAATGGAATAGACCATAGCTGCACCCAGAGAACGTAAAGAAGGGCGAAGAGAGAGGAATTCTTTCCTCCTTGAAGCAGTAGCATTAGAGACATCTTGAGAAAGGAACACGCGCTGACCCAACCAGGAGACTTGACGCTTGGCTCTAGCTGCAGAAAGGACGGAAAGGAGGTCAGTAAATTTCAGAAAAAGGATGATAACCCTGCGTGGCTTAGTAGAAGCAGCTGAACGTGGACCAAGTCTATGAGCTCTTTGAATACTAATGGAAGTTGATGGTGGCATGTCCAAGAGCTATGGAAGGAAGGAGGTGAAGAAAGCCACTGGGTCATCTCCCTCAAGGGACTCCGGCAGGCCATAAATACGAAGATTGTTCCTCCTGTTCCTGTTTTCGAAATCCTCCGTGTGTTGTTGGAGGGAGTGAACTGACTTTTCCGGAGAAGAGATACGTTCCCTCCCCCTCCACCCCCATCCCATTTTTCTTTTTTCTTGAGGTGTTGCAGAGTTTTTGAAAAGATTTTGAAATGAAAGAATTCCCGTTTCAGTATACTGGTAAGCTGTAGTGAATACTTGGTTGGATAGCGCTTTTAGACATTATATCAAAACTTGTTTAGACATATTGTTTTTTCTTCTTTCACAGATGTTATGGGTCCTGAGGAGAATCCCAAGGATTAAAGGGATTCGAAACGCGTAGACCATTGGTTCTGCCAATCTCTTTTTATATCAATTTGTTGTGGTAGTGTTACACCTAGTAGTTATGATTTATTTTGAATAATTGTACAGTCTAACGGAGTTGTATAGGGTGTATTTAAGAAAAACCAATGGTGTGAATAGTACATTTTGGCAGTCCTGGTGCTACTCAAGTGGTGTATTGAATCTCCATTTGTTTTAAGAACCCAGTAGGTTGAATGTATCAGGTGTGTTGTGAAATGAGTGAGTTTGTGAAAATTTATGTATATGTGTGAATTTCCTTCATTATCCCTTGTGTCCATCCGCATTGTTTGTACAGAATTTGATATGAAAAGGATTACATTTCTGGAAATTTATAAATAAGTACATTTGAATAAATAGCTAATAATGAGCATTTAGATGCATTGCCTTGTGGTCTATGCATTTTTGAGAAATTGTTGGTTTAAATAAGGAATCAGTATTGGCATTTCATGTTGTTGCTTAGCTCTGTGTTGATAGCAGGATTATTTTTGTGCAAAAAGTGGCACCTTCCGGAACATAAACCATCCTACGCAGTGTTTTCCTCTATCTATGTGTGTTGAGGAATGTAGCACACCTAGAAAGAGAAAATAATGCATTGAAATAAAGATATTTATCCTTGTTACGACTCACCTCTGAAGGTGTAAGGTTTTTGTGGGTACCCAGGATTACATGCTCTTGTACATCGAGGGAAGTGTCAAAATCCATGGGTGTTCTGTGGGAAAACCACCTCAACGCCCATGGAACACCTCCCGAGCACAGAGTAAGACAATGTAGCAATAGGTTCTGCCTTGCCTTACTCTATATATATGAGGCCATTCAAAGTCATGCATAGTGGCTTTGCATGGCCTCATAGATATGATTTTGTAACTTGCACTGCCGAAGCATCGCAAAAGTGGCACTCCGGCAGCGGCGCAAGTGACTCATAAATGTGAACCTAGGTGTCAAAAGCTCTGTTCAGAAAACTTTGTTTCGGTGTTTAATAAGCTTTATTGAGAAAAAAATCCATACAAAGTGACATAGGCCTAAGATATATCAATACAAGAATAACAGATAAGCAAAAAATAGTAGGCAACAAATCATAGTAGAAAGCTGTTTAGATTTTAGGGATATTCTAGGAAACAAGAAAAGGAAGGGGGAGAAAAGAGGGGAAAGGGGTAGAAAATACAGTTTACAAATCATAAATAAGAGACAGTGTTATGCTTCATAAACCTTATGATATAGTGAATAAATTGACTGCTAAATAAAGTGTGCCAGAAGTAAAAGCAGAAGGAGAAAATAAAGAGGAGGAATTTAAGGGGATTGGAAGTTTTCGGAACGATGATGAGAAACAGCATTGATTGAAATCTTGTTTAAATGAGCAGTTAATGGCAACCAAAATATATCTCCAGTAACATGTGGAGTACATTGGGAGACATAAGCAACATCTAACCTATGATAATTCCACCATTACTTAGTTGAAAGTTTTGACAAACATTTCCAGTTCAACGCAATTTGTTGAAATGCTAGAGCTAACATGAGATCAAACAGCCCACTTTCAGAGGATGGTAGAGAGATGGATTCTAATAAACTTCCCATAATTGGACATGGGAGTATGAAATTTAAAAATGGTGGATAAACAAGCCCAAATTTGTGTCCAAAAAGAAACTACATTGGGGCATGTAAAAAGGAGATGTGAAAGATCTGCTGATGGAAAATCACAAGTCCAACATTTCTTAGTATCTGTGTGAGTGAAATTGGCTATAGAAATAGTAGTGAAATATAATCTATGATAAAGTAAGAAAAATAGATTGGGTAGTGAAGGCAGATCTCGAAATCCTCAGCGACCGAGCCCAAATCCCATTCCATAGATAAGTAGTACACTGAAAGTCTAAATCTGATTCCCAAGCAAGCTCCACCTTAGATTTGACATGTTCCGGAGTCGTGGAGTAGAAACATTTATAAATTAAGGAAGCTTTCGAACTTAATGCCAATACTTTTAGAAGTGGGTGTTTTGTAGATGAAGATTCATCAGAAGGAAGGGAGTAAAAAACATTAAATATGATTTCCATGAAGGTAGAAAATTTGTATGAAAATGAACGAGGACATTTCAATGTATCTTGGAAAATAGGGAATGAGCAGGGGGAAGTACCATCAAACAAGTCTTTAACCCAAGTAATCCCTCTTGTCCTTCATGAGGACCAGTAAAAAGGACTATTATTTATGGAGATAAAATGATTATGCCAAAGAGGAGATTGTGTAAAGTCATTCCTGGAGGGTAGTTTTGGTTGAAAAAACGGTCGTAGTAATGAGCAGGTATGTTTCAAAAGTAGAAGGGATGTAAGATTACTCTTGGCAATAAAAGAAAGAACTTTTTAGTTGAGAAGGGAGTAAATACACAGCGTTCAATATTTACCCATAAAGGAGAAAAGGAGCCAATGAGAGGCTTGTTTTAAACAGAAAGCCTTGTGATATACCTGACAATCTGGAATATTTACCCCGGCAACAGGTCTTGGCTTTCTGAGGTGTGAGAAAGATATTCAGAATTTTTTATTTTTCCATAGAAATTTAGAAAGAAGAGAGTCTATTTCTTTTAAAAGGTTACAGGAATATGGACTGGAATCATTGAAAAATTATGTGATAGAATTAAGGAGCCAATGAGAGGTTTGTTTTAAACAGAAAACCTTGTGATATACCTGAAAATCTGGTATATTTACCCCGCCAAAAGGTCTTGGCTTTCTGAGGTGTGAGAAAGAAATTCAGAATTTTTTTATTTTTCCATATAAATTTAGAAAGAAGAGAGTCTATTTTTTTAAAAAAGGTTACAGGAATGTGGACTGGAATCATTGAAAAATAATGTAATAGAATTGGAGTAATCATCATCTTAATGGAAGCAAGGCGACCCCACCAAGAAAGAAAAAGAGGGTTCCAGGAAGATAAAAGTGTGGAAATACGATCTAGAGCAACCGTCATCTAAATTTTAACAGATTCTGTAATAGAGTTGGAAAACTAGATGCCAAGATATTCAATTTTGGAACTATTCCAATGAAAGCCAGTGGAATCAAATTGTTTAAGACAACATTTAGTAATTGGTAAAACTTCTGTTTTATCAGAATTAATTTTGTAATCTGACAGCGCTGAGAAGTCAGAGATTTCTTGTAAAAGTGCAGGGATTGAGGAGTCTAGGTTGGAGATAAAAAGTAAAATATTGTCAGCATAAGCAGATAATTTCAAATGATGATCACCATATAGGAAACCAAATAAATAGAGGGGTTATGACGAATACGGGATAAAAAAGGCTCAAGAGATAAAACAAATGAAAGGGGAGCTAGTGGACAGCCTTGTCTAACACCACGATGAAGTGAAAAATGTTTGGAGATTTTACCATTAACGATAGTGGAAGCATAGGGAGCAGAATATAGAAGAGAAACAAGAGAAATGAACTATGGGGCCGATTAGGATGGTGGTGGTGGTGGTGAATCCGCATCCTCCGGGCCGGCGGAAGCAACCGCCAGCCTGGAGGATGCGGATTCACCGCTGCGGCCACAGAAAACACCCACCGCCAGATTAGGATAGCGGTGGGATTGCGATTGGACCAGCGGCGGACGGCAGGTCCATCTGCCGCTGATCCGCGGGGTGTGGAGGGCTATTTGGTGGCGGTGTCTGCAAGACACTGTCAGCCAAATTACGATGTGCATTGTAACATGCTTTTCCACGGTGGCTTTTCCGCCGTGGAAAAGCATGTGGTCTTTGGAGTTTGGGGGCCCGTTGCGGGCCCCAGGGTGTCGGGGGTGGGGGGTGCACATGGGGGGTACCTATGGTACCCCCCAGCATTTACATGCACAAAGCAGCAGGCACCGCGCGGTGCCTGCCGCTTTGTGCATGTAAATGTAAAACATGCGTTTTTAACCTTGCGGCGGGTGCTGCTTCAAGCAGCACCCTCTGCAAGGTTAAAGATACAGGATGTGACCGCCAGGGTGGCAGTCACATCCCAATTGCACCGGAGGGACCACCGCTGCCCCTGCGTACGGTCCCTCCGCCTCGGGGGTGGCGGACGGACGCAGGTCCGTCCGCCATCCTTATAGGCCCCTTAGTACCAAATCCATGCCAACAAAGAGATTTAAACAAGAAGGACCAATCCACCCTATCAAAGGCCTTTTCTGCATCAATGGAGATCACAGCAAGAGGAAGAGGTAGAGTAGAAGCTTTATTGAGAACATTAAAAATAAATGATAGTTATCAGATGTTAATCTACCCTTGACAAATCCACATTGCTATGGGTCTATTGAATGAGGAAGAAAGTACTCAAGACGTAATGCTAATAATTTGGGGAAGATCTTATAGTCAACATTTATCAAGTAAATGGGGCGGTAGTTCTTACACATTTTGCGATCTTTACCATTTTTATGAATAAGACAAATAGAAGCCTCCAAAAAAGAACCACTTGCTTTGCCCATGGAGCAGAAGTGTTAAAAAAGTTGAAAGAGTTTTGGTAATCACAAATTAGAGAAATGAAGATAAAATTCCACTTAAAAAAACGTCCAGACCAAGGGATTTGTGTTTCTTTAGAGAGTTCAATGAAGAAGAGGTTTCCTGAGTGAGAGATCTATATCTAATGAGGCGAAATCTAGATCTGAAGAGAAAGGAGGAGGAATTGTGCTAAGATATTCATCAATGTGTGAAGCAGACGGAGGTGCCTCAGCAGTGTATAAATTGCTATCAAATGTAGTAAATTTATCTAAAATATTCTGATCTTTGAAAAGATATATACCATCTATTGAACAAATGTTCTTTCCTTTTCAGATCTTAAATAATTAGCAAGGAGTGATCCAACTTTATTTTGACCGCCATAATATCTGGCACTACTACAGAGTAAAGTAAGGGATGCATTATCAGTTGATATTTTATTAAAATCCATCTTTGCACAAATAAGATCTTGGAGTGTGGAGCCTGTTGAGGAAGTATAAAACTGATAATCTAAGTGTTTGATGGAAGTCAATAAAGCCTTATGTTTAGTAGAGGTCTGTTTCTTCTTCTTAGAGACAAAATCAATTACAAAACCACAAGCAGTGGCTTTAAAACTATTCCACACCAGAACCGGGGACATAGAAGAATCTTCATTTATAGAAAAGAATTCTTCAGCAAAAGAGGTAAAGGAAGAGGAGAAAGCTGGATCTTGGAAAAGATAATTATTAAACCTCCACCTGGTAGATTTAGAGTGAAGAGGGAGTATGTCAAAGTAAACAACCACTGGAGCATGATCTTAAGTCAGAATGGGCTCGATCGAGGAGTAAACAAGGTTCGGGACCAAGGATTTAGAAAAAAATATATAATCAATCCTAGATAAAGATCCATGTGGAGTGGAGAAAAAGGAAAATTCTGATTGGTCTCGATTACATAATCTCCAAGCGTCTACTAGATGAGCCTATGAGATAGTACTAAGAATTTGTTTGTAGGTCTTACGGGGAATAAAACGTATCTGTGATTTGCAATCATTAAATGGGTCCATAATTGGATTGCAATCACCACCAAGCATAAAAAAGTCATCTTTATACTGAAAAAATTTGTCTGTAATGGTGGGCTAAAGAGTAGGATCGGGTTGAGTTGGGCCATAAAGATTAAACAAAGTGAGAGGGACATTAATAATTAGTAGCTTTACCAAAATCCACCTGCCATCAGAATCAATATCTTGTGTGACAACAGAGCACTTCAACTTTTTATAAAATAAAATACCAAACCCCATTCTTTTTTACATTTGTAGGAGATATCAGTACTGAACCAACCCAGTTACGTTTAAGTTTAAGAGCTTCAGCCTCAGACAAATGAGTTTCTTGTAATAAAACTAAATCAGGTTTATAGGAGGCTAAATGTGAAATAATTTCTGCCTCTTTATAGGATAATTGAAACCTTTTACATTCCATGCAATAACTCTGAATAATATCATATACACAGTAATACCATATGAAGTTGCAAAAGAGCATAATATCAAAATTGAGCTTGCAGGATAATAAAAGAACGAAGTGATAGATATAAATCCATATGATGAAGAAAATATAGGTATAGGAGGAGATATGAAAGAGGAAACGAAGTAAAGGAAACTGTGGAATCAGCAAATGGTAAAAGAAGAAAAAGCAAATACAAGTAAGAAAAGAAAGACAAGGGAGGAAGATAGGGGAAACAATCAGATGAGTAGAAAGGAATGGTAGATCCAATAAAGGATGGGAAAAAGGAAATAGAAGAGGAAAGAAGGAAAGAAAAAAGAAAAAAGAAAACCAAGAAGAGACAGTACATATCCAAAAAGAATGACTGAAGGAACATACCTGAAGGGAACAAAAAGAGACACAACTGGAGCAAGAACGAAACACAAAAAGATGAACCGCCCGAACCTGGGGAGTCCAGACCATATCAGGACTAGGAAGGATAGGGAAACAGACCATATGCATTGTGAATAAGTGGATGAACCTATAAGGATGTACATAGGAGAGACCATAAACATCAAATATATAAAAAGAGTTACGTGTTCGGTTAACATAATACAAGCAAAAAGACAAATAGAAGCAATGGGTGGAATATTAATTGAGCAACATTGGACTAACTGAAGGAAATAGAGAAAATAAGTAATTAAATAACAGAGTAACAGAACATTAAATAGACAACTAATGAACCATTAGAATGAACAACAAAAACAATGTCATACTAAAAGCATTTTAAAAATGTCTTCACTAAAACAAGCAGTGAGAAAACTCAAACATGAACCATGTAAAGGAAAAAGGTCCATTCTATCAGCTGTTAGAAGAACCAGCAGTATCCATAACTCTGGCCGTGTGGATGTGAATAAAGTTCTTAAGTTCCACAGGATCTTGAAAGGACCAAGTTTGATTTTGAAAAGTCACCTTAAAAATGGAGGGATGAAAAAGGCCATATCGAGCGCCAAGAGAGGGGAGAATTTGAAGAAGATTGAGGAACTCCATTTTTCTGGTCGCCGTAGCATTAGAAACATCTTATGAGAGGAACACCTTCTGACCAAGCCAAGAGATTTGTCGTTTGGCTCTAGCTGCAGAGAGAACTGAAAGCAGGTCAGTAAACCTGAAAAATAAAATGATGACTCCTCTCGTTTTGACTGGAGATGTAGAAAGTAAAGGACATGGACCAAGTCTGTGAGCTCTCTGGATACTGAGAAATGTAGAAGAGGACATTTCCAAGAGTTTCGGCAAAAAGGAGGTAAAACGGAGACAGGGTCGTCACCTTCTAAAGCTTCAGGTAGTCCATAAATACTTAGGTTATTCCTCCTATTTCTGTTTTCTAAATCCTCAGTGTGTTGCTGAAGGTTGCGAACTTCTTTTTCTAAAGAGGAAAGTCTCTGAGAGTCTCCTTAAACCACTGAAAGTTGTTGTTCCATTGAAGATACTCTACTTTCCATTGTAGACCATTTTTCCTCAAGGAATTGCATTTTTCTGTTTGTTTCTTCTACAAACGGACGAAATGCACAAATTTCCTCCAACAGCAGCTCCAAGGAAATGGGAGATGATGACTTGTCAGAAGAGGGAGGATCGTGCTTCAGATGCTTAGAAGGTGAAGATGGTGGAGACGATTTGTTAGTAGTAGATTGTGAAGAAGAACTGTGATTGGAAGCCACTCCAGCAATCTTTCCTGCAGTAAAAGAGGAGTTCAACGCTGAAGAAGAGGGTGGTGTTAACAATGAAGTTTGTATTTTAGGCGCAAAAACAAATTGTGGTTTGCGCAATCTTCCCATAGATAAGAGTACTCCAAGTAGAGCAGTGAACGTTGCAGGAGCTATACAGTAGCCGTGGTATCCGAACTGCACAGAAAAACAATATATAGCACCCATTTGGGATGACGAAAAGCTTTATAAAATAGAAAAGCTAGGCAAGAGCAATCAGAAACAACACATCTTATTCCACTGAGGAAAATTCAATAAAATGAATAAGAAATATCTTTAATTATTATGTTGAGGAGACCATTTGTTAATGAGGAATGACTTTAAAAGCTGTAATGTTATAGCTGATGAGGCAATACATATGATGTGCTCAATGTTATGGCAGAGAAAAGTAAATCAGTAGTATCCACTCAAAATATACATGATAACTCCATATAAGTCATGGAAATCTGCGGCGTTAGTTGAGGAGCGCAGTGTTGTAAAAGATTCATGAAATTAGCTAATATTATGAAGTAGACAAAATGGATGGAACTTTGAGGTGGATTAATTAATAAAAAGATGTCCAATACGTCATGTTAAAGAGCATAACAAACTCTCCATTCTTGCAAGACGTGCTGCATACATTACATGTATCTTAAACTGTAAAATTTAGAAAATTGAGGAAATGTGGAGAATCCATGTTCACAAAGCCTCAATTGCCGGTGCACATCTAAGATGGCGGACGCTGCAGAGAGAAAAATGTCAGTGGCACAAAGAGATATGAGTTCAGCGTGCTTTGCGGAGGAGAGCAGCTCACCAGAGTCCTCACATAATTCGGTGCTGGTGAGGAATGTTTCCGATGATTATCGGTGCAAAAAACGCACCTCTGGCTCCCAAACAGGTACGATGCATTGGAGCCACCGCATTAGGTGGTCATCTTGACTGGGGCCGTAGCCACACTACTATTCTGAAAACTTTAATCTCTCTTTCCTCGTCAGGGCAGCACTCACACGTTCATATTACTGCTTTCCTCTTGCAGGGAATTTGATGATGCTCAAAATGCACAGGAGGATGCGCCAGGGAGCAGAAATAGCTGTACCACCGCCCAGCATCATTCTACGTTCTCCTTCTTTAAAATGACATTTCTGAACCAGGGGGGGGTCGGGTCATTTTAATCAGGATGAGAATTATTGTACTGAAACGATATAGTGTGAACTGGCCCAGTGTTAGTACCAGACTTAATGGGAGAAGGGAGCTAAATCAGGGTAGTGAGTAGATTTTTCTTTGGAAAAATAGCTTTATTCTTGCTTTGTTGAAATGCAACCAGTCCGTAAATATTGGTTTATCAATAGATTGTAGATAAGCAGACAGCATCTCTATCTCCTCTGTGCCGCCAGCTGCAGGAAGAGCAGATTATTTGGTTGCTGAGATGATTCCTACTCTACCTCCTGCCAGAAAGGATGCTTTAAAAACATTCAAATAGATGAAGGAGTAGGATAAAGCCTTGTGGTGCCATGCAGGTATCGAGTGCAATAACTTGATATGGACACATATGTGCATATTTACTTATGTGCATATAGAAATGTACTCAGTGTGAGCATAGGCCAACAGCCATGAAGATCTTAACATCAGAGAGGCATATGTGAAGAGATTACTAAATAACACACACAAACTCTCCATTTTCCCTCACATATTGCATGAAGTGTACCTTTGCGGAGTTGTTGGTGTGAAATCGAAATGCATTTAGCACATCCTCCCTGTGGTCTTTGGAGTTTCAGATGTGGCTCATGTCAAACGTTCTGCAGTGTGGTTGTGTGACTAAGTATAGCAAAGAGCCATATGAAGGTATATTTTTAAAGTTCAGGATCTCTAGGGAATTATTGTTCTCTAAGACTTATGATACTGTACTTTTCTTTTATCCATATTAGGCAACATTAATTACTTGTTGCAAATTGACTTCATGCCTGGGTCTACAGATGGCTCTTCATTTTCCAGAAGGTGCCTATCATGAACAAATTAGTGATATATATTTCAGCATATTTATTCAAAACTGTTCTGTTTTTCTAATATTTCTATGTGAGATAAAAACACCTGTTTATATGTTTAACTGTTTGCATCTGCTTGACCTTAACATTTACATGTCTATGTGCAAAAGTAATTTCTTTATTCTCAGTCTATACAAGATATTCTAATTCTAAATGCCATTATTATCATATGATCATGTAAATTATTAATAAAATTAACTGGTCAAAATGGTAAATTGTGAACCTTGAATGTATGTCTTGTGTAACAGCTCAATAGCAATTAAAATTTAAAATGTATTTATTACGATGCCAATGCACAATATTGCTTAAATACAAACGTCATCTTTTTAAATGTATTTACTTTTTATTTTTGACAGTTTATGAGTAAAAAACATTTTCAATTAAGTGAAGGTAATTAATCAATACAATACGTTCAAGAAAAATAAATACTCCCTCAACACACCAAGATAAATTGGTTTAGGAAGTCATAGGTGTAGGAAATTGGTCCATTAGCTGTGTAACCTGCACAAGTAAAAGGTCCACAATTGTCCTTACTGGTGTAAAAGAATAAATGAAAAGGATTCTGTGTTTATTATTGAGTGTGAACAGTACCACCAGTAATAAGACCAAAGCGGATTAAGAATTGCAAAGGAAAGAAACAAGCAAGGTGTGCAGATAATGAATCAAAGAGTCATCCTATTTCAGTACTGCAGAACCAAAACCACCAATTCCCAGTAAGTTACACCACATGTTAGTATTCTCTACAGAAGAAAGTCGAGAAAAAGCTAATAAAGCATGCGGTCCAAATACGTGTAATAAAGAAGAAGAAAGGTGAACAAAAATGACCATCACTTTAAAACTCACCTAATAAAATCTATATCTATGCTCAAACCAAAAAAGAGTGCTAAGACCAGTCAATTATGATTATCCATAACGCCACGAATCTTAATGTCGACAATGAACTCCAATATTTTCTGGAAAACTGACACTGCATGTACATGTAATTTGTTTTGCTTTCTGGTCCCTTCTTCACTTATCAACTCCGATAGATTCAAGTGAGAAGATCTACATTGAAAAAGAACAATCAAGAAAGACTAAAAGAAGATCGTATGGATTCTGATTTGACACAAAGACTTATTATTGTGTGATTAGCTCAGGATATATTGTAGAGTTCTTCTGTTGAAAGGACCTCCTGATCTTCCTACGTGACTCATGGTGACTGGTGTTCTTTTTCCTACATGTTATTGTTGGCACACTATCAAATGAGACACAAATATTCTGCCACTGATCTGAAGAAAGAGACACATCATAGCATCCCTCCTGACGTGCAAGACCATGGTAGTATAGTGCTATTGGAGACAGCAGACTATCTGGTAAAACAGGGCTCCGATCGGTGTACACCCACACCTCATTTTCCTGTGTTTTAGTATTTCTTGCTCTGACCCATACTAGTTTTTCAGTTTTTGGTATCTTATCATTTAATACTTTCCATTCCTCCCAAGTCTCTACAGATGATAACAACAGGTTGCAATCTTTGACATCAGTGTTCTCTCTCAGAGGATCTCCATTGAAGGTATAAAAAGTTAGAGCTCAATAGCACGCAGTCTCAATCGCAATGTGGTTTCCGACCGTGATATTATCATTGCCCTGCATATGGGCTGCACACTTCACCACAGCAATTTGGGCAGGCAATTGTATTGACAGCAAGAGGTTTCTCACACTCGCTTCATTCCGGATAGAGACTCTGATGAAATCATGAACACTCGCTGTGAGCACAATGGCCAACGTCATGTAAGACGCTAAATCTGTACTGACTGTCGGTGAAGATGGTAACTCGCAATTTGTCAGAAATGTTACAGGCGTGTGTCAAGTCAAACAACTCAGCCACTTGAGCAGAGAACACACCTTGCAAACAAGAAGCTTCAATCATTCCTGCAACTGTACATACAGCATAAGTAGCTCTAAAATTACCTTCTGAATCACACAAACAGGATCAGTCAACTGGATCAGCACATGATCTGTTTCTGGCAAAGGGGTATCAAGAATATTGTATGTGGGAGGAGCTTTGCCTGCTCTGAGATGGCCACGTGAGCACAGGGCTCCCGAGACCCTTGCCGCCTTCCGCATATATCCGGAACGATATCCTGATTACGAAGACGGGTTATTGGAAATGAAACTCAGCTGATAGACTAGCTGCTTTCAAAACTTGATTCTGACTTCGGGAACCGCTACTAGGACAACCTGAACTTTTGAGGCCCACCCCATGGCGATGCCTGGGGCTCGGGTCGTTGACCAGGCAGTAGTTGAACAACAACGGCCCGACGGGCTGTGCTCTTTGACTTGGAGTTAACTTTCGGTTTCGCTTTCGGGTCTTTAGCCTTATCCAATTCCAAGATTGGCCTGGTTGCTCGAGGTCTAGTGAACCCATTGTGTGCCAGCGGTCGCGAGCGTCTGTGTGCTGAGCTACAGCTGCTGGCTCCTGCTTTCGAAGACTCCGCTGTGTTGACCGCGAAGGGCCATTTTCACCAGATCTCACAAGCCCCTCGGGTCACATATTGCCCAACATGGCAAGCTGGCCAAACAACGAGAAGCGGAAAACCAAGACGCCTCTCCGGGGGGGTACTATTCAAACGAATGTCATGGATCGATATACCCAGCCCAAGGGGCCCCCCGGTGGTACGAATAAGACTCTGGAGGAAGCAAGGGATGACCCGGCTGTGTCGATCGAGTTGACTCTACAGGATGTCCTGGGCGCCATTGCTGGTATTAAGTCTTCCATTGGCCAGCAATATGAGGCTCTTGCCCTTAAGCTCGACACTGTGGCCATTGACGTCAATCTGAGCAGAGCGGACTTATCGAAGACTAATGAGAAGGTCAAATCCTTAGATCTAAAGACCTCCAGCCTTACTACGGATGTGTCCGACTTACAGACGGAGGTCGGCAATTTGCGATCCTCCAATGATCTCATGGCTCATCAACTTGAGGATTTTGAAAATAGGGCCAGACGCAATAATGTACGTATTATTGGGGTCCCTGAAAAATCGGAAAATCCTGCTGCAGATCTCCTTGTGGAGGACCTCATCCTAGATCACCTCGCCCCCAAAGGCCTAAGTAAATTCTTTGCCGTGGAGCGTGCGCACCGAGTACCGGGTGGGAAGCCAAAGCCGGGTGCCCCTCCGAGGCCGATTATCGCCAGAATTTTCAACTTCAGAGACAGAGACGCTATCCTGCAGGCATCGCGGGTGGGGGCCCCTTGCAGTTTGAAAACACAACGGTTAGCTTCTACCCGGACTTTACCCAGTTCGTTCAGAGACAGAGGATGGGGTTTCAGGGGGTGAAGCGACGGTTGAGAGACATGGACTTGAAATGCGCAATGCTATTTCCAACCAGGCTCCGTGTCGAATATGAGGACCGAACGTTTTTCTTTGATCGTCCCGAGAGCGTGAGTGACTGGCTGGATACATTACCAAAGCGGAGCGATCGAACAGAGCACTCAGGTGGAGCAGAGGGTGGTGTGCTGGAGCAAGAATGACAATGTGTTTCCTGATTTCCGAACAATTAACATACCATACAGCTCGGTTTGATGTCTTTCATATTTATATGAACTACGGTGGCATACCTGAGGGTGGCGGGGGGAGTGGGACTCTTTACTCCTCTGGGTTTCTTTTTGTAGACTAGTTTACTGTTAGGGCGACAGGCACACTGCAAGTTGGGGATGTTCTTCAGTCTAACGCAGGGGTGCAGGGTGGGGGGTATTGTAACGGGATCATGTTGGGGTGTGGAAGGGGGAGTTTGGGCATGTTTCACTTTTTCTCAAGGCAACGTATTGTTTTATTCTTGTATCTGGGTACTGTGTTCGCTATGGGGTGGATTCTGCATTCATTTCCGAGATGGGGGGTAGTGGGTTGAAAAGATTGTGTTGGAATGTCAATGGGTTGGGGGATAGGATGAAGCGGGGAGTAGTGTTGCAACTGTTGAGACGCCTCTCCCCTGATATTATGTTGTTGCAGGAGACGCATTTGATTGGAAACACTTGTCACGCCATGAATCGGTGGGGATATTGTCTTGCTGTACACTCTGGGTTCACTACTGGTTCTAGGGGCGTGGGCATCCTAGTCAAGAACTCTCTCCCTTTGGAAATAGACAACATGATTCTTGATGACAGGGGGCACTACGCTGCTCTCACAGGGAGGTTGGAGGGGAGGACTGTCTCACTGGTTTTTGTATATGTCCCGCCTGGTCTACAGACCTCGACTTTTGCTGATCCTGGGCGTGTGGTTCTGGGCTCCCAGATGGTATCCTGGTGATGGGCGGAGATTTCAATTCAATTGTCTCCGGTAGTGTAAATCACTACCCCCCCAGAGACCTCACCAGGTCACAGTCTTGGTTAAGTGGGTTCTTGGAGACACTGGGTTTGGTAGACTGTTGGAGGTTGATGCATCCGGGACAGGTACAATACACCTTCCACTCCGGGGCCCACGGCAGTCTCTACAGACTTGACTATGTTTTGATGCCGGCGGTGCAGGCCTCCTCTGTCAGGGAGATTAGACATCTGGCCCGGGGTATATCAGAATACTCCCCACTGTGGCTCCAGATTAGCACTAGTATGAGTGTCGAGGGGCGGGTTGTCCCGATCAATCCCTGGTATCTTCGCAACCCGAAAACTCATGCTGAGTTGATTAAGTCCCTGGATCAGTACTTTGCCGAGAACGAGGGGTCTGTGTCCTCCTCTGTGTCACTGTGGGAGGCATTTAAGACGGTCATCCTAGGACAGGCATTATTGTTAATCGCTGGTGCCAAGAAAAGTAAGAATGAGGAGGTGGTCCGTTTAGAGACTGTAATAACTGAGCTAGAAAGGGATTTGGAACTGGGTGTGACTCGTAACAAGCTTCATGCTCTCAGCCTCAAACAACTGGATTAAAGGGCCCCGGTGACGGATGCCACTAAAGTCATGAGTAGAGAGCAGCAGGGCAGACTGTATGATGTGGGTGATAAGGCAGGGAAACTGATTGCTTGGCTGGATAAAAAGGAGAGGGCGAGTCGTGTGGTTCCTGTGATTGAGAAGCTTGATGGAGTGCGTGTGACTGATCTGACTGAGACTATCGAGTGTTTCGCGAAACATTTCCAAAATGTGTATTCCCCAGTCTCCGATAGACCGGAGGAAGACTCCCACCTGTTGCTACGTGACATTGCATTGCCTCGCCTGTCGGATTCGGATAGGGACTTAATGGACGCTGTATTTTCAGCTGACGAGGTGGCCCTCGCTATTCGCTCTGTGCGCTCGGGCAAAGCTATGGGCCCTAATGGTCTGCCCATCAAACTCTACAAGTTGCGTCCTGACAAAATGGCGCAGAATCTCCGTGATATGTTTTTAGAGTCACGAGACATTGGCTCCCTTCCTCGTGATCAGCGTCTCGCTACCATTGTGGTGATTCATAAGGAGGGGAAACCGCGAGATCGTTGTGCGTCCTACAGGCCCATTTCGCTCTTAAACGCCGAACCAAACATTCTCGCTAAGTTTCTGGCACACTGCTTGATAAAAGTAATTAGTGACTTGGTTCATCCGGATCAGTCCGGTTTCATCCCACACCGCAATACAGCACTCAATCTGAGGTACTTGCATGGTGTTCTCGTAAGGGCGTTGTCGCTTCGTGAGCCTGCCATTTTTGTTCCCTTGGACGCTACGATGGCTTTTGATACAGTGGAGTAGCCGTACCTCTGGCCGCTCTTACGAAATTTGGTTTTGGCCCTCGTTTCATTGGCTGGGTGAAACTTTTGTATGAGGAGCCATTGGCACAGGTGGTAGTGAATAGTCGAGTATCCAAGCCCTTTGTTCTTGGGAGGGGTACGCGGCAGGGCTGTCCGTTGTCCCCGCTTCTTTTCGCCCTTGCCTTGGAGCCCCTGGCTGCCTGGCTGCGATGGGAGCCTTCGAAGAAGGGTATTCAGGGGACCCCGGGATTCGAGGATCGCATATCGCTCTATGCTGACATTTTGTTGTACCTCACGTCCCCTCGTGAGTCGTTGAATTTATTATTTGATGTGCTCACCTTGTTTGGAAGGAACTCCGGCCTTGTGATCAATTGGACCAATTCTGTGTGTATGTGCTTTCGGGTGATGCCCCCCTTTACCGCGCCGTTGTCCCATCCAGGTGTCGCAGTCAGGATTTAAGTACTTGGGGATTTTTATAACTTTAGATCCCGTGGCTTGGTATGATCGTAATCTGCTCCCTCCTCATCAGAGGTTACAATCTGACGTTGTGGGCTGGCTCGGGCTACCACTTTCACCACTTGGGCGTGCAGCTCTTTTTAAAATGATGTCCTTACCGCGATTTCTATATGCGCTCCAGAATACGCTTGATGTTATTACGGCGAGTTATTTTCGGGAGGTGGAGAGTTTGCAGAGACGATTGATCTGGGATGGACGCTCACGTATTGCCCTCGCCAAGCTCACGCTTCCTTGGTACGACGGAGGTATAGCACTATATACTATATCAGGCGATATTATTGGGCCTCTCAGTTGGGAGCGATTAATCATGGAATGTATGGACCAGCCTCTAACCCTGCATTTGAGATGGAAAAGTACTTGTTACCGGGTGGGGACTATAACAGAGCCCTTTATTCCAAAGCAGTGGGAAGAGAACTATCGGGACCTACCAAGATAGCGGTACAAGTGTGGCATGATGCGAATGCGGCAACAGGATGGAAGGATCGACTGACCCGTGCGACTCCCCTTTATGCGTCTGAAAGACTGGGTTGCCTGTGGAAAAGAAAAGGATTTGAAAAGTGGGATATGATTGGTATTAGTAGGGTGAGTGATCTATGGGTCAAGGGTAAAATCAAGACCTTCGAGGCACTGAAGGTAAAGTATGAGCTGAGTGATAGAGAATTTTTCCGTTATGCACAGATTACCCACGCATTTAGTTTGGTTTTTCCTAAGCGTATTGACATCCCCGAATCCTCCCCACTAGAAGATCGGGTGCTTGATGGCCATGTGCCCGACAGCAAAATTTCATTGATATATATAAGAAATTGATTAATAATCGAACGGATCTGTTGGTGCGGCTCAGGGAGGTTTGGACCAGCGAAGGTTTGGAGTTGGATGACGAGGACTGGCAGTCGGCGCTATCCTCACCGAAGGAGGTCGCCATTCCGGCCCTACATCGGATATATGTCACTGGCCCGCGCTTGATTCATATGGGTTATTCAGTAGATGGTTTATGTAAGCGTGGTTGTGGACTGGTTGGAACCTTCCTCCATATAATTTGGGAGTGCCGGGGGGTGGTGGCGTTCTGGAATCGTGTACATGCTGTGATGGAAAGAGTCACGGGGGTGGCATTCTTACCCGAAGTGAGGCATTGCCTTTTGAATGTCTGAGAATCGAATGACTATGATGTGGCACAGATGCAGTGGGTGACCCTTGGTAATATGTTTGCCAAGAGAGACATCGCGCAGTTGTGGGGTTTCCAGCGGCTGCCCACGGTCTTGGCATGGAAGGAGAACATGGACTGGTGTATGTTCAGGGAGAAGAGGGTGTATGTGGCACGGGGTAGACCCAGGAAATGGAATAAAATTTGGAGCCAATGGAACTCCTACCGTGGAAATATATGCACACCTCCATTCGTGGAGACCCCAGAGGTTCCCCTTTCCCCCTGACCCGGCATTCCAAGACTTGTGTAGCTTTTATGAACACTGATCTTGTTTCCTCACTGCCCCCCCTTTGCATCAATGATGTTTGTATTATATTGTACTGCAGTTTCCTTCCTCCTTGAACACATGTCCGAGCTTATTGTCTTATTGCCTTGTGTATAATTTCTTTTTTTTAAATAAAATAAAAATTATAACAAAAAAAAAAGAATTTTGTAGCGTGGCTTGCTACATAACTCAGTCAAATTGAAGAAATCATGACCAGCTTCATCAATCACAACTTCATATCCAGGAAGAGGTATCAAGGTAGCAGGATTAAAACTCATGCACCACATCAAAGTTACATTCTCAGCTCGCAGTATGATCTGCTCCTACCTGGTGAGGCAGCTGTTTGTGAGGTGTTGCGTCTGAGTATGAGTAAGGAAGAACTCAACTGAATGGGGATCATTACCTTAAGTGGATGCCTCATCACAATGCTCTCTATCTGCTCCAAACTCACACATTACTGCAACAGATTTCAGATATTTAGGCAATGCGGCGGCAACAGAATCCAAGAGTTGCTGAAAAATATGCAACAGGTCTGCGTGCAGTATAATGCGTCTAAGCTAGTACTGATAATGTGCATCCCTTACTGCAAAACTGAGTAAAGCTTTTGTTGTAGTCGGGCATTCCCAAAGCTGGAGCTTGACAAACACTCTCTCGCAGTTCAGTAAAAGAGCACATGCAATCATCATCCCAGGGTACCATGTCTGACATGTCTTTGTGTGTTAGCCTCCGAAGAGGTTTGGCTGTCAAAGAAAAATTGGGAATCCATTGTTGACATTACCAAAAATTCACGAAAACATGCAGGCTTCTTTTTGAGTACTTAGTGGACCCATATTCAGAATTGGAGTGATCTTTTCTTGAGGCACTTTCCTTTCTGCTTTTTCAATAATGTATTCAATCTACAGAACATTCTTTTCTGCAAAATTGCAATTTGAACAGGGACACTTTATGTCTATTTACAGCCAAATGATTCAGTAAAGCAATAGTATTGCATATGAAATCCTCCGGTTTATTTGATGCTACCAACAAGACGTCAGTGTACTGGCCAAGGACAGAATGATTTAGCATCTTTACGGGTTTCTAGATTTTTCTTCAAAACCTGATTGAATATAGTGGGTGTTTCTGTATACCCTTGTTGAACATGACTGCCAAACTGTAAAGCAAACAAATGATGTCTGTCCTCATGCAATGGAATGGAAAAGAAGGCTTGACACAAATCAATAATGGAAAACCATTCAGCTTCATAGGGAATCAAAGGGGGCATTTATTACTTTAACTCCCACACATGTGTCATTTGGAGGAGTAGCTATACCTTTAAGGTATTGGTCAAATGATTGAGAAGTAGGGCCGGTTCGTACTACTGTGACTTTCCCTAACAAATCCTCATCCTGACTTTCCATTCTGGCAATAGGTGTGAAGTGGAGAAGGGACATGTCAGAATATGGTGTTCTAGTAAAGCGAATGTTTCCTGTGATATTCTTTGTCACCTTTGGTAGAGCTACCAAATCATTCCCAGGAACATAAAAAGGTTGTGTCTGTCCTACCTTTCCACTGGAAGAATTTTGTTGAGTGAAAGGTACACTCAAACCAGTGCTGGCTCCATGAGGAATATAGGGCTGGGTGTAGCAGGTGTAGTGCCTCTATGCATATTTCCACTGAGTTTGAAAAAAACTCCATGGAAATATGCAACGCTCTCGCCCCCCAAATTCTTTAAAAATTTAAAAAGAAGCCACTTACCTGTGTGTCTGCCACTTCCCCTGCCTGGCTGTTCTCCTTCCTGCTCCTCGCGTCCTTCTGTGATTAAAAATAAACTATGCTATACGTCTTGCACTTGCATTCTAGTCCCCTCTACTACAGCTGTTCTCCAGGCCCACTACTGAGCATCCCATCTAGCCTAGACATTTCAGTTTAAGGTATTCTTGTACCTTCCCTGACATTTCTATTTGTCTTTTTGATGAGCTACAAGATCCCATTCACTAAGTGCCTCAAATTGCATGGGTCTAGGACACCGTTTAGTCTCGTATAATAGTCTCCTTAAATTTTCAGTAATTCTGACATTTAACATTCTATATTGTAGGAAAGCTAATGGTTCATCATTTTTGGTGTACTTCATTTACTTTTAAGCCATGTACATGTTTGATATCCTCTCTCTTGGGTCATATAGAATGTTGGTGTACCCTCAGGTGGTGTCAGGTGAGCTACCACTCAATGCACCGAAGCGGAATGTCGTAAAATCCCAATACCTCTTGCCGATTTCCCCAGCCACTCAAATGAATATCACTTGACTGAAGAACCCAAAGGGGAGAAAGGGGTAGGAGACAGGGAAGAGACAGCCACACCTTTCTTCTGGTTCCTCTTTGGCTTCTTTCTTCCTTTTCTTCACTTGCTCCTTTTTGCCTTTTCTCTTTCATTTTATTTTTAGATTATGTGTGAGGAACTGTAATATAAGGACATACTATAATCTTACTGAGTCTATATGCATCTTTAGAATACATTTATATACATACAGTATTCTAACTTGGGTGCAACCAATGCCTCTCTTCTTATTATTACGTTAGTCGTGATTATTAAATTAACTGATGAATCATATTTCTTATATTGGGCTGAATAGATATTGAGTTTTCTTTCTTGCAGGTATGTGCGATAACCTAAAATTCCGTTGCTCTTACTTTCAGGTTACCTTCACCTTTAGCGAACAATATGAGGAGAAACTCAGCAGCTTTCAGCTCAGGTAAGTATAAACATACCCAACCTAATATCTTAAGGAAAACTTCTGAAATTCTAAAATTCATACATAAACATTCACAGATAGGCTCCAACAATATCTGACATACGAACCAACCAAACAATGCAACACAGAAGCCTCCAATATGCTGCTAAAGAAGTCAATTCAAACAATCTCACTGAGCTTGTTACTACTTTCCATTGCCAACTATATCCATGCAAACCAGAGTCCGTAGCTCCAATATGGAATAACTTCACTGTGTGAGAACCACTAGGATCCAAATCCAGGGCGATTGTCAAAATGCACAGAGCTTGTGCTGACTCTGCTCACTTTCAATATCTCATGAGCAAACTCTGTACAAGCCATATACACTACTACCCTGGAATCACACTGCTTTCTCAGACAAGTGAACAAGGTGAAACATTGAGTCCTTACTTGAGAGTGCTCAGAGTGGAGACACTAATCTCCAGAACACAAACTTCTGTTAAGATGCGGCAAAATTCTAAAATGTCGGGGACAAACGACAAAATCTACCCTGACTAACTATTATGCACTGCAATTCTAATAGGTCCTAATACCTCAAGGTCTTCAGGTGAAGTGCAAGGATTTTTGTAAGGTTTACCTTAACATTATAAAGCTGCTTCAAACCCTTTGCAACACTAGATGCTGCACTACAGGTCTCTCCCTCTTGGTGCCCATCTTGGAGATTCTCTAAAACCTATTCCTGCCCCTTGCAACTCCATTTCGCACCTTTCTAAATATCTTTTGGGTAATTACATTTGTTGATCCCCTGTTTCTCACAATAGGCAGCATGGTTCTGACAGGAGGTATGGTTAATCCTCCTTGCGTGGGAATAGGTGCATTCCCCTGCATAACATTCAAATTTCTCAGAATTTTATTTTTTTCTCTAGATTTAAAGGTTGTCCTTTACATATACTTTGCTCCGATCAAATTCTCCTACACCTCCTTGCTTAGCTCCTGTGCAACCAATACCACGGCAGCTCACAGTGACGTAGTTACCCTAACACAGCGTGACGTTACACTATTCAACCAATATCAGAGTGGCACTCTATGACATCAATCTATCTCTCTCCTCGCAGTGGTTATCCCTCCTTTACAATACTTCAAGTGTGTTCTCTCTTAGCAAAACCTCACACAATGTAGGCTTATTTAAAAATGTTCTGTCTGCTTCACTACAGAAATAACAGTTCCTTTCACACAAGAAGTCTAACCAATTACGATGATCCAATCCACATTCCCGTTCACTTGAAATGATACCTCAACCAGCAGGATCTTACTGAGACTGATGCAATATGTTCCCCGTACACTTAAATCAATTGTAACAACCATGACCCTCAACCACACAAAGAATTTTCCTTCGCTTAGTGGTACTGCTGATGACGTATCACAAGCAGCACCTTTGAAACAGAGCAGACAACTTACTCAGCGTATGCCACAATGAGACCGCCTGTAGGTGTATATCCCAGGATTTTTGGCCTCAACGGACCACATAGTAACTTCAACTCTTCTGCACAAAGCACATCACTCAAACACTGAAATCTAATCACTTTGCGTAGCCTCATACAGCTATTTCACAATAATGCAATCTACGTTTTAAGCATTTGCAACATGCAACACTGTGCAATTTAGCTGCTGGGGACTACCTTGACCACAAGTCTCCGCTTCCTGAGTCCTCCCAGGAGAGAGGAGCTCTACCTGCTGCCCATGCTCAAAAGCACCAATCACCTCCACGGCGCTAGACCCTGTGCAGTTTAGCCGCTGGGGACTACCGTGTCCATAAGTTTCTGCTTCCTGAGTCCCCCCAGAAGGGAGGAGCTAAACCTCCGGCCCGCGCTCAAAAGCGCCTGTCACCACCACGGCGCTGGACGCTGTGCAGTTTAGCCGCTGGGGACTACCTTATCCACAAGTCTCTGCTTCCTGAGTCCTCCCAGGAGGGAGGAGCTATACCTGTTGTCCGCGCTCAAAAGCGCCTGTCACCACCATGGTATGGGACGCTGTGCAATTTAGCTGCTGGAGACTACCTTGACCACAAGTCTCCGCTTCCTGAGTCCTCCCAGGAGAGAGGAGCTCTACCTGCTGCCCGCACTCAAAAGCGCCTGTCACCACTGCGGCGCGGGACACTGTGCAGTTTAGCCACTGGGTACTACCTTGACCACAAGTCTCTGCTTCCTGATTCCTCCCAGAAGGGAGGTCCCAGAAGGGAGTCCCAGAAGGGAGGAGTTCTACCTGCTGCCCGCGCTCAAAAGTGCCTGTCACCACTGCGGCTCAGCGCATGGCGGTGGCGATCCGCCCGAGTTTCGTCCCTGCCCGCCACAAATTTACCCCGCCATATTACTATGGCGGTGGGACCACGGCGGACGGAAAGACTGTCCGCCGCTTTCCCGCCCGATCAACAAGTCGACCTGGTGGGAAAGAGTTTAATATGGTGGCGATGTCTGCTAGATACCGCCATCCATATTATGATGGGGTGGGAACATGCCTTACCGTGGCGGCATTGCCGCCACTGAATGGCATGCGGGAATCTCTTGAAGGGGCCTGTTGTGGGGCCCCAGGGACTTTGGGGGGTGGGGGTGCACATGGGGTGTAATTTTAATGCACAATGTGGCAGTCACCGCATGGTGCCTGTCACCACCATGGTATGGGACGCTGTGCAATTTAGCTGCTGGGGACTACCTTGACCACAAGTCTCCGCTTCCTAAATCCTCCCAGGAGAGAGGAGCTCTACCTGCTGCCCGCACTCAAAAGCGCCTGTCACCACTGCGGCGCGGGACGCTGTGCAGTTTAGCCACTGGGGACTACCTTGACCACAAGTCTCTGCTTCCTGATTCCTCCCAGAAGGGAGGACTTCTACCTGCTGCCCGCGCTCAAAAGTGCCTGTCACCACTGCGGCTCAGCGCATGGCGGTGGCGATTCGCCCGAGTTTCGTCCCTGCCCGCCACAAATTTACCCCGCCATATTACTATGGCGGTGGGACCACGGCGGACGGAAAGACTGTCCGCCGCTTTCCAGCCCGATCAACAAGTCGACCTGGTGGGAAAGAGTTGGGGGTCTTCTCTTGTCATGGTGCCCTGGATACCTAGGGCGCCATTTGCCGGGGACTGACATGTGGCCAGAGATGCCAATTGGGTTTAAGTTTCAACACAGTTTTAGGGAAGGAACACAGGCCCTGGACACCTGGTTGGCAGGAGCCCAGGGCACACTCAGTCAAAGTACATCAGCAATTCAGCAAAAAGTAGGGTCATTCCATGAAAGAAAGATGGCACTTTCTCACAATGGTCTCCTATTGGTTCTAGATTTCTAGGGCTAGTGTTGTGATTGGATAGTATTAGGGCTAGAGTTCCCATTGGCTGAAGGGGTCACCTGATTACTAGGGCTATAAAAGGCCAGGGTTTGGGCGTCCCAGCTAACAGTGGAGAGAACAAGGGCAGTTGCCTGTTTGAACCTAATCAAGACTGACCAGGGCCAGAAATGCTGCCCATTTTCCCATTTAGCAATACCCAGCCCACACCATCCACAAACAGAGCAACACACGCACACCAAATGTCCACCACGCACAACACTATGCACAGATTAATGTACCAGCATACACTATAAACCCAACCAAACCACATCTTTACACCCTACTATCCCAACTACCACACATATCCACCATCACCTACAAAGAGTACACAACTCTATCCTATACCACAAACCAATACACTCATCACTAATACAACACCAGTCAACACCATAAATAACTACATCTCTTCCAGACACACGCTCCCTGCTGTAATTACACGTAACAGACCACCTTTAATCACTAACAAACATATATCAATCTTCGATCATTTGTCCAGCAAACAGCCTCCTCTCCCTTCTACCATAATAACACTAACACACACACTTCAGACCAACACACATTTTAACTCTTTCAACAAACCAGTCTAATACTAACACTCTTGCCTCTACTTCCGTCCCACCTACACACAATATACACTCTACTCATAAACACATCACCACCCCCTCTACCGTACAACCTCCTCTCACAAACAATACTATACAGCCAAATCTATTGCATGAAACATATACATCAGCACCCTTTTTCACTACTCTTAAAAAACAAAACATATATCCCACACCAGCACAAGATCTTCAAAGCGCAACACCTCATAATACTTACCATCACAAAATACAAACATACACCCACCTTTCAAACCACACAAAGGAACAAACTCCAGTGCCAAGCAGCTTTCTCTCTTCCACCACACCTAACACAGATACAACAACACAGCAACTCTCTTCTAACCGCCTCTCATCCATTGGATAATTTAGAACATTACTATATGACCCACTTGCTGCACCACCACCCCTGACTCATACACCTTTGCATTAAACACACGCAAACAATATAAGCAACATGCATACCTCACAACTTCACTTCGCCATGTCTACTTCACAACAATGTTACACCACGAAAACAACACAGCACTCCAACTCACTCTCAAACACCATCTTCACCACATACACCCACAGACCCATCAAAATGCCTTCTTAGTATGCTCGATGAGGAACATGATACAGAACAGATAATACTGATCACTCTTCTACAAAACAAAGTCTCACTATCATCAAAGGCCACTCCCTAAACTGTCTACTAATGAATGCTTGATCCCTCTCTAAAAACAAGCATCACATCTACGACCTACTCACAGATGCAAAACCAGACAAACTATTCATAACCAAATCATGGTTGGGAGAGGATATGGCTCCAGTCCTTCATGAAGTCATTCCTCTAGGCTATCATACAATCATCCAAAATCGTATAGCCAAAAAAGGAAGTGGTCTAGCTGTATTCAGGCGAACTAAATATTACTAAAGTCGACATTTGATAGACTACTCGCCTCAGATTCCTTAAAGTAGAATTATCCCCAGGCGTAAGACTTGATCCGGAAATTTTTCTTTGCCACAGCATTTCTGCACCGGGGGAGGTACTACGTAACTCAGACCTGACGTTGTCCACTGGCGTGTTGTCAGCAAGTTCACTTAAGCCCCTCCCCGGTGCACCGACGTCAGTATTTTCTCTTTTCAGCGTGCAACGCGGATCCGGATCGTGTCCTGGCCTGTTTTCAGGCCTCCTTTTCACGCTTTGTTTCGTGAAGCAGTGTGCGAATGCCTTCGGGCTTCACGACGTGTACTGATTGTGCACGTCAGATCCCGGCGACAGACCCTCACCCGATATGTATATGGTGTTTGGGTGAGCACCATAACTCCACGGATTGAGAAGCTTGTTCGCACCTCAAGCCGAAGTCCCGGCGGGAGCTCTGGCTGAAACTGCTGTCGGCCCGCTTGTCCAGGTCTGTGTCGTCCCAGCGCCCGCCCCCTACCTCAAAGACCAGGAACCACTGATTCAGTCTGTGGCATCGCCCTACGCCATGGCCCCAAGGGTGTCGCTTGCCAGCTGCTAGGTCCTGTAGTTTGTCTCCGAGGTCTTGTCCTCGTTTGGCTGAGGGCACGGGCTCCCCTCTGGACGTGCGCTCCCGCCAGTCAACATTTCCCGGTGTCGGGATGACTGGGGCCCAAATGACAGCCTACGCTGCAGCTCTGCAGGCTTCTTTGGCCCCTCCTTCACCTCCTGACACGTCCGAGGATTCCTTGCCTCGCGCGGGGCCTTCGGCGGAGTCGCCGGTGGCTTCGACCCAGGCGCCGAAGGTTTCAGCTTCAGCTTGTAGGAAGGAGGTGTTGTCGAGGGGTAGTCCTTCAGGACTCTGCTCTTCGACCTGTGGCATCCCTGCCTTCTTAGCATTCCCTACAGGGCTCCCTGTGGCATTGCAGGGACATTTTGGTGCCTGAGGCTTTCCTCCCCGGTCTTGCCAGTGCCGCTGGTGGAGGCCGTGGTTTGGGGTGCTTTTCCGAGTCTTTCTCGGTCGTCTCTGCAGGCGGTTGCCCTAAGTGATGTAGAGCCTGCGCCTTTTCGGTGCTGTTCCTTAGCCACACCGGTTCTGACCCCACCCTATTCCTCTAGGGAGCACGGGGTGGAGGAGGTTGACTCCGCGCCGTGGCGGACAACACAGTGCCGTGCCGGCGTCGGGTCCTTGATTCGTTTTCTGAGGCACCTTCCTCTCAGGTGGTTTTTCATTGGTTGGTCTCTGCCCTGCCCAGGGGTCCCTCAGGTCCCCCACTTGTCCCGGGATCCCCCACCATTCCTGGGCTAGCCACTTCCCCGTATAGCTGGACTTGTGGATGGATTATTCAGTTTGCAGCTGTCGCCCACGGAGGAATTGCTGTCTCCCCCGCGGCGGCCTATGGAGTGTTGCCTTTGTTCGGGCCATTTCCACAGCTTCTGGCATTTTGCAGATGGGTGAACCTGTCACCCCGGTCCCTACTGATAACCTCTTGGAAGTCCTCCACCAGGGCTCTGGTGGACAGGAGCTGTTCCTTCCTTTTGAAGCGTCACTCCACAATGCTCTTATGAGGGCTTGGGGGGGTCCTGCCACGGGTGATCCGGTGCCTCAGCTGCTCCTGCATTGCCACTGTCCTGCCCACACGACCCAGTCTGCCTTTCTTTCCACCCTTCTACTCAAGACTCTCTTCTGCGGACTGCCTTTCCGTCCTTGCCTGTGGTGTTGTTTCCTCCATCTCAGGAGACCCAGTGGTTGGATTCATGGGGGTGTAACATTTTCGCTTCATCCAGTGCTGCCTTGCGGGCGCTCAACACTCTGTGTGTGTTGGCTAGGGCTACTTCCAGCCTATGGGATTCTGTGGAGACCCTTCTTTCTCATGTCCCCCATGAGAGTGCCCGTGCTGATCTATGGCACCATGTGTTGGATGGTAGGGAGCTGGCCAAGTTTATTCTCCGTGCGTCTTTGGATGTTGCCGATGCCCTCTGCCGTGCTATGGCCACTTCTGTGGCTTTCCATTGGCATGCTTGGCTGCGGGATGCTGTTTTTTCTGAGAACATTAGGGAGTGTCTGTTTGACCTGCCCTTTGATAGGGTCCTTCAGTTTAACACTCATGCGGACCCCGCCATTCAGCATCTCCTTGCGGGCTCTGTCGTCCTCCCCCTCCATAGACTGGCTTGTTGTTCCTCTGGGGCTTGATGGGAGGTGCTATCCCACCTGCTCTTGGACTATGGTGTTTGGAATTACCAGTTTATATGTTTTGTGTAGTATGACGTGCCTACTGGGTCTCTTGCTTGGCCCCTCTCTTCTGTTTGCTGCTCGTTCAGCTCTTTTGGCAAGTGTATAATGTTTTGGCTGATTGCTGAGCCGTCTGTGGTTCCTACCGCAAGTCATATGTTCTCGTCCTCTGATGTGGAATTTTTTCCCTAAGAGTGGTTACCATGTTTTCTATGGGACGTGCATTACCATCAGTGGGGTACTTGCAGCTATTGCATAGCTCTGTCCTACGGTGGGGGGATGTGGACTCTCCTTGTGGCCTCCTCGCTTTTCCTGGTGTCCCTGTACACCGCTGATGTGGTTCTTGTTCTTGTCAGGTTGCACGGCTCCAGGGTCTGTCGTTTCAGTATTCGCTGCATCGCTGGACCCACTTTGGCATACCGTTTGGGGCGTTGTACTGTGGTGGTTCCGTCCTTCCTTTTTTGCCCGATCTTTTCGGCCTGATCCTCTGTCTAGTGTTTCAGGAGGGGTAGGATTTCCTGGTCTTTTCCTGGGTTCTGGTGGTCGGCTTGTCTGTCCTACGTTTTTCTCCTTCTCTTCTTTTCTGACTGGTTCTACTTCTTTGTGGGTCGGTTTATGTCTGATACGATCTCCCCCATAGGTGTTGTTCTGGATTCCCTGGCCTTTGCCTTCGTCTTGCGATTAGCAGATACAATGTATCTGGTAGAGACGATTCTAGTCGCAGATTCCTTCATGACCCACCCTTCCTCCCTGTTCTGCGGGACCTTCAGCTTGGTCTTCAGCACTTGCCTGCCTACAAGTGGTTTGTCTTCTGTGAGTGCTCTTTTTCACTTCCTCCCTAGTGGGATGCTTTTTGCTGTTTGTTTGATCCACTCCTTCCGTTCTGGTGGTTCATTGGTGAGTTCATGGGTACTTCTGCGTCTCTGCACCCTGGTCCTCCAGTGTGAGGCCTACTCGTGCTCTTCCCCTTTTCATTGCTTGATATTTCTGCCTTCTCTACAGTCCTCTGAGTTGGGGTCTCTTGGCTGTGCCTCGGCCTTTAGCTCCTACAGGGGATGCGCCTCTCGTTGCTGGTGTTGTCTCGCGGTAAATTGTTGTTACTCTTCTGTTCTGGCCTTAATGTCCTTCACTGTTTATGGGCTGTGATTTCAAGCCTCTTCATCTGCTGTAGCATTTTTCACACACTTTTCTGTCCCCAGGGAGGATGTCTTATTTGCTTACAGGGTTGCTTAGCAGTAGCTGTGCTCTGCTCCTCCCTTCTTTGACCTTTCGTATAACGACATCTCTATAAAGAATTGTGAGGCTCTCCTAACAAGATGCAATCCTACACTGTCTTCCTCCTGTAACTTCCTGCTCCTTTACAGACCTCCATCTAGCAAGGCGACATTCCCAGACGCCCTTCTGGACACAGTTTCAAACCTGATAACAATACACTCCAACCTATGCGTTCTGGGTGACCTCAACATTTGGTTTGACATATCCAATATGACCCATCCCAAAACAACAATCACTGGCCTAGACGCACTGAACCTGCATCACATTGTCCACAAACAGACACACCACTGGACAAATCCTAGATGTCATTTTTGCTAAAACTGAACTAGTTACCTTTCAAACTATAACTCCAGTCACATGGTCAGACCACCACTTGCTTGCTTTCCAACATAAAACAATACTAAGCGACTCACCTAAAACTAACTTACATCCATCCACCTGTCGGCCGTGGAACAAACTCAATTTGGAACACTTAGAAACACAAGTAACATCAAGTACAAATCTGGAAACAATAAATTCTGTTCAAAATCTATGAGTGGCTACAGGAAGCTTTTGACATCTTGATACCACTCAAAACCATACAACAGAACAAAAGAAAAAAAGCGCCTTGAAGAAACAAAGAAATAAAAGACATAAAACAACAAATTAGAAAGCTGCAATGTACCTGGCTCAAAACTAATGCCAAACAAGACAAACTTCACCTACAAAAAATTAACATTATACAAGTCATCTATCAAAAAGCTAAGAAAAGGTACTATTCAGACAGAATTCAAAACGTTAAATGTGCAAATAAAGATTTCTTTAAAAAACTCAGTGAATTTTGCCAACCAAATTGCCTAGAAGGAACTAATCCTTTTACTCAAGATTTCACAGAAAAATGGCCAAATCATTATGGACAAAGCAGACACCTTGGACTCTTACTTAAAACAGAAACAAAGCACCAGCACTAACCCTTGTAAAAAACAACAATCCAAGAATAATCTAACCAAGCCTCTCCGTTCCTTCCAACACATCTCACACAAGTAATTTATGGACCTGGTCAAAGCAAGCAGGCCTGCCGGAAGCCCTTCTGACCCCTGTCCACCACAAACTTTCAAGACAATTCTTTTAACAACCGCTGCTGCCACTCCAGTAAGAAGAATCATCAACAATTCCTTCACTACTGGAATATTTCTGGAAGAACTCAAAAAATCACACATACGCCCTTTACTGAAGAAAGCAAACTTGGACCCGCTGAATCCTGACAACTACAGACCCATTACAAATGGACCTTTCCTGTGCAAACTGATAGAAAGAGCAGCGTTCGCAGAGATGGCACAATTCATTAAAGAGAATGACATACTTTCAGACTTCCAAACAGGATTCCAACCAGGAAGATGCACTGAATCTGCCCTCCTTGCCATCTGGGATGCCCTGAAGAATACAGTTGACCAAAACAGGGTTGCTGCGCTACTCCTCTTGGACCTCTCAGCCGCCTTTGGCACGGTTGACCATGACACTCTGAAACAGACTCTATGAAGCCGACATAGAGAGAACTGCTCTAGACTGGATCACATCCTACCTTCGAAACATAACTAATGTCATCCATACCCCACCTTTCTCGTCCAAACCGTACTCCACAAAAGTAGGGGTTCCCTCAAGGTTATATTGTCTCGCCCATGCTTTTCAACATCGACACAAAGTCATTACTAGTACTGATCAAATATTTCACCCCAGGTGCAATAACTATGCAGATTATACACAAATAATCCTTTAACTGGAATGCCCCAAAGACATTGAAAAATCACCAATTTTCAGTGGTCTCAGAGCCGGGGATCAGTGGATGACTTGGAGACATCTCAAATTGAATGCTTCAAAAACAGAAATACTCATATGTGGCAATTGGAAACATTACAACCAGTGTGTCGCATGGCCTAATTAACTGAGATCACAGCCTAAAGTATCGAAGGAAGTACGAAACCTCAGAATGAACATGGGCTCCAACTGTTGATGAATGCCAATGTGGACAACTAGCACGATCAAGCTTTGTCACTATAAAAATGCTGCAGCAAATTTTCCATCATTAGGATTTCCACACAAACTCTAAGCTACCATCTCCCTTGTTCTGTCCAAACTAGGGCTGGGCGTAGTTCACGAAGTAGCGCTTTGCTAGCACTACGCGAACTGCGTAGTAGCATGTTCACACTGTGCAAGATGCCGTTTTCAATGATTGCACAGTGCGGACAAGCATCCGGCACTGTGCAATCATTGAAAACGGCATCTTGCACAGTGCAAGCTGTAGTTTTCTGCCGCTCAAGGAGATTTTTCCTCGAGCGGCAGCTTTCTCAATGCGGACTGGTAGTTTCTCTTCGCGAGCGGTCACGAGCATACGCGACCACTCGCAATGAGAAAACAGACCTCCCCGCGTTGAGAATCTCGCAGGGAGCTTTATTTCCCACGCTCGTGATCGGCAACTTGATGTTGCTGATCGCTAATGAGGAGAAAGTCTTGCCAAGATCTCATTTTGCTTGCTCGCGGTCACCAAATTGACGTTGAGGACCGCGAGCAAGCAAAAAATTATCACTGCACTATGCTACATGTGTTCGGACTGTGCTACTTGCAGCTCGCGTAGTGCGAAGTTGTCCAAACTTTGCAAGCTATGCGAGCGTAGCGTAGTGCTTTGCCCAGGCCTAGTACAAACTCGATTACACCAATAGCCTCTACCACAGATCACTTTTAACGACCATGAAAAGACTACAACGGATTCAGAACTCGCCTGCCAGACTACTCTTGCGTATCTAACAGCAAGACCACATCTCCATTGCCTTGAAAGCCCTGCATTGGTTACCAGTTGCCAGAAGATCAACAATCACGCTGCTTTGTATCACCCACAAAGCAATACATAGAATTGTACAGCTCTTCATCAGGAATAAAATCACCAAACACATTCAACATAGTAATCTCTGCTCTAAAGGAGCATCTCACCTCAAAATCCCAAGATACAAGGAAAAAACCATGGATGGCACATCCTTCTCTGTTCATGCAGCCAAACTATGGAACTCTTTACCCCCAACATAAAATCCACCGACAACCACCTTATCTTCAGAAAACTACTCAAGAATTGGCTCTTACCCACATAAGCTCATTAGGCAAACCGAAATTTACAGCATATCCCTCAGTATATAAGCATTTGTTTCCACTGTAGATATGTACCTATCTTTGTGTATTGCTTTGTATAAACATGTAGAATATTTATGTTGTTGAGAGAAAAAAATATTAAATAAAAATCATCTTTGGTCTACATGTACTTACTTCCATTGTGCATCTATATACCTTCCATGTACTTGGATCTGTGTCTGTTACTTTTCTCCCGAAAAAGCATATCCAATGCACTACCCTATTTCTCATCCTGTTCCTCTATCAATATCTTTGATCTACATATACTTACCTCCGTTATTTATCTATATACTTACAATGTACTTATGGATCTATATATTTATCACTTTCTTCTAATTTAGCATTTCCAATGCACTACCCTATTTCTCAGCCTATGCTTCTCTCAATATATCGTCTAGCCCAACCTTCTGACTCATCTCAATATTATTTCTACTACTCTTTCCAAAGCATTACCCCATCTCTCATCCCATACATTTATCAAGATATCCTCTACGGGAAACAACCTTAACCACAAAGTTTTAATTACGAGTTACCTGAATCACGAAGTCCGAACCACGAACAATCCTTAACAACGACTTTTCAGAACCACAACTATTCTAAACAACGGACAATCTAAGACTGCCAAGGACTGACATTCCCCATTCCCAAAACTCCTTTCTCCAGAGAAACACTCTGCATGGTACATCACTCCCCTTCGCACCCCCTGACCTGACAAGCTCATTGACCCCTGGCATGATTCACTCAGCACTGCAGCCACCAGGCAGGCGAGGTCTGAGGAGCACAGGGTCATGCAGTCAGCTTTCATCCTGCCAGCTTTGTACAAGGGGGGGTACAGCATTAATAGGAATGCTCCGCCTCAGCCAAAAAGGGAAGATGGGAGGTGTGGGGGGTCTCCCCCCACAAATACAATGTCTAAATTAATCTATTAATAGATTTTGTTTAAAAAATGTCAAACATTATGATTTAAAAGAAAAATATGGTGTAAATATGTAATGAGCTATGTGAATATTTTTTCGTGGTTTAGGAACTCGGAATAAAAAAAGTAGTGGTTTGGGATTGATCGTTGTTTAGCCATCGTGGCTAAGGAATTCGTGGTTTAGGGAGTAGTGGTTAAATCATACATCCGTCCTCTACATCCACTCTGTCATTTATCCCAAACCCCATACCACTACAATGATCCCCAAAATAACCCTTTCTAGACACTCTCCTACTCTACCCCTCCTTGCATCATCTGACACCTCTTTTACTAACCTTTCTAAACTCTTTCCTCTGACTCCTCCCTTCCAAAACTCCTTTATACTCATCCAAAATCCCCCTCCTACTGCTAGGACCTTAAAAAACAAAGACAATTAAAAAAATCCTTTACTTTTTTATTCCTCCACTAGCCTTTTCAATCATAATTAACAGACTAACATGTTCACTTCTCAAATTCCATATTCAAATATACTAATTCACCTCTAATCCTTTATGGGTTCCAGAGTAGCGTGCTACTCACCAATAAAGCGTCTCAACACCCCGTCAGGGTTACACGCACTACATAAATGCAAACCTTTTCTCTTTTCTACTCCTCCCCAATCATTTCCATCCAAATAACTGACCAACATATCCACCACTAAAATGACTTTTTATGTTTCACCATACTAATTCAACACTAATACTTATGGGTTCCAGAGTAGCGTGCTACTTGCACTTCAAAACCCCATCAGGGGTAGCAAGAGCTATATAAATACAAACCTCTTTCCCTCTTCTATCCTGTGCGCTACCATTCTCTACCCAAATAACTGAATAACATATCCACTACTCAAATTACTTCATATTTTACAATACTAATTTTCAACACTATTCCTTTATGGGTTCCGGAGCGGCGTGCTACTCGCCAGAAAAGCGCTTCAACACCTATCGGGGGTAACAAGTGCTATATGAATGCAAACCTTTCTTCCTCTTTTGTCCCTTCACTTTCCTTCTCACTCCAAATAACTGACTAATATCCACCACTGAAATTACTTTCATATTTCACCATATTAATTCACCACTAATCCTTTATGGGCTTCCGGAGTAGCGTGCTTCAAAACCTCATCAGGGGTAACAAGCGCTATATAAATACAAACCTTTTTTCCTCCTCTATCCTTCTGCTTTTATTCCAAATCCAAATAACTGACTAACCTATCCACCACTTAAAATGTATTTGCATGTTTTACTATACTAATTCAACACTAATCCTCTATGGGTCCCAGAGTAGCGCGCGACTCGCCGAAAAAGTGCTTTGACGCCTCATCAGCTATATAAATGCAATGACAATACAATTACAATAAGATACAAACCAGTCATTCAGTTAGAGCTGTGCAATATAGCAACATCAGAATCTGCTGACTAGAGACCACACTATCAGAATTCCCATCTCTAATTAGTACTCCATTGGAATGTACAATTATTGAAGACAAGTCATACAAAAACCAGAAACAGGATTTGCGGATGGTTAGATTTTATCAGTAAGCTAAGAAGAGTAAATGCATCAATATTAGGCATTTGAATTTAGGAGTAAAGAAAAATCTAATTACTCTTGTTTGGGCCATCAGTTACCAAAGTTCAAGAAGAAGAGTCCAGGAAAGGAAATTAACCATATCAGCTCAAAGGTACTCTCCCATGCTGGAAAAAGTCTGTTAATAGCTCACACTGTGAATGCATCTGACAATGGAAAGCCAGTAGAGTGCGCAAGGAATGAAAGTTGTCTCTCAATTCACCAAAAAGCAAGATCTCCAAAGGAAAAAAAAGGTCTCTCCACTCTCCTTCATATAGCTTATATTATATCCACAAGTTCCACGGTGGCCTTCCCTGGGTCATCTCATCTGGTCAGACCACTAAGACCATTGGTCACTTTGCTTAGGGTGATTGTCATGCAGCATAAAGAGGAGACATTTTATGGAAAAAAGGTGGTGATCATCACGTAAGCACCTTTATCAAAGGCACACAAGTGAGTTCAAGAAGGCAGTTTATCACAGCAGATGTTCCCAAAGTAGCAAATTAGTATTGAATAGTCCTAGTATGTGCATGAAAACATTTTCCATGAACACTGCAAGTTATGAAGCCTTTCCATAAGAACAGGATCAAACAAAGAGAAAGAAGCTTGCATTCCAAAATGGAATTTTTTTACATGAATTTGAAATTAATTTGTAATGCGCAGGACAATAACCCGAAGGTATCAAGGCGCCTATCAAAAGGTCAGGAAGGACCAAGAGGGGATACATAGAATCTTAGACATAAGCTTGCTTGAAGAGAAAGGTCTTCAAGGCAGTACGAAAAATCAGTAGGGATGGAAGGGATCTCAGATCACACAATATGCACACACAATATAAAATAGTGGAAACGTGTTTGCTTTCAAAAGTTTCTTCAGACCTTAAATTTTTTTCTTCAACATATAGCATTTATAAAGCATGTTAGCTTCATTGAAATTAGCATGTGTAACTAGGAAATATTTCTGAATGTTCAAAGTATTATCGTATAAAGTAATTTCAAAATATAGAATATCAAAATTGTGTCTAGTAATTCTCATTAGTACGTGTATGAAGATTATTCTGTTCCCTTGTTGCTCTCTAGGTGCCCACTCTTGTGGGTTGTCAATTTTGAGGGACCATCAAAGTCAAAATAGACCACCTCCAGAGTACAATTTTCCAAGTCTCTTGTGGGAAGTTTTCCTCATTGATGCATTGTTCAGGGTGGGCTCACTGACCAATGGACTGCCATAGTAGTAATAAGACCCTAACTCTTTTTATGACCTATTTCTCAAGATTCTCCAATGTATAGTGAGCACACATTGTGCATATTTGTCATTTTCCCCCAAAATGTGTCAAAATTAGTTTTATGTGTCAATGAAACGATTCAGCAGTTATCAGCCTTATCGGCTTTAAAACAGAACTCTCACCCAGCCACCCTAGCAGGCAACCCTGCATCTCTTCTGCCCATTGCTGCACCCAATCTTGACCCTTCAGGTGTGGTGACTGTACCCAGTCTCATGACCTCAGCCTCACCAACAAAACTTCTCTCGTAAAACCTCCCTTACTGAAGGTGTCCAAACATCTGCATTTGCAGGCTCTGTCTAATGAGAAAGCTTGAGGGTCCTGTTTGTCAGTGCCTACATTCTGGCAAGCTTCATTAAACAAGTTTGAGCCCCTTCCTCTTTGAAGACTGGATAGAGGCAAGAAAGGATTTAGTCGGCAAGAGAGGCAGCAAGAAAACACACCAAGAATTAAAAATGTTTACACATACCCAAACCTCAACTCATACATATGTCATACATATGTCCCATGGAATCATGCCTATCTATAATGATTGTCCATAAGAAGAGTTTCAAAGGTTTACCTTACAGTAACCTTCTTAACAGAAGGATTCATTGGAGCCAGGGGGACAAACCCCACATCCATGGGGGTGCAACCTTTTGAGTTATTTCACACACTTTTCATCGGAGAGTGATACCTCGGAGCACCACACAACTAAAACAAACTACAAGTAAACACGTAGTGCGCCCTTACAAACCCTTTTCACTACGTCAACCTTATCTGATCCTCAAGGGCGGCACACACCGAAAAAACAAGATGCAATTTGAAGAAATTTTCAGCATGACGGATACCAGAGCAGAAACATTTGCATACAAGGACGATGAAGCTTCCAGGATCTATGCACTCATTAACGAAGAAGCAACAAGCGTAGCCACAAATCGGACAAAGGAACAAAATATAAGACAATTACTCTACCTGTCTAAAAAGGAAATAAATCAACGCCTGCATGCGAGTACAATGATCAAGTACCATAAAGCACAAAGGATTCCGAGAGGTCTTAGGATACCACTTAAACCATCCCTATGTAAGAATGTTCAAAAATTTAAAGACCGATGGTTTGCTATTTTGAATAAATGTTCATTGGACTTAATATTATTAATAGTTGAAGAACTGTCGAACATTTTGGAAGAACTAGCTAAGGACATAAATAAAGTGAAAACAGAATTAGAAAACAGTTATTCACCAGAAGATTTAACGAAAATCCTAGAGGACATCAATACAGTTGTCGAAACACACGGCTGAAGTTAGCGAACGAAATATAAGAAAACTGAAAAGAGACACCATTGATTACTAGATGGGAGAAGTCTACACATGGGCAGAAATCTATGCCAAACGTCGCCAAAACAGAACATATACAGCTAATACTGACACTTCTTCCTCAGATGGAGACACAAGCAATCAACAAAGAAGGACAGGTCGTTACCCTCCACAAAGACCAGAAATGAATACCAACACATTGCAAAAAAATATTGAGACACCATCAACGTCCACGGATTCTTTTTTAGAGGTAGGCCAAGACAGACAAGAAGACCCAGGAAGGCCAAAAGAAAAAGCAAAGGAACCACCACAAACACGCACAGTCACAGCGAAGAAGGACAAACCAAAGACCGTAAAATAGATGATAACTTGGTTATCAACATTTCGGATTTCCATTTCAGTCAAGTTCAAGTTCAGACTTTACATAAGGGTACATCGTTTGTTCCAACATCTAATACCAACAAACTTGAAATTGACATCTCTTTCTTTAAATTGATAAGAAAATTACGTCTGTGTCACTTCTTCAACAATATGGTTCAAACACCAATTGAGACAACGGAAGATCAACTGAGGGGCTTACGCCCCATTAGTGTATATATGGCACCAATGTCCCACAAGACGTTAGACACGTTCGAAACATTGGTAAAAAACGACATAACTAAGATGAATTGGCAACGCATACCCAAACAGAAGAACCACACTCAAAAAGAAATGAATAGCCTTAAGTCCATTGCCTCTAACCACATTATAACATGTGCCAAAGAGGATAAAGGAGGGGCCATAGTTATTATGAACACTACTTATTACGACAGTCAAGCAGTCCTCCACCTCTCGGATCAAGAAACATACTTGAAACTCGATGCAAATCCGACTGTACAGTTTAAAGCAATCCTAGACACAATTCTTACGAAGTCATTGGAAAACGCGATTATCACAGAGAAAATCAAAAAATATTTGTCTCAAGAACATCGAAAAAGTCCCAGATTTTTGTTGGTACCAAAAATACACAAAAATCTTAAAACCCCCCTTGCAGACCGATAGTTTCTACTGTTGGAAGCATCCATGAACCTGTGGGGAAATTCTTGGACAGATATCTGCAACCAATTGTTATGTCTACACAGACATACATTAGGGATACAACAGACTTTTTAGTGAAACTACAAACACTAGATTTGGAAAATCATGATGATATACTACTTTGTACTGTAGATGTCACAGCATTGTACACCTCAATTCCACACTCAAAAGGAATTGAAGCCCTAGAATATTGTTTATTGAGAACAGATCTTGAGGAGAGTTTTAAAGTATTGCTAATGGAACTTCTGGAATTTACGCTATTTCATAGATATTTTTCATGGAATGAGGAGTGGTATCAACAAAAAACAGGAACTTCAATAGGAAATGCAGCATCTCCTGCATATGCTAATATTTTTATGAGCAGATTTGAGGAAGACAACATACTTAGTAAACCCATTGGGAAAAATCAGGTTAAAATGTTCCTAAGATTCATCGACGATATTTTTCTCCTTTGGGAAGGCTCCAAACACACCTTGGAAACCGAACTCATACAACTCAACAACATAGATCCATGCATTCAATTCACTTATGAAATACAGGAGGAATCAATAGCATTTTTGGATGTGAGAGTTATAAAAACACCGACAGGTTTTCAGACAGATTTGTTCAGGAAAAGCACGGACAGAAACAACACACTGCACTATTCGAGCTTTCATCCTCAACCCCTTAATAAACATTTACTGTAAAGCCAACGCATAAGAGCCAAAAGAATAGTGTCGGATCCTGAAACACAAAAACAACAGTCACACAACATGGTACTTATATTCAAAGCACAAGGGTACCTTGATCATATCCTCGAACAGGCCCAACAACGTTGTGCAACAAAAACAAGAACCGAACTACTGACAATGAAACAATCCATGACTAAAGAATCCATCACAGTAGTTTCTAAATATTCAACAGCAAGTAAAAAATACAGGAGTGTAATCAAGAAACATTGGGAAATCCTTCGAATTGAACAAGACTTTAATCACATTTTCGATGCGGATCCCATTTTTGCATATGCCAGAACCAAAATTCTTGGAGAACGCATAAAACAATCTCACAATAAACCCATCTTGCACAAGGGGACTCTCCCCTGCTGTAATTGCAACCATTGCAACAGCATCATTAAGGGAACAACTATTAATCACCCTATGAAGGGCAACAAAATCAACTTAAGAGCTACAGCCACATGTGACACCGCCAATGTGGTGTACATGTTAAAATGCCCTTGCGGGAGATATATGTGGGACAAACGGAACGCAAGATTAAAACAAGACTGAACGAACACAAGTCAAACATTACTCATACAACTCAAATCACCGGTGACTCAACATTTCATTGAGATGAGTCACAATATCAGCCAACTAAGATTTTGTGTTCTAGAGAACATACCCAGAGTGGAAGGACAAGACCACAAAAAGAGACTATTACAAAGAGAGAATTACTGGATTTCTACCCTGACTAGCATGACTCCCTACGACCTCAATGACCATAAGGAATTTACCTGTTACTTATAATCATGTTTCCTGTTCCTTAAACTGACAAGTGGCTTTTCATACACCTATTTGTTGATTTAATCCAGCTTTACAGCTCAAATGTCCAAATATTGTGTTTACTGTGTTATATTCAAACTACAGCATTATATTCTTAAATTACGTAACACTTTGTTTTTTTTAACAATGAACTTTATTTAAACAAACTTTATTGACACCATGTAAAACCACAACAGGCATCCTACGTTTCGCACCCCAAACACATTGTATTTTATCTCAAACACACGCGTTTGGTCATTGCGCTCATTTATTTTCTTTATATTCTGAAAGCGGCCTCTATATCTTAAACACCATAGTTATTTACGTTTTCAATACCCACTCGTACGTTGCCTAGTAACGGGCGCGAACTACCTCAGGGGTTACTTAAACATCCAGACCATAGCCAAGTGCTTCCGGTTCATGAGAGGAATACGGGACGTAACAAACATTTAACGGTAAGCCCGCATTTTGAGTGCTTTTATGCCTCGTTACTTTGATTAACTGACATCATTAGAACAGTCAGTTTTTGCACATTTTTGTTGCATTTGGTTAATAAGGACTCGATAAAAATACGTTTTACACGATTGGGAATACCTTCGAGAACACACCCACTTTGATAGCGGTAAACTCGAGCATTTTTTTCATTGAGTTTAGTTAATCGCAGCTTAAATACCGGCATTAACTATGTTTTTGGTTTTACAATTACCTTTTCATTAACATACAACCACATATTGATTTAGGTGTACCGTTACGAGTTAAATACAATCTACCAATTCATTACTTCGCAACATGGACTATGGTTAAATCATGTTTAAATTATGTTTGTTAAACAAAAACATATTTAGGAACCACATTGAATGCTGTATTATTTGCTTTGTTATAGATAGATCCCCTGGAAGAAGGCATGTTCATTGCTGAAATGCATTGGGAATGTTTAAATGTCTACTCATGAAACACAGTGAAAATCTATGAACTTTACATCTTTGTTAAGATGGAATAAACACTATAAGTTCCAACATAAAAAACTATTGTGTATATTATTGATG
The DNA here is from genome assembly GCF_964263255.1 of Lissotriton vulgaris. Classification (NCBI taxonomy): domain Eukaryota; kingdom Metazoa; phylum Chordata; class Amphibia; order Caudata; family Salamandridae; genus Lissotriton; species Lissotriton vulgaris. Next base: position 1,507,589,799 of record NC_141691.1, on the reverse strand, counting down.
ACCTTACAGTAACCTTCTTAACAGAAGGATTCATTGGAGCCCGGGGGACACACCCCACATCCATGGGGATGCAACCTTTTGAAAGGTTTGGGTTTCACATCAAGTTTATCATTTTACTTGTCTATTGCCACTGCTTGCACCACTAATTTCTTTTATACAAAATCTAGACTCTAGAGGCTGCTGTGCTATTTGTGTTGAATCATAAAGGAAGTTGGAACCTGTGGATTTAACCCAGATCTCTTGACTGGGGGTGAATGTATGATTTATTCAGAATTCCGTCCATCATTTGTTTGTGTAGCACTTTTCCCCCTAAGTGGGATGGGTATGCCTAGACCAGGGTCCCTTGCTCACTGTGCCACTGGATTCAAGCTAGCCTGGCTGATGAAGGGTAATACCCAGAAACCGGTCCTAGGATGCTTGTTTCCGGTCCAGGGATTACCAGGCTTCACAGTTTGGTATGGACTGTTCCCATGAGGCACAGGGTCAAGACTGATTTGCATATGGCTGGGTCTAAACTGGGGTGGCATGGTGAGCAAAAGAAAAATGGATTTAACACAAAGCTCTAGACTGGGGGTGAATGTATGGTTTATTCAGCATTCCGTCGGTCATTTGTTTGCAGAGTCCTAATAGTCAGAATGCGCAGTTTCTAATTGTATCAACTGCGGTTTCACCAAAGGTGTGTCTGATGTTCAAGGAATTTGGTATACAATATTATAATTTGTAACTCAAAGAGTATAGATCTGAATGGATTGGCCCGTTCTGACATATTGTTAAGTGTATAGTTCAGAGGTAATTGTCCACTACTGAAAAATGACAACAGTAAACGGGGGCAAAATTAAAAGCCTATGGCATAAGATGTTTTAATTGTCCCACTGCCTTCCCAGGATGTCACCATACAGTGCTATCCTAAATAGTCTCTGCTCTCCAACACCAAATAGAAAACAATAAATTAGATCACTATCACGCATGTGCTATCACCGAAGATAAGGAAACTATTGCTACCACCATAGAAGGTGATCACTCAAAACTGAGATTTGCAGTTAGTTTTTTTCCTTTTTTAACGACTGAGAAAACAAGATGGTTTCTGCAACATGGATGGTTCAAAGGTGTACTTCTGCTATTGTTTCTGTTGTTTGTCAGTCATGCATCACTCATCCACCCTAATGATAATTTGAATACTGTTTGTGTTGCAGTAATAATTCATTGTGAGTAATATATAGTGCTGTACTTTTGCTGTTTTATCCATTTCAAATTTACCCTACAGCACTATACGAGAGAACCAGCTTAGTTGGACATTTTCTAGGTACAGGGAGATGGATTTGGCTAGAATCATAGGATATTAAGCTGATGGTATCATTCATTCCGAGGCCCCATTGTACTTAATACTGGTTAGAAAAAACGGGTTGCAATTTGCAACCAGCATTTTTGCAATCGATATATAATTTTATGAAGTGACCAATTCACTAAGAATTAAAATTAAAATTTGTACTGGGTGGTAATCTAACTTACTTAATAAATAGCAGGTCGGTGGGCATCACAGGGGTAGTGGCTTGATAGGGAAAAAATGGTATTCAGTCAAAATATGGAGTTTTAAATATCGACTTACACTACTATCGAGTTTTATTTATCGTGACACAGAAATATGAAATCAAAAATATTGTGATCAAGAATATCGACTTTAAAGGTATGAAATATTGATTTAAAAATATAGAAGTCATTAATATCGTTTGCAAGAATATAGTTGTTTAAAATATCGATTTTGTTTGTTGGTGTTATGTATTTTAGTATATATTTTAAATGTATGTGATGTATTTTTTGTATAAGTATTGTCTATGTTTTCTAATATATGTGTCACATTTTTAGTAGTTATTAGTTTTATCTTAATTACATTTTGCATTTTTTTGTTCCGTAGTGAGTTGTGGGTTTATAGGGGACTACGGTGAGTGGTAATTTAATTATAATAAATGAAGGAGTATATTTATTTATTAAAAATGTTCATTGAGATGTTATGATGTTAATGGTGTTTTTATTTTTTGGGGGGGTAAATTGTAGGTGCAGGTTGTAGGGTTTATAGTGGTAAAGGGTGGGAAGCACTTTATTTTTAATTAATCCATAATTATTGGTTAAAGGGTGGGAAGTAATGTACTTTTAATTAATTAATGATAAGTTAATCATTAGTATGTATCAATTAATTGATAATTAATTAGTGTAAATGTTAAATAATTTTTTTGTATGTGTGGGTTTTAGGTTTATAGGGGTGAAGGGTGGGGAATAAATGTAGTTTACTTACTTCATAATTAGTTGTTAAATACAATGAGTTAATTACGTAAAAGTGTTTTTTTAATTGTGTAATTACTTTTTTACAATTTACTTTTAGGTGTTGGTTGTGGAGATTATAGATCTAAAGTGTGGGAAGTTCATCAAATTGTATGTGTATTTTTTTTTTTTTTAAATAAATAATATATGTTTACTTGATAATTAATTCTGTTACTTATGCAAATACATTTTCTTTTATTTTCAAAGTGGGTTGTGAGTTGTGTGGTGTTATAGGGTAGGAAGTAAATAGACTAATTTTATGTAATAATGAATGTTTTTATTAACAATTAATTGTTATATTTTGGTAGTAATTCTTTATTTAGATATAAAAAACATATCTTTAAAAGATTGCACAAATCACATTGTGTACAGTTTTATGAATAAAAAATGATCAAAGATTAAAATATGACCGTAAGCATAATAATTAAAACCTTTCAGTTTGTAAGTTAACTCTCCCCGTTGTTGCAAGGTCTATTAAAGTGTAGGTTTCCATTTTATCAATCAGCTATATGGCCTCAGCAATGTCCATATTATCTAGGTTGCGGTAAGCGTGCTGAATGAATTTGGACAGATTTATGTTTAAGACAATGTTATCTGGAGACATAGCAGCAATGATGGCGTGCCTGCAGGTCCGAATACCAAGCCTGTTCCATTCTGGCTTGAGGAGGCATCGCCGCTGGAAATTGAATGAGGGACAGATGCAGAGCACGTGTAAGATTGTTTCTGTTGCTGACCCGCATCCTCTGCATGTTGTGTCTTCTTCCTTACGACGCCAGGTGGGAAGATTTTGGAGAAAGCGCCAATCTCCCAGTCTTAGAGCAATCAGACAGCGCTTTAGATGAAGTGCAAATGTCGTGGAGAGGTAGGCAGCAGGGGCCAATCGTTTGTAGGAGTTAACTACCGCCCAGGAGTGACTGCGTTTCGTGACAAGAACTTTGTCCGAAGCCAGAGATTTCAGTCTTACACCTTTTTTGATTATGTTTTTAAAAACAGTCTGACTGGGGTTAAGAGCCCAAAGATCGGCAGCTGACATTTGATGGATGTAATTATTCAGAAGGCGCCCAAATGTTCCCCCTGGATTAGTCTTGTTGATTTCTATCCATATTAGGGATTCTAGTGTGCCTGGTTCGGCCTGTCTCAATTTATGACATAGCTTAAGGTAAGCACCAACGTTAGTGGCTTCATAGTTGGTTAATCCCAGCTCTAGTCTGATCTGAGCCGGGGAGGCAGCGCTCGGTAAATGAAGTACCTTCCTGTAGATTTTAGTTGTATATTTGTTAAGGGCAGTGTTCATTTTGCCTTTGAAGATCTCTATGCCATACGAAAGTGTTGGCCCAATTTTTGCTCGGAGGACTTCTAATAAGGGAGCAAAGGTTGGGCCTGAGAGTTTCTTCGATAGCTTGGCTAAAGATACCACTAAGGCCGTAGTTTTAGCTGCGATCACACTGCTTTGCTTTGAGAAGCTACCCCTTGCGTCCAGATGGACGCCTAAATATTTGTATGATTGGCCGATCGAAATGCTTGTGTTATGAATTGACCAGCCACCGCCGCTGTAGTGTTTCTTGCCAAATGGGACTATCAGGGTTTTCTCCATGTTAATTTCTAACTGGTTGTCGGACGTGTATTTTGATAGTTCAGCAAGGAGCCTTTGTAACCCTACTCTAGTGAGGCTAAACAAGGCCAAATCGTCAGCGTATAAAAGGTTACATAATGCCGCACCTCCTATTTTGGGTGGATGGCTATTTACCTTGTCTAGAGTGCTTGACAGGTCAGCTATGAATAGGTTAAAGAGAAGTGGGGCCAGCACGCATCCCTGCTTGACACCTCGTGAGGTCATGATTTTTCGCGAGAGATGCGAGCCGGACCCTAGCTTCACTCGGACCCATGTGTTGGAATAGAGTTGGATAATTGGGTTCAGTATTTTATTTGGAATGCCCCACTGAGTCAGTTTTTTCCAAAGGGCCGCCCTGGGCACTCTATCAAACGCTGCTTTAAAATCGACAATTATAGTATCAAGAAAGAGGGTTAACCCAATGAAGTCACTGGGACCTGGGTGTCTAGCATTAAAGAGAGGGGGTCCCAGTAAGGAAAAAGTATTTTTTGGAAATAAAGCAATTGAGAAAATAAATGCATCTATAATGTTTTATTCACATTATAGGAGAAGGTAATCAAAACCAAATTAACAAATAACAGTTGTATAGGTGCCCCTGGGGGTAGGGAGGACGTGCAGTCGTGAGGGTAGTGTAAGGAGGGATAGTGCGAATAAAAACACGTATTCATCAAACAGTAATGTCAATTCAGTGTCTGATAGGCAGTAAAGAGATCATAAATCAACATAAACGTTCACAAAACACATGCCTCAATGTCCATACTATATACAAATTATGGGTAGGAGGAGGCTGTGTGGAGAGGGTGAGGAAGTCGACGTTTCGACCCAAGTAGAGCAGGTATCAGTAAAATCCTTGCAACAGGGTCTTCATCAGGACGAGAGGGGTGACGGGGCAAACAACCTGAGTTGGATAAATATATTCGATAAATATATAATATTTAAAAGTGAACACATCACAGGAATTATGAGGGTAGACGTTATAAGGTGGGCATACCTGATTAAATCAGAGTTGTATAGGAATCAGTGGAGGAATCAACAATTGAGCATTCAGTCCTGGGAGAGATCAATAAAGTGCCTATTAGAGTAATAATCATTGCTGGTCAAGTTCATTAAAAAAGGGGGATAGAGAAAGTGTGGACTTACTTGGAAAGTACCAATATCCCAGAGGGGATATGGTGAAAACGATCCGGGTGCTGGGCTGGGCGGAACGGCTTTACTTATCTAAAAGAGGGAACATTATTCAGACGGGGGGTCGACCAAGCTGACATTGCTCAAGGTGTAATATGAGAAGGCAGGTCGGCGCGGCTTACCGAAGTTTGTAGAGTTAGTATGTCCCCAGCTATAGGAAAATGTCCGATTAGATCAGGATAAATATCCTACGGAGACGAAGGAGAGGGGTGTCAGTACTCGAGATTGCTCGAGTTGAACAGTAATAGCGCACGCTACTATCAGGAGCCGATATCTGGCTTACCGGTCTGTTGGTGGTTCCGTCGGGAAAGTCGGGCGTCTCTCTCGGCTTCCTCGAGGAGAACGCCGGGTTTCCTGGTGCTATGGTAGTCATAGCAACCGAGGGTCACGTGATCATAAGGAGTGAAAAAAGACTCAGGAAGTAGCCCATTGTCAGAGCAACTAGTCACACAATTGAATTTGGAGAAAAAGTTTCAAATGACGCTCATGTCATGGACCACGCATAATAAGTGGAAGGTATTAAATTAAAAGTTTTTTGGCAAAGGAATCCATCTGCAATTGCGGTATAACCCTCGGTTGAGTGAATGTTTAAATTATACCGAAGGGAACAGGATCAGTTAACACAGATATATTGGTAAGAGAGACAGACTATCGGAATAGTGTATGTGCAAGTAAGTAGAAGACTTAACAAAGAGGTCCAACTTAATAGATACGTATAGATGGATAGTTACACTGCGGACCTATCACAGGATGGTCAAAGCAGTTGGCAGGGGAGCATGTTGTTACCCTACATCACATTAAGGTGCCAGGCATCCATGGCAATGTATTACATGATATTAATAAACCAACTCGAGCAGTTGCACTGCGGACCTATCGTATGACGGTCAAGGCAGTGTAGATTGGAAAAATAGAATACAAATCGAAATATACCATAATAAAGCACAGCAAACAACCATCATGAGCACAATATGTTAGTACATCCGAATTGCAAGGCATAAGACAGACTGCGTACCTGTCCCATGACGGTAAAGGCAGTCTAATCATGGACCGTACGTCTAGCATATATACAGTGATCCGAGTCAAGAAAAGACTTAGGGCTAGATATACAATGTTCAAGGTAGAGTAGCAAGCTGAGAGAAAGAACTGTCGTGTTCATTTAATCCTAGATGGATGGAATTGAAAAAGAACATCCATTTGAGTTCTCTAATGTTCAGTATAGTAGAGATATTACCACCCCTAGGGCCCAAGGTGGCTTTCTCAATCACAACCCACTTAAGACTCTCTGGTGGATGTGCAGCTGATTTAAAGTGATCTACAAGGGGAGCCCCTATCACTTCACACCGTATTCTGCTCATGTGTTGTAGGATGCGTTGTTTTATCTTTTGTTGGGTTTGACCAATATAAATAAGGTTACATGGGCAAACAATGGCATATATCACCATGGAGGTGTTGCAGTTAGTTAGAGCTTTCAATTGGACCTTATTGTGGTTGTGTTGGAATTCTTTGGTCTGTATAGTGCTATCACAAGCTTTGCATTGATTGCATCTGAAGTGACCCCTTACGGGTTGAAGATTCCATAATGACATAATAGATGGCGCTTCTTTGGTGGGAAGTAGAGAGCGTACCACATAGTCCTTTACACTCTTAGATTTCCTAAAGGCATGAAGAGGATTGTCAGGGTGTTCAATGTCATCTGAGATCAATGGGCAATGGCGGTTGACGATTTTTTTGATTAGATTACTCTTGGTTAAAATCGACAAAGCAGCAGAAGACCGTCCTGTTTGTTGATAAGGCTTTGTCGATTATTGTGGAAACTGCCAGTAGATTTATCATAGTTCCTGAATTGGCAACGAACCCTGTCTGGTTTAGAGGAATCAGATCGTGGTCCTTTGCCCATTGCCTTAGATCCTCTAGAATGAGTCCTGCAAAATGTTTTGCCTCTATGTCCAGTAGGGCGATTAGTCTGTAGTTGTTGGGCATAGCTCGTGAACCAGATTTGTAGATGGGATGAATTATTGCGCCCCGCCATGAGTCCGGGATTGTCAGTGTTCGGAGGGTGTAATTAAAAAGATTAAAAAACACCTTGGACCAAAAAGGAATGTCCGATTTAAATAGCCTTTGTGGCAGGCCATTAGGGCCTGGTGCTCCATCTTGCCTCCCTTGTGTCACTGCTTTGGCAACTCGATCCTCCGTTAATACATAAACAGGGGTAAGTCCCTGATTTTTATCCAAGGAGGTGTTCAGTGATTCGTCATATGCAGTCCCGCGTCCTATGAGTGGTCTGGTACTATCGGGATTATCTTGTGCCTGGAAGTGAACTGTTAGATATGTTACCCATTCTCCTTCCTGGATATTTGCAGAGCCAGAGTTTGTTAGATTTAGATGGGTGTGGTTAACAAGGGACCAGAATTTCCTTGAGTTTTTTTGCTTGCTTTCCCACACCAATTTTACCCAGTATTGGTTTTCCTGAGCCTGTTTCTCTTGGGAGACTGCCCTCCTGAATGCTTTTTGGGCATGATGATATGTGGCAAGGAAGGCGCTGTTCCGCGGGAATTTTAAAATCAACCTCAGTGCGATGTTCCTTGCTTTCTTTAGTGGTTTAATGGCGTCTGAGGTTGCAGCCCCTACTGGAGACAAACGGTTTGTGCTCTGAGCCGTCGCAGGATATGAGTTGATCAGGTGGAGGCACAACTGCGACCATTTCCATATCGGGTTGGCTTTGTTATCAAGGCTGCCTGTTATATAGTCCTTGCTTGCTTTTAGAACACTCTGACTGTTGGTTTCATTCCATTTAAGGCACTTGAGGTTTTCCGTGTGAATTCCCTTGTAGGTTGTGGGGGCCGCTTTATGGAGTTCCGGGTTTGTAGTGAGAGTGATGACCTGGGGCCTATGGTCGCTTTCAGACCGTGGGTGGATGCAAAAACTGTTTAGTTTAAACAGTAGTTCAGAATTGCAGATAGTGAAATCTAAATAAGATTTTTTCCTTCCGTTCGACCAGGTCCAGTTTGGGGGTGAATCGCTTGATGTCCTTCCGTTCACTACTAAGTAGCCTGCGTTGTAGAATCTTGTCACGGAGAGCTCACCTAGTATGTTTAGGGCTTGCTTAGGGGGTTTGGATTGAGTCAAAGCCTCGATAATATTAGTCATGCCCGGCCCTTCCGTGTCTGCTGCAATCCCCTGGAATAGATTTGTGTTGAAATCTCCAGTAAAGATGCGGTCCGAGTTGGGATATTCAGTAGCGATGTCGTTCATGATTTCGCACAGTCGGACCAGGTGGTCTTTTTTTGTACGGGTGCTGGGATTAATATACACATTGACAAGGAGAATTGGACGCTGCCTCCCACAGCGGTTGATTTTATCCCCAAGTAACCAATCTTCCTTGAGGGGGATTTGGTTGAAAGTGCCTTTTAGGTTAATTGTTATATTTTATTTTTTATTGAGTTGATACATTTGCATATTACAGCTTACACAGAGCGCCCCATACTGTACGTTAAGCAGGTTCAAACAAAAAAAAAAAATGTTTTCTTATTTTGTTACCGTCTTAATGCAAAAGCATGCAAACTCCAACTTATGCAGTGCAGAAATCCGACTACCCTTCCACAATGAGTAAAGTCTAATGAACCCCATACACAGTAATACTTAACACCTTGGCTGCTAAGGGGTTTTCCCGCTGGGTGCTGCAGATCATTTTTTCCCATTGTTCATGACAAGGTCAACTCGTCATAAGCACAGGGCAGGTAAAACCCATGACGAGTTGACCTTGTCATTAGCAGGGAAGTGGTTAATGAGCAGTTATATCACATCTGGGTGCTCTAACAGGGACATTGTCAATGGAGGCCAAAGGTTCTTAGGTCTGGAGGCCCCAGGCAACTCCTTCATATACATTTCCAACTGCTAATTACAGTACACAAGATCCCTAATCCATTTAACCACAGTTGAGAATGACCTACCCCCCGCACTGCATTGCAACAGCACGTTTTAGTGTGAAGATAGCACCTATGCTCTTAATGCGTGGCTTGATCTTTTTCACCAGCCCAAGCAAACAAATTTCAGGCTTACATTCAATTGTATCCAATGTATCCAATGTCATGTCCGAGAGTACACGAATCACACACTGCCAAAAGTCATATATGGCCTTAGTATCCCAGGCCTGGTGGATGAAGTCTGCACCATCCTCCCCATGTCTCACACATCGAGCATCTTCGAACAATCCATATTTGAACAATTGTCGAGGAGTATAATGCAGTTAGTGCAAAAATTCAAAATGGAGTATTGGAAGATTACAGTTGGCAGTCAGGTGCCCTGTCAGTGCACAACATGCTTCCCAATCCTCCCAGACGACAGGCACAGCCAGCAGATTATTCTACTTATCAAGGGAGGTAGAGCTGGCCAAGTCAATTTCTTATTGGGAGGCATTGTATAATCTAGTGATCAGCCCCTTGCCCTCCCCCACTGTTAACACAATTTGTAATGCTTTCAGCATCTGTAGCTCATTAGGGAACTCAGGGTTTAGTGTTCGGACAGCCTAGTGTAACCTTGCATTAACAAACCCTTGCATTGACTTGTATGCTTTCCCAATACATGTCCCCAAGTTTAGTAACTCCAGCATTCTGCACAATGCTCAGTGCACCACGTTCCTGCACAGCTGGGATGCCTGAATGTGCAGCAATTGGCATAGCTGGTGCATACAGACTCCCTCTACCTGCACAATCATTCAGAGCCCTCCAGGCTTGAATCATACATTTGACAGTATATATTCCTTTCCTGCCTCACTCGACATTATTATGCAGAACGATGACAGTCAACGGAGCCAAATAGGCAATATCCTGTTCCACAGCCAGGTGCAGCAAAGAGTGCTGTGGGAAATACCAACAGTGTGCAGATTGCGCTTGCGCACAAAGATAAGGCTTTTGCAAATCAGGGGCCTCAACCCCCACCCCTGTTTAAACGGCAACATCAGTGTGTTCCAGCTACATTTTGGCTGCTTACATGCCCAAACCAATGCCAACAAACCTGACTATAAAGTTTTGAGTACTGCCTTGTTCAAGACGATTGGAATATTCACAAACGTATATATAGCAATTTGGGGAGTATTGTCTTCTTCAAAACCATAATTCTATCTGCCAGCGACAAAGGGAGTCTTGTCCACCTGGTGACTTGCTCAGTTATTTTGACCTTCGCTCATCCATATATCATGCTGATTACAGTATCGGGATCTCTTTGCGCCAAAACACCCATGTATCTGACCGGCTCAGCCAACCTGTCCAGCGGGAACTCCAGTTCAATCTTGATAGTACATTCTGTTAGGGGAAAGACAGTGGATTTTGCCCAGTTTATGACAAAATATCTCTCAAACCTGGCATACTCCTGAAATAATAAAGCCGTATATGTAGAACGTTCCCAAACATATAGCAACAAATCGTCCGCAAACAATGATATTGCTAGCGGGCGCTGCTGGAAACCCAATGCAGCAGTGGCATGGCCCTGTCGGATCTTAGGCCAGCAGCTCAAGCACCAAGAAATACAACATTGGGGGTAGGGAGCAGCCCTGGCTGGTACCCCAACATATTGTGATTGGAGGCATGCCCACACTATTCACATGAATCCTGGAATCAGGGCATGTGTACAGGAGGCGCAGCCATTTAAAAAAAAACGTTGGCATCCCCATTAATGCAATACCACACATATAACTCCTATGTATCGAGTCAAACGCTTTTGCCGCATCTAGCAAGATGACCGCGGCTAGAAGCTCAGGTTCTAACTGATGCAACACTGCAAAAATAGTGCATAAATTATGTACGGTTGATCTTTTGGGTACAAAGCCCGATTGATCCGGTAGGATCAGATTTGGAACAAAAGGTTGAAGTCTATTGGTGATAATTTTTGCAAGAATTTTTGTGTCAATGTTTATTAGGGACAGTGGACTGTATAATTTGCACCAGTCGGCCTCTTTGTCCGGCTTCAGCAGAATTACAATGAGCGCCTCCCTCAGGGTGGGGGGTAGAGCACCCATTTCATATGCTTCAGTGAGCACCTCTAGTAGCCTTGGGGCCAGACCGTCCACATAGGTTTTATAAAAATCGCTGGCCAACCTATCCAGCCCTCTCCCCCTACCAGATGGAAGCAGCATTATAGCTTCCTTGACATCCTCCACCGTAAAAGGCTCAGTCAGATACTCCTGTTGACCCTGGGACAACCAGCCTAGTGCAATATCATCTAAGTAACTGGATATCTTGCACAGTAAAACACTTTACTAATCCCTGGAGTGGTGTAGTGTAATATGGATTCACTGTCCACTATTGCAACAATATGCTCCTGCGTCGTTTGACATTTTAATTTTTGCACCAGAGAATGACTTGGCCTGCCTCCTTCCCCATAGAGATGCGCTTTATATCTCTGGGATCTATGCTGCACCTCCTGCTCAGCAAACTGATTATGCTCCGTCACTAATTCTCTAATTTAGGCTAGCAGTGCATTTGAGGAACGCTGTTCAAGCCCACGTTCCGGTTTGCGGATCATCTAAGTTGTGCAGCCTGTTCCTCTGTGATTTTAATGCACCAGCCTACGCCCCAATACATTCACCCCAGATGGTGACTTTGAAAGCTTCCGAGAGGGTACCCGCCTCATCTACTGTGCCCTCATTTTCAAGGAAACGATTTGTGATAGCTGCCCCTATTGTGGCGCGGATCACTTGGTGCAGTTGGAACAAATGCTGCGGCCTCCAGCGAAATAGTGGCCTAGTATGAGCAGGCATAGCCAGCTCCAGGAGTACCGGGCATTGTCTGATAGTGTGTTCGCCAGGTGTTTCACAGACACTACCCAGGAGCAAACAACCTTGGAGAACAGCCAATAATCCAGCCTGGACCATAATCCATACACTGTTGACACAAATGTCCCCTCTTTCACAACAGGGTTCCAGCCTCACCATTCATCTACCAATCCATCTGTCTCCATTATTTCCACAATTACCAATGCAGCCTGTTCCCTTGCCATGACGTGTCAGACGAGCTGTCAAGTTGTGGGTCATGGTATACATTTTGGTCACCATCCCATATCACAGCAGAGGGAGGGAATGACGCAGTACTCCTCCAAATATCATTGTAGAAGCTGGGTTTTCTGTATTGGGCCCATAAGTGTTAACAAATAGTATATTTGTACCGCGCAGACTACCTTGTATCTGGAGCACCCTACCTTGCTCATCAGATTCAGAATGGATGACAGTGAACGGAGTATCCCGCTTGACCAGCACAAGCACACCCCTGGAGTACATTGAGTTCAACGTTGCCACACGCACTGCCTCCCAATGAGCTCCCACATTTTGTTCAGTGTGCATTGTAGGATGCGTCTCCTGAAGGAACGCCACTTGGATATACTGCCTATCAAGATAAGCTCATACATTGCAGATTTTCTTGGGGTTATTAAGATCAAGTAAATTCAATGTTATCAGTTTAACAGTATCACCTGAAAATACAATTTCTTATGACTAACACGCAAGTTCCAATGTTGAGGAAATACCCATGGAAAGTATTGCCATTGGTTCACTACTACATGTAAACTGCACTGCATATGCAATGAAACCTAACCACCCATCACCCCGCCCACTTCAGCGCCCACAACATGCTAATGCCATCCCAATAAGGAGCTATCATAACCACCCTACAAAACAATACCCAAATATGAAAGTGGGGTACACCCATCAGGTAACGCTAGAGAGCAGTCACCCTCCCACTGAGCAGGGAGGTGGTCAAACTTGTCCATTTGTATAGTGTGCCAGTCCAATAAGTGTCTTAGGGCCATATGTAGGTGGCTAAATACCAAGCAGTAATGCACAAATTTGCATAATTTCTGCATTATCGACCGGAGTTTGGCTGAGAGCAATGTAGGTGAGTTCAAACCTACTTGCAAAATAAGGAATCGCTAAATTGTGATTCCCTATTTTGCTCTTGCATTTAAGGAATCGGAAATACCGATTCCTTAAATGCAATGTAAGTAGCACTAAAAAGAGTGCACTTGAGCCTTAAGGAATCACTAATTACCACCAACTTCAAGTTGGTGGTAAGTAGCGATTTCCTTTAAAAAAGCACTTTTTTACTTTTTTAAAAGTGCCATGTGGCACACATCCATGCCCTTAGGGCATTTATGTGCGCCACATGTTCACACATTCACATTTCAGGGGTGCAATAGGGTGTCCTTTGGACATCCTGGCACCCTTGAAATAGCTCCCGCTATTTGCGATTCTGTAATACCTCGCAAATAGTGAATCTCTTCCTATTCATTTCTATGGACCTCCTAGCCCATAGGAATGAATGGCTATGTATTCCTTAATAACGAATCTCAATTACCAATTCGTTATTAAGGAATATTGAGGAATCACTAATATTTTAGTGATTCCTACTGACATTCAATTTAGCGAGTCCTTAATAGCGATTCGGTAAAAATTGCATTCAATTTACCTACATCTGGCCCTTACACCCTGAAATTTACTCAGCTCCAGTAACTTTGTGATACTCATGAATCACAGTCCTGTAGTTCAACAAACCAATACACTGTAAGGCAGCAACTCTCTGAGTGACCCCTTCGTTCATAGATTTCCATCACCAAGCACCGCGGGCCAGTGCTTCTAGAGATCCCACCTCTGGGTTGCAATCAAAAAGTAAGAGTTTGCCACAAGACACCACTCCTCATTGTTCCTCTTAATCTGGGGCACTTTCTGTGTCTCATCGATATCTCTTTAATGACTTAACATATTCCATGGCAGACTTAGGTCTAGTGTAGATTCTGGCAGACCCATCTGTTCCAATCCGTAAATGGGCAGGATACAGCATGGCATACAAAATGTTCTCCGCCTAAAGCACCTTCTGCATTATGGCTGTGTTTTTATGTTTTCATTGAGCGGGTGCCCACCCCTCATCATGGCCATGTTCAACTTAATTTATCATATCTCACAGGTACAACCCCGCTTATTTAATTGCTTTTATTGCACGGGTGCCCACCCTGTGACTTTGCCCGCATTTATATTTTTAATTCCCAGCGGGTGCCCACCCCGCCTTATGGCCGCCTATTTTTGTTATTTTAATTATGGGTGCCCACCCCGCTTTATATTTTGAATTAGAGGGAGCCTACCCCTCGTTTGCCTCTAGACTCACTGCCGCGGCCAGGGTGTCCAAACCGGACGTCAGGCACCTCCTGCCCGTGACGTGGACGGGGCCTGAAATCCATCCAGAAATGCAGGAGAAGGCAGCTGGGAGCCTCGCTGGCACCACACTAAGTCCCGGTCCCGAGATTGGGGACCGGGTCAAACGAGGCCCTGGCGAGGCGGGGCTCCCATGAGTAGGGAGAGCCCCGCAGGTGCTGCGCTGCCGCATTGACCGGGTGAAGCATGGTGCTGCAGCCTGTTCCCGCGGAGGGGGCGCGAGGCACATTGCCGGTGCCTGCCCCCATCGCATCCCAGTGAAGATGCCCATATTGCTGGTGAGTGGAGATGGCGGGAGCGAGATAACCCCAACCTCGTGAGCATATTTTGTTTTCTGAGCACCAGCCTGGTCCCACGTGCCCACTATCTACTTTAGAGCCCCCATGAAGGGCTCAGGACATATTGTCTTTGTGGGCCAATATTGCTTAAAGGGGCCATGACTTATAAGGGGGCTAGAAGGGCCTGTGTTCTTTCCACCGTTGGGGGCAAGTTCTTTCCCTTTATTGGGCATGTCTGTGTAAAGAGCCGGTGTGGCTCTAACCTAGCCTCATTATTTACGGAGCCAGTGTGCTACCAGGGGACAGGTTCTGCTTTGGCCCTGATGTATTTAAAGTTCCTCTGAGGGGCTTGGGGCCTCATTGGTTCCACAGAGCCCCGTGGGGCTTCCATGCTTGTGGCCCCACTATTCTTAGAGCCTGAGGGCTCCAACACTATGCATCGTAATTCCCAGAGCCAGAGGGCTCTAGCATTTGGCGCAGTTTGTTGTAAGGGCTACTTAGAGACCATGTCGCATTTTCTAAACTTCACAGCTGTCCAGCAAGTAGTGGCAGCTGCATCGTTTAGGTTCTTCTTTATTTCAGGGGACATGTTCTTGCAACTCAGGAGTGATACGCACTCTTTTGCCCCATCCCTACCTTGACCTGCACAGCTGTGCAGCGCTTAGTGCCAACTGCAACGTTTAGGCCTTCATTGAGACTCCCAGCTGTCCAGCAAGTAGTGGGCAGCTGCTACGTTTAGGCTTGTTCTTTTGCGTTGTTGCATTTGGCTGCATGCGCAGACAGCCCTGACTTTTGGACATAAGGCATTGGCGCTCTCTGAGAGGCCAGTTGACCTGGGGACAATTTGCCTGTGTTGTGCCCCCGCCTGGGGCGCACCATGTTTATGATGATCTATGCGTAATGTACAATGCCTGCTTTATACCTCTAAATGTGTTTTATGGTTAGGAGGTTATTTTGCCTAGTATGGTTTTTGCTAGACAGTTTATGTTTCACTGCGTGACCTATGCCTATGGTGTATACAAACGTGGAAACCCAATATACCCTTGTAGGCTTGGGCGGTCAGTGATCAGGATAAAGAGTAGCTACAAGGGATTTTGTTTAGAATCTTACTCAATTGTTTTTTAGATTCTTGGTTCTATCAATAAAACCCAACGTATCCTCAGGATAACTTAGTAACTTTGTTAGACACTTTTATCAAAAGACAGTACATTCATTATTCACACATTTAAAAAGTAAAAAAGGCACACAGCAAGGAAGGGTATTATGTTAAAAAGAATTATTTATATAGATATAAATCACAGAGAGAAATTAATTGAATGGGGATACAGGTTGAGCAAAACTATACAGAGACTATTATGAATAGCAACAAATATACATTCAAATGATAATTCATAACAGTAAAATCAACTCCAAAAAGTAGATAAGGAAACCAAATTCACAAATATATCTAGGTGTCCTATGGCAAAAATGCCTGGGGAGATGATATTTAGGTCGACGTTTCGGTCTTTTGGCCTGTCGTCAACAAGACCGTCATCAGGACTAGTTTTTTTTTAGAAAAACCCCTTGGGAAGACCAGAGAAAATAAAGGGTCTTAAGGTAATGGATGGTGTTTCACTCTGAAGTGGTTTTGAATGAAAGCTTAGTGGATAACTTAGAGTCGTAAACGTATCACTTCTTGAAAAGACTCTTGTATGAGAGGTTCGAGGTTATTTAAAGAAACCCAAACTATAAAACCTGGATCGAGTGCAGTACAATCACTTGCCAGACAACTCTCGTTTTCTTCTCCACGCTAGCCCATGAGTGATTGATGAACCTCTGCTAGTTATTTCAGAAAATATATTTGGTGATTCAGATTGACCTACCGTGACAAATCGCTGACCACTCGAAAGTGTTTATATGTACCGCACTCGATCCACTTTTTGGAGTTGATTTTACTGTTTTGCCAGTGGTTACTGGTGGTGTTCTACAATAGTTTTTTGTGCTAAAATGTTGCTATGTTCTACATCTATTGCTTCTAAGTGCTGATTCTGACAGTGGCCCACGTGGCCCTCTCCTGTGTAAATAATCCCCTGTAAATACTGTCCAGTGCCAGTTGGCACAGTGTATATGTGTGATTATGATCTAATGTGTTTAATGGTAATACAAAGGCTATTTTGATATATAACCTTGTGTGGAGTTCCTTTTTGTGGTGTGCCTAGTGTGCTTCTGCTGTGTGTGTGTGTTGTGCAAACGCTTTACACATTGCCTCAGGGATGAGCCTTACTGCTCGTGCCAAGCTACCAAGGGGGTGAGCGGGGGTTATCTTGGCGCGTAATCCCTTGCCCTGACTAGAGCGGGGGTCTCTGCCTTGCTTTTGCGCAAGCCTTAGCCAACCAGAGATCCCATTTCTAACAGAAACTATTAGCCTCATCAATTAGCATTGTGGGTGATCCCGCACTAACCTTTGTACCAAGCATTTTGTACACTCTGTTCTTCTATCTAACATGCATAGGATTCCCAATTCCTATTTTCAGTAAGCAAAGAGAACTGCCAGATATCCTGTTGGAATCATAGATGCTGGGGTCGTAAATTATCGGTTCCAAATGAGCAGATTTTGTTTCTGCTATTTAAATCAATAATTGCATCTGATCTCATTTCAAGTTGCTGACGTAATATTATGTCAAGAAGAGGGAAACAGGTTCAGCATTTCATACTAAGCTTTTTAAATCTGTGGAGGAAATATGTGTGAGGCTCCTACTGATATAAACTGAGGACTGTCTCCCAGCCTGCCCTATAGTGGCACATCAGTTCCTTTTTTTTTTTTTTTTTAATTGTTTTTTTTATTTATTGCAAGAGTCCCGAGTGCACCTTCCAATCTGATTCCTCCTTCTGTGTTTCTTAACTGTCCATTCCCTAAACCTTTGCATAAATGATTGCCCTGACTCTTCACTTTTTTACGGTAGGTTCAGTTCCTGTAGCTCTCTCCTCTAGTCGTACAACCATTCCCTGCCTGCAAATTCCATGCAGCACTGCCTCGCGTGAACGCTAAGTAAATCTGCCCCATGGGCTACACTATATTGAGTGAGGGATAGTCTCCTACAGGGTATTGGAGTGTCTCCATTTGTTTAGAATAGCATCTACATGTTCATTAATGGACTCTACGTTTTTATTGTTAATATGGACCTAATGAGATTCTGACTCTGAACTACTGCCTTTAGAAATTAACAGCATCATAATCACATTTTTTAAATCAAAAATGTATTTAATATTTGAATTGTCTTTCTTGTGATTGCTGTTGTTTAATTACTTGGCTCTAATTACACAAGTGACACACTTGAAAACGCTTGGTAATGTCGATATGAAAGGAAACTTTTTTTACATATGTACTTAATATTATAAGAATCTCAAGTTACACAACAAATTACCTTTTGCTAGAAACCAAAGCAATTTTGTTTAGTAGTGAAAAAACCAAACCCAGCTAAAATAAAAACAGGGATGAATTCAATGGATACAACGCTTGGGCTGCAAACTGCTAAACTTCTTTTGTTCCTGGAGGAATATTATATTTACATTTCATTATGTCTTTTATTTAAGGTTCTTGGCTTTATTGTAACTGCAGCAAATAAGAAAAATAAGACCTAAGGGCTTCTCATGACTACCTCCGTCATATATGCCCTGATGCCCCTTTTAGAACCAATCCAGCCTCTTGCCTTTCACTGGAAGTTCCCCCTTACATTGTTTCCAAGTCTACAGTTTTGGTGTAATGCTGCTGGGACTAATTAGACTCATTTCAAACCCCCATGAACAATGCTACAGTTAGACACCTGAATGGAATGAATGCAGCAGAAACATTTTGCAACACACATAGAAAGAGGAAAATGCTTCAGCCATTGTTTTGGTGCAGGAAGTTGTCCCTTCCTGCACAATAACAATCCTGCTTACAATGCAGACACCATTGCACCTTGATGTAAGGGTGCCGGCATTGGCACTAGACAAAACATTGTGCTTCAGTGGAGTTAAAAGACAGGAATGTGCCATACAATGTTAAATATAGGGCATTCCAGGCCTTTCCCTATCAATCATTGCAGCGCAGCAAGGTGACTTGCTGCACTGGGTAATTCATTCATAAATATTCCCCTGCATGTTACAAAGAGCACACTAATTTGAGTGTACTTTTCAGATATAAAACAGTCCCTCATTCAATCCAACAGAAGCACTACATAGACAATAGCACGGATCAAAAGCCCACTCCATACATATTTTAGAGAATTGACATAAGCACATGTAGCAGGTGGCCCGGGAACAAATTATAGATGGAATCAAAAGATTCAATTACAAAACTCTTTGAAGATTTTGTTCTCACATTACTAACCCTAATTTCATAACACAAAATTATCTAAGTTATGCAAGGCTTTGCTAAAAGCAGGTTGTCAACCAGTGGGCATCTACCAGCTTAGGTGTATACTTTTATATATAGGTTTCAATAATGTAAAAACCAAGCTCAACCGCAAGTAGCTATGGCATAGATCAGCCAGGTTTAATGTAAGGGAGAGTTTCCAACTAAAAGGATTATGCTGGACTAGGGACCCAAAAATGTGTGGATCTACTCTAATGATTTCATCCACCATGACTATCAGCACTTACTCAGTGAAGGTATGTTCCTTTTTCAGGCAGGGTAAAAAAAACTAAAATGTGAGTGAGTATGTGAATGATGAGCAAACAGGTGATGGAGGTAAAATGTTGCAAAGTAAAATTACAGGCTGGGGAGCGTGTTAAATGTGAAGAAGAAAAAAAGGATGCCAACTCTAAAAAGTGCAGTAAATGGCTGTCTTGCTGTGCTGCAGATTTGAAGCAAAGGATGCTAGTCAGGAATGGGTTATGCTTTATAAGGTGATTTGCAGGCATGTCCATTTGCCAAAGCACATCAGGTGTGTATTTTTAAATCCATCCAATGGTCACTGATTTTTTTTAATGGGTGCATACAGAAGCAGTCACCCACCACAGGGTAACCGCTATTTGTTGAGCACTGCTTAGAGACCGCAAGTGTGTAGATGAAGTCGTAAAATGCTCAGCTGGTTGATCACGGACCTGGCAGCATCATTGGATGTACCGCTGACATTTCAGACTGCCTTGGCCACGGTCAGCAGTTCAGACAGCAGAAGTGATAATGCGGAGGGTGGTAGATCTCAGGCACATGGGCTGTAGTTCTTGGGAGTTTGGACCGCCAAACTCATCCTAAGGCCCTTATTCTTGCTAATGCATTAATTGATTAATGAGACTGTCATCCACTCCTGATTACATTTCGGATGCTTTTTTGCCAGTACTAGGTGCTCTCAGTCATGGTTATATATAATTATTGCATTGTTGCATAATGTTGAGATGCGTGTTGCCATAAGGAGGTGACAGCCACTTGATGTCAGTGGTTAGGGCCCTCACTCCACGTTATGATCAACCCTTGGCAATTAGCGACAAGATAATGTTTACACGTGTGAGTTGTGGTACTAGACACCCCTCCCTTGGGAGGGTTAACACTAGTTACGCAATGTCATCCAAAAGTAATTCCATAAGCTTGTGTATATTTGTAAATTGCTGGGTAGAATTGAGTGGTGTGTGTATAAATGTACTTTTTCCTTTTTCAAAAGAAAAAGTACAGACTAGAAAATCTTTTATTGAGTGTTATTAATGTGTATCCCTTGAGTAGGCCTTGAACTGCTCTGCATTACCCTATGAGAGTCAAGCCCTCAAATGGGGTGTTTGGTTTCCAGTGGGTGGACAAATGTAGACCCATTACTTGTGCAGGCCACCAATTAATGCCACATTTCCCAACATCATGCTATACAAGTAATTATGGGCAGCCAGTCTACGCTGTCTTCAAAGACATTTCCACCAATTTTGATAGGGCACACTTATGGCAACCAAACATATCCTGTTGAGATGATTAAAGATTTTAATGGCCATATGTAGCAATTCCTGGACCAAAGAATGTTGGGGTTCTGATAAGGGGTTATCTTGTGAACTAAAATACTAACCTGGCAAGCTCAGGGATGCTTATTGCCATTCATTAATTTTCACTATCAAGACACATAAATTCCTGAGTATCATTAACACAATTCTAAAAATGTCTCAGATATTAAGAAATTGGATGTTAAATACTTTACTTTATGCAGATGGTGTAAAAGTGATGGATATGACACAAGTTGGCTTATATTGAGGCCATGCTGCTCTGCCGATGTAGGATGAGTTTCATTTTCTGAAAGTTAACTTTTCAAAGGCTAAGGGGCTATCTCTTTGAACTGGTTTCACCGCATCATATAAAGTAACTGGTAGAAAATATTTATATTGCAAAAGTCCCCACTGCAATTCTTTAAAAATACTAAAAGCACTCCTGGCTGTAAGGAAGGGGTTATCAGTTTAGGCTCTTAATTTGGCATTAGGGTGATAAGTGTCATCTCCAAGGCACTATGTGCTATGTTATGAGATCACTTTAAAATTAATTTTGCAGGGAGAAACTCGTTCTTAGCTAAAACTAAAAAAAGAGGTTATGAAAAGTGTTTTTTCAATGTGTACAATTGTAAAAAAAAACTACTACGTACATAGAAAGTTAAAATAGAACCTTAAGTGAAGTATTGATAGATACTAATTTTTTAATCAAACGTTTTTTATTGAGCAACTACATATTATTTAACTCAGCTAGGCTGCCTACATCCACCGGCCGGCAGAGCATAGTCCGACTCCGACAACATTTAAACACAGCCCTGGGGTCTACATCCCGGAGGGCGACCCGGCGAGGATAAACTGATGGCCAGACGGAGCAACCAAGTCTCGTGCTGATACTGCATTTTATAGAAGAGAAAAAACAAACACTAACATGAAAACAGAAGCCCACCTACCCCCTCCAACCCCCCCACCATGGACCCCCTCTTCCCCCCACCTCCCCACTCTGCATCAGCCTTGCCTGTGCCTCCGCCTCTGCCCCCTCCCGCTTCTCTGCTCACACTAAACCATCCCAATCTCCCTAGGAGCTCCTCCCCACCGGTTCCAACGGAATAAGCTGAAGAATTTGCAAGAACTTGGGGCATGTTACCTCTCGCAGATCTCGCGACAACAAGTGTATGAATGGTTCCCATAGCTACGCATATGTCTCTCCCTTACCATCCACACTAAGGGAGAGCCGCTCCATATCCAGCAGCAACCACAGCCGTCTAATCCAATCTCAGGGGCAGCAGGGGAGCGCCACTGCGCAAGGATGACTAGACACGCGGCCAATTAAAGCTAGGGCTATTTGCCTACCCTGCAGGGAGCGCAAGGGGAACGCTTTAGGGTGTGGCAGACCTAGCAGCACATACTCCGGGGCCCTGGGAAATGTAATACCAAATGCGTTGTCTATGTTGTCCAGAACCGCCTGCCAATTACGCACCAGCTTGGGGCAGTGCCAGAGCAGATGTGTCAGGGTGCCCGTCGCACCGCAGCCCCGCCAACAAAGACTCGGGCATTTGGGATCCCACGCGTGGATCCTAGCCGGTGTGTGATACCAGTAGGACACCATTTTGTAGGCTGACTCGGCCCCAGCCACATTAGTAGTGGTGTGATGTGCGCGATAGTGCACCTTGTTCCATTTCTTGCGAGTCAGCGGGCGGCCCAACTCCGTCTCCCACCGGACCTGCACCTTAGTGCGCTGTGTATGCGGCAGCGCTAGAATTAGTGCGTAAAGTTCAGAAATAAGTCTGCAGTCGTCCTTCTTACAGACAACCCATCGCTCTAGCTTCGTCATGGGGCGGGACATGTCAGCCACGTTAGAGGGCTGCGTGACCCAGTGGGCGACTTGTGAGTAAGGGAAGGCATCCGACTCACGCAGCTCAAAAAACTCACGACGGAGAGAGGAGAACGGGATCAGCCCCTCCAAATGGAAGAGGTGGCCCACCCTCTTACAGCCCAGCTCCCTCCAGCGTTGAAACACCGGCGATGCGCAGCCCGGGGGAAACTCCGGGTTGTCCACAATAGGCATCAGAGGTGATGGAAAGGTGGTCCAACCCTGCCTGCATCGTTGGTGAGGTGACCAGCGATGAGTACAAGCCCCATGCACTATGTTTACGCGGGAGCCACAGTTCGCGCCAAATATTTCGGCCCGCCACTGTCTGGTCCATAAATAGCCAGTGTTTGCTGGACAGTGGTCTGTTCCATTCAAGGATGAAGCGCAGGCATGGCGCTTGATAGTATGCCTCCACGCAAGGGAAGCCCAGAACACCCTCGGCTCGGGGGGTCGAAACCCGGGCGAACGCTACCCGTGGACGCTTATGATCCCACAAAAATGTGGTGAGCAGCCTCTGCAAACTCTTCAATGTTCCCGGCGGGGGGCGCAAGGGCAACATCTGAAAGAGGTAGAGGATGCGCGGGAGGATCGTCATCTTTATCGCCGCCAGTCGGCTGAACCATGCGAGCCGCAACCGGGACCAATTCGAGACAGATTTGGCCGCCTGTTCAATCAGAAGCCTGTAATTGAGGAAACAGTCTGCGGTATCGTGGGCGCTAAACGAATTCCGAGATAAGGGATGTCCGTGTGAACCCACTGGAAGTCGAAGTCCTTCTGAAGGTCCCGAACATCCTCCGCCGGCACTGGGAGGTTGAGGATTTGGGATTTAAGGAAATTGACCTTGAAGCCAGCCACCGACCCGAACTCCCGGAGCTCGCGGGAGAGGTGCCGCAGAGAAGAATGAGGTTGGGTGAGCGACAGGATCACGTCGTCAGCGTATAGACTCACCTTGTGATCTTCTGCGCCAAAGCGAATCCCGTGTATGGCCGCGTTGTTCCGGAGGCGTTGAGCGACTGGCTCCATGTAAAGCGTGAAGAGCAAGGGCGACAGGGGGCAGCCCTGTCGCGTCCCGCGCGTGATGGGAAAATTCTCCGATCGACATCCATTGACCCTCACTGCCGTTTTAGGGGAGGCATAGAGGCAGAGCACCCAGTTGACATAGGTGTCTCCTAGCCCGAAGGTTTTCAGGACCGCGAACAGGTGCGACCAGTCAACTCGGTCAAACGCCTTCTCGGCGTCTATAGAGAGGAATAAGGTCTGCGTACGGGAACGGTGCACTGAGTCCATCAGGTGCATGAGCCTCTTGGTGTTCTCGCCCCCTTGTCGTGTAGGGACGAATCCCACCTGATCAGGTTCAATGATTCCGTCCATGTACGGCGCGCGGCCAAGATACCGGAGAACAACTTCATGTCAATATTGAGGAGCGAGATGGGGTGGTATGAGCTGCACTCCTTGGTATCCTTCCCTGCCTTGGGGATAATCGTGATGACGGCCTCAGCCATGGAGGGAGTCACCCTCCCGTCTCCCTGAAGGAATTAAAGAGGCGCGTCAGGAAGGGTGCCAGCAGCCCACAAAACTTCTTGTAGAAGGTGGCTGAAAAGCCTTCCGGCCCCGGGGATTTGGCCGTCTTCAAGCGCGAAATAGCGGAGATAACCTCCTCAATGCGTATCACCGCGTCAAGAGTAGCCGCCGAACTCAGGGAGAGGGGCGTGATTCCGCAGGTCGCCAGGTAGGCCTGGACATGACCGGGCTCGGCGGCTCACATGTATACAGCATGTGAGAGAAGCGTTGAAAGGCCGCCGCCATGCGGTCATCCGCAGTCTGCTCTACTGCATGCGCGTCCCTAATGGCCGGGATGGCCGCCTGCTGCGTGCGTGCCCTCAAGCGGTGCGCCAGCATCCTGTCCTCTTTATTGCCACAAAGATAGAACTTGTGCTGTAAGCGCAAAAGTGTGTATTCAGCGCGGTCAAGATCTAGATGTTTAAGCATGCGCCTTTTCGTCTCAAGCTCTCTCCAGACCTGCTGCGCCCGGTTCGCTTATGGATCGCCTCTAACCCCTGCACATCATGCTCAAGCTCTTCCCGTTTCTCCTAGCGTAGTTTAGCCAGCGACGCCGAGAGCGCTATGCAGTCGCCCCTCACCACCAACTTAAGCGCCTCCCACACCGAGCTCAGCGGCATGTCATCCACATCGTTAGTTGCGAGGTAGTGTGTGATCGTGTCTCGCAGGCGCTCCACTACTGAGGCGGAATTGAGGAGAGAGTCGCGCAGGCGCATGCACCGCCCCCAGCCACCTGCACAGAGATAAGGGTGTGATCGGATAGGGAGCGCGGGGCAATCTCCGCCGAAGAGAGCTGGGGCATTTGGGAGGCAGAAGCAAGGAAGTGGTCTAGGCGTGCGTAAGTTTTGTGGGCCGCCGAGTAATAGGTGTAATCGCGCTCTAACGGGTGCAGTGTACGCCAAACATCATGGAGCCCCCCTCCTGTAACCACAACAGCCCCCCTTTGGATATGGCCCCAGTTTGGTGCAAGCACGCTTCGACCTATCTAGAGACGGGCCATAACCATATTCAGATCACCCCTCACCAGTACCCAGGGGTCAGGAGACACCAGAGCGTCCGCAAGCGCTGAGGTCTGGAAGGGTTCCTGCTGTACATTGGGCGCATAGAGGGAGCCTACTGTAAGGTGGGTGTCGCCCCATTGAATCCTGACGGCTAGAAATCGGCCCTTGATGTCGACCACCTGAGATAATATCTTGCAGTGTGCTTTAGCACTGATCAGTATCGCTACCCCCTGTTTCTTCGTATCGCAAGAGGACCACATTTGAATTGGAAAGCATCTATCTCTCATTCTCTTGGTGTCCTTGGAGAGGAGGTGCGTTTCTTGCAACAAGCAGATATCACTCTCTGCCCCCTCCAACAGTGACAAAATCGCTGCACGTTTAACCGGGCTGTTAAGGCCCCGCACATTCAGACTAACAATTTTCAAATCCTTCCCCATCGTAAAAGCAAAACACAGATAGCTCCACTAAGGCAGGGCACACCACATATTGACAGCAGATCATTTAGTATTGAAATGGAGGCAATTAACGGCTGATGCAAAGTCCCCCCTCTCACCCAAACCCTCCCGGACCAACTTCCCACCACTCCCCCCCAAAGGAACCACCCCAGAAACAAACCCCCAACAACCTGACAGAACCCCCCTGCATAATAGACAAAAGGAAGGAACGATAGTCCGTCACAAAAGTCCAAAGGGCTGGGGGCATGGACTTAACCCCACCAACCACCCAGGTCCTGATGCAGGACATTATTCTTGGCGGGCATGACACTACATTACCCATCTGAGTCCATACGATAGGTCCCTCCGACGCCAGCCATCATCCTGCAGAGGTCAAGCGTCCAAAGACAGAAATCAGGATCCCTCTGGAGTCTCTGTCACCTTCGCCACAGAGGCAACTGCCGCCCCTCTCTCCTTTAGGCTAATGGATAAATCCGGACCTGAGGGTTTCGCTGGTTTGCCCACCGTTTGCCACTCCGCGGAGCGACGACGCCGCCTCGATGGGGAGGACGAGGCCTCCGTCTGGGCCTCAGGTCCATCCAGCCCCAACAGTTCACGAGCCGCCTCCAAGGACCGCACCTGGATCAACTTGCCTTTCCACCTGAAGACCAGTCTGAAAGGATGCCCCCAGGAGTAGGGGACCCCCTGCTCACGTAGGAAGGTGGTGATCGTCCGAAAGTCTCTCTGCTTGGCCAGAGTGGAGGCCGCCAAATCTTGGTATAGTACCGGGCGATGGTCACGAACATGAGGGGAGTGTGCTCGCGTGCCTTCTTCAGAATCCGCTCTTTGAGCTGAAAATCGTGGACACATACCAGGATATCAGGGGGAGGTGCATTGGATCCACGTGGAAGGCCGACCCTGTGAACTCTGTCCAACTGAATCTCACGGAGGTCTTCCTTTTGCAGGACGTGGCGAAAGAGGCTGTCAACATATTCCCGTAGGTCCGTTCCCTCTCCTTTCCACAGGACTGCTCTGATCCTGACGTTGTTGCGCCGAGATCTATTCTCTAGATCCTCCGCATGCGCCTGCAGGTCTAGGTTCTGCTCCGTGAGGTGTAGGACGTCTTGTTGAAGCTGATGTATGTCCCCGGCCGTCCCCAAGTCATGCTCCTCCAGGGTTGCAACCCTGTCTCCGATGGCGTCAACGTCCCTCCTCACTTCCCTCAAATCTGAGGCTAGCTGAGTCCGCAGTTCCTGGATGTCTTTCTTTATGGCTGTGAAGAGTTCTCGCATAAAAGCTTTGGTGGCCGGGGCTTCATTGTCATCTGGGCTGCGGTGCTTATCAGCCACTGGCGCAGGTCGCAGCGGCGAGCTCTTCGGAACCCCGTCCTTCGGGGGTTTATCCTTTTTTGGTCTGGTCGATGCCATGTTGCTTCTTCCCCTCCGGTGTCCCGAAGCAATGGTCAGTGCGCTGTCACCTCTTCCCTTCTGGTGCACTAAGGCCGCGGCCGATTCGCGGCACCCGTGGGTCGCTTTGTGTGTCGGCCCCCGCCGCCCGAACACCCCGGTCACAGGGCCAAGACCGCTGGGGGCCTTCCGTCAGCGGCTCCGACCCGTATCCTCGGGCCCGCCACAGCCTCGTCTCCACCACAGCCTCGTCTCCACCACCAGGCCAAGGCATGTCGGTGCAAGCCCGGACAAGAGGGGCTCAAATGTAAACCCAGGGCCTTCCTGCGTAGTCATGGCCCGAGGTAGCCCACTGTCCAGGGGTCCGCCAAGTTTATAGTGCACTGTGGCCGCAAAAGTCACTCCCCATGGGGCCGCCCACCAAGGCCACCCCGCCAGCACTGTCGGCGCCGAATGCTCTCTCCCCGCAGTTCTCCGGGGCAGGCCCCCTCGGCATATGTAGGTCTTTCGTCCGGGGCACGGCACCGACCGTCAGCTTCACGGGGCTGCTGATGTGCAGTGCGGGCCCCCTGGGGCTCGTCGCCGCTTCCCATGCAGTGATCTCCTCACCCGGCCCCTCTGGATCCGCTCCTCTTCATCCGGTGCGAATCCGGGCAGCGCCGCTTGGTCGCACCACCCGCGGGCTGGGTAGTCGTATACGCGCCGTCTGGCACCCTGGTGGCGGCCCGCTAGCCCTCAGAGCGGCGCCGCCATGTCTATTAGCCTTCCACGTGGGCCTTATCAGTTCCGGCCTTTCGGGCCGGGGACTCCAGCAGCCGCACGCCAGAAGCAGCCTCCGGCTGCACAGGGCGCAACACCCCGGTCGCGCGCCGATGAAAGGCCGCACCCAGCAAGTCCGCCACGCCGCCTCACAACAGCAGCTCGCTCCGTGGAGACCTTCCAGGCAGTGTCCGGGTGCCAGGCAGCGGCCACGGACCTCAGACAGGGAACTCTGCAGGGCTAAGAACAACGCTATAAACAAAGCGGCGACGGAGGGACCGAGCAAGACGTCTTACTCCGCCGCCATCTTGGCCATGCCCCCGATAGATACTAATTTTAATCAGGCAACATATTTTAATGGGAACTTCATAAAAATTAGTAGATTTTACAATGCTATGACTTATGCTTTAGTAAGTGTGTTTGGACAATGTAATCGTTTTAAATCAGAAGAAGGTAATTGTCCAATATGCTAGCCAGAGGCCGTATTACAGAAGTGCCCCAGCGCATAATGGGTGTTTGCCCCCTCTAAGTGCTCCTGCGGGGCACTTTGGTATTACAGAAGGGGCCACAGATGCTTGTGCATCCTACTCTGTAAAACCAGTAGTGCTGGTCCACATAAAGCGCCAGCGCCATCTTCAGAGGGTGTTCTCTCATTTGCATGGGGTTGTGCCCTTTGACCCTGCGTGCATGCTATATTTTAGACACAGGTGCAGAGGGAAAGAAGTTGTCAGGAGGCGCACTGACAGTGCCCCTTCTAAAAGAGGGCATACTGTCAGTGTACCCCCTGATTACAGCCCTCTGGAGGGAGAAAGGGGGTCCCATGGACCCCCCGGCATCACCTTGCCGGCAGGTGCAGTCGGTCACTGCACCTGCCTGCAAGGGGATCTCTCTCCCCTCTTAAAAGTGCAGGTGGGTTGCCGCCTGCACTGTGAAACACTGAGGGGCTGCTTCAAAGTAGCTATATTTTTCACATGAATGTGCTGCTTCCAGGGCTGCGCATTTTCGTGGCTGCCCTAAGGGCAGCACATTTATCCTAATATGGTGCATTTTCCTCCTTTGCATTGGGCACACCTTTTAAAAGGTGTGCCAAGCGCAATCAACCAAAATACACTGTATGTATGATACAGCCCCAGGAGCGCAATATTTAATCCAAATATCATTTATCCCTCCTGCAACATTAAAAGTCATCTGTAATTTTCAATTTAAGGTGTTTTTTTTTGTGAAATAGTTTTAAACCCGGTAAAGGAAGCTATCATCTTTATCTTTATTTATCACTCTCCTTATTACCTACTAGCGATCGCCAGTAGGTAGTTATAGTTAGGATCTATTTTCCATAGGAAATCCGCAACATTCTATTCCAAATAACTTTGGCGCCGGTTGACGAATCTTTGCGAAATTTTCAAAACTTTTGGCCAGCTCCGGTCCGCTCTTATCCTAACAGTCTCGGGGTGATTCATCAAGCAGGGGGCCGAGAAAAAAGAGGGTCCCAAAACGTGTTTTCCCCATTCAATTTTCCATAGGAACGTTTAGTCGCAGCTACAGCCCGAACTGCAAAACGGAATTACACCAAATTTGGCCAAAAGGTAGCCCTTGGTTCAGAGTTGTGCCTTTTGGTAAAAAGGTGTAAATTTGTTTGGTAGTTCCTGAGAAAATCAAAAGTAAAATCACATATATATCTATAGGCGCGGAGGATCTGTGCACCCTAAGCGCACCCTGCCGAGCACGAACTCCAAATCAGGAAGTGTTGGCAGCCATCTTGTGCCTCGGTAGAACCGAGGCACAAGAAACCTAAGAAAAAAGATGAAAAACGCAAAAAGGGGGCAGAGTAGAAATACCCTAACCCCCTAGGCCTGCTCATGGGGTCCTTCGCCCAAAATTTTTTTAATTTTTTTTAAAAATGCGGCAAAATCCGAGAAGGGTGCGTGGATCCTGCCGATAAAAAAAATAAACAAAGCGCTTTGTTGGTAAATAGCCCCCGGGGGCCAAGTCCCGGGGACATTGGTTTAATGGAATGGGGGCCAAGAGGGGCCCCCAGCCCCGGTAAACACCACCCCGGGCTTTAAAAAATGATGTGCAGGGGGGCTCAGAGCCCCCCAGCCCCGGGGACCGCCACCCCCCGGGGCTTCAATGGAAGTGGGGCTCCAAGGCCCCCCAAGCCTCGGGGACCGCCACCCCCATGTCTTCATTAGAAAATATGTGGGGGCTCATGGCCTATCAGTTATGTCATTTGAGATGTCATCAGTGATGTCATGAGTGATGTCACTGACCATGTCATGAGTGATGTAATATGTGATGTCATCAGTAGTTCATAGCTGAACTAACTATCATGGGGGAATTTTAATAGTTTTGTATGAGTGAAATGTCCAGCTAACTGAAACCTATGGTTTTTTCAGTGAATTATGATATAATTTGTTGATATGATGAGATCGCTATCAAACGTAAAATATAATAAATGTAATTCATTTCTTAAGAACACAGTGCTATTAACTAATCATCTTTAGGCGATTATTTTACTTTGCTCTCATCATAACTTTGCTGGATTTACAGCTTTTTGTTTACAAAGTATAGAAATGCATGAATGTAGGCTTTCTTATACACACTTGAAAATATTAGCACTCTCTGAAAAGTATTGATTATGCATGTATGTGTATGTCCTGTAAGCTTCATCGCTTACAACACTTACAACACAAACATCCACATCCAAGTCTTTTATTTATCTTTTTTTAGGGCGTAGCTATAGGTAAAGATAGCTATCCTATCTGGAAAGACCCGTTGTCACAACTATACACTATAGAAAAACACAATATGTATACAAAACATACTATCCACCTTTATGAAGGGGCTTTGCATTATCCTGGGTGTTAGAAAGTGTGTTATTATCCCCTACCCTGTTGTAAATTGGCTGCGACCGGGGTTAGCATTTAGCTGAAGCCATCTTGTATTCAGCAGCCATCTTGTCTGCCATGTGCTCACCATGTGCTCTGTCCTTCCTTGCTGTTGTTTACTCTTGTACTCTGCTTATAGACAGACTATATTTAGGCTCTACTACTCTGCACATGAGCAGAGGAGACTGTGACTGTTCATACACCTGTTCTAGTTTGTAAATGTCAGTTTATCCTTACCGGAGTCAGCAAACTGCTAGCTCCTCCTTATTGTTGACTGTGCATTTCTGTATGACCTTTTATGTATGTAACCCTTCTGTTTTGTACTTTTACCACCTTCTTTTGAGCCCCTGAATGGGTATAAAAGGGCCATGCTCCTTCTGTTCAGTGTGCTACTTCATACACTACCGAAGGGTGTTGTGTGAATGTAGTTCCACCTCTTGAGGTTAATAAAGTGCTCTGTTTGGCTTTTCAGTTTCCGTGCCAACTTCTTCCTATTGGTCAGAGGACTTTGTGCAGAGAAGGGCGAACCCCTAGCAGCCATTTTGAAAAAAAGACACTGAGACTAGAATTTACAGATTCATCATTGATTTGCGAGAAGTTAACAAGATTGTAGTACCAAAATACCCCGTGGTTTCAGACAAAACAACACTTCTTACTTTAGTTCCTCCAACAGCAACTACATTTACTCTGATCAACATCAAAAATGCTTTCTTTTCTCTGAGGCTCACCCTGACAAATTAGCGCCCAACCAGTGGGGCTCATCGGCAACTCGGATGCCCAAAGGAGTGGTCGAAACGAAGGATTGGAATCTCGCTGCAGACGATCACTGCCCGAGGAGACCTGCGTCTTGGCAACCACAGAGTTTTTCCTCTCATTCCTATCTGACCCTCCAAGTGGTGCCGGTCCTCGACTAAGATCTCCTCTGTTGATTCGCCGTGCAGTGACCGTTTGGTCGATTCAAGAACTTGGCAGTTGGAATCTTGACATTTGGGATTGGTAAGGTCGTTGATGCGACGCTTGCTGTTTTGTTTTGGAATTTGTCCTGGCCAATTTTGGAATCTATGATTGGATAATATATAAATTGCAATTTATATAGGCAGGTAATGAGGAGAATTTTCTCTACTTTGAATAAGAATTGAACGGCACAACGTAAAAGCGTATTTTAAGTGCTACTTTGCATATAATACTGCATCTACTGCACTATTTTCAGCATGCCTGTTTCTAGCACACTTCGTAGAATGTGTTGCTTATGTAGTGGTACAAGTATACTACTAAGGATCCTGAGTTGCGTTTGCCTATGCATGGGTCATTTGATTTACGAAAGATTCAGTATGTGGAACAATGTATGTTTATGCGAAAGACTAGGCAAGATATATTTGACTGTGTACGAATGTGGAAGAAAGACGTACGTAAACGAATGTAGCGAGAGCAAGCCTTGGTTGAAAAAGAACAGCGAAAATGTATTCATGCGAAAGCATTACAGTTGAAAAATAAAGAAATAAAAGAGAGAGAAGATAGGGAGTGTCATTTACAGGTAACTGGCCAATACGCTGTTTGGCGACCCCTCTATCCTATCCTTAACAAACAACAAGATGATTCCCTGTTGTTAGACCGTTCTCAGCCTCCGTATAATCTTCCTTCAGCTCCTCATGAGTCAGATGAGGACTCTGCTTCGGAGCAAGAGAAAGCACGGGAAACTCGTTCTATGTTGTCCGCCGAGCATTCGTCTGAGCTTAGATCCGCTGCTCATAAAGTCATTCGTAGTACTGCTCCTGCTTCTGAACTTATAGATATGAAAGTTGGCAGGAAAGGGAGCAAATTTATTTTACTGAGGTATTTGCCACAGAGGTCATTGAGCGGTCATTGAGCGGTTTAGGAAACATTCAGATGAATTAGAACCTGATGATATAGCAAAAGATTCTAGGCAAATGCGTGAGGGTCTTTTTGTCTTCTCTCACCTATGCGGGAAGCCGCACCTTTGTATGTTCCTCCTAGAAGTACAGGAACAGATGATAATAGGGATTCCACTGATGCAATGGGTTATTTTAATTATAATTGGGTCAACACTCCTTGGAATAGTGCAGATGTTATGGCTCTTAAAACTGCATTGCCTGATCTGCAGAAAAATCCAGCTGCTTTTTATGAGGAAGTTGAGGGAGCAATTAGCTCTTGTACCATGACTCTGCCTGATATTGACATGTTTTTTGGATTGATATTACCCCCCCAATATGTGGAAAACTGTTCGTAAAGTTGATGATCGTGCGACTTTTGGGGCGACATGAAAAGATTTAGAACAAATGGATGTGGAAAGGAAACCTGCACAGAAACCATTTCAGTTAATTTTAGATCTTACAGCAGCAATATTAGTTAAATTAAAGACGATTATTCCTCCTAAAAAGATAGACTGGACTGTATTAGCATCTTGTAAGCAAAAGACAGATGAATCGTTTCTGACTTCTTTACACGCTTTGAGGAGGCATTCCACGATTTTAGTGACCAGTCATTGACAGATGACAAGGGCAGGCATCTATTTGCCGATAAATATGTGGCCAACCTGTTGCCAGGAATAGCTTGTCGCCTGAAGGCCAGTTAGAGTTCATGGACTACCTCTTCTCCGGTTTCTCTTCTGACTATGGCTCAGTATTATAAATGCCAGGAGTTAGAAGCGAAGGGCAATGAGGATAAGAAGACTAAAGAGTTAAAAACGAAGGTTATGTTAGCTCAGGCTTATGGTCCGCCTTCTAGAGGTAGGGATAGAGGTGGACGTGGGTCTTATGGTCCGTCTTTTCCTCCTTATACTCGTTCGACTTTGTATGCTGACCAGTGTACATACTGCCGGAAATTTAGACATTGGGCTGCTGATTGTCTGGCATTGCTTGCTCAGCAGTACCCACGTGGATGGGGACACATGAGAAATAGTTTAGGATGTTCAGGGCATAGAGGAGGCTCGGACGATCGTGCTAGGTTTGTTACTAATACGCATGGACAGAATGGTTTTAACACTTTCGATAGACGGAATCAATATCAAATGTCTGATTATTCGCTGTCTGATTTGAAAAATTCTGTTTATGAATGGGACTGCCTAGGATTGGGCAAGGAAACAGTTGAAGTTCCAGTAGATCAGAAGGGTCCATATGTTACAGCACATGTTTTGGGTTCTACTGATCAGTTTCTGTTTGATACAGGAGCTACTTGTAGCGGCTTATCTAAACAATTGGTTCCAAGGGCTCCCCTGTCTGGCTTAACCATTACATCGATAAGTTTCGATGGAAAACCTTCCCTTAGCCCACTGTCACAACCACTTGCATTTCATGTCGATAAATATACTGCTCCTTGTCCATTTTTGCTTTCTCCTAATACACCGGACAGTATTGTGGGTCTTGATATGCTCAAGTATCTCAGGGCTACGATACGATGTTCTCCAGAAGGGGTACATGTTATTTTGAGTGACAACTACCCCGTGATTGAGAGATCTTGTCTTGTAAAAGAGGACATGGCATTAGCCTCATTCCCTAGTACTTTGTGGGCTACTTCAGACACCGATGTAGGGCAAATGGTTATTCCACCAGTACATATTAGTGTCAAGGAGGGTGCTTCATTGCCACACTTGCCTCAATACAAAATTTCTCAAGAAGGCGAAGAAGCACTTGTACGCATTGTCCATGATTTAATTGAAGTGGGGGTTGTGGAAGAAGTTCCTTATAACATTTGCAACAGTCCTATTCTTCCCATTTTGAAAAAAGACACTAACACTAGGATTTACAGATTCATCATTGATTTTCAAGAAGTTAACAAGATTGTAGTACCACAATACCCCGTGGTCATACCAACACTTCTTACATTAGTTCCTCCAGCAGCAACTACATTTACTGTGATCGACCTAAAAAATACTTTCTTTTTTATTTCTATTCATCCTGATAGCCGATATTTGTTCGGCTTCACTTTGAATAATCGATCGTACAGATTTTGTAGAATTCCTTAAGGGTACACTGAGAGTCCTAGTACCTACAGCCAAGCATTAAAAAGACAATTAGATTCTTTCACTTTGCCTGAAGGAATGGCTCTCATACAATATGTCGATGACATCTTGTTGGCAGCCGATACGCCTGAACAATGTGTAAAATGTACTTTGTCTTTACTTTCCTTTCTTGCTTCACACCACCACAAGGTATCACAGAAGAAACTGCAATGTTGTAGAACGAAGGGTACCTACTTAGGTCAACTTCTGTCTAAGGAGGAACGTGCACTTACACCAGATCGCATTCAAGCAATTTTAGACATGCCAGTACCTTCTACTCAAAAAGATGTACGTGCATTCATTGGTCTTACTTCTTTTTGTAAGCAATGGATATTAGGTTTTTCACACATTGTTAAACCCTTGTTAGCGCTTTTGACTAAAGACACTCCAATGCCACTTCCATGGACGACTGAATGCCAGAATGCTTTTCATCAGTTATGTCAAGCTCTTTGCTCTGCACCAGTGTTAGGCACTCTAGACTACATGAAGGCTTTTACACTCTATGTACACGAGAAAGATGGGTGTGCATTGTCAGTTTTAGTACAGACACACAGTGACAAGCAGCGTCCCTGTGCATATTTTTCAGCGGTTCTTGATCCTTTTGCTCGTGCATTGCCTGGGTGCTTCCGATCAGTTGCAGCAGCTGTGTCCATACGTCCGAGTGAAGGGATAGTTTTGCAACATAAATTGTTAGTGCTAGTACCCCATGCGGTCGATGCCCTTTTGAATCAGACTAAGACACAACATTTGACTAGTGCTCGTTTGACAGGATAAGAATTGACACTGCTAGCCTCTTACATTACCCTGAAGAGTTGTGCAACTCTGAACCCAGCTACTTTGTTACCATAACCAGCCACTCAGACTCAGTCACAGGAATCTCATGATTGTATACTTCTTACTGAGGAACAGACAAAGGGTCGCGTTGATTTACAAGATATGCCCCTTTCAGATGTAGATGGGGAACTGTGGGTTGATGGGTCTTGTTTGAAGTTACCAGATGGCACGACTTCAGCTGCATATGCAATTACGACCCTTCAGAAAGTAGTGGAGACAGCTCGTATACCACAGAAGTCAGCTTAAGCAGCTGAGCTAATTGCTTTGACATGAGCATGTGAACTTAGCACTGACTTGCGTGTGAACATCTATACAGATAGCCGCTATGCTTTTGGAGTGGCCCATGATTTTGGCCTACTTTGGAAGGAAAAAGGCTTTCTTACATCCCACAGGATGCAGATAATGCACAGAGAACTAGTGCATAATCTTTTGACTGCAATAACATATCTGAAGATAATAGCTATTGTTAAGTGTAGTACACACAAGAAAGTGACTGACAAGACAGGACAAGGCAAAGCCTTTGCGGATCGCGTAGCTCGTGAGACCGCGATGCAACAAAGTACTACATCTATGTACGTAGTAAAGTCAAAAGCTGAATGTTGGCATGATGGTAGACAAGAAGTGCTAGACATACAGAGATCTGCCTCTGTGGAAGAACTTGAGAAATGGTCTAAAGAGAGAATGTTGGATGATGAGGGCTGTTGGCGCAATAAAGAGATAAATAAGTGAAAACTGCCTATAGCCTATTTACAGTCTATGGTTCAGATGGCAAATGGGCCGGCACATGTTGGAGCTTCATTAATAACGAAATTGGTCATGCAAGTTTGGGAGCATCCAGAAATTGCCAGCACAGCTAAAAAGATAGTACAGTCCTGTTTGATCTGTTGGCAGTACAATCCTGTAAAAGGGACACAAACTCCTACAGGAGGGTTTGCTACACCAACTGCACCTTTTGAAGTTTTGCAAATGGATTATATCCAACTTGTAACATTGCAATAACTTGAAGTATGTTCTAGTGGTGGTATGTGCCTTCAGTAAATGGATAGAGGCATACCCTACGAAGGATAATATGGCTTTCACCACAGCAAAGGTGCTCTTAAAGGAATACATCCCTAGATTTGGTGTTTGCAAACTTTTGTGGAGTGACAACGGACCTCATTTTATTGGGCAAGTTGTTGAGTATGTCCTGAAAGGATTAGGGATAGATAAAACAGTAATTCCATGCAGTCTTCCAACTACAATCAGCAGGGCTAGTAGAAAGGTATTATGCTACTTTGAAATTTAAATTAGTGAAAATACTGGCTTCCATGTCTTTGAAATGGCCTGATGCAATACCCTTGGCATTGTTGTCCATTAGATCGGTGCCACATTCACGATCTGGGCTTACACCATATGAGGTGGTATTTGGGGAGTTCCTAAGCCACGCCCCATACATGATATACCATGTGTTCTGATGAATCACTACTTAGCACAGTTGACTGACAGTTTGATCTCTATTCATCAACAGGTTCGAAAAGCTCTTCCTGACAGGTCTACAGGTGAGGCCCATGAACTCTGGCCTTGTGACCATGTGATGGTGAAAAGTTTTGAGACCTCGAAAAGCTTGGAGCCCAGGTGGCGAGGACCGGAGCAAGTGCTCTTAGCTACGAGGACAGCGGTTCGAGTGACGAACAGGAAGAACTAGATCCATAGCACTCACTGCAAGCGAGTGTCGCCTACCTTGGTGGAACCTGCTGTGCTGACGGACCATCAAGAGATTCTGGGAACTGAGAAGGGCCACGCCATCTCACCTGAAGAATCTGAGGATGTCTTCCCGGACCACACGATCCCTGGAGTATCCCCATACCAACTGAGACCTAGGAAAGAAACTGCATTGTTGAAAAAGACTGGTTGAGCTACCGTCCTGGGTTTGTGAAACTGTGCTGATGTGGCAAGGGGGGATCAGTGCTACACAGTGACACCCTTCTTGGTCCTCGGTGAAGAAACCAACGGCTGCCCAGGACTTTAGCGCTCCAACGATTGATTCAATGATGAAGTGATCATGTCTGCAGGAAGATCAACTGTTGCTAAGCTTTGTAATAGACAGACCATTTGTGCTGTAGGATTTGTTGTTGCTATGGTGGTTGTAGCAGTAAAAACCTGGTTTGTTGAGAAAGTGGCTCCTGCTCGACAGCTTCTGATCGCCACCAATCCAGTACCAGCTGAACATCATTACTTTATGCTTCCCTACCATGAGCAGATACATCGACAATCGTACCTGAACAATACATTTATTCAGATGCTACATCAAACTCACAATGCCACAAATACTACTGACTGTTGGGTGTGTGGGATGATACCTGTTCACCAGAAGAAAGGAGAAACACCTTTTATTCCTCTTCCTTTCTCACTTAATGGTTCTTGCCAAGCCTGGTTTGCGCTTTTGTTTGCTCCTGCAAAAGCAAACATTTCGAGGATGACAGTAGGATGGATAAATTATCATCTCAATAAAATGTGTTATCCAGATGAAGATGGTTTCCGCAAGCTGAAGGGACTAAATGGGAATGGGAGGAGTATCGACATGAGAATATTTCTACGCCATATGTTTTCCCAAATATGAGAACTATTAAGAACAATGGACCATTTGTGATTTCTGTTACCAGAGCTGAAGCAGATTTGTGTATAGGCAGTGTTGGGAGAATTCCAGTGGGGAGAAGTGAGTGTACTGTGGTTCTTACTATTGAAGGTGCCAATAACAGTAGTTTCATATCCTCACATAATACCTACTTTGTCTACGGTAATAAGGGATATTACCAACTACTTGTTGGGTGGACTGGAGCATGCTATGTGTCCTTTCTGTTGCCCCCTGTGTTTTTAGCACCTGCATCATATCATAAAGACTTTAAATTCTATAACCATATCTCTAAGAACAGATATAAGAGGACAACAAATACTGATGAGGTGGACCAGCCTGACAACACCTTGCAACAATATGTTTATTTCAATTTGGGCTTATTTCTCTTTGTGGGTGCTGCATTAAACAGCAGAAAGATAAGACGATTGACTCGTGTTGTAAAAGCTGTTACCAATCAGACAGCTACGGCACTTGGGAACATTACAGAAAGGCTGCAAGTTGTGAGGATTGTAGCACTCCAAAATCGTATGGTTTTAGATGTGGTTCTGGCTGATCGAAGTGGTGCATGTTGCATCATCGTTAGTAGTTGTTGCATCTACATTCCTGACCACTCACCTTCAGTGTTTGATGCAATCTCTAAACTGCATAAGATTACTGCTGAAATTCACCCAGGGACTGGCACCTGGACTTTTGCCAGCTGGTTTTGGGCACTCTTTGCCACTTGGGGCTGGAAGCTATTGACCATCCTATGTGTAATACTAGTGATACTATTTACATGCTGTGTATGTATACAATGTGGTCCAATGCTTTGCTCCGTTTGCATTACTGCCTGTACACCTGCCAAGCGAAATGTTGCAGAAATAAAAGTCCAACGTATGCGAAATAAAGTGGTCACTGAAATGATCAACATTAATGTACAAGATGTGAATCTAGATTACCCCAAATGAACGAATGTCTTGAGCTAATGCTAAAAGGGTCGTCTGTTGTAAATTGGCAGTGAGAGGGGTTAGCATTTACCTGAAGCCATCTTGTATTTGGCAGCCATCTTGTCTACCATGTGCTCACCATGTGCTCTGTCCTTCCTTGCTGTCGTTTACTCTTGTACTCTGCTTATAGACAGACTATATTTAGGCTCTACTACTCTGCACATGCGCAGAGGAGACTGTCACTGTTCATACACCTGTTCTATTTGTAAATGTCAGGTTATTCTTACAGGAGTCAGCAAACTGCTAGCTCCTCCTTACTGTTGACTGTGCAATTCTGTATGACATTTTATATATGTAACCCTTCTGTTCTGTACTTGTACCGCCTTCTTTTGAGCCCCTGTGTGGGTATAAAAGGGCCATGCTCCTTCTGTCCAAGTGTGCTACTTCATTCACTACCGAAGGGTGTTGTGTGAATGTAGTTCCACCTCTTGAGGTTAATAAAGCGTTCAGTTTTGTATTTCAGTTTCCGTGCCTACTTCTTCCTATTGGTCTGAGAATGTTGTGCAGAGAAGGGCGAACCCCTAGCACTGGTAGGCCTAGCTGAGGCTTACCCGACAACCCAACTTAGTACACAGAGCCTGGTCTTCCAACAAATCTCTGTAAAATTCTTATCAACTCTTGGTAGGTGTGGCACAAGCAAAAAGCATTTTCACAGGGAAAAGCTTCAGTCAGCCTCGACAATTTTAAAGTCAAGAAAACAGCACAATTCCAAACCAATTTGAATAAAATAGAAAAAAATGAATGACCAAAAGACAATAAGGGCTCAATTATGATTTTGCCAGGGGGGGCGCCCTGCCGCTGCCCCACCAAAGCTGTGGTCAGACTACCCAACAAATTAGGAGTTTTCTCTTGTCTTGCAGGCTGTTTTTCTGCGTTTCCTCCGCAGTGCCTCAAAAAACCTTCCTAGAAAAAGTAAATCACAATTGAAAAACAAATGTTTGCAAGTTTTGGTTTTTTTCTGAGTTTTATTTAGCGCAAAATTGACCCGAAGGTATTGCTATCAGAGGACTTTACATGAGCACCTGTTGCATTACACAAGGACACATTCATTTTTGTTAGGCACAGGGAGATTAAATGATTTGCCCAGAATCACGGGATGTTAAGCGTTTTTGCCAAATTCAAACCCAGTTCCCCATATTTGAGGTCGACTGCGCTAGTCGTTAGGCCACATCATCTCTGCAGTTGATCAGGACGTGGGTACGATTCCAGACTGACTGCACTGGAGGGCACGTGAGGCAGTCAGCCAGTCACTCCATGCAAAATGTCCATGGCTGAAGGCAGAGGATGTCTATCAAAGTCATATAGGTCCCTGCTGAGTTCTCACTGAAGCCATTCATTTTGGGTGCCACAGCTTTGAGAGGGACCCAATTGGGTTATCTTGCAGCCACGGTCTCCTCACCACTGGAATAGTTTTTCTTCCCATTCCTAGCCACTCCCCCATTGAGATGTGATGTCATCCTCTGTGGGGTCCAGATCGGTCTTCCCTCTTGTTGCGTTGAAGGCAGAAAGTCTAGCATGAGTCTAAAAATAATTTGGAGATGTTCTGGTCAACTCCATTTTGCATCAGCAGGTCAAAATTTCTAAGGCTCTATTTTTTCCAAACAACTGTCCCGGCCCACATCAAGATTGCTAATCCTTTTTAAGTATCTAATTATAGATACCACTGTACCCTTCCTAAGCCAGGAGGCCAGGCCACTGTGTAGAGCACCGCTACAAGAGCCTGCAAGGGTTTCTTTCACACCCCATTCAGTGAAGAGGTGAGGGTGGGTATAAGTTATGAATTCACCAACAAGGTGAATTTGTTGAGGATGGAGGTCGACTATCTGGGGGAATTGAAACAAAATAGCAGGATAAGAGGAGGGCAGTGATGGGCAAGTATGGCAAGAGATTGGTGGCAAAAGACTTTGCCTGATGAGCAATCAGATTCTGCCTTCATCTTGCCAGCGTTACGGAGCATACCCTTTCCACAAATCTCCCTGTTGTACTCAATAAACCTGCCTAATCCAGACAATCACATGATCAGACCAGATAAGATCAATACATTTCTCAGATTCAAATATCTCATGACTAACAACTCATGTCTGTCTGTAAATACCGGAATCTCCCCCTTCACACAAAGATATGCAACCCACACATCTCACTGACACACGGTCTGTCTCTGGACATGAACAATGTCAAATAACAGTGTAGTTTAAAACACTGCATCCTAGATGGTGAACTCACATGAGGGTTGCCACTCATTCTCTCCAACCAAGAACTAACTTCATTGACTTATCATTTATACTATGGTCATTGACACGTCCTGCTGAAAAACCCACAGAGTAAAACACAAGAACCTCCAAAAAACCTTGAACAAATATTTATTTTTATTTATTTATTTAGAACATTTGTGTAGTGCGAACATGACCCTAGAGGGTATCAGAGCACTTTACAGAGGGATGCCCCACATATGAGAGGGGGCAATCATGGCAGAATCATAGCAATAGACAAAAATAGCAATAGTTACATAACAAAAGATAGACAAAAATAGCAATAGTTACATAACAACGTAATAGTGGGCAAAATAATTAGTCAGTAGGATAAGGCGAGAAAGTCATCAACGTGATAGTATAAGAGGTGACTCAGGACCACTACTGGACTTTAGGACAGGCAAGGATTCATCCGTAGGGCTTTCGTTTCCATTTTGAAGGACACTGTTGCTGGAATCAATCTCATTTCCATTGGAAAGGCGTTCAAGATTCTTGGGGTGATATGTGAGAAGGAGCGGTTGTAGATTTTTGTTTTTTAAAATTCCTTGGTTTAAGTAGGAGGGTGCCAGAGCTCCTGGAGGTACGGGCACCACCCGACAGCTCAAGTTTTTTTGCAAGGTAGAGAGGTGTGTTGAAGTGAAGGGATTTGTGGGTCATGCAGGCGAGTTTAAAGGGTATTCTTACTTCGAAAGGTAGACAGTTGAGTGTTTTCAGGTCCGGGGAGATGTGATTGCACTTCTTGGAGCCTGTGACAAGCCTGGCAGCCACACTCAATGAGGCTCTGAGGAGGGCCAGTCTGTATTTTGGTAGACCACAGAGTGTTGCATTGCCATATTCCAATTGTGAGATGACTAATGCCTGTACTGTAGACTTGAGGTCATCGGGGGAAGGAAAGGTTTTAGTTTCCTTAGGATGCTCAGTTTGGAGTTCACTCCTTTGGTAGAAGCACTAATGCGGTCCTGCATGCTCATGTTCCTATCCGAAACTATACCCAAGGATGTCGTAGAGTCTATGATGTGTGGTATGCAGTTGAGAGCAGACAGATTTTTCATGTATTTCTCAATGATAGGTGCTTGCTTAGGCTGGGAAATAAGGAGGAATTCCGTTTTGAGGGTGTTCAGTTTGAAATGGTTGAAGGTAAGCCAGTTGAGGGTTTTGTGTAAGGTTCCGTTGAGTGACTTGATGTCGTCAGGCGAGGAGATTTTCATGTACAGCTGGGTGTCGTCTGCATACATGTGGTATTGGATGTTAGATGCTTTGAGGATTTCAGTGAGGTATTCAATGAATAGGTTAAAAAGAGTGGGTGAAAGCGAGGAGCCTTAGAGGACCCCCAGGGTGCAGGGACTGGGATGGGAGAGGGTTTGGTTGGATTTAATTCTCTGTGTTTTATTGTGGAGACAGGAGGCATACCATTTTAGTACTGCGCCAGACATCCCCATCCTATGTTCCAGAACGCTCAGGAGGTTGTCATGCTTGACCGTATTGAAGGCTGATAAGAGGTCGAGCAGGATTAATAGGCAGGATTTGTTCCGGTCAAGTAGGGCA
Organism: Lissotriton vulgaris; assembly: GCF_964263255.1. NCBI lineage: Eukaryota > Metazoa > Chordata > Amphibia > Caudata > Salamandridae > Lissotriton > Lissotriton vulgaris. The sequence continues at coordinate 1,507,547,135 of NC_141691.1, read as the reverse complement.
AGCGTGTCATCAACTATGTGAGTAATGGCTGTTTTAGTGCTGTGGCTTTGATGGAAGCCTGATTGAAATTGATCTAGTAGCTGGAATTCCTCAATGTGGTTACATAGTTGTACCTGTACACATTTCTTAATGAGCTTTGGCAGAGTAGGGGAGTTAGTGATTGGTCACAAGTTATTCAGATCCTCAGGGTTTGCTGTAGGTTTATTGAGGATGGGGAGAACTAGCCCAGACTTTAGGCAGTCAGGGATCTCGCCTTGAAGTAGGGAGGCATTAACGATCTTGGTCCAGAACCGAACTAGAGGTCTTATCATTTATTTAAAGAAATATGAGGGAAGGGGTTCGTTAAAGTTATTTGACGGTTTCAGGGTAGAGAGAATGTTGAGAATGGAGGCGTCATTGAAGGTTGAGAATTGATTCCAATGCACATTGTTTTTAGGCGAGTGGTAGGTAGGAAGAGGGATCTGGGGAGTTAGGTGGGAGTCTGGTAAGGAAGATAATTCGAGCAAGGCAGACCTTAGATCGGAATTCATTATGTTGGATTTTTCGATGAAGAAGGCAGCAAAGTTCTCGCAATTAGGTTGGGGACTGGCCGTGATTGTCGATTGAATGGGTGTGTTGTTGGATTGTCACTTGATCAGTTCAAACAGCATTTAGGGGCGCTTTTTAGCTTTGTCTAGTTGGCTTCTGAAAAATGTCGCTTTTGCAGTTCTGATGTGTTTGTTGTACAGCCTCCTTTCAGCTCTCAGAAGTTTAAGGAGTTCAGCAGATGGAGAGGATCTCCAAACACGTTCTGTTAGTTCTAAGCTGTGCCTGTCTGAGTTTAGACAGTCATTGAACCAAGGATTGGAGTCTTTGGTGGATTTTCTTTTTAGTTGAAGGGGGCGATTGCATCCAAGACATTTAGCATGCAGTTGTTGTAGTGATCGGTGAGCTCATGGACATCTGCTATCAGCATTGGTAGAGACAGGGATAGATTGCTCTGTGAAATGAAGTCGTCAATGTTAGCGTTTTGCATCAATCATTTCCAGTGTTTCAGTTTCTGAGGGTTGAAGTCTTTGGGTATTCTATCGTTCAAGTATGAGGAGGGTGATAAAGTAGTGATCTGACCAGTCACAGGGGGCTATTAATTCAATCCGAATTGTGTCGGGTTAGAGATGATTAGTTCGAGGGTTGTACCCAAGTTGTGTGTTGGGCTGTTGTAGAATTGGTTGAGATCAAGTAGGAATTTTTAAGACTGTTCACAGCTAGGTCATTCAGGTCATTTCAATGTAGATTGAAATCTCCCAGGAAGATCTGTGGGCAATGCAGTCTTAGATTGGATGAGATGGTTTCCATGGTTGGTTAATTCAGAAGGAGATTATCCCCTTGTGGACAGTAGAAGATGTGTAGGGTACAAAGGGGTCTTTGTTTGCTGAAGATGATAATGCTGAGGTATTCACAAGATGAGAAAGGAGCTGACAGAGATTGTTTTGCTGAGAGACTGTTATGGTAAATACAGGCGACACCACCCCCGTACTCTTAGCTCTGTCTGATAATAATGTGAGTAGGAGGAACTAGGAGGTCCAGGACAGGACCCGTGGAGACATTGAGCCAAGTTTCAATGAGAATCTGGAGGTCAAGCTCTTGATCAAGGATGAGGCCAGCAATATCTGCAGCATGTTTCATTGTGGATCTGCAGTTGAGAGGGGTGCATTTCAGGTGAGTTTTGGAGTCAGTAGGAGTAGACTGTGCAATGTGAACGTGCATGAGGTTCATGGTATTTAGTGCATTGGAGTTAAATGTGCGGGTTCTATGTGGGTTTAGTGTAATGGTTTGAATGGTCTCCGGGGTGCCAGTCAGATTACTAGGATCTTTAGAGGGGGCTAGCGGCTTAGCTTGGATAGGCCTGGGTGTGACTGGGATATCAGGTTCTGGGGAGCTGTAAGTTAGAAGAAGGGATGTCCAGGCTAGAGAGGTGGTTCTTACATCTAGTGGGTCTGGACGTGGCGTTTGAGTAGGGGGTGGTGTTCCACGGCAGGGGGGGTGTATGCTTAGGATTCCTCAGAACATGGGATACTTTCACACAGAACGCTACTGAACATCCTCTATTTTTATACAAAACACTATATAAAGAGTACAATAGAACTTATCCCACACATTTTACATCAATTACAGTATTAAAGACATTCGTCATTTTGAGAGTAAAATTTTAAATTAGAAAAGAAAAAGGTATTGCCTACTGCAGAATAATGGTACGCTGTTGTGAAATGTTTTCACGCTGTTTTTTTGCAGTCAGGCCGGCTTTTGGCATGCGTGAACTGGACCCAAGCCCAGGGCGCCAATATTCAACAGGGCAAAAACAACTGTCTGCATACAGGTAGGGTAAACACCAACGCCCATCCACCTTGGCTCCAATGATTTCGTTTAAAGTGCTTCTAATTGTTTCTAACATGTCACATCTGTTGTTTTAGTACCCTATTTGCCCCTACTATGTGCTCTTATCTAATTCTAACCCCCTGCCAACACACTCCCCAACCTGGACCACAACTGAGAACCAGCCTGAGGGAGGTGTGGAGATGTGTGTTCAGAGGCATGCCGCTGCTTTTGTGTAGCGAAGTAGGGACTGGCCTGTGAAAAGGGGCTGCTGCCTCTTTTTATTCACCAGCACAGTAGTCTTGAGGGTGGCAAATGTATTCCTGCCTATTGTGCTACTGGACAAGGGCTGGCTGGCTCTGCTTGAAATATTGACGTCATGCATATTATTGAACATGACACATTGCTTACTCAGTCTCAAACTGTATCCACACATTCAACAATATAAATGAAATATGCTTCAATGAATTCACATCAAGTTCACTTGTCTAGAATGCCATAAAAACGCCAAGTTAAGCATCTGTTCTCTCTTAACGTAGCATGAACCTGAAACCTGATGCTGTGAGGGATTCCGACATATTTTCAGTCTAAGAAGTAACATAATATGACATGAGACAGATTTACAGCAATATGGAAAGCATGTTGCATAGTATGCTGAGGCTTATTCGTTCTGATTTCCTGCAAATATATTGTTCTATTTTAGATGCAGAATTTCCAAAATGAAGTCTGTAATTTGTTATGATGATCACCCATGTTGCTTTCTGCTATCTTTCCTTTGTATTTTTTTAAAACTTTTTTATTAAGCAGATACATAGGGTAATTAATAAAACAACTAGGTAATAATATTTATTTCATCAACAATATACATCATTAATTTAGTCATCGGATTCATATGGACATTAAGCCTTATTTGAATAAAAATACACCCTGCCAGAACAACATTAAGTGCAGACGTGCCTAAGAATAAGTATATTCTGATATTCATAGGTACTGTGTTATTCAATACTTAAAGTAAAGTGCCATACATTAATATATTTTCGACAAAGTGCAGATGTGCCTAGGATACGCTTATTTTGATGTTCCTGTAAACAATTTTGTTTAGCAGCTAATGTGCATCCTTCCGGATTCCACTCTCTATCTGTTTGTGAAAACCTCCTACAAAGTGCATAACGTGCCTGAAATACAGATACTAATAATTTCAAGGCTGACATTATTAAAACATTGTATCCAGTATTGTTTAAAAGATCTTACGCTGATGTGTTTTCCATTCCCTCCATATACTGCCATGACGCATTGAATCCTTTGTGAATTGGTGTAAACGAAAATTCTAGTTCTTATTGACAAGTCTTCCAGATTTGTATGTATACACCACTGTTCACATCTTGTTACTTTTAAGTGATATATTTTTTTAATTGTAATAATATGCGGCTTTAGAAGTACACCAAAAATATAAAACAAATTCTGTTCAAGTCTTTGAATAGTGTCTCACAAACCTCAGAAGATCAAGTTGTCATAGGATTCATAACTCAATCAATCAATCAGGGGTCTTATAGCGCGCTACTGACCAATTTCAAGGCGCTCGGGGGAGGATGGGGTGCGGTCAGCTCCATAGGTCATTTGAATAGCCAGGTCTTGATGTCCTTTCTGAATTGGTACAGTGTCAGGCTTTGTCAGATGAAGTGAGGGAGTTTGTTCTAGGTCTTGCCCGCGAGGTAGGAGAAGGATCTGCCACCCGCTCTAGCCATGTGGATGCGAGGGACCATGGCTAGGGTGAGGTCAGCGGAGCGGAGGGTTCTCTTGGGGGCGTGGAAGGCGATTTGTTCATTAAGCTATTGGGTCTGGTGTTATGGAGGGCTTTGTAGGCATATCTTAAACTAGAGCCACCCTGGACACTTAAGAGCATCAAATAAACCCTGGGGATCCCTGTCGGTTTGTAGGAGGTTGTTTTTACAAAAGTGCTCCAGAGGACCTGACAGTGGCTCTTCCTTCTGTAAGGAAATTCTAGCTAGCCCCATGTCATGGTGCAGTTGAGTATGTTTTCTTTTTCAGAAACATATCCCAAAAAAGTGGATTGTTTCTGAAATAATAGAAAAACAATGATGCTGACAGAAAATGAGTTTTTCTCCCAGTATATCAGGGCTACTGTTAATTTTTCCTGCCATGAGTTGGGTGGAAAAATATTAATAATAAGGTCCACAGTATATAGAGATGGCTTCTGGAACATTCACTGGGTTGACCTGTGGCAATTGGGCCATTAGGCCAACGGTTTCATATGCAGAGACCCTGAGTTTCCGCCATCAGAAATCTGTTGGTTCATAGGGCAGTAGCTGCTTTAATTTCAAGCACGGATCCCAAGCTCCTAACCTTACAAATCAACTAAGGAGCCTGGTTGTGCGTTTGGTTCTAAATGCAAGAGAGTACCCTGTCCATCAAACCCTCAGTCCGCGCACCTCATTTAGTGATGGGTGTACCTTAACTATTCTGTCAACAGAGCCCCTGTTGGCTCTGTCAACTGAATACTTCCTGTAACAGCCAGATTGAGAAGAGTAGTAGGGGTCATCGGAAGGAAGCGAAGTGTGCCAATGTGTGGTGCAATGCCTATTACTTACCGGTAATCTTCATTACTCCTGGTCCTGGTGTCCTTGTCCCATTCCTTACAAAGTGTGGATGACCATCTCTATACTGGAAGAAAAGAACAGGAGAATGCTGGGACACCTAACCCCACCCCTCCCACTGGGAGTACATAAGCTGCACCATCCAACATTCCACCTGAACTACCAAGCCACCAACCGGAAGGCCTGCCATCCGGGAGGGAGGGAGGAAGGGACATAAGGAACGGGACCAGGACAACAGGACCAGAAGTAATGAAGATTACAGGTAAGTAATAGGGCATTACCTCCGGTTCCTCCAATACTTGTCCCATTCCTCATGTGGAGAATGCCAAAGCAAAAAAAACGGCCTTCCGAACTCCCACCAACACCAGGGACACCACTCTGAAAGCAGCACCTCAAAAGAAGCAAATTGGAGGACCATAGAAAAACACAGGCAGGAGCACACAACCCGCAATGTCCCAACCAAACAACAGGGTCCAAATCGCCAAACTATTGAGGTTCTGTAAATTACGAATTTGTTCGTGCTCAGCCTCCATTTTGTAGTCGCCGCCATTTTATGTTGCCCTCACTCAGGCAGCGCGGTGAACGCGATGTTTTTGTCGTTTCTGCATTTACGTGTCAGGTGGCTTCTTTGCCTATGTTTACTAACGAGTGTCAGGGTCTGGCTGAGTACACTAATTCCTGTCTGAGCTGATTAATCCCCGTCTGGACTATTTGTTGGTTCACACCATTCTTTCCTCTAAGTTATCTTATCTGCTGTCCTTCGCTACACGTCTCATGCATTCTTCTGTTTCACAACTGTCCTTCTAAAACATGCAGCTGTGTTTTCTCTAATTGTAAATCAAATTGTGTGGATTCACTTGTAATTTGCTTAAGGGGTCGAGTAATAAACATAGCCGGGAACTTGAGTTGTTTTGGACTTAAAGGATTGTCTATAACGTTTGCCTATAGCTCATGTTCTTGTTTGATTGCATTTTGCATTGTATTGTATGGTATATAAACCTGTGCGACACGGAGTTAAGTGGCAGTCTCTTTTGAACCTTGTTATACCAACGACTTCTAAGACCACTGTACTAGCTGCAGCTGAAAATTACCATCTTCTACGCCAGACGAAGAGTCTGTGTCTCTGTTTCTGACAAGGCAGGTGAATCCCGGGGATTTCAGGTGTACCCCGCGCCGCTGGGCCTTAAGGCTGCGGTTCTCCACTATGCAGAGGACGGCTGTCACAGTGTTCAGTCCTTGGGATCGGTTTGTTGCTAATAAGGGGTCCACCTCTTGATATACCCAAGCCTGAATAATCGTAATGGTACAGGTCAGTGGGAGGATCAAGCGAGGGAAGGAAAGGATGGGACCAGCAGGGAAGGAGCCCGGAAACTACAAGAACAATATAAGTACTCTTGTTCACTACCAAAAACCTTAGAACAGTTGAGCCAATGATTACCTAGTACAATCTCTGTACCTGTAAAGAAAAATGATGACACCTGTTGATCCAGACACGTCCACCATCTGTCAAGGGTGTGGAAAGTATTCCTGTCTGTGTTTTGGCTGTATAGTGGGAAACATATAAGAAAACAAAACAATCATAGGACAAAACACATAACATTATCAATTAGCAGCATAATGATATAATAGTTCCATACACCTTGAAAACAACTGCTCTACCAATAACCTACCCTTATTAGACTCCACTATGCCTCACAGTGATAGAGCATAGTCCTATACCACTCCAGCATACCCCTGTTGAAATAGAGCCACAAGAACACAAAACAAAGACTCTTTACTTTCATAGAATAATTGGAATCTAATCAGGCGAAGACCAAAGAAAGCTAGTCAGTATAACAAGATTAATTCACCTTGAATCCCAATAGGTATATTTATTGCCACAGTAATATACCAAGTTCTAGAATCCCCATGTATGAAAGTATATCATAGATCATTAGCACAAATACAGTTGTATTCAGAGCACATTAATTGTTCATATCCTGGAAAAGAGCCAAAGAAACTGAGCCATGAATAGTGCATAGCCAAAACAAATGTCAATAGTCAAAAGTGCACAGTAAACGTAAAACAGGCAACCAGACTAAATTGGGAATTGGCTTGCGAAGCTTCAACGATATATGCAAAATGTATCAAGATCTTCCCTCCTCCGCACGAGCACCGTCCATGCTCACCAACGGAGTAAGCGAGAGAACAAACTATGAACTTCCCTCCTCTGCACGAACACCGTCCCTGCTCACCAACGGAGTAAGGGAGAAAACAAACTATGACCTTCCCTCCTCCGCACGAGCACCGTCAGTGCTTACCAACGGAGTAAGGGAGTAACCAAATACTATGAAACTGAAGAAACCGCGGTGCAGAGCACCCTTATCGGACCTCCCTGGAACACAGAGCCACAGAATTCACTCCTGCTGGTCTCAAGAATTTCCGACGCATTGCCAGTGATTACTTCCGCCTATATGGAAGTCTCGGCAACATGACGTGCGCACCAGGATCCTGGGAAATGTAGTTCTGAGCGCCGCTAGCTTCTAGCTGAGATTGAGGCATCCAGCTAAAGCTGCGCGCTCGAAGCAGGCACGTGAAACAACAACCAAGACGAGCTCAAACAAGGGGCCAAACCAAGAAGTAGCCACCCAAAGGGCAGACAACCCACACCAGGAACCTCTAAACCAACCACAGAGGAGGAGAACCCAACAAGAAAGCACCAGAGACTGACCCCACCAGAAGGACAGTGACAAGGCCGCAGAAGAAGACCTAGGGAAACCCCACACAGCAAGAAGTCATGGCCATGCCAAGAGGGGCACAAGATCCCCAGTCAAGGCCAGAAATGAGGCCAAGCACTGAGAGCCAAGCCCCACCGGAACCCCCAGAGGGACTGAAGCAATTAGCCCCCACCCTCAGAACAACAAGCAGAAGGGGGCCTACAAGAAGCAGCCATGCTCACAGGGCACAAAAGCCCAAAAGGGCACCCGACCAGTGAGAAGGCTGCCAAGGACAGGAACACCACCCAGCTCCCAGAACTAAGCAGCAGAAACAACAGAGAGCGACCCCCCACAGACAGGTAAAGAATGCCAAAGAACCTACAACAACCCAACCGGTAAGCAGAATGGAAGCAAGAAGAGACCCAACAGGCCCCACCCAAAGCAAGCGACAAAGAAAAGACATGACCAACCATAGGACCAACTCCAACACACCAGGGGAGGCCCCCAGCAGATCAACAGAGACAAAAGAGGACATGCCCACTGAAAAAGCCAAAGCGATACCAAAGGGGATGATGGTCAGAGCATTTGAGCAAATCAAACACTCACCCCCAGTCAACTGATCTGGGTTTAATCCATCACCATTATTTAGCTCACTCCACCAACTCAGTTCAGATATTGCCATATGCAAATCAGTCTGACCCTGTGCCTCATGGGAACAGTCCATCATCTCCTTTGGTAGCACTGAAAAAGCCAAGGCACCGCCCCAGAGGACCAACTAAGGGCAGGCTGAAACAAAGCAAACTAGGAAGGAGAAGCAGCGACCATGGGTAAGCCTGCCCATAACAGACAGCACCACCAACAGAGAGCCCAGTGGAACCTGCCACAGGAAATCCCCAGAGGCGGACCAGGCCCGGAGGCAGGATCATCGAGCAGCAACCATAAGAGTAGACACCGGACAACAGCCCAAGAGCCCCCAAACCCGGAGAAGGTCACCATGCACATGGACAGGACAACAGGCCAGGACCGAGGCAAGCAGCCCAAAAGCAGGGGACATCATGACAGAGACCCAGCACCTCACCCAACAAAGGCAAGGGAGCGGCCAGAAGCACAAGCCCACAAAAAAATGAGGCCAACAACAGGACCCTGCCAAAGAAAAGCAAGGGACAGACCCCAGCAGACCCCGAACCAAGATTGGGGGAAACAAACCCAAAAGCCCACAAATACCAGGGGAACCCAGAGCAAACCAGGACAACCGGTAAGAAGATGCTGCAAACAATTCCCACCAAGGGGACACCCCCAACGAAAACACTGGGGGCCAACCACAGGGTAGAAACACCAGACTGGAGAAGCAACCAAGCCTCCGGGCACTGAACAAGAACCCAGAACAGGGAGGGGGGAAACCCCCAATGAAACCAATAGCTGACCAATCATCCAGGACGACAAAGAAGGGCCCCAAGGGACCTCCCTAGACCAAACCACAGAGCAGCTGCAGAAGGGCAAAAACAGGAGAGAAACAAGGGAAGCCCACAGCCGAACCCTGCAGATACCTCCACAAACACCCAAGAAGCCAGCAAGACACAAGGCCACTAACACGGTGCCCCCACAGGCCTGGAAGGAGTGGCACAGGGACAACCAAAACAACCACAAAGCCCCCAATCACCAAGGACCCAGGGAAAGGCACAGGAACTGGCCACAGTCAGGCCACAAAGGGAACCAAAGCAGTAGGAAGGCAGCGAGGGAGACAAGAAACCCACACCTGCATGCCAACACCATGGTCCAGCCCACACCAGGCAGGCTTAGAGGAGCTAAAGGAAAAGGAGAGACACCCGGCTTAGCCCCAGCAACACAAGCCACTGGATCGCTGACCATCAAGAGGCTGAAAAGACCCACACTCAAACAAGGTGCAAAGTGACCAGAGAAAGGAAAAGCAGACAAGGACACAGGCCGACACCCAAAGGTGACCCCAAAGAGACCATGGCCCCCATGAATGCAGCCAGACACAACCAAGCAGAAGAGGCACCACCAACACCCCCTCAGAGGCAAAATAGGGGCTAAATACTGGGACAGCGAGGCCAAGACTGGCAGAGGCAAAGCCCCACCAACAGACCCGAACACTCTAGGCCACACCACAATCCAAGGAGGGCCAAGCCTGCAGAACCGAATGGCGCACAACCCACCGAGGGGTGCAGGAACGGAAGACAAAACGGGAGAAACCAAACCCCAGCAGACCCCACAACTGGAAAGCCACCAAAAGAACAGGGACCAGAGACATCACAGGCACAAAACCATCCCCCTCACCAGAGTGCAAAAGGACCAAGCCCAAACAACAAGCCCCAAGGGGAAAGCTACAGGACCAAGTAAACCCTGCAGACACCCTACACCAGTACCAGCATTACCAAAAAAACACAACCATAAAGCCACAGCCTCAGGGCCGAGGCAAGGCCAGGATAGAGAAAAGACGCAGCCCTGAAATGACTGGAAGTACCAGAGCCTCAACCACAAAGGTCCGGCTGCCAACCAATGTGGCTCCCGACAAGCCCAGCAGGCCAGGGGAATGTGCAGCAGGTCATAAAGCACAGCCCAGCAACCTGACAAAGACATCCAAAGAAGGCTGCAAACAGGTAAGTGCAACCAGCAAAATCCACGTTCCATTCTGTCAGGAGAAAAGAACAGGCAGAATACTTGGATGTGGAAGAGGTGTGGTGCCGCGGCCAGGTCGACTATCCCCGGTGCTGGCAGCAGATTAGCCCAGCACCATGTGACTCTGGGCAATAGCTTGCTTAATCTTCCCAACGGCGCCTAGAGACCCTTACGGGTGATTGTTCGCGCTTTAAAAAAGTGGATTATTATTGGATGGTGTAGCGTATGTACTCCCACTTTGAGCGGGTGGGTTTAGTTGTCCCAACATTCTCCTGTTATTTTTTTTTGTCCGGGAGATTGTCATCTCCACTTTGTAAGGAATGGGAGGAGGACTGGAGGGACTGGGAGGTAATGCATTTTTCTACTGCTTGTCACCACTAGAACAAATAAATGATTCCGATGGACTGAGAAAAAAATCTCAAGGTGTGGAAGTAATTTTTTTTTCAGAAACAAACTCCCACTTTGTTGAAAGCTTGGTGGATAACTTTCAAAATTGACAGTGGACATTAACCAGACTTTTAGAACTATGAAAGTAACTGCTGCAACAGTGGTTTCCTTTAGTATACAGAGATGACTGCAGGGCCGCCGGTCATCTTTAAGTTAGGTGGGTAGGTTAGTCGTGATGGTGGAGGGAATGAACTCTGCCATCCCAAAGAACACTCCCCTGTTCACCAAACTCTATACCAGGCCCTAAGTGTGGTTTAACACTAAAACCAAATGATCCCAAGCCATGAATTTACTGAAATGCACAAAATCTAAAGAAAAACCATAGTAAGGAGAAGAGTAGTGAACTATGAAAGCATGAATGTGTTAAATATAAAATATAGAAATACTCAAAAGATTCAGATGACCTCACCAATACAAGGTTTAGAGGAAACCATATACAAACTGGCTCCGGAGCAGGAAAGCACAAGGTATCAAGTTCCAGTTCATGTTTTTTTTACCTCAACAGAACTCTAAACCCTTCATTCAAACCTTGTCCAGATTGCTGCCCTAACCAGGCATCCCATATTACAAATAAATGATCATCAACACTTGAATATTCTTCTAACATAAAACTAATTAATGTCAGAAAAAAAACACCAAATACCAACACATTCCCATGAAATTTCTGTAAATTATCAACTTATAAAAAATCTTTCAAGCAACTCTAATCAATCCAAATGTTTTAAATGTAACATTCTAGGTAGTACAGCTTGAAACATCAAGATCCCAGGCCTTTCTTCTAACATTGTGTGACATGCTTCATGACATGCTTTATCTCGCATTTTCCTATATTGCATCATTGATCTACTCAATGACTGTGTACTGTTTTAGCCTTGCCTATTTCTACTTTGTTCGCTGCTGCAGCAGAGAATTCCACATAGAATGTATATAGTTGAATGTCTAGACAGAGCAGCAGTTCATTTTGGACGCTCTCTGAATTGGTGGCTGGAGTTTCTTTTATGTATTAAATCTGTTCCAAATCCATTACATCTTATCTCTTGGATTATTTGATTATGAACTTCACATTGGTGGCGATTGGCTCTTCAAACCTACACTTGCCTGTGGAAACTTCAACACCTCCTAACATGATTGTGAGTAATTTGATTCTCACTTTTATTTTCATCAGTCAGTGACTTTCTTCTATTTGCCAATATCCAAAGGGGGCTCCTATTTGTCTTCTGAATATTTTTCACTAAGCCTATAATATTTGAAGAGAATTAAGTGGGCTTGCATAAGAGGTTTTTTCACATTTAACTTGGTGCAGGTGAAATACTCTCAGTGGCCAAGTAAGAACACCAATGGTCATGCTGCGGATACTGCGGACGAGATGAGCACCCACAGGAAGTATGTCCTTCACAAGTACGGACGTGCTCCAAGTGTGGAACCCCCAATCAGTTTGCAGTTGCGTGCAGGGGAGGACCACGGAATCGAGGAGCTCGCGGAAGAAGACCACTGTCAAAGGCAGTCGCTCGTAAATCCTAAAAACACAAAAACACTAACGAGGCAAAGACAGTACCTAGAGGACTCATGCACAGAAGAGGAAGGCAAGTTTTACCTCATCTCCTTTTCCAGTGGCCTCAGGCAGTGACGGCGCCCACAATCCATGTGCGCTCTGGAGATTTCCAGATCACAAGTCACTGCCCTGATCACCACAGGAGCATCCAATAATGTGATGGGGTGCCAGCAATACAAGCGACTTATCTAAGACCTGCCCTGCCCCTGTTGCATGTTAGGATTTTCACATATGGCAGTCACAAACCCCTGCCCCTCAATGCAAAGATGACAGTACAAGTAAAATCAGAGAGTTACAAAATCACCAAAACCGTCCACATTGTGGACAGAGAAGCCAACATTCTAGTGGGGAGCCATACAACCGAAGATCTCGGCCTGGTAACGTTTGCCAACGCAGTCAGAAACCTGCAGAATGAGGATGTTCTAGAACTCTTCCCACAACTGTTCAAAGGACTTGGGAATATAAAAAGGCCACTGTTAAAGCTACACATCATTAAGGCAGTGAAACCAGCTGCCTTGTGGCACCGACGTATACCCTGCAATCTCAGGCCACTCGTCGAGCAAGAACTCAACAATCTCGAACTGCAAGGGGTCATGGAAAAAGTCACTGGACCAATACCATGGGTCTCCCCCATGGTGATAGCAGAGAAGCCAAAGCAGCCAGGAGAGATCAGGCTATGCATTGATATACACCTACCCAACCAGGCAATCAAGCTTGAAAAGGAACTTGACGCCAACATCCTGGCTGATCTAAATGGGTCCCGCTGGTTCTCCAAGCTAGACTTCAATGCCGGATACCACCAATGAGGCAAGCCGAGGAGAGCCGGTATATCACAAACTTCTTGTCCCATAGAGGACCTCACTGCTGCAATAGGCCGAACTTTGGAATCTCATCAGTGGCGGAGATATTCCAGAATGCTGTCCAAAAATTGTTATAGGGACTCCAAGGAGTATAAACGTCAGTGATGATAGTTTGATACATTCTGCAACAATAGAGGAACATCACAGTCATCTCCGAGCAACTCTCCAATGTCTCACCAAACATGGAGTAACCCTTCATTGGGACAAGTGTCTGTTCTTTCAAAAATCAACTGATTTCTTCTGCTATGTTTTCAGTCAAGATGCAGTCAGGGTAGATCTCTGGAAGTCGCAGGCCATACTGCAAGCCCCTGCCCCAACAACAGTATCGGAGACCCTGAGCTTCCTCAGAATGGCCACCTACTGCGGGCGGTTCATACCGAACCTCACCATGATAGCTGACTCGCTGCATGCTCTGATAAAGAAAGATGCTACCTGGAGGTGGGGCAAAGAAGAAGAAGAGGCCTTCCAAAGGATCAAAACAGCACTCCTGGGAACAACCCCTTCATTATCACACAGATGACCAAGCTCATCGTGGATGCCAGCCCTGTTGGGCCTAGAGTGTTCCTAACCCAAGAAACAGAGCCAGGGAGATGGGCTTAACTTCCGTTCGCAAGTAATGCTCTCACACCAATGGAAGCACGCTATTCTTAAATTGAAAGGGAGGCGCTAGCTATTAAGTGGGCCTGCAACCACTTCCACTTGTATGTCAGTGAGCACCCCTTCAGAGATGTGACTGACCACCAGCCCCTGGTGCCTCTGTTCAGAGGCACCGCCCACAACCCCCACCAAAGATTGAGAGATGGGCGATACAACAAAAGCACTAGCAGATAGAACTGGTCTATCATCCTGGGACAAAGAACCCTGCAGACTTTCTGTCACAACACCCACTAGACATGGCAGAAGAAGGTACTGATCAAGAACTGCGAACAGAAGAATACATTAACATGCTGTCTCAATGGGCGTGCCTGCAAGCTCTCACCATAGACGACATCAAGGCAGAGACCATCATGGACGCCATGCTCATGAAAGTGATGAAATCCCTACGAAAGGGCTCTTGGGAATACTTCCTTCACAGTGCCAACAGATGGAACAAGTCAGACAGAGACCAGCTCTGGAAGGTACGAGACAAGCTAAGCACCGCTGCAGATGCTGTAGTACTAAGGGGCTCCTGGATCGTCATTCCTGCAAGTCTCCAGGAATGAGACATGATGCTGGCTCAAGAAGGATACAAAGGGACCGTAAGGATGAAGTCTCGTAAAAGGGAAAAGGTATGGTTGCCTTGACTTGAAGCAACCGTGGATGGACTTGGGAGGAACTGCAGACCCTGCCAATTCACCAGCACCCAAGAGCCTTCCACACCCATAATAAATAAGAACCTGCGTCATCCCTGTGGACATGGGTGAGTCTGGACTTCAGGAGTTTTCTGGACAAACGGGTGACCGCTGTGCTGATCGACAGCTTCATGAAATACCCGATAGTTGAAGTGATCACATCCACATCCTTCACCCACCTAAAACCCGTCCTGGATAAGAAATTCACACTCTTTGGGCTGCCCCATGAAATCAAGAAAGACAACGGACCTCCATTTTAGGAGGGGAGTTTAAAAATCTGTTAGCGCTGCTCGGAGTCCACCACGATTGCATCACCCCACAATGGGCGCAGGCAAACGGCGAAGCCAAATGTTTTATGTGAACCCTCAATAGGATTCTCCGAATGGTGGTCGTGAAGCAGTCCGATCCTGAAGTGGCGTATCGGATATTATTTCATTATTTTATTATTATTATTGGTTGAAGTATATGTTATTATGAGTTTGTTTATTTAATTTCATATTGTTCATATACATATAATTTTATAGATATTTTTAGCAAAACAAATTTGTATAATTGCTATATTGGTATATTTAAAAAAATATATATAAACTGAATATAAATAATTGTACATGGTATATTTGTTTACAAACATACACACTTTGATATATATGTGTGTGTGTGTTTGTTTAAATTAGTAAATATATATAAATATTTAAACATAATTAATTACATCATATTAATGTTATCTGTTCAAATATTTAGGTTTTACCTATTAAAACCACATTTACAGTAAAAACTGATATGTTTGTATATGTGCTTTGATATTAGTGTAAAACAATATTTTTTTCGAGAGTTTTGTACTTACCTTTATATGTCTAGAAAATTATATTTTTGTGATCAATATATTTGACATATTTTAATATCACATTATTTATGGTTTCGAAATTGTGTCAGTAAACCATCCAATTCTGCAGGACTGAAGTCTATCATGCACTATTTTAAACCTGCTTTTGGAAATTCTGTGGACTATGATTACAAGGGACAGTGGAGTAATAACCCATCAATATACATATGATACGTAGTCCTGCCTCGGAGTGTCCTCTCTGAAGGCCTGATTCACAAAGGTAAGCTTACTCTTTTGGGAAAGTTTAAGTTTATTTGGGAATTCATACAACAGCATTTTAGTAGTGAGTTTACGAGAACCGAGGTTCCTAAGCGATAAAAATCGCCGCAGCTCGGCGATAAAAAAATCGCCGCTAAACCAACATAGCGATAATTATCGCTAGTTGTTAGTAATATGCCCCCGAGACTCCACAGTTGGGGCAGAGAACTCCACACATAAAAGCATACGACATGCCTATATTTTTGTGTGAGAGGTCTGCCTCTCGGCTGCAAATTCTCTGCACTTACAAACTTATCATTAAAATGCAGTTTTGTAAATTCCAAAACAAACTTAAACTTACACAAAAGGGTAAGTGTACCTTTGTGAATCTGCCCTGAGTTTCATAAGAAGGCTGACATTCTCCCTTCTAATCCGGGCAGTGCAAACTCTGTCGATCTACACTCTCAAATGCCATATTCATGGTACTCATTTTTTACATACGTCAATGTAAACATGCAATGGCGACAAGCTTAGATGAGAGCTCCTGCACACTATCACCAACACTTGCTCAGGAAAATGTAACTATTCATTTCAATTGGAAACGTCTGATAATTCATGATGCTATCTTACTAGGGCAGAAAGAATGATATTTTCACAATCCTGCCCTGGATGTTTGGCACATGGCTGCCCACTTACTCAAAGAGCCTCCATCATTCACCATTCACATCTAGAATAACATTGGCTCACACAGGAAGCAAGAATATCCTCCAAAATGTTCTGCATCAAGTACATATGACATTTTTACTATTGCTTTTTCGCTTGTCTGTCAAGGAATAATTCCCTCTTCCTGAGATACATAAATCTGAACAGGCCAGAGCATCTAATCAAGTGTTCTGTTGCAGCAAATCTCGGGAATGACCTAGGGGAATTCATTAGATCCCTAACGACATATCCCAAGGCTCTAAAGAAACATGTATTCCTTTTTAAAGATGTGATTTAACCTAGGTCCCAGGGCTCAAATCCAGCAGATGCTTCTTCGTGTGCAGTTGAAACCGACCAGCTGTTAAACTCAATGTGGTGCGCTCAAAGTTAATTCCAGGAATAAATATTTAATATTTATATTTTTTATATATTGTCAAATACATGCTTATCAGGATCTTGTTTTCATTTCTCAAAAATAATTGAGCTGCTCAAGCTACTGAATGCTTTCTTTTAGATTACAAGTTATTATATCATGGTTATGAGACAGGAAAAAAATATATCTCTATAAATAGTTTGGCTGTCTCAGTTGCTCTTTGAACATATTTTGAGAAACAGTATTCCAAGAAAGAACTTGCATTCCTGTAATAATGACGCTAATGAACTCTATTATGCAAGTAAAAATCGTGTAATGCTTACATTGCAATTATGTCTGCTTATACTTTATTTTAGATTTGCACAGCTTTACTTTGATAATGCCATTAGTTAAAGCAAAAAGGATAATGCTTTTAGGGAAGCAATGACGGTCTTCATGCAACAGTGATGTTTCTTAGGGGCCTGATTTACAAAAATATTGCGTTGTAGCTCATGCAACATGAAGTGCCTGATTCACAAAGGTAAACGTACACTTTTGTGTAAGTTTACTATTTTTTGGGTATTCACAAACTACAGGCCTGATTCACAAAGGTAAGCTTCTACCTTTGAGTAAGTTTACTATTTTTTGGGTGTTCACAAACTACAGGCCTGATTCACCAAGCTAAGCTCTTTTGAGTAAGTGTACTATTTTTTTGTTATTCACAAAATGTCAGCAGATTTCAATTTCAGCATCTGATATTGTGGCAAAGAGTGAGAGAGGGTGTGGCAGGCCACGTAGGATGAATACAGTTGGGGACCCTGTAGGCACTGAGGAGGCATGGACTAACGTTCTAGTCATGCTGGCCAACCGTTTCTGTGTAGTGGCGGCCTCATAGCCTGAAGGAGAGGAAGGTAGAGGAAGGCATAGCAAAGACAGTAAGACGGGCCCGAAAGTGAAGCGGAACGACCAGAAGGAGCCAATGTGGAGATCGCGACCAGCGAGGAAGGGAGTCCAGGGTCGCCTGCATCATTGGAAGTCCAGGAGGCGCAGTCAAGAAGTCCCAACAACTCGCGCTGCCCTTAAGCACTCAGGGGAAAACAGGCAGACAAAGCGGCCGTGACTCTGCCAAAGAGTCACGGCTTCAGGCAAGTGACACAGGAGGATGCATTCATCACAATTGTGTTTTTGTTTACTGCACACGCATATTTGGTAGGGATATGGCAACCCTTGCATAACAGACACAGAAGGGAATTACTGGGACCAGCTCTGGGCTACATTGCAGTGATGGTATTATCTTCACTGGTGTGCCCATAATGGGGGTTTAAGCCTTGCTTCTGAGGGGAACGTTCATACAAATCACGAGCATGGTGCATATGGCCACGGTTTCAGAGAGTGATGTGCTAGTACTCATCTTTCCATTACTGATTTCGGCATGAGGAATGAGAGGTACCGAAGGCAGGGTTCTTCCAAGTTTACTAATCCTTTCAAGGTTGAAAGGGTGACTGATACCACGGTTCTTCTTAAGGACAAGGGTTGGTGGAATAAAAGTTCTGTTGTGGTTCTTAAACCTAGGCAAGAACAATTTTTTGCTAATGAAGGAGATGGTGGTTCAGTATGGATTAATGATGAAAATAATGAAGCGGAAGGTACCTGTGCTAATTTTTCTCATTCTAATTTGTCCCGATCCAATGAGAAAGAAGTTTTGGATTCAGATTCTTTAGTTCATGAAACTTCTGAGTTGCAAAAGAGAAATTATAGGATGCCTAAAAAGTTTGATGATTATATTTTAGATGTTTAATTTAAAAAACGAATTTTTGCAATTTTCCATTTTCGAGTTTTGTTTTATTTTGTTCTGTTTAAAAAAGAGACATGTGGTAATTGTGTCTTTATTTTCGTTATAGAATTTAGATTTATTACCAGGTCATATAGAATGTAGTGATGAAACTAAGGAATCTTTCGGATTGAGTTTGTGGGACAAAAATGGTTGGAGATCGGACTGTACTGGATGTGTTTCCTTTGCACCAGTGGGTCTTTATACAGCAGTTAATAAATTAATTCATTTTCTATAAATTTCGTCTCCCTCTCGTCTTTACAGGCATGTTTTACCTGTGCACTCATATCCCCACGGCACGCATTGTGGTGATATTTGGTGGCGAGTTCTATGTTTGTATACAGCCAGCTATTCATAGCCTTAAACTTCTGTATCCCTGAGGCTGCCAGTTAACTGCTGAGGGACAACACAGGAGAAGACCCCAGAGAAATCTACTTAAGGAGAAAAATGCTATTTGCCGCCTGCACAGTGAAATACGGAGTGGCTTTGAAGCATCCACTCCATATTTCACTTGAATGCACTGCCCTCAGGGCAGTACAAGGGCAACACATTCAATGTAATATTGTGCACCTTGGGGGAGCTCCAGGGCGCACAAGCAAGATGGCCGCACTTGCAGCTCAGGACACACATCCGTAACTATCCTCCTCATATGCCTCGGTAGAGACCTTAAAAAGCACAGCAGCGGGATCGGAAGCCCAGCGCTACCGCCTGCAGCAAGGAGCACTGAAGAAACAGTCTGGAACACCGAGAAATCCTTAATGGAAGTTGGTGCCACTGCTTCCCTAAGATGGCGGCCGTGCGCACTGCATAACAGCCAACCCGCTGGAGAGGAGGCAGAGACCCCTGCGTAGGCGGGAGTGAAACTGCAGCGTCTCACCACAGAAACTGCGGAAGCCCAGGCTCATCACTCGGCCCCTGCCTCAGCAAAGAGACACAGAGCACGATACGCCGGAGTGCGGAACACCTCAACACCTCGCTGAGCCTCGCTCCGCCAGAGCCCGGCTCAAGCTGCTGCCACTGCCTGAAGGCCTGCAGCTGCAGCCATAGACTTCCACGGACTTGTTCGCTACAAACCATCGCCTACGCCATCGCTGCGTACGCAATCCAGCACACTCGTGAGTGTAAGCTGCCAAGCATCAGTGCGCGCCACTGGCGGGGAGCCCGCTTTGTCTGCTCCCACTCTCCCCTGCTGAATATAAACTGACTGGAGCAACACGTGAGCCTGATACTCCGAGCTATAAGGCTTATTATGAATCCTGTGAGGTTACCCGTTCAGGGCCCAGCTTGCGCTGCTTTGAGGGGCCCCCCTTCCCTGCTTTCGTTCTCCGTGGGGCTGGCTGACCCTGGCAGTGCTGAGAACACGGATCGCTACGGACCCTGCAATATTTGTCAAGGACACCTAATCAAGTAAGCCGGTCCTGGGAAGCGCATCCTGCCTGAGACCTGAGGACCCACCTGGTGTGTATTGACGTAGCCCTACAAAATTACAGTGCACAGCAGCCACCACCACCCCTATGTAGTAGGGGCAGCGTAAAAACACCGCATATGCCCCATCTGTCCATGACTTGCATCCCTCACAATGATGCTGGGCACACCCTCCTAAGGGAATAGAAGACTACTTCCCATGCAATCTACACTCAGTAACACAATACTCCACGGTGTTAGAGGTATTTAAAGTCACTGTTGAGTGCATCGGTTTCGCCAAAGGTGGCGAGATTCTAAAAGACATCTGTAATACAATTTACACATTGGAAAAAGACTTAAAACACCTTGACAGTCAAATGCAAAGGGCACCCACTCCGGAATTGCAAGCGCTGTTGAGAGACAAGGTCACTGAAAATCAAGAAACCACAGAAAGGGAGTCCAAATTCAGGGGGAAATACTACCAAGCACGACAATACGGGGAGGGTGATGAAAGGCCTGGGAAAGCGCTTGCTGCAATAATCCGCCCAGCAAGATTCTCAAATACCATACTTGAAATAACGGAAGAGGAAGACTGCCTCCATAGAAGCTCCTCAGACATCGCAGCCCCATTCCGCAAATTCTATAGCACATCATATAAATCCCATAGAACGCAATCATTAGACTTTGTCCCTTTCTTTGAAGACACAGCCATAGGCTGGTTAAGGGATGCTCACAGAGAGTTTCTCCTTGCAGACTTTGAGGATGACGAATTAAGAGCTGCGATAATGCAGCTACAATCTGGCTGGGCCCCTGGATCTGGCTGGGCCCCTGGTCCAGACGGACTTACTGCTGAATTCTATAAAACGTTCAGTACAACCCTCATCCCAATTCTACTGCAGGTATATGAAGAGGCTAGAGAAACAGAGACCGTCCCTCAGACAATGCGCAAAGCACTTAATATTTCCCTCCTAAAACCCGGAAAGCTGGTGACCCAATGTTGATGCCAAAATATTAGCCAAAATAATAGCAAATCGTATCAGCACCCTCATGACCGCCCTAGTACTCCCTGATCAATCTGGTTTTGTCCCTGCAGAGGGACATCACATAACCGACAAACCCTATTTGCGGTCTTACAGGACATTGACCCTGATGTAAACGCGTTGACTGCCTTCCTAGATGCCACCAAAGCCTTTGATTCCCTGGAGTGGGATTATCTGGCCTTTGTGCTTAAACGAATGGGTTTCCCCATACCTTTTCTGGATAAGATTCAATTACTCTATATGGACTTACAGGCCAGCATACTCATCAATGGCACCCAGTGTCGCACTTTTACCTTTGCTAGAGGCACTAGGCAGGGGTGCCCCCTGTCGCCTCTCCTCTTTGCCCTTGCAATTGAGCCTTGGTGTCTAAAATACGCCAGCACTATCCTGACTATGCTCTTGTATATCCTGAGCGACCATTTCTAATTTTGCTCTATGCGGATAATCTTACCCTCTATCTCTGCAATCCGGAAGACAATCTCAACCCGATATTGTGCGTACTCATCCATTTTGGGCACTTATCTGGTGTTAATAAAAACTGGAGAAAATAACAAATATTCCCCCTCACAGCCGCCGTGACAACATTTGAACTGGAGTATCCCCTTGTCTGGTGTAGTGACACAGTCACATACTTGGAAATCATTATAACCAGAGATAAAGAGGAAATAATGAAAGCTAATTATGGGCGGGCACTGGACCTCCTGACTGACAAAATTACGAGATGGATAGCAATGCCGATATTGATGGCAGGGAGAGCTGATAAAAATGATAATCCTCCCTAAATTACTGTACCTCTTTACTAATATTCTGTATGCCCCCAGTGGACACTTCTTTAAATCCCTGTAGTCTAAACTCATCCATCTCACTTGGGGAAGTAAGCAACCCAGAGTGGGGAACCTTCACTCATCCATTCAGTGCTGGAGGGTTTGAAATTCCAGTTAAGGAACTATATTTCAGCTGTGCGCAAACCCACTATGCCACATACTGGATGGACCTCCACCCTAAATTCCCCACTTAGCATTGGAAAACGGCCACATGGCCCCAACCCCCTACCCGGCTTATCTAAGCTCACCCACTGTCCCTAGACTAAATGCCCTGACCACGGTCAATTGTAAAAACTGCGCTTAGAAGGACCTGGCCCACCGCCTCCAACTCAGCATAATGTACTCTCCCCTGCTGCCCCTTCCTCTGTAGGTTAGGCATCCCTGTCACACAGGAGGGTGGTTGCCGGTTGCCGGCAATTACTTCGAAAATTCTCTGTCCAGACATGGGGGGACCTCTACATAAATGGGAGGTTTAAAATGTGCTTTTTCCCATTCTGGTCAAAGCTCGTCCTGCTGGTACAGGCGATTCACAGCAGCAAGTGGTGCTGTAAAAGGGTCTTATAAAAGAAAGAAGTACCCTGTGAAGAGGTGGATAGCTGGTACGATGGGCCTTGGCTAACACCAGTCACTTCAGGTACAAAATAGCCACCAAAATAGAAGTCCAGTAAGGTGATTTACAACCTCGAGCCCCGAGAAAATTGCTAAAAAGAAAACAGGCAATTAAACATGTTGGCCCATCTTCAATTGGTCTGCAAAATACAGTTGTTTTTAACTTTGAGTAATCTCACGAGTTTTGAATAAAACTGGCATCTTGTTCATGTGAGTCTTAACTCAATTTCAGCATTACAAGGTCTCTCTTCTTTTTTTTTCTGTGACACAAAAAACACTTTCTTTACCTTTACTGTGGATACTGAACACTCTTTCTGTTTTCACAGGGCAGATAGCTACCTATGATGAGAAACATGGGCACAACTGGTGAGAACCAAACAGTAAGCTCTGTTGCTGTAGCGCACATGAGGTCTTATCCCTCCTATACACACGTTTTAGTGTGAGATGCCTGTTTTTTATGTTACTTTTTTCCAAAAAGAATGAAGAGTCCCACAGAATACAACTTCCTGTTCCTGTCCAGCAAGCTCCTCCCAGTGTTTTATTCAGCTCCTGGAACTTTTCCATTTGGATTTGGAGCTTGAAAGATGACGCTCTTTGTCTGCTGCATATATACCATTAGATTTCAGGACTTTGGGCCATGTGTATCAAGATACCAATTAGCGATTCTGTAATAGCGATTTTTAAGAAATCGCTATTTCAGAATCGCTAATTGGTATGTATCAAGAAAATCGCAATTTTTTAGAGATTTCTTGATATTCCTTAATTGCGAATTCGCAAATTGCAAATTCGCAATTAAGGAATACTTTCCCATTCATTTCTATGGGCCTCTTAGCCATAGGAAGGAATGGGACTTTATTCTCAATTTGCGATTCACAATTTGCTAATCGCAAATTGAGAATAATTTCAAGGGTGCAGGTGTGTCCAAAGGGCACCCTGTTGCACCCCTGAAATAAGTATGGGTGCACATGTGGAGCACATAGTATTTGCGTCACATGGCACTTTGAAAAATGCTGTAATGTGCATTAAACTAGAAGTTGGTGGTAATTTGCGATTCCATAAGGGCATTTTGGAATTGTTTTTGGCTTCATACATTGCATTAAGGAATCGCAAAATTTGCGATTCCTTAAATGCAATTGCAAAATAGGGAATCGCAAAATTTGCGATTCCTTATTTTGCACCAAATTTTTCCTAATACATTCCATTTAGGAAATTCGCATTCTGTGAATTTCGGCCTTTGCGAATGCACATTTGCGTGATACATATGGCCCTTTGTTTTTAAGATATCACAAGTAATTTCAGAAACTCTTATATAAACGGCATGCTACAGTGTTTACCAGTAGTCACATACGGGGCTGAGGTCCGGGGAGCAGGAAAAAGTCCCGGGATCCAGCGTGGAGAAGCGCGATTTTGTAGGAAAATCCTGGGTGCCCCAATCTCCTCCACAGAATGGATTTGCCATGAGGAACCTCTCCTATGTATGCGACTTTATTAGATCTAGACCTGTTCTTTTTTGGTTAAGGATCTGGAGAAATGATTCTGCAATTTTAACACAAAATATAATAAAAGACTGCCTTAAATGTGACCACGGCATGTCAATCCCCTGGCTCGCTGATGTTTCAAAAGAATTGAGCAATGTAAACATGGAACATCTTTTCTCCGATCCTAATAACATTGAAGCGAATGACAAAATTGAGGTCAAACAAGCACTGTATGCACTTTATAGTTCAGAACGAATAAAAAAAGAAACTGTCAAATCAACTGTTGTGCTTTATCAGAAAAATGAATTAAGTAGGAATAACCTTGCACAATACCTCACTTTACCGATGACGAATTGGGAAAGATCACTACTGTTCCGATTAAGGGCAGGCTCTATAAAAACTTTATTGGGATTTCCCTTGGGCTATCACCATGCAAATGATTACAATCCATGCTCATGTGCTGGTATTAGTAAACAGAATGATTTGCATTTTCTATTCTTCTGCAAATTTTACTTAAAATATATTAATTGGTTTTTAACTCCGTATTTTAGAAAATACAGACCCCTTTCATTAGGGGAATCTTATGCAATGTTATTGTCCCTGGATACAGATGAATTAATTTTCCGCACTAGCACTTTCTTGAGAATTATTACATGTGCACGTAAAACCATGGAAAGCGCTTCTTAAATTGTTTACTTGCCCCATGAGAAATGCTTCAGTTTTTAAATCTATTATTCCATTTCTGTTTTTTAATGTACAAATGAATGTTTTTATTGTGTACTTTTATGAATTTTATGAAATTCGAATAAAGGTCTTTTGAATTGAATTGAATTGAATTGATATCACAAGTAATTTCAGAAACTCTTATATAAACGGCATGCACCAGTATTTATTTGTACTTTTATTTAATGTATATAATTTATTGTGGTGGGTGGCCTGCAGTTTTGGTAGGGGCCTAGTTATTTTTTAAATGTAATTGTTTATGCTCTATAAAGGATACATGTTGCACTGTTAGGAACATTTTCACCATGTTTGTTAAATTTGCAACAGTCATTTCTTTTACTATGTGGCCTAGTTTGCTGTCATGGGTGCAGGGTTAACTGTTTCTGTGGTATATGTTGCTTTAAACCATCACGTAGTGCTGGGATGGCACTGGATTAAATTAAAAATGATGTGTTTCTTTTATATTTCACTTTTTGTTTCTGTGAGTTTAATGGTGGGGCACTATTTGATGCCTTGGGAGGATGTGTGTTGTCAATTTATTTATAGCTCAGAAAATTGGCACTGCTGAATTAATAGTGTTACCAATGCCTTCTTTGTCTGGCCAGTGCACGTGTGTTTTTGTGTTTGCCATAGGCCACCATTTGATTTATTCCGCAATGCCATGTGGCCAGGGGCCCTTTTGTGTGGTCAATTGTAATAGGTCTGTTTTTGTTCTTTGTTTTCCATTCCTCCTTACATGTTGTTTGACCCTGTGCTGGCAACCATTTTGTATAGCCAGCCTGTGTGCTTTTGCCACAGGCCTGCTCGTGTTCTTTGTTGTGGCAATGCCTCCTTGCTTGGCTGTTATTAGTTGACCATGTGGTCAATGGCCATGTTGTGCAGATACTCTTTTTATAGTTTTCAACGCCATTTCCTTGGAAGATTGATATGCCAGGACTATGCCTTTTTCTGATTGTTCCTTTTTTACTTTTTCCTGATGTCATTCTAATATTATGCTTGAGGATCATTGCTGAATTTGTATATTAACAGTGTTTTACATAATATGCATTTTTTTAATTTTTCACTTGCACCTCCTTGCCTCCCAATGGATTTCTCATTTCCTCTAATATCTCCTAGAACGAAAACAATGTTTTTTAGTTTATTCTTTTTTTCTGTTAATTTTCTTTTGATAGTTTACTTTTAATTTTTTTAACTTTTAATTTTAACTTTTTTCAATTTTATTATTTTCTTTTATTTTTTGAATTTTACATTTTCCCACTATCCGTTCCCCACCTGTTTTCCATAGGCACACCAACACCCAACAGAATTCATTTTTAAATGTTATTATTCCATTACCACCTGGACCTCCTTGCCTGCGATAGGCACACACCAGCATTAATTTTTAGGCATTATTCAATTTTCCCCTTCACCTCCTGGACTGCCACAGGTGTCTCCCTTAGATGCACACAAAGCAAACAGTTACATCTGTAAGTTGTTATCCTGATTGGAAATGAAATATTTTGTTCTTGTTGTGTGGTTTGACTTTGGAATGGATATACTGTTGCTGTTAAATATTTAGGATAATAATGATAACTTAAGTAACCACATTAAATTATAATTGCCTTACTCTGTACTAATTAAAACTGCAACAATGCCGGAGTCAAGCGATCAAGTGAAACAAGATGGCAGCCCTGTCCGCTGATCCTCCGTCAAGCCCTCAATTACAACGTTCGCTTATATGATTAAAGGTTGACAATACCTGCATATTATTGTTTGGTAATGGTGAGGGAGTTCCCCACTTCATGGTGGTGCCGTTTCTGGAATGCTTAGTGAAGCTTTGAGGACGTTTCTGTTGAGGAATTTTCAACTGATCTTTTCAGCACAGCTCTGATGAAGTTCCTGTCAGGACCTGGAGTTAGCTTCAGGAAAGGGTGCAGCTGAGGCCTAAACCACTCCCACAGCTAAGTTTAGCTGCTGTACAGTTTTTGTTTCGTGGCGACTTTCAGTTAGTTTATTTATATTTCTAATTAAGTCTGGGTTTGATTTTATTACAGGTAATTGGCTAAAATGGAAGGAAAAATGTACATGTTGGGAATAATAGGTGTAAATAAACAACATCTCCTCCACCAGTAAAATCAAAAATAGCAGATTCTAATGAGCCCTCGTTATCTACCTATTGGAATAATTATTTGCTGTTTGTTTTCAAATACAGATACTATTGCGTCAGAATTTAAAAACACCTGCAAAGACGTGGCTAGTCTTTCTATGAAAGTTTCTGATAATACAACTAAAATTCAAGATAATAAATAAAAAATTGACAGTCTGACGCTTATCACAGCAAATGTTTTACCAATGAGTAATCTATTATTGAATTTATGAAAATTGTAATCAACATTATAACCTGCACTTCTTTAACTTGCTGGAAGAGGTAAAAAGCAATGACAGAGAAACATTATTGGCTGGTCATTTGCATTTGCAGTTTCTGGAGAAATTAAAAAATGACAAGGCACACATAGTTCCCTCTCATCGGAATCCACATCATGACAAACTGTAACAAATGATTTTTAAAGTTTGCAACACCTTCATTTAGTGATGATCCAGAAAGCAGCTAAAGAGATTCAATCTATACTGGGGAACGACAATAAAATATACATCCATCAAGACTTCACTAAGGAAACTGTAAAAATACACAAATAATTCACGGAGCTTAGAACACAACTAACAAGCTTTGGTTATAAATATGGATGTTTTGAACTGTCTACTATGAGAATATGGAAAGACAATTTATCTAAGTCATTTCAATGCCGGAAGATCTTTCTTAGATCAACATTCCACACTTTCCATAGAAACCAATGTACCAGATATTTGATTTCTCTACCATACTTATTTCCTTATAACTAGCCTTTTTTTAGGCTTCCCTGTGAGGGCATTGTCTAGGCAGGTCATTCTTATTTATGCACGTGTTTAATTTAGCAGTATAATTTATGTTTCTATGTTGTCTTATTATTTATGTGTGTCCTTGTCTTTCCTTTTCCACCTGTCATTTATTTTTAGAACTACTTTTTATTTTTCTATACTTTCATTTACTTTTTGTTTCGTTCCTCCTTTTTTAACTTATGGAATATGGATAATGTTAATATTATTACAAATTTTCTTTGAATGTTAAAGGTTTAAGACATCCTGTTAAGCTTATTAAAGTTTTAGATTTCTGAGCAAGATATAATGCACACAAGGGGGGCGTTTGGGCACAGGCTGAAAGTTCGAACAGTTGTGCAGATAAAGCGTGCCACGGAGTTATCACCTAGTCGAACATCAGGTGTGTTTATTCATGTAACAAAAAGCGTTCCCTTTAGTTTAGGAACGACCCTCTGGGCGCTGCTACTTTGGATCGACGCTGCGATCTGTATAGGTTTTAAATCAAGTATAATCAATAAATAATAAATTCGTTCTTATTGAGTCATCCTTAGATTTATTATTTCATTTTTCAAATGTTGAAATTCACATCTTGAAGCATGTCATAATTATGCATCCATAAATCCATAAATCCATGTGGATAAATAAGACTGGTATTTGTGGGCAAAACTACCAGGAAGATTAAGACACGTGTGACAGAGCATAAAAGCAATATAAGAACTAAAAATGAAAAATCACCCATTGCTGTTCACTTCAATGAAAAAAGACACAATATCTCACAATTAAAATTTTTGGTGCTTGAAATGATTACCACCATTGGAAATCAAGATGTGAACAGAATACTCTTACAAAGAGAAAACCAATAGATTTTTAGGTTGGATTCTTTGAAACCACATGGGCTCAATGAACGCTTGGACCTCTCGTGTCATTTATAAAATACGATAACAGTGAAACCTTTATAACCACATTGATTGCATTTATAATAATATGAGTTATGGTTATGAAATGATGTTTTTTATACTTTAGATCTGATGATATGTTTTGATAAGAATTGTCGAGTTGTCTTGAGTTAGACGCTACTGGGTAAAAATACACCTTTCCAACATGGCCGAACCTATTTGCCACCCCAACCTCAGTCCGTTTTCACTCTCTAAATCACCTGAGAGACAGGCCGTCTTCACTTTTGGAGATTACCTTGTTGCATTAATGACGACGGGTTGATTCCGCGGTTGTTCACTTGGCGAGTACTATGCACGTACCTTTTCAACAGCTGTAAGTCGATCACACTGAGAGTAGAATGGGGAGTAACAACAGGTTAGACGTACATACAAGACTCAGTTTAGAATGCAAATTTTTAAACGACAACTCGAAGACACTGTTTATAAGTAATTTTGAATTTGGTTTTTGTACGACACAGTTGGCTTGTGGTTCATAGAAACGCACCATGCTCACGTTAGGGGCGATAGCGTGTTTCTAAGTTTTTGTGAGAACTGTCGAATTGAGTTTGAGTAGGATTTTAATTTAGTAACAATCATGTGGAATAATGTACTGCATACGTGTGTGCTATTTGAATATATGTTTGTTATAGAAAAGATAGATTGATGGACCCTCATTTATATGTATTATTTCTACAGATTCCCCTGATGAAGTACCTATCAGAGGTACGAAATGCATTGGGAAAAGTCTTATTTATCCACATGGATTCATGGATTTATGGATGCATAATTATGACATGCTTCAAGATGTGAATTTCAACATTTATAAAATGAAATAATGAATCTAAGGATGACTCAATAAGAACGAATTTATTATTTATTGGTTATACATGATTTAAAAACTATACAGATCGCAGTGTCGATCCAAAGTAGCAGCGCCCAGAGGGTCGTTCCTAAACTAAAGGGAACGCTTTTTGTTACATGAGCAAGATATAAAGCAGACAGTTGTTTGCTCAGTAGACACATATTGATGATGCAGTTTTAGCTTTTATGAAGAAAATGTGGGTTAGTAATGTTATTTCTTCTCCTACATTTAAGAGAAATCTGCTATTCTTTTTGCAAAAAGATTACATCACCAAATAATGAATCATTTCCTGATGCAGATAATCATTATATTATAAAGCAAACAAAAACAGATGTTTGACGGAGTGCTGAAACTTTTCAGCCACTCACTCCCAGTCACAGATCTGGGTTGAATCCATCCTCTGTAGCTCACATCGCCACCCCAGTTCAGACCTAGCCGTATGCAAACCAGTTTTGACCCTGTTCCTCTTGGCAATAGCCAGCCCAAACTTCCAAACCGGGTCTTCCCTGGACCCGAAACAAGCATCCTGGGATCGATTTCAGAATCACACCCTTCTTCAGCCAGGCTTGTTTGAATCGAGTGGCAAAGTTAGCAAGGGACTCATGTCTGGGCATACCTTGCCAACTTATGGCGAACAAAGCAAACGAAAGGAGATGATAGACGGTGTGCTGAAACTTTTCAGACGCTCACCTCCAGTCACAGATCTTTGTTGAATCCATCATTGTTCTTTAGACCTAGCCACACGCAAATCAGTCATGATCTTGTTCCTCATGGGAATAGTCCAGCCCAAACTAGTCAAAATTAAAATTGATAATACATTTCTTTACTTGATTATTGTATACAGTCTGAAAGGAGATGGCCCTAATTTTTGGTTTCTCTTTACCTCTGTGGTGCTCAAGTTAGGTAATGTTCCACTTGTATTGGAAGTGACTTTAACCTCCTATGTGATCCTTTATTGACTGAACATCGCAAACTAAATATCGTCCAAAGCTTTTTTCACTTGAAAGACTTTTTATTACTCTGCT
This sequence comes from Lissotriton vulgaris, assembly GCF_964263255.1. NCBI lineage: Eukaryota > Metazoa > Chordata > Amphibia > Caudata > Salamandridae > Lissotriton > Lissotriton vulgaris. The sequence goes on along the minus strand of NC_141691.1, from coordinate 1,507,516,881 downwards.
AACTTGGTATATATTTGGCGTTTACAACACCCAACAGAGAAATATTTCACATGTTTCTCTAATCATCACAATTCATATTCACAGATAGATTATGTATTAGTGTTCCATCAATTAATTCATTAATTTTTCACTCTGCTTATTCATAATATAGACATTTGTTTGTGCACTAATTTCAGTTGTTCCACAACTTATCACAACTCAACATGCTTAATATAGATTGCGTATGAATACACATATTGTCCTTAATAAAAAAAGAAACCAAAACTTTTGTCAGCACTTTTTGATAATTTTTCGTTTCATCCAGAAAGCCCTACTTCTATTGTAATTCGTTGGGATGCATTTAAACATAAATTGGAGGGGTAGCTATATCTCTTAGGACACATGAAGAAAAATAATGTAATACTAAAATTAAAGATTGGGATAATGCAGATTGCAAAATTTGAATGATTTTTACTACATCCAACTATCTCAAATATAAAATACAATTGCAAAAACGTTGTTATGAATTAAATTCATTATTAGGCAAAAATGGTGGCATATAAATTCCTAATAATAAAGTCAAAGTTTGTTTTAGTGTTAATACATACTTAAGGCAAATTTTCTGAGTATTAAAATGGATAAATCTGAGATTAATGTTATCATTGGTTTGAATGAAAAGGTTGCATTATCTAATGAACACGTAGGGCTCCATTACAAATTTGGTGGTCTTACTTGCATACCTCTGCATCAGCTGTCCCAAAAAGTCCACTGAGCTGACAGTATTGCGATGCATGAAGCCTGTACCGATGACCCTTGTCATTGGAATTGTTCCCAGCTGGGTCACTGTGGACTGCAATGTTGGCAATTCATATTCCGGCACTGTGAGGCCACGGTCTTTCGCCAACCAGATTAAAATACCACAATAGTACTGGTGATCCCCTAGCAGTGGTTTCCCGACTAGAGTAGTCCGCCATGATACACTGTCAGCAAAGCACCAGAACAGTATCCATTGCATGGATTCAAAAACTACACAGCTGATATTCATTGGCCAAGTGAACACACCTGCAAATCACACTATGAAACACACCCCATCTCAGACCATGATCCTTTGAAGCAGCATAGCAGCTCAGAGCAGCAATTTGTGTGATATAAGGCTTCTCTTTTTTCCCTATCCCATTTAACAATCTCCAGAAACGTTTTTTTTTCCCTAATATCCCTTGGGGATTCTTGTAGTCATTTTCACTCACTTTAATTTGTAGTAATGTTATGCCAAAGAATCTACATTTGTCGGAGGCTGTGTTGTCAGGCATGGAGGATGAAATCATATGAGTAGAGCCACAATTGTTTGGAGTCCAAGTCCAACATACTCCTCTCTGTAGGAAAAGTAAAGTGTGGGACAGCAAAGTCGAAAAAGTGAATGCTGTAGGTATCATAATGTGCGCAAAGGAGGAAGTTTGGAAGAGGTGGCATGACCTGAGGGTGAAAGTATATAACCTGGCCTCCAAGCACCTCCTGGAGGCCCAGAAGACTGGTGGTGGTCCTCTTTGCCCCCCATTACAACTTTTACCCTGGGAGGAGAGGGTCTAAGCCATCCTGCATTTTGAGGGCTTGACAGAAATAGCTGTGGGAGTGGAGTCTGGCAAATTACACCTCACTTAACGTCACAACACATCAATGTCCTGACTGCTCTTATCTCATCTCAGCTATTGCTATTGTGTTCCTTATCTACTTTCCTAACAAGTAGTTCTCAAAGTATCAGAGACATTTGATTGTCAGCGTCAATATATTTTGTTGCATATAAGATTGCATGTATTAATCTACATTAAATGCCACATGTTGCAATTCTGCCTGTAAATGTATTACTATGAAATCATCATCCCAGGACCCATGATATGTGTCAATATGTAAATATGTGGTCAGACCAACTTCGTTTTGGCAACAGTTGTGTTAACACTAACCAGTTGTCAAGTGTTGGCAAGTCAAGATTGAAATGACTACAATTACCCTGAGGCCCTGTGTTGGAAATTGCCCTTTTTGAAGGGTAATCCCCAAACTTGTAGCTTCTTCCTCCAATTTTTTTTCTGACCTGTTTTTGCTGGTTTTAGGACTCTGGGTGCTTTACCACTGCTAATCAGTGCTAAAGTGCATATGCTCTCTGTGTAAATTGTGTTATGAATTGGTGATTCTTTGATTGGGTATTTTATTTACTTGTTAGTCCCTAGTAAAGTGCACTGAGTGTGCCAGGGACTGTGAATCAACCGCTACTAGTGGGCCTGCAGCACTAATTGTGCCACCCACATGAGTAGTCCTAAAAAGGTAACTCAGACCTGCCCTTGCACGCAGTTTGTAACTTCCATGTAAACTTGGTGAGTGAACCCACTTGCCAGGCCCTAAACCTTCCCTTTTCTACATGTCAGTCACCCCTGAGGTAGGCCCAAGGTACCTCTGTGGGCAAGGTGCAGTGCATGTGAAAGGTAGGACATGCCCTGGTGTGGGTGTCATGTCCTGATAGTGAATTACAGCCCATTTTATTTTTTACTATGGCCATAGGACAGAATGGGAAGTTTGTTTATAACATCTTATAAACATAACTGGCCCTGGGAACTAGGTGGGAAAATAACGTTTAGTATGCCTGAACTCATCTTTTAGTGAAGGTGATTTTATTACATTCTGTTTTTGAAAATACTACTTTTAGAAAGTAGGTCTTTTCTTGCTCAGTCATCCAGTGTGCCTCTTCTGGAATGTGGATTGCCTGTCTGGGTTTTGGATGACAGAAGGCTGGGGAGCAGGAGTGGCTACAGATAGTCATGGTGCAGTCAGGAAAGGGCTGAATAGACCTGGGCTGCAATGGAGGAAGGGGGAGGAGATTTCCTTGCACCTCAAAGGGCCTGGTGTGCCTCTGACAATGTCGTCTCCACCAACTGCCTGGAAATCACACCAGAGAAGGCAGAACTGGTGCTGGCTGGGCACAGACACTCTCTGCCCAAGAGATCCAAGGATTTAGGGAAATTAATATTGGGGGCCAGATCCCTGAACTTTAGAACTCTTTTGGATCAGGAAGACTACCAAGAAGAAGAGCTGGAGAAGCTGTGAGGAGGAACTACCACTTTGCTTTGTGCTTTGCCATGTTGGCCTGCAGTGGCTCCTTCTGTCTTGGTCAGTGAAAGGACTTGACTGAACTTGCTGCAATCTACTATTGTAAGTTTCTCAAAGGGCTTGAGGAAGAGCTTGCCCCCCATTCATAAAGTCTCAGGAAGAGTAAAGAGATCAAGCTCTTCTGCCCCCAGCACAGGGGAATGTGTGTTCTGTTCTACAACAGAAGAAAAACAACTCAATGATGTCTACGACACCGCTGCCACCTCCCTGTCCCTAAGGCCCCGCAGAGGGCACTGCTGCAACTCTGCACCCCCACCCTGGTCTCACCGATGACGCCTACTAATGACCCACCGAGCCACTGCTCGCTCCGTGACCTGCGGGCAACGCACTCCGCACCGCTTCGCGAGGATGCTTGGCACCGCAGAGGGCCCCACCACAGTGCCGCACTGTGACCCTGGTCTGACTGACGCCGCCTGCTGATGCCGCCACCGAGCCATTGCTCACAACGTGACCTGTTGCCACCACACTCTGCACCGCCTCACTTAATGACTACACCTTGATATCCTCGACGATGACGTTCCACGCCGAAATTGGCACCGCTGCTTCCACCATGGTTTGAGGGTACCACTCCTAAATATACACGATGAACCACCCTCATCCCGCACCGCTGCTTTGGCCTACCAACGCCAGTGCCATCTACTCCAGTTCGTCAGCAGACGACAGCGCTTCAGTAATGACAACAACGCTGCTTGCACTGTGACCTGCCAGCAACATGACGAGCACCGCCTTCATCTTGCATTGTGACCTTCATCTGACGCCACCACCAAGTCGCTGCTCGTAACGAGACCTGAGGGCACCACACGCCGCACGGCTGCACTTCACACTGCAGCACATGAAGCCTGCTGACACCAGCGCTCCTGACTCCATAAAAGAGGAGATCGGCCTGCGAGGCCCGACGACTCCGGAACCGATGGCTGCAGATGCTGTGTTTTTGGAAGCTAAAGGAGAGGTCATTGCTGCCCTACATTTTTAAAAGGTACTGTTTGCGGGTCTTCCAGCGACATCGCGGTCAGCCAGAACTGTTTGGAAATGTTTGCTCAAAAAACTGTGATAGCCCCGGACAGAGCTATCGACATCAAGGAACTGTTTTCAAGGTTATTTTGATAACCGAAAATTCTTAAGTACTGTAGTGTGGATTTTTATTTTTTTTGGTCTTGTCTTAAGTATATAAAAATATTGGATATTTTTGTAAACTGGTGTGGTCTCCCTTCTTGTGCTTACACTGTACTACTGTTGGTTATGTGCAAATGCTTTACACACTGCCTCTAAGATAAGCCTGGCTGCTTTTGCCAAGCTCCAAGGGGCAGCCGCGGTCGGTAGTGGGATGACCTGCAGGGCGGTGACAGGGGGAGGGGGAGGGGCAGCGTGGGGGTAGTAATGTATGGATTACGGAGTTTTTCAGGTAAGTAATCATATAAATAAATAAAACTAATTTCGTTGCGCGCACTGAATCGCATTTGGTGATGCAGTGCACGCAGCAAAAATTGTTTTATTTATTTTTATGTTTACTTACCTGTAAAACTCTGTAATCCATACATTACCACCCCCCACCCTGCCCCTCCCCACGTCACCTGCAGGTCATCCCACTACCCACCGCGGCTGCCAAGGGGGTGAGGAGGGGTTATTTTAGGAGTGTAACTCTCTTATCCTGACTAGAGTGGTGGTTTCTGCCCGACTTTGGCACATGCCCTAGCCAGCCAAACATCCTATTTCTAACTATGGTTGTCAGCTGTGAGGATAGGATTTGTGTTTGCACTTGACTTACAGTGATTGATGTACACTACTACCATATCGCAGACCATTATGTACCACATACTGTTTTCTTTTGTCAATGTTTGCCTTTCCATTGGTTTTGAACTTGAACTGTCCAGTACAACATGTCTCAATCAATTGCATCATCTGTTGCATCATTGGAATTGGCCTTTGAGGAGGAGAGGTTAGAAACCTACACTGTGAAGGAATTGAAGGCTATCTGCAAAAACCTCAAAATCTAAATCAGGGGCCTCACCAGCAGAGAGGGGTGACAAAAGGCACGGAGGGCCTGGGCAGCATCCAGACATGCTAGTGAGCTGTCTGGGGATATTTGCATGGAGGCAGGGAAGCCTATTCCAAGAGTGGGTGTGCTTTTGTGAGGGGGGGCACCCTCTAAACCAAACAGCAGCAGTTTGTCCCCAGAGGAGCTAGAGGACAGGCAGGTAGCAAGGAGAATTGCTATGGGACTGGAGAAACTGTCGTAAATATTTAATTTACCGTCTTAATTTCTATGCAGGTAAGTACTTAATCAATAATAACTCAATCGGAAAGAAAGAAACAGAGTCCGTGGTGTTAGAGTTCTTAGGGGTTTTATTCCTTAAAAAGGAATCGTTCCGGAACTGGATATCAGGTTCCTGCAACCACAAAGGGTCCAGGAAGGGATAGAGCATACTTTATTGACATTACATTACTTTTATACTTAATATACATGATAGAAGTCAATGCAGAAGGCGTAACAGCTGAGAGAAACAAGATAAAACACACACGTGGTCATGATACGTAATTAGGAGGCGTGAACTAGGCGTGAACATAGAAGTGTGTGCTAGAAACGTCACAGGTAGGTGCCATAAGTGGGTGGCAACAATAAGCAGAATCTTGCAATGTCAGCAGAAATCTGAGGCCTGGATGCGCGCGCAGCTGCATGACGTATAACTGACGTGAAGCTGAAGGGTGCAGGGGACTTGACATTTCAACTAGCGGAAAGAGACAGGAGTCTGGCATGTCAGATCAACTTGTGCTTCTATCATATCTGATATCTGATGTTTAGGAACTGAGCTATCCGGGCGGAAAGGTCTCTGGGGCAGAAGCTATTCTATACTGACTGTGAGTGCGTGTATAAGCGCCTAAGTGTCTGCATGAGAAGCGTGGGGGCATGGGCCTTCCAGGGTAGCGTGGTAACTGAGGCTATGAATTACTTGCACAGAGACAGTAAGGCCAGGCCCTTTTGCTCTACAGCTGGGGGAATGTTTACTTAAACTAGTAGGCAGGCATGCATCTTCGGAGAGGAAACAGATAACTCGAAGGTTGAATTCATTCTTGGCAGGCAGCAGGCTAAGCTAAGCGCGGTGGGCCGCGCTGGAAGTAAGGCAGAGTTCACAGGTACGGGGGCAGCCTGGGCAGCCTGGGCTGAGGCTTTCAGAGTCAGAAGGCAGAAAAAGCTCGATGGCAGAAATTCAGGGCCTACTTTGCCAGAGCTGAAAAACGTGTAAAGTACACCACAAAAAGACGTTGGCATGGCATACTTAGGAACGGACTATTCAACCCATTCAGGGTGGGTCGGAAAGAGGACATGTTAACGTTGGACGCAAATGTATTTGCGTCTTCATAGCTGGCACAGGAGGGAAGTTACATGCACTTTAAACTCGTACATGGAGACGGTGGGGTACACGATAGGGAACATAACTTGACCAAAAAATTTATATTTCCTCATTCCCTCCTTGTTCCCTACGGACCCTGCATGATATCTCGATCATCATGAATTGATCAGTCTGTTCTTGTAACATAATTTGCTCGTCTCTCTTCCGTTGTCGGTTTGAGAGAAAACTGGAATGTTCAATGCACGATGTGGCGCACAGTCCACATATCGCCGGCCCACACTGTAGGCACAGGCAGCAACTGAATACTATGACAAGGCCAATGCCTAGGAAGGATAGGATCTTCCATCCCCAAGCGGACAACGTTGTCCAGAACCAACCGGACCAAGTCCAGGTGCCTGGATTCTGATGTATTAAACTTGCAATTTTGTGAAGACGTGTAATAGCTTTGTATACAGACGGCGCGTTTTCTGGAATGAAAACACAGCAACTTGACCCGATGACCTTACAAGCTCCACCTCTATCTGCCAAGATGACGTCAATAACGAGACGATTTTGAAGGACAACAATCCGCATAGCAGACTGCTCCTCTGTTAAGTTACCTAGGGCGGAGGCAGTTTCATGTACTACTGCTTCAAGGGTTCTAGTTAGTCTACGTATTAATTTACTGTTTTGGACGGGACCCGTGAAGAAAAAGAATCCTTTATTAAAATCTGTGTATTGCTCCCATGCCGTTTCAGTATAGTCGACAATCGGGAGATCTCTTCGGAATCTATCTTTTACTAGATTTGTATTTCTATGATAATCAGGAGGAGCTAGGAAAACAGGGGGCAGAAGGAAAGCAATGTAACAGGTACCATCCCAATCTGGAGGTAAACGTATGTATGCGGTATGGCCACAAACAAAGTAGGAATGACGTGTAGCTCGAAATGAGGACCTACCCTCATCAGTGAATTCGACCACAGTGGTACATTTACTATGACCTAAGTGTACTGAACCTTTCTTTCTAACACAAAGATGACCAGTGACTGGTAATACTGACATAGCGGGAAGAATGGGTGCAGCTTCGGACTCAATAGTAAGGATCATGAGGTTAACTGTGTAATTACCTAATCCATATACTTCGTTTTCTAGATCAGTTCCTATTCTAACGGATCGTCCACTTTTATCAGGGTAACAGACGTCGAACAGAACTGAATTCAGGTTTCCCCAAACCCAGCCCCCTTCGCGGGTAACAGCAAGATCAGAATCTAAAGAATTAATCAATCTACTCCATGCACCACAGGAGCCATTGTGAGTGAACGGATACGGAAAGAGGGGCAGAACTCCCTTGTATTTCTGGTGGGGAGGGAGTCGACCACATATCCAACAGTTGGTAGCATTACTCGTCTGATGGGAGTGATGTAACATGCTAATGAATGTGTTGTTGCGCAGCGCAAGTCTGTAAGATAATTCGTGAGGTGGTAATGTACTAAAAGAATGTTCAGCAGAAACATTGTAAGCAGATTGTTCACGCTTGAAAATAGGGTAATAGATAGGAAACAGTATACTTGCAACAATAATCAGAAGACTTAGAAAAAACATAATTAATAATGTCACTATACAGTGACTACGTAGTGATTTGCAATAGGTACGTTTCTTGAATTGTCTCTCTCTCTCTCTATCTCGATCTAGGGGATACATGTCAGAAACTATTTAACCGATTCACCTAGGGGAGGACTTAAACAATTAAACTGTCTGACTTGCTAGATCGAAGTTTTCTGTTTATACTCCTCTTGGGGAGTTTTCTCTCGTTCGGGTACTTTAAAGTCACTAGGTTTAATACAGTCTTTGGTGGGGGTGGACGAGTCAGGGTCTGGTTTCAGTTCGTTGCATTGTTTAATATGACTCGTGTGGACCCACCCCTTTCTGCCCTCCACCTTCACTGCGGTCCTCGTAGTAAGAAGGACGGTCTTCGGCGCTTTCCAGCGGGGCTCCAGCGGACTTTTCCTGTCGAAGTTCCTAATTAAGACCAGATCGCCAGGACGGACATCATGCGGCTTTACATCAGTGTTGTCAGGAAAGGCGGCGGCAACCTGTGAACGACATGATTGGAGTGCAGACATCAAGGAGGCAAGGTAATCTGTCAACATGTTACAATCAACATCAGTAATTTTCTTAGGAATGGGCGTCCCCCACATATTCGGTGGTCTGCCAAAGACCACTTCGTACGGGGATAGTCCTGATCTCGAATGGGCAACCATTCTCATATAGAACAGTGCAACTGGCAGGGCGACTATCCAGTCGACCCCTTTCTCCTGGCATATTTTGGCAAGGCGGGTCTTAAGTGTCTGGTTATGCCTCTCTACAAGGCCTGCGGCTTCTGGATGTCGGACACAATGGAATCTCCACTGATATCCTAGCAAAAGGGAGACATGCTTCATGAGTTCGGATGAGAACGGCTGTCCGTTATCTGAGTACACGACACGAGGCAAGCCGTATCGTGGGAAGAATTCTCGAACCAGCTGCTTGGCAGTGGTCGGGGCAGTGTAATCTGAGACTGGGTATGCTTCGGTCCAACGAGAAAGTGCACAAACAACTACGAGGACATATTTGAATCCTCGACAACGGTCCATCTGGATATAATCCATCTGGAGGACTTCAAAAGGGTGATCGGGAGGATGAAATCCACCTTGCTCTACAGGGACGCTTTTACCTGGATTGAACTGACAACAGATCATGCAAGTACGCACTTTCTGTTTTGCTGCTGCTCGTAAGTGTTTGTTGTACCAGAGATTCTGTAAACTGTCTAGCATAGCTTTTTCTCCTAGATGTGCAGGACTATGTGCTGTGTTTATCATGATTTGGACCATTGAGTCGGGGAGGAACCATGTAGATTTTCCCTTTGTGACCCATCCTTGATCTGTATGGATCCCTCCTAGTTCAGTCCATTTCTTTATTTCATCTGGAGTGGCATGCGTCTGAATATCGATTACGTCTAGGGTGGGATCCCTGACTGACATACACTGAGTTGGTACTATTGTCTTTGTCACATCAGTAGTCTGGGTGTGAGTCAATGCTGTATGTTTTGCTGTCTGGTCTGCCAGGTCGTTACCCTGGGAAACAGAATCTGTAACCTTAGTATGTGCTTTACACTTCATGACTGATATGCCCGAGGGCAAATGTATTGCTTCTAATAGTGCTTGAATGAGGGGACCGTGTTGGATCTTGGCACCATGAGAGGTCAAGAAACCTCTTTCTTGCCATAACATTCCGAAGTCGTGTACGACTCCGAACGCATAGCGGGAATCAGTGTATATATTAACATTTCTGTTCTTGGCTAGAATACAAGCTCGGGTCAGAGCGATGAGCTCCGCCGCTTGAGCAGACAGTGTGTCAATACGGTGTGTTTCTTTAACTTCAGTGTCAGTGGTCACTGCATACGCGGCCACTAATTCTCCTGTACTTGTTCTCATGCATGAACCGTCCACATAAAGTGTCAGGTCTGGATTTGTCAGTGGAACATCTGTTAGGTCTCGTCGAGGTTTTGTTACTGTATTAATGATTTCTATGCAATCATGCGGGGTTGGATCTGTCATAATTGTAGGTAACAATGTTGCGGGGTTCAGAATGCTACAGCGTCTGATTTCTATGTGTGGCTGGAATAGTGTCAATTCATAACCTGTCAGTCGTGCTATAGTCAAGTGTTGAGTCTGGGTTCTGTTTAAAAGAACCTCTACAGAATGTGGAACTTGAACTGTTAATGGATGACCTAAAACAATTGAATCGCTCTGTCTGATTGCTAGTGCTGTTGCCGCTACTGACTTCAAGCACGCAGGGAGTGCCTGAGCTACTGAATCCAATGTACTTGAAAAATAAGCGCAAGGCTTATGTGAACCTGCTTGATCTTGAGTGAGGACAGACAATGCTGTACCCTCACGTTCTGTAACAAAAAGTGTAAAAGGTTTGCTGTAACATGGTGTCGCTAGAACTGGTGCTTGGCATAAAGCTTTCTTTAATTCTTCAAAAGCCTGTGTATGTTCCTGAGTCCAAGGGAGGACAGTCGAAGTCGCTGCCTCCTGTGTTGTTAACTGAATGAGTGGTTTGGCTATAAATGCATACTATGGAATCCATTGTCTGCAGTACGAGGTGAGGCCTATAAAGGCCCGCACTTCCTTTTGTGTCTGGGGTTGTGGCATATTTACAATTAACTGAATGCGATCGGGAGTGAGCTGTCTCCCCACTTTGGACAGCAAGTGACCCAAGTACACAACTTGCTGAACACAGAATTGTAGCTTCGAAGGAGACACCTTGTGTCCCTTGTCAGCCAGAAAATGTAAAACTGTCAGTGATGCTTGTTCACATTCGGGCTCACTTCGTGCGGTGATCAGCAGATCATCGACGTATTGCAGTAAAGCGGTGTTAACTGGCATTGTGATACAATCAAGTTGTCTTTTCAGTGCTTGGCTATAGATGCTGGGGCTTTCTGTGAATCCTTGAGGTGCGCGTGAAAATTTGAAACTTCGTCCATTTAAACTGAATCCGAAGAGATATTGGCTCTCTGGATCAATAGGTACACTGAAGAAGGCGTTCTTGAGGTCAATTACAGTAAAGAACGTTGCTTCTGAATCAATAGCAGTCAATAGGGATGATATGTCGGGAACCACAGGGTACTGTGGAATAATGCATTTATTCAGTTCTCTTAAATCAATCACCAGCCGATATACTGGCGGTGCATTGGGATCAGTACGTTTAAGAATCGGAATGATGGGCGAATTACAGATATTGGAGTCGGTTTCTACGACCACTCCTTGGGCAATGAGCTCTTCAATGATTTCCAGTAAAGCCACTACAGCATCGGGTGGTAGCTTGTATTGTCTGATTCTGGGTAAAACTACACCTTGTTTGAGTGTAACACGGTATGGTGTAATGTGCATACAACCTACATCAGTTGGGCCTTTTGCCCACAAGTGATCTGGTACATTTTTCAATCTGACATCAAACTCACGTAACACATAATGACCCTTGAAATCCCGCAGAAAGAGTCTAACTCCCTCCAGGGAACAGCAGATCACGGCTCCTAGAGCCTTCAATGTTTTTATTCCTAACAGATTTTCTGGACATGATTTCGTGAGTAATAGGTCTGTAACACGTGATAGTGGACCCACAGCCAGGGGAACTGGTTTCGATACCTCATTTACAATAGGCTGTCCTGAAAAACCAAGGGAAACATTCTGTGAGCCTGAGAGGGGTGCCCCTGGAACTTCATCATGACTGATTGTGGTACGACTTGCCCCTGTGTCAATTAAAAACTTTCTGTCTTTTCCCAATACTTGACTATGTACATAAGGACCCTCTTGATCTACAGGAATCTCAATAAGAGGCAAGCCACCCTCCCTCTCTAGGCTGTTTCATGTATATCGTGGATAATCGGGGTAAGCGGACTGGGCATACTGGTACATCTGTTGTGAAACTTGCTGAGTTGCGGCAATGGGCTGTGGCTGTGATACCGCTACTGTCTGTGCTGTATGTGATGAAGCATGCATAGGCTGTGTATTCTGCATGGGCTGTATATTCTGTGAAGACTGATGCTGGTTATGGTCTTGTCTAGGCGGATGCGGTCTTTCTTTAGTTTTACCTGTCGCTATGTTATGTTTCAGAACTGGGCATTCGTGTACGTAGTGACCTGGCTGCTTGCAATAATTGCATGTCCCTTTAACGGGAGCGGCGGAATGACCTGTCTGGGTCGCACCCTTTCTCTGACCGTCGGCTGGAACCGATTGGGCCACTAACATTTTCATTTTCGTGTCTTTCATGCGTTTCTGTTCCTGATCTTGTTCTTCTCTAATTCTGTTCTGATGGTATTGTAACATCTGTAACATCTGGGATGGCGTATTTGCCTGCCAAGTACTTTCAACTTTATACACGCGGTTCTTAACTAATGGCAGGGAATTCTCGACTAATTTTGATACAAAAAGATGCGGATATGACTCGCTACTTGGTTTAAGGCCACTATTAATAATGAAACATTTCTCGAATCTTGAATAGAAGTCACTAGTATCTTCATCGTGTTTCTGTTTACAGGACGAGATGGCGTCCCAATCTTCCTTTCTAGTTGTCAATAATCTTGGCAGAACCTGTACTATCAAACCTGGTAATGCTTTAGTTTTCTCCCCAAGGCCTACCCCTGGGACACGTTTGTTCTCTTCGTCTTCTATTTCTGCCCATACAATCTTTTTCTCTCCCACCTCCCATTCTTTTTCCTTGAGTTTCTCGTAGATGCCCGTGGGCAGCAGTACCTTTAACATTTTCATGATATCTTCATATGTGTAATCCCCCATCAATAACATGTCTTTAAGTTCTCTGTGAAAACCTGCAGGGTCTTTATCATGACACGGTACTAGTTTCTTCATTTCTAACAGTTCTAACTTAGTCAGAGGCGTGTGTACATACACACGTTTCAAGTTATGATCCTCGCCCATAACCGGATGCACTTCTCGTAAGGGGTTCTGACTTTCAATGCCATGCAGACGTTCCATATGATACATTTTTCTTTCTGGGGGCGGAGCGGGAACATATTCAGAGCTTATGAAAGTGTTATATCTGTGGCGTTGTTCTAGAATTATTTGAATTAATTTGGTGCTTAAACCTCTCCATCTATCCATGAGTAGTTCTTCTAATGTATCGTGTAAGGGACCTGGATCAGAATGTTGCTTTCTATATAACGTGAGGAGGTGCTGAATCATGTAAACACCTGCTAATTTCTGTTCGTCTGGGGAAAGGTTCAGGAATGTCTGCGCTACTGTGTCATCATTATATATATCCGGGTTATTAGCCCATAATACTGCTGACCGAGCTAGTTCTTGTTCATCCATAGAATTGAGTACATGGTACCCCATTCGGTCTCGAAGCCTTTTATCGGTCTCCTGGAACTGGTGTTCAGTAGAATTCGGATTGGTTAAGCCAGAGAGAAAAACTCTCTTGCTTTCTGGACGGATGCCTTTCCTAAGGTAAGCTCCCTTACCTACATACGCTATCGTATCTGTAGTCTTTTCTGGTTCTTCACGTTCTTCCTCCTCCCCGGAGGAGGCATCCTCTTTTTCTTTTTCTTTTTTGTGAATCTCTATTACTTCTTTTCTTATTTTCTTGTACATACTGGCTATGCAACCCCCTTTATCATGTTTTCCTTCAGATATATTTTGAGCCCACTTGTTGAGTCCATCTAATTCATCCTGATCTGTCTCAGGCCTGTCTCGTTCTCTTATTAAGCAATTTATGAAAAAACGTAGTAGAGACGCTTGGGTGTCGACTTTCTGATATGCCATGGCTTCCTTAATACTGTCAGGGTCTTCCCCAGTCCGGACAAAATTGTATATTCTATCTAGGTACTCTTTCATTCCTGGGAAATACAGTAGGTAATCGGTAGCTTGTCGTAAGCGTAGTGATGCTAAAAACATCCTATTATCTTTACCAGGTACTGGGTCGTATCTGCAAACTTGAAGCGGATCTTTGAGTGTGTCGAGACGGGGTGATTGGAGTATAAAAGGATTCTTTATATCCTTAAGGTGTAATCTATGTGTTGGCGGCGGCGTCTGGGGACCCCCAGACGCACCTCCTGAGGCTGAAGCTCGAGCGTTATCTCTTTGTGGAGTCTGTATCGGCACTTGAATTTGTCTTTTGGTAGGATCAGGTAGAAGCTGTTTCGGCGTATTAATTTTAGGTACGGGAAGTGGCGGAGGTGGTGGAACAGGGGGAATCTGTCGGGCGGGGGAACCTTGTTGTGGTACTGGCGGAATATGGTCTTGGGGCGGGTTACCACCCCCGTCCCCGTCGTTAGGCAGGGCGTGGACAGGCAGATTGGTGTAAGCGGGAGCTACATCCTTTAGATAGGAATTCAGGAATATGTCTTTAGTGGTCCTGTGAGTTACTTTAGTTGGAACTAATGGTGGCGGCAGATTTTTCGGTATTTCTGAAGTGGCTTCAGGCGAACCTTCGGCCACAAGATACATACCATTTACAAGATTGTTTCGTGCGCGGTCTATTTGCTCTGATTTTACTCGGATCCCTTCAGTAACTAATTCGTTTTCTTGAGCTTTATCTGATTCTTTAAGTCTGTCTTCTCTACGGAGTGCTTTTTCTGTACGCTTATGTGATTCCTTACGCCAAAATTCTATGGCGTCTGTCTGAGATTGTCTGGCTTTCTTTTTCCATAAGGCTTCTTCTACCTTCATGATGCACTCGGCATCCCATGTTCCAGTAATGGGCCATCTGTGTCTTTCGTCTAGATGCTTAGTATAATCGGCCCATAATTCTAGATACAATATGGCATCTATGCCATGTTTCTGGTACATGAAATTTCCAGGAGTGTCCCTAGGGGGGATAGGAATTTCTTCCTCTAGCATCCCTTTCCTAGTTCCTATTTGCTTTAACTTGTTGAAAAACGGCATCTTGTTCACTTAATACTGAATGCTCAATCCTTACTGCTTAAATCTAGACACAGCTAGTTACACAAGAACACAATAATGCACATAAAAACAGTCACTCATACAACGACATTGATCACATGGAAAAAGACATTTAAAACACTTATTACTACCCCCTATACCGGATGTACTGCTAAACAGCACAGATACACTGCTGAGAACAGTGCAAGAACTTGAATCATCGGATATACTGCTAAACAGTACAGATACACTGTCTAAAACAGTGCAGACCGGACTTGTGTACCCAAACCCGTCTAGATACGTCCCAGCAATGGTACTCACCGGGAAGCACGGAAAACAGAAGGCCTCGGAAAACTCGACTGGACAGGACCGGACTCGACTCGACTCGGCACGTAGATACTTCGGAAAACTGGTGGGCCTCTTGACACCTCGGACCTTGCTTCTTTCGGCTAGGCTCTGGTCGGGATCCTCCGCGCTCCTCACCGCCTCGTCTGGGTGCTAATTGCAGTCTTCGTCACCTCCGTGGGCCAGAGGGAGATACAGGAAATCCTGCCGGTACGCGTAGGTTCCGTCTAACTGATGGCAGGGGACAGAGTTTGCAACGCACCATCCGGCGCGTGAGGTGGGGGAGGGGTCCCTATTCGGGCGCCAAAATGTCGTAAATATTTAATTTACCGTCTTAATTTCTATGCAGGTAAGTACATAATCAATAATAACTCAATCGGAAAGAAAGAAACAGAGTCTGTGGTGTTAGAGTTCTTAGGGGTTTTATTCCTTAAAAAGGAATCGTTCCGGAACTGGATATCAGGTTCCTGCAACCACAAAGGGTCCAGGAAGGGATAGAGCATACTTTATTGACATTACATTACTTTTATACTTAATATACATAATAGAAGTCAATGCAGAAGGCGTAACAGCTGAGAGAAACAAGATAAAACACACACGTGGTCATGATACGTAATTAGGAGGCGTGAACTAGGCGTGAACATAGAAGTGTGTGCTAGAAACGTCACAGGTAGGTGCCATAAGTGGGTGGCAACAATAAGCAGAATCTTGCAATGTCAGCAGAAATCTGAGGCCTGGATGCGCGCGCAGCTGCATGACGTATAACTGACGTGAAGCTGAAGGGTGCAGGGGACTTGACATTTCAACTAGCGGAAAGAGACAGGAGTCTGGCATGTCAGATCAACTTGTGCTTCTATCATATCTGATATCTGATGTTTAGGAACTGAGCTATCCGGGCGGAAAGGTCTCTGGGGCAGAAGCTATTCTATACTGACTGTGAGTGCGTGTATAAGCGCCTAAGTGTCTGCATGAGAAGCGTGGGGGCATGGGCCTTCCAGGGTAGCGTGGTAACAGAGGCTATGAATTACTTGCACAGAGACAGTAAGGCCAGGCCCTTTTGCTCTACAGCTGGGGGAATGTTTACTTAAACTAGTAGGCAGGCATGCATCTTCGGAGAGGAAACAGATAACTCGAAGGTTGAATTCATTCTTGGCAGGCAGCAGGCTAAGCTAAGCGCGGTGGGCCGCGCTGGAAGTAAGGCAGAGTTCACAGGTACGGGGGCAGCCTGGGCAGCCTGGGCTGAGGCTTTCAGAGTCAGAAGGCAGAAAAAGCTCGATGGCAGAAATTCAGGGCCTACTTTGCCAGAGCTGAAAAACGTGTAAAGTACACCACAAAAAGACGTTGGCATGGCATACTTAGGAACGGACTATTCAACCCATTCAGGGTGGGTCGGAAAGAGGACATGTTAACGTTGGACGCAAATGTATTTGCGTCTTCATAGCTGGCACAGGAGGGAAGTTACATGCACTTTAAACTCGTACATGGAGACGGTGGGGTACACGATAGGGAACATAACTTGACCAAAAAATTTATATTTCCTCAAAACTTAGGTTATTCATGAAGGAGAAAAGGATGATGTTAGACCATGAGTTTAACCCCTTGGCTGCGGGGCAGATTCCCTGCTGTGCTGTGGCTCGTCATGAGCCATGTTTCTCATGTGCTCATGACGAGCTGAGCTCGTCATGACCACGCCCGTTTCTTAGAACGTCCAGCACAGCAGGGGAATTAGCCCCGCACCTGAGCGTTCTAACGGTCATGACGAGCTCAGCTCATCATGAGCACATGAGAACCGTGGCTCATGACGAGCTGAGCTCGTCATGAGCGTCAGAGGGGTTAAAATGAGAGAGCTGGACTGGGAAGCTAGTGGCGCTAGGCCCAGCCCAGATGGTGGCAGCAAAAGTGTTAGGTTAGAGATCCTGACAGCGCAGGAGAGGGAGGTTGGGAAATTGAAATTGAAAAGTGTTGGACGCGTGCAGTGGGCGCACCGCTGGAGCACCAAAGGCAAGCCCATCTGCGCCCTCTGCGTCCGGACCTTGGCCAGGGCCAGAGAAGCTGTTGGTTCCTACCCAGGAATTCAATACACTAGTAGTGCTTTAATGGAGCTAAACTATCAGGCCCTCATATGTTATGTTCAGTTCCACATAGATACTATGTAGGGCCCTTTAACTTGCTGTAGATGTAAGACTACCCTCTGCATCTCAATAAAAATCATTAGGCAGACCCCAGTGGTAAAACAGAAACTATACAACAAACCTTTATACTGCGGCCTAATCAATGCAAGATCTGTAACCAAAAACGCCCTACTTATCGATGACCTCCTGAACACTATTTATTACAGAAACATGGATGAATGAGTGCTCTAACCCAGACATTGTACAAACACTCCCACAAGGCTACACACTGATTAGAAATAATAGAAGTGGACAAAGGGGATGGGGCCTTGCAATAATACATAAGCAAGATCTGAAAAATATAACAACCAACCCCGTAGAACTTAAGGAAGTCGAGATCCTCCCTTTCTGCTTCCAATTAAACAGCAGTACTATGTTTGTTGGAGTTCTTCTCTACAGACCTCCGGGCTCTACCCTCAAATTCTTAGACACACTAGGTGACAGCATCAGTCCCCTTGTGAACAGGTATTCTAATTTGACTATTTTGTGAGATTTTAATACACACCTAGAAGCTCAGGATACCCCCAACACTAGACAGTTTTTCAAAATTATCAGAACCATGGGACTAAAACAACTGATTGAGGGCCCAAGACATGATGCAGGACATACCCTAGATGGCATCTGCACCAATATGACCAGCCTAGCCGTAGAATCTCCTACCACTATTACCTGGTCAGATCACAAATATATCCCCTTTAAAATAGATCTGGATAAAGCTCAAGCAGGGGTTTCCCGGGGTCTACAGGACCCCATGGGGAATCACAAGTGGAAAAGTATGCTTGAGCATCCTGAGCTTTTAACAAAGGCTGAAGCAAGCAAACCCAACTTTACAGGCATCCCCTCTATTGATAACAACAAGTTCAATGAGTGGTTGACATCCCTTGCAGATAACTTAGCACCAGTTGTTCGCCCCAGAAAATGCCATACTAATAAGGAAAACAAGCCCTTTTGTTCTCCCCCCTACTAAAGGAATTACAAGGTAAATGTAGGAAACTGGAAAGAATCTGGAGGCGGGCTATGAATCAGTCGACCTTATTCCTTTTAAAGCAGCTCTTAGACAGTACCACCATAACATCAAATTGGAAAAAATTGCATTTTATTCCAATTAAATTAATCAAGCAGGAGAGAACCAAAAACAATCTTTAATATGGTCCAAACCTACACAAAACTCAAAATACTTGATCAAGAAATCATACCCTCACAGGGTTTGTGTGACAAAATTGCTGAATACATTGAAAATAAAATCACTGATCTGAGGAAGGATTTCCCTGAGACAGTCCTCCAGATCAATCAGCCTGCACTTTTAAGGACCACAGGAGTATTCTCCTGCTTTCAAACGATTAGCATGGAACAATCGAGACAAGCTATTTTCACCTGTATATCAGGCTCCCTCTTTGATTCCTGCCCTCCTAGAGTACTTCAGGTACTTGTGGACAAAATCAAGCCATCCATTAATCAAATATTCAGTTCATCATTTGAATTCTTCAGTGTACAAGACAATTGGAAGATTGCGGCAGTAAAACCCCTTCAAAAAAAGAAAATCGCAGACCCTACTATACTTTTTAACTTCAGAGCAATTTCACTGTTACAATGGCTGAGTAAACTAGTGGAAAAATTGGCCAACAGACAACTTAATGATTTCCTGTTGAAGGAAAATATCCTTCACCCAAAACAATCTGGTTTCAGATCCAGCCATTCAACAGAATCAGTGCTGCTTCAAACCACAGAAACATTAACCGCATCGCTGCTGCAGTGATTTTTGCGCTGTGCGGCATTTTTTAAAATACCGCGTTACATGACGAGCTGAGCTCATCATCAGCACACGCCACCCGTGGCTGATGACGAGCTGAGCTCGTCATAAGCAGCGAAGGGGTTAAAGCTTGCCTTAGATCAGGGCAGGAATGCAGTACTGGTTCTGTTGGATTTATCTGCCACATTTGACATGGTTTCCCATGTCATTCTACTCGACAGACTTGCATCCAGTGGCGTTACCAATAAGGCGCTAGCATGGTTTTCCTCTTTTTTAGAAAACATACGCAACATAGTTACCCTCGACCAACACAAGTCTGTAGCAAAACAGCTCCTATCTGGGGTCTCTCAGGGCTCTTCCCTAAGCCTAACGCTTTTTAATCTTTACATGACCCCACTGCTTGTCCTGATAAACTCATTTGATGTTGAAGCTATTACTTATGCAGATGATAATCAGATCATCCTTACCCTTGGTAAAAACTCCACCATATCGAAAGAAAAATTCTGTCACTGCCTAGTGGCAGTCTTGAACTGGATGAATCTCAATCATCTAAAATGTAACAGCCAAAAAAACGAAATTATGCTGTTCAGGAAAACAAATTTCTTCATGCCCAGTCAATGGTGGCTTGAAAACATGGTTCTACTGCCGAACACTGCAGACACAGTACGTAGCCGAGTATTCAAGTTTGATCATTCTCTATTGTTTCCCAGCCAAGCATTAGAAGTAGCAGGCATGTGTTTCCATACTATAAAAATCTTGAGGAAGTTTTTGGGCCTATTGCCCTTAAATGCTAGGAAAACAGTTGCGGTGGCACTAGTTATTTCGCGTCTGGACTACAGTAACAGCCTAT
Source organism: Lissotriton vulgaris (assembly GCF_964263255.1). Taxonomy (NCBI): domain Eukaryota; kingdom Metazoa; phylum Chordata; class Amphibia; order Caudata; family Salamandridae; genus Lissotriton; species Lissotriton vulgaris. The sequence continues at coordinate 1,507,496,860 of NC_141691.1, read as the reverse complement.
ATGCAGGAGCAAATAAATCGATTATAAAAAAGTTACAGGTAGTCCAGAACGCAGTTGCCTGATTGTTACCAAGAGAATCCCCTTCCACAGAAGCACTTCAACGACTATATTGGTTACCAATTCACAAAAGAATTTTGTTTAAAGTTTTAACGATTACTTATAAAGCAATAAAAGCATCAGGGCCGATATATCTCAGGTCCAGAATTCGCCCCTATACTACACAACTTCTTCTGCGATCATCTTCGGGCAACTATTTGGCAGCCCCCAGCTACAGACTGAAAACAAAAGGAAGCAAAGCCACGTCTCTTCAGGAAGCTCCTGAAAACATGGATGTTCTCTGTTCCCGAATGTATTGTGCTTCCCCTCATATGATATCAGATATGAGTGCATGGTTTCACTCTTATTCCTGCTGTTTCTGCCCCGATTTACTGTTCGCTAGTGTCAAGATGCTCCTTGGAGTGAATGCAGCGCTCTATAAATAAATTCATGTATTCATTCAGGTCCAGTACTGAGGTTTAGGTACACACACACATGCAGGTTTGAGGCTCTGCCTTAAGAAGGGGGTTGACATACACCAGGGGGTTCAGAATAGTGAGGTTACTCCAGTGGTGCACAGTGTCCCTGAGGTGGATTGGGGAACTGGCACAGGGGATGATTTTCCTGATAGTGAGAGGCATACTCTACTGACTCTAGATGAGAGTTGCAGGGAGAGGGGTTCCCCATGATAGAAGCCCCGGTAAGTGAGTATGGAGACAAGCATGAAGAGTATGGGTTGAGAGACAGCAACAGTCAGACACTGTCTCACCAGTCTTTTGAGAATGATGTGGGTTACTTTTCTGAGGCACTGGATGATTGGGTGAAGGGTAGTTTGGTTAACACCTGTGTGGGGCTGTGTGATTCAATTGTTAGAGAGCATATTTTAAGTCCCTGTTTTCAGAGCTATGCCAACACCCACTGGAGTGTGAGTTCTCTGACCTCAGGGAGCTTGCACGGGAGGCAGACCTTTTGGTGGATCCCAGAGGGTCTGGAGAAGCATCTGGGGGTGAGACGGAAGGAAGTGGCTTAGGCATTTCCCAATCAAGGGTGGTAGGAAAGGTGTGTGGTAGCCTAGATAGGTCCCGGTGTCGTCAGAAGTGTGTAGGGACTCAAGTCCTGTCTCTGTGGAGAAGGAGTGGGAATGGGCTGCGACCTAGGATGCCCGAAACCTGGTCCCAGAGGCGGGGTGGTTCCAGGGGGGAACACCAAGTGGGGAGACTAGGCTGTACTGGTAGGCCGTCCATTTAGTGGGATTTCTTAGTGTCAGGAGAACGTGGAGGGTCTGTAAATAGAGCTCCAGTGGTTCTGGGGACTGGCGGTGTTGCTCCTAAGTGGAGGGTGCAGAAGTCCAGATGGAGGGATAAGAGGGGGATGCGTTCCCCAGTGGGAGAACCAATGGGTCAGAGACAGGCAGAAGGCCTGAGCCTCCTAGGAGTGACCATGGTGACACCACTTCTGTCCTCGGGATCTTCATGCATTGTCAGATGGACAGGGGTTGGGAGAGCTGCACCAGGCAGACTGTCACACAAAACATGAGTCATGTGCTATCCTCAGGGGGGCATGTGTGCTCCCAAGGAACCTCTGGTCAGCCTGAGGGTCCAGACTCTGGGTTGGAGGGCTAGGTTTGGGATCGCCCATACCTGGGAGAAGGGGTGACTGCTAACAGGGCCGCTACCGGTTTGTCTTCTGGGTGTGCTGCTCCAGGTGAGAGGGTACAGAGCCCCAAGGAGGAGCACCAGGTGTGGGAGAGCCCACCCTAGTCCCTGGTCAGCATCAGGGTACAGACCCTGGACTGGTGTACCGGTTACAGTGTAGCATCCCTTAGCTGGTGGGCAAATTGTGCAGGACACCTGCTACAGGTGCACTAACAATTCTGAAAGGGGGTATCGCTCCAGCTGGGAGGATTCAGAGTCCCATGGAGAAGGAAGGGGTGTGGGGGAGGCCACACCTGCCTCCTGTCCAGCCACAGGGTACAGACCCTGGGCTGGTGGGCCAGTGTCAGGATGCCATACCTGACTTGGCAGGGGGAGTGGAGAAAGGGTGCCAGGTACCTGGGACTACCACCCCCAGTCTCTGATGCCACAACGGTTGGAGTGGCCTGAAAGGCATAAGACCTGGCTCTCATCACTGACAGTTGTCAGTGGCCACTGTGGCTGGCTGTCTGGTGGATGGAGTTGTCCCTGGGAGGGGAACAGGAGTCACACCCCTGGAATGGACTGGGCCACACCCTTCTGTTGGCCATGTGGGTACTTTCTGCCTGTTGGGACACATCTGCGAGCAAAGTAAGTTTAGGTGCTACACAGATGGGGTCCACAGGTGAGGAGTAGGGCTCCCCATGGTTCAGCTTAGTGGGCCTTGAGAATATGAATAAAGGGATCCAACTAGGTTCAGGAAGGCGAAAAACGGGAAGAAAACCCTGCTATTGCGGGCCAGGTCCCATGTTCTATCGCCCCAAGCAGGGAAGTCCTATGAGGTATGGATTGGTCTATCCTGGCTTTAGGCTGGAAGGGGGTTGTGTTGGAAATGGCCCTTTTTGCAGGGTTATCCCCTAACATTTTGCTTCCTCCTCTTATTTTTTCTGACCTGTTTTTGTTGGTTTTAGGACTCTGGGCACTTTACCACTGCTAATCAGTGCTAAAGTGCATATGCTCTACGTTTAAATTGTGTTATAGATTGGTGTTTCCATGATTGGGTATTTGATTTACTTCTTAGTCCCTAGTAATGTGCACTGAGTGTGCCAGGGCCTATGAATCAACTGCTACTAGTGGGTCTGTAGCACTGATTGTGCCACCCACGTGAGGAGCTCTAAAAAGGTAACTCAGACCTGCCATTGTAGAGTCTAGGCACAGTTTGTACCTGCCATGTCGACTTGGTGAGTGCACCCACTTGCCAGGCCCTAAACCTTCCCTTTTCTACATGTCAGTCACCTCTAAGTTAGGCCCAAGGTACCTCTGTGGGCAGGGTGCAGTGTATGTGAAAGGTAGGACATGCACCGGTGTGTGTGGAATGTCCTGATAGTGAATTACAGCCTGTTTTTCACTACTGCAAGGCTACCTGTTCCCAAGGGGAGAGAATGGGAAGTTTTGTTTATAACATCTTATAAACATAACTGGCCCTGGGAACTAGGTGGGAAAATAAAGTTTAGTATACCTGAGCTCAGAATCTAAAGATGCATCTTTAGTGACTGTGATTTTTATATTCTGTCATCCAGTGTGCATATGCTGGAATGTGGATTGCCTGTCTGGGTTTTGGATGACAGAAAACTGGGGAGCAGGAGTGACTCCAGATCGTCTAGGTAGGATCAGGAATAGACCTGGGCTGCAATGGGGGAAGGTGAGGAGATTTCCTTGCACCTCAAAGGGTCTGGTTTGCCTCTGACAATACCTTCTCTACCTCGTGCCAGGAAATCACACCAGAGAAGGCAGAACTGGTTCTGGCTGGGCACAGACACTCTCTGTCTAAGAGATCAGAGGATTTAGGGATATAAATATTGGGGCCCAGACCACCTAACTTTAAAACTCTTTTGGATCATGAAGACTGCCAAGAAGAAGAGTTGAAGAAGCTGTGGGGAGGAACTACCACATTGCTTTGTGCATTGCTGTGGTGGCCTGCCGTGGCTGCTTCTGTCTTGGGCAGTAAAAGGACTGTCCTGAACTTTCTACAATCTACTTTTGTGAGCTTCTTCAAGGGCCTGAGGTAGCGTTTGCCCCCTGTTCACAAAGTCTCAGGAACAGGCTCTTCTACCCTCAGCACTGGGGACTGTGCGTTTTGTGCTGCAACAGAAGGAAAACAACTCAACGACATCTACGACGCCACTGTCCTGAATGCCCCGCAGAGGGCACTGCCACAACGCCACTCCGTGACCCTTTTCTCACGGACGACGCCTGCTGATGCTGCCACTGAGCCGCTGCTGGCACTGCGAGCTGTGGGCACCGCACTCCGCAGCACTTTGCTTCACAACGATGCCTTGGCACCGCAGAGTGTCCCACCACAAGGCTGCACCGCAACCCAGGTCTCACCAACGAGGCCTTCTCCCGCCGTTACCGAGCTGTTGCTCACACCGCAACCTGTGGGCACTGCACTCCGCACCACCTCACTTCACGACGACACCTTCATATCCTTGACAACACTGCTCCATGCCGAAATCAACGCCGCAGCTTGCACCGTGGTTCGAGGGCACCACTCGTAAAGATACACGATGCACCGCCCTCATCCCGCACCGCAGCCTTGGCCTACCGACACCATCGACTCCAGTTCGTGAGCCGACTACAGCACTTCAGCAACAACGAAGACGCTGCTTGCACAGTGACCTGCCAGCACGTGACGAACACCGCCTTCATCTCGCACCGTGACCCTGATCTCACTGACGATGCCATCTGATGCCGCCACCGAGCCGCTACTCATACTGCGACCTGAGGGCACTGCTCACCGCAATGCTGCACTTCACCACCCCCTTTTCTGAAGCACTTCATACTGCAGCACACGACGCCTGCTGATTCCAGTGCTCCTGACTCCATCAGAGGGGAGATCGACCTACAATGTGTGTGACTTCGAGGGCCCCGATGACTCCTGCACCGACCTCTGGAACCGATGTCTGCGGACACCGTGTTTTCTGAAGCTCAACGAGAGGTCATCAATGCCCTGTGTATCTAAAAGGTACTGTTTGCAGGTCTTCCCGACACCGTAGCTGGCCCGCAACGCCGCGGTCATCCAGAACTGTTTGAATTTGTTAGCTCACGAAGCCGTGATAGCTCCGGACGGAGCTATCAAAATCAAGGAACTGTTTTTAAAGGTTCTTTTGATAACTGAAGATTCTTAAGTACTGTAGTGTGGATTTTTATTGTTTTTGGTCTTGTGTTAAGTATATAAAAATATTGGATATTTTTCTAAACTGGTGTGGTATCCTTTTGTAGTGCTTACACTGTACTACTGTTGGTTATGTGCAAATGCTTTACACACTGCCTCTAAGATAAGCCTGACTGCTCGTGTCAAGCTACCAAGGTTGTGAGCAGAGGTTATTTTAGGAGTGTAACTACCTTATCCTGACAATAGCGGTGGTTTCTTCCTGACTTTGGTACATGACCTAGCCGGACAAAAATCCAATTTCTTACACTCTATTTCTCTAACTCAAAGCTAGATGCAATAGTGAGTTGCCCATTGTCATTTCCATAACATTTTTCAACTAATTTCCACTTCTCTTTGACTGAGCAATCTGCATACAATGCTCTACTCGGAGACATTACTGCCTACTTCGCTTGATGTTGTCCTGGTCTCCTCAACTAAAACTATTTATGGAATAGGTGACACCATACCACGTGTTTACCTCAAATAATTGTAAAACATTAAGGTAACTCAGCTGATTAGACGTGGCATGTGACCCATTGACTCTGCACTGCTCACATGCTATATATATAACACTGTTATGTGTTTGCCTGTATTGCACAGAGTTAGGACATGGAATGGTCAAATACAACTGTGTTGCCTTAAACGCCTAAATCCAAAATGCAACATATCAGCACATCTAATGAGCAGCTCAATTGTAGTACATGGGGAGATAGCCATTACAATGCACCTTTTACATCGTAATGCTATTACAACGAAACTTTTACATCGTATATTCCCTTACAACACATGTTATTACAGCGCATGCCATTGCAAGGCATATTCAATTACAACGAATGCCTTTACAATGCAATTTTGTTTCTTAAAAAAATATGAAAATAAGTACTTGCTTTAAAAAATAATACATAGTTATTATTTTATAATATACAATTTAGATTATTAACGCAATAGTGGAATTATTAAAAAAATACTCAGGTATGAATTAAAATACTCGATAATTAAATGAGAGTATCTCTGGCACGGGATGCAGGGAAAATAGGGGTTTTATGCGGGGTAGTGTATTAAAATCAAGACAAGAACTATAAAGAAAAATTATAAATATTAGATAAATAAATTAAGAAAACATACAAAGTTATACTCGGGTACATCCTAGTAGATGTATTGAATGTCTCCAAATGTCTTCTTAACCAGTCCTATTCCAGAGAAATATATCACAATAGAAAGCTCTATCAATTTTGTTTTTCCAAGGTCTCTACTTCAGGAGATGTAGATACTACAATTCCACCAATAACAATGTTCTCTATTTTTCAACAGTTCGATCTGGTACAGCACCTGGGTAGAGTTTGCCCACTGAACAGACTCGAATGTAACCCCGGGATGACACCCTCAGTGATGACATCACTACTGGAGATAAGGACATGGATAACATTCCTCCCACATCAGGTCAGCCTGGGCTGACGGCAACAGTGAGCTCCACTGTGCTCACACTAACACCTCCTTACCCATTTGCAATAACTGAGAAACCCCAGTCCCCCCAACCTGTGTACAAAGCACAGTCAGTAACATCTTGTGCCCCTCAATCCTGACTCCTGAGATGACAATCATCAACCCAGTCACTGAAGAACCAGGATCTGGTGAGAGGGTGCAGCCTGCACCAAGGGCAGTGGCCCTTGGGGGTAGGGGTTATGGAAGGAAACTGTGGGATGCTGACTCCCAGGTCACCAACAAGAAGTGATGGGCAAGGTACTAATGGAAATGCAGGATGTAGACAGACATACACCAAGAGCTGGCCACCCACAACACCAACATTGGCCAGCTCATTGGAGTGCAGCAGGAAATCAACACTACCCTCTGCAGGGCTTTTTCACCACCATCTATCTCTTCATGTGGAACAACTACATACTGCTCATCTACATCTGTGGGAGCCACAGGAAAGGAGGTCCTGTCAGAGGAAGACCCGTCTGCAGGAACCCCTGTTTCAGCAGTAGTGGAACCCTCCCACGCCCGCAGGAGGGAGAAGTCCACCCAAAAATCCAGGAGGTGTGGATGGCAAAACCTCCACCACCGCCTTTATGAAACCTTGTACCTAATTTCCTCCAGTGTGTGTAACACATTCATTTTGTGGACTATTTCCGGATACCTTTCCCTTTCTGATGGGAATAGTATTTTGGACGTTGGACTTCAAACCAATTGCCATCTTCAACTATGGTTTCATTTACCATGACTGACTTCTCCACTTTTGTTTTTTCTTTTTTGCACAATGCTTATTTTTTCCTTGTTCATTGTTATAAATACACTAGTCACTTACTCATTGCCTGCTGTAGTAACTCTCACATCTAGAAATGTATATATGTACTGCCATGTGAACTTCACAATCAATGCCAAAACGAACTACTTGGGTAAGTATGAATATGTTGCATGTATACAATGTTTAGCTCAGGAACCATAACACCCCAACACATACACACAAGTGTCTGGTCTACTTATGTTTGTATTCCATTTTTCCAATCATACGGTACCATGATGTCACAGCCATAGCAAATCAGATATGACTCAACAATTCTGTGTCAGTGATAACATTTTCAGGTACAGCCCTTAACAACATGGAAGGAGGGGATACATACAACATTTTCCTATTAAATAGGCAACATAAAATTGGTCTATGTCATCAGCTGGAGCTATTTTGCCTAGCTCACAAAAGGAATCCCACATCATGTAAAACAATGCAGAGACACATGGCAGCACAACACTTTCTGATCACAGGGTCATTCCACTCCAATGTTGCACCATCTGGTAGAATGTCACAAACAAATGCCAGTGATGTGCCACATTTTCTTTAGACTACAATGAGGAGATACATCAACAACTATATACAGTCTATATGCAATGAGGATTTAGCCAATGTGAAGGGAGACTAGCATGATTTGGGCCCACAAGAACATTTTGTTGGAGCACATGATGGCACACATATTGCATTAGGACCACCACACGACAAAGTATAAGTCCAATGGATTCCACATAACTTCCATCCTTTCACTGTGCAAAATGCCTTGGTACAGAATGTGTACACACAACGTCTGTGACAATCATTCCCAGGATCAATCGATTTCCCATTTGTCCATCCAAACAGCATCATATACCTGCTAATTTCACTACCTTGAAATATCCATATGAAGATGGCGTTGTGAAGGTACCTAAAACAAACCAAAACAAAGAGATTAGCTATGAAGCCATACTTATGACACAAGTCACATAGCCAACTTCTGGAGAACACAGCCCATGACAAAAATCTAGGCTAAGCAAAGCAACACCAACAAAGTGAGCATGTGTCAAAACCTTCCTCCATAAACACCTTTCACCAGATTTTTCCAGACCTTTAGCTTCCTTACATTTTCCCTAAACCAGAAGAGGGTGACTGATTGGATTAGCCCTAGGGGCCGCCATGCAGAACATACTTACACACTAGGAGACTCCACAGATGGCCACACACTCCAGTTGGCTTCTCAGGTTATGGCACATTCTAGGAATGGAAAAGATGATGCTCACACAGGCTGGTCAAGGTTTGGCTTTCAGGGATGTATGGTAACCTTTCCTATCCCTGCTTTCGTAAAAATTCCAGGAGCTTACATGCCCCTGAAACTTATGTCTATGATGTTTGCCTGAGTCTGTCACACCACCAACTCCTGAACAGAGCATAAATAGAGGACCTTGTGTTGAAATTGGTGGGCTATATGTTACAGGACTATGATATATGTTGTTTTAATGCAGGCACAAATGATACTGTGTCATTTTTAACCCCTTCGCTGCGGGGGAGGGGGGAGTGCACAGAGCCCCTATGCTCATGATGAGCTGAGCTCATCATGAGCTACAGTGTTCCTGTGCTCATGACGCGCTGAGCTCCCGTGGAACGCTCAGCACAGCGGGGGAATTCTCCCCGCACCTGAGCGTTCCACGGGCCATGACGAGCTGAGCTCGTCATGAGCACTGGAGCGCCGTGGCTCATGACGAGCTCAGCTCGTCATGAGCACCGAAGGTGTTAAAGAGAGACATTAAGAATTAGAGTCCTGAAGAAGGTGACTTAGAAATATATTGTTCACCGAATTTTATTGCTGTGATGTTTTTTATCAGAATATTGATTTAGGAAATTGTTATATTGATTGTGTTTTACGTAATTAATTACTTTTTAATAAATGAAAAAAGTTTTTTGATACGTACAAAAAAAAGTTTCCTTCACTTATAATTGATTTATGGGGTTTGTTGTAATAGTGGACTATGAATTATGAGATTGTGCTTAGTATGTTTGAGTGTGGATGAATTGATTATTGATTAGGTGCAATCCAAGAGAGACCCTCTTTTTTCAGACTTACATTTAGTACCGCAAAAAACTGAACCCAGAATACTGAATCAGTGGTGAATGGAGAGGGGGTGATAGGAGGGAAGGGTTTAGGTTTGTTAACCTGTCTGACACTTGCTTTTATGATACATTACACAGGGCTCTGCGTAGCAAGGTCTATTGTTGGCACTGTTTTCTTTGATACCATGAAAATTCAATAAAAGATTTGAACTATAAAAGATAGATTGCATTGAAGAAGCAAAATTAATCTGCTCACTCTACATTCCATATTAGACATTATCTTAATAAAAAATTTTGGCTTTGAGTGCACGGTTGAAACATTAAAAAACACACTAAAAAGTAGCTGAAATGTCTTGTTCTTTTCAAAACATTACATGGACAAATGTTGCACATAATGGGGCCATATCATGATGCCGTCCAGTGTGGAGCATAGAAGCTGAGTGTTTGTGTTCCCAAACTTTGCCCTATCTACAGTGCATCCAATGAGTTAGTGCTTGTACAGTTCAGAAACACATGTCAATAATTGTCTCTCTAGCTATGATTTTGCTTTGGGGCTGCATCACTTTTGTAGCATAGCCCTGCACAAAATCCTTTTTTGCATTTACTAAGTCATGCACACCCATTTTGTGTGGCTTGAGTGACTTTGCATGGTTTAGTAAATAGAATGTAACACAGTTCAGCCCATATCACTGCCATGCATTACTTTGGAATGGGTAGGCATTACGTGGGTGGAGAATGGGCATTCTTGTTAGGTTAGAAAAACCCCATTCTATTATATACTTATTTCGTGCCACATTAGGTTAGCAGTTTGCGGATAAAATAGATTCCATTTGAATTCACGTTATGCAACCCACTGAGTTATTCTTGTAATGTGTGAGTTTCAGTTCCCCAGTGTGACTCCATTATGTATTTTGCAATTACCATTAGTCTATGTCTGAACTAGGCCCTGTTATTCATTTTGCTTGCCTCAGCCCAACACTGCATTTCGTTATTATTTTCTTTCCTGTTCAATGTTTCCTTCTGACTTACTAATGAATAGACAATAGAACTACAATGGGTGTTGCTCTAATCAGTAAGGATGAGCCCTTGAACAACCGAAACAACCACAAATGCCAATACTGATGACCATTAAAATGACTTTGCAAGGCACAAAAAGCTACTAGTCAAAATGTGCCATGTTTAATCAATACACTTTATTTCTTTCAAAATGTCCTTCTTTAGGTTCATTTGAGAAAGGCTATCAATTTGTTATTTATGACTTAGGCCTGACAGGAAAAGGTTAGTTTTTGCTAAAAAGAAAAAGAGAACACATTACTGTTCACTAGATGGTGTTAAATATCTGGGGCCTCATTTATGAGGCTGTGCGTCACTTTTACGCCGCCCGTGCGTCACTTTTTGTGACGCACCAGTGGCGTAAAAAATTAGCCTTGTTGCGACATATTTACAAAGTGACACATCTAGGTAGATGCGTCACTTTGTAAACCCCTGCGCCACATTATACCTGCGCCAGGTATAATGTATGCAAGGGGGGCGTATTGACGCAGGGAAGGGTCGTAGAAGTGACGCACTGAATTCTATGAGATTTCACTGCGTCACTTTTAGGACGCCGTTGCGTCAAAATCTTGCTCCTGCCTCACAGCAGGCGTAAGACTGACGCAGGCCCTTTCACATGGGGCTTGCCCCATGTGAAAGGACGCATTGCTGGAGTTGCGTCACTTTTGTGACACACTCCAGCAATGTGTCACCTTTGCGCCTACAGATACGTCAGAAATACTGACGTATCTGTAACTCCTTGCGACATGATGCGTCATACATTAAATATGACGCATCAGGAATGTCGCAAGGAGTGCGCACTGAGAAGTGACGCATTGCTGCTTTCACGCAGCGATGCGTCATTTCTCATAAATGAGGCCCCAGATTCCTGATGAGTATGTACAGTTTAAAAGGGCACAGCAAAGAGACAGCCGTAGTATTGTTTTCAGAAATGACGGTTTGCTGACTTTATTGCTTTAGAGGCTGCATGAAAATGGAGGAACATGCGTGACCTGAGGTGGGAAAAGCAGAAAAGAGGGAACAAGCTATTTCAGTTGCTGCTGCCAAGAGAAAGAGGAGAGAGTGAAGGTGTTTTTTTAGATTCTAGTGAGCAGGATTTGTATCTTCAAAGGGGGGATTTGATTGTTTGTTTGTAAATTTGATTTTCTTGTGTTTTTGGCAATAGCAATTTGGTTGTAGCCATTTGGAAGTATTTGTTCTACATTGCCTTTTTCTGTTGCGAATTTAACATAGCATAGTGTTATGAGTGTATTGATGAGTGTTTCCGATGGATTAGTTGTAACACATGTTTTGCGCTCTCTTACTCTGATTATTGGTCCTTTTTTTACCACAGGTTGTCAGTTTGCGCTCATGTCTAATTGTGGTAAGACTGTGATGGGTTTGATATCTTACTGTTTCATCCTTGGCATGGTTTTCCTGGCCCTTTTGCCTCTTCCGCCTATGTTTTGATGCTGTGCTGGATTTCATTTCTGCTGGCGTAGATGCTTTGGGCATTTTGACGCTGCTGGTCAGTGTCACAGTACAAGGGCTTCCTTTGTAATGTGGTATTGTGCTTGGATCTCCTTGATTTGCACATTCTGTTTTGCCAGTAGATCCCTAGTGAAATGCACTGGATGTGCAAGGGCTGGTGGATCGGCTGCTACTGGTGGGCTTTTGGCGCGGATTGTGCCGCCCACATGAGTGGCCCAGCAAAAACATCTTGGGCCTGACATTGCAGTGCCAGCATGCAGTTTGTACATAGGGCACCCCTATGATGGGCCCAGGGTACCTGCCGCAGGGTGCGAAGTGTGTGAGGAGTGTGATATGTGCTGGTATGGGCTGATGTGTGCTGGTGTGCATGGCGCGTCCTGGTGATGAAAAGCTACAATTTTCCCTTTTCACTATTGAAGGGCTATCCTGCTGATAGGACAGAATGGGAAATTTTTAAAAACATTTTACGTGTATATCCTTCATAGGCATAAGACAGAAAATAGGAATGAGCTCAGAATTTGATAGTAGCTCTTTTAGTAAGGATGGTGTTGAGGGTCAGTGTTTGAAAACAGCACTTTTAGGAATAAGATATTTTCTTGTCCAACTTTTCTGTGTTTCTGTCTTTTTGTGGATGGATTGTCTTGTTTCAGTGTGATAGAGGAAGAGGATGTGCATTTAGTGTGGTGTCCTTTTTGTGGTGTCTTCACTGTGTTACTATGAGTGTTGGTACAAGTACTTTACACATTTCCTTCGGGATGTCTGTCTGCTCATGACAAGCTACATGAGGGGTACATAGGAGGTCACCTGCTTAGGTTACATAGTGTCTGAGGGGGTAAGGAGATTAGTTGCTTGGCGAACAAACACATTAAATGAGGGGCATGAGGTGCATGAAATAGTCTTTTGGGCAACTAACAAACTGCATTTTTCTTTGGCTTTTGTGCTTGGTATATATATCGTTGTGTGCTGTTTTGTGTTGTAAGTACACAAGACAGTTTGTCGTGTGCACTTTCTGTCTTTGACGCTACCACAAGAGGCGTCCCGAGCGGTCTAGAAACGGTCATGACGGTGACCGTCTTCATAAGACAATCGGTTGGATTCGCTTCAGCCACTAATTTCACAGATATGGTACTCCATGCTGTGAACATGCCCTTGAATAAACAGAGACCCAGCACCTCACCAGTGCACGTCTAAATGGCTAGTGCTTTGTCACCTTGAAGTCAGCCATGTTACTGCCAGGGGTGGGCGGAATTTGCATAATCGCGTTACGCAAATGTCAGCGAAGCGATGCTTTTTTCCTGTTCGCAATTGCTGTTTGTGTGCTTGGGGGGAAATATCTTGCAAACACGCATTTTGAGAACATGAACAAGCAAAACATTTTGCGAAGTCGCGGAACGCAGAATTTTGGGCAATTTTGCATTCTCCGCAGAATGCAAAATTCCACAAATTCCGCGAGCGGACCCGAATTTACCGCCCAAGCCTAGTTACTACCTCTCCTTTGTGTAAATTTATGGAATTTTAATTGAAAGGGAGGAAAGGGTCGGTAGACTAGACTGATGTTCCCTTATCAGACCCTCAATTGTAACTAAATGTTGATGGCTCTTGTTTAAGTTCCCGGACTGTACCACCACTATTGCTCATGCCACCATCAACACTACATACAGTCACAGAGACATCACGAGTCCTTTAGCAGTTAGCCTGTGTAATTGAGCTGCCTGCCCTTACTAGAGCAGGTGAATTGGTAGGCCAGAAGAAGAAACAAAAAAAGGAAATGAATGTTGCTGGATGCATATGTCTATCCCCTGGTTATGATGATACATGGCCCAGTTTGTGAACTGTATGGTGCACCTGATGCACAATACTAGGAAGGGTACCTGTATGCCCCCGGTAATTTCACACCACACATTTTAGTGGCTAACAGTTTGAAAAGCACATAGCTCTGCAAGAGCTTGTTTGGAACAAGTTTTGTTAGAAAACTCATGTACTCAATATATTATGCTTAATATGTCAGTTATTTATACAATCAGAATTTCTGTTAAATTAGCAATTTTAAATTTTCCTGCTGCAACTACAACTTGAGAGCTTGGTCACAAATGTAATATTTATGTTGGCTTCCTTGGAAAAATAATTATAGACATGTCTACAGACCTGCACAGCAACAAAGGATCGCAAAGTAAGAGGCTGTGTCTTGTTCTCTATGACTTATTGTACACAAGTTTGTTAAGTCAAGAAAAACAAAAAAAACATTGCTTTGAAATTCCTTTTTTTAATTTCTTCTGATGAATATTATAGGAATGGAGAGATGCAATGATTCAAAGTATGTCCAGATTGTTCTTTCAGAGCTTAGTAAATGAATTAAGGCTTACCCCACTACTTGGTTTTGGGAGAGAAAACAATTTATTGTATAACGTTTTATTCTTGTCTGTTAATTAAAGCTATGCATTCTACCCACTAATAGGTCCGGGACACCCTACAGTCATAGAAAAAAGGGCCTCGGACGAGATGCACAGCCTGGCTGCTTGTTACGGAAAATCCATGAATATGATTGAGGCGGAGCTGCAGAGCAAAGAAGTGCTGGATGAGGCATTGCCGCTGAAAAGCAAAACAGACAGAGGGGCTATCCAGAAGGGCCAGCATGTTGGTCCACCTGTGTTTGATTCCCAGCCAATTCAGCCCAGCCTGTGGGCTCGTCTGTTTTTGAGCCTCTGCCCCCTGATCCTCTTGAGTCTGCCCCAATTTTCCCTTGACACACCACCCCTGTGCCCGGAGTATTGAGGCAGAGTGTGCTCCCCAACGGAAGGACAGTGCACCAGAGGGAAAGTTGAATGAGTAGGGATGTACTTCATGGATGAAGAATAGGGTGCAGGTACCATGCCTAAGGTACCAGTGATAGAGATGGGAAAAAGAGATTGTGCACTGGCCTGGACACTGGACAGGATTAGTTGATGGTGTCCTCCCAGGAGGGAGTGTGCCCTATCCTGAGTGAAAAGGATTTTTCCAGAAAGAGCTAGACAAGTAGCTCCACCGCCGGTGCTCAACAGAGCCTACAGCAGATGAACAATAGGAGCCTGCCAGTGATGGCTCTCTGAAAGACACTGGAAAGAAGAGTTTTGCCCATCCTCTTGTTCCCTGGTCACCAATTCCATTGTGTTGCATTTCTCCTAGAGTTACCATGGGCCCAATTCACAGAACTATCTTAAGACAAAAACCTAAATTTACTACCATTTCGGTATTTACAGAAGGCACTTACTCATTTTGGTATTCACAGAAGGCATTTAGGAGTCCTAAAGTTAGGACTCATAACTTCTGTGAATACCAAAATGAGTAAGTGCCTTCTGTGAATACCAAAATGGGTAAGTGCCTTTTGTGAATACCAAAATGGTAGTAAGTTTAGGATTTTGTCTTAAGTTAGTTCTGTGAATCGTGCCCTAGGTATCCTTTTGGTCATTCCATTATTGCAGAAAAACACCTCTTTGCAGCCCGTTGACTTATAGCTTGCTTGATAACAAGTCTGCCTTGGATCTTACTTTAAAATGTTTACTTTCATATTTACGTTTTACCTATGAGGGAATGGTCTGACACATGTTGCCTCGCTTTCATTTTTCCCAATGTGTGTTGCCTCGTTTATGCATCATACATTCTATCAGCTAAAACGTGAAAGTAGGTTTCTGCCCTTACCCAAAAAGATTGCTCACAAAAAGATCATGCCCCTGTATACACAGTCTCCCAACTCTTTGTGCCTGCTGTGTAAGTACACCGACTCCTAACAAAAAGGGTATCCATGCAATACAAATGCTAAGATCATGCTTCAGAAAGAGATCAATGCGTTGATGAGCATTGATGTGGACACCTTTTAGGTCAACATGTCTCTTAAAGTTTTTCTGTCTAATAGCGAGCATTTGAACATTTCTGAGTATTAATATATTGCTCATGTGAATAGAGATTTCCCCTCCTGATTAGAATTGTAAAGACCCTACTGGATAGCACCAATAAAGCATTTAGCCTCCACTGCTAAAAGAAGGGTCTGTTAGGTTTAAGAAAAAAACATTCTATTATATACATTTTTTTTAACCATAGTAGGTTAGCATTGTGCGGCAAAATTAGATTCCATTTGTATTCACGTTATGCAAACCACTGAGTTATCCTTGTAATGTGTGAGTTTGAGTTAGCGAGTGTGGCTCCATTTTTTATTTCACAATTTCCATTAGGCTGTGTCTGAACATGCCCTGTTATTCATTATGCTTGCCTCAGCCAAACACTGTATTTAGTTATTATAGTCTTTCTTGTTCAAGGTTGACTTCTGACTTACTAATGAATAGGCCATTCTGCCTTTGCCTACCTATCCATGTGTGTAGCTCTTTTGCCACGTTAGGAGATGCTGGGACCCAGCATGGCAACCTTAAAACAGTGATAGTGTGTACCCATCTAGCAGGTGGTAGCCCATCCTTCAGTGCCTCCTTTGTTCATGTTCGGCCTAAGCCGGTAACTTTCCACTGTGGGCATGGTTAGAGGTTCTTGGAGGAATGTTTATGTGTTGCATACTATTGGGGAGCCAGTCCCTCTGCAGACATCTTCTGGTGCAGGTCAGATTGTACTCCTCTGCAGAGTATTACTAATAAAAAGCTTGGTTATGTTCTCTATTGCCTGACCGATTCTTCATTACTTGGGAAGGCATAGCAGGGGGTTGTAAATAACCCGAGTGTCCCCTAAGAGCCACTCCCTTCATTCCTTTGCATCCACCCATGTATTTTGATGCGCACTTACATTTACAAAGACTTGCAAACCTGGGTGTGTGCCAAAAAGGAGCACATACTTGGCAAAGGTGTATTGAGGAGAGGAACAGTTTACTTACCTTCGTAATTCTTTTTTCATGTAGAGACTCTATCTAACAGGAGATTCCTTGCCTCTGAATATTTCCCAGGAGTCAGACTGCATTCAGTAGATCTTGAACAATTGGTAGTGATTTCACAGTGCCTATATAGGCACCACCCCAGCACGTTAACATCAGTTTTACTGCTACTATTTTGACCAGTGTGTACTGTCTAAAGTGATCTAGTTGGCAAAAGAGACTAGTTTGTAGAGCGGAATGATTAGAGGGTTAGTGAGTAATCTAGGTTAAATAGAGTCTCTACAAGAAAAAGTGTTACCGATGTTAAGTAACTTGTTTTTCTGTTGGAGACATCTATCCTCAGAGAACTCAAAGTTGACCAGATGCCCAAGCAATACATACCTGGAGGTTGGTCTGCAATCTGGATTAGGCCAAAATGTCTGGGAGGACCAAATGGCTTACCTGACTGTCCAAGCAGTAGTTCTTTGTGAATGTATGGCTGGACTTCTACATGGCAGCTAGGTAGATGTTCCAGAAAGGTACCACATATTCTAATGCAGTAATGGTTTCTTTGGTACTGGTGGGGTGAGCCCAAAAGCCAACAGGGAGCTGCCTCTTTGTCAGTGCATAGCTGATTTTGTTTGCACAGCACTATCCATCTGGAGATGGTTTGTTTCTGTATAGCTTGCCCTTCTTCGCAGCAATGAACCCAATGAATAGCTGATTGTCGACCCAAAGATCTTTGGTGCAATCAGTATAGAATGACAGCTCTTTCGAGGTCCAAACAATAGAGTCTCTACTCCTTTGACAGAGGAGGTAAGACATAGAAGGCATGCAGAGTAATAATCTGCCCAGTGTGAAAATGGGTCACCACCTTCTGACGAAAAGAGGCATATGTCTGAAGGACCAGTTTGTCAGGGAAGAAGTTGGTATAGGGAGGCTTGACCAACAGAGCCTGAAGCTTACTTATCCTTCTTGCCAATTTAATGGCCACCAGGAAGAGCCAAGTGTCAGAGGGGGAAAGGGCACATTTCTATATGTGACTTTATACCTTTAGAAGTGCCCAGAGCATGACCTTGCTGGGCTTAAGAAAGTACAAACAACAGATATTCAGCAAGAGGTGCAGAAAGAGGGTCCATATGGTGTGAGGAACACAAGGCCACAAACTTAACCCAATGCCAGTCTTACACAGCTTTAGTGGAAGGACAGCTGTCTGCCAATATGATATTATTAACTTTGAGAGGAAGATCGAAAACCCTCAACTGTTGCTGCTCAATCTCAATCTCAATGCATTAAGAAGGAGTGTGCGTAGGTGCAGGAACACCTTCTCTGTTGTTGTGATAGGAGATTCTCCCACAGGTCGGTATTAACTGGAGGACAAATGCTCATGTTCAGGAAATCTGGTTGCCATACTCTCCATGCCAAATCTGGAGCCACTAGGATCACTTGGGCCTTATCGGACCTGATCTTCTTGACAACTCTGGGCAGGAGTGGTATAGGGGAAAGGTGTAGAGGAGTCCAGAGATTTTGAAACTCCAGCACACAGAAATGCTGACATGGGGTGTTCTCATCAATACTGAATAGATCTAAGCAAGGTTCTCCCACGATGTAGACGCCATTCGCATTCCACAAGACATCGACTGCTCAGTTCATCCACCCTGTTGTACAACCAGGAAAATGTCCTCATGTTAAAACCATGTTGAGAGGTACAGAGCCTCATGGCACATGATCCAAGACCCCGCCGAGCCCTGTTTGGTGTAGTACCATATGGAGGTGGTGTTGTCTGTGAACATCTGAACCAACCTTTTTTTGATGGAATGAACAAAGGCTTTCAATATCAAGTGAGTATTTCTCAACTCTAACAAGTTGATGTGGAGCCTAGATTCAGTTGGAGACCAGTTCACTGACCTCCACCACACCCAGATGGCCGCCCCAACCCAGGAGTAATGCATTGGTCACTACAGTGAAGTCTACGTATGAAAGGGAGAGGGGTCTGCTGCTGACCCAATTGCAGTTTGTTAGTTATACCACTGAAGATCTTTTGCAATTCCCTCCGATATCTGGACCAGGTCAGAAAAATTCCCCTGATGCTCTGTTCAGTGAAACTTCTGATCCCACTGCACTGACTGCATATGCCATTGGGCATGTTGTACCAGCAGGATGCAAGGGGCCATGAGATCAAGCAACCTCAGAGTCAGTCTCACTGAAATCCAGGATAGAAGCCAGAACATCAAGCTCAAATCCTGTATATCCGAGACTCTTCACTCTGAAGGATAGGCACTGAACTGTTTTGTGTCAATAGTGGCGCTTATCAAAAGGAGTCTCTGAGAGGGAGTCAGGTGGGACTTTATTGCTGATGAACGCCACCAAATGCAGAATTTCCACCATTGTCCAGAGGTGGGTGACAAGTGGGGGGCAAGTCCACCTTCAGCTGCCAGTCATCAAGGTAGTAGAAGATTGGAACCCCCAAACTCCACAGATGGGTTGCAACCGCCTCCATCACTTTCTGAACACCTGAGGGGCACTAGTGAGGCCGAAGTGGAACTGAAAGTGTTTGTGGCCCACTGTACACAACAGCTAAGGCCGGAGGGCTGGCAGGATCAGGATGTGGAAATATGCATCCTGAATGTACAGCTCAACCATCCAGTCTTCAATTTCCAGGGTAAACAGGACCTCAGCCAACGGGAGCATCTTGCATTTCTCTTTTATCAGGAAGGTGTTGAGAGGATGTAAATCTAGTATAGGGTGGGGGCTTCCAACCTTCTTGAACACTACAAAGTCATGAAATAACAACCAGGCCCTGCTTCTGGTGTGGGCACACCCTCAATGGCTCCCTTAGCCAAAAGAGTCTGCATTCCTGATGAAGCAAGAGAGATGGTCCTCAATCAGCTGTTCTTGGGAAAGGTAGGGCATACCCCTTCTGCACAACCTGAAGCATTAAAATGTTTGGGCTGGCATGGGAACTGGGCAACACGCTGGGACAGCTCCAGCATTCTTTCTTAGCTCCACTGCAACGTCCTCGAAAAAGCTGGACAGACTGCTGGACTGGGTATGATAGTTACTGCAAGGCCCCAAAGTCTTCCCTTCCATGTAAGCGATAGGGGCAAAAGAACGGCTGTTTGGTCGAGGGGGAAAGGCCAGTGGAGACAGCAGCACCTGTGCTTTCAAAAAAGCATTCAAACGCTGCATCTCCTTGTTGACAAATAGGCAGGAGCCATCAATGGCCATGTCATCAATGAAGACTGCACACCACTGGAGAGCCCATTCGAATGTAACCAAGCATGACAATGCAGCACCACAGTAAAAGCCATGGCTCTACCCAGGAAGTATGTGGTGTCCAGTCTGCACTGGATGGTGAATTGCACTGCATACCTGCAGTGCAACAGAGTTGGTTGAGGATTGTGTGGCTTTCCAGGAGCAGAATAAGAAGCTGCTCTGCAACTGAATCCCACAATGCATGGGAATATTGACCCAAGAGGCATGTGCTATTCACCGATAGCTGGGAAAGGCTTGTGCGGAAAAAAATACACTTACGAAAGGTGTCCAGCCTGTTGGATTCCCTATTCAGTGGTGCGCTGTGGAAAATGTTTGGGCTGACCTTCCCTTTGGAGGCCTGCACCACCAAGCTCTCCAGGGAGGGGTACTGGGAAAGGAAGCTGGGTCTCCCAGGGTGGGAGGATGCTGATGGGCAAGCATTCTGTGCACAGGAACTCCATGCAAGGTTTCTCCCAGGTCACCAGGAAGACATCAATGAGGGCTTCATTAAAGGAGAGCATGGGTTCAGATGAGTCCAACCCAGGTTGAGGCACATCTGTCAAGAAGTTAGTCTTGACCTCGATGAATGGCAGCTTAAGATCAAGAAACTCTGCCAACCCACGCATTACAGTGACAAAAGGCACGCCTTCCTCTGAATCCTGGCCCTGAGAGGAAATCTTGCTTGAGGAGGTATCAAGTCCACTGGCTTTGCCCAGATCCTCCTAGCAGTTATCATCTTCATCCAGGTCCTCCAGGGGACCATGCAGATTCCTCCTCATGTCCTCTTTCAGGGAGGTAAAGGTCAGAGGGGTGTAAACTCCAGGGGATGGGAATGCCTGGACGGGCCAGCATTGACATCAATGGGTGACTAGGCACAACCAGGTCAGTGATGATAACTTCCTCTTCATCCAGTGGCATCAATGATGCCGGTGGCACCAGGGATGCTGCCAGAAGGAATGAAGCCAAGGTGGGTGGAGGCACCCATGGTGGCATCGATCTGGATCTGTGGGCAGATCCAGAGGGCCCGGCTGATATTGAGGGAGAATGCACTGATGTTAAGCCAGCAGGGACGCATTGCAGATCGGTGGGGCTTGAAGGAGCTCAGAAGGAGTCAATGACCCAAACATGGTATTAACATGGTATTAACAGCATCATACAAATCTTTGAGTTGGGTGGGCATAGCACCAGTTCAGGCAAACTCAGGCTATTGTGGAGTCCGCCCTGATGCTGGCTCCACAGGTGGAGTGTGAAAACAGGACCTGGAAGCATGATGTTGAAAGCTGAAGCCAAGGAGTGCTTCAACTTCTTTTTCTTGTACTTTTTTGACCTTCCTGACTTTAACGAGGAGGTCTTGGAGTTGAAAAATGATACTTCACAATACCGGCTCCAGGAATGGCCCCAAGAACATCCGAGGGAGCATGAATGGGACCATGACAACAAGAAGCTTAGTAATCTGCTTGGGAATCGACTTGCTCTCAATACATGTCTTTTGGTTGTGTAACCATCCCAGCCTCCAGAGTCAAAACAAGTGGGAGTCAGACACAGACATCTGCAAATGACAGTCCCTGCAAGGCTTGAACACTGAAGGTTTAGCAGCGGACGTGATGCCCTAGCACACTTTCAGCAAAGCTAAATAATGCCAACAAAAAGCTTCATAAAGTAGGTAGAAAATGACAGAGGTAGATCTCTGGATCTGTGCTGTTGGCGTGGTACAAAAGGAACTGATGTCTGCACTCCAGTGTTACCCCTATGTAGGCACCATGACATGACTCCCAATGCAGATGACACAGATGCAAAGCCGGAGCCACCTGCCGGTGCACAGAAGTACTTCTCAAGATTTTGTGGATCCAGTCTGATGCTTGGGGAATAGTCTCAGGTGAGGAATCTGCCGTTACAAGTCTCTATCAGAAATATCTTTATTTCTCCTTGTTACTTCCTCTTTCTATGTGTGCTAAATTCTGCAGTAGATAGAGAAAAAGTTATACATACCTCTAGGACTGATTTTATTCAAGAAGGCATCCCTTCCCACACAAAAACAACCCTGCTCATAACACATGCACTCTTGTCATGTCTGCGTTGGTGTTGCGCACTACAAGGAGAGAGCATAAATGCTCAATATCTTTGTAAATATGGAGCATATATATGCTCTCTCCCTTTCATGCAACTCAGCGCAGCAAGAGCATTAAATATTAGTAAATGTGCCTGTCTATGTTTATGCAATAGTTTAGATAGTTTTAATTTGATACATACATTTGAAAAAATAGGAGCCTGAGATCCGCATTGAATGGGATCAGGATATATAGCCTTTGATGTCTAAATTTTCACAAAGCAGTAAGCAACAAAAAGTATGTAAAAAAGAATGACTTTACATGTTACATCGATTTTAATAAGTTTATTTGAATATGAAGGCAAGAACATTCTACTTTTTGCATGGAAACCCTGATTTTTCTGCTGAATTGTATTGCTATTTTTCAACTCTGCACACGCAGACACTGCTGTCTAATGCCCAGTGCATGTGTATATATAGAGGCAATACAGCACACTGGGACACTGTTGTCTAGTGCCCAGTGCATGTATATATATCAAGGCAATACTTATATCCCCTTTCCGGCTTAGAGTGCTGTATGCATTATACAAAAAAGGAAGCAGAGAACTCTAGGTAGTACCCAAGTATAGTCAGAGTGCAGCTCAATTATATGGAGCACTCTACACCACCACCAAGATTCAAAATCTACTCACCTTAAATGTTTTAACAGCATTTTAAGGATAAGAGCTCTTTGCATTTGTATTGGATGGAGTAACTATAACTTTGGACCGGCCATGCACAGTGTGGTCAAAAATTATGTGACCAGATTTCAACAATGATGTTATGAATGCTATCACTGAAAATGCCATGAGAGATGTAGTATATGAGGGTAAAAGCAGTGCATCATGAGAGTTTGAGTCATAGTTATTTTATGGGATAAGTTATAGTCAATTCAGTGATTTCATGAATTTCAGTTTAATTAGTTTAAAAATGTTATGTTGTAAATTACATTTTGTCCTAACTCTAACGTCATTTTAACCTTTGTTTTTGTCAGTGAATTTCTACATTTTTTTACTATCCCTAACTATAACTGTCAATCTAAGCTTTGTTTTTTTGTGTGACTTTCTATAGTTTTTATAATGTAAGGAATCCTCAATATATTAAAGGCAGGCCTATTGACAATGTCAAGGAAGGGCTACATTAATTTACAAGACAAGTCTATTGACATTGTCAAAAAGCCAGGATATCATGGCAAATGTCTGTCAATAAACATTTAAATAAAGTGTTGTAAAAACATTTTTTTTATTTGTCAGCAAGAGGGTAATAAACAAAGAAAGCACAATATTAGATGCATACAGAAAAGAAAGTGATTACACACATGAAAATGAAAAAAAGAAAATACACCAAACAAATTCACATTTCAAAAAGAAAAGGACTTAATAAATTCATGAGACAAAGAGCATAATTAAACCAAGCTTAATTCCATATAAGGCTGATTATAGATTAGACAAAGACCCCCAGATTGCATTACATTTGACTACAGAGCAAATGCCTCTTGATTTAGCCAGCGCTTGTTCCATATCGTATGTCTGTCTTACTAACAACCACCAATTAGTGACAGAAGGAGGTTTTGGTGTGATCCATACCCTGGCGATTGTTAGTCTTGCGAAAACCAGTAAAATAATTTCCATAGTCATCAGAGGTAATTCTATCCCCAACTTCTGAGACAGAACTTGACCAACCTTCTGCCAAAATATTGTCAATTTTGTGCATGTTACGAACATGTGTTTTATGTCAGCCATATAAAGATCACACCCTGGGTATTTTTGTCCGATCACTGATTGAGTTGTTAGATGACCACTTAACTATTCTTTCTGGCGTATAATATAGTAGACATATCATATGATGTTGCTGCAATCGCAAATTAGTAGAGTGCATGACCTTATCTATAGTGCTAAGACCTTGAGATATAGTAATAGCTGTAACCGGCATCCTCAGTACCTTGCTCCAGCGTTCAGCTAGTCTCTCACAGTTACCTGATCTATAACTACTTAACCATTTGTACACCCTGCTAATCATATATTTTACATCTACTGCATACAGACTATCCCAGATATCAGAACCAGACACATTTGTCAAATTTAAATGTCTTAAAATGTAATTCCGGGTCTGATAGTAAATAAACAGCATATAGTCTGGTAATTTATGCTTTGTCTGCAGTTCCTCAAACGAAACAAAGCCACTGTACATACAACACTGCAAAGAGCCCAGCATTTGCCCACAGCATCATGAAATATCTCCGGCAGGCCTGGGTTATGCCAAAGAGGAAACTTATCATGAAAAAACGATGTATTGCAAATAGCGAGATAGAGCGCCAGATGAATATGCTATCCTGTACAGTCTTAAATTTAACTCTTTTAAAGTAATTTGGATCATTAATTCTATAGAGAAACATATTGCTCTCTACACCCAACATAAACTTGTGACAGTAAATGGTGCTAGCAGGATTGGTGAGGCTACGAAGATGGCCAAAAAAAGCTGACCAGAAGTATATTTTAAAATCAGGAAACTCAAGGCCACCTTGACTGAAAGGAAGTTTTAATACATCTATTGCTTGTTGTGCTTTTTTGTGACCCTATATAAAACTGCTTAGTGCTCCCTCTAATCGCAAAAAAAATGAGTTGGGAACCTTGTAGTATCCTGCATTTGTAATGAAATGCATTTTTTTACCTGTAGTGGAATGGAGCGGAATATATAGAGAAATTTGGGCAGGATCTTCATTTGTATAATATGAATTCATCCAATAATACCTAAAGGCAGCTTGTGCCAATTCCTGTCTATCTGTGCCGACATCCAAACCCCCAAATAAGTGACAACAGAACAAACCCCATGCACTGAGACTGATGGCTTATGATAAAGAAGAACTTGGGTCTTTTTAACGTTTAATTTATAACCCACCAGGTCTTCTGGTATTACTTTCAGTGATTCTCCTGGTTCCGTTGAAAAGACTTCAATATCATTTGCGTTTGCGATGACCTTGAGAGAGTTTGCTCCAGATGTAAAAGCACAGATTTGGGGATGATTTTGCAAAACGAAATAAATGGCTCTATATATAAAGCGAATAGCAAAGGTGAGAGGGAGCATCCCCGACAAATGCCACGGAGGACTGGAAAAATAGGCGACTGCAGACCCGAATATGCTAGTTTGGCACTGGGCTCGTCATATAAGGCTTGTACCCATTTTTTGAATTGACCCTTGATCCCGTAAGCTGAGAGTGTGGCCCAAAGAAAGTCCCACCCCACTCGATCAAACGCTTTTTCAGCATCTAGCAGAATCATACTGAGTGGGGTTGACCGTATATTTGCCACATCGAAGGCAGCCACTGCCATATTATCTTGGGCTGTAGTGTCTCTCCCTTGAAAGAACCCGTGCTGATGATGGGATACCAGGCTAGGCATTACTGGGGCAAGGCGATTTGTCAGGATAGTTGCAAAGATTTTTGCATTGGCATTGATAAGTGAAATTGGCCGATACAACCCACACTCATCTGCTGCTTTAATTTTTTTTCAAGAAAAAGACAATTTGTGTCACATTCCATGACTCGGGGAACTTACCATTTGTCCCAATGAACCCTATTACCTGACTGAATGGCAACAGCAAGACATCTTTAAAGATCTTACAAAATTCTAAGGATATGGAATCTTCTCATGCTGCCTTGCCTGATGGTAAAGCACTAATCACCAGTTCTATCTCCTCCCTTCAGATGTCCTCATCCAAAGAGTTGGATATTTCTCCCCCATGCTTGCCAGAAAGCTATTCTGAATATAATTAGGAATATCTTCCTGCTTTGGATGGGTCGCTGGGGTATATCACTCTTGATAATATAAAGCAAATGGCTCATACAATATATCATTAGACCCCTTGATAGCCTTTATGTGAGCCTTAGCCCTATCATCTGCTACCTCAAAAGCGAGAATCTTGCCTATTTTCTCCCCATATTCATATTGTAACAGACTATATTTGCTGAATTTTGCAGTTCTTTTCTCCCTAAATGTCTTCTTCAAGGCTGATCTAAGATCAATTAAAGTAAGCTCCAGTGTCACCATATCATCAGTGCCCCTCAAAGCTGCCTCTGCATGTTGATCTTCAACTACACGTATCACTAGAGTTGTTTTTTTAATTGCATTTCTTCGATCTATAACTTGTCACCAGATATATTGTTGGATAAAGCCTCTAATGATTACCTTATATGTGTCCCAGACCACTATAGGACCAGCTGACCCTATATTTTCCTTAGAAAATATTTTATGTTGATCCCTAATCCTGGCCACATACTCCTCATCTGATAATAGATACCTGGGAAATTAAAAGGATCTAGGCACCTTATTCTCAGCAAAATTCTTAAATGAAAGGAGGATAGGATTGAGGTCGGATGTAACTTTCAGACAGATTTCCATATCAGCCGACCATAGGATTGTATCCCTAATCCTGGCCACATACTCCTCATCTAATAATACATACCTGGGAAATGAAAAGGATCTAGGCACCTTATTCTCAGCAAAGTTCTTAAATGAAAGGAGGATAGGATTGTGGTCGGATGTAACTTTTGGACAGATTTCCGTTTCAGCCAACCATAGGATTTTATCTGATACCCAGGCCATAGCTATTCGGGAGTACGACTTATGTGGAGAGGAATAAAACATATAGCTCGATATATTTAGGTATAAGTATTTTTTAAGAAACTTTCCCACCCCCCTGCGTCTAGAGGGAGGAATCATCCCCTTCTCACAGCTGCTGCTGGCTTGGCAGCAAACTGGAACCAAGACTCCACATCAGCTCCCGAGGCATACGCACCTCTCAGATATTTTCGAAAAAAGAGACAGTAAAGAAAATAAGAATGTTGACATATCTACAAAATAAAACTAATGTGAGAAAAGATAAAACTAAGGAAGAGGAAAAAACAGCCAACCAGCTTTCCCCTCTCAGCTTTTTCTCCTCAGACCATTCCCAGGCCCAGCACCTCAAGCTTTATGCTGCCCCACCATTCTGCCATCTGTGGAGTGCTTCCCTCGCTTCTGATTCAGACAAGAAAAAATATGATTGCCCCCCCCATTATAGCCTTCAGGCGTGCCGGTTCCTGCAAGACTGCTTGTGCCCCAGTAGCTTTTAGTGGATCGATAAACTGCCTAGGCTGCCATCACCTATCCATTGTTGCTTTGCAGAAGTAAAAACAAACAAAAAATAGAGTAATATTCAACAGCAACCAGTGATCTAGGACTAGCCTTCAGAGAAACAGCTTGTCGCAGCAGAAAATTTCCGAAGTAAATCACGAAGGGCCTAGGGTAACAAGTATCTTGCCTGCTCTGCACCAATGGTAGTCTTTTAGCCTTTTGTACCTGGCAGTCCCAATCCCAGTCCCTAAGATCCGGGAAAGCCTTCTGTAATATCTGTACTATAAAGGCTTTGACCCTTCATGCCCTTCCTGAGTTCCAAACATTTTTAAATTGTGTCACCTCTGACAGTTCTCTAAGTCTTCAATCTTAAGTTGCGTTGCTAATACCTGGTCATCCTGCTGCTGAACCGTGCTAGTTACTTTAGAAGTAGCTTCTTCGGTACTAACCACTCTTTGCTGTAGTTCCTTTATCTCATTTGTCAGAGTCCCAACTTTTGATGTCACTTCTTTCAGAGACTGCTGGATATCGTGGTTATCTGCCCTAACGTGGGCAAAAAGCTCTTGTGTTTCTTCTCTTTGGTCTTTAAGGGTTTGAAGAATCAATGATATTATTGGGGCTTCGCCTCCTCGGACCACTTTGCCTTGAAGTTCTTCTTCCATATATGGCATATAAGATGTTTGAGAGGGCCCCGATGCCGGGGATCCTACATGATGCCCTGGAGTACATGTTTTATCAGGCGTCATTTTTTAAGCTGCCTCCGAACTGGATTCCATGTCATCTACCCCAGCCACTGACGGCCTGAGTCCCGCAGACATCATCCGCTAAGCCAACATCCGACAACCTGGATATCATAGTTTTAATCCCACCTTTGGCCTGAACCCACCGCCGAATGGGACTATCGGTTGATGCATTTTCGGATTGTGTCAACCTCCTATTGCCTGACGCCTGGTTAAGCCCACTATGAACCTTCTTCACATCCTTCATTGTTTTAGGATTAACGTTTTTCTTTCTGACAACCTATGGACGCGGAATTTGCTTTTCCCTTTTCTCTATTGGGTGTTGCTGGCCCATTTGTGGTGCTGGGGGGCTTTGACCCTTCTGTTGTTCTTGATCCGAGGTCGGTCTCTGAATTGGGATTCAAGATATTATAGATACCCAGTATTGAATCACATATAGGGGCAAAAATTTCAACAGAGATAATGAGAGAGTTGTGCTCAGAAAACACACTGTTATGTTCTGAAGTCCTGCAGTCTGTATTGTTGGTATTGCCCTCTACTTGTCGTGGTTCTGCTGCACTATCTTCCAGAGTAACAGGCTGAGATGCTAAGTCTGTTAATTTAGCAGTAGGTGTCACCATTTCCTTCAGATCCGATTCCCATGACCTAACGTCTGAAGATAACAACTCAGTTTTTCCTTTAATGGCAGCGTCAGATTTAGAAAGCTATGCAGACTGATCCACATTATTAAAAGTAATGTCCAGACTTTCCTCATGGCTTTCAGAGCTATCAGAAACCTCCCTCAGGGTGGCCTCGAACATCCTGACAGAATTTCCACTACTATCAGAACTGTCCATTACTGCGACCTGAGGCTGAGACTGATGAGGCTTCTGCAAATTGTTTACTGTACGAGAGCCAGGGTAAATGAGCTCTGTATCGCTTTGCAGCTCACAAATTGCTGAAGTAACCATATCTGCTAACCTGTTGCCAGTACTTGCTTCAGTAGCAGCTTCTGAAGAAAATAGCTCCACTTACTTCCTTGACTGTAGAAAGCGTAATACCGGCTTGCCAAGCCCTGTAATATGGCTTGAGGGATCCACCCTCTGAACCTCTGTATCCCCTCCACCTGATTTCCTCCTGAAGTCCCTGCTGTACTCACCGGCAGTCAATTAGCTGCCCGAGTGCTTCTGGCTGAAGATTTCGTCAGAGCCATGACGCAGGGTGCTTCACAGTACAGATACGGCTGTGGCCATGGGATAGAGCTGAAATGAAGGCAAAATGGAGATCGCTGAGCTGCCAAACACAGAGCCACATATGTGGATGGCAAGTGCCTGAAGCCAATCCTCACAATCGCCTGCATTCAGTGCGACGAATCCTCCAGGCCTCCAAGCCATAAGTCTGTGAGTCCGTACAGGTGTTAACCGCTTAGCTAACTATTAGCTATTAATGAACAGAAGATATAAGTAAGAGTTTTCTAATTTTTGTTGTCCCCCCTTCCTCCTCTTTCAAGGCTGGTTCAGTCCTCAGTCCTCATAGCATTTAAGAAGACATGGAATCAATAGCCTCGGCAGCTCCTCCGTGTGCTGGTTCACAGAGGCGGCATCAGTCCGCTACCTTGCCTAAGTGTGGGCGGAAAATTCTTTCCGCTCGTGGAATTTGCGGATTTTCTGCAATTTTGTGATCCGCGAATCTCACGAAATTGCAGAAAAATCCACAAATCCACGAGCGGGATGGATTTTCCAAAATGCTGCCCTGCTTGCTCTCTGACCCTTTACACAAGAGGCATGAGAACACGCATAGAATCCCTGCCCATTTGGCCCCGCACCACACACTAGCCGTATCAAAAGTCTTCCCGCCCTTTCCCAACTATGAAGGACAGCTCCCTCAAGGGACCTTTGCGCCTTTTGGCGCGATGGCAACGTTACAGGCGCACATGGTCAGTGGAGACAAATCATCTGGCCCTTTAACCAGCTGCAGTGTAGGAAAAGCACTATACATTTACCCAACGAGGTAGAACTTACTGATTAGCCAGTAAAAGTACTCTAGTTGAGTAGAGGTATTGCACAAAACAGTGGCATCATCGTGGATAACTATGCAGGGCAGGATTCATTATGGCATGAGGCTCCTGTCACCAAAAATTAAACCTCAACAGGAAGCACTTACAGATATAGCAGGTGCCCGAGTTGAAGCTCAAATTCAGTAACGATTTAATCAGCCCAAAACATTAGTGAGCACGGTCGAGGCTGGGCAAGTGTGCTTTAACCCCATATCCGCCATCGAAAAGTAGCTGTAATACTCAAGGGAGGTCTTTACATCCATGAGTTTCTCGAGCGCGATCCCCTTGTAGTTCCAGTGACCAGGAGGCTGCTTTCTCCTCACCTGCTGCCCTGCTTGCTCTCTGACCGTTTACACAAGAGGCATGTGAACACGCATAGAAACCCTGCCCGTTTGGCCCCGCACCACACACTAGAGGTATCAAACGTCTTCCCGCCCTTTCCCAACTATTATGGACAGCTCACTCAAGGGACCTCAGCGCCTTTTGCCGCGGTGTCAAAGTTACAGGCACACATGGTCAGTGGAGACAAATCATCTGGCCCTTTACACAGCTTCAGTGTAGGAAAAGTACTATACATTTACCCAACGAGGTAGCACTTACTGATTAGCCAGTAAAAGTACTCCAGTTGGGTAGAGGTATTGAACAAAACGGTGGCATCTTAGTGGATAACTATGCAGGGCAGGATTCATTATGGCACGAGGCTCCTGTCACAAAAATTAAACCTCAACAGGAATCTCTTACAGATATAGGAGGTGCCCAAGTTGAAGCTCAAATTCAGTACCATTTTAATCAGCCCAAAACATTAGTGAGCACGGTCGAGGCTGGGCAAGTGTGCTTTAACCCCATATCTGCCGATGAAAAGTAGCTGTAATACTCGAGGGAGGTCTTTGCATCCATGAGTTTCTCGAGCGCGATCCCCTTGTAGTTCCTGAGACCAGGATGCCGCTTTCTTTCACCTGCTGCCCTGCTTGCTCTCTGACCCTTGATACACAAGAGGCATGATGACACGCATAGAAGTCCTGCTTGTTTGGTCCAGCACCACACACTAGTGGTATCAAACATCTTCCCGCCCTTTCCCAACTATGATGGAGAGCTCACTCAAGGGACCTTGGAGCCTTTTGGCGCGGTGGCAAAGTTACAGGCACACATGGTCAGTGGAGACAAATCTCCAGCTGCTGTGAAGGAAAAGCACTATACATTTACACAATGAGGTAGCGCTTACTGGATTAGCCAATAGAAAGTACTCCAGTGCAAAACGCCAAAGAATCCACAATTTTGTGGGAAAATTGGCGAATTCGAGAATTTTTTTGCGATTTTGCGCGAATTCGCGGACTGCAGATCCGCAAAATCTGCCCATACTTACCTCCCCCGTTGTGCAAACATCATTAAAGATGTGTTGGAGTCTTTCTTTTACACCTCTTAGCTTCCTAACACAGCCATAAAATAAACCACAAAAGGGCCCTGCATTCCCTCGCTAAATAGTAAAAGCTCCAGCTCTAGGAATATTTAAAAATATCAAAAAGTGCTCCTGGGCTCATATTATGTAGACCCTGGAAAACATAAGTTTATTTTTTTTATTTTTTTGGGGCAGACTCCTGCAGTCCCTTCCTTGATTGGGGCTTCACCATGCAACAAAAGATTACATAAATAAGCCCACAAAGGACAATATAGGGTGTTCATTATCAGGAGCAGTAAATAATAAATGGGCGGCTCCAGACACGAATGTGTCATTCTATTTTGCTTTTAAATGTTTATCTAATTTTTTTTTAGGGTGTCCCGGTCCAACCCGGGACACCTACAGATTTCCTTTTTTTATTTGGCCTGTGGGGGAACCCAGAGGCTCCTGCGGTCTGCTAGCTTCTTGTGCAGTCCTGGGCGTAGTTTGTGGAGTTTTGCAACGTGAAACTCTGCGAAGTTACCAAAAAACTCTGTGAAGTTCTGTGAGTGGCAGAGCGCAGTGCAAACTGCAGTTTTTGCTGATATTCCTGCTGCTCGGGTAGAAATCCTACCCGAGCAGCAGCTTGCGCTCACAAGCTTACCATTCACGCAATTACTGCTCACTATCCCGAGCAGGGGAAAAACTCTGCTGCACATCGCAAAGCGGAGTTTTCTGCACTCCGCGAGCTCCGCGAGCTCCGCGAAGTGCGGAGTGCAGAAAACTCTGCAAACTCCTGGAACGGAGCAAAGTTCACCGCCCAGGCCTATTCTTGTGCAGAAGCCGGTCATACATTTCTTCTTTCTTTTTTATGAGTATTCTTATTTTTATTTACTTGGGTGCCGCAGTCTTAAAGCTGTGTCAAACAAGATTTTCAACATTGATGGTTGCAGGGAGAGGCACATGTCTCTTAAAGCCTCACCGCCTCCCCTGGTTACACCTATCCCGGGTGCAGCTGGAGCCGGCTCCAATGGTTTCCAGCTTCCCAACATGAGCTGCTTTGGTTTCTGCTACCCCCTGGCAGATATAGTCCTGAGTTACCTGCCTGTAAGTATGTAGAAAGGGAGTTGAATGGGGTCCCCAGGACAATGTATGCCATCTGGCCCCACCGGATTGGTCTACTGAGGCCCTAGGCGGGTTCAGAGGTCTCCATACCCCCTTGCAAAATTACAAAATGCTTCAACCCTGGGGGGATGAGATCCCAAGGCCATATTATGGCTTTGGAAAGGGGTCCCTACACCCCCTACGCAAAATAATTTTGTCAGCCACATGGGATGGGGTGCCTAGGGCTTTATCATGGCTACGGGAGGGAGAACAATCCCCACCCAAAAAATAATTACATTTTCTTCTGGGATAGGGTCTCCAGAGTCTTGTATTGGTTTGGTGAGACTATACACCCCTCCACTTAATATAATAATGCTGCAAACCCCAGGCCCTGGCCGACCCCCAAGGGAATTGGAAATAAAAACCTGCCTTTTTTTTATCAGTACAGCAGTTCTTCTATGGATCCATGCTACTGTTAAAAGTATATGTTTTTAGCCCCAGGTCAGGTCCCTCAGAGACCCCCCTACCAGGTGGGAAGGGGGTCAGGGTATCCCTTCCCTGCACCATATATGTTTTATTAAATCTTTGTACAGGACTGGGGACTGAGTACCAGAGTCTAAAATAACTGCTGCAGCATATTTTTGGATGTGGCAAAAAGTAAGATGTTATCTTGTGATCTTTTGGGTCTGTGGATCCTCTGCAGTGTGAACTATTCATATAAATTTTGAACCCTAACTTTCTCTAAAACTATTGAACAAAATTTGCCCCAAATTACCAAACACACGATTTCTGGGTAAAGCTCTAGCCTTCTGCCCAATTTGGTGCAATTCAGTTCAGCCATTTTGGCTATAGTTGTGTCTAAATTTCCTACAGAACACTGCTTGGGGAAATAACATTTTGGGACCCTCATTTTTTTTTGGGGCCCACACTTAATGGATCACCTTGAAACTTGCCAGGATGGAGCTTAGGTTGATGAACTGTTTTTTGGAAATGTCATCAAAGTTATTAGCAAAACAAAAAAATGTATGTCCTATGGAAACCTGGCCCTAACTACAACTACACAGTGTCGAAAAATGTCCCTTTTTCGTAAAGTACCACATGGTAAAGTACACAAAAAACAGATTTATGGTACTTGCCTGTGTGTTACTTGACTACGTGGTGTAAAAGGGGTGGTAAAGGGTGCATACAACAGCACTTCTGTGCTTCCCACTAGAGTGACCAGGCAAACATGAAAGCAGACCTGTCATTGTAGCCTGCCAGCTACAGTTGTTTAACCCTTTAACTCATCCTGTCAAATAAACCCTTTTTACAGGAGTAGACCTTCCATTTTTATTATTATTGACACCCCTGTGCATGCCTTTTAGCCCACAATGCACCATGCATTATATTTAAAAGTAGAACATGTATAAAAGTAAAGCTAACATGGCCTCACAGTGACTAGCATCCCAAAGCTTTGACTGTTGGAAGGCTGAATGGCCTGTAGATAAACAGAGGAAAGCAATACTAAATATCAAAGTTGCTATCTCAGGCTAGGGACCAGCTAGAAAAATAGCTCAAGGGCTATTTTAATACTAATTAAAAGTCCACCTAAATGGTGAAGTTGGATGTTTAATACATATTAAGGAAAAGGTACTTTTAAAATGTTAACTTATCTCCTTATTGGAGCCCCTGGAAGCTCATTTGCATTAGCCTCCAACTGTCACCCACCATTTGAGTATCCTTGATGAAGTGTGACAACGGCTCCCAGAGGAGAGACAAAGCTTGGGTGTGGGGAGGTTTTTTTATTTCTCTGGCAACAAGACAAGGTGAGCAGTGCCAGGAAAGTTATTTACTTCAAAAGGGCCTCCCCTGTCACACACAGATGTAGATCACACGTGCATGGGCCCTCTCTTTTGTCATCCCAGCCAGGAAGGAAGAAGGGTTTCTCTACCTTGGAAAAAGTGATTGAGGGGTACTGTGGGATTGTTTGCAGGAGGGCCCACAGGGACTTCCGTGAAAGTAGGTATGGTTACACCGGGGAACATTTTCCCTATTGGTTAGAAAGTAGCCAGAAATCACCCTAATTGACATGATAGTGCCACACATACATGTGGCATTCCTAGTCCCATTCCCAGTTGGTTGTGTTAAAGTGTACTGCACATAACACCCTAAACACCTGGGACACGGACATTTTTTGGGCTAAAAGCATTGGGAGGACTGGGACAAACCTGCCAAGCTGAACTGAACAATGTGCATTTCCCTGGCCTGAAGATTCACGTTTCTCCCACTCTAAGCTTTTTTGTGATGGCAAATCCTCATTGACCGATCCTTGAGGGGATAGAATCAGGCCTCATTGAACCTTCTTTGGCTTCAACCTGCAACCTTGCTCCACTGGAGGAATATGAGCTCCACGAAAGAGACTAAGGACCTAATTATGATTTTTGCAGACAGGGTTACTCCATCACAAACGTGATGGATATCATGAACATCAAATTACAAATCCATTATACCCTACAAAAATTGTAATGCGGTGGACGGGATATACCCATCACATTTGTGAC
This sequence comes from Lissotriton vulgaris, assembly GCF_964263255.1. Lineage (NCBI taxonomy): Eukaryota > Metazoa > Chordata > Amphibia > Caudata > Salamandridae > Lissotriton > Lissotriton vulgaris. Next base: position 1,507,462,034 of record NC_141691.1, on the reverse strand, counting down.
AGAGTATCCCATCCGTCAAGATCGTAAAAAGGATCTAAGTCTAAAGGAAACAAGCTTGTCTGGGAGAAGGCTAGATGACTTCTGGGGATGTGAAATTTGAATTTCCCCTGGTCTAAGCTATTCTCACCAAAACCAACAACTACACAAGGACCTTGTCCAACTCCTATCTGATGTCAAGGATCCCTCTTCAGACACAGCCTGCTGCCTTGCTCTGCTGAAGGATTTTAACTTCCATAAAGATAAAACCTCCAACTGTGTCAAACTCGGTGGTGTATCCAACCCACAATCCCTCATTATTGGCCTTAAACACATGTGGGTCCAAGTCTACCTCGATCATTGACTAACAATGGGAATTTGTGCTCTTTGGCACCATTTTAACTGAAAACTATAAAAACTCACATCGATGGACCCATCTATTGAATTTTTGTTGTTTTGGTGACATTTTGTTAAAGAAATTTGTTTTTTTTTAGAAATTTTACTGGGGTATGTCTCATGTTGTGTTTTTGACTTTTTGACTGTGTTGCTTCTTTATTTGCTTCAGCCTTCCACATGGGGTTAGTAAACACTATCCAAATGCTACAATAAAATGCAATTCTAAATGTCTTTCACCTTTTCTTACATAAAGACAGTCTGCTTTGTGCCTTAGCTACCAGAGGTTGAGCTTAGCTTTAAATAACTGAAACCTTCGACTGAACTAACAATGTAGTGACCTTGCTACTGTTACCTGTGGTGGACTACAATCCACCCCAGTTAATAATTCACTTTCACACAATGACCTTCTAAATAATGCATGTTCACAATCTCAAACTTTTCCTTGTATGTAAAAGTTGCTGTTTTATAGCAAATATAACTGACCTCCTTAAGAAATGACCTTGATCTGTGCTGAAAGATATTTACTGCTCTGTATGCACATCGCCTCACGATGTTATCAGCACTAATCACAAGAAGAAAGGCTATTGAATGTTTAGGAAATGGAGTACAAATTATGTCATTCGGCCCTGGATAACATTATTTGCTGCCTTATAACACACTAACATAACATCACTGTGGCATTAACAAAATGTTCATTATTGCACTGCGTTATTTAAAATATAATTAACTATCAGCACTGTGATGTGTTAACCCCTGCTCATCCTGTGCCACTTAGTGCATAGAATTCATGTTGTTAGGCCAGATATTTATAGAGAGGACTGAGCCACAGTCGAACCATGAGTATGAGCCAAACCGAGCTATCAAAACATTTCACTGGCAAATTCTGCAACACAATGCAACAATAAGATAATCTCTGAAACCGAAAAAGTGTATTCTTTTAACACAGAATCATTTCACCTTTATACTCTCAATTACATTTCTCCATTCATTTTTATTTACTGTATTGCATTGTATTATTGCTTTGAAATATCGCGTATTGACATATATGGGATGCTGACTGTCTTACCCACATGAATGGCAAACTACAACATGTAGGGTGTGTGGTTGGAAAGGTGTTGTCTTTGTTTTGAGCCTATATGTGAAATGTTTTCATGTTGTGCATGATGGCTAGTGACATTTCGTTGATTTGTTATGCTATAATTATAATGACGACTAATCAGATAACTCTTACAAAAAGTGAGAGGGACACTATTGCTACCCAAAGGACTAGGATTTGACCAGAAAAAAATCAGATAAGCTACAAGGGTAGAAGGATGGTCTGTGGCCATACACCAAGAAGGGATAACCAGAGAAGTCCAATCAAACCACATGGCAACAGGAGCCAGTCAGTGTTTGTGTTGAATGAGCGAAAGAGTACTAAATGGTCAAGAATGGGAATTGATGACATAATCAAAAACCGGGAACCATTGTATTTTTTGTAAATTTTTTAAGACATGTTGTGGTAATTTCTCAAAAGAGGAAGAACCCCCAAAGTAAGTCTTCAAAATTGTACTATAACAGTATGAGTGTGTCTTCAGTCCCACCTGACAGACAACTCTAGACAATGTCAACATTCTAAACCGAGCTCTAATGCAATGTTCCATATTCACATGCAATGGTGGGGTGGGTAAAGGAAGAGGGAAAGAGAACTAGGAGGTGAAAAGGATAGTTACAATAATTCTCCTTTTTATTAGAAAAGACAATGGTGCGAACAGAAAATAATGATATTATCACAGACATAACAAGGAGAAAGGAAAGAGGGAAATGAAACTACACAAGTCCATGCATATAAAATGTTGAAATAACAATTTGATAAGATGTAATAATGAGGTGAATACAATGTAAAACAATGTTCTAGAGTATACATGAAATAAAACCCAGAATATAAATATATTATTTTTTAAAACTTGAGTTTAATACATTACAAAGTCTTTCTCCCATACAGGGGCAAATCTCAACCTCCCATTACCTCACACTTTATCACCCTCAATGCTTGTGGTAGATTTTCCCACAGTTGCCTCCTCTGAGGTAAATCCGTATTGAAAGGGAGTAACCAATTTGGGCATGGAACTAATCTGACCATACTCCAAATCCACCGTTCTAAAGGACAACTACACATTACTTTCTTAGTTTTGACTGATTTGGTCAATGTTTTGAAATGATTCTAGTTTGTGTTTGGTTTCCTCACTACAACCCATTGTCCTATTTTCCAATTTCTGTCTTTTGTGCCCTGCGTCCCGTCTTACCAGCCATTATGTTTTTTTTTTGTGGAGAGAAACTTTTCACTCACTGATTTCCTATCAATAAGGATGTTACCCAACATTTAACCAGTTTTTGTAAATTTGGAACCAGATTTTGTTCTTCTGAGTGATACAAATGGTGATAACCCCAAGATAGAACTGGGACTAGTGTGATAGGACCATAGTAATCCCTTCCAGGATTGGACAATGGGTCTTTTGGCTGCATGAGCTCGTTGTAAATATTCTTTTATTATGCTATTGATTCTTTCTACTAGCCCATTGGTCTTGGGACAATAAAGAGGAGTTCTGATATGACAAATGGATAGATCTTTTAAATTAAATATCAGCTCTTTTGAAACAAATTAAACACCATTATGTTTAATAAAAGTGCTAGGAATACCTTTTTTGGAAAATGTATCAGAAAGAAATTCTACAAAATATTTTGTATAACCAGCTTGAGCAAAACCCAGTGGAAATGATAATACATTAGAGTCAGAATATATTGGTCGTCAGTTTCAGGTAAGTTAATGGGACTATATCAAGTCCTATATTGGTTGATGGTTAGGAAGATACTACAACAGGAAGCAAAGGTGATTTGCAGTTGAATCTGGTTTTCTCACTAGTGGCACAAGCATAACTATCTTTTACCCTGCTCTATATCATAGAATTCATGTAGGGGAGACAATATTCTCTCTAATTTCAATTTTTTAAGACTTCTTTGTAAGTGACCTTCAAAACCAATATTTATAATACGTTCTCTTAAACCAGCTTGGGTTATAATTTTGCCTGATTTCAAAACCAGAAAATCATCAGCATTGACAGATAATTCCTTTCTTATGTTCCAAAATCAATCAATCATGATTTATGAAGAGCGGCTAATTACCCAATAGAATATCCAGGTGCTTGCAAGCCCCAGAGGCTATTTGAACAGCCAGATCTTGAGGGCCATACAGAATTCCAAAAGTGAGTTGATGGTCCAGAGGTGCATGGGGAAGCTGTCTGTTCCTGGTCTATGGTGAGAAGTAGGAGAAGGAGCATCCTCCACTTCTGCTTTGGTAGATGAGGGGAGTATGGGCAAGTGAAAGGTAGGCGCAGTGTAGTCTTCTTGAGAGTTGGTGGAAGTTCAGGTAATTCCTAATGCAGGCTAGTCCTTGGTTGTATAGAGCCTAGTTTGCATGGGTCCGCAACTTGAAGTGGCATCTTTTCTATACGGGGAGGCGGTGGAGTTTTCTGAGGTGGGCTGTGATGTGGGTTTATTGGGAAAGGCAGAGGATCAATCTGGCTGCAGCATTTTATAAGGTCTGTAGTCTCTGCAGAATGTGTGTTGCGATTCCTATGTAGATGCTAATTGAAAGGGCATTCTGTAGAATGTGTATGAATCAAAAGGAGTAATTAAGGATGTAAGAGATGCTGAATCGGGGTGAAGTGCAACCTGGTAGTATGGATATAAATAATCAGGAAAACTAAAATATCTGGCATTATGTATTATGCTCATCATCCCATTCATTCATTCATTCATTCATTCATTCATTCATTCATTCATTCATTCATTCATTCATTCATTCATTCATTCTGGAAAGGGAATGTCTGTCCACCCATATGTTGGAGTGTAAATCCCTTAGGTTGATACACAAAAGGATATCCCCTCCTTTTTTTGCTGCTATAACAATAGGGGCTTGTTATTCTAAGCTTGCAACTTTTTCATTGATCTCTTGATTTTCGAAATTGTCAAGTTCATCTTTCAAAGGGGTTCTCGTGAGTAGGGAAACAGGACAGGTTGGATGAACTATAGGCTTGGAACTGGACTTTCATTATTTTTATGCACAAATATTTTGAGTAATCTTAGTTTGTGAGGTTATTTAAACTTTTACTTCGGTTTTGTTCTGGTAAACAATTAAGATTTGTGCACAGGTCTGGTCTGTTGCACTGGGTACATAAACCCAGCATAATTTTAGCACTTTAAAGTAGATATATAGACACTTAAACTGTACAGATTGAAGGACATGGTTCACTAATAAAGTCCTAAAACTAATAATACTATAGAGGTAAAATATTTTTACATGTTTTAGTAGCTTTAAGGAGCTGTGCACTGCGACATCAATTATTTTTGGGTCCGTAATGGGGAAACGCCCCAGCGTACTTTTGGTAGTGTAAAATATAGATTTTTTAAATTTATAATGTAAGGGAAGTGGTTTAGGGCCTGATTACGAGTTTGGTGGTCTTGGAGTAGGCTACCATGCCTGTGCCCAGCTCCATGAGCACCAAACTTGTAGTTGCACCTTACGCCAGATTGTGAGTTTTCTCCTGGACTGGCAGACAGTCCTTTGTCATTCCCACAATGGTGCCTATTAAAATGGCACTGCAATGGGAATGCTAAAGCCCAATCCTGCATGGCATGGATTGTAAGGCCCATGCTGTGCAGGAAAGGGGTTGCATGCAGACAAGTGGGGGCACCATGTGCCCACTGCAAGCATCCCATGGTCCTGAGGCAACAGAGAGCCCTGTAGTGCCCCTAAGTTACCTCACCACTGCACTTTCAAGGGGGAGCTCACTGCCATTAAAGGTGAGGTGGTCAGGAAACTCCTAATATGCTTGGCAGTGCCACATCAGTCCTGATAAGCATATTCAGGCCTCTGACCCCCGCGCCACTGCCACAGAATCCATGATCCCCGATGGTTGCAGCAGTCCCACTGCTATATTCGTAATACAGTCATTATTCTGGTGGTACACAGAGCATCACCAACGGTTCACTGCCGAATTTGTAATCAGGACATTAGTCACAAAGTCCTGAAATAAGTTTGATTATACAGTATAACCATTTTAGAGATGTTTTTACTAGTTTTTATGGAGCCGCAACCCTGTTGCGCACCTTGCCGGCACATACTTCCGGAATTGCGCCGGGGACGTGACTCTGATGTATTTTTTTAGCAGTATTAAATTTGTACATTTACAGTGTATATGTTTTTTTTTACAGTAAGAGGTGTGTTAAAAAAAACTACTTTAATCATTAAGAATCCACAATTTGAAGATGGTTATAATACAGTTATGCGAGATCACGCCGTTGTGACCCCATGTTAAATAGAAACAAAGCATTTCATTGGGTAAAACACTTTCTATGCTTAAAGAAGGAAAACTCCATCCCTTTTTTCTTCTTTTGGGTGTGTCTTTTGTGTTTGTCACCTTTTTGTATTATCTCTGACAATTTTGTATTTTTCTTGGTGTTCTCATTTACTTCTTTTGAACTGAAGATGGCATCTGCTGGGGCAGACAGCCAAGAAGAGAGGAAAAGTCGTCAAGGAGAGGCTGGCCAGTGAAGGAAAGAAAAGAGAGTATGATGTGTGCCCTCACGAAGGTGAAAAGAAGGTGAATGAAAGGAAGGTCACTTGTTCTCTGTGCAAGAAATTTCTATCTAGAGGGTCAGAGCAAAAATACTCATGTGGGACATTTTCAATGATGAAGCACCTACGAACAATGACCTCAACCCATCTTGCACGAGAAGAAAATGAAAAGGAGAAAAGACAACAAACTGCTTGTGGAGATTCAGTGCAACCAAGCACTTCATCTGGACAAGTGCTCACTTTGAACAGCACCTGACATTTCCTGAGTTGGGTGATGCATGTGTGCATTGTTAAAAATGCCATAGTATTTTGTGTGTGGAGGAGTAGTCCATCTCTGCCATTGTGAAGCTAACAAGTGTTAGGTTTTTTACAGTTCCTGCTGCAAGTTTCCTGTTTCATCACAAGGCAGAATGTTTTGAAACTTAAAAAAAAAATATTTAAAAAAAACACAAAAAAACACAAAATAGTTAGAAAATGCATAAAATCTCAAAAAAGTAAAAAAAAAATTATTCCTCTAGAGCCATCTATTCTGGTTTAAGAAGGAAAAATGTCATGTTATATGTATGGTTGTAATAATGTGAATATGTCTTATCTATGTTTTGGTGGGTAGGTTAAAGTGAAAATAGTTGAATATGTATGACATTGTGATTGGGTGTATGTGTGGGTAGTCATAAGGATGTGTAACAGAATATCGTTTTTGTTGTATGGGGGAGTGACTCACTGTGAGAGTAAGTATGTATATGATTGAGAGGATGCATCAGTATGTATATAAGTAAGTGAATGGATGCTGAGTTCCTTTATAAGTGGATATTTCAGTGTTTTTGTGATTTGTGGCAAGTGCATGAGTGGGTAAATGAATGAGTGAATGCTGCATCAGTGCCTGCATGGGTGAATACCAGAGTGCGTGAGTAGGTGCATGAGTGAATGAGTGAATGTCAGAGTAGTCAGTTCAATTTTAAATCCCGTTTATTTGGACCTTTGGTCCTCAAACATTACATATAATCGTTAAAATACATCTAGAATTACACATCCCTAAATACATTAAAACACATCTTAAAGCACACATTACATAAAACCCTCCATCGATTATATCAGGGTAAATATTAAAAACACTTTAAGATAAAGAAATAAAAAATGCCTTCACTCTTTGCATAAATTGCCCAATGGCAACGGCAATATCTAAATGGCTCATTTCAGTCACCAAAAGTACTGCCTGTGTCCTATTTTTAATCTTATATTTCCTAAATATCGGTCTTAAAAATGTAATTCGAATATCAAGAAACGTCTGGCAATCCATTAACATATGTAACATGTCACATGAGGAGCCCAAAGTGCAAGTATAACTTCCTGTCTTATCAATCATTGAGCGTTTTACCACATTATTTACATAACAAGGGTTCATCCCAATTCTTACCCTTAAAACCTCTCTTCGTAAACGAAAATCGGGTAACCTGTCAATGTAGGGGAAACATTGTTAATATTTCCATGCAGCAGTCATAAACTGGACTGACATTCGAAAGATAGTTTTGGTCCTGTACCTGCGATATTTCATTCCCCTGCATCCTAAGTACCTTCTTATCAATATTAATCATGTAAGTAATGGGGCACAATTTAACCTTCATCAGACAACACAGCTTTATCATGATAGCTCTAGCTTCTCTCGCCCATTTTAATTCGCTATTCTGGATTTCATTTTTACACAATTGGGATATTTTGGAGTTCTCACCTACTCCTTGGCATTGCCAAAAGTGAAGTAGGGCCATACCAACTAAAATACTCCATGAGGTCAATCCCAGTTCAAGTCTTACAGCCTGGACCATTGCCGACAGAGGAAGTGTGCATAGGTTTTTTATATTTTTACCTTCCTCAACATCCCAACCCTCTTTGCCGCTCAGGTATAGCAATTCCGCGCCATACCAAAATTGCGGGGCTACCATTGCCGAATAAGCTTTTAAAACTGGTCTATCTGACATCACACCATAAGCTTTATTGAATATTTTCAGTCCGCTAATCGATGCTGATGTTCTTAATTTTTAACGCATCTAGGCAGGTATGCCATTTCAAACTTTTTTCTAGCCACATTCCTGAATACCTATATTCTGTAACCTTTTCTACTTTCTCAGCCCCCAAAAACCATGTAAACCCAACTTTCCTCTGGCCAAAGGTGGTTTCCTTTGCAGGCCTATTTCTGTTTGATCCATGATAACAAGATCATCTGCATAGAGCAAACATGCAATATGCTTACCATCTTGTTTCGGGCTTGCCCCATTTACGTTCCCTAAGGTCAACGGCAAATCTGCTAAGAACAGAGAAAAAAGCGGGGGGGGGCAATACACATCCCTGCCGCTGCCTGTTACCAATCTCAATCTTCTCAGATAAACTTCAGAGTAATTCAATGGGTGAGTGAGTGGCTGTGTAAGTGACTTTTATTGAGTGGGTGCAAGTGTAAGAATATAAATGAATCAAAGAGTGTATAATTGGTGCATGAGTAAATAGGTGGGTAGATGTCATTGTCTGCAATCATGTCTGCTCCATTGTGTGGGTCACCCTGGGTCACACTGCTACCATCCAACAAAAAAACCATAGAACAAGTGGACGCTCTGTTATGCTGGCACTAAAAACAGTATTGGTCTTACTGCCATGGAACAAGTGGATGTTTTATTAGGTAGTTTATGCTGACAATACAAACTGTATTGACAATCAGGTGCTGGAACCAAAAAACACTAGCACTAAAAACTGTTTTGACAATCGGATGCTGGGAGTGGTTTATACTGGCACTAAAAACAATCAGGTTCTGTCAATGTTTTATGCTGGCACTAAAATAATTTTGATACTCAGGTAAGATAAGAGTTTAAGTGCTATAACTCACACCTTCCTTACATTGTATGTGCAGTCACTGGGTCCATCAAACACGCACCCCCAGTCAACTGATCTGGGTTTAATCCATCACCATTCACCATTCTTTAGCTCACTCCACCACCCCAGTGCAGACATGGCCATATGCAAATCAGTCTGACTCTGTGCCTCATTGGAACAGTCCAGCCCCAACTGCGAAGCCATGTCTTCCCTGGACCGGAAACAAGCATCCTGGGACCAGTTTCGGATTCATAATCCTCATCAGCCAGGCTATTTTGAATCCAGTGGTAGAGTGAGCATGAGACCCACATCTGGGCATACCCTGCCAACTTAGGGCGAACAAAGCGATACCAAAGGGAATGATATAGACATAAGACTTGTGTCTGATCATGTGAGTGAAAGTTTAGATTCTTGTGACACTGTCTGAGGGATTGTATTAGTGGCTCTCCCCTTTTGTATGTCTTTACATGAGATTCAAATCCAGGTGGAACACTGGATGTATAACTTAACAGATAGTTTTGAAATTGTGTGTATTTCTCACTGAAACTTCTGGCACCTCTTTCCTTTTATGGGTTTGGGAGGTGTGTCTCCATATGTAAGTTTATTAGTACATCACTGCCTATGTTTCTGACTCTATTGCTCTGTAATTGCACATGTAAGGAGAAGCATGGATGGCCTGTTTGGTGTGTACATGACACTTAATATTGGATTATTTAAGTGAGTGTGCCACTGTCTCAGATAGTGCTAGATAAATAGCAGTTGGGTCTGTGCGTGTGAATGAATGTTTAGATGCTTTTTACACTGTCTCATTGGGTGAATTAGACGCTCTCTGCTTTTGCACATGCTTAAATAAGATGCAAACCGGAGTGGGAAAGTGGATGTATAACTGAGCATATAGTCCTGTAAGGGTGCATATAGCTTACTGAAACTTCTAACTACGTATGTTACCTTTTTGCGCATAGACACGTATGTTATGTTCTAGCTACAGGGTAAATTAGGGATGCTTTCTATGTGGTAGAACACCAGCTTAAGGATTGTTAACAGGTTTTAAATTCAAGTCAGCCTAGCATTACAACTATATGCACAAGCGCAAATGTACCATGCCTGAGACATATTTCAAGGGCTACTTCTCTGGATGGGTGACATGGTAGTGTCAGTTTTTTTTATAGATATGTGAATTGGTGTCTCAGTTCCTGTGTGGGAGTGTGATTACATTTATGAGTAACTTTCTTGGTACATCACTGGCTGATTCTGGCGCTGTAAGGATCTGCAAATGTATATATAAGGAGTGGCATGGATTGCCTCCTGACTGTCTTACTTACTATTGGGTTCTTTAGGTGAGTGTGCTACTGTCTCCACTAGTGCTAGATACATAGGAGTTGAGTCTGTGCATGTGAGTGAGTAAAAATGTGATGCTTCTGATACTGTTTCAGGGTGTGTATTAGTGGCTCTCTGCTTTTAGGACATGCTTATATAAGAAGCAAATCAGGGTAGGATAGTGGATGCATAGCTGAGCATATAGGCCTATAAGTGTGTATATAGTTCTCTGAAATAAAATTTCTAACTAAATGTGGTAGCTTTTATACACATAGGAGTGTACATATGACCTAGCTAGATCCTACCTTAGGGGTGAGTTATTTGTGATAGGTAAGCAGTTTAAGGCTTGTCAAGGGGTTTTAAATGCCAAGTCGGCCTAGCATTAAAACTGCATGCAAAAGTTCAATTGTAGCAGGCCTTAAACATGATGAAAAGGCTACTTTTCTGGAAGGGTGACTTGGTAGTGTCAGTTTGTTACTAGATATGTGAATTGGTGTCTCAGTCTCTATGTGGGGATGTATTTCCATACGTAACTAACTGTATTTGTAAATCAATGGCTGTTTTTGTAACTGCAAGGATCTGTAAATGTGTATGTAAGTGGAGGCATAGATTGCTTCCTGGGTGTGTTACTTACTATTGAGTTATTTAAGTGAGTGTGCTATCACCTCCATTAGTGCTAGATACATAAAAGTTATGTCTGTGCATGTGACTAAATGTGTATTTGCTCTGACACTGTCTCTGGTGGTGTATTAGTGGCTCTCTTCTTCTGCAGATGATTATAAGAGATAAGAAGGGAGCCTATGCACAATCAATTTTACCAAGTGTGACTTTAGTTTCATCCAAGACTTTAGTGATTTCATTGCAAAAGGTTTGTCAGTAAACCAGTCAGTACTTCCACAACTTTTTGTTTCTTGGGAGCCCATACTTCTTCAATGTCCTTAGTGTCCGTGATAGTGGCGCCCACCCCTTTCTTTGCAGTTTTAGTTTTCCTGTTCACTCTCCATAGTTTCTTGGGTGAAGGGGGAACAGTCAATTATGCGCTATGAATGGAGAAAATCGAGGCCCTGTTATGTGTACTATGACCTAGAGTGATAATGCTCTGACTGAAACTAGAGGCCCCCACACCCGCCTGTACTTGGCCCCTTGCTCCAACCAATGATTTTTCATTATATGATCCCAAGGTCCCACCCAGCATAGGAGGCACTACACCTGCCTTGTCCAGAGAAAGTCGCATCTTCGCCCTATCTATTTCTTTTGTGATTGCACCCACCGCTTTTACTAAGAAAGCGTCAATAGTTCCATGGTTTGAACCATGAGGGGAGCTTGTGGGTGTTGCTTTTCTCTTCCCCACATTATCCATATCTGGTATGCCCACCTCCCAGCTGAGAGGTAGAGTAATAATGATGACTCAAAATGTTGGGGAGGTACTCACATATGGTGGTTATGTTGGCAATAAAAAGCGGCCGGTCGCAACCCAATTACTTGAACTATGTGCAGATATTAAAAAAGACAACTCCAACAGAAGACCACATACAGTACCTGCAATACGCAGATGACATTGTGGTCTTAAGCCAAACTTCAATCAGCTTACAAAGAGTCATTAACATCCTGATAACATACTTTGATGAGCAAGGGCTAGAGATATTAGAATTAGCAGGCCCTAGCCCAGGAAAAAGGAGGTGGTTTGCCAAAAATTAACAAATGGAGGAAGTCAGTTCATATAAGTATTTGGGGATTATTTTGGGACGAGGAATGTCATTCACTGAACAGAAAAGAACAATAAAAGCAAGGAAACAATCACTACTCTTTGCTTACAAACAACTGAAACAAAAAAGGAGTTGTCCATCATATAGTTATCTTTTGAAAGTAATGGCCTCACAATTAATTTCTATTAATTTCTATGCTGGTCCGAAATAAAGGTGACGTTTGATTCACATAATTCGCACTCATGGGGCGAATATTTACGGTCAGCACTGACTACACTAGACATACAAGAGGCATGGGATAGTAAGATGAAAAGGGCAGCATTCAATAAAGTGTGTAATAGTGCTGCAAAAAACCTGTCCCTTGTCGAAGATAAAAGATTATTGGTAAAACGTAAACACTCTTGGTCAGTTATAAATTCTTATGTTAAACCGAAACCGCAAGTTTTTTTAGCAGCACATTTTGGATTGTTTTAAAAAAAGAGTTTTATGATGTATCGGTTTGGAGAATATGAAAGCAAGGATTGATGACAATAATGCAATGGAAAATTCCCAAACAAAACTGCCGTTTATGTGGATACCACACCGATTCGTTATGTCATTTGATGTGCGTTTGCCCCATAGCGACAGAAGCAAGAATGAGACTCTTAAAACCAATTCTAAATGATCTGAACATACCCACCTGTAGACAAACTGTAACTTGCTGGCTGGGGGTTCATTAACTATTTTATCTGTCGAGGGGTTAAGTTTCTTAACTTGATTGACAATCTTTTATGTAAAGTAGATAATATAAAATGAGTTGGAAATCATGGATGAATTGTAAAAACTTTATTTTAATGATTTTTATATGTAATCTAGTTTTAAATCATTGAAACTGACTTTTAAACAAGTAATTTATCTCTAGTATTATGCTTTATGGTTGTGATAACCAAATAAAGTTTTCTTGAACAGAACAACTCCAACCGTTGACATCCGGCTAATGAGGGGCCAAGAGAGTGAGCCTAGCCCAGCCACGTCAGCCACAGACAGGCACTGAGTTATAAAGCGCCTCCAGGCTTGGAACTGCTGATGCGGCAATGGCCGCAAAGAATGCCCGGGAGCATAGACCTGGTCCTCCACCCTTCTGTTACACCCTTGCATCCTGCACTGTGGGAGCCCTGGCTAGGTTATAAAGCGTCTCCAGGCGTGAAACTGCTGATGCAGCAATGGCCACAATCTATGCTGGGGTGTGTAGTCCTGGTCCTCCGCCCCCCCTGTTACACACTGGCGTTGTGTGCTGCGAGAGCCCTCGCCGGGTTATAAAGCACCTCCGGGCGCAGAAATGCTGAAGCGGCAATGGCAGCAAAGGATGCTGGGGCACGAAGACCTGATCCTCTGCCCCCTCTGTTGCTTACTGTGTATGAATGTTTAGATGCTTCTGACATTGTCTCAGCTGGTATATTAGTGGCTTTCTGCTTACATAGGATGCAAATCAGGGTAGGAATGTGGGTATATAGCTGAGCATATAGGCCTGTAAGTGTGCATATAGCTCACTGAAACGTCTAAATACACAAATTAGTGTTTATGCACATAGGAATGTACCTTATAGCCAGTTACAAATGCCCTTAGTGGCCAGGAGTATGTGGGAGAACAACAGATTAACACTTGTCAAGGGGTTTTTAAATGCTAAGTGGGCCTAGCTGTAGAACTGGTGCATATCCTCAATTAAACCAGGTCTCAGACATGTTTAAATTGGTTTTTCTCTAGAAGGGTGACAGTGTCAGTTCTTTATTAGATATCTCCATGTGTGTGCCAGTCCCAATGTGGGGTGATTCTGTTTCCATATGTAAGTACATTTGTTGGTAATTCACTGGAACTGTTTGTGACTGTATCGCTCTGTAAATGTACATCTAAGGGGCAGCATTGATTGGATTATTTAAGTGAGTATGTCACTGCCTCCCTTAGTGCTAGATAACATAAGATTTCTGTTTGCGTGCAAATGTTTAAATACTTGTGACACAGTCTAAGAGCGTGTATTAATAGCTCTCCCCATTTTTGTATGTGATTAGATGAGATTCCAATAATGGTGAAGGAAAGGATGTATAACTGAGCATATTGACCTGCAGGTGTGCATGTAGCTCACTGAAACCTCTAATTATATGTGTAAACTTGTATGCACAGAGGAGCGTATCCTATGAATTAGCTACAATCTAAGGATGTATGACGTAACAATGTGTGGTATTACAACGCGTGCTGTTACGTCGCAGTCGTTACAACAACTGTATGTTACCACGCCATGCCTTTACAACGTAAGTCTTTACATCGACTTGCGCTAGGTGGCGTGCTAACATTAAAAAAGGGTAATTTACTATTCCAACTCCAGTCCACTTATCAGTAGGGAAGGTGTTGGGATAGTAAACTACACCATTTTTATTGTTAGCACGCCATCTAGCGCAAGTCGATGTAAAGACTTGCGTTGTAATGGTATAGCGTTGTTACATGCGGTCGTTGTAACGACCGTGATGTAACAGCATTGCGGTGTAATAAGCGCGTTGTGAAGGATGTTTCCCATAATCTAATTTGGGCTGAGGTAAATGTGGTAGGAGCACCGGTTTAGGCTTGTGAAGGGGATTTAAATGCTAAGTAGGCCGAGCAGTAGATCTGGATGCACAGCGTCACATGTACCAGGCCATAGATATATTTAAAGGGCTACTTCTCTGGAAGGATGACTCGGTAGTGTAATTTCTTTATTCGATATGTCTCAGTCTCTATGTGGTGGTCTGTTTCAATATGTAAGAACATTTGCTGGTACATTACTGGCTCTGTTTGTGACTATATAGCTCTGTAAATGTACATCTAAGGGGCAGCATGGATTGGCTATTGGGTGTGTTAGTTACTATTGGATTATTTAAGTGTGTGTGTGTCACTGCCTCCATTAATGCTAGATACATAAGAGTTCTGTCTTCAAATGTGAGTGTTTTTTAAAATTCTGTCACAGTGTCTGAGGGGGTTTAGTAATAGCTCCCCCTTTTTGTACGTGTTTACATGAGATTCTGAAAAGATTGAAAGACGGGATGTATAACTGAGCATATTAGCCTATAAGTGTGGATGTAGCTCACTCAACCGTCTAAGTTGATGTTTTAGCTTTTATGCACATAGGACCATATCCTATGATGTAGCAATAGCCTCCATTAGGTGTGACTTATATGTAGTACAAGCCAAATTGAAACATGCTATAAATGGCAAGT
The DNA here is from genome assembly GCF_964263255.1 of Lissotriton vulgaris. NCBI lineage: Eukaryota > Metazoa > Chordata > Amphibia > Caudata > Salamandridae > Lissotriton > Lissotriton vulgaris. Next base: position 1,507,446,942 of record NC_141691.1, on the reverse strand, counting down.
CTGTCTAGCAGTAACACTAAAAACTTACCCTATAGTAGCATGCTTGGGACACGTTGAAAGGGAAATGGGTAAACATTGCTGGCTTCTTAGTGTCGACTCCTCAGTACATAAGTATATATTTAAATGATTGTGTCAGTGCCTACTTTGTTCTGTCTTTTCATATTTAAGTAAGTCTGTTACTATATGACAGTCTCGCCTATTGATTCTGTGGCTCTGTAATCGCGTATGGACAACTGCATAGATTAATTACTGTGTGTATTACAGAGCATTGCATTATTTTAGGTTGTGTGCAACTGCCTTCATTACGCCTAGTTATATAAAAGGTCTCTTTGTCTGCAAGTGAATAATGTATTACCTCCATGAATGTCTGTCTTGCTCTGTAAGTGCATGTAAGCTTTCCAAGATACGTATCTCAGTTGCAAAATAGATGTGAGAGTGTATGTATTGCTGGGCGTATGAGTTTGTAGGCGCAGAAGAATGACAGTGAAACTTGAAAGTATATATGTTATGTTTTTACTTAAGGAAGTATGGTAGCATTCCTGGCTCTGTAAACATGCATGGTGAAACTTGCATTCATTTGTCACTGGGTGTATTACGACGCTTCAAGGTATGTAAGTGTACATACAACTGACTCCATCAGTCCTAATTATATAACACCTCCGAATGTGTGAGATTGAAAATTGAAGTGTGTCTATGAATTTCTCACAGGAAGTTTTGCTCACTGTCGCATGTTGTAGATAGGTATGTAGGTTCCAGTCTGGGCGTGGCACTGCTTATAATCTGCACATATAGGTATTTAAGTGGATATTAAATGCACTGACAACTGAAACTGTATAATTTATATTTTAGTCACATATCTCATTCAGTGTTCCTTACAAATAGCCTAGCTAAAAGTTTACTTTTATGTAGTACAACAGCAATGTAAGACTTAGCAATGTTTTTTAAATTTCAAATCAAGCAAGCAGTAATACTTCATACACATGTTCTACTTCAAGTAGAGCATTGAAGTATAACCTTACAAACAAATTAAATATTCCAATTGCATATAAGATACCAAAACGATATCTAGCACATATAGATATTCCCTAAAGCACCAACGAGGTTTTCAATCATATAATTTGAGATACATGAGTGAGAAGATAAGTTATATTGCTGCTGTTACATTATAGAAATGCATGTATAAGTTACTACCCAAATTGTTGACTAGTTCAACAATCCACATGCACTTCACTTCATCCATCAACACACATTTCAAATCCTTTACATGTGTGTCATACATTACTTATGTAATATTCTAAATTTATTACATTAAACTATCACATATAACAGTCTATCTATCAATCTATCTATCTATCTATCTATCTATCTATCTATCTATCTATCTATGTACATTATCAATCTCGTCATTATTAACATACCTGATCATTTGCCATGCTGATCCTCAAATATTAGGACTCTTTCACTTCAAAATTCTTCTCAGAGAAAGTGATTAGTACGACTTTCTGTAAGAAAGAACCAGTAATGGCAATTTTTTCCCTCCCTTTTTCCAGTGATACTGATGTCATTAGCAAATAAAAATGTATCCTTCTGTTTTCCCTATTCTTATGCTAATTTTCATTGATCGGTTTTTAACCCTTTATTAGTCATCTGATAAGAAGCTCAATCTGGTAGTTCCTGTGGGTGGAGTCACGCCCACCATGGTGCCCAGTGTGGCCCCCGCTTGTAACTCTGAGATAGAGTCACAAATCCATACCGGAGTCTGTTACAGCATTTACAATAATACTACATGTTTTTTCGATTATATCAGATGCAATCACAATACTGAATTGGAAAGTGCATTTTTTCCACTATATTCTAGCTCTAAACGAGTATAGTTTGAAAAATCAAGCCACAACCTATTTAGAGCCCTTCCCATAGCAACCTGTTGTGAAATATTCTATTGCGCTAGTAAGTACAAGGGTGTCTGCGTGCAGGGGAGGATTGTTTATTTGTAGGAAGGTGTCCCTGCCTGCACATGAACAATCCTAAAATCCATTTCTGTCACTTTCATTCAGCACACATGAAAGTGACAAAATCGCAGTTTTTAAAGGTTTTTTATGTACAGGAAGGGACACCTTCCTGTACATGAACAAACCATGGCATATTGGAAAAAAAAAAAAAACGAGGAGAAATAATGCATTTCTCCTCGTTTCACCCATTTAAGACCAGGGTTTTCCTGGTCTTTATTTGGGCACTGCCTCCTATGTAGGCCACCAATGTACATAGAGGGAAGCGTCAAATACAATGGGTGTTGAGGTGAAACGCCCACCACAACACCCGCTAACCATAGCGTGAAAGGGTGCCTTATATACAAGGCAGCATGAAGCCACGTTAAGTGGCTGAACGCTGCCTTGTACATAAGGCGCAGCCCTTATCGCCACAGGAACCTCACAAAAAGTAACGTTCCCGTGGCAATAGGGGCTTCTACATATGCCCCAGAATGTTATGATTGGCCTGATGAGCTGTTTTTCCTTAGGCCATCTCACCCCTGCAGGAGCAAGAACTCTGATTAAACATGAGAAAAAACATTCGACAGCCACTACAGGACTTGAGGACTTGGTCCCAAGTCCTGAAGTTTAAAAAAGAATGTATAAAGGAGCAGGGTAGGGACTCCCCCTGGAACCAAAATTAAAATCAAATCTGTAAATTGGCATCTTTTTTATTTTTTGTGTCCCATGGGATCACCAGTCTCCAGTTCAGATACAACATCTCCCTGGGCTGGGTATATTTAAAGGGAGGGGCCAGTGGTCCCCTTCCCTGAGCTTTTTGTGACCCCTGTGAACCCATCCACAGGGTCCAATCTATTAAGGAGAGTGGGATATGCAGCCCCCCAACCTTTTTCGGCCTAAGAACTTCATATCCCAGGGCCTAATACAGTGATTAAGGGGAGGGGCTTACTGCCCTACTCCCCGAGCTATGTTTGACACTGGGGAGCCCATCACCAGGTTACAATGCATTTGCTAAGTTTAGGGGGGGACATATCTTAAAAGGCCCTGGGGACTCCATCCCCCAGGGCAGTCAATTTAAAGAAAAGGTAAGATGGTACACAGCCTCACTCTCTAAACCTTTCATGGCCCATGAACCCCATCAATGGGGCCAGCTCATTTTATTGTGTTCTGGGGATCTCACCCCTGAATACTTTAGTTTCCCTGCCCACACTACAGTGGCCAGGGAAACATGTGTTTCCTACCATCTGGTGGGAGCATTTTCAAATCTCCCTCCGAAAGGCAGCAAACACTAAGTCAGATGTCGCTGTCGAGAGCTTTAAAAATGCTCCCGCTGGTTGGGAGCAGATGTGAAATCTATTTCCCTGCCTCTGCTGATGTGGAGCCCATTCATGCTGCTCCCTTCGGGAGGGAGCAACGCCGGCTCCTACACCATGCAGAAAGCAAGATGGAGCCACAGGGCCCTGGTGTTACCCCCATGGCACTCAACATTGTGCTTGGGGGGGTACTTCGGTGGGCACCAGAACACCCACCTATAAATAATGAAGGCCATGGTGGATGGGTTTCCTGGGTCCAAAATAGGCCTGAGGACAGGTTTTGTTCTGCACCTTCCAATTATTAAATGCATTGGGCCACAAGGAGGGTGTCTACAGGGCCAGCATAGCACAGAGAGGAGGGCCACATGACTCCCTGCCTGCAGGAGTGCAGCAAGAGAGTTGAAGTTTTCCCTGCCCACGCTCTGGTAGGCAACATCACAGTGTCCTGGGTGATGGAGTCCCCGGGACACTATCTACAGTCAGGCTCCGAGGTTTGGGATCCCATGGACCATAGGAAGGTTCAAGGAGACGGGTCCTGCACCACTATTCCCAACTGAAAAAATGTGCTGGGAAGGGTGTGTCCGAGGTCATATTATGGCTCAGGGATTGGGGCTCCATGTCATTTCTCAAATTGAAAAAATGCTTTAGCTCTTGGGGATGTGTTATTATAGGGCTCTGGGAGGGAGCTGCACACCCTCATTCCCTATTAAAAAAATCCTTCGGTCCCGGGGTATGGTGTCTCCAGGGCCATATTAGAGCTCAGGAAGAGGGCCCCATGCCCCCATCCCATAAAAACAAAGAAAATCAGCCCCAGAGGAAGGGGTCCCTGGGGCTTTAAAATACCTTGGGGAGGGAGGCTGCGTACCCTTCTCCTCCTAATTATGAAAGTTGTCTCTGGGAGAAAATAGCTCAGGGATGAAGGCTGCAGGCCCACTTCCCATAAATTATGCTTGTGTCGACCCCTCAGGCTGTGGCCTATCCCAGGGGAGACTTAAAATATAAAATGGACAGAAACCACCTTTTTTGTTTTTATGGATCGGTGACACTGCAAAAAAAGAAAATATATGTTTCGTCCCAGGGGTCCTCTCTAGGACCCTTCCACCCAGCCAAGAGAGTTAGGGTAGCTCTACCCTGTCCACCTATTATTATTTTTTTAGCACAGGAGTCGGAGTCCTTGATTCCTCTAATGGCTGCAGCTACATCTTTGTTGATGTGATGGCAGCCTATCAGATCTTATATTCAGAACTAATGAATCCTTCGATCCCTGTGGAAAAACATAACTTTTGAACCCCTAGCTTCTCAAAAACTACTGAACTGATTTACACTAAATCACAAAAAGTACTTTTTCCTGAGGATCTTTCTGACAAATTTTGTGATATTTTGTTCATCCATTTTTGCAGTATAATTGTTAAATTTTCCTAGACAAAATTGCATGGGGAAAACATTTTGAGATTCCCCTTTGCTCTGTCTTGACGGAGTGTCACAACAAACTCGAGGAAGAAGCGCAAGTAGGTGAGACTTTTTTTCGAACATTTTGTGAAAATTCGTCAAATGCTGGCATACTATTTACCTTAGAAACGTCCTTCTAACTATAAGTACATGTGATATACATATCACATAAACCTACCAGTTGTATACATCCTACTAAAAATGAATAAATGTAAAGTACAAAAAAAAACATCACTTTTTTTTTTTTTTTGTTTAATAAATTTTTATTGAAGAATTTTGCAAATAGAACAGAGTACATGCCATAAAAATGGAAATATATGAACAAGAATAGGGAAATACAATCAGGCATAATAGTATATGATAAAATACAGCAAAAAAGAAGATGCAGAGGAAGGGGAGGATAAAATAAAAGGAAAGAAAGGAAAAAGGAAAGGAAGGAGAAGAAGAAGAGAAAGAAGAAAGGAGGAAGTAGAGAGAGGAAAAGAGGAAAAGGTAGATAAGACTCAGTGAGAATGAGTAGTGGAGGAAAGATATGAAACAAAGGGGAGCCAAATAAGATCAGATTTTATTTTTTGAGAAATGGAGGAAGAGGATACAGTAGCAATTCTATGTTCATCACGAATAAAATTCCACCACATGGATAAAGATATTTTGGAATTATCTTTCCATGACGATAGAATAACTTTAAGGGCTAGAGCAATAAAAAGGTCTAACAGTTTAGATTCAGATGAGGTTATATCAATATCAGGCGAAAGGGATCCAAGAAAAACATGCATAAAAGATAGAGTATTATTAAACTTAAAAATTGACATGCAAACTTTCCAAACTGAACTCCAAAAGGAGGAAACCATAGTACATTCATATAGCAAATGGAGTAACGTTCCTGGAGCATTAGAACATGACCAACATAAGGGAGAGGAATTAGGAGAAAATTTACAAATCCTAACGGGAGTAATGACTGCTCTACTATATACAAAATATAGAGATTGAGTCACACGGGCAGCTGCAGAAACTTTAAATAACTTTGCCCAAATTTTCTCCCACATATTAATAGAAACAGAGACAGATAAATCATTTTCCCAAGTAAGTTCAACATTAGATTTAGAATGGGTTGGAGCATCAGAAAGCAAAATATTATAAACAAGAGCAGCCTTAGGAGTGTGAGTAGAGAACATAAGGATATAAGGGAGATGGGGGGGTTACAGTGGGAGACTCAGTTGGAAGCGTGAAAGTAGCTAAGTAGGATTGAATAGCATTCACAATAATAGTGTATTTGCCAATAAGAGCATCAGGGAGTTGGTAGCTAAGTTGCAAATCTTGGAAGGGAACAATATTAAAATTATGGAGGAATTGATATACAAATGATATATTCTTCTCCTTCCAATACTTGTAGTAAAAAGATTTACCCTTATATTTGAGAAATTTATTATACCAAATAGTGGAAGATAAAAAACATTGCAAGGGGTTTACATCTTTAGAAAAGGTATTAGAAATAAGGGTTTGTGAATATTTCAAAATGGGGTATTGAGATATAAAAGAACAGTTGGACATAAAAGCAACCTGTTGAAAAGAAAAATCCTTCAAAAGGGAGCGTTCAAAAAGAACCCATTTGGGAACTGGTGTTGCCTGAAAATCATATGCCAATGAAAACGATTGTTTAAGTAGGAAAGCGGAATGATAGGCTTTAAAAAGAGGGAATCGGACACCTCCTTCAGTTTTAGGACGGGTAAGCTTAAGCAGGGCAATACGAGGGTGTTTATTATTCCAGAGGAATTTTGTAGATATAGAATTGATGCGGGAAAAATAAACATTAGGAATTTTGATGGGAAGCATGGATAATGTATACAACACATGGGGAGTAATCATCATTTTAATAGTATCCAGTCTGCCCCACCAGGAAAGAAAAAGCGGGGACCACAGGAGGAGAAGAGCTTGTAGTTTCTGGATCAAATTATTAAAGGTATATTTGAGAGTATCCTTAATGGAAGAAGAAAACCAAATACCCAGATATTTAATTTTGGAGGGACACCAAGTAAATTCTGTATCACTAAACATGTAATGGGCGCATTCAGAGTTTAAGGGTAGAACTTCAGTTTTGGATAGGTTGAGTTTATAACCAGAAATAGATGAGTAAAGATGGACTTCAGACATGAAATGAGGTAATGAATCCACAGGGTTGGACATGTAGACTAAGATATCATCCGCATATGCAGAGAGTTTTGTGTGAACAGAGGAAAACTTAAAGCCAGTAATCATGTCATTATTGCGGATGCGCTCTAGGAAAGGTTCAAGGCAAAGAATAAATAATAAGGGAGAAAGGGGGCAACCTTGCCTTGTACCACGAGATAATGAAAAGTATTTGGAGAACTGATTATTGACAAAAATACTGGCACGAGGGCAGGAGTACAATAATCTAATATATGAAATAAAAGAGGGCCCAAAACCAAACCATTGGAGTGTCTGAAACATAAATTGCCAATTGATTCGGTCAAATGCCTTTTCCGCATCCAGCGAAAGAGCGGCAAGGGGGACTTTATATTTCTTGCTAAGGGAAATAATATTAGTAAACATACGTGCATTATCTGAAGCAAGCCTACCCTTTACAAAGCCAACTTGATCTGTTTTAATCAGGAGGGGGACGATATTATCAAGGCGAGTGGCGAGAATCTTTGCAAAAATTTTACAATCATAGTTAATTAGGGAGAGAGGGCGGAAATTTTTACAGTGAGAATGGTCATTATCTGGTTTGGGGATAATAATGATTAACGCGTCCATGAAGGACCCTGAGGCTTTGGCTTGAGCAATAAAGGAATTGAAGAGTTGTAAAAGTTTAGGGGCAAAAATCGAGGAGAAATTAGAATAAAATTCGACAGGAAGTCCATCAGGGCCAGGGGCTTTAGATTTTTTCAAAGCATGGATGGCAGAGATTACTTCCTGAAGAGTAATATATTTTTCTAAGGAAGCAAATTCGTCAGGAAGATTAGGAGGGGGAGGGAGACCTGAAAAAAAAGCATCAAGGTTCTGAGTGGATGGGAAAGTGTCATCTGAATAAAGGAATCGATAATAGTCATGAAAAACAGCAGCAATATCTCCATCAGATGACACTAATTTGTTGGTGGATTCATTAAGAATAGGACCAATGGTTATACGTTCGGATTTAATTTTCAGATAATTAGCCAACATCTTGCCTGCCTTGTTTTGACCCCCGTGATACTTAGATTTGATTTTAAGTAGAATGTTACACGCATCAACAGTGGCCAATTTATTAAGTTCTGTTTTTGCAGCAATGAGGGCAGTGAGGGCAGCGGGATTTTTAGAGGTAAAATAAGTTTTTTCTAGTTGTTTGATATTAAGTAATTGAGCCTCATATTTAGCTTTGGCAAGTCTTTTCTTCTTAGAAACAAAGGATAACACAAAGGCACGCAAGGCAGCTTTGAAAGCGTCCCATGTGTTGGGAATGGACGTATCCGAGGGAAAATTAAAAGTAAAGAATTCAGTAATAAAAATAGTAACATTCTTAACAAAAAGTGGGTCGGATAAGAGGAATGTATTAAATTTCCAACGGCTAAATTTCAAGGAGGTAAGAGAAAAATCAAGTGAGGCAAAAACAGGGGCGTGATCTGAAATAAAAATGGAGCCAATTTCTGATTTCTGAATAGAGGGGAGCAAGGATTTACTGACCAAAATATAATCTATTCTAGATCTGGTGTGATGCATGTTGGAGTATATTCAAAGGAATCAGGGTTACACGTTTTCCATACATCGAAAAATGGACGACAGGCAATGGCCGACTGGAAAGCTTTGTGAGTTTTATCAGGTTGGAATTTACATTTGGATAGTCTGTCAGAGTAAGGATCCAACTATTGGTTGAAATCCCCAGCCACAACAATGTTAGGACAATCAGTAGAAGATAGGAGAATTTTGATATCCGACCAAAATTTGGGATCAGGGCGAACAGGGCCATAGATATTCAATAAGACTAATGTTTTATTGTGGACTACAATCTTTGCCATTACCCATCGTCCATCATCATCATGATCAGTAGAAATAATTTAACTGACAAAGCTTTATGGAATAGTATAGCAACACCACCTTTCTTATTAGATGCAGGAGAAAAAACAACTTGCCCCACCCAATGTCTTTTTAACTTTAACGACTCCACATCAGAACAATGAGTCTCTTGTAGAAAAGCAATTTCAGAGTGAAGTTTAGACAAATGGGACAGTACCTTTTGACGCTTGACAGGATTTCCAAGACCACGGACGTTCCACGATACGAAAATACACATGATGAAGGATGGGAGAGACGTGAAACAAATGAAGGGTAAACACTGCAGGAAGGGGAGTACAGAATAAAACACAAAAAACTAAAATGTTAAAAAAGGGTAAAGCTAGAAAAAAAACTAGACAATTAGAACATGTGAACTTCACCAACATTATCAAGTTCAAAAAAGGAGAAAAAAAAGACCAGAATGACCAAGAAGAGAGAGTAAAGAAAGAAAGGAAGAAAGAGGAAGATGAAAAGAGAACAGAGGAAGAAGGAAAGGATAGAAAAAGAAACAAATCAGGGCAACGAAGCCCGATCTGTAAGAGAACAAAAAGACAATGGAGATGGAGCATGGTGACAAACGGCAAGGCAGACCACAGGCATTATAGAAAGAGAAAAAGGGAATAAGACATAGAAATAAAACATGAAAGAGCAACTCGAATAAAAATAAGCCATAAGAACAGATTATAAAGGAGAAGAGACAGCAAGCAACATAATTAGTAAGAAAAAATACAAGAAAGAGAGACAAGTAAAACACTTAAACGCTTGTATCCATTCCTGTGGAAGGAAAATTTTGTAGGAATAACTTTAGTTTTACAGGATCATCAAAAGTGCGTGAGCGACCATCATGAGTGACCTTGCATAAGCAAGGATGCAGGATGCCATATTGAAGATGAAGATGCCTCATTTGAGGACGTAAGTCCAGGAATTCCTTTCTTCAAGCGTTAGTTGCATTGGAGACATCCTGGGAGATGAAGATGTTATGTCCCGACCAAGTAAGGCGACGTTTAAGCTTCGCAGCTTTCAGGACAGACATAAGTTCGGTGAACTCCAGGAAAAACATAATGATGCCTCTAGGTCTAGCAGAATTAGTAGCAGATCGACCCAAACGGTGAGCTCTTTGAATGTTTAGAGGAGTAGAAGAGGGCGATAGACTTAGAAGTTCTGGCAAAAATGTTTGAAGGAATGCAACCATGTTAGGCCCCTCAACATTCTCCGGCAGACCGTAAAGGCGTAGGTTATTTCTGCGATTTCTATTTTCAAGGTCCTCTGTGTGCAATTTCAGTCTGTGAATTTCCTGTTCAAGAAGTGGTATTTTAGTTGAAATATCCTGAATAGTGCTGACGCGTTGTTCTAAGTCCAGAACCTTACTCTCCATAGTAATCCACCTTTCCTCCATCTGCTTCAATTTCTCATTAGTTGAAGACATAAAAGGTTGGAGACCTCGCACTTCATCCAGAATGGAGTCTAGAACTGGATTAGTAGAAGCATGAATCGGTGAAGGAGGGTCATTTTTCAGTCTCTTTGGTTTGGTGCTGGTAATAGATGCACGAGCTGAAGGAGAGTCATTGGCCATCGTGAATGATGAGGAAAAAGACACCAAAAACAGTAAATAAAGTGTAGCAACACAAGAGTTTAAAAGAAGAACAATATTCAATGACGTTGCACTATCAAAAGGTAGGAAACCATGCGCTCAGCGGCTAAAAAGAGAAGCGGCCGCACACATTTCCAATCTTAGATGAGTTGGCAGCAGAAGAAGTGGAGGTGGAAATAATACGGTGAAGTCTAGCTATTGTAGAAGAGAGCCAGCAGGATATGCAGCACAGTATGAGGAAATAGCTGCTCGCATGGCCGTCTGAAGATAGCAAAAAGAAACAGAAGGCATGAAAATGTAGGTAACATATGGCAAAGAGGCTGTAGTCACACACAGAAATGAGGCATGAAAAAGGGCACTAAATACCATAAATATCAATAGTAGTAGTGGTAGAAGCGCACCTTCCAGGAAAAGAAACACATGAAAAATTAAAATGAGCCTCAATAATAAATTGCTGCTAGAAGGGCACTTAGCTGCAGGCAGAGTAAGTCATTTTGGCAGCAAAATTGAAGAGCAGGCATTTGGTTTCGGCCGGACCGCCGGGAGATAAAGCCAAAAATGGCGGCCGCTCTCGTCCGTTCTGAGGAGGACACGTCACAGGCACCAACTTGCGCTGCAGCGGGAGATAAACGAGGAGAGAGCTGTCCCTCGACTCACCGCATGTTCCGGTTTCAGGTTCTGCCGATTGTGAAAGAAGACGCGGGTTTGAAGCGGCAGGAAATGCAAACAAAGCCCCGCCGATACACGGAGCTCACGCCGGATCCGCCATCATGCCGCTGCGTCCAAGCCACGCCCCCAAAACATCACTTTCTTAGCAATGCCACTTCCACACCGAGCAGGGCCTGCTTTAATCAATGACGTGAGCCCAGTGTGGCATCACCGGTCATAGGGTGCCCCAGCTCATGCTGTATTGCATTCCACCACTAGATCACCACAGGTTGTGCGGTGCCAGGCTGTAGCTCTTCCTCAGACTGACACCTCCTGCTAACTATTTAGAAATTGTGTGTAATTGAATGAAACGAAAATTCTCAAATTTCGTTCATCCATAGTCTGAAGTAACGGCTAAAGTGGAATTATATTCAGAGCAGCCTTCTGTTACAGCATGTTCTGGTTGTGATGGACCCCAGCTTCTATGTAGCAGACTTCTCTTCCAAATCTAGCTGGTATACTGACTGAAATTGCTGTTCCTACTTTTAAAAATATCTATTTTTAAGTTAAAAGAAGAAGCCTGATGAGGTATCCTTTAAAGTAGAGACGCTTCCAAGTCTGCTAATATTCTACATAAAGTATTTTCTCATTTTTCTTTGCAGGGTTGTTGCTTCATGACTGGAGTATGGATTACATCTTAGTAAATATTCCGGGCCTCATTTATGCAAAATGATGCATCGCTGCGTGAAAGCAGCGATGCGTCACTTCTCAGTGCGCACTCCTTGCTACATTCCTGATGCGTCATATTTAATGTATGACGCATTATGTCGCAAGGAGTTACAGATACGTCAGTATTGCTGATGTATCTGTAAGCGCAAAAGTGACGCATTGCTGGAGTGTGTCACAAAAGTGACGCAACTCCAGCAATGCGTCCTTTCACATGGGGCAAGCCCCATGTGAAAGGGCCTGTGTAAGTCTTACGCCTGCTGTGAGGCAGGCTCAAGTTTTGACGCAACGGCGTCCTAAAAGTGACGCAGTGAAATCTCATAGATATCACTGCGTCACTTCTACGACCCTTCCTAGTGTCAATACGCCCGCCTTGCATACATTATACCTGGCGCAGGTATAATTTGGCGCAGGGGTTTACAAAGTGACGCATCTACCTAGATGCGTCACTTTTTAAATATGGCGCAACAAGGCGCATTTTTTACGCCACTGGTGCGTCACAAAAAGTGACGCACCGGTGGCGTAAAAGTGACGCACGGCCTCATAAATGAGGATCTGATAGTACCCACAAGTTTTATTATACTGAGCTTTATCTTTCAGCCATCACTGGCCGGCTATTCGCCTCTCAAGATTTAAAAAAACTGTTTCTGTTTCAAAGTGTCCTCTCGAAATGCATCGCACCTACAGTATCTTGAAGAAAATAATAACTATTATTTTCAAAGTGCTTGATAATTTATCAAACAATGAACACCATGCGATTTAAAAAAAATATTCTTATACTCTCAGAAGTTGGATCAATCTTACAAAAAGATATTAAAAGGTTTTCAGAAATTCTCAGTATTGGCTGAAGACTGTCTCTTAAGGGCTTGTCGGAGCTGAGGAATTTCATAGCTCTAAACAGTTTAACATGCATTATCTATTAAGTATCTGTGAAGATTTCTGAAAAGGTAAAATTTAAAATCTTCCCAAAATAATTTCTCAGATGCCGTGTCATGGTGTTCATGAGAAAGTCGCAATAATGAACTGCACTGAGTTGTACTTCTATCCTTCGAAATGGACTACGGCACTCACAAGGAAATTTTTCTCAGAGCGGAAGCTGTTGTGTACTGTATTGTTGCCCTCACATTGTAAGACAGCTCTGTGCGGTTATAGGGTGGCCTCAAAAAGCAACTGTATGTGTGTATAATAGAATATTTCAGTAGAGGTGGGTGAAAGGATTCACTGAAATAAAAAGCAGGAGAGGTCAGACCATCAAAAGTTCTGCCAGATGAACTCATTTGACCCAATACTGAAGATACATTGTGGCAATAATGTAACAGTTTGAAATTGCTGTGTGCAATGCTGAATAGTTGCAAGGGAACTTGAAACTTGAAATATGTTAGAACAGCCATGAGATAGTAAAAAGAAGATTAAACATAATACAAGTAAAATAAAAGAAAAGCTAATGAAGTGGTTAACCTCATTCTCCTTGAAATAAATCCTTTTAGTGGCTCAACACCACCTTGTAAATATGGCCCTCTTACACGCATCACTTAGATTGAAAGGGGCATGCAATAGGTGTTGCTCTGGGTCTTCCAAAGCAAAACCCACTGCCTTTTGAGGCTGCCCCAGATTTACAAGGATGTGTAAATCTGAGGCAGTGCCAAAAACTAACGCCATGCAAGAGTAAACACAACAATGAGAAATACTTTTATTTCTCCTCGTTTTTGTTTTTTCTATGGTTGGTGCATTCTGCAGCACACATGGAGAAAGCAAAACGCCATTAATGACTATTTATGTGCAGGAAGGTGTTCCTTCCTGCACATAAACAATTCCTGCACATAAACAATAATTTTTTAAATTTTTTTTATCATTTTTATTTTGGAAAAGAGACACAGAAAATGTAAACAAGAAATAAACTATTACATAGTGTTTCGTGTACATTTAGGGTTCAAGGGGGATAATAAAAAAGAAAAGAAAAAGAGAAAAAGGAAGAGATAGTAACTAAAAAGACTGAAAGATAATAAACGGTAAAGAAGAGTAAAGCGAATTTAGAAAATCAATCCTGATTCTTACCATGCCAGATAGCATTACATTTCCGTAGTGCCTTAAAACCTTTGACCTTAGACAAAGCTTTTTCTCGTTTAAAGATCTTGATAAAAATGCTCCACCATTCCATTCCATTGTACAGCTTTGGAGAAATCCATGCACGGGCTATAGCCAGTATACAAGTGACTATTACTATAGCTAATAATGCATCCTTCGCTCGATTAGAATTATCCCTATAGCCCAGCAAAATCTCTCTGATCGTAAGGACCACATCCTATCCAAGACGGTTTCTTAAAGCAAAGATGACCTCACGTTAAAAGGCCACTAGCAAAGGCTGCATGGCGTACATGTGGGCAAAGTTAGCACCACATTCCCCACATTTAGGACAATTCATCCTATTGCTTGAATACTGAGTCGTTGTTTGTCCCCATCTAAATATCTCAACAGGTGAATAGTACAGCATACAGATAGATTTAAATTGTTGAAGTCTTAGCTTATTAGACCATACTGCATCATTTACTGTAGAAAGTGAAGCCTCTAAAATTGTAATAGGTATTTCCTCAGCAAGGATTGCATTCCATTTCCCAGCTAGAAGAGCAAGAGACTCCAATCTATCCTGGCTAAATAGCTGATACGTGACATAAATTGGTCTTTTCTGAGGAGGTTCATGAAAAAAGCCAATAGTTGCTGAGGCTCCAGCATCTTGAGCCCTTGCGATCTCACAAAATAATCCCTAATATGAAAGTACTTATAATAGTGTTGGCGTGGTATCAGAAAATAATCCTTCACATTTTGAAAAGTATGAAAGCCATTACCATAATAGAGATCCGCTAGTTTATCTACCCCACGGCTAGCCCACTGGTAAGTGGCACTATCTTGAAATATGTCTGGGAGAAGTGGATTATCCCACAGCGGAAACTTAGTGAAATAAGTTAGTGAAATAAGTCGGTAGAGAATACGTAGTAGCTATTTCCCGCCAAACAGTAGCTAAGCCACTTAAAGTAGTTTGGGTCATGTATACGATAGAGAAACCTACAGCTATCTTGGTTTAGCAAAAGTTTATGACTCAAGTCTTGGTCCTTGAAAAGACTACGGAATCAGCTCGTAAAGGAAGCCAAATAGTACAATTTTAAGACAGGAAGTGCCAGGCTGCCTTGATTAATTGCGTATTTTAGGCAATTACTAGCCCAACGTGCACGCCGTTATCCCCAGATGAAGCTGTCCACCGCCCCACCTAGTTTCTTGAAAAAGAAATTCGACAATTTTAAAAGGGTTGGACCTAAATATATAGAGAAACTTAGGGAGGATTGTTATTTTTACAATGTTACATCGTCCAATGACACTAATAGGTAGCCTGTGCCAATTCTTACATTTCTTAACAGTCTCAGTCAGCAGTACTTCATAATTTAATGTAATAATATTTTGAATCAGAGGGGTAATACAAACACCAAGATATGTGGGTTCTAGACAAGTTCCCATTATTGGACTGTCTGGTTTAAAGTTCAATAAGATCTGAGTATTATCAATGTTCAATTTGTATCCTGAAAATACAACAAATCGATCAGCCTCTTGAGTAATTAATTCTAAAGATCGAGCTGGATCCATCGAGAAGATTGTAATGACATCTGCATAAGCATTAGATTTTAGTTTGTTGAGTCCATGAGAGAGTGGTGGAATGCCTTGATTCATCAATAGCACTTCAATAAAAAGTTCAAGATATATAACAATCAACAGGGGAGACAGAGGGGATCCCTGTCGTGTACCCCTGTTTATCCGAAAAGCCCTGGACTGAAGACAAATGAAAAAAGAACTATTGATGGACAGAATGCAGAATAATGTCATACATTCACCCTAGTATGGAGATCTGGGCCTAAATCTGTTGTTTTTTTGCTCACCATGCCATTCCAGTTTGGACCCAGCCATATGCAAATCAGTCTTGACCCTGCGCCCAATAGGAACAGTCCAGCCTGAACTGCCAGCCCAGGTCCACCCTGGACTAGAAACAAGCATCCTAGGACCGGTTTCGGGGTTTCACCTCTCTTCAGCCAGGATAGCTTGATTCCAGTGGCATGGAGAGCATGGGACTCATGTCTGAGCCTACCAGTCTCACTCAGGGAGACAAATGCAAAAAGAACTATTGATGGATAGAATGCAGAACAATGTCATACATTCACCACAGTACAGAGATCTGGGCCTAAATCCATTGTTTTTTGCTCACTATGCCATTCTAGTTTGGACCCAGCCGTTTACAAATCAGTCTTGACCCTGCACCCAATGGGAACAGTCCAGCCTGAACTGCCAGGCCAGGTATCACTTTGGTCGCCCTAAGTTGGCAGGGTATGCCCAGATGTGGGTCCCTTGCTCACTTTGCCACTGGATTCAAGCTAACCTTGCTGATGACGGCTGATTAGCCAGAATACGGCCGCAGGATGCTTGTTTCGGGTTCAGGGAAGACATGGCTTGGCAGTTCGGACTGCACTGTTCCCATGAGACACAGGGTCAGACTGATTTGCATATGGCCATGTCTGAACTGGGGTGGTGGAGTGAGCTAAAGAATGATGATGGATTAAACCCAGATCAGTTGACTGGGGGTGGGTGTTTGATTTGCTCCAACGCTCCGTCCATCATCCCCTTTGGTATCGCTCTGGACTGTAGTCCAGCATAGCTTTATGTAACATGAGGAGAGCGATAGAGCACCTTTATCCATATCAGAAATCAATCGGGAACTCCTACTGCAGTAAGAGTAGGCCTAAGATAGCCTCATGCCACCTTGTCGAACATTTTCTCTGCATCCAATAGTATCATACCTAATTTAACATTAATTTGCTAAGCCAGATCAAATGCCATAATAGCAGTATTAACATGGGTTGACATATCTCTTCCAATGATAAAACCATGCTGTTGCCCAGAAACCAATTTCACCATTAAAGGAGAAAAGCGATTAGCCAAGATCTTTGGCTACAATTTGGCATCAGCATTAATAAGTGAATTTGGACGGTACGATCCGCAAACTGCTGGTGGCTTCTTCTTTGGAAAAAAAAACTTGATTGTGATATCCCAGGAGGGTGGTACCACACCTAATTCCAATAGTTCACAAATAACTTTAACAAAGAGTGCAGTTAGGATGTTTTTAAAACCTTTGTAGCATTCAATCGGAATCTGACCTTCAGCCGCAGCTTTACCCGAAGGAAGAGATGATAAAGCTAACCAGATGTCCTCAACTGATATCTCTAGTTCCAATTGGGCAGCATCCTGAGCTGTTAGCGATGATACTCTAGCACTACCTAAGTATTGAGAAACCTCCTCTAGTACTACTGAGTTTGAAGGAGCATAGAGAGCTTCATAAAAGAATGCAAATTGCTCCATGATTGCCCGGTCTTCAGTGTGTAAAGCGTTATCTGCCCCTTTGATTTCAGTAATCTTACGTTCAGTCTTTCATTCAGCAATTTTATAGGCTAGTACTCTACCCACTTGTTTACTATATCCGTATTGTTCAGAGCGAAATATATTAAAGGCAACTGCCACTCTTTCCTTGATAATCCCTAATGGTGCTTCCTTCGTTTCTATTAGTTTAATATAGACTTGTAGTTGATCTTCATCCTGTCTCCTAACAGATAGTGTGTGAGAGAGCTCCAAACTAGTTAGAGTCATAAGAAACGCTTTGACAGAAGCCTCTTTGGTTTTATTTTTAGTCAATATAAATTGCTGAGTAATGCCCCTTATTAATGCCTTCATGGAATTCCATAGCATTTGGGGAGACGCAGTGTCAGTGTCAAAGTGCAGAAATGCTGCCAATAGTTTTTCCATATGTAGAGTATGCTTGTCATCAGATAATAAATATTGTGGAAAAGAAAAAGGACATCCTGTCTTAACTGAGGATTTCAGCTGGACTGTTAGTAAAATAGGATTGTGGTCTGAAGTGATCGTTGGACAAATCTCCATCTTAGCTGTACTCAGAACTATATTATTGGCTCAAGCCATATCCAGCCTTGAATCTTGCCCATGTGGGCAAGAGTAGAATGTAAACCATGGGGCATCTGGATACAAAGCCCGCCAAACAGCTTGAATGTCATGCAAATGAGCAAATTCGAAAATTGAAGCCTGTACTTTCGGCATTCTTAAAGTCGGACGCCGAGAAGTTGATTCTAAAATGTCATTCATAACGCAGTTAAAGTCATCCATGACTATTAAAGTCCCCTGAAATTTGAGCAAAGTTAGCATAAGTGTATTGAAATTTGTCAGGTCATCTATATTGGGTCCATTGATCACAACTAAAACATATTTAATGCCCTGGACCACAAGTTGAGCAATAGCCCACCTCCCCAAGCATCAGCTATAACCCGGTCAGTTTTATAAACCAAAAATTTGCTAGCTAATATAGCCACACCCCTTATTGAAACAGTTTGAGATGAGCAGATAACAGGGTTGTAACCAAGTTGATTAAACAATGTTCGATCCTTATAAGCTATGTGACTTTCTGTTAAATAGACTAAATGTGGGTGATACATCTTTAACTCTTCACATACAAGTTGGCATTTACAAGCAGCATTTAACACAGATACATTCCAGCACAAGCATTTAATCACTGTCATGATATGACAAAAAATAACTCAATTAGAAAGAATTTTCCTAGAGCTCATCCAAAAGCCACTCCGCCAAGTAATACAAATATCATATTTTGCTCCTTTGCTTTCACCCTACAGCTATCCAAACAACCCCCACATCTCACCCACCCTGTGTCTCAAGAAAGGAATCACCCCCCCCATAATACTGTCAACTAAGACAGTATTTAAGGAAGATGGATGTAGAATGCCTCCAATTAAAAAAAGAAATGTCTAAGGCATGTAGAAAAAAAGCAAAATCAGCAACAAAGGAGAGCACCAGAGAGACAGTGCATGGAGGCATGAGGAACCTATCCATAAACATTATAGCTATTGCTACAAATTATTTCTCAGGCTCCTGTCACAAAGAGTTCAGAACTTCCTGAGCCTCCTGCTTCGTAAATGCTATCTTAGTATAGCCATCCTTTGTTATTTTTAAGCACCCAGACTCCTGGAGATTCACCTGCGCACCAGCCGCCTTCAGGGGATCGATGAGTTGTAGTAGTTTCCAACGCCGATCCACGGAGTCCTTAAAAAAGTCAGATCTGACAAATATTGAGAGTGAGTCCATATGTATAGGGGTAGTTGGCCTCGCCTTAATGGAAACCGCTTGCTTTAGTAAGAAATTGCCCAGACAGGTTGGAATAGGCCTAGGAAAGCGCCCAGGAGGTTTATTGGTAATCAATGGTAACCTATGTGCTTGTTGGACTTGGCTATCCCAATCCCTGTCAGCCAAATCTGGAAAAAAAATCTGAAATAGATTAACAATGTATGTTCAACAGTCCACTCCTTCCAATCCTGGTACCCCAAAGACTCGCAAATGATTGTATTGTTGTTGATTCTCCTAGTCCTCGACCTTCAGTTGCATGGTTCTTAGCTAAGTGTCATGTGCATCTGTGACCTTCACTCGTTCTGCTCATGTTGTCTTCTGTGCCAGCTACCCTTTGCTGGAGCTCAGTAATATCAGATGTGAGGGAGGCTATCTGGTTTTTAACCTCTGAGAAAGTAAACTTAATAGCAGAGCTATCAGCTCCAGCCTGAGCACAGTAATCCTGAGCCTCTACTCTCTGTGCTTGTAGTGCCCGAAGAATTTTTAGCAGTTATTTTTGTTCAGATAACTGAATAGAAATTGGTGGTATGTCCATTTGATCCTCTTGTATTACCATAGTAGCCGATAAGGGTATTGAAGAGGGAGGCGACAAAGATCGTCTCTGACCACTGATCCCCCTGCCACTGGTAATAATGCAGTCACTGCCTTGACCCCTGGTTACTGCCAAAGGACCTGAAAGAGTCTGAGTAATTTGAGAGACCAAGTCAGAGCCAGAACCAGAACCAGAAAGGTGCAAAATTATTCTCTTAACTTCGCCCTTCTTTGTAACCCACTTCCCAAGAGGGCTACTGGTTGCTGCAGTTTTAGCAGAGTTATCACATTGTTTGTCAAGAGCCTTCTTTTTATGCTGTTTCTGAGCTCTGGGTTTAGCGACCCCTTTATTATGTTTGTTCATCGGGGCTCCCTCCTCACTATGCCGCATAAGGCCCTCTTCACAATCCATCCATTACTGGCAGTGTCTATAACATGAAAACCTTCTTTAACCCAAGAGCTAATTTCCAGCATGTTGGTTTCCCCAGAGAGTATGGGCCTGATACTATGTTCCAAGTGTTAAGGAACAGCTGACTATGGGCCATATGTAGTTAAATCCCAAATACCGTTTCATAAATACCGATTTTTAACAGATTTTACTGAATCGGTAATAAGAAATCGGTATTTGGGATGTAGGTAATAATTCGGTAACAATTACCGAATCGGTACAATTCGGTAATTAAATAATGAATCCCCACTACCGATCGGTAAATTTTGATTCGGTAAATTCCGAATCGGTAAATACCGAATCAGCTAATCCAAATCAGAAAAAACCCAGGATTCAGCCAATCAGGTGCAAGCACCCCTCCTCCCAACCAGGAAGTGGCCACACCCATGCAGGTGCAAGCAATCTGAAGCTACTGGAGAGGCTGTGAGAGCAGAGCAGAGCTCTTGAGCCCCTGGAAAACTTTACTCCTGGAAAAATAAAAAATGGCAAGCAAAGACACTGAGAGTGAAGGTGCAGAGAGGAAGAGGAAGATTAAATTCAGCACCATGGAGCTGCAGGTCCTCGTGGAGGAGGTAGTAAAGGAACACAATAAATTGTTTGAGAAGCAGTCCCTGCTGGTGGCAGAATCTGCCAAAAGGAAGATTTGGCTGGCAATACAGTCAAAAGTTAATGCCATCGGAGTGACCACACGGGAGATTGACGACCTGAAGAAGAGGTGGTACGACCTCCGGAGCTTGACGAAGCGAAAGATGGCTGAGCTCCACAAACAGGCAAACCTGACTGGAGGATGGAAGAACAGGGCACCTGCCCTGACTGAGCTTGAGGAGCTGGTGGAGTCCACCATAGAACCAGACAGCGTCTGTGGTGTGGGAGATGCACACAGCTCAGCCCGAGCTGCCACCAGAAAAGGTAAGAAGCATGCACAGCAATCAC
Organism: Lissotriton vulgaris; assembly: GCF_964263255.1. Lineage (NCBI taxonomy): Eukaryota > Metazoa > Chordata > Amphibia > Caudata > Salamandridae > Lissotriton > Lissotriton vulgaris. The sequence continues at coordinate 1,507,426,026 of NC_141691.1, read as the reverse complement.
CCCCACCCTATCCCCTTCCCTTTCCCCTACCCCTTCCTTTTCCCCTTCCCCTATGTGGTAGTATTAACCCCACTCCAGTACAGGTAGCAACATACACCAGCAATGCATTATGGGAGATGTAGTCATAGAGACATCTACCATGTCAGACAGCACACCAAACAACAAGGCATGCGACACACATCAGCGATAAGCAAGCTGAGGCAATAGCAACAGTGTTTCAGAGATCAGAATGTAATTGTATAAGCAGGGCTGCAAAACCACAGAGCTAATGTACGAATTTCTGTCCACAGGGGAGACATCTTGCAGGCGTACCAAGGAAAAGGAAGGCAGTGCACCACAGAGGGAAGACACACAGGAGGCGAGCACAAGTGCAGGGAATACCACCCAGGAAACTGCTGCACCACCAGCACAGCCAGCCTGCCTAGACCTTCCAGGGTCACCACAGCTGCAGGCCTCCCCAGAGCGTGTTGGCTCCCCTCTACTCCTGTCCTCAGCTGAACTGCTTGCGTCACCAGCTGTCACAATACCTGCAGTCTAAAATAGCAAGAGGCATGTAGTTGCCACACTAATAAAAATGGAGTCATGAGCAGGAGACACGGAGTGGGGTGATACATCAACCGTGGCCGGTGAGGACAACACTGCCAATCAGCAGTCCAGCGCCGAGGGGGCCCGCACATGTGTCAGACGCCGCAGGGCCAGAGACAGCAGTGAATTGCAACATGGTGAGGTCCCAGTGTCTTCTGTGGACTGGAGAGTAGCATGGTCAAAGTACAGCGCATGCAGGGGAAGGCCATCCAGTCGGTACAACGCCATATGAGGCACCTGAATGAGAATATGACAAACATTGAAAAGTGCATGAGCTCAATGGCGGAGGGGAGTAGCGAGATGGCTGTGGGCATGAGAAAGATGGCTGTGGGCATACGGGGCATGTCCCAGTCTGTACTGCTCTTGTGCAGCAAGCTTGAGCAGGACAGGGCAGCAAGGCAGAAGGAGAGGCAGTGGGCAGAACGACATACAAGGGCAGTCAACCGCCTGGCCAATGCCACTTCCCTGCTTTGCAGGCGATGTGTAAACATGCAGGAGGGACTGGCACACAGCAGCAGTGAAGTCTCCAGGGGCCTTGTGAGGGTGACGAGTGCTGTTAAGGTGCTGCTGACTGAACAGTCGGCACATACTGTTGCTCTGGATGTGGGTGAGAGCGAGGAGAGCACCAGTAGGAGCAGCATGACAACTCCCCTATTACTGACACATGGAGGAGCAGCAGGCTCCATGTGGCTGCCACTGCCCACGCACCCAGTGAGGACAACCAGTCAATGTCATCCGGCACCGGTAGGCGTGGCCGCAAAAACTGATGCTGCCCACACTCCCTGACCTGGAATGCGTGAAGTAACCCAGGATTTCCAGTATGGATGGCTACAATTGGTCTTGCACATTTGTGCCTTTGAGTACTAGCGTAATGCCAAAAAATTTAACTAAGTTGTGTACATACTACACCTGGCTGTGTCTCCTTACTTACTTAGAAATAGTTGCGTGTGATCTCTGCCCGTCTCTGTCTCCCATCTGTTGCTGGCACCACTCCTGCTGAGTTGGGCTCAGGCTGTGCACATACATCATCGTGGTCCTCATAATCACTTAATTTCACTTCTGTACCTTTCTTTGTAGCAAGGTTGTGCAACATTGCGCAAGTTGCGATGATCTTACAGCAAATGAGGGGTGAGTACTGACGTGTGCCTCCACTTTTGTGGAGGCAGCAGAAGCTGCTTTTTGACAGCCCAGGAACCAGCACGAGGCGGTCACTTGCAAAATCACTGGAACCAGAGAGCAGACCTCCTCATACCACGATACCGAAGCCCATCGGCGTGCTCTGGCGCAGGCTGCGGGGTCAGGACCCCTGTCAGTGGTGAGCCCGGTGCTCTCTTTCCCGTGCCCGGCGGTTCCTCAGGGAGTTATTCCGTCAGCGCAGCCGAGGACGCAAATATTACTTTCAGTGCGGCGAGTGCCGCGGGTGCCTCCCTTCAGAGCTGTAGGAGCTGCGAGTCGTGCCTGTAACGTGGCTGAAGCCGCAAGTGCTGCCCCAGAGCGGTTGGAGCCGCAATCTTTGATTTAACGTGGCAGGAGCCGCAAAACACTGTTTCAGCGTGGCGGGAGCCGCCAGTTATCTCTCCAGCGCGGCGGAAGCCACTGACGCTGCTTCAACGCAGCAGGAGCCATGAATTACCCCACCAGCGTGGCTGAAACCGCAAACATTGTTTAACATGGCAGGAGCCGCAAGGCATCTTTTGAATGCGGCCGAAGCTGTAATTAATCATTGCTTCCACACAGTCAGGTCAATTAAAGTTCCCTATATGCGCAAAGTTCTTTACCAAGTTCTCTACCTACATCCTGTCTCTGTGGGGGATTTATATCAGTAAAAAGCTCTTAGGGGAGTCCTCAGCTGTTTGCTTGTGCCCACTGCTTGCAAAACGCCACCAACCACATCCTTGAAGAACCCCTGGTGGGACGAGGGCTTCTTCCCGCTATTCCTGTACACTCAGGGGAGAACTGCAACCCCCAAAGTGCACTTCTCCACACAACAACTGCTGCGAGTGAGGGGGAGGCGTGGCCAACCATTTGGGGGCATACCTTGCGACACCAGCTCTCAGGGACCACCGCTGCTGCATCGCTTCCTTCCGCCGCCGCAAAGCCCACACCAGCGGCCGCAGTGCGAGGGGGCTTACGGTCCTGACAACTACTGTGCCCAGACGCCCTAGCGGCGGAACACGCCGCCACACGTAATACCTGCGCCAGGAGGTGCCTCAAAAGGAGTCCAGCCCCCACGCGGGATCGCGCGCGGGTCGGCGCCAGGAGAAGCCCGGGACAAGGGCGGGACCGTCTGTGGCCGTCCGGGGCCAGACGAGGCCGGGCTGGGCCATGGTCCTTGGTTCTGGGACAAGTTCTGGGTGTCCTGAGGTACTCCTATTGGACTTGGTAATCATGCCCATTACTTATCATTTTCTATACTGGGACTGACTTTGTGTATTCGCTTACATTCTTGCCTGCCTGCTCCCAGGATTGTGTTTATTTTAACTGTATTTTAATTGCATAAGGGATATTATCTAGTTCCTTTTCAAGGCTATTTGGACTTTTAATATTTGTTGTAAGCATCCTTAAAGAGTCAATTATGTCTTAAGGTAATAATGTCAACACTCGCCCTGCCTTAGCTACTCTTGACAATTACCTTGTTAAAGTGGTAGACAAAATTAACAAAGAACGTCGATTATCATTGGGCCGGGGGAGTCCCTCTGCCCCACTACCCAGTTCACCAAAGTCATCAACATCTTTGTCTACCTCTCTAGTAGATATTAGTTGCAACCTGGAGTTCCCTGTACTTCAAACCATGGCTGACCCTATAGAAGTAGAGCCTAACTTGGACACCCCCCAGACTCCTCGTGAAATATTAGTAATAGGTTCACCGGCTCCAAGAGCTCAGAGGGTACTAAGATCCGGGAGGTGTCTTAGTAAGATAATCCAACCAAAATGGGGGGAAAGCATAATAAAAAATCTTAGCCTTTATCTGACGGTGCTGTTAGTGACCCAGTAGCAGACATCAACAAACCACAGGTTACACTAGTTCCCGAACAGTTAGAGCTCTTGAGTGGAGAAGTGTGGCTCACTGGTTAGAGGAGGCATACCTGGAAGCAGAGGTCAGCCCGGAACCAGGGTTAAATTCCCGGCTCGGCGGGGTCTTGAGTCCTAAAAAATAAATGTCCATGGACTCGACAATTCTTGCTCCGGTGCCTACTCGATTCATGGGTTCACACTCTGCGACTCTGGGCAATAGCTTGCTTAATCTCCACAACGGCCCCTCATGGTGGGATGCCTGGCTTTCACCTTGCGAATACCCTGCCGGGGTTATCTCACAGGGGAATACCAGGACGGGTTCCCTAAGCAAGCGCTTAGAAACCGCTCGGTGATTTGCGCTATATAAATTCCTGTACATGATTAGCATTATTGATGCCAAGTTTGATAAAATTATTAAACTTTAATGGACAAACTTGATACTATTGCAGGGGAGGTAAAGAGGTTGGGAGGCCTTTTGAATTCACATATAGGGTTAAATGTTAGCGTAGAATCAGGTACTAGGGTTAACGGACCTACAACAGAGAAACCAAAGTTACCCAAAGAGGGACCATGCCCTGTTACTGTAGCTGTATCCAACCCTGTGCCTTCTGAGTGTTTAAATACTCCTACTACTATAGCCCCAGTGGATAAGTGTAGCTCACTGGTTAGAGCAGGCAGACCCTGAAGCAGAGGTCAGACCCGGGGACCAGGGTTCAATTCCCGACGCGGCAGGGTCTTGAGCTCAAATGTCCATGGACTCGATAATTCTCGCTTCGGTGCCTGACCTAATCATGGGTTCACACTCTGCAACTCTGGGCATTAGGCTTGCTTAATCTCCACAACGGCCCCCCGCGGCGGGATGCCTGGCTTTCACCTTGGGGATGCCCTGTAGGGGCTATCTCACAGGGAAAAGCCAGGACGGGTTCCCAAGGCAAGCGCGGAGATAATCCTTCGGGGGTCGATTCAGGCGCTATATAAGAAACATATTAATAATAATAATAATAATAATAATAATAATAATAATAATAAACCAGGGCCACCTAAAGGGATGATTATGCAATATGGTTATTCGCAGCCCGACTTACCCCCAGATTGTCCTCCATATGTGGCAGTTTTAACAAATGTCCCACCAGTCAGGGAGACGGGGCCTCATAGCCAACTGGAAACACACGAATCCCTGAAGAATAAAACCGTGGGCTGGCTTAGCCAAGAGTGCGGTTTCCCAGTAGATTTTTCTGATCAGATTCTATCCACCACAAGAACTAAATGGATAGGGAAGTCACATAAAAACATTATTGGTGATTGTGCGATAGTAAATTTTAAAAACCCTCATTTTGCCACCACCACTTTGATCAGAGCTACCTCACGCCCACCGAATGACCAGGGTATTTCACTCAGACCCTTGGGGTTTTTCTATAGACATTTATTTATCCAGCCTACCAACGTTTCTGTAGGGATCAGGAGTAGGGCCTCTGGTGTGTCTAGAGGGTTTGAGGTGGTAACTTCTAATCGCTACCAACCCTTGAGTGGTTTAGACTCCAACGATTGACTGGATTCTGACCAGGCCTTCTCCCTGCCCAAAATAGAAACTGTATTTTGTGGAGGAGAGTCAGATGGAAATAATACAGGGCTTTCGGTACATTAGTAAGCACCCGGATTGTCGTATGACATTTAGCTTTGCGGGTGAATATGATGGGTGTATTGGGGGTCCGCTTATAGTAGATAGGCAGAGAGTAACCCTCCTTAATCTCAATGATTCACTGGGCAGTCTTTGTAGTAATCCAATCATTATTACCCCTGTTGAAAGTTTGCAAATACCCCCTGGTATGCCGAGCTGTTTCATTGCTAGTTGGAATGTTGCGGGATTAGCGTCCAAAGACGATTGCCTGGATTGGTCAGAATTTGTAGATCTTTTTGATATCATCTGCCTCTAGGAAACTTGGTATAAAAATTTTTCCGGTTATAACGGTTTTGTTTCTTACCAATTACCCGCTACGGCATCAACATCTGGTAGAGCTAAAGGAGGGCTTTTGGTTTTGATCTCTGTTAAAATCCCCATAATTGTAAAAAAACATGTATTAGTGGGGGCTCATTCTCAGATTTTATGGTTGTCGCAGGAAGAAGGTAGAAACATCCTTTTAATTAATTTTTATAATAATATTTTTGCCAGCACCAGGCATCTGGTGATTAACGCTTTAGAGAGTGCCCTGGTTGATATAATTGTGGGTTCGAATGTTACTTTTGAATTTATTTTGGCGGGGGATTTTAATATTGCAGTCTGTCCCCTCTCTCACCAAAGCACGTGTGGGGTCACCAATCGTTTTGGGGATGCAGAACTTCATTTTCCTCATAACAAGTACTGGGAATCTCTGAATAATTTTCTAGCAGCTCATGATATGAAAATATTAGTGAATGAGAAGAGCGATCCAGGTGAAAGTATCCCCACTTTTTCTGGCAGAGGGGCAAATACTGTTATTGATTTTATTTGTATGTCGTCCAATCTTATCCCCTGGAGTTTGGCCCCTAGGGTCGTGGATATCATTCTTAGCAACCATAACTGTGTTACTATAGAGGCCACTCTCTGGAATGATAAACCTGCACCTGATTCTGGTGTTATCATTAACATCAAATCACATAGAACTAATGGTACTAGGTTGAGGTGGAATGGGGATAAAGCTGAAATGACGTCTGCTCTTATTATTAATAGCTGCTTATCAGAAATTACTGCGATCCTTGAGCATGCTGACGTCATTGTCGATAATATTAGTTATTTTATCAGAATTAACTCCACCATTGACAAAAGGTTTACTAAAATAGCTGGGTGTAAGTCCGACCAACGGAGGGGATGGTTCGAACATGCATGCACTATTGCGCTAAAAGAGCTCAAAGAGGCACTGGCAGCTAAACCCAGAGCCAGGAGCCAGGTGTCTCAGCTCAGAATAAACTATAAGACAACAGTCAAGCGAAGGAAAACGGAGTTACAGCATGAGGGCGCCCGACCGCGCCTGGACCGCGCCCAGTGCCAGAACCCCTGGCCCCCGCCGATGCAAGACTCCACGACAGACCTACGACGCCGCCACTCTCAACGCACTCAATGCCGGCCGGAACCCTGCCTGCTACCGAGCCACCCCGAGACGCACCCACGGACCCTTCGCCTGCAAAGCCTGCCGCTTCACCTGCCTCCGGACCTGCACCCCCCCCGCCAAGTCGAGCACCAGCAGCAAACACCTGAAGTGCATCCTGCTGAACACCCACTCCGTCCACAGGAACGCTGTGGAACTCTGGGACCTGCTCGACGCGACAGCACCGGATGTCGCCTTCCTCACCGAAACCTGGAAGAACGCCTCCTCAGCGCCCGACATCGCCACAGCCATCCCGGACGGATACAAGATCACCCGGAAGGACCGCGTCAACCAGACGGGAGGAGGCATCGCCATCGTACAGAAGAACACCATCCGCATCTCGACTAACTCCGACGAAACCTTCTCCGCCGCCGAGCACATGCACTTCCAGATACACACCGACCCCAAGACCACCCTCCGAGGCACCCTCATCTACAGACCACCGGGACCACGCACACAGTTCAGCGAAGACATCGCAGACTTCATCAGCCCGCACGCCCTTCCCTCCGCCGACTACATCCTCCTAGGGGACCTCAACTTCCACCTGGAGAACAACAACGACAGAAACACCACCGCCCTGCTGGACAACCTCGCCAACCTCGGACTCAAGCAACTGGTGAACACCCCCATCCACTACGCCGGACACACGCTTGACTCCGTCTTCTCTTCCAGCAAGCATGTCTCCTTCAGCCACGCCACCGGACTCCACTGGACAGATCACAGCTGCGTCCACTTCAGCTTCAGTAGAACTACGACCCACCACCAACCGCAACTGGTCCCCGCCGCAGCTGGAGCAAGATCACCGCCAAGCAGCTCACCGCCTCCCTCAGCCAGAACACTCCCACCAGCACAACGGACCCCAACGAAGCTGATGACCTCGCACCACTAAAGAACCCTTCCAGCAGACCCGGCAGCAAGAAAACCCCCTGGTTCACCGACGAACTCAAGGAATCCAAGAAGAACTGCCCCACCCTCGAGAAAGCCTGGCGGCTCGACCACACCACAGACAACTGGACCGCCCTCAAACACGCCACCCGCAAACACCATCAGCTGATCCGCGCCACCAAGAAGACGGCACTCAAAGAACGACTGGACAACAATGCCCACGACAGCAAGGAACTCTTCAGCATCGTCAAAGAGTTCTCCAACCCCAGCGCCGGAATCAACGACATCACTCCCTCGCAAGACCTCTGCGACTCACTCGCCTCGTTCTTCCACCGCAAGATCGCCGACATACACAAAAGCTTCGACGCACAGACCACGCACCCTACCACCGAACCAACGCCCGCCACCACCACCCTCTGCAACTGGACCCCGATCACCACCGAAGACACCACCCACACGATGAACTCCATCCACTCAGGATCACCAACCGACCCGTGCCCACACCACGTCTTCAACAAAGCCGACACCACCATCGCACCCCATCTCTGAGACACCATCAACTCCTCCTTCCACACCGCCACCTTCCCGGAGAGCTGGAAGCATGCCGAGCTGACCGCCCTCTTGAAGAAACCAACGGAGGACCCCACCGACTACCGTCCCATCTCGCTCCTTCCTTTTCCGGCCAAAGTCATCGAGAAGACCGCCAACAGACAGCTTGCCGCCTTCCTCAAGATGAACGGATCCCTCGACCCCTCGCAGTCCGGATTTTGGGCCAACCACAGCACCGAGACCGCCCTGATCGCAGCCACCGACGACATCAGAACCCTGATCGACAACGGGGAAACAGCGGCCCTCATCCTCATGAACCTCTCCGCAGCGTTCGACACGGTCTGCCACCGAACCCTAGTGAAGCGCCTCAGCAACATCTGAATCCAAGAGACAGCGCTGGAATGGATCATCTCGTTCCTCACCGGAAGAACCCAGAGAGTCCGCCTCCCTCCGTTCAGATCCGAGGCCACCGAAGTCATCTGCGGCGTACCACAAGGATTTTCTCTCAAACCGACCCTCTTCAACGTCTACATGAGCCCCCTCGCAGCCATCGCACGCCAACACAACCTCAACATCATCTCCTACGCTGACGACACCCAGCTGATCCTCTCCCTCACCAATGATCCCACCTCCGCCAGAGCCAACCTACACGAAGGGATGAAAGACGTTGCCAACTGAATGAGGAACAGCCGCCTTAAACTGAACTCTGACAAGACGGAAGTCCTCATCCTGGGATCATCACCCTCCGCCTGGGACGACTCCTGGTGGCCCCCGGCCCTGGGCACCGCTCCCAAACCAACGGACCACGCACGCAACCTGGGCTTCATCCTGGACTCCTCCCTGTCAATGACCAGACAAGTCAACGCCGTTTCTTCCTCGTGCTTCAACACCCTGCGCATGCTCCGCAAGTTCTTCAGATGGATCCCCACTGAAACCAGGAAGACCGTCACCCAGGCACTCGTCACCAGCCGACTGGATTACGGGAACGCCCTCTACTCCAGAACCACAGCCAAACATCAGAGAAGACTCCAACGCATCCAGAACGCCTCCGCACGACTCATCCTGGACATCCCCCGACACAGCCACATCACGGACACCTGAGAGACCTGCACTGGCTCCCCGTCAGCAAGAGAATCACGTTCAGACTCCTCACCCACGCACACAAGGCCCTCCACGACCTGGGCCCTAAGTACCTCAACGACCGCATGACCTTCTACACGCCCACACGCCAGCTACGATCAACCGGCCACGCACTCGCCACCGTACCACGCATCCGCAGAGCCACCGCCGGAGGAAGATCCTTCTCCTACCTGGCAGCCAAGACTTGGAACTCCCTCCCCACCCACCTTCGGCGAACCCAAGACCATCTCTCCTTCAGGAAGCAACTCAAGACCTGGCTGTTCGAGCAGTAACATACCCCTCTCCCCCAGCGCCTTGAGACCCTCCCGGGTGAGTAGCGCGCTATATAAATGCCGTGATTGATTGATTGATTGATTGATAAATTGACACAGGCTGCTGAGTTGAATAATTGTACATTATTTTGGGCTACTGTTAATTGCCCGTTTCTTAAAGATGAGAATATAGCAGAACTAACATCTAAGGTTAATATGGAAACATGGATATCTCATTTCTCTAGTATTTTTGACTCAGACAAAGTCTTGGGTAATCGTAAGGACTGTTGGCCCATTGTCCCTTTGGATATTACCCTGACTGAGGTCTTAACTAGCATCAGCGCAAGTAAAGGGGGAAAGGCTCAGGGTCCCGATGGGGTGCCCATCGATGTTTACAAGATGGCCCCCGAGGTATGGGGACCAATGTTGGTAAAAGTCTTTAATGCAGCTGTCTGCCATGAGATTCCCCCTATGTGGGAGGAATCAATCATCATACCTATATTCAAGAAAGGCGATCGGGGAGATGTGAAAAACTACCTCCCCATTTCCTTATTGGATTCCTCAGTGAAAATCATGAGTCGGGTACTTTTGGTTAGATTGGAAGAATGGGCAGAATCCAACGGTATCCTGGCAAACTGCCAGTATGGTATTAGAAAAGCGCGTGGGACGATCGAGCAATGTTTAAATCTCGAACTTTTGATTGGGAAATATACCCAGGCCAAGAAGGGCTCCATCTATCTCTGCTTTGCAGATTTGAGTAGTGCATTTGACATGGTGGACCACGCGATTCTCTGGGCAAAATTGATTGAGATGGGGGCCCCTGTGGGTATTGTCTTTTTTTTGACCCGACTCTATGAGAAATTAAGTACCTGTGTTCAATATGGTTCTAATGGGGAGTGTACCACCAAATTTAAGATCGGTAGGGGTATAAGGCAGGGGTGTGTCCTCGCCCCCTTGCTTTTTACACTTTTTAATAATGAAGTGGACACCGTTTTACAGACAGTAGTGGCAGACGCTCCGAGAGTTAATGATTTCAACGTCCCTGTATTACTCTATGCGGATGATGCCGTGCTACTGTCTAGGACCCCGATAGGCCTTCAACGCCTGATGGATGGGTTTTCACAGTTTATCAAGAGTAGAAAACTTGTGATCAATAAATCTAAAACCTATATTATGGAGTGTGGGCCGGGGCTGAGCAAGCCCACTTCTTATTATATAGAAAGACAAAGGGTCCAAAAAGTTGATAATTTTTGCTATCTTGGCATTACATTCTCCAAGAATGGCAGTTGGGCCAGTGAGTATAAGAATGTTAGGGCTAAGATGATGAGGAGTGCAAACGGGGTGTTTACTTTTGCAAACAAATTAGGGGACAAACGGATAAGAGACATGCTTAAGATCTTTCAGTCCAGATGTCTCTCCATTGCCCTCCATGGGGCAGGGGTTTGGGGTCTGACATTGGTTGGGAGCCTCCAGGTGGAGGAAAGTGTCTTTTTAAAAAGACTTTTGTGTCTGCCTAAATCTGCCTCTAATGAATTAGTCCACAGAGAACTTGGAATCCAACATTTAAAAGATCTGATTCTCCTGAGACCACTACTGTTATGGCGTTCCATCTGGCTGAAAGAAGAGACATCCTTAAATAGATCCATTTTTAACGAGTGTCTCACAGTTGATAATCATTTAAAGATTCCATGGATTAAATATATCACTAACAGTTTTGAGGAGTTTTACGGCCTTAATATAAACACCGATAGATATGGGGCCTCAGATATATCAAAGTCTGATATGAAGAATATCTTTTTGAATTGTAAATCTGAGAAACGGATCTGTAATGAAGGCAACTCCTCCACTTGTGTGTTTTACAGTAGTATGAACGAAATAGCTGGCTACCAACGATATTTGACCGAAGTTACCAGAGTTTCTCATCAGTTTGTGTTAACAAGATTAAGGATGGGGACTGTACATAGCCTGGTTGCTTTCCCTTCCCTGAATAAGCACCCTAATGGTCCTTGCCAGTGTGAAAATACCTCTGCACAAAGCACAATGCACTTTCTTTTGTTGTGTCCATTGTATGGGTACTTCCGTAAAGCTTTTTTAAAACCTATTTTTGTCAAATTTGGTGTTAGAACAGTTCATGAGTCTATGAAATTGCTTTTTAACCTGCACCATCCTGATATTTTCTTTTTTACTGCTACTTTTCTGCTTAAAGCGATTAATGTGAGGAAAAGTATGTGTTTTTAAATATTTATTCTCTCCCCGCCTGCATATTATGTTTCTTTTGAACCATTGGCTGTCTAATTGTAAATATAACTGTATTGTAACTGTAATTGTAATTTTATTTGTGTGCTTTTATGGACATGTTTTTTGTTCCGAATAAAGCCTTATGAAATGAATGACAGCCCAAAGGTGCGCTCCACAACGTTGCGAGTAGATTTGTGTGCCATGTTGTATCGTCTCTCACTCGGGATTGATGGGTTGAGGTAGGGTGTCAGGATGAACGAGCGCACGGCATATGCGCTATCCTATGTGGAAATGAGAAAGCCATTAATCACATGTGCAACAACACCTACATCTGTAATATCTATCAGGGTGTGTCACAGTGTTTTACCTAGCAGGTATCCTTCTCCGAATTACCCCGCTGTCAGGCGTGTGTAGATCCTACTGTTCTGAAAGATGCAGGAGTCATGGGTGCTTCCTGGGAATTTGGCCACAATGTCTGTGATTATGTTGTTGGCATCACAGATTACCTGCACATTTATTGAGTGGGTGGAATTTCTGATCCTGTAAATGTACTCTGTGGCTGCAGGTGGGCAGATTGGGATGTATGTGCCATCAATGCAGCCAATGACAAGTGAGAAGTTTGCCATTTGGTAGAAGTCAGTCTTGGTCTTTAACAGTTCCGCATGTGTGTCAGGGAAGCTGATGTAATGATGCATTCTCTGCATCATGGCCTCCAGGAACTTCCTGAAGAAACGGGACAGGCAGCTTTGGGACACACCACCTATCGCATCTATCACCCCCTGGAAACTGCCGGATGCAAGCAGGTGTAGGTTACAGAGCACCTGAACATGTGGTGGTATGGCGTGCACCCTTGGTGTTGGGTGCTCCAGGAGTGGGTGCAGGTCCCTTATCAAGTCCAAGATGGTGTGGGGATATAGCCTATACCTTTCATGGATCTCTGCCTCAGTAAGTTGAAAGAGTGTGATCCGCTGTCTGTAGACTTGCTCCTCCCGTCTCCAGATCCTCTCTCCTGCTGCCTGTAGCCGTAGCCGCCTTGCTATCATATAGAATGCCGCTATTCTGGTCATACTTTTACATTTTGGGGCCTATTTTAAGGCCTGCACCTGGTTACCACCTACTTTCAATCCATGGTAATTACTGACTCTTAAATACCGATTTTCATGCAATTCAGTATTTTAGAAGTTACCTACGTCTTAAATCTCATCATTTCCGTTTCTTATTTACCGAATCGGTAAATAAGAATTCGGCAATTACCAATTCGGTATTTCTGGTTCGGTAAAGATGAATCGGTATTTACCGATTCATATTTACCGAACCTTTATTTTTGACCACCTACATCTCGAAGGCATAAATACCAGTCGGTAACGGCTATTTTACCAAATTTTTCTCCCACCTCCTTCCCTTCTTCTCCCAAAGTGGCATTTTCCACAGCTCCAGCACCAGCCAATAATGCGGCCAAGCGAGGTCCAACACTTCCACCCTTCAAGGTGTTCACTTTCGAGAGTCCCATTGCCTGTAGCTTGCTATGGTAGGATAGCCCAGCAAGAAAATCATGATATGCCTTGAGAAGAAGTCGGCAATGTCGCGCCCAGGGCGCCCGGTGGCATGAAGCAAAACCCGGGGTGGAACGCGGTCAGCTAGCAAAATCATGTGGACAAATCCAGAATATCTCTCGGGCGTACATTTCCAGCTAGAAAGGCTCCTTCTTTGTTCTCGGCCTGCGTCCTTTGTCCTGTGTGCTTCGTCCTGAGATGTATAGCCAGCAAAATCAGGAGCAGTTCCACCAGCCCGCCGGTCCACCAAACCAAACAGCCTCACACTTAGATCATGGAAAATCTGAAGCGGGAAGCAGAAAAGTAGTAAGACTAACTCCTCCTTTAGGTTTTACAGCAAAGAACTCCTTCTTTAGTTCCTCATGTTTTCCGCCTTCAATTTTACTCTTGATATAGCACTACTGTAAGCACCTATATGTCTGGAACTGATAAATAGCGCAGAAGTAGCTCTGCAAACGACCTCCTAGAGGCGGCGTCAATCTGCCACATAAACAATCATTAAAAAATGATGTTTATTTGCACGCAGGGACACCTTCCAACACTTAAACAATCATTACCTGCAACACATGCACCCTTGCACTATTGTGCAAGGGTGCCTGTGTTGGCACTAGCAGCTAATGTTAGTGCCAATGCTTGGGGAAAACACAGGGGTGCCCGGTATTGTCGTAAATACAGCGCATCCCTTTTATTTATTTATTTATTTATGGGCTTGTAACGCGCCGGCATCACACCCGAAGGTGTATCTCCGCGCGGTGCTGTGAAGAAACACCTTTGTTATGGAAATGTTGGAGTGCGCCACTGCCAAATTTGGGGCAGCTCCGCACTCCGCATTGCATTGTAAATATGCCCCAAGATTGCATTTAACTTAAAGCTCAGAGTGTACTAGAGACTTCCCATTGGTTCTTCTCTTAAGATTACAGAGTACACACCTTCTTTCTCCCTGCTGCTCATTGAAATATAATCAATGAAGACTGAATCTGACTAAATTAAAAATTGATATTCTCGTTGAGAAACATCAAGGAGGGTAAATAACATTGAGCACGCCTTATTGCCTTGGACAATTTTCTAGCTTAAAACTTCCTAATTTTATTCCCATGTACTCGTTTCTTACTGGTCGGTTTTATCTGGGATTTTCAATCAAGTTATTATGACAATTTAACACTATAATAAAAACGTTTTATACTGCATTTTGTGTGTTCCCTTTCCCATGCACTGAGGTTCAATTCTGTGCATTAAGTAGTCATGCTATAATCCTTTATCACTAAAATTCAAGCACATTCTTTTAATGCCTGTAGCTAATAGTATGTGTTTCATTAATCGTTAATAGCTAATTCTGATAGCACTTCATGTCGACTGAAATGAACAAGTGCTGTTCATTGGATATTCCACTGGTAATGTATGTTTTGTTCAAAAATACCCTCTAAATACCTTTAATCTGGTAATATTATTATTATTTTTTTCTGCTACAGGTTTTCAATGTGGCCGAAGACGTGAGAAGCATGGACTGTAGCACCGAGGATGAATGATGCCGGAAGTTTGGAACTGAAGAAGAAAGCAGTACCTGAGCAATGCTGACCACTGCTTGTGTTTACTGGAAGATTATCAACAGTAAAAGGCCCGGGTGCGGCTGGAAAAAAAATAAAAAGTTGCACTCAAGATGGATGCGGGTCTCACTAAAACAAAAGTTCCATCAAAATCTTTAGTCTGTCAAAACAAAACCAGTGACATCACCACTGGGTCCAAACAGCAATTGAAGCAGAACTGTGAGGTGAACCACAATTGGGGACCAATGTGGACAGAATTTACAGACATAATCACCATACCATTCACAATGAGTGTGTTCTCATGGTTATCTATGTGGATTAAACCTTGAACGAGGGAACGCTGAGCCTGGAGTGTGATGGGTGTGGACCACACTGTTGGCAAGCCTGACACTTATTCCCATTCATCACTTGGGTACATCATTGATCAGAACCTACGAACCAGCAATCCTTCGCCAAAAATAACAAAACTGCCTACTACTAACAACTTCAAGGGATACCAAACCATGACTGCCCCTGAAGGTTTCAAGACAGTGGTTCACCCAATGGTTGTTTCTCTTTTAGATGGTGGAAATGCAGTACTTTCCGATTTGCGCGATTCAGCCAGAGAGCTTCTCATAGTTACACTTGATAGAGATTCTCACCTTATTGTTGTTAAGTAATCTGATCATATCAATCAGATTCTTACTCATGGTAACAGGCTTCGCTTAAAGCTGGAATTTACTTAAAAAAGGCCTAGTATCAAATGCAAAGTCATACATCTTTCCCTCTACAGCTACCTGAAGAATAATATACAACTGGCTGGATTTCTTAGACTGCCTAGCATTAAGTCTTATTTAATTCTGGAAATTTTGAAAAAGGAAAAATATCCAAAAGGCAGCCAACTAAGGGGCATATTTAAAACAGAAAGGAGAAGCATGGCGTTAACCAAACATTGCTAACACCACGCTTCTCTATTCTGAAAACGCAGAGATGTGCTGTAGTCACAAGAATGCGGCACACCCCTGCATTTCTCCTAGCACTGGTCATGACTTCAGCTGCTTAGCGCCAACGCAGGCACACTTGCACCATAGTGCAACAGTGTCTGCTTTGGGGGAAATCATTGTATAAGCGCAGGAAGGGCTCCCTTCCTGCACATAAACACTCATTCACAGCGTGTTGAAACTTCTATGTGTGCTGCTTAATGCACCACACATATAATTTGCAAAACGTCATTTTTTTATTCACCTTTCTGCACATAAACAATCATTGACAATTTGCTGTTTCTAGTGTGCTGCACAAGGCAGCGCGCATTGACACAGCAAAAACGAGAAGCAATAAAGCATTTCTCCTCGTTATGCCTGTTTAAAGTCAGGTTTTCTCTGGTCCTGATTTTGGCGCTGCCTCCTATTTATGCCACCCTTGTAAATAGGGGGCATCGTTAAAATCAATAGATGTTACGGTGGAACACCCAACGTATCACCCATTGCCCACCCCTTTCACACTAAGTATAGCGTGAAAGGTTCCCTTATATACAAGGCCGTGTTAAACCACATTAAGTGGCTTAACGCTGCCTTGTAAATAAGGCAAAGGCCTGATCACCACAGCAACGTCACTTGAAGTGCAGTTGTGGTGGTGATAGGGGCTTGAAAATATGCCCTTAAATCTTCCTTAGCCAAGAACCGAGATGCTAGAACCATCTTTCTGCTAACTTAAGGCTCACAACCAACTTGTTATCCTACTGGAAAGGCTTAAAGACAGGCCTGTTTAGAATCTGCCTACCAAAATGCCTAACCTGTTTACCCAATATAAGCTAAATCTAGACAACAGCAACTGCTACCCCTCCTGTTTAGGCTTAAATCACGTTAGTATGTCCCAACTTGAAGTTTTCTGCTCCTTATTCCATTTCTTTTTTCATATGGTACCATTACAGTTCAAAGTGAATCGCTTTGTATTCCATGTGGTAAGGCCCATGCTACATAGAATCGCAACTAAATAAACCAATTGGTACCAAACAAGTACCCCATAAGAAACCTTGAATAATCATGAGTAATCTTGTTCTAATACTGGAGGTAGAAACAACAGCTCAAAAAAAAAGCTTTCACACTTCATTAATCGAGCTCTGTGACTGATGTACATCTATGCAACAGCCGCGGTCCATGCAGGTAATTGCGGTGGGGCCGGTAAAGGGGGGATTTCGAGAGACAATGCAGAGGGAAAATTAAATAAATAATTAATTTCCCCCTGCATCATCCCTCGAAATCCCGCTTTTCCCGGCCGCACCGCCCACCACCATTACCTGCATGGACCGCGACTGATGGGGAAGTGTTTGCTGAGATATTTGTGAGTACTCCAATTGCGGAAGAAATACTATTTTAGTAGATTTCAGACAAGGGCTTCGATTCAATGGATGTGACATTACACATCCTCTGATCTCAGAGACATCATAGAAGGTAAGGCAATTGAACTTTGCCCCTGATTTTAAGAACCGGATAATAAGTTCACAGTTAGTCCATCACAGCAGTTGCCAACTCAAATACATGTCTATTTTATATACAGCTGTATTCTAATTTGGATGCTGACATGATATGCCAGGGACATTTTACACTTTTCTTTTCTTTTAACTGGAGGATATTGTACTTTAAAACAAAAAGAATGTAATTGGCTTAGAATTGTAGATGTTTTTATTTATGATTACTTGATGCTCTGCATTAAGGTGAAGGTATGGTTCTAAGACTTTTTTTCATGTATTCACAGTATAATAACCTAATAAATTGTCCATAAATGTATTTGTTTCTTTCACTTTTTGTTTATTCAAAAGAGTGGCATTACTCTGCTGAATGTACTTACTTTAAAGAAGTCGATACCAGTGGGAGCAGCAAAATATCAACAGTGCTTTTCCTGAGTCTGTTTATCTTCTTTTCGGTTCAAGCCTCTGTGAGCTGCTGGTGCATGCCTCTTGCTTGCCAAACACTATTGTTTACAAAAAGGTTTAAAGCCCATCCATTTCTTGCCATTTGTTGAATGCGGTGCCCTCTCCTTTTCAGCCTCCTTAACTGGCCATTGCTGGCCAAACATCACTTCCAATCATTCCAGTGGAGCAGGCAGCCACGGCCGGCAGTGGGAGTACCTGCAGGGCGGCGACGTGGGGAGGGGCAGGGTGGGGGTAGTATTGTATGGATTATGGAGTTTTACAGGTAAGTAAACATTTAAAAAATAAAACGAATTTCGCTGCGCGCACTGTATCGCATTTGGGGATGCAGTGCACTCAACTAAATTTGTTTTATTTATTTAAATGTTTACTTACCTTGAAAGCTCCGTAATCCATACATTATTACCCCCCCCATCCTGCCCCTCCTTCTCCCCACGTCACCGCCCTGCAGGTACTCCCACTGCCGGCCGCGGCTGAGAGCAGGGACCAAGCACAGATCGATTCAAGGTGATCAGTGCCCTTCTGCTGCTCCTCAATTGAGTAAGGTACTATTTCACCCCGCTCCCACTCATTTTGCCTGTGTCTCCCTCCATAGCACGTTTTTTTCTCTTATTGCTGCCTCCTGTTGTTGCTTTTTGTTAATAGCTCGTACTCCCTCCCGCATTGCTTTCCCACCAGCCACCCATCTTTTCCTGTGTTGCATATTTTCAGTTCAGCTTTCTGTTTTCTATTGTCTGGCTTTGGTGTCTGATGCAATAAAAAGTAAACAAAGTCCACGGTTACTTTGTGGACGTGCTGTCCTAGCATTCCACATCTAGTAGCTGTTCAAAACTATATTTTTCATTTGTTCTTATCCCTTCTTTCATATGTTATTGCTGATACTGGCAATTTAAGACCACTGTTCTCAGTTGCAACAACAAACTGCTACTGCAAGTTTAAAAAGTAAACATAATACACAAACTGTTGTTTGAAAATGGCCCTCTCTGAAGGGTCACCCCAACCTTTTTGCCTTCTTCCTCCTCTTTCTGCTGAATCATTATTGTGTGCCTCAGGAATCTGAGCACTTTACCACTGCTGACCAGAGCTAAAGTGCATGCGCTCCTCCCCTAAACATGGTAACATTGGTTTATACACAATTGCCATATTTAGTTTACTTGTAAGTCACTTGTAAAGTGTTATACCATATACCCATGGCCTGTAACCTAAATGCTACTAGTGGGGTGGCAGTACTGAGTATGCCACTCACACAAGTACCCTTTCATACCTGTCAGGCCTCCAAATGTAGGGCCTATGTGTGCAGTTGACTGCCACTTCAACTTTCCATTTAAAACCATTTCCGAAGCATACAACTACCCTTTAATCAAACATAATTCACACCTAGAGTAAGCCTTTCTCTCAAAGGTTAGAGCTGCAAATTCCTTAAAATACATTTAAGCTGTAATTCCTGATCTGAAATGAGTAGCTAAGATATGTTTTATATCTTTGTAATAGTAATGATAAATCCTTTTAAAAGGTGAAGTTGGATTTGGCATCACTGTTCTAAAAAATCCACTTTTAGAAAGTGGGCATGTCTCTGCTCGTACTGCTCTGGGTGCCTTCAGTTAGAAAGTGAATCAACATATACAACTTGCTCCCCTCACACTTCTTTTTTGCTTAATGATTTAAAGCACATAACTCAGGTCTACTTCTGAATATGTGGGTTTATTTAGTTTCACCCTTTGCTTTTCAATTTCAAAATACAAAAAATTATGTTTGAAAAAGACACGTAACATGTAACACTTAATGACAAATATGAAAAACACAAAATTACCAACACTTTCAATACATCAAAAAATGAACAGAATTCTAAACATATATGCACATGATTTACAAATAGCGGCAATTGTTCGAATCATCAAGTTCAAAATGCCAATATAAAACGATACTTCTTTCTATTTACTATAAAGTCAATGAAGGACAAGAGAGTTTCTTGTAAAGAAGGCCAACTGAATGAAAATAAATGATTCCAGAAATCGCAATTAATCCTGTTTCTTTTTAGGCCTTCTAGATGCCGACGCGTTTCGAACCCGTTGAATAAATAAACGGGATCTCGTCAGGGCTTTGTCACTTCTGTAAATTATCGTTCTGTGCACAAAAAGAAAAGAGAACAACACCTTAGTTCTGTTGCTCTCTAGCATTAATTTTCTAACAGTAATAATATCCCCATAGGGTTCCTAGAAACGGAAGTAAAACAAGAAGGTTGTTGAACCCACCTGAACCCGGCCACACAAAAAGCTACAGGTATAGAATTTTTTCCTAAAATGCATAGGTCTAGTGTTTTTAAATGGGCGAGAGCAACAGAACTAAGGTGTTGTTCTCTTTTCTTTTTGTGCACAGAACGATAATTTACAGAAGTGACAAAGCCCTGACGAGATCCCGTTTATTTATTCAACGGGTTCGAAACGCGTCGGCATCTAGAAGGCCTAAAAAGAAACAGGATTAATTGCGATTTCTGGAATCATTTATTTTCATTCAGTTGGCCTTCTTTACAAGAAACTCTCTTGTCCTTCATTGACTTTATAGTAAATAGAAAGAAGTATCGTTTTATATTGGCATTTTGAACTTGATGATTCGAACAATTGCCGCTATTTGTAAATCATGTGCATATATGTTTAGAATTCTGTTCATTTTTTGATGTATTGAAAGTGTTGGTAATTTTGTGTTTTTCATATTTGTCATTAAGTGTTACATGTTACGTGTCTTTTTCAAACATAATTTTTTGTATTTTGAAATTGAAAAGCAAAGGGTGAAACTAAATAAACCCACATATTCAGAAGTAGACCTGAGTTATGTGCTTTAAATCATTAAGCAAAAAAGAAGTGTGAGGGGAGCAAGTTGTATATGTTGATTTTGAAAAAGGGTCCAGCCCCCCCCATGTCCCGGGACCTAACTCCTTAAGCTTCAGTTAGAAAGTGGGCATTCCTTTGCACGTACTACTCTGGGTGCCTGCAGCCTGTCTCCATCACACGTCTGGGGTGGGTGATAGCTACACTTTGTGCAGTCCCTCTAGATAGCCACAAACAGAGGAAGGGTAGTTGTGACAGAGAACTCATCTACAGTCTGAGTGCTCTTCCTGAGCAGGAAGGGAGTGGGGAGCTGACACACCTGTTTTCGCATTATTCTGTTTCCCACACAAAGGGCTGCTTACCTCTTACTGATAGTCTGAACGTCTGGGAAGAAAGGACATGTGTGCATTTCAAACATCCTTCATTGATATCACCCCCACTTCAAAGGTACAATTGGGTATAAGTACAGGGGCTCTGACTCTACCAAGACAGTATACTATTAGACCTTTGAAGAACTCTGTCAGAAGTAAAGACTGCAGTGCTACAATAGTTGCCACTCTGCTTAACTGATTCTCTGGAAGAACTGATTTTCTGCTTTGCTGTGCTGCCCTGCTGCCTGCTCATCTCTGCCCTACTGAGGACGAGGACAGGACTTATCCCACTTTAACCCAGAGTGACTCCAATGGCGTGTTTGCTTGTCCATTGTTCTGCTGCGAGAACAAGGAATGGACCCATCTCATTTGAACTCAGAGTGACTCCACTGGACTTCTGGCTTGCCCCCTGTTCTGAAGTGTAAGGGCCATCAAAGACTTTCTTGCACCCTGCAACAGCATTTGGACTCCACCATTAGTGATTCCTGTCCTGCCAAGTGGTGGCAATCTAGTCCCAGGCCCTTGGAAGGTGACTACTTCTATCCAGAACTATCAAAATCGACATTGTGATGACTTCTTGCTGATGAGAAATGACACATTGCACTTCAACACTGATGCATGAGTTAATTGATGAAATCACTTTGATGGACTGCAGGGCTGGACGATGACAGACAATGCAGCTTGATTATCACGCAGAGCCTGCATTATAAGGGGTTTGTTGACCATGCCTTCATCATCTGCGCAGATTGGAACTTAAGCTCCAAGTCTTCGACATTGACGACTGCATCATCCAAATTTCATTTATTTTGTTATTTTGTACAGGGTGCACTATCTGACAACCAGAAACACAAGTTCTAACACAAACCATGTTTGCTTTGTGATGAAGTGCCACAGATCAAAAAGAAATAATAACTTAATTGTTTGGCTATGTGCTGAACATATTGAGACACCTCTCTGGAGGTTTCCGGGAGAAGCTTGTCAAAAAAGATGGAAGGGGTTATATCAACCAACTTGAGTTGTACCTTCTTTGACTATAGAGCACAGAAGTTGCCTCATTTTACAAGTTCATTGTGAATATGGAGTTACTCATCTGAGACCTAATGGTGCCCTATATATTTATCAAAGAATATTTTACACAAAATGGGTTCAGAGTATTGTGTTCAGAAGGGCTTTGAAGTGAATGCAATGTAGAATTTATAAGGCGATTGATAAAGTGCTTGGAAAGGTAATAGAGTACAGAGCCCCAAAGTTTCCAGGTTCATGGTTAATAGGTCAGGTTTTTGTTTTGGTTTTGGAATCTAGAACTTAAAATCTGGATTTTTTTATGTGATCAATGGGACTATATGTCCCAGAATGCGAAGCAAAACATGTGGACAATGTGACTTGGGAGACTTGAAAGATCTGTGGGAAGACACCAGTACACAGTTGAGCACGAGGCGCAATAGTATATGAGGAGTTCAGCACATAATGTGAGGTGTCTGAAGACTGGAACTGTGTGTACGTTGGTATATATTTTCAAATTTGTCAAGTTGGAGAAGTGAGGAAGGAGTTTCGCAACACTTGTATCTCCTTCCACAGACCTGTGTGTGCAGAACTGCTCACCAGTGAAAGGTGTATGATCCTGCTACATTAAGTGAGGTTGCATATACGATTTTGAAAAGACATGTAATCCTTGTTGATGAATAGGAGAAAAGCTGTCTGACTTACTTATCCCAACCATTCCCAAACGTGGCTCTCTACCCTGTAGCACTTCTGGTGTGATCGTTGGTTGCACTTTAACCAACACATCATCTAATTAACAGTTGATAATTTTACACCTGGTAAGTACTGCTACTGTGAGGTTAGGTAACTTGCATGTGTGCAATTTGCACCTAATTCTAAAATGTGCACCCGATTTGTAGCAATAGGTGTTAAAATGATAAAATAGTGACTTAAACACTGAGGGGGATATTCAAACGGACTTATCTCCGATGTATCCCCACCTTAACGGATCAAAAGTGGTGATAGGTTTAACACCCCATTCACATGCTGGTGCAAACTGCAGACATCGCCAGTATTCCCGTGATAACTGCCCCAAAATGTATCTCCACGGTGGACACCACCAACTAACCCCAATGAGAAGCAAAGTAGGTGTTCCCTTGACAAAACACATGAAAACACCACTTTCACAATGAACTGCCTGATCCTCGATGCGAGTCAAAACCTCGCGATAAGCCACGGTAGCAGCAGGTATTTAACACCTGCCTCCTGCTGGACTAAAGCTGGAGGACCACCTGCAGTAGGCAATGGAGCCCTGCACACAGCCACTCCCAAAGAACAAACGACGCCATGAAGCTAATCATCATGCAGCTTGGAGCCCCATCTGGGCCACAACACCCACTGCCACCGCCCCCAACACCGCCACCACCCCCAGGACCCGGACCTGCCCCCCCGGGCCTCCAAGGAGGCAGTGCAGACTAAGATAGCGGACCTACCAAAAACGCACCATTCTCACAGACCTAACGCCCAAGGAAGTCATTGCCCACTACAGGCTCAAAAGGACAACCCTCATCCTCATCATGACGCACATCGCCCACAGGTTGACGGTCCCAACACAGCGGAGAACCAACATCCCTCCGCAGACAAAGCTGCTGGCTGTGCTGCACCTGTTGGCCTCTGGTACCTTCCAACCAACAACTGCCAGAGTCGGAGGGGCCTCACAGTCAGCCCTATCAAAGTTCATCACATCTGGCCTGGATGCCATCCTCAGCTTCATACCCCAGTACCTTCACTTCCCCCTACTGTGCAGGAACAGCAGGAGACCAAGCAAGGCTTCTAGGCCATGGCTGGATTCCCGGCTGTGTTGGAGGCAATAGACTGCACACATGTCCCACTTGTGCCCCCTGCGGATACTTCACACCCCTACCGCAACAGAAAGCACACGCATTTCATCAATGTGCAGGCAATAGTGGACCACCAGGGAATGTTCACCAATGTCGTCGCAAACTACCCCGGCAGTGTGCACAATTCCTACATCTTCCGACAGTTCATCATTAACCAGCGCTTCCAGGATGGCACATATGTAACTGGACTACTCGTTGGTAAGTGCCAAATCAACACACCACACACCTCAAAGCCACCATCACACAATGCACAACTGTGAGAATGTGTACATGACCAAACCACATACAACATGTCAAATAACATGCCCACCTACCAGACATGACAATACTACTCCATGGTGATCCTGGGCTACCCCTGCACACAATACATCTATATCATGGCACCACAGCCACATAAAAGCTGAATGTGTGTAGATGTCAAATGCACAGTATCAAAAAAGAAGGAGTACGCAGTTCCCCTGGATAAAACCTATTTAGACAGTAGAAAACAAAAGTGAGTGAAGGCAAACAGGAGGGGGATCCTCCTTTTCAGAACTAGAGACCTCATACACGCAGCAAGTTAGGTGTCATGCTTCATCATATGGGCTTGCCCTTCTTCGGGTTGGTGGTGCAATACCCGATGGGCACCCATAAAGGGGCTCTTTAGCGGGGATCTTTTGTTCCTGTCGTATGGTGCTGTGGGTGTGAGGGCCCTAGGGAATGGTAGTGAAGGGTTTAGATGTGTGTAGGTGATTTTAAAAGAGGTTGGGTAGTCCACAAGGACATTTTTTATAAAGTGGTAACCCACCTCCCAAAAAACAGGGAGAGTGGTTGCTTATCAGGCTTAAAGGTCAGTGAAAGCAAAAACCTACTCTAATTAATAATGGTCGACATGTTTCATGCTATTGCGTTCAGAGCGATACTGAGCATTTCTTCAGGACCAAGTGAAACTATCTTCACTACTAGGTGTTCATTTCCTAATATAGTATAATGTGTGCCGGGTTCCGCCTTGTAGAAACCTGGCGAGAATGACATAAACATAGGATACTGGTGGTATCCAATATGTGCTCACTTTGTATGCAACAACTGTCAAAAAGGAAAGGACAAACCTCTCCAACGTAAGAGGAATTACGTTTTAAAATGGTTTAAAAATTCCTGATGACTGGTATCAGGATCACAAATGGGGAGACGTGTCAAATCAATAAACCCATAAGGGGTGCTGTAAATGTAATTCACCCGCATTAAAAGAAGCCTGTGCTTCTACAGATTCCCCCGGCGTTTACACACCTCCCTGTAGATTTCCTACATGGGGGTTGAAAGTAGAGAGGAAAGCCACAACTGGGGTGTTGGTTAAGCAGTGACAATTATAAAAAGTGCCAGTGCTGGCACTCTCATGGTGGCTAAAGCACTCACCCCAATCTATTAAGGTGTAGTTTGAGGATACAAACTGCTGCAGGGGCAGTAAACCACTCAGGCCATCACGGTTGATCCAAACATGTTGTGTGGAAAATGTACTGTCCAAACTGCAAGTGCCCGGTCCCCTGAGGTAGGGCGGGCATGGCCAGCGCAACTGCAAAGCCCCCAAGAATTATGGGCGGGTACCCTACATACAGTTGGTGGTGGTGATCTGGCTCATCCGTGGCGATAATCTGGTTTTCCTGGCAACTGTACCCCGTCTTCTTCTTCTCATAAGCCTTCCACGGGCACTTCATTCCTGGGTGTTCCTCAGTGTGGATTGTGGGGTTCATGGTGTCCTCTGCATTCGGTCAGGGTGCATCCGTGGTACTTCGCAATTGATGTAGTTTTTTAGTGGCATTTTCCCTATGCTGCTCTTGTGCTTTTTCCCACATTATGCGTGGGTATTGCTGGCCTCTTTCTGGTTGTCACTGTTTTCTTATTGCGTTTGGGCACATCGCGTCTTTTTACACATTGGGGTTTGTGTTTTTATCTCCGTCGCGGTGGTTGTATCGCGGACATTGGCCGCATTTTTATCCGGACTATCGCATGGTACCGCCGTGTTGTGAATTCCACGTTGACACTGGGTTATTTTCCTGTGATAGGTTGCGATGGGTAAAGTTGTGGTTTTTTTTGGTGATGTTTAGCACACGTTCTTGTGAATATACCACTAAGTTTTGTGGAGCAGGGTGGCTGTGCAGCTTGGGTAAAAGAATAGTTATCAAAAGAAAGCTGTGTCATTGAGCTTCTTTTCTCACTTTACTTTTATCCCTGCTGCACTGCTACACTGAAGTACAACATGGCTAAAAGACACTGGCAAAGCTAAAAGCTGTCGCAAAGTTGAGACCTAATGGTTTTGCCATTGCTTGTTTGGGATCTCTTTTGCCACACCTGAGGCCAGGGATCCAAAGTAAGTGCCACCTGTAGAAGGGAGAAAGACCCCTACATGCCATCCTTAATTTCAGGCTTTTTTAGGAGGAGCACTTAAATTGGGCACTCAATTCTCTCACTGAATTTCAGAGGAGCCGGCAATCATTTTGAGAGCCTAATTTCCAACATGTAATACCGGCCCACTGCCGCACCCTGGCCATTCAATTACAGGGTATTGTGCTTCTAAAATTCATTGTTGCCCGTCCAACTCGAACTATCAGCATCCTTCATATTAACCATTTCTGAAAAAGAATAACATTTTTGTTATCATTACTAGCGACTGTAGAGTCGGCTTAGCATTTTCGTTGTTTTCATAAAATGAAGCAATATTCTGTAATCCCAAACTGTCTATTCGAGAGGAAATCCAGGGAAAGCTTTATTACTCATATGCCTCCGAGCATTCAAACCCTCTGCTGCGGAAAGAATAGAGCTCACAAACCCTATTACTGCATGCTGTTCACACACTATTTCTGTATCCAAAAAATTACTATTCATAACAAGTGCAAACAAAAGCATACAATTGTGGCTTTTGATTCGGTCGGAAAAAACACTGCGCTTCTTATTCATGGAATCGGCCAGGCATTAAATAGCGCCAGTGAATATAAAACCCTTCTTAAACACCGATAAAAACCAACAAAAAATGTGCTGATTTTTTGCCAGGCAATTGAAAAAGAGAGCACAAGCAAATCGATGGATTCATTAAAAACGCTAAAGTTCAACATAATGGCCTTTGTTATGAAAGAACACATTGGTTAAAACTGCAAGAGGAAGTTCAGGTACCTAAATTCTTTTTTCGATCTATTATTTCCACATTTTTTTTGCTATCTGTTTGACACACACCCCTTTTAAGTAATCATGTAGTAAAATGTGGAAATATATTTTGGTTTAGGAATTGTCAAATATGAAATACTTGTAATAAAAATATAATTCCATATGAATTTTAGGTTATGTTATGTTATATTATGTTGTTTTCACAAATATTTTTATGTTTTGATTTTGTCACTTATAGTTAAATATAGTTCTGTGCATTTTAAATAGCTTATAAAGCATACAGCCATAGAGTTAATCGTGTCGACCTACAATATAGATGTCTGATAAAAGTCAAATAATTATCCAAATCTTTTGTATTCTTAGCACGTGCGTATTCCATTGTATAGCTGCTGTGTGAGCGGTTGATCGAATGTGTCAGTTAATATGTCTGTATCGCTTTGAAGTACTAAAGCATAGTATTATTTCACATTAAAAACACTCACACATGTTTCTGTTCCATGTTTCCCCTTTCGGCATTACAACGTCAATTCCTTCGTTCCTAGTCAGTTACATTTAAACATTTCCTAAATGCTATTATCACCTTTAATAAAAATGTTTTTAACTCTCCATTCTTATCACTGAAAAGCATTCCTTGGGCAGTGGCAGAATTAATAGGCATTCCCGTCCGACAGGAACAGTAAACTATTATTTGAATTAAAGCCCATAAAAGTGCCTTCTTGACCATGGTATTGTTTACCACAACCATCGGGTAGGACACACACGAAGCTCTCCCAAGATTACTTTAACAAATGCAAGCGCTGCGTAACAAAGAGGATGGCATTTTACATAATACAGAACAAAACGCAACACATGCTACACTTTTCTGTGGCTGTCATGGCAATGGAGAGCTGCACAGCGGCCCCAATGAAGCTAAAATTATGCAGATATTCTTGTCAACGAACCCAAACTATATGAGGAGCGGAGGTGGGTGTGGGAGGAGGAGTTAAGTACCAGAGACATGTTGGGGACGGGGAAAACACGCCTACTTGCATGGCAGGACGAAAATGAAAGCACTGCATTTATGGATGCCATAGAAAAAATACCAAAAGGCCGAGCCACAAAGTGGTGTACAGACATATCTGTCATCTAAGACTGTCTTGCCTTTTTAACTCAGGAAAACTGTGATTATAAATATTATAGATTTGTACCTATAAAGATAATTATTGAAACCGCACAATCCAGATTGCAAAATGCAGCTGGAGATTTAAATGTATGATTGGCAGCCATAGTCATGGGTGTTTTGTCGCACAAGCCCCGCTCCACTCTCTAGCCATCCTTTGGATTTATGAACATTTTTCCCCACAAATGTGTTCCCTTAATGTTGGGGATGTCGAGTGATGTAAATAAACATCGATGGATATTACATTAATATCTTCTGAGTGAAGTGACCAGGTAGGTATTTTGGTACTCAAATATATCACAGGAACTGACATCACATGACCGTAGCACCATACTGTAGCTATTGGAGCAAGTGATATTAGAAATGTTGCTATTATAAATTAATCTGAACAACTTCAATACGTCTCTAAAATATCTGGAAATGTTCAAACAACTTATAAAACGGCATACATCTCACATCAATCTAACTTTATGGCAAACATTAATCTTAATTCTTCACAATACCTTATTGATCAAAAGCTCTGTTTCCCAATTCAATGTGTGAGTGTCATCCCGACAAACTTTTTTCTCTGTATTCTTGTTCTTTTGGGCCAAGATTTGTTAAGAACCGTGGGGCATATTATCAAGGGGGTTTATCTCCGCTTTTTTGGCTTTAAAAGCCAGGAAAGCGGAGATAAAATTATCTCCCTATTACCTAGCTGTCGCTAACACCAGTTAGCGACAGCTAGTAGAAGATAGCGACCATCTTGGGCCCCACCTTGCATATCAGTGATATTTATCACTTATGACATGCAAAGTGGGCGTGCCAAGATGTTAGCGACTGAAAACAGTCGCTAACATCGCTATCTCCTATTACCAACGTTTGGAGATATTCGCGCTAAGCGCGAATATCTCCAAAAGCTAACACCTGCCCTGAGCAGTTCTTAGCCATGTTATCCAATGGGAGGTGGATAACATGGCTAAGAGCATTAGCTCGCTAATGCATGAATATCGCTGACTTTTCAGCGATATTCATGCATTGCGGCCGATTTTTATCGCATTTGCGATAAACCTTGGTAATACCAAGGTTTATCTGCGATAAAAATCGACGCAGCTCAGCGTTAATTTCTTCACGCTAACCAAGCAATAGCGATAATGCTTGGTAATATGCCCCCACGTAATTGCGAGCTGCGTGGAAATTGCAGTGCTGCTTTACACAATTTGCCAAAAATAGTGATGTCATAGGTCAGGGTCGCACAAAACATGCCGCAGTTTTGTGAAGCTAATGTCCTCCATGACTACCGGGCAGTTTGGAATGCTGCCGAGCTGGGGGCTGATTTCACTGCAGTGGGGGCTGATTTCGTTCATGGAGACCTGCGTGTTCTTCGAAATAATGAACGCGAAACGAATTTCGTTTAGTACACGCAGGTCCCCATCAACAAAATCAGCCCTCAGCTCAGCAGCATTCCAAACTGCCCGGTAGCCAGTCCGGCCCTGAGTTTCAATCAATCAATCAATGACACTTGTAAAGCGCGCTACATACCCGTAGGGTCTCAAGGCGCTGGGGGGGGGGGGGCGCTACTGCTCGAACAGCCAGGTCTTCAGCTTCTTCCTGAAGGAGAGGTGGTCTTGGGTCAGGCGCAGGTCGGTCGGGAGGGAGTTCCAGGTCTTGGCAGCCAGGTAGGAGAAGGACCTTCCTCCTGTAGTCGCTCTTCGGATGCGGGAGACAGCGGCGAGGGCGTGGTTGGCTGATCGGAGGTGGCGTTTGGGGGCGTAGAAGTTGACTCGGCTGTTGAGGTAGCTCGGGCCTTGGTCGTGTAGGGCTTTGTGTGCGTGGGTGAGGAGGCGGAAGGTGATTCTTTTGTTGACGGGGAGCCAGTGAAGGTCTCTCAGATGTCCGGAGATGTGACTGGTTCGTGGGATGTCGAGGATGAGTCTGGCTGAGGCGTTCTGGATCCGCTGGAGTCTCTTCTGGAGCTTGGCGGTGGTACCGGCGTAGAGGGCGTTGCCGTAGTCCAGTCGGCTGGTGACGAGGGCCTGGGTGACGGTCTTCCTGGTCTCGGTGGGGATCCACCAGAAGATCTTCCGTAGCATGCGTAGGATGTTGAAGCACGCCGAGGAGACGTTGTTGACTTGCCTGGTCATGGAGAGGGAGGCGTCCAGGATGAAGCCCAGGTTGCGTGCATGGTCTGTTGGTTTGGGTGCGGTGCCCAGGGCGGGAGGCCACCAGGAGTCGTCCCAGGCGGAGGGTGAGGGGCCCAGGATGAGGACCTCCGTCTTGTCCGAGTTCAGTTTCAGGAGGCTGGTCGTCATCCACTCGGCTACCTCTTTCATCCCTTCGTGCAGGTTGGCTCTGGCGGCGGTGGGGTCGTTGGTCAGGGAGAGGATCAGCTGGGTGTCGTCGGCGTAGGAGATTATGCTGAGGTTGTGTTTGCGTACGATGGCCGCGAGGGGGCTCATGTAGACGTTGAAGAGGGTGGGGCTCAGAGATGATCCTTGAGGGACGCCGCAGATGACTTCGGAGGCCTCTGACTTGTACGGTGGTAGGCGGACTCTCTGTGTTCTTCCGTCGAGGAAGGAGATGATCCATTCCAGCGCCTTGTCCTGGATTCCGATGTTGCTGAGGCGCCGTACTAGGGTGCGGTGGCAGACCGTGTCGAATGCCGCGTAGAGGTCTAGGAGGATGAGGGCCGCTGTTTCTCCATTGTCCATCAGGGCTCGGATGTCGTCGGTGGCGGCGATGAGGGCGGTCTCGGTGCTGTGATTGGCTCGGAAGCCGGACTGTGAGGGGTCGAGGGATCCGTTCGTCTCGAGGAAGGCAGCCATCTGCTTGTTGACGGTCTTCTCGATGACTTTGGCTGGAAACGGGAGGAGCGAGATGGGGCGGTAGTTCTTGAGGTCGGTGGGGTCCGCTGTTGGTTTCTTGAGTAGAGCGCTGAGTTCGGCGTGTTTCCAGCTCTCAGGGAAGATGGTGGTGTCGAAGGATGCGTTGATGATGTCTCGCAGGTGGGGTGCGATGACAGCGTCGGCCTTGTTGAAGACGTGGTGAGGGCAGGGGTCGGTCGGTGATCCGGAGTGGATGGAGTTCATCGTGCGGATGGTGTCTTCGGTGCTGATCGGGGTCCAGGCGTGGAGGGTGGTGGTGGGGGGTGGTTGTTCGGTCATGGTGTGCGTTGGTTGGTTGTTGAAGCTGTTGTGTATGTCCGCGATCTTGTTGTGGAAGTATGAAGCGAGGGAGTTGCAGAGGTCTTGCGATGGGGTGATGTCGTTGTTTCCTGCGCTGGGGTTGGAAAGCTCTTTCACGATGTTGAAGAGTTCCTTGCAGTTGTGTGCGTTGTTGTCCAACCTGTCCTTGAATGCTGTTTTCTTGGCGGCGCGGATCAGCTGGTGGTGTTTCCGGGTGGCAAGTTTGAAGGAGGTCCTGTTGTCCGGTGTCGGTTCCTTTCTCCAGACTTTCTCGAGGGCTCGGCAGTTCTTCTTGGAGCTCTTGAGTTCGTCGGTGAACCATGGAGCCTTCTTGCTGCCGGGTCTGCTAGGCGGGGTCCTCAGTGGGGCGAGTTCGTCCGCGCAGTTGCTGATCCACTTCATGAGGTTGTCGGCGGCCTGGCTGGGGTCCGCTGAGCTGGCAGGAGGGTGCTGTCTCAGGGAGGTGGCGAGCTGGTCTGCTGTGATCTTGTTCCAGCTTCTGCGGGCGGCCTGTTGTTGGTGGTGGTGGGTCGTCGTTCTCTTGAAGGTGAAGTGGACGCAGCTGTGGTCCGTCCATTGAAGCTCTGTGGTGTGGCTGAAGTCGATGTCTGTGCTGGAAGAGAAGACTGCGTCGAGTGTGTGTCCGGCGAGGTGGGTGGGGGTGGACACCAGTTGCTTGAGTCCCAGGTTGGCGAGGTTGTCGAGCAGGGTGCTGGTGTTGCGGTCGTTGTTGTTCTCCAGATGGAAGTTGAGGTCTCCCAGGAGGATGTAGTCAGCGGAGGGGAGGGCATGCGGGCTGACGAAGTCGGCGATGTCCTCGCTGAATTGTGTGCGTGGTCCGGGGGGTCGGTAGATCAGGGTGCCTCTGAGGGTGGTGTTCGGGTTGGTGTGGATCTGGAAATGCAGGTGTTCGGCGCTGGTCAGGGTGTTGTCGGTGCTGGTCGTGAGACGGATGGTGTTCCTGTGGATGATGGCGATGCCTCCTCCCTTCTGGTTGGCGTTTCGGTCCCTCCGGACGATCTTGTAGCCCTCTGGGATAGGGATGGCGATGTCGGGAGCTGAAGAGGCGTTCATCCAGGTCTCCGTGAGGAAGGCAACGTCAGGGGCTGTGGCGTCTAGAAGGTTCCAGAGTTCGATGGCGTGTCTGTGGACGGAGCGGGTGTTGAGCAGGATGCACTTGAGGTGGGTGCTGCTGGTGTTCGACTTGGCGGGTGCTGGTACGAGGCTGGTCCGGATGCAGGAGAACTTGCAGGCGTGGCAGCTGAAAGGTCCGTGGGTACGTCGCGGGTGGCTTGATGGCATTCTCGGAGTCGGCCGGTGTTGAGTGCGGTGAGGGTGGCGGCGGAGTACGTCTGGCGGGTCGGTCGGGCTCTTCGGGGGCCAGGGGTCCTGGCACTGGGCACGGTCCAGGCGCGGACGGGCGCAGACGGGCTTACCTTTGGCGCACAAACGGCGCGCCCGCTGCGCGTGACCGCTGCGCGTTCGCACGGTCGCCATTTAAGGCGAAGTGCGCGGGTGGGCGGAGCAGCTGGGAGGCGGGAGCGGGGAGGGAACAGAAGAGAAAAGGGGCGGGGCTAATGGCGGTGGCGGGAAGCGGGAGCGGGGAGGGAGAGCGGAGGGCGGCGATGTAGGCGGGCAAACAGGAAGGAGACAGGCACAATGCACAATGGAGGTCAAAACACGAAGAGGAAACGGCACAAAAAAATACAGGCAACAATGCAGGTCAAAACGGGGGGAAAACAGTTAAGCAAACGATCTTACGGCACACAAAGAAAACAAGCACAAATTTCGGTCAAAAACGGGCGAAAACCAAAGGGGAGCGCTCAGGGCGGCAGCGAGGCCGGCGCTGAGGCAGAGGCAGGCACTGGGGGCAGACGCAGCAGCTGGTGGCCGTGCGGCGCGGGGGACTCGTTATTAGGAAGGATGCATTTGGCACACCCCTTTCTAATAGTGGCTTCCAAACCCTATTTTGCAAGTCAGTAATAGGTTACGAAATTAGATATAAAATGAACACTTTTACCAAGCATTTCTAGTTTAACACGTTACATAAGCATGCCACGTACGTGAATAAATGTCAACAGCAAGTACGATTTCTACGCGTTGATGTTTTCAGCTGATCAGTTATGAATTCAACGATAATTTCTTCACTTTTATATGAAAATATCCCTAATACACCAGAGTGCACGTTATTACAGTTCACGTTCTACTGTCGCAGCTTAATGCGACAAAAGATGATATGCGGGTGCGAACTACACATGATTATGATGCATCCCTACAAATGAAAAAATGAAATTTGCTCTACATCAGTCCCCCCTATAATGACAAGTGTGATCACACCCACATTACAAATTCCTGTAGAAAGAACTGACCTAATCAGACTTTGTAAACAGTCTCTCCTGTTGAAACCTCTCAAAGTACTTCAGATTTTCATAGTGACTGCCCTGCAGTCTTTCTATTTTCCTTTCTCTTTCCCCAATGGAATTTTCAACTTATCTAGACTGATGCCACTTGTAGGCCCTAACTATTCCCACCAGCAAAATAACACAAATCACAATGATTACTATTGGTTTCAAGATATAGTCAATGATTCCATTTCCAAGATTCGCAAACCAACTTCCAACTTTTCCAAAACCTTTTCCAACTTTATCCCAAATTCCCTCCATTGCCAAGTCATGTACCTCGTGATGTTTCTCAGTGATGTTTCTTAAATACT
Source organism: Lissotriton vulgaris (assembly GCF_964263255.1). Lineage (NCBI taxonomy): Eukaryota > Metazoa > Chordata > Amphibia > Caudata > Salamandridae > Lissotriton > Lissotriton vulgaris. Next base: position 1,507,391,987 of record NC_141691.1, on the reverse strand, counting down.
TCCTCAGATCCTTACTATGGTCTGGGATATAAGTACAGCACTGTTTTTTACAGACTACGCCCTCTTTTGCTAACAACACATCCAATGCAAGGCAGTTTTGCACCACAATAGCTCTTATCAAGACTATATCCCCATCTATGAGTAATAATAACTGAGCTGCATTGATTGACAATGTATCCCCTATAGTTGACAACCTTCTACTCTTGCTACAACAAACAGAGGAAGGGGGGTTGTAGGGAAAATTTAAAGACCTGCCCTGGTTCACATCCCCAAACATAACATATGAACAACAAAGGGAACCGGGGGTCTCAAAAGCAAAAATTCTGGCAAACTATCCTTAACTCCACCCTGGTAAGTTAGTGCCCAAGTCACCTCGAAAAACCCTTTAAAATTATAGAAACTAGTGCGTGGGAACAGATGGCTACAGTGCAGGTTGACAAGATCCAAACCACCAAATGTGGATTGCCATCACATGGACGTTGTGATCAGTCATATCATATCCAGTTAGAGATATGGTAAGTCCCTTGATCATAGAGACCCATTACCATTCAATAGTTTGTGGACTGGATAAGGATTGCTTGGTTGCCTTCTTAGAGCTCAGGGAGCTGTGGGGGTTCCTGAAGGAGCTGGATACCCACCACGTTGAGCTGAGGGGGTCACGCTACACAAGGCTTAGGTAAGGACTCGGAGGGAGACTGGTATAGAGTCTGACTCAGCTGAAGCGATTGGTCTGGAAAGTGGTTGAGTGCTACAAAAGAAAATTGAGGCCTCAAGAAAATTGTGACCTGTGAGGCAGAAAAAGGCAGAATATGAGACTTGCGCCAGAAAGAGATCTTGCTTGTATATCTGAATCATCTGAATCTGATCAAAGTGACACAGAACAAGCCCAAAGAAGTGTGGGGAGATCATGGAGAGTAAGAGAACCGTTCCAGAGATACACCTCTCCAGAGTGGACTTACTTTGCTACAAATTCCGGGGAGATTGAGATCTGGGACATTGGTACTGATAATTGAGATTAAACTGTTAGTTCCTGGAGTAGAGGCTAATTGAGGCTAATTGAATTCTGACATTCACTGTACCATATTCACCGAGACCGAGTGGCTTAAGAAGTTTGATTTTGGAAGATCTCCCATTTCCTACCTTTGGAAATCAGCCATCAGCTCAGGATATTGTAACTTTTTGATTTGAACTTTTGCTGCACACTTTATTAAAACTAAAAATGAAAGGATGAAACATCAGTTTCATTACCATGGTATTGACGTAGTGAATGCAGACAAGAGGGGAGGGGACAGAACCCTCCGGCTACGACGTAGGGAATGCATGTGGATTATGAAACTTAGGTCCGTGGAAGAGGGCTTGCATTTAGATTCAGAATTACAATATTTCTTGGGTCATTGATTCCGATGTATCATGTATTATATCACGATGTTGATGTATTTATATAACAGTTGGTTTAAAAATATACTCCTTGGGCCCATACTGTATGATGACTGAGTGTAATAGGTAAGGATGTTCTTAGGATATTCCAAGAGTGAAGATTTTTGTATTGATGTACTTACATGTGACTTTGGTACTGTGAAATCATATGTACCCGAAAATGTAAATATTGTTCATTCAACTATGGGAAAGCACAATTTATTATATGAGGATATTTTTGATCTAGAATTTATCTTTATAATAATGACTGACATGTGCCATGACTGAAGATTCAAAATTTAAATATAGTGATATTTTACTTCCCTCCATTTAATGAAAATAGAAGATAGAGTGAATAACGGATATATAAATCGAAGGGAGTATAGGAGAAGGAATGTATAACGTTTATTTAATCTGATCGTTAGACAAGAGGAAGTTGTACTCGGGATCATTGCCTTTGTGTAGATCGGAGTGTCTAATACAGTGGACTCTGGCTCATATAGCCTTGATAATTGAAGTTAAAACGAGATTTTCGTTAAGATTAAGGGAAATTGCATATTACAATATGGCGCTCATGCAGGCCGCGGTATAAAATGACACACAAACATGGCGACCGCGCTGCACGCCGGATTCTGAAATAGACGATACTGTGCGGTAAGGACTGACGGTGTACTGTTTACTAGTAGCTAGATCCACTACGAGATACGCTATATATTATGCGTCTGAATATAGCATCTGACATGCTATAATGTACGTATTTAGTATTTATAATGTAATTTACCACAATTTGGATATCCACGGTAACGTTTTAAATGAGGACTGACAAAATTATGACTCTGCGTCTTTAGTGACTAGCGTATGTGTCAATCAATACGCAAATTTGTTCACAAGTAACAGCAAACACGTTGTAAAATACGCTGTTTTCTTGTTTCTTTTTTCATCTCTCCCTGCGATCACCCGACAGGTCAACTATAGATACGGGAAGAGTGGGTGAGTTCCCTTTGGAGTTTATGTATACAGGGAGATAGTGTTCGTTTAATGGGAGTCAGCTGACTAGATTTGTTTTATATTTATTATTCCCAGGCCAGCGATGACGAAGATTTAGCCTGAGGTAAGACTGACTTATATAGTATGTGCAAATGTGGAACAGTAGGCAGATAATTTGTGTCTTGAGTCTTAGCAAATATTGTTTTTCTTATGCAGACCGTTAAAACTTACTGAAACACTTCATTATTTACTCTAACGTGACAACGAACAGAATAATAGAAGAAGACGACCCAGTAAGGTTGATCCCAGTAAGGTTGATCCTTAGGGAGACTTTAAATAACCGCAAATACTTTAGATTGTCGGAACATAACTGATACACTGAATCTTTTGCTGCAGGTTAATATTACCCCGCGTGCAACTAGGAGCCGACTGTATTGTTTATTCCCTATTACCTTTGGGAATTGATTGATGATGTGAGATATATATTATTGGTGAGTTTAGATGGAATATGATTTCTACTATTATAGTTTAAGATAGTACTGGACTATATGTGGCGTGTATAAGATGGTGGGGTATTGTAGTTCAGCTAGAACAACTACTTACCTGACTTATTTCATTATTCAGAGGACATTATGATCGCTTTCTTAGTCTAGTGGATGAGAAGAATCTTCTGTGACATAATTTCGCTTATATTTTGAGGTGACTATGGTCATATTTGAATTAGATCTTGGGCAATATGGTGTGCACAATGGTGACCCAATGACCCAGGTGGTGTAATATACTTTCTCTCATATTCCTCTCAAAACACTGGTATATACTATGTGGATCTTTACTATCTTTATCTACCTTTGGTTACTACAAAAACTTTGTGATAATAATAGTGTACTGATATATATGTATTTGCTGTTTATAAACACAGCCCTGATGAAGTCAAAATTATGCGATTTTGGACAAAATTTTGACCGAACTACAGACTGATATTAAGAGAAGGAAAGCCAAGAAAGTAAAAAGAGATGAGAATGACTATCTTACAGGCCGTATATTTACTTTTTTACGGCGATTTGATCACTTAATGAATAAACCTTTACCATCTAAGAAAAAGGGAGAGACCTCGAGTACTAGTGACCCCTATTCATCCTCAAGTAATATTTCTACAAGTGAAAATGAAGATATAGTTCATACCACAGGTGCAATAGCAGGGGGCAATAGTTTTTTAGAAGAGGTACGCCGGATAAGGATTGGAAACAGACGAGACCCAGGGAACGTAAGACCAGGAGAGGAACCAGAGGCAAAGAGAGAAACAAAAATAAGACAAGGCATGAGGACTCAGTCTTGGAAGAATCAGTAGAGAATGTATGTGACACAAATGCAATTGAGATTGTTTATCTATCTTCACTTACGTTGACAGCGGACATGGTTTCTTTACTCAAAAAAGGTTTGAATTTTTGTCCATCTAATAAAATTGATTGGAATCTAGCAAAAATTGATCTGTATAAATTTGCAAGGATGTTGAAAATAAAAAAACATTTCACAAACCATCCCAAATTACCTAGTGCTGTGATTAGACCAGATCTCAGTAATCTCTCAATTCAAGAGGTACAAGACACTAAACTATTATTGTCACTAACAGAGAGCGAAGAAGACCGATTAACCATGTCACAATTACTTATGGACCTAGAGATTAATCAGATCACTATAGAGAGTGGTTTGAAAAACAAATCACATTGGACCCCGCAGTTATCCTCGGGCAATGTGATCAATGCCTTCTTTAAGGCACTTAACCTAGATATTGATAGGTTGATTAATAAAGACATCAGCCATAATAATAGGTACCCCAAGTATAACAACTTGACTTCCAAAGAACGTATAGCTCTGAAGACTTTAACCTCAGATCCCAATATAGTCATCAAAATGGCAGACAAAGGAGGGAATATAGCTATTCAGAATACTTTGGATTATGAAAGTGAAGTCTTCTCCCAACTTAATAACAGTCAGTATTATGAGAAGGTGGCTTCTAATCCGCTAATTACAATAATACCTTTGATTAATGACAAATTGAAAACTTGGTATGATAGATCTTTACTGGACTTTGACCAATATATGTACTTGAAAATCACATCACCACGCTCCCCCTGTCTGTACTGCTTACCCAAAATCCACAAGAATAGAGATAGACCACCTGGAAGACCAATTATCTCAGGTATTAATGGACCAACGGAAAAACTATCACTATATATAGACATATATTTACGACCATTTGTCCACAATTTACCCTCACACATTGAAGACACCAGACATGTTCTTAACCTCATGAATGATATAACGTGGGATAATGGTATTGTTCCAGTAACACTAGATGTTGTCTCTTTGTACAGTAACATTGACCATGATTTTTGGATAGAAGCTATAGAAACTTTTCTGAGAAAACGACCAGCTGAACAATATGATCACACTATAATGTTACTAGAAATGACAAGATTGGTCCTTGAGAATAACTACTTTCTTTTTAAAAATAAGTGGTACAAACAGAGACATGGAACTGCAATGGGTTCCAGGTTCGCTCCGTTTTTTGCCAACCTATTTATGGGCTGGTTTGAGGCAGAGTGGATCTGGGGCCCTAAAGGCAGTAAATGGATCGACCACCTCTACTACTGGGGTCGATTCATAGATGATTGCTTAATGATTTGGAGAGGTACCATAGATGAATTACAAAAGTTTTTTGGTCACCTTAATAATAATCAAGTGCATATGACATTTACAACTGAATATAGCTTTGAGAAGTTGACTTTTCTTGATGTAGAACTATTCATCGAAAATGACACATTGTGCAGCAGGATGTTTTTCAAAACTACCAGTTGTAATGCAATACTATCAGCAGGAAAGCTGCCACCCACCATGCCAGATCAGTTCCATTCCATATGGAGAAATGTTGCGAGCACGTAGAAACCGTTCAGAGGATGTTGACTTAGAGATTAACTTGGCTGATATGAAAAAGAGGTTCAAAGCTCGAGGTTACTCGGATAAGATCATCAATTTAGCCTCAAAAAGAGCCAGGAATGTGGCACGACTAGATACACTGAAATCCAAAACGGGTCCCAGCAAGACTAGTGATGACAAAGAATTGGTGAGACTGGTAACCAATTATGGAGAAGGGAGTTACCAGTTATACGGGATTTTGAAGAAATACTGGCATTTGTTATTGAGTGATCCTGACATCAAGGGGAATGTTGAATAACAGACCTAACATTACATACAGGAAGGGTACAACTCTATCCAATAAACTCTGTCCTAGCTATCATAGTGTACCAGAGAAATCCTTTTGGCTAGGATGTCAACCGCAAGGTTTCTTCCATTGCGGTAACTGCAGCTCGTGCAGATGGGCCATTAAGAGGATTAAGGAATTTAACTATAACCAAATTGGATCTTTTAAAATGAACTCTTTCATTACTTGTGAAACTACACATATAGTCTACGTGATTGTATGTTCATGTACTAAAATCTATGTCGGTAGTACTACTAGGAGATTACGTGACAGGATGATAAAACATTTTAAAGCACTCAAAAATGGAGATACAAGATATCCTATAGCTGCACACTTTATTAAAACTAAAAATGAAAGGATGAAACATCAGTTTCATTAGCCTTCTACCATCCTGCCCGATCCCTGAGATCCGAGTCTTTGTTCCTTGCCGTGGTTCCTCGGGTAAAAAGGGCATGCATTGGGGGCCGGTCTTTCAGGCTGTTGGCGCCACAGCTATGGAACACTCTGCCCGTGTCACTGCGTAGCACCTCCAACCTGTTAGCGTTTAGGAAGGGCCTTAAAACTTGGCTTTTTACTCTCTAGATATGCTCTTTCTTTTGATTCCTGGTCCCTTTTTATTTGCCCTGTTGTGTTCTCTGTTACAGGTTTAAAAATAAAAGCGCCGGGACACTCCTTGGAGTAGCCGAGCGCTATAAAAGATACAGATAACATAACATAACATAACTTCATTATTTACTCTAACGTGACAATGAACAGAATAATAGAAGAAGACAACCCGGTAAGGTTGATCCTTAGGGAAACTTTAAATAACCGCAAATACTTTAGAGTGTCGGAACATAACTGATACACTGAATCTTTTGCTGCAGGTTAATATTACGCCGCGTGCAACTAGGAGCCGACTGTATTGTTTATTCCCTATTACCTTTGGGAATTGATTGATGATGTGAAATATATATTATTAGTGAGTTTAGATGGAATATGATTTCTACTATTATTGTTTAATATAGTACTGGACTATATGTGGCGCGGATAACATGGTGGGGTATTGTAGTTCAGCTAGAACAACTACTTACCTGACTTATTTCATTATTCAGAGGACATGATGATCGCTTTCTTAGTCTAGAGGATGAGAAGAATCTTCTGTGACGTCATTTCTCTTATATTTTGAGGTGACTATGGTCATATTTGAATTAGATCTTGGGCAATATGGTGTGCACAATGGTGACCCTATGACCCTGGGGGCGTAATATACTTCCTCTCATATTCCTCTCAAAACACTGGTATATACTAGGTGGATCTTTACTATCTTTATCTACCTTCGGTTACTACAAAAAGTTTGTAATAATAATAGTGTACTGATATATATTTATTTGATGTTTATAAACACAGCCGTGATGAAGTCATTGACCGTTGTATCAGGCCAGACGAAACACGTGTTGGCTGTGAACTGACTGTATTGGAGTTTGATACATCAAGTAACAAAAGTTAAAGAATAAAGAAGAATACTACGACCAAACATACAGTTGTGGACAATAATTTTGAACTTTTGATTTTGGATGTGTTGAAGTTTCTGACCAGAATTGGAGGAATGAACACTGCCCATCTGTGACCAGCTACTTATGGTCAAAACACTACTGTTATAACTCTGTTATATGTTATAGCTTTGCGATGTGCGATTCTACTGAATATTGAGCCTGTACCAGGTCTACCTTATTTTAGATACTTGGAGCGCAGTTGAGATCCCCCATCTTGTAGCTCTTATTTCCACACCAGGTGTGGTTTTCTTGAGGGTAGTCTGGTAACCCCCCTCTTTCTCACCTAGCAGCTCCACTGACTTGTAAATTTAGTGCTATTCCCTGGTGATATATTGAGCGCCCTTACCAGCGAGGTTACCAGTGGTAATTTGTCTTAACTTATCTAGCAGAAGGGCAGCCACAGGGATCATCATGAATAGAGACAAGGAAGCCCAGGACTTATTCTCTAATTTGAATGCAGGCTCCTCCATAGGTACAGTTGTGGGTGCGAGTAAGGAGCAGAAACAGAAAGGCTTGAGAGCCAAGTTCATTAAATTGGAACGGCTCAAGAGAGCAGAATTAAATAAATGGTGGGATGCCGCCACCCTTAAACAGTATTTGGTATTGAATAGAATTCCTAGGGGCCTACGGTCACAAAATATGCCCACCTATGAGGATCTCGAACCGGATTTACTTGATACATGGGAAAAGGAGTTAACTAGCAGCTCGAGGAATCTCATTAATATCTTACTAGAGGATGCGGAAAGAAAAATAAAAAAATTACTCATGGAAATAGAAACTATAGAGGATGAGATAAAGGTGTCCAATACTCCAGAAGCTACGATGAAAAAGTATGCGATTTTGGACGAAATTTTGACCGAACTACTGACTGATATTAAGAGAAGGAAAGCCAAGTAATTAAAAAGAGATGAGAATGACTATCGTACAGGTAGTATATTTACTTTTGTACGGCGATTTGATCACTTAATGAATAAACCTTTACCATCAAAGAAAAAGGGAGAGACCTCGAGTACTAGTAACCCCTATTCATCCTCAAGTAATATTTCTACAAGTGAAAATGAATATATAGTTGATACCACAGGTGCAATAGCAGGGGGCAATAGTTTTTTAGAAGAGGTACGCCGGATAAGGATTGGAAACAGACGAGACCCAGGGAACGTAAGACCAAGAGAGGAACCAGAGGCAAAGGGAGAAACAAAAATAAGACAAGGCATGAGGACTCGGTCTTGGAAGAATCAGTAGAGAATGTATGTGACACAAATGCAATTGAGATTGTTAATCTATCTTCACTTACTTTGACAGCGGACATGGTTTCTTTACTCAAAAAAGGTTTGAATTTTTGTTCATCTAATAAAATTGATAGGAATCTAGCAAAAATTGATCTGTGTAAATTTGCAAGGATGTCGAAAATAAAAAAAACATTTCACAAACCATCCCAAATTACCTAGTGCTGTGATTAGACCAGATCTCAGTAATCTCTCAATTCAAGAGGTACAAGACACTAAACTATTATTGTCACTAACAGAGAGCGAAGAAGACCCATTAACCATGTCACCATTACTTATGGACCTAGAGATTAATCAGATCACTATAGAGAGTGGTTTGAAAAACAAATCACATTGGACCCCGCAGTTATCCTCGGGCAATGTGATTGATGCCTTCTTTAAGGCAGTCAACCTAGATATTGATAGATTGATTAATAAAGACATCAGACATAATAATAGGTACCCCAAATATAACAACTTGACTACCAAAGAACGTATAGCTCTGAAGACTTTAACCTCAGATCCCAATATAGTCATCAAAATGGCAGACAAAGGAGGGAATATAGCTATTCAGAATACTTTGGATTATGAAAGTGAAGTCTTCTCCCAACTTAATAACAGTCAGTATTATGAGAAGGTGGCTTCTAATCCACTAATTACAATAATACCTTTGATTAATGACAAATTGAAAACTTGGTATGATAGATCTTTACTGGACTTTGACGAATATATGTACTTGAAAATCACATCACCACGATCCCCCTGTCTGTACTGCTTACCCAAAATCCACAAGAATAGAGATAGACCACCTGGGAGACCAATTATCTCAGGTATTAATGGACCAACGGAAAAACTATCACAATATATAGATATATATTTACGACCATTTGTCCACAATTTACCCTCACACATTGAAGACACCAGACATGTTTTTAACCTCATGAATGATATAACGTGGGACAATGGTATGGTTCTAGTAACACTAGATGTTATCTCTTTGTACAGTAACATTGACCAAGATTTTGGGATAGCAGCTATAGAAACTTTTCTGAGAAAACGACCAGCTGAACAATATGATCACACTATAATGTTACTAGAAATGACAAGATTGGTCCTTTAGAATAACTACTTTCTTTTTAAAGATAAGTGGTACAAACAGAGACATGGAACTGCGATGCGTTCCAGCTTCGCTCCGTCTTTTGCCAACCTATTTATGGGCTGGTTTGAGGCTGAGTGGATCTGGGGCCCTAAAGGCAGTAAATGGATCGATCACATTTACTACTGGGGTCGATTCATAGATTATTGCTTAACGATTTGGAGAGGTACCATAGATGAATTACACGAGTTTTTTGGTCACCTTAATAATAATCAAGTGCATTTGACATTTACAACTGAATATAGCTTTTGAGAAGTTGACTTTTCTTGATGTAGAACTATTCATCAAAAATTACAGATTGTGCAGCAGGATGTTTTGCAAACTACCAGTTGTAATGCAATACTATCAGCAGAAAACTGCCACCCACCATGCCAGATCAATTCCATTCCATATGGAGAAATGTTGCGAGCACGTAGAAACTGTTCTGAGGATGTTAACTTTGAGATGAACTTGCTGATATGAACAAGAGGTTCAAAGCTCGAGGTTACTCGGATAAGGTCATCAATATAGCTTCAAAAAGAGCCAGGAATGTGGCACGACTAGATACACTGAAATCCAAAACGGGTCCCAGCAAGACTAGTGATGACAAAGAATTGGTGAGACTGGTAACCAATTATGGAGGAGGGAGTTACCAGTTATACGGGATTTTGAAGAAATACTGGCATTTGTTATTGAGTGATCCTGACATCAAGGGAATGTTGAATTACAGACCTAACATTACATACAGGAAGAGTAGAACTCTATCCAATAAACTCTGTCCTAGCTATCATGGTGTACCAGAGAAATCCTTTTGGCTAGGACGTCAACCCCAAGGTTTCTTCCATTGCGGTAACTGCAGCTCGTGCAGATGGGCCATTAAGAGGATTAAGGAAGTTAACTATAACCAAATTGGATCTTTTAAAATTAACTCTTTCATTACTTGTGAAACTACACATGTAGTCTACGTGATTGTATGTTCATGTACTAAAATCTATGTCGGTAGTACTACTAGGAGATTTCGTGACAGGATGATAGAACACTTTAGAGCACTCAAAAATGGAGATACAAGATATCCTATAGCTGCACACTTTATTAAAACTAAAAATGAAAGGATGAAACATCAGTTTCATTACCATGGCATTGACGTAGTGAATGCAGACAATAGGGGAAAGAACCCTCCGGCTACGACGTAGGGAATGCATGTGGATTATGAAACTTAGGGCCGTGGAAGAGGGCCTGAATTTAGATTAAGAATTACAATATTTCTTTGATTCTGATGTATCATGTATTATATCACGATGTGGATGTATTTATATAACAGTTGCTTTAAAAATATACTCCTTGGGCCCATACTGTATGATGACTGAGTGTATTAGGTGAGGATGTTCTATCATATGTTCTTAGTATATTCCAAGAGTGAAGATTTTTGTATTGAACTATTGATGTACTTACATGTGACTTTGGTACTGAGAAATCATATGTACCCGAAAATGTAAATATTGTTCATTCAACTATGGGAAAGCACAGTTTATTATATGAGGATATTTTTTCTCTTTGTCACTATTTTTTCTACTATCTGGTCTTTGGATATTTGGGCGCTTAATCCAACTTATATTTCTATTACTTTCAGTAAATTCTACACCTCTAGTCCTCTATTTCATGTTCTAGACTTGACTCTACCCAACTCTATTCCACGTCATACTACCTTATTGGTAAGAGAAACTCCTTTCCATCCACTAGAACTACCAGTAGCACTAAACATAGGAGGCTCTTTGATCTACACGCTGATGCAGGGTTCGAAACTGGTAAACGACGATTTCATTTTGGATCTAGAATATATCTTTATAATAATGACTGACTTGTTCCATGACTGAAGATTGAACATTTAAATATAGTGATATTTTACATCCCTCCATTTAATGAAAATAGAAGATAGAGTGAATAACGGATATATAAATCGAAAGGAGTATAGGAGAATGAATGTATAACGTTTATATAATCTGATCGTTAGACAAGAGGAAGTTGTACTCGGGATCATTGCCTTGTGTAGATCGGACTGTCTAATACAGTGGACTCTGGCTCATATAGCCTTGATAATTGAAGTTAAAACAAGATCTTGTTAAGATTAAGGGAAATTGCATATTACAATATGGCGCTCATACTCACCGTGGTATAAAATGACACACAAACATGGCGACAGCGCTGCACGCCGGATTCTGAAATAGACGATACTTTGCGGTACTTTGGTAAGTAAGGACTGACGGTTTACTGTTTACTAGTAGCTAGATACACTACGAGATACGCTATATTATGCATCTGAATATAGCATCTGACATGCTATAATGTACGTATTTAGTATTTACAATGTAATTTACCACGATTTGGATATCCACGGTAATGTTTTAAATGAGGACTGACAAAATTATGACTCTGTGTCTTTATTTACTAGCGTATGTGTCAATCAATACGCAAATTCATTCACAAGTAACAGCAAACATGTTTTAAAATACGCTGTTTTCTTGTTTCTTTTTTCCTCTCTCCCTGCGATCACCCGACAGGTCAACTACAGATACGGGAAGAGTGGGTGAGTTCCCTTTGGAGTTTATGTATACAGGGAGATAGTGTTCGTTTAATGGGAGTCAACTGATTAGATTTGTTTTATATTTATTATTCCCAGGTCAGCGATGACGAAGATTTAGCCTGAGGTAAGACTGACTTATATAGTATGTGCAAATGTGGAACAGTAGGCAGATAATTCGTGTCTTGAGTCTTAGCAAACATTGTTTTTCTTATGCAGACCATTAAAACTTACTGAAATACTGACGGACAGGCTGGACGGCCTTGCCCCTGTGATGGCCCCCACGAATAACAGCTAAACGGGTATCTGCCCCTTGGTTTACTGAAGCACTGGCGGCATCGCGACGGCAGTGCAAGGTGGCAGAGAGGTATTGGCGCTCACAGTATGATTCCGCGGCTAAGCTCGCTTATAGGACATCTGTCAAAGTTTACCATCATGACATCCTCCGTGAAAAAAAAGGTTATTTTGTAAAGAGGATTGAGACTGCCGCCAACTCGAGCAAAGAGATTTTTACTATCGTGAGGGAATTTACGGCCCCATGCACAAATTCGACCCAGGCAGCTCCTTCGGAGCCGTGGGTAAGCGCCCTTGCCAACTTTTTCACCACTAAGATAAAATTGATCCAGGACTCTTTCCCCCTGAGGGTGGCTGGAATATCTCTCAGCACTGAGGGTGGGTCAGATTTAATAGCTAGTCCGGAGCTGGTTTTGGCAGAATTTCCGCCACTTTCAGTTTCCAAGTCTTTGGAACTTATGGCCAAACTAAAATCCGGATCGCCTCTTGACCCGTGCCCTGCCAAATTTTTGGTGAAAGTGGCGGAGGTCATTAATCCTTTGGTGAATCCTATTCTGAATCTTTCCTTGGGTGTGGGGGTGGTCCTGCAGGCTTGGAAGCAGGCGATGATCATTCCTCTACTCAAGAAGCCTGGTTTAGATCCTGAGGTTCTCTCCAACTACAGGCCCATCTCTCTTTTGCCTGCTTTTGCTAAGATCTTGGAGAAGCATGTGCACACTGTGCTCTCCAATTTTCTAGAATCCCACAATTTGCTTTATTCCACCCAATCCGGCTTCTGTACCAACTTAAGCACCGAAACGGCGCCTTTGGAAGTGTCGGAGGCAATCAAGGAGGTACAGGATTCAGGAGGCAAAGCTATGCTTGTGATGCTTGATTTGTCGGTGGCATTTGACACCGTCCCCCATGAGGGTCTCCTCGCCAGACTTTATGGGATCGGTCTGAGGGGAACGGTGCTCAGCTGGTTTAGATCTTTTTTGGCTGGCCGCCGACAAACGGTCTGGGCCTCCCCTTGCTCTGCCGTGATGCCGCCATTGGGAGTCAGAGTCCCGCAGGGCTCAGTGTTGAGCCCAACTCTCTTCAACATCTTTATGACCCCTCTGGCGGCACTGGCAGAGTCTTTTGGGGCACAGATTGTATCCTACGCCGATGATATCCAGCTCCTCTTTACGTGTGGGAAGGGAGCAGTTTTTGACGGAGAGAGTATCCGCGGGTGCTTTGGGGCTGTTTTTAACTGGTTCCAGCTTAACAGCCTCAAGTGCAACTCAGATCAATCTGAGGTACTCTTCTTCGGTTGTCGGTCTGACCCAGATTGGCAGGAATGGTGGCCTGTCAACATGTTTCATCCAGCAGGCTCTTCCCAGCTAGCCAAGAATCTGGGGGTCAAGAACGATAACGGCCTGAAGTTGAGATCACAGATCCTGGGCTTAGTGGGTACATGCTTTGGCCTCCTCAGGATGCTCCGCAAGCTTCTTCCTTTGCTCCCGGGACATCATAGGAAGATCACAGTTCAGGCCTTAATTGGCTCGAGATTGGACTATTCCAATGTCCTTTATCTCGGCCTGCCGGAGTATCTCTTGCAACGGCTGCAGGTGGTCCAGAACTCGGCAGCACGGGCCATTTTTGGCCTCTACGGGCGAGTCAGAACCTCAGGCCTCCTGCAGTCACTTCATTGGCTGCCTATCCAGAAGCGGATAGTTTTTAAGGCCTTGACCTTGGCTCACAAGGCTCTTCACGCTTCTGGAGCGAAATATCTTCAAAGGAGGCTAGCCTTCTACAATCCTGCCCGATCCCTGAGATCCGAGTCTTTGTTCCTTGCCGTGGTTCCTCGGGTAAAAAGGGCATGCATTGGGGGCCGGTCTTTCAGGCTGTTGGCGCCACAGCTATGGAACACTCTGCCCGTGTCACTGCGTAGCACCTCCAACCAGTTAGGGTTTAGGAAGGGCCTTAAAACTTGGCTTTTTGCTCTCTAGATATGCTCTTTCTTTTGATTCCTGGTCCATTTTTATTTGCCCTGTTGTGTTCACTGTTACAGGTGTAAAAATAAAAGCGCCGGGACACTCCTTGGAGTAGCCGAGCGCTATAAAAGATACAGATAACATAACATACCATAACATAACTTCATTATTTACTCAAACGTGACAACGAACAGAATAATAGAAGAAGACGACCCGGCAAGGTTGAATCTTAGGGAGACTTTAAATAACCGCAAATACTTTAGAGTGTCGGAACATAACTGATACACTGAATCTTTTGCTGCAGGTTAATACTACCCCGCGTGCAACTAGGAGCCGACTGTATTGTTTATTCCCTATTACCTTTGGGAATTGATTGATGATGTGAGATATATATTATTGGTGAGTCTAGATGGAATATGATTTCTACTATTATTGTTTAATATAGTACTGTACTATATGTGGCGTGGATAAAATGGTGGGGTATTGTAGTTCAGCTAGAATAACTACTTACCTGACTTATTTCATTATTCAGAGGACATGATGATCGCTTTCTTAGTCTAGAGGATGAGAAGAATCTTCTGTGACGTCATTTCGCTTATATTTTGAGGTGACTATGGCCATATTTGAAATAGATCTTGGGCAATATGGTGTGCACAATGGTGACCCTATGACCCTGGTGGCGTAATATACTTTCTCTCATATTCCTCTCAAAACACTGGTATATACTAGGTGGATCTTTACTATCTTTATCTACCTTCAGTTACTACAAAAAGTTTGTAATAATAATAGTGTACTGATATATATTTATTTGATGTTTATCACACAGCCCTGATGAAGTCATTGGCCGTTGTATCAGGCCAGACGAAACACGTGTTGGCTGTGAACTGACTGTATTGGAGTTTGATACATCAAGCAACAAAAGTTAAAGAATAAAGAAGAATACTACGACCAAACATACAGTTGTGGACAATAATTTTGAACTTTTGATTTTGGATGTGTTGAAGTTTCTAACCAGAATTGGAGGAATGAACACTGCCCATCTATGACCAGCTACTTATGGTCAAAACACTACTGTTATAACTCTGTTATACGTTATAGCTTTGCGATGTGCGATTCTACTGATTATTGCGCTTGTACCAGGTCTATCTTAATTTAGATACTTGGAGCGCAGGTGAGATCCCCCATCTTGTAGCTCTTATCTCCACACCAGGTGTGGTTTTCTTGAGGGTAGTCTGGTAACCACCCTCTTTCTCACTTAGCAGTACCACTGACTTGTAAATTTAGTACTATTCCCTGGTGATATATTGAGCGCCCTTACCAGCGAGGTTACCAGTGGTAATTTGTCTTGATTTTAAATTCTGATTGAGGTTCTGACACTCACAGTATGGGTGCCATGTACAACAACATATCATCCATATCAGTCACAGGTAGATACATTTGTGTTTAGCGCAAGTGCACTTTTTTACACATATTTTATTTTTCACTGAGATGTCACCTTGTAGGACAACCGTGTATCTTGACTAATGGAAAAAATGTTTCATATTGTCATGAGCCATCTCTACACTCTTTGAATGTGATTGGAAAACATAAATGCATTTAAAGCATAACTAAAAAAACTTACAAGAATGTTTCTTTAAAATATTATTGCAGTGGAAGTCCAAGACTACAATTCCCCAATAGGGACCACCTTTTTGGTCATACTTGTCCAGCCCATATCCCTGGGTTACTGAGTTGGCCCATTGTTTAAATATCTAAGTTAGGCTTGACTACTTTAGTGCAATGATGCCAGTGAGTTATTCACAGGTTAATTTGGTGACTTTTGTGGTTCACCCTGACTGGCATTGTGGTTATTGCTTAAACAGGGCTCACACTCTCCTCAACCAACAACTCAATTTCTCACAATGCTGTTATATGTTTTACAGTTTATCTGCCGGGTCACAAATGCATTCACTGTTTGACAGTACATATCAAGTGTCACATTTATCCCAATGCAGTGTGGTCAGCAGTTATTCAATTTGTGATACAATTCGTGTGGTTATCTACTCTCAACACAACCTTAAATAGGGATCACTGAAATATTATCGACGGACACATTATCGACTTACCAAAATATCGTTGACAAATTATCGACGACAAAAATATCGACTTACTATACTTATTACACAAACTACAAAAATATCGAGTACAAAATATCGAGTAGTAACTATATCGAGTACATAAATATCGCTTAAAAAAATATCGACTACAATTATATCGTTGGACATGAAATTAGCCCTAACACTACAAAAATATCCACTACAAAAATATAGACTACCACAATATCGTTAAAAAAAAAATATCGAGTTCATATTTGCACACTTTTCTTTCTAAAATACCATCTTTATCATCAATAAAAGTCATTTCTCACTAAAAAAAACGTTTCACATATCATACCGGTTTCTTACATAAAATTACTATTAATCCACATTTGCTATACATTCTATTACATGCATTTTATCTTTTTCTATAAATCTTTGCATTTAACTAACATTTTCATTACTTATTTTCACATATAAATATATTTCATTTAAACACGAACCTGCTTTAATGCGGGAATAACCACATACCACCATTCTCACATCAACAAACACTCCAATTAACTTAAAAAAATTCAAACTAGCCTATACTATGCTTCCTTACATCCTACAACCAATCAAATCAAAGCACACATAACACATATACTATAAAAGGGCTACATGCATTCTACCATTTGTTGCTGCTACCTCTCTGGAAAGTAGATGCCAACACTTTGAAGATTTTGTTGCAGAATATACATCTTTAAAGATCCAGCTTACTAGCTAATTAATCAAGTAAGTAACACAACATTTTTGTAGAAAAATAAATTACAAGTGCACTATTTTCCTTACATCTCCTAAGTCTTACACTAATTTTATTTTCATGTCTTCCTACTTTTATGATAGAAACTACTCCAACACAAATCCTATTACATGGTCATATTTCTTCATGTGCAAATTCAGATAGTAAGTATATAATAATTTTCTGTTACACACCAACTGCTTTTTAAAAACACTAATTTACAAGAGTATTTATTTTTCATTACCATTATATTTACAGATATACTGAAATTGTGCTATTTCTACAGCAAAAACGATAAAACTACCCTAATTACACATGTAAGTATAGATGTGTTTGTTATAAAACGGCCAATTTCATTAATGCACATTTTTAAACAACATATCTTGCTTTTTACATCTTCCCTATAGATCATTTGAAAGATCCAAGATCAACTATAGCAAAACACAAGAATACCCTTCAGAAAAATGTAAGTGTAATTGTTATTAGCTACAATGTGGGCACAAAAAACGCTAACTATATTCTTAACACCATGTTATTTATTTTGAATTGCCTCTACAGATATTCAGAAAACATCATACATCTATTCTACATCTCATATGAAAACATCCTACACAAAATATACCAATATAGAAGAATAGCCTTGTATAAAATGTAAGTATATTTATCATTTCTCTAAAACTGCCGAAAATAACACAGACTATGTTCTTAACAACATCTTATCTATTTTATATTTCCTCTACAGATATTCTGAATACATCATACAGCTATTCTACCTACAACAAAGAAAACGACATATTTAGAAGTTAGTATACGTTTAAATCTGTTACATTTCCAAACAGTTCAGTATTAAAATTATAATATTTTGCTTATATTTCTTCTATCTACTCTACAGATCATACCTGTACTAAATTGATGAACTCCAGCAATTACTACTATTCTACTATTTAAACAAGTAAGTATATGTAATGTTTACATCAAATGCACTAGTAAACAAAAATGACAACTGCTTTTGAGTAGGAAATACGTTTGTTATATAGAAACATTAATGTTGTTTTTCAATATTTTCATACCAACAGCAAATAAAGACATACATACAAGAACATCATTGAAAAGACATTTCTGCTTCTGTGACTACTACTTTGATTAACTGTAAGTATAAATGCATCACTAATGATGTTAGCACCACATAAGTAAAAAAATGTGTACTGATTTTGTTTCTTTCTACTCTTTCCTAGAACAAGTAAATCAAAATGACTGAAGGTGCAGAATTTGTCATGTCTCAGAAAAACAAATTACTATTATGCTACATGGGTTATGTGTATAATCAGGAGAGACAAAGTGGCAGAAAGGTTTTTTGGAAGTGTACAAAATATTACTCCAACAAATGTTATGGGAGGGCCACTACCGAGGAAAGTAATGTGCTATTTACTAGAGAACATAATCATCCCCCAAATGTCACCGAAATTGAAATTAGAGATGCCTTAGAGAGTATTAAAAGTGCTAGCACACAAAGTGACAAACCCACCACACAAATACTTAAAGAAGAACTGGTAAAAATCCCTGCCCATGCTTCAGGGCAACTACCCTCTATTGACCCCCTGAAGCGCACAATTGCACGCACCAAACGACTCACTAGCACAACCCAACCCAACCCAACTTGTTTTGAAGAAATTATTATTTCACCCGAAATGGCCATCACACACAATAAAGATAAATTTATTCTTTTTGATAATGAAAGCAGTACAAACCGAATAATTATGTTTGCAACTGCAAGTAATTTACGAAAAATCCAACAGTGTCCCCAATGGATGATGGATGGAACCTTTAAACCCTGCCCAAAACCTTTTTACCAACTGTATTCCATCCACGGTTTATACCATCATTCTAACATACCTTTCATTTACTGTTTGCTACCCAACAAACAGCAAACAACCTACACCGAAATTTTAAATGTTCTCAAAACGGAAATCAATAATTATTTTCCCGAAAAAATCATTATTGATTTCGAATTAGCTATGATAAATAGCATTTTGAGAACATTTCCCCACACAGCAATCCAGGGTTGCTATTATCATTTTAATCAGAGTATATGGAGGCATCTCCAAAAATCTACTTTAAGTGTACTATACTCTACAGATAGCACCTTTGCCTATCAAGTTAAAAAGTTAATAGCCCTGGCCTACGTCCCTGTTACAGATGTTGCTGAACATTACAATTTATTAATTGACAGCGCATACTATAAGAGGAATGAGGATAAGTTAACACCATTGCTAGACTATTTTGAAGACACTTGGGTGGGAAGGTTGCACAGATCAGGACATCGACGCCAGCCCAAATTCCAAATCCCTTGGTGGAATGTCTATCTCAGTACTTTAAACCAAGAGGCTAAAACCAACAACAGTGTTGAAGGGTGGCATAATGCTTTCCAAGCAACTACAAACAGAGGCAAACCCACATTCCACAACCTTCTTGAAGCTTTGAAAAAAGAACAAAGCTATCAGGAACTAAGAATGGAACAATCAGTGTCACAAATAGGGCCCAAACTCACTAAACAAACCCAACAAATGTTCCGACTACTTCAAAGTCAAGTCACATTATACCCTACAACTAGAGGTTTAGAATACCTGGCAATAATAGCAAAAAGTCTACTTTAAAAATATCAAATAAATGTACGAATGTCTTCTTACAATACTAATAAAATTCACATGTCATAAACATATATAATAAATTATAAATAAAACATATTTGTTTGACAAACTTAGAAAATTTATGTAAATAATTTCGTAACAAATATGCAATGTTTATAATTTTTTATAACATACACATAACATTAGAAATCGACATTTCCCACCCAATCAAAATAGTAAAATAAATACTTACAATTTTTGAACTTGAAAGACGCAATGAAGGAAAAATCAATCCATACAATCCAATCCAATATCTTACTATTCCAATGTGGGAAACCCTCAAAAACCCGAAAATAAATTGTAAAACGTAAAAAAACGCTCCAGGAAATCCCGAAAACAGTAGTGTGTACACGTTAGGATTTAAAGTTATATACACACTATTTTAAAAAAACGGTTACGCATATCAATGTATCAATTCGATTCGAAACCCTCCAAAAAACCCGAAAAAGGTTTAAAAAGTGAAAAAACCGCTCCTGGCAAACACGAAAAATAGGAGATAAAAGTCAAAATGTAAGCATAATAACTTAAACATTAGTTTCTCCATTAAAAAACACGCTTCCTTCCATGTAGTTTTCGTGCGAGGAACCGAAACCTGTAAAATAACATATATAACGAAAGCCACCCACAAATACCCCCTTCACATTTGTAAATATACTAACAATTAACATTAACCATGTAAGAAGACATTTCCGAACACTTAAAATTAGACTTGAAGGAAAAAAAGCACGACACATCTATAACGGAAACTTTTCACCCAAACGCAAATTAAACTATTAATACATACACCAAAAAACACTACAGAGTTTGATTATACCCTCAAACATGACCACTTACTTATAATTTGTAGTTAAAAACAACCTTACCTCTCTCCACGCGAAGCAACTCCCAACCGCGAACTTCTCCAGTCCTGAATGGAGCGCAATAACCTTACGCGGTAAAAAAGTAGTCCCCTTAACCCATTTGTGTAAAAGGATAATAGAATAAACAATGTTAAATGTAAAATATATAATACATACACATGTATAATGTAACAAATTAATACACTATACTCATGACAATTTTCCTTTATTAAAAAAATAAATATATTTAATATAAATTAATATATAATATGTATTATATATTAATAATATTAAATAATTATATAAAACTTTGAATAAAAGATGTAAATATTTAGTTAATCAGTATATTTATATGAATAAATTTGTGTATAATTTTACTAAAACATTAAAAATGTTTATGGGAATAATTAATAATGATAAATAATAAAACCTATTTATTGTTATTAATATAACAAGTATAACCATTTAGTATATAAAGAATGGCCTTAAAAAAGTCTTTATTTTATCTGTGAATGTATATATTTTTGTTAATAATAAAATAATGTTTATGTTTATTAATTAATAATAATAATAATAATAATAAATAAAAAAATTATTATTTTTATTAATTAGTAAAAAAAGTTATATAATTATTTATAAGTGTAACAAAATTATATAATTGCTTTAGTAATATTTGATAAATACCAGATATTATAATTAAACATATTGTTTCCCTATACAATTATAAACTTTACAACCAAATCGATTTATATGTTTTATGTAAAAACAACATTGTGTGAAATATACACCAAGAAAAAATTTTTTTGTATTTGAATTGATCCTAAAAATGTAATATTACTCATGTTACTTGTTAAAAATAAATATGTATTATATATTGTATTATCTTAATATTTAATATTAACATTATTAAATATTAATATAAGAAATATATAAAAAATCATTGTTTAATATATTTCTATATAAATAGTTTAAATTGTAAGTGACTGATGTGAATATGTAAAATTTACTGAAAAAATCTAGTAATCCAAATTATGTTTAACATTGACCACATGTATATAAATGTAAAGATGTTATTGTGTGAATAATAAAAGTTTCAAAAAATATGATGTTATATTTGTTTGTGATTTTATTGTAGTACACAATAAAAAAAGGAAAAATTATTTAATAAAGTTATTAGAAAACATCTATGTTGCATTAATTATTATTTGTAAATTACAGTAATGAACAAATGTATACAAATGTGCTGCACACTGACCAATTGTATATATATTGTTACTACTCCAGTCAATCTCAAATCATAGAAGCTGCAGGACACTAACAAAAATTATTGTACTATTCCTACTACACTCAAGGTAATAGCATAAAATGTGGTGGAGACTAACCAATGTATTTTTATTAATCCAACTCCAGTGTTGGTAATATTACTGATGGTGCTGTACACCAACCAATTAATAATTAGAATTCCAACTCCACTCTAGCTACTGTCTGAAAACATGCTAATACATAAATAGTTTTGATCTAAATAAAGGGTACTAATGTAAAGTTATAATAATAGCTATTTTTGTGTAATAAATTTAATTTATCACTGTTAACTTAAACTATCAGCACTCTACAATACCCAAAACTGTCCCAAAACACTAAAAAGACCCCTTCACCCTAAAGGCCAAAACTGACCCAGAACCCTACAAATACCCCTTTATCAACAGACTGAAAACTGACCCTGAACCCTACAAATACCCCTACACCCACAAACTGAAAACTGACCCTGAACCCTACAAATACCCCTTTACCCACAAACTGAAAACTGACCCTGAACCCTACAAATACCCCTTTACCCACAAACTGAAAACTGACCCTGAACCCTACAAATACTCCTTTCCCAACAAACTGAAAACTGACCCTGAACCCTACAAATACCCCTTTACCCACAAACTGAAAACTGACCCTGAACCCTACAAATACCCCTACACCCACAAACTGAAAACTGACCCTGAACCCTACAAATACTCCTTTCCCAACAAACTGAAAACTGACCCTGAACCCTACAAATACCCCTTTACCCACAAACTGAAAACTGACCCTGAACCCAACAAATACCCCCTTACCCACAAACTGAAAACTGACCCTGAACCCTACAAATACCCCTTTACCCACAAACTGAAAACTGACCCTGAACCCTACAAATACTCCTTTCCCAACAAACTGAAAACTGACCCTGAACCCTACAAATACCCCTTTACCCACAAACTGAAAACTGACCCTGAACCCTACAAATACCCCTACACCCACAAACTGAAAACTGACCCTGAACCCTACAAATACTCCTTTCCCAACAAACTGAAAACTGACCCTGAACCCTACAAATACCCCTTTACCCACAAACTGAAAACTGACCCTGAACCCTACAAATACCCCTACACCCACAAACTGAAAACTGACCCTGAACCCTACAAACACTCCTTTCCCAACAAACTGAAAACTGACCCAGAACCCTACAAATACCCCTACACCCACAAACTGAAAACTGACCCTGAACCCTACAAATACTCCTTTCCCAACAAACTGAAAACTGACCCTGAACCCTACAAATACCCCTTTACCCACAAACTGAAAACTGACCCTGAACCCAACAAATACCCCTTTACCCACAAACTGAAAACTGACCCTGAACACTACAAATACCCCTTTACCCACAAACTGAAAACTGACCCTGAACCCTACAAATACCCCTTTACCCACAAACTAAAAACTGACCCTGAACTCTACAAATAGCCCTTTACACAAGAACTGAAAACTGACCCTCAAACTCAAAACTACACATTTACCCACAAACGTAAAAATTTCCCAAATCCCACAAAATACAGTTTTACTCACGACTAGAAAAAAGACCCAAAACCCTAATAAATTAACCTATAACAAAAACTATGAAACTAAGCCAGAACACTAAAAATAATAATGAACACAACATTAAACATATATATATGAAAAATACATAATTATTGTAAAAAAATATTATAAAATATATTTTCACATTACCTATAATATTAATAATGTAGATTAATTAATATTATTTAATTCCAATTAATTAATTAACTACAACATAAATTAACACATTACATTTAAATGTATACAATTAATGTAATTAAGTCATTATTATCAATTAATTACCAATTAATTTATTTAAATGATATTCAATATATTAATTACATCATTAACTATTTATAATTAATGTGTTAGCAATTAATAAATGTCAATATTATACTAATTCTTAATACAAAAAAACACTAATTATTATTAATTAATAACCAATATATCAATTAAAATCATATACAAAATAATTATTAAAAAAAATATTAATAATCAATTAATCAATTGATCAATTAACTTATATGCTTATTAATCAATTAAACAATTAACTAATTAATATTAATTAATTACCAATTAAAATCTAATTAAAACAATTACCAAACATATATTAACTAATTAATTATTATTAAATTACTTCCCACCCTATTCCCCTATAAACCCACAACCCGCTCCTAAACATTAGGTACTATTTATTAATATATTATATATATTATATTTTATTAAATCAATATTTTCTAACATTTTTTCGATATTTTTTACTTTGACTATATTTCGATATTTTGTCTAGTCGATATTTTTGAGTCGATATTTTTGTATTCGATATTTTTGGGTCATTTTTGCAGTCGATATTTTGTTCAACGATATTCCTATGGTCGATATTTTGGTATTGTCGATATTTTTCCGTCGATATTTTGTCCATTCGATATTATGTAGTCGATATTATGTCCAGTTACCCTTAAATAGATATGTTGTTCTATTTGGAGAGTGGTGCAGTGCCATTTTAAATGTAGTTAAATTGTCACAGCTTAATGTCACAGTACTGGTTCAGTTACAGAGCTTTCTGCAAGGAAATGTTTCAACATTGTTGTTCCATATCCTCTGGTGGCTATTTACATACCCATGTATCTAAGTATGCGGCTCGAGCTCATTAGTTTTCACATACATGTTAACTGAACATAATAGTCATCTTGTCACAAACTGAAATGTGTGTAAAGCTTGGCAGCAGCGAATGCGATCTGTTGAGATAAAGAATAACACGTTTATATCAGTGGGTTCTGCAGTCCTCTGTTCTATGAGAGCCCATTTTTACAATGGTAACACTTTACTCAACAATAAATTCATAAATGTTATGGATATGCGCAACCCCCAATGAAAACGTTAATTTTGCATCTATCTATACATTATTGTTTTTTCTACTGAGGGGATTCTTCAAAGTGCAAATAAATGAGCATTCGAATGTTCCCCTAATCAGCTAGAGGAAAATGAACCAAGTTTATCACAGACACCAAGCTGAAAATTGGAATGGCATTTCACCTTTTTGCAGCACTATAGAAGCTGCGTGAACATTTTATGATTAGAGCGATTGACTGATGCATTGTATTCCATTTTGCATAAAAGGAAAAGCCACAGGATGACATTACAGAGGCCTGTGGTGATTGCTGTGTCATTTATAGGTCATTCATCAATGAAGGCATGTTTTGTGAATGTCAAACAACGCTGCAAGGGCAGCACACTGTGAATAATTAAAGTTTAATTTACCGCCAGATTTGTAAGAGCTGACTTTTGTCTGAAGATGTATGTGCCGTTAAAAACACCTTCTGACATCAGTTGGGCAAGCACCCTGCTTTCCCCAGCAAGTATTGACTGATTTCTCGAAGACTGATTACGCACTCCGCAGGATAGCAAAGAGTGCATGAGTCAGTGATTGCTGTGAATAGGGACCTATTCAAACCTGGTGCACCGATTTCCATCTTCTTTTGTTGCAAGTAGCTCAAACTGTTTATAAATCTGGAATAATGTCATATTAAAAATTCTCAAACAACAATTGATGGACAGAATGCAGAACAATGTCATACATTCACCCCAGTACTGAGATCTGGGCCTAAATCCATCGGTTTTTTTTGCACTCCACGCCACCCCAGTTCAGACATGGTTATATGCAAATCAGACTTGACCCTGTGCCTCATGGGAACAGTCCAGAATGTAGAACAATGTCATACATTCACCACAGTACAGAGATCTTGGTCTCTATCCATCGTACTGGGGTGAATGTATGACACTGTTCTGCATTCTGTCCATCAACTGTTTTTTTTTTTCATTTTAAAAATGCTTCACATTTATGGTCAGAAGAGTGTATGCAAACTGTATTCCGTTATGGCTGTATTAATAAAAGTCACGAAAATAATACGGGTAGCGAAAGTAACTGTAGCTTTTGACTTCTGATGACATTACAGGGTTGACCCATTTACCTACGCTTAGGGCCTGATTATGACTTTGCCGGTCCTCATGTAGGTCCGCCACTGCTGCACCAACAGTAGGACACCCAAGCCCATGGTGCATCTGAGCAGAATCCAGGCTGGGCGTGTGGGCGGTGTGTCAGTGGTCCCACGGTTGTGGCATGCTTTGGCTGGCATGCTTTGGCTGGGAATTAGAGCCAGCAGACATGCTGCCACCGCGGGACCATTCCCACGTTGTGTGTACTGAGTCACATGCACCATGTTGTGCATGCCACTCAGTGCCCGCAGTAGCATGGACTTGTGGGGGGACACCTTGTGCCCCATGCTCCCACCCCCATGGACAGATTCGCCCAGGGGCCTTATTGTGGACCCCTTTCCCTATCTTTCGGCCAGGCATTTTATGGGGGGCTCAGCGCCAAGAAATGCTTGGTTAAAAAGCAGGTCATAATGCCGGCATTGACACTGCTGCAAATTAGGCATCCAATCCACATCACCATGAGATCCTGGAGACAGCGTCAGTCCTGAGAAGGTCTGACCACCATACTCCTAATAGAGCGGGCAGACCCTCAGGAGTGGCTGTGGGCAGACCGCCACCGCTAGTATGGTGATCCCAGGACAGCCGTACTCCTAATAAAGCCCTTAGGGGCAAATTACCTAGAAGTGCGTTAGAAAACGCACAACGTACATTCGCATATCGCCGGCTATCACCTGATTTTTTCGCCGTGATAGCGCGCAATTATCAAGGCAAAACTAAATCCGGCGATATGGCACATTAGCGCATGAAAACAAACGTTTTCATACGCTAATGTGTGCATTGATAATAAGGGGGGTGGAATTAGCGCTATGATCCACACCCCCATGTCATCAATGCCCTAACACCTGCCTCTCCCAACGCCTGCCTTGGTAATAGGGTGTTCCCACCTCCAACCACATTTTACATGTGGTTGGACGTGGGAACGCCCACTTTGCATGTCATTAGCCATGTTTGTCGCCGTAATGCAAAGTATGCTTGAGCCAGGCGTTAAAATGCCCTTGTGGATAGGGCTCTAGAAGTATTGCCGCTTTCTCGGCACAATTCGCCGAAAAAGTGGAGATACTTCCCCTTGCTAATATGCCCCACAGCTTCTTTTACCTTCTGAGGGACCACATGAATGGCACGTACGAAAACTGCAGAAAGTAAATACTTCTCAAAGCCGAGTCTACTTTCTGTTCTTGTCCCAGCATTCTTCACCCCTAAAAGCAAAGCCACAGATACCATAGAGAAAGTTAAGGGTGGCAGCTGCGATCCGATTTATTCTTAACTGATAATCATCTGAGCTGGCCCATTATTCTGAAAATATTTTGATTGACTTGCCCTCATATCCCTAACCAAAATACAGAAACAGATTCCAAGCCAACATCATGGTCAGTTGGAAACCAAATATAGGCCAGGCACCCAAGGTTGCCACACGAACGCTAATGTTCGGATGAATTTGAGGTAGAGGATTCTTCACTCATTCAAATAGTGTTTTTTTCCTATGCCATGAAATAATTAAATAACTCACGTTAATATAAAAGTACTATATTTATGTCATGTTTTATTTAATCAGAATGCGCTGTCAATTTAAAAAATACCATGTGTCTCCTATATTGATGAGCTCTAAAATCTAGTGCACTGATTTAGAGTTTGGCGATGGTTTCTCTGTCATAAACGTACCAGAGTACCCGTACATCAAACTCCATATTACCAATAAAAGATGTTAATGTCTAATTTAGAAAATAAGAGTTTTATTAATAATTATGTAAATGTCCCAGAGTTTATACAACTGAAAAATTCAGTTGCAATCCAAATGACATCTAAAAGGGGATTACACCAAATTCTTTCTCATTGTTTTCTTATTGGGTAAGCTAATGCATACCCATGCTTTTAGGCATTATCAAAGTATTTTTTCCTGACTTAAAGTAAAGCCTTTTCTGCCTATTTTAAGTATATATGAATTATATTAATTACTTCATATGCATTCGCAAACCACTTTTTTTCAAATGTATCCTACCTCTAGTTGCCACACATCTTTTATGTTAATAGACTATTTTCTCTCTCTCGTTTAAATCAACTTCCATTTTTCTTTTTTTCATTGTAGAACATGCCTTTGATCATGGTTCTTACCAACTTCCATAACACTGCAACTTCTTTAGCTACGGTGTATTACTAATCATAAACTGATTATGGACATCTTCTTACTATGTCGGCTCAAAAAGCAAATAATTCCCCATTTTATAAAATCTGTTCAACAGTTTTGAGAAATAAGAGTTTAAAAAAGGTCCCCGAGTAAGCATGGAAAAGTATGGGGCATATTATCAAGGGGGTTTATCTCCGCTTTTTTGGCTTTAAAAGCCAAGAAAGCGGAGATAAAATTATCTCCCTATTACCTAGCTGTCGCTAACACCAGTTAGCGACAGCTAGTAGGAGATAGCGACCATCTTGGGCCCCACTTTGCATGTCAGTGATATTTATCACTAATGACATGCAAAGTGGGCGTGCCAAGATGTTAGCGACTGAAAACAGTCGGTAACATCGCTATCTCCTATTACCAACTTTTGGAGATATTCGCACTAAGCGCGAATATCTCCAGAAGCTAACACCTGCCCTGAGCAGTTCTTAGCCATGTTATCCAATGGGAGGTGGATAACATGGCTAAGAGCATTAGCTCGGTAATGCATGAATATCGCTGACTTTTCAGCGATATTCATGCTTTGCGGCGATTTTTATCGCATTTGCGTTAAACCTTGGTAATACCAAGGTTTATTTGCGGTAAAAATCGCCGCAGCTCAGCGGTAAATTTTTGTCTCTAACCAAGCAATAGCGATAATTATCGCTATTGCTTGGTAATATGCCCCTATATTCTTTTGTGTATCTCCCATTTGGGGTTAGTGCTACTTAGAGCCTTGATTTTAAAAATAAAGCATATGACTGGAAAAGAGCTCCTACGAGTGGTTTGAAGATTTAATACTTTAAATGAGTGATACGCTGCAACTAAATTTTAAAATAAGTGGAGCCTACAAAGAAGTATGTGTAGATTTGTCGAAATAAACATGTATGGTCTGTAGTGGTTGAGCTGCACCCGGGAAGAGAAAGGCAGACATTGTGAGAGCAGGGGGCGTGCTCTGTGGAACAGATGTGTTAAAGGACAGTGGAGGAGATGAAAGATGGGAGCAGAAATACAACAAGAGAAAGAGAGTGGTAACAAAAAATCAAAACAACAATAATACATGGTGATTGCAGAAATGTAAAGGCACTGTGGTAGTGGATAAATTAAAATGCTGCTAGTTAGTCTTGACGTGCTTTCTCTATGCAGCCCAAAACAAAATGGTGACCTTCAGGCCCCAGTTGGTGGGACATATGAACAATGCCCCTTTGTAAACATACAGTGCATGGCGAATGAAAGTAGTACAATCAGTGGCGGCTCCTTGTGGGAGTGCTGCGGGGCGATAGGGCGGGGCCGGGGAGAGGCAGGGTGGGGGTAGTAAACTCCGGCATAAGGCAGAACGGAGTTCAGTTAATAAATAAATAAATACAATTAATTTCATTGCGCGTGCTGCATTGCATCGCTGCATTTACAATGCAATAAAACTCACATTTACACGAGGCCTTTTGCATTGGAAACGGTAGTCATCACGGACAATTGGAGGGAGGGCGGGGGAGGCACAGACAACGAGAGGGAGGAGGAAAAGGCACGGACAACAAGAGTGCAGGGAGGTGAGAGGGGTAAAGGCACGGACAACGGGAGTGCGGGCGGGAGTAGGGGGTAAAGATTGCGAGAAGGCAGTCAACAGGAGTGTGGGCAGGGGAAGAGGTCGGAAGGCACAGACAACGGGAGGGAGGGGGAGTTGCGAAGGCAGTTGGAGAACCTCATTAAAGAAAATAGTGATCACAGTCTAAATAGCACGACCGTGTAACACTTGAAGTAAAGGGGTCATTAGCCATGGGAGGACAAAAATTATGACATGGCTGTAATAAGGGAGGATTAACAAGCCTATAAATTAATCATAAGGCAGCATTTACAAAGGACAAAGACACAAGCCAATGTAAAATATGGGCAGGGGAGTGGGCGGGGCTTCCCTCATGTACTGAACTACAGCAGATCGTCACCAGAGTAGCAATTGCTCTCCGACCCTAGGCTTGCCCTAACAAAAGAGAATATAAGAAGGCAGAGTAGAGATTCCCTGACTCCCAGACCGCAGAGCTGGTGGCTTCTTGTCACAGGCCAGACCTTGAACCCAAGCCAATTCACAAAGCCCAAGGACTGGATGAGTGAGGGTTGGAAGCCCACAGTAAGATGGGTCCAGAGCCTGGATTTTATTTATTTATTTAGACAGTTTTGTATAGCGTGGACGTGACCCTTGGGTATCAGAGCGCTTCACAGATACAAATACAATACAATAGGTTGGTTAGGGATACATCTCGCATATCATAACCATTCAGAGAATGAGGTAGGTAGGTATAAAGTTATGTAGTAAACCGTTTCATACTGATCAGTGGTAGGTTAGGTATACGATTATAAAGCATTTTATCATAACAATGTACAATGGCGAAGTATATTAAATTACTACTTGACATCGGCTTGTGCATATTCCAATATAATTTCAGCCGGAGTCTGTCTTCAAGGTTATCATACATGACATTCTATTTACCTACAGTACTGTAAATTGTAGTACAATAACAATAGGTCCAATAGTCTTCATCTGTGCATTTTTCCTTTAGATTCTGGGTAAGTATAGCCCCTCTAGGTTATTCCCAGTACAATTAGTGACTTTCTATTTACTTCCCTTTGTTGTTCTGCTTTAGCACAACTAAGTCGCGGTGGCGTGATGTCTCTTCTTGCCTAAGAGAGGAACTTACTCATTAGGAAAATCTTAGCTTCCTTCTTTAATGTTGCCATGTTAGTAATTTTCCTAACATTTGGAGGGAGGGAGTTCCATATTCTAGGAGCTGGCCCTGAAATAGCTCTGTCGTATGTTTTCTTCTTCCGGAAGATGGGTGGTCTCAGCAGCAGCTCCTTGGCACTCCTGGCCGGTCTGTCTCCTCCAGATCTATTTTCTGAGCCAGGTATCTTGGTGTTTTGTGGTGAAACGCTTTCTGGGTGATACATGCCATTTTAAGTTGGATTCTCGCTTCGTATGGTAGCCAGTTTAAAGATTTCAGGCGTGGCGTGATATGATCGAATTTCCTCGATCCGGTGATGAGCCTTGCAGCTGTATTGAGACATGCTTTTAGTGGTGCAGTGGAAATTTTTGGTAGACCTGCTAAGGTAGTACATCCATATTCAATCCTTGAGATAACTAAGGATTGTACTGCCATTTTGAGATCTGCCGCAGAGATGAATGGTTTCACTTTCCTAATATAGTTCAAGTGTAAGCGTGCATTTTTTGCCATAGATTTGATATGGGTTCTCATTTCAAGGTTCTTGTCTAATGTGATTCCTAATTATTTCACTGTGTCCTCTAGAGTAGGAGTGCAGTTTAGTGCTGTGATCTATTTAGCACATTCTTTCACTTCCGTGTGGTTCTTAGGTGGAGAGATTAAAAGGAACTAAGTTTTTTGTGCATTTAGCTTCAGATGATTGCTGGTCAACCAGTTTAATGACATTTTTTTAAGGCCTCGTTCATTAACATGATATCTTCCAGAGAAGCGATCTTGATGTATATCTGTGTGTCGTCTGCGTACATATGATAAGATATGTCTGCGTCTTTGAGAATTTCTGTCAGAGGTTTGACATAAAGGTTGAAGAGTGAAGGAGATAGTGTAGATCCTTGAGGGACTCCGATCAAATTAGGACATGATAGGGATAGTGTCTGGCTGACCAAAAATCTTTGAGTTCTATTCTGAAGGAAGGATTCAAACCATTTCAGCACATTTCCAGATATTCCCATCCTGTTATGCAGCCTGCTTAGAAATATTTTTATTGATTTACCGTGTTGAATGCAGAGGACAGGTCCAGAAGTACTAGTAGACATGTTCTATTCTGATCAAGGGCCTGTAATGCATCGTTGACAATATGCAGGATTGCTGTTTCTGTGTGGTGGCCTGTTCTAAATCCAGATTGGCAGTTGTCTAGCAGTGTGAAATTCGATATGTGGTGGCTCAGTTGGTTTTTTACACATTTCTCGATTAATTTGGCCAGTACTGGAATATTGGTAACTGGGTGAAAGTTATTAGGGTCCGCTGGGTCCACTGTTGGCTTTTTGATGATGGGAACCATTTGGCCTGTTTTTAAGCAATCAGGAAGTATCCCTTGTGATAGCGAGGCATTTATTATTCTGGTCCATATAGGGATGACGATGTGGTTGATTTTTTGTAGACATTTGGCAGGTAGAGGGTCATTATAGTGGTTATTTGGTTTGTTATCCGATAATGTTTTGGCGATAGTATTCTGATCGTAAAGCTTGGTCCCAATGCGCTTTGTTTTTTGCCTCATCGTGGTTGATTGTCAGGATAGGGTTGTTTAGTCTGTGTGGTTTGTCAGGCGTGTTGTCCTCTGCCATCTTAAGCTCTATTTCCAAAGTGTTGGCCTTTTTGGTGAAGAAGGTTGAAAATTCCGCGCAGTTCAGCTGAGTTTCAGTGGTTTCATGGGCCGTTTTGGCTAATTTGTTGGATTGTTGCTTTAAAATCTCGAAAAGCTTCCTCGGCCGGTTTTTGGCGTTATCTAGTTCTGATCTAATATATTCTTTTTTGGAATTGAGGATCTTTTTGTTGTACTCATTTCTAATTTTTCAGAGTGATTTCAGTTCGGGTGTTGTAGGGCGTTGTCTCCACTTTCTTTCAGCAAGTCTTAGTTTCCGCCTATCATCATTTAGTGCCCCGTTGAACCAAGGGTTTTTGGGCCAGATGCATCAAGCGAAATGCGCTCGCAAAAGGGCCAGATTCTCAGAAATCGCAAATAGAGAATTCGCTAAATTGCGATTGTTTGCATTTAAGGAAATTGAGATTCCTTAAATGCAATGCATGAAAGTATCAAAAATTGCGAATTCGCTAATACGGCACGCAAATTACCACGAAGTACAACTTCATGGTAATTTGCAAAAACTTTGAAAAATGCACTTTTGTGCATTTTTCAAAGTTTCATGTTGCGCACACACATGCCCTAAGGGCATGTGTGTGCGCAACATATGTGCACAGATCACATTCAGGGGTGTAACAGGGTGTCGTTTGGACACCCCTGCACCCTTGAACTCGCAATCTCAATTTGCGAATCGCTAATTGCGATTCGCAAATTGAGATTGTCTTCCCATTCATTGCTATGGGCCTCTAGGCCCATAGGAATTAATGGGGAGGTATTCATTAATTGCGACTCGCAATTTGTGAGTCGCAATTAAGGAATTCTAAGGAATCGCTATTTTTATAGTGATTGCTTGATGCATTCCATTTTGCTATTCCTTATTAGCGATTCCTTATTTTTCGCTAATAAGGAATCGCAAAATGGATGCTTGATGCATCTGGCCCTATGTCCTTTTCTGTGATCCTTTTCAGTTTTAGTGGCAAGGTAGTGTTTACTATGTTTGTTATTGTTGTAGTGTAGTGATCCGTTAGGTCATCACATTCTGCACGTTGTCAGGCAGATTCAGAACTTTCTCACAGCTTTCTACTAGCCGTTCAATATTCACATCCTTGTTGTCCCGGGTCCACTTTTTGAGTTTATTAGGCTGCGTGGTCTTATTCCTTTTCAAGGTGGGTATTAGGAAGGTTATTGCATGGTGATCGGACCAGTCACACTGCATAACTGAGTGGATCACTATGTTCTTTTTTTTATATTATCCAGTCCAGTGTTGCTCCTTTTGCGTGTGTCGGCTGTGTGCAAGCTTGGGTAAGATTTAGCTAAGTTAAAAAGTCTTTAAGAACACTGATCTGTTTGTCTTTCTTGTCGTCCCAGTGTAAGTTAAAATCACCCAGGAATATGTAGTTAGAGTGGGTGTTAGAGTTTTCCGTGATGATCTCCATTAACTGGTCTATGAAAGTGGCATTATTTCCAGGAGGATGGAATAGGGCATGTAAGTTACATCTTTGATATTCTGTGGATCGTATATTTAGACCTAGGTATTCACAGGATTCGAGAGAGTCGCATTGATTTTGATTGATTTCTATGTCCGATCGGTTTATGCAGGCTATACCACCTCCTATCTTATTTGGTCTGTCTAGTCTCACAATGTTGAATTGAGGGGGGTACATGGATACATGCCAAAGGCTGTATGCAGGGAAAGTCATGAAAATTAGCTGCAACATAAAAAAATGGAAATTCACCAAAAAGCTGTTAAAATGTGAGTTATGGTACGGACTCAAACACGACAAACCATTAATAATTTCCAGATATTGTGTATATCCATTTAGACTTTCAGTATGAATATTTCAGAAAAAGTTCCCATATTGGCTAAAATGTAAAATGGCGACTGACAAAGGGGTTGGGCATAGGGCTTGGCCAGAGGACAGGTGACAAAGCATACATAATCTGCCTATTGATACATCAACACAATTTAACTTTAAGACGCTGACATGATAAACAAAGGTACATTTCTTTCCATTTGTTTACCCAATGGATGTCGTTCTAAAAGGAAAGTTTTTTAAAGATTTTGCCTTTGTAATTTTAACATTTTGTGTAGGAGTGCAAGTAAAAATAACAATAAAACAGGGATTCTAACCTTAAAAATGAAAAATTTAAAAAACATATTTTCTTAAGTTTGCTTTGAAAGCAGTCAACAGATGGAATTGAGCTGCTGCAATCTGTTCTCCAACAGGTAACATTGTTGTATATTTTGTGCACTGTGAACCAATATTTGAATATATGGTTTTTACATCTTCAGTGATGGTGCAAATAACTCCACAGGGAAGAGAACTGTCAGGCTGTAGTGTCTAGAGTGGATCAGAAGATGTTGAAGCTCACTCATTGTGACATCTCTTGGCAGCATTGTATTGTGGGGTGTACCAACCATTCAGATGCTTGATTATTCCAGACATCATGAAAGGAGTATATGGACAAGTCTTGGTGGCAGAGGTTGCAGGTAACCACCTTTGCCAAGGTATTCTTCTTGCCCAAAGGGATTGACAAGACATACTAAGCAATGTACTGAAGAATTTCTCAGCTGCTCCAGTTGTTCCTATACTTTTCATACCCTCTTCCGTCATCTTCTAGATGATATTTTGTGACTTTTTTAGTTCAATCTCTCAAAAAAGTTCAAATGTGTAGAATAAAACTAAGAAGAGGTTCCAGGGAATGTCAGTGCACTGAAGCACCACTCCCTCATATCAGTAATAAGTTGGGACCTACTTTAGGCTACATCATTACAATGTCATCAGCCAATCAGATGTTCTGTTACTGTGACTCACAGGTCCTGTGCTATCATTGTCAGTACTTCCACACAGAAAGTGTACTAAATCCTACAAGATGAGCTTGGGTGTTTGTGCTTGTGATAAAATCCTAAAGCTCAAACCTGTAATGAATTTATTATTTCATAGTAAATTAACATTTTCTTGAAAAACACTGCATTCTGCAGGACTGCAGCCGCTCCTGGAAAAGAAAGTAAAAATTCCACTGGAGTAATGTGGCAGGCTGTCATTGTTTTTTTGGGTTCGGTAGGAATTCTTTGGGACCTATGAGACATTGATAAAGAGAAATTAATTGAAAGCAGCATTTTCATTGGCCACTTAAGGAACTATACTCCTAAAATAAGCCCACAGTGCTTAGAAATGGTCGTGAATGATTTTCCTCTCCACGATTGCCAGACTGGTGTTTGAGCGATTTTGGGGCACATGCATCAAGGCGATCATTTGTGATTACCAAATAGCGAATTTTATGGATTCGCTATTTGATAATCGCAAACGCCTATGCAGGAAGGATTAGCAAATATGTTTGTGAATCCTTAACATTCCCAAATAGCGAACCACAAATTGTGATTCACTATTAGGGAATACATTCGCAATTTGCAACTTTTGTGCATTTTTTGAAGGGTTAACAAATTACCATCAACTTAAAATTGATGGTTATTTGCGATTCCTAAATGCAAAGTAGCATTTTCAAAAGTTACATGCATCGCTTTTAGGAATCACAAATTGCGCTTCCCTAAATGCATTCGCAATTTTGCAAATGCAATGCCTTTGATGCATCGGAAAAGACATTCCACCGGTTGCAAACGGGCTGATTCTGAGAATCGGCCCATTTGCGACCAGAAAATGCTTGATGCATCTGCCCCTTAGCTTGGTAAATGGACTCATAGTCCATCATGGCATCCGACAAAAATGGACAATAGGTCAATCAATCAATCAATCATGACATTTGTATAGCACACTACTCACCCGGGGGGTCTCAAGGCGCTGGGGGAGGGGGGCCGTCACTGCTCGAAAAGCCAGGTCTTGAGTTGCTTCCTGAAGGAGAGATGGTCCTGGGTTA
The DNA here is from genome assembly GCF_964263255.1 of Lissotriton vulgaris. Lineage (NCBI taxonomy): Eukaryota > Metazoa > Chordata > Amphibia > Caudata > Salamandridae > Lissotriton > Lissotriton vulgaris. Next base: position 1,507,355,439 of record NC_141691.1, on the reverse strand, counting down.
GACGGAGGTGGATGGGGAGGGAGTTACATGTCTTGGCTGCCAGGTAGGAGAAGGATCTTCCACCGGCGGTGGCTCGGCGGATGCGTGGAACAGCGGTGAGGGCGTGGCTGGTTGACCGTAGCTGGCGGGTGAGCGTGTAGAAGGTCAGGCGGTCGTTGAGGTACTTGGGGCCCAGGTCGTGGAGAGCCTTGTGTGCGTGGGTGAGAAGTCTGAACGTGATCCTCTTGCTGACGGGGAGCCAGTGCAGGTCTCTCAGGTGGCCGGAGATGTGGCTGTGTTGGGGGATGTCCAGGACGAGTCGTGCGGAGGCGTTCTGGATGTGTTGGAGTCTTTTCTGAAGATTGGCCGTGGTTCCGGCGTAGAGGGCGTTCCCGTAGTCCAGTCGGCTGGTGATGAGTGCCTGGGTGACCGTCTTCCTGGCTTCAGTGGGGATCCAACTGAAGATCTTTCGGAGCATGCACAGGGTGTTGAAGCATGATGACGATACGGCGTTGACTTGTCTGGTCATCGAGAGGGAGGAGTCCAGGATGAAGCCCAGGTTACGTGCGTGGTCCGTTAACTCGGGAATGGGGCCCAGGGCAGCGGGCCACCAGGAGTCGTCCCAGGTGGAGGGAGATGGTCCCAGGATGAGGACTTCCATCTTGTCTGAGTTCAGTTTCAGGCGGCTGTTCTTCATACATTAGGCGACATCTTTCATCCCCTCGTGTAGGCTGGTTCTGGCAGAGGCTGGGTGGTTGGTGAGGGAGAGGATCAGCTGGGTGTCGTCTGCGTAGGAGATGATGTTGAGGTTGTGTTGGGGTGCGATGGCTGCGAGGGGGCTCATGTATAAGTTGAAGAGGGTGGGGCTGAGTGAAGATCCTTGTGGTACGCCGCAGATAACTTCGGTGGCCTCGGATCTGAACGGGGGAGGCGGACTCTCTGGGTTCTTCCGGCGAGAAACGAGATGATCCACTCCAGCGCCTTCTGTTGGATACCGGTGTTGCTGAAGCACTGCACTAGGGTGCGGTGGCAGACGGTGTCGAATGCTGCGGAGAGGTCCAGGAGGAGGAGGGCCACTGTTTCCCCATTGTCGAGCAGGGATCTGATGTCGTCCGTGGCTGCGATGAGGGCGGTCTCGGTGCTGTGGTTGGCTCGGAAGCCGGACTGCGAGTGGTCGAGGGATCTATTTGTCTCGAGGAAGGCGGCAAGCTGTCTGTTGACGGTCTTCTCAATGACTTTGGCAGGAAAAGGGAGGAGCGAGATGGGTCGGAAGTTCTTGAGGTCGGTGGGGTCCGCTGTTGGTTTCTTCAGGAGAGCGCTGAGTTTGGCGTGCTTCCAACTTTCCGGGAAGGTGGCGACGTTGAAGGAGGTGTTGATGATGTCTCTGAGTTGGGGTGCGATGATGGAGTCGGCCTTGTTGAAGACGTGGTGGGGGCAGGGGTCGGTTGGGGATCCGGAGTGGATGGTGTTCATCGTGTGGATGGTGTCTTCGGTGCTGAACGGGGTCCAGGTTCTGAGGGTGGTGGTGGGGGACGATGGTTTGGTGGTAGGGTGCTTGGTCGGAGCACCGAAGCTGTTGTGTTTTTCAGCAATCCTGCGGTGGAAGAATGAGGCGAGTGAGTCGCAGAGGTCTTGCGAGGGAGTAATGTCATTGTTTCCAGCGTTGGGGTTGGATAGCTCTTTGATGATGCTGTAGAGTTCCTTGCTGTTGTGGGCATTGTTGTCCAGTAGTTCTTTGAATGCTGTCTTCTTGGTGGTGCGCATCAGCTGGTGGTGTTTGCGGGTGGCGTGCTTGAGAGCAGTCCAGTTGACTGTGGTCTGGTCGTTTTGCCAGGCTTTCTCGAGGGTGCAGCAGTTCTTCTTGGAGTTCATGAGTTCATCAGTGAACCAAGAGGCTGTTCTAGCTGCCGTGTCTGCTGGGAGGGGTCTTCAGTGGTGTGAGGACATCTGCGCAGTTGGTGATCCATTGCGTGAGGTTGTTGGCTGCTTCGGTGGGGTCTGTTGTGCTGGCAGGTGGGTTCTGGCTGAGGGAGGTGGTGAGCTGGTCAGCTGTGATCTTGTTCCAGTTCCTGCAGGGAACCTGTTGCGGGTGGTGGTGGGTTGTGGCTCTTCTGAAGCTGAAGTGGACGCAGCTGTGGTCAGTCCAATGAAGTCCGGTGGAGTAGCTGAAGGAGATGTGCTTGCTGGAGGAGAAGACTGGGTCGAGCGTGTGGCTGGCGTAGTGGGTGGGGGTGTTCAAAAGCTGTTTGAGGCCGAGGTTGGCGAGGTTGTGCAGCAGGGTGGTGGTGTTGCTGTCTTTGTTGTTCTCCAGGTGGAAGTTGAGGTCCCCTAGGAGGATGTAGTCAATCGAGGAGAGTGCGTGCGGGCTGATGAAGTCTGTGATGTCTTCGCTGAAATGTGTGCGTGGTCCTGGGGGTCTGTAGATGAGGGTGTCTCTGAGGGTGGTCTTGGGGTCGGTGTGTATCTGGAAGTGGAGGTGTTCGGCGGCGGTGAAAGTGTCGTCAGAGCTGGTCGTGATGCGGATGGTGTTCTTGTGCACGATGGTGATGCCTCCTCCAGTCTGGTTGACGCGGTCCCTCCGGGTGATCTTGTATCCGTCCGGGATGGTGATGGAGATGTCGGGCGCTGAGGAGGCGTTCATCCAGGTTTCTGTGAGGAAGGCAACGTCTGGTGATGCAGTGTCAAGCAGGTTCCAGAGTTCGATGGCATGTCTGTGGATGGAGCGGGTGTTGAGCAGGATGCACTTGAGGTGGTTGCTGTTGGTGTTTGGCTTGGTGGGTGTGGTGCAGGTCCGGAGGCAGGTGAATTTGCAGGTATGGCAGGTGAAGGGTCCGTGGGTGCGTTTCGGGGTGGCTTGGTAGCATGCTGGCGATCGGTCGGTCTTGAGTGCGTTGAGGGTGGCGGCTTTGTAGGTCCGTTGTGTGGTCTGGCGATGGCAGGGGTCAGGGATCCTGGCGCTGGGGGCGGGCCAGGCGCAGACGAGCTTGCCTTTGGCGTGCCTTCGGCAAATAATCGGTGCACCCGCTGCGCGTACGCGCAGACTCTGCCAGAAATGGAGAGTGGGGGGGGGCGGAGCGAGGGAGGAGCAGCTGGGAGGCGGGAGCGGGGTGGCGAGTAGAGAGGGGAGCAGTGCGGTGATGCTGGAGGGAAAGGGGGTAGGGTCGCGGGGGAGCAGCGGCAGGGAGCGGGGAGCGGGGTGGAGCAGCGGGGGGAAAAACTGCGGTATGGGCACAAAAACAATCAGGGGCACAACAGTTGAGAAAGAAAACAATTACTGGCACAACGGCGAGATCAGGGGCACAACAGTAGAAAGAAAAACAATTACTGGCACAACAGCGAGATCAGGGGCCCAACAGTAGAAAGAAAACAATTACTAGCACAACAGCAAGATCAGGGGCACAACAGTGGATACAATACAGGCAGCGGCAATGGAGACCGGGCACACGAGGATGGGCCACGCGGCGGGTGGAGTGACCGGCTCTGACCAGCACCACCCATCAGGCCTATAATAGATCCAGCAGCAGATGATAACAATACTTTTATCATTCCATCCGTTTGTGCAACCCACAACAATCAAGGCTGAAAAAGAATTAGTGGTGTGGCATTTTTTGTTACATTTTCAGCAGGCCAACAATTAAATGTGAGGAGGTGGAACCTGGTACTCCATAGAGCTAAAGCTGAACAATAGCTCATGGGAAAATGTGGGACGTGGAGAGAACTAATACCTAAAAGTTCTCCAGATCTCAATTTTGAGAGAAAGGATTCCCAGACCATTTCCTAGGAAAAGAAGGGACATTTGGTGGGAAGAAGTCCATGGTGCCATATCACCAGGCCTGGTGTCTACAGACAAAACATAATAGGGGGCATTTTGTTTGTATCAGAGATCCACCCACAAGTTGCTACTCAGCAGGGATATCGGGTGTAGGCTTAGGCGTAGATTTTTCTCAGAAGGAGAAGTCAGAGCATGCCCTGGTATCCCTTAGCTGGGAGGTAAATTAAGAAGGTACTATGGTGATCCCTGAGGGTGGAATATATATCTTCTAGGAGGGCACATTAAATGGACTCCCTATTAATGCTATTTGGCATACTAAATGCTAGCTAGACAATGGTGGTAGCAAGGCTAGTTCTCAACAAAAGTAAGGCAGGATATATCTGCAGGATAACGCAGGCCCTTAGGCAGGAATCTGTTAGCCCTATGTCCCTGGTAGCCCTAGAAAAGGAGGGGGGATGTGCCCAGAGTAGGGTCATTATCAATTCTCAGATGCCCACAAACAGCATCAATGGCAATGAGTCAGCATCAACTAGAAAAGTGCTTGGAGTGGTGGCCTCTAAGGCCACCGCAAAATTTCATATTTCTGAAGGTACTATTCATTAAAGGAGGTACAAGAGGCACAGACAAAAGGTAAAGGGTAAAAGTTGTATGTCATCCACAGTGGGAAGACCATAGGATGAAGGGGTACTATTCTGAGAGGAGAAGATCTAATGACTGACCCTGGTGATGCCCCTTCTGATCTGGAGGTGTTGGGTGCACTATCTCAGAGGCAGAAGACATGCTACAAGCAGACTCTCTCATGAAATTGACAGAGTGTATCACATGTGTGTAAAATCTAACATTTTTAGAATACCAGGCACATGTTCACTCTCGGTATACAGATGTTAAGCTGAACAGTCAGTCTTAAAAACTTAACCCGTGAGATGTTGGGAGTAAGAATATAAGGAGGATGTCTGCAACATGAAGCTGTAGCCCTGCACTCTGAGAAATCTAAAAGGCCCAAAGGACCGCACAAGGAAATGGGCTACTCCTTGGCAGCTCAACGGCTAGAAGCGAGGGTTATCACAGGCACAGGAAGGAAGCCTCCACCTGTCAGTGGATGGCCAGTGTCCAGGCTCCTGATAGCTTTCAGTGATCTTTGTTGGTTGTCAGAGTTTTTGGGCACAGCATGTCCAGAGTTAAGGTGAAAAGCCCTTCCTTGGGGACAGAATGGGGCACATAGCCTTGTTGGAGCCTTGTTGGTCAAGGAGGTCCTATCTGCCCACTGGGATGCATCTGTGAGCAAGCTAGTGTTAGTCGCTTCTCAGTTAGGGTATGAAGGTGAGGAGAAAAGTTCCCCGTGGACAGGGTTAGATTATAGGGTCGATGTTGACAGAGTGACACAGAACAGACAAGTGTCACTGCACTAGTAGCCAACTGTATGCATTCTTTCTCCACAGCAGGAAAGATCACCAGGGAATGATTAGTGTACACTAGCATCTGTCTGGGGTGGCCCCTGTATAAAATCTGCGTTTTATTGCATGGTCACCTCAGATTTTTTGCCCTTTTTCTAGACACTGTTTTGCTGGCTTTAGAACTATGTGCAACTTAGTGCTTGTGTTAAATTACCTTATTCTTGATTGGCACTTCTAACATACCTATAAGCACCTAATATGTGGTATAGAAAGTGCAACACAGGTCTGAAAGTTAAATGTCGCCAGTGAACTGCAGCACCTATTGTGCCATACCCTATAATGTCTGGGCTTCTGGCCTACCATGTGCTGCAGTATAAACCAGCAGTGATACTGGTTAAATAACAATTTTTGACTGGGGGTGATTTTTTTGCATCATTCAGCATTCCGTCCATCTTTTGTTCCTTTTGCTTTTGTCACCTTAGGTTTGAAGGGTATGCCCATACAAAGGTCCGGTGCTCACTGCATCTCTAGATTCAAGCTAGCCTGGCTGATGAGGGGTGAAACCCCAACTCGGTTCCTAGGATGCTTGTTTCTGGTCCAGGAAGGACCTGGCTTGGCAGTTTTGGCTGGACTGTTCCTATTAGGAGCAGGGCCAAGACTGATTTGCATATGGCTAGGTCAAAACTGGGTTGACATGGTGAGCAAAACAACAATGGATTAAACCCAGATCTTGGTGACTGGGCTGAATGTTTGTATTGTTCAACATTCAGCCCATCATTCATTCCTTTTACCTCTTGTGCAGAGGGCAAAGAAAAATAGCCCAAAGGTTAGTTGGCCTGACACCTGGGTGGCCCTAGAGACACAAAAATCTCCTTGAGGCATTTTTCTTAAAGTGGCCAGCTGTCCTGTGGCAACTGACATTGGACTGGAATTCACTGTTGTATGCATAATAAGAATCTGTAAGTGTTCCCCTTTGAGGTCCTAGGAGCCTTAGAAGTGTATTTCTTGGGTTATCATCATTCATTGCATTCCGACTTGCCTGTGTTGAAGGCTGTAGGGAGACGGCCGAAAACAGTTAGGAGACATAGCATGCTGCTAATTTCCACTTGAAAATAAAACATGTGGCGCTGTCAGCATTTGGACTTCAGCAATACTTTTCTTGCATGTGTCAACTGGATTTCCATCCCCATTAGGTGAAGCCACCCTGTAGAGTTATATATAATAGAGTTAGAGTACATATACAGAGAGAGACCAAGCCCTCCAGTATATCTTCTTTATTAAGAACACAAAATTCTGCACTCCAGGAACTTGATTTCTGACCTTAGTTTATAGTAAATAGCTCCACCAACGCATTTTGACTTCTCCAGTCTTTTTCAAGTTAAAAGACTGGAGAGGTTGAAAAACATTATTTAAAATACAATTTTAAAAACCAATATGTTTATCAAATATTTTTATAATAACATAATAACCAAAAACCTGTTAAAAATAATATTATTCATCATATCATTTGGACTTGGCCTAGAACATCCAATTAACTACTAACTTGCTAAAAACTATGTACAATTAAGGGCTTGCTTCTGTACAAAATACACAAAAGTTCTGAGCAGCATTTTTCATAGTTACTGATTTTAGTAGCATGGACTTTGTCCAAAACAAATAAAACCTCAGAGATCATGTTCTAAGCTAAATGAACCAGGTGCATTTATGCATATAACTAATACACACTATAAATTAAACAAAGATTAATAAAGATTGATAACAAAATAGATGCTATCACTTTTAGGATGGACAGAATGTCTGAGAGTCTATACAAGCAGGGTGACAGGCTGGACAAAGTCGAACAAAAGTGTTGAATGTAGAAGACACAGTGCAAACAGAGGTTGTGAAACACAAAGTCATGGACGAGCTCCTTAAAACACTCCAATCCAAGGCGGATGACCTGGAGGCAAGGTCACGCAGGAATAATATCAGAATTCTTGGAATAGTGAAGTCGACAAACATCAGTAATGTGGAGCAGTACGTGGAGCACATATTAATGGAGCGTCTGGTGAGGAGCACCTTCTCTGCCATGTTTTGTCGTGGAGTGAGTGCATCGCTACTTGGCACCTCGACCAGCTCCAGGGGCAGCCCTGACACCGATTATAGATAGTCTGCTAATTACAATGATCGAAACGCAGCCCTGCGTACATCTAGAGAATTGGGAACACTCCCGCTGGAAGGCACAGAGTTCTTGCTATTCCCCAGCTCTGATTTCACACAGCATGTCCAGGAGGCTGGCTTCCTGTTTTTTCCTGCCAAGAAGAGGCTCCCTGATCTAAACATTGAGTACAGTATACAATAACCGGTGAAACTATGGATAAAATCGGAAGGCAGATTCCACTACTTCACAGACGATCAGATGGCTCTAAAATATAAAAAGCAGCTGGAACGATACAGAGGCAAACAAGGTTCCCCAAGGACAATGCAGAGTAAGGATGTCATTATACAAGACCTCGAGGAGCAGTGAGGCTGGCCAACACGACACAGAGTGCAGTTGTGCTGCAGGACCACGCTTACGCTGACACTTACTTATATGATTGGAAGAGTTGGTGTGTTAGAAACACCAATGCCCACAAGTGACTTGGTAAGACTGTTCTGATATTTGGGGAAAATAGAAACCTTAACACTTATGGACATATAGAGCAGTTGGAAATGCCAGATAAAAACTTTTACAACACCTGGGATACACCAGAGACTATTTAATAAAGGAGTCAATGAAGAGATAAAGGGGTGCCATGCATGGAATGCAAACTGCTGTGGCGAGGCAATGGGTTGGCATACGCAAAAGCCGGGAACATCTGCCCCCCAGTGTACTTCACTACACACATTTTTTTTTGTTGATTTCTAACATGGGTGCATTATTGGGAGGGGGAAATTGAAGGCAATGTCAGTTGGGGACACACATAGCATGGGTAGGACTTTTGGGATAGTAATTGGTGTTATGCTAAAGAAAAGGAGAGAAATGATTGGTCCAGAGACCGGTTTGCATTATAGCACAGCTTTAAATGTGGAAAGATTGCAGATGTAGGCGAGAGTGAAGCAGGCGATAAATTGGGTCGGCAATTGAGATACTAACTTGGAACATAGGGGGCTAAATGTCAATATGAAGGTTACGAAAGTAGTGGCATACCTCAAGAGGCATAAAGTAGATATTGAAATCCCACAGGAAACACACCTACAATCAGATAGGTAAGTGCCTACACACTGTGAGCTACAGGGGCAGTGCTATGCCGCTAATTGCACATTTCATGCCAGAGGGGTGCTGATAAGGGCAGGATGCCAGTCTGGAATGTCTTTAAGAGGATTCTATAAGGATCTGGGAGGTAGATATGCAATAGCTAAATGGAGAAAAGGAGATCTGATGTTCTTACTCATTGGAGTATATGGCCCAAATTACGACAATTCTCAACTCTATTTCACAGTGGAGACTAAGGTACACCAGTGGGCGGACCTGCTACTGATATGGGGAGGGGATTTTAATTGTATACTTGACCCTGATGTAGATCACTCTAAAGGTTGCTCCTGGCATCCCTCAGCAGCAGCCAATGCTATACTGGAGATGATGCCGAGGGAAAGGCTTGCAGATATATGGAGACAAAGGTCCATAGACAGGGAGGGGTACACCATTACTCAGCTGTGTATGACACGCACACCTATATAGACTACTGGCTGATATCCAATGAACTGAAAGTGAGGGTGCCTTATTGTGAGCACCTCCCTAGAATGTATTCAGATCATTCCGCAGTGCAGGTCACACTTGCATTTGCGACACCCAGAATTCAAGCCTTTACATGGAGGTTCCTGCCATACTCCCTGTTAGACATAGTATTCAAAGTGTAATTACAGCAGGCAATAGAAGAATTTCCTGAAAAAACTTAGACTCAGTTGACACATTTGCGAAGGTCTGGGAGACATTCGAAGCCTATATTAGGGGAATAGCAATCTCCAAACATGCGGGAATGCTACGCGTTTTCAGATGCAGGTTGAATACCTTGAAGAAGGAGATAGCCACCATGGAGGGAGTGCTGCAGGAAGATGGAGGGACCCAAAAAGAGGGTTGACATTAAGCATAAACTGGAAGAATTCCAGGAGGCAGCAAATGGTGAGATTAGGAATATGGGAAAATACGCCACTGCGCATGCCTATGGAGCAAGTACTATAAGATGTTATAAAGCTCCCAAATACAGCACACTGATGACGCAGTAGGGGACTATCTGACTCACATTAAAATGTCATGGCTAGCTAAAATGTCATGGCTAGCCCCTGAGCACACGGAGCACCTAATGGCACCCCTAACACTGTCGGAACACACACTGCACTGCAGTGCATGCCAGCCGAAAAAGCACCTGTGTCCATCGGGCTGACAGTCACATTCTACAGGGCACTCCAAGAATTGCTAGCACTGCACCTTAAAACGTTATTTGAGGAGATGGCTGAAAATGGGGTAATGCCCCCCTCTATGGGGAAGCCATTATAGTTACAGTGTTCAAGCCAGGCAAAGCATCAACAATTGTTCATCCTACAGGCCACTATTCCTACTTAACGTTGATGTTAAAATGTAGGCAAACATTCTGGCAAATAGAACAGCGCCCCTACTGCCAGGGATAATGGTCTGGAGCAGGCAGGCTTTGTTCTGAGCTAAAACCTATCCTATAATCTGCACACATTATTCAGAGTCATGCATCAGTTGAACCCAGATGTCAGGGTGCTGCAGTATTTTTGGAATTCCGAGAAGACCTTTGACTCTGTGGAGTGGAGGTTTATGTTTGCAGTGATCCGTAAAATTGGAGTGGGGGAATTTTTTATGAGGCTGGTCTCCACACTATACACAGCACCGACCGCTCGAGTCATGCATCAGTTGAACCCAGATGTCAGGGTGCTGCAGTATTTTTGGAATTCCGAGAAGACCTTTGACTCTGTGGAGTGGAGGTTTATGTTTGCAGTGATCCGTAAAATTGGAGTGGGGGAATTTTTTATGAGGCTGGTCTCCACACTATACACAGCACCGACCGCTCGAGTGCGAGTTGGACAGATGGTCTCTGACGCCTTTGGTGTTTCCAGGGATACAAGACAGGGGTGCCGGCTGTCCCCTCGCCTGTATGCTGGTGTGTCTGGCGGAAGACCTAGCATGTGCCGTGCTTGAATACCACAGTTATAGAGGACTGTGTTTCCTATGCTATAAGCTAATTATATCAGCCTATGTGGACGATACCCTATTATATGCGAATAACCCAGACACCAACCTTACCCCTATACTCAATGAGGTGGTGCAGTTTGAGCACTATCGGGCTTGAAAATAAATTGAGATAAATCAATCATTTTCCCACTTACCACTGTTACAACGCTCCTGACACTTGTCTACCTCCTGATGTGGACAACAGAGTCGCAGCGCTACTTGGAGATTCGGGTGCATACACACCCATCTGTGGTATCATTAGAAAATGATGGGACAACAATAACAAAACTGAGTAATGATCGCTGATGGGATGCATAGCAATAATGGAAATGGTAGTATTGCCAAGATTTATATTTCTTTTTCAAAATATCCCAATATCACTTACAAAGACTGGGTTTAAACACCTCCTCCCATTAACGGTTAAGCTAGCCTGGGCAGGAAAACAATCTAGAGTGAGGTGGAACATACGCTCATCACTGGATACATGAGTCACGATATGCATCCCTTAAATCTGGAGAGGGAGGTAGCAAACCCAACCACTTTAAAGCAGACATTATTCCGCAGTCTGTCCTGACAATGGGGAGTCTTTGACTACCTGGCAACTACAGCACAGGTGTGACATGCACTCTTGAGTAAACATAACGGAGCACTGCTGTACTCCCTACAGGTTCCACTACGCTGGTGCCTGTGGTTTCTGATGGGACAGGAAGGAGGGGAGAGGAAAGCCTTGCGCACCCTGGGCCTCATTTATGAAAAGTGACGCCTCGCTGCGTTAAAACAGCGATGCGTCACTTTTCATTGGGCCCTCCTTGCGATACCAATGATGCGTCATATTTACAGTATGACGCATCATTGCGCAAGGAGTTACAGATGCATCAGTATTTCTGACGTATCTATATGGCGCAAAAGTGACGCATTGCTGGAGTGTGTCACAAAAGTGACGCAACTCCAGCAATGCGTCCTTTCACATGGGGCAAGCCCCATGTGAAAGGGCCTGCTTCAGTCTTACGCCTGCTGTGAGGCAGGTGTAAGAAATTGGCGCATTTGCATCCTCAAAGTGGCGCAGTGAAATCTTATAGATTGCACTGCGTCACTTCTATTACCTTTACTTGCGTCAGAACGCCCCCCTGCATACATTATACCTGGCGCAGGGGTTTACAAAGTGACGCATCTACCTTGATGAGTCACTTTGTAAATATGGTGCAACAAGGCACATCTTTTACGCTGCTGCTGCTAGACACACATGGCAGGAACTCCTAGGGTGAGAAATGCTGGAGCTATAGGTGGTGGGGGTGCTCTAAGGTGCATCTTGAGTGGCTATGCGACCTAGAGGGGCCCATAAGTGATAAGGACTGGCAATACTGTTGAGCTAAAACCAAATCTACCTCCTTAAACAAGTGACACGGGCTCATACACTTTAAATATCTGCATCAAATGTATTACACTACTGAGAAGCAGCACCGGTACGGGCTGCGAAAGACTCACAATGCTGGAGGTGCCATGAGGACAATGTGGGGTTCTTTCATTTAGCCTGGTTATGTCCCGGAATTAATTAGTATTGGGCTGAAATATTTAAGGATCCGGGAGCGATCACAGGTACAGAAATAGAGCCAGATCCGAAATTTGCACTATTGGGATATAACTTGAATATTGAAAAACCCAACAGTCTCCTAATGGCTATTTGCCTACTGCTCGGCAGGAGGCGCTTGGCACTGTGTTGGGGAAAGGGCCCAATCCCAAAGGTAGAGGACTGGCACACAGATTTACTGTATTGCAACACACAATTGGGCACATTTAATATGCTACTTCCTCCGGAAAGACGGACCAGAAACTGCTGGTGCCCGTACCAAGCATATCTGATAAGTAAGGAAACAGGGGTAGAGAATTGACCAGGCAGAATTAGTTAAGTAGGCAATATTGTAAAGTATGCTCAAAATGAGGGGAGTATTGTGTCTACCTGCATATAGACTTCCAGTAAATATACTAAGGAGCATAGAATGGTCTACGTAAACAAATGCATTCAGTGTGTTATATTTATGAAAATGTGTATGATGAGGAAGGTGTGCCTTGCTGAGCCCAATATGCAAACAAAATGGTTCTCGCTTTCGCTTAAGAAAAGAAGTGCCATAATGGACACCTGGTGATATGCTGTTTTAACTGGTTATGACATGATTATTACTGTATGCTTTAATAAAAACAAAAATATATATATGAACAAAGATTATGTTAAGCTCATCCTGCCTTGCATATGCGCCCATATATGCCTAACACTATTTTTTTTTTTTTTATTGAATATATGATTTGGAACTCCTTAGAGATCCACATAAAACAGAATAACAATAAAACAGTATGAAGCTAAGACAACATATTAAACCAACTTACTATATACATAGTGTGACAAATTTTCATATGAATTAATTAATACAATTCTAAAAAGCATTTAAAAAATTTAAAAATTCTATTACAAAAGATTTCATTAGGGGGACAAAAGATAGCATCAATGAAAGACCTTGCCGATAAGATGCCCAATTGTATGCATACTGGTCTCACCCACGTACGACGATAAGCCATTAGGGCAGGGCAAACAAACAAAACATGTACCGTATCTTGGATCGAATTATTACAAAAACTACATATGTTGGAAATACCGTACCATTTGGCCAATAACTTATTCAGAGGAAGGAGGTCCTGCCTCAGAAGTAGCCAGAAACGGCGCAGTCCATGGGGCAAGTTCCAAGAGGCATAAGGTTGTAGTTGTCTAAATAGATATGAATTGACAACTTGAGTAACCCCTTCTTTACAATAATAGAGTTACGATCCGTCTCGAAGCTTAACTTCCATGTTGCCTGTTTTAATGTAGTTTTTAGCTGTTGCACAGAGAGGTCAAAAAGGATTGATTCCTCCAAATCTAAAAATGTAATAGCCTTCCTGAAGTTCTTTATGAGTAACAAATACTCTTTTAGAGGTCCCATTAGCTCTTTTTTGATGAGAGATCTTAGTGTGGCCGGATTTCCCTTGATTAAACAGGCAACCCAGCGAATCACTCCTGCCAAGCCCTGTACCCAACTACTTCTTAAACCAAATTCTAGTCGGAGGGATGGTACAGTGCAGTTGTTATTGACTGATGTTAAATATCTCAAAAGGGAACCCTCAAAGGTGTCCAAAAAACCCCATTCACCTAAATCAATGAGTTCTATACCGTAAAGTAAGGTTGCAGGGATTTTTGCCCGGAATGCCTCTAAGAGGTGCACGAAATGTCTCTTACCGGTTGCTTTATATAAGGCCCTTGACCATTTCCCTGCGACTTTGCTTTGCGGGAACTATTATCTATATGGAGTTTATTACTTAGATTGCTACAAACTATTTTACCTAAAAATACATATGCATTTACACGTTACAATTTTTGACCTCCCAGTTCCCAGCTAATGTGACCCAATTTCAGTTTTTTCCTCCCCTCCATACACATTACCTTGCTCTTAGAAATATTTATTTTCAAATAGTGTGCTTCGGAGAATAAGTGTAGGGCATGCAAACGATTATTAAGGCCTTTCGGAGTAAGGTGTAAAACTAGTATGTCATCTGCATACATCAAACAAGAAATATGTGCGTCTCCCAGGCGCGGAGCAAGTCCTTCACAGAGAGATATGGTGCGGGGAAGGTCATTGACATAAAGAGAAAACAAGAGGGGAGCCAATAGACAGCCTTGTTTAAGACCATTGCCAGAGGGGATGGGTTCGGATAGGCCTCTTTCTCCCCCCAACAGTACTCTGCACCAAGTATTGTCATGTAAATCCTGTACCAAGTCTAGAAGCCCGGGTGGCATACCTAGAGCTGATAGTTTCTTCCACAGCAATGGACGATCGACCTTATCGAAGGCTGTGGAAAAATCTATAAAAGCCACATATACTCTCCCTTTTCTGGCTCTAATATATTTATCGGTTATTACCTGGAGGGCTGTTAAATAATCCATAGTACCGTGATTCTTCCTAAAACCAGTCTGTTCGAGTGGAAGTATATTTGATCGATCCACCCAATCATTTATTTGCTTCAGCAAACATCTTGTAAAAACCTTGCCGATTGCATCCAAAAATGCAATCTGGCGATAGTTTTGGGGGGACAGGCGATCACCTTTCTTGAATAATGGAACCAGGATACTTCCCTTCCAGGATGGTAAAACCTTACCTCTCAATTGACAAATATTGAACACGGGGCAGAGTAGTTTACTCCATTTGGCCCTACTTTGTTTTAATATGGAAATAGGTAATTCAACGGGACCCATTGCCCCAGAGCGCCGCATTTCTCTGATGGTAAGGTCTATATCTTTTTCTGAAAATAATACCAAGGGCAGACTAGCCTCCTTTGGGTATGCTTGAGAGGCCACAGAACTGTTACTAGCATAGAGGGTAGAAACAAAGTCCACCCATATTTGTTCCTCAATTGGGAGGGGGACTGGTCTTGTTCTCAATCCACACCCCTCACCTATAAGGGACCAAAACTGCCTCATTTCACCGTGAAAGGAGGCTTCTCTTATTTTTATCCAAATGGTATCCTCTTTTTCTTTACAAATTGAGGTCAATACCCTTCTCCTTTTCCTTTTTAACAGTGATATTGTAGTGTAGTTCCTAGTTTCCCACTAGGCCCTGCGCATTGGAATAACATAAACAGTAGTATCGACGTGGAACTGCGGATATTCCAGGCCTCCACTGACTATGCTAAACTTAATTGGGTTGTGTTACCAACTAGCTCAGAGGTCACTGGAAACTTTCTTCTCTGCATAGGAAGTGATCAGCTTCCTTGGCACAGACAAGAAGGGATTCAGTTTTCCAACAACCGTGCAACATGACAACTTTGCTCCTCAGATCAAGAGTCGATCTCTAGGGTCGTGTGAAACAATAGACATGTATTTCACTCAGTCAGTCTAGTGCAGTTTACTTTCACGAGATGTAGAGAATAGAGAGACTCGCTCGCAGAGGAGTCTTTGATCCGTTTTGCCTGCTGTCTTCTGGAGCCCCGTTGGGCATTGGCATCTTTGAACCTGTGTGCACGGAGCCCCGTTGGGCATTGGAAAACGAGTGGGGAGCTGCTGTGCAGGAGGACGGGACTGCGAGGCCCAGCAGGCTGTGCGTGTTCCATCGAGCACACCTGCCGCCTCTTCCCGTGACTCCGCCCCCTGCTGACCTGCTGACCCGTGACTCCGCCCCCTGCTGACCTGCTGACCGCTGATAACCCCTCACGGCCCCCGCTTCGCGGGTGCCGCTTGCAGAGGAGTCTTTGATCCGTTTTGCCTGCTGTCTTCTGGAGCCCTGTTGGGCATTGGCATCTTTGAACCTGTGTGCACGGAGCCCCGTTGGGCATTGGAAATCGAGTGGGGAGCTGCTGTGCAGGAGGACGGGACTGCGAGGCCCAGCAGGCTGTGCGTGTTCCATCGAGCACACCTGCCGCCTCTTCCCGTGACTCCGCCCCCTGCTGACCTGCTGACCCGTGACTCCGCCCCCTGCTGACCTGCTGACCGCTGATAACCCCTCGCGGCCCCCGCTTCGCGGGAGCCGCTCGCAGAGGAGTCTTTGATCCGTTTTGCCTGCTGTCTTCTGGAGCCCCGTTGGGCATTGGCATCTTTGAACCTGTGTGCACGGAGCCCCGTTGGGCATTGGAAATCGAGTGGGGAGCTGCTGTGCAGGAGGACGGGACTGCGAGGCCCAGCAGGCTGTGCGTGTTCCATCGAGCACACCTGCCGCCTCTTCCCTTGACTCCACCCCCTCTATCCACAGTCAGCATAAGACCTGAAGTCATTACGCGTCAGCGGGATGCGTGTGCGGGACATCACCCGGGACAAAGCCCGGACTAAGGGCGGACCCTCTGAGACCCTCAGAGGCCCAAAGAGACTGGACTGGGCCAGAAACCCTGGTCGATTACTGAACAGCCTAGGACTATTGTGTAAGTGCTTGGGGGGTACATTATATTACCAATCATTATGACAATCGAAATATTAACCCCGGAGTTGCCTGGCCCTGAGAAGCCGGTGAGTTTGATAAATGGGAAATTAGATAATTACTTTAAGAAAACTCTCTTGGATTCTCCAACTACCCCCACCCTTGAAGAACTTCGGGCTGAGCGACGGCGGTCGGTTGAAAGCCTAAAGAATAGACCAGTCCCGGTGTCACCAGTGTTAATTAGCTCTACGGGGGACGGAACTCTTACTGAAAATATCTGCACCCCCACGCAGGACAGCATCCCTCTAATATTTAGAGAGGGAACACCTACGAGCGATTTTGAACCCTTAGGCACTACTAGTAAATTGTCAACCATTGCTACCACTCCCAGTACAACCAAATCTATTGTTATAACCAAAGCACAAATTACCCCTATCCCTAAACAAACAAAAGTAGTTAAAAGTAGGGCAAAAAAAGTCACGCCAGTTAAAATCTATGGCCCTCCTCCGACAAAAAGGCGAAAAAAATCTGACCTTCCAAAGAGGAAAATTAATCATGCAGACTTTGGCATTAAAAAGGACGACAGTACTAGGGGAGGACGGGTTAAAGTAACAGATAAAGGAAGGATAGTTATATCACCTACGCATCCATGTGTAACTCCCCTTACCGACCCTGTCATCTCCACCGCCGACAGCCCCCCCGCGGTGGTGACGTTACAGGAACCTTCAAACAGGGCCTTGATCGATAGCATAGAGTCTATAATGAGGACCTATACTCTGGCTATCGTAGATAGACTTAGTAAATTAGAAGACAGACTTGGGAAGATAGAACATGAACTGGGAACCAAGATAGTGACTAATAAAGTGTTGCCTAATCCCCCTATACATACCCCAATTTTACCTTCTTCATCAGGTATTCTTGCTATAACTACTATACCTACCCCTGTTCAGACTACCATTCTGCCTCAATCCTCAAATAATATGAGTGGAAGTACATCAGGGAGTAACCCTGTTGGACCTAACAGTAAACCCACATTGTCCCTCGCTGTAACGTCTAATGGACAGCGGAATAATCTTGGTCAAGCCCCAGGGAATAAAAATAGAGAGAGAGGAAACGAGCGGCCGGCTCGAGGTAATTATAACAAGGGCCCCCTTCCAGAACTTCCACCAGAAGCTGTACCCTTTGTAGTAGTCCTTACTGGGGTACCAGAGCTGGAGAAGAACAAACGGGAGGGCTTTGCCCAGTTGAAAAATAAAATATCGCATTGGTTAAGTCTACACAGACCTATTGCAAATAATATCAATGGAGAAATTGTCCATGTCCGCCGCCTTCCTTGGCTGGGAGGAAGACCTAAAGATATTGAGGGAGACATAGTGGTCATTAATTTTAGAGATCAGAATGCCGTCCATTTTATACTTAACTGGCCGTCTGACCACGGAAGTAAATCTATTACCCCCGTCCCCTAACATATTTTTATCCTCGCTCAGTGGTGTTCCCACCTAATCATCAATCACAGCGAGCCCCCCCGCCCCCGTTATTGAGGCAAATGCTCTCAAACCCATATCGTCCACCTGTCTACAATAATGGCCCTATATTTAACGACAAGCAACCACCTATAGCTGTAGATCCGTATGGGTGGAATACTATAGGCCCAAGGTACAACTCCCTAACACACAGGAGAATGGATCATCTCAAACCTTTTACACCCCTAGATACCACCAACAGGTTTGACGTGTTTAGTGGCCTGGAAGACTGTGACTGATGCCATCGAGCCACAGGGGAGGGGGATAAGGAATTCTGTGGAGACACAGGGGGAGACACGGGTGTAGGCACGGGGGAAAAAGGCTCAACTGATATTAACCCACCCAATGGGTACAATGCTACTTGTAGCTCTGGGGGTAATACACGTAATTCTGGGCAGATTCACTGTAACTCAGATACTCCTACCCCGGCCAATGGAAGTACAAGTCCGACCCGACTATCTGAAGACCCCGTGCCAGGGGAAGTAACCCACGTCCACACCCTACCCCCACCATCTATTGAGGCTGTTAGTCTAACAGAACGGGGATATAAGATGGCGAGTTGGAATATTGCTGGGTGGAATAACAAGATAGATCGTCTAGGATGGTTAGAATTTATAACCCAATTTGACATCTTGTGTCTCCAGGAGACTTGGGCGGCTGAAGAAGTCTATCTTGATGGGTATGTTGCCTATAATTGCCATGCTCAGCCATCCAACATGGGGAGAGCCAGTGGTGGGATGGTGATATTGCTCTCTGTGAGGTTACCGGTTCGAGTAAAAATCCACCGGACCGTCGGTCTGCACTCTCAGTTGTTGTGGTTACAACACAGGAATGGGCGAAATGTTTTAGTTATAAACCACTACAACAATGTCTTTAACCACTCAAAAACAGATATGGTTGATGAACTTGAAGCGGAGGTGGAAAGGTTATATGGGCGCAGTGATGTGTCTTTTGATATTTTGTGGGGCGGAGATTTCAACATTCACATGTGCCCGTTTGTTGGCAAAAGGGTGTGTGGGTATGGGGATGAGGTGGGGGAAGATCAGACCCATTTTTTACATTCGGTTTATGGGGAATCCGTAAACATTCTTATGCTTAAAATGGATTTATGCATTATGTTACCTGGCGTAGACAGTGAGGGCAATTCGGTACCGACCTTTATTGGTAGGAATTGTGCCACGGTTATCGACTACCTCATTGTCTCCTCCAGTATTACAGCTTTGTGTTCCTTACCCGTAATAGTAGACCCAGCCCTAAGCGATCATAACTGTCTAACAATGTATCTCTCCTTGTGGGGGGATAAAGTAAAGGCGTTACATGGTGCAGTGACAGATATAGTTCCACATAGACCCAATGGCCCTAGAATTAAATGGGGTAGGCAAAATGAGGAACATTTACTATGTACCATTGTGTCTGCTTGTATAGATGAGGTGGAATGCTGTCTCGAACCCGAAAAGGATAATGCTGATATTCTAGCTAGTTTCGACATCATTAATAAAAACATTGCAGAAATCTTAACTGGAAGAAAACCAAAAGGCCCTAGGATTAACGGGGGATGGTTTAACAGGGAATGTACTAAATCCTTACAAAGACTCAAAGTTGCTCTTAAGGGTAAACCCAGAGATAAGGAAGCAGTTAAAACCCTCAGAAGGGAATATTCAACTCATCTGAGGGATAGGAAACAGGAACTAAGGGAAGAGGCCTGGAACAACCTGACTAAGGCAGTGGATCTTAAGGATACCAAGCTTTTCTGGTCCACTGTCAATAGTCCCTTCCTCCAAAATGAAGAAGTCCCGGTAATGTCTGCCCAGGTATCTGAGGAACAATGGGTGGCTCATTTTACTAGTATTTTTAACCCCGAAGGACTAGCTGTAGGGGGTGATAGGGAAACCCAGGCTTTCATCCCCACACCTCTTAATATCACAGTCTCTGAGGTGGATGCTGCCATCCGGGTCAGTAAGGGGGGAAAGGTGCCGGGCCCTGATGGGGTACCCGTTGACCTTTATAAAGCCGAGGTTTCCATATGGAGCCCATTGTTAACAAAGGTTTTTAATGCTGCTGCAATGATTGCGGCCCCACAGACTTGGGGGGAATCAATCATTATCCCGGTGTATAAAAAAGGGGAGAGGGGTGAGGCAAAAAACTACCGCCCGATTTCTCTCCTCACTGCTTCCCTAAAAATTATGAGTAGGGTATTACTGAGTCGCCTGGAGGAATGGGTAGAAGATAAAGGGATCCTTGCGGATTCTCAGTACGGATTCCGCAAGGGGTTAGGCACCATAGAACAGTGCATTAATTTAGACCTTATTATATGCAAATATACACGGGCTAAACAAGGCTTGTTGTTTCTTTGCTTTGCCGACCTGACCAGTGCCTTTGACTTGGTTGACCATGGCCTTCTGTGGTCAACCTTGTAGGACATGGGTGCTCCACAGGATATTATCTATTTCTTGGCCCAACTTTATAGGAATCTGACGGCTAAGATACGATACGGGCAATCGGGGGAGTGTACACCCAGTATTAAAGTAGGTTCTGGAATTAGGCAGGGATGCGTCCTTGCACCTCTTCTTTTCTCTCTTTTTATTAATGCAATCGAGTCGGAACTACGGACCATCAGTGCAGATGCACCGACTGCTGGCGGCCTTTCCATCCCAATATTGCTTTACGCGGATGACGCGGTTCTGCTCTCACAAACCCCTCTAGGGTTGCAAAAACTTATGAATAAATTTGCAGATTTTATTAATGGGAGAAAATTAAAAATTAATAATTCGAAAACTTTTATAATGCCCTGTGGGAAGAAAATTAAAAACTTAAGGCCCTTCACAGTTATGGACCAAACTATAAAAGTGGTGGACAAATTCTGTTATTTGGGTATCACTTTTAACAGTGCGGGGATGTGGACACCTGAAATGATTAATGTAAGAGCCAAAATGGCCAAGTGTTCTTTTGGCATATTTAGGTTTGCATCCAAGTTAGGCTCAAGACGGATACCAGACATGTTGTACCTATATCGCCATAAATGTGTTGCTCTGGCCCTATATGGCTCAGGAGTGTGGGGCCATTGTAATAACAACATGCTCCAGGTTGAGGAAAACAAATTTGTCAAATAACTCCTGTGTTTACCATCTTCTGCCTCAACAAAGCTGATCCATCAGGAGGTTGGTCTAGAACATCTATCTGACTTGATCAGATTAAGACCCCTGTTAGTATGGAGATCTGTATGGGCTAAGGAACAGACTGGTTTTACAAGAAAGATTATTTTAGATTGTCTTCACATGGACAATTGTTCCCGCATCCCCTGGCTTAACTATATTATCCGAACATTTAATGATGTTTTTAATCTCACGGTGCGTGATAACCCTTCTTGTGTTTTAGATATCCCGAAGAGTGAGATTAAACATGAATTTCTGAGGGTTAGCATGGTGAAGCGTAACGCAGCTACTGCTCAGTTCTCCTCACATGTTTTTTACGACAGATACACTAAGGAAGAAATGGGGCTTTCAGGATACCTTAAATTGGTTACTATCCGATCCCACCAATATGTATTGACAAGATTACGGATGGGGATTGTTCATTTGCTTGTTGCGTATCCTGTAATGAAGACCTATACTACTGCCCCCTGTCCGTGTGATGGGATCACAAAGCAAAGTACGGAGCATTTTTTATTGTTATGCCCTCTTTATCTCCACCTTCGAAAAGTATATCTGAAACCGCTTTTCAAAAAATATAATGTATCCACTATTGTATCGGCCATGGGGCTTTTATTTGGACTTAATTCACAGGACATCTGTTTTTTTACTGCTGTATATATTTTAAAATCGATAAGCTTGAGGAAAAGCACCCTTTTTTGATATGTGATTAACTTAAAACCTGCTGTACCCTCATGTTTTATTACTTATGTATGTATGTACTTTTATGATTATTAATCAATGATCGAATAAAGTTTTTGAATTGAAAATTGAGAGACGGGCGTTTGTCAATAAAGGGTTAACATTTATTGAACAGTCTTTCTTCTCGTACAAGAGAAATGTATTGCCACAATTGCAAAACTTGTTATGATAAAAAGTACGTACAGTAAGATAAGTATTGCGAAATAATACTGTAAAATCATTGATATGGTTTCTTAGCCATACAATGGTTAAAAGTAATAAAACATATATACAGTCATATATACAATAGGCTAAAATACTCAACTGGTGTTTCTAACTAAGCCTACCCCAGTGTGCCTGACCTAAGCCTAACACGTGAAAGGGGAGTAAGTAAGTAGCTTTAAGTTAAGTTGGTTTTACCAAGGTTTGTTTCAAGAATTCTCATTTAAGGGTTTAGTCAGCACCATACCTCTGAATAGAATGATGGAGGTTTGGTATCTCCTTCAGGGGAAGCTCGATATCCCTGTCACCCGCGAGGGTAAACCGGAAACGCCGGAGCTGGATTTCTCTGCACGAGAAAGGCAGCGGCTCTTCTTCAGCGCGTCGAGAGGAGGAGGCGGGGGACAGCGTCCGCGGGCAGCTGGATCTGCTAGGCTCTTCGCAGAGGGACGTCTGTTCGGCTCCTAAGCGTACTGCACCATCGTTCACGTTTTAGCAGCGATAATGGTATCAGTAGCTTCACCACCACAGGGACAGCAGGCTGCAGCGACAGAGTGCTACAGTGCTCGGCAACAGCAACAGTATGCACAACAGGGTGCACAACAGCTCTCGACCACAATTGCTTAAGGCAACGTTGGTAGTATTTATACCTGACAGGTGCCGGGTTTGACGCAAGTTTGCTGGACATAAGACGTCAATTAAAGATATCACTAGGAAGTGATAGCTATCAGTTGCTCATTAGAGTTCTATTACTAATCAAAACATAGCAAGGGGGATTTCCCAGTTTGCTGAGTTTTTATCTTGTTGAAGAACTCGGAGTGTTAATCTAGGAATATCAGATAGTGACTTCTGCTCTGTCATTGCACTAATTGGTCGCAAAGGAAGTGGCAGAGAGAGATATCCTTGAACGTGGCTCTGTTCGTGTGAGGTCAGAGATGACTTTCTGAATATCGCACTTGAATGGTTATGCCAATATAGGGAATAAAATGGATTTATAGCCGAATAGGGGCATAAGGTCACAGTATCGATCAGGACCCTAGATAAACACGCAACACCCACTCCACGTTTACATGTCCATCAAATTACTAAAACTAAAGCAATAGGATGCATGTGTAACATTGCCCACCCCAAAATACATAAATGCATTCGAAATAGGCGTACTTGTAATACATGGATTTTAGGTACTGTACGTTTTTGAAGCATAGAAATCATTCAAAAATTATGGCATGTGAAATCAATGAACGATTATGCATTAAAATTACACATGAAGTATCTCTGACAGAAGAAAGGCGAGATAAATCATCACATATAAATGCATTTGCAACATGTGTGCTAGAGGCTAATGTAAGTTGTTATGTCTCTAGGTGTGTGTAAAAAATAGAAGTATGAACTTCTGTTCTTTAAGAATAGATTTTACCTCAAGCAAAGATTTGTTCGTGCCAAAAAAGGACAATATTTGAAAAATATCCAATCCAAAGAGAATTAATGCTTGAACGGGGAAACAGAGTTCCAACGCAGCTAGCAGTCTTTGTTGACTAGAAGTGAAGGCCGAATTCAGAGTTTCATGGGAACGCTGTGTGTCGGAAAGCTTCTCAAAGTTATTGTTTCTGTATAGGTGGGAACATCATATCAGACAGGCTCGCAAAGAATTGGTCTACAAATTCAGGTGACAGTTCAACCAAATTTGATAGCGCTGTAACTTGGCAAGTGTGAGAATGATTGCTGTCATCGAAGGCAGGATCAGTAATGCTCACTGAACGTTGTACCTGGATGATGTTGCTTTTGTCACTTGCTCCACTGTTACCACTTGGTTGTAGCACAGGAGTCTCCAGAACTGCCGTCATCAGGATTGGTAGCCGCTGGGGACAACACAATGCGTGAGCCGTTATTGGACTGAGCAAAGTATCGACGTCCATTGGTACTGCTGATGGAAGTGAAAGACAGATGTCCAACACGCATTCATCGCCGCAAAGCATACATCGTAGCACAGGTAAAATGCAATTTTGCCATACAGGTCTGAATGAAAGGAACCAGGTCATGTTTAGATCTCTCAGCCTGGCCAATCCGAGGACGTTAGTTATCCTGTCCCGGTAGCGCATTGCTAGGATTGTCTCTTCCATTCCCATGGGAGCTATGTCTGAGCTGAGGCTTGCCATAACGAAGTAGGAGGGTCAAAAATAAAATCCCTGCTACAAGTCCCAAAAATGATGGTATGCTGCCAAAAACAGAGTGCACAAAATTAGGAACGATTCCCAAAATTGCTTGAAAAGGCGTTAGCAGTCCCGTAAAGACTGTCTTGAATATGCCTGGGACGCTTGTGGCACTAGACATGTTAAGGAGTTGGCTTAGCATTTGTACGAAATGCACGGGGCAATTTGTTGATAAAAGTTCATGAACTTCAGTAGCTGTCCTTGCAACTAGAAGATCATACGTCTCTTTTGATGACGTTATAGGCACTGTTGTCTGTAAAAGTACAGATTTAACTTTGCTTAAAGTATCAATTCGTATAGAATAGAGATTCAGACGAGGCCAGATGGAAGTCACTGAGTCTGCAGCCCCACTCGGAAACAATGCTTGCATACAGCATTTGACCATGGATGTTACTTCTACTAGATAACTTTTCCCTGGCACGAGGCCACAACCTCTGTGATCCGTTCTAAGAATGTAACTCCCGTTTGCGAGTTGCATAAAGAAGGGCTCTATCTGAGTTGCAGGTGTGACTAGCTGGTGGCATGAAAGGTTGTTTGAATTTCCATCACAAGCTCCGTGTAAATTAATACCCTGACACAAAAGTATACCGCTTAGTGAATGTTTACAGTTATTACCACTAAGAAATACATTTTTGTCGCTGTCACTATAGCAAGAATGAGTGTATGGTAATTTCCATTCAGATTTTACATATCCTTTACCCAATTGTTCATACTGGCCAGCAGGTATGTACTCAAGGCACTTTTTAAATCGGAAAGTTGTTATCGGGATTGTGATAATTCCGTGTATTATCCATTCAATGACAGGACTCTCTGACATTGTCAATGGTAATCTCTCGAGTTTTTCGATGCTCAGGATTGTATAGTCTGCTCCTTTCTGTGCCAAACTGATCTGTTTATCAGTAAGGTTAAAACTGGAAAATAATGACGTTGTGTTGATTAAATGCCAAGGCACATAGCCTGAACGAAGATTTTGCAGCGTCCAGCCTAATTCTATAATAGAGCGTAATTGAGACTGGCCATGTTGTAACATAAGCAAATCTCTGTCTATCACATCAAAGGCAGAGGATACAATATTGTCCAACGAATATATTCTGGAAGACAGAGTCATTAACCCATTGTCTACTACAGAAAGGGATTTCTCCAAATTAATACGATCAATTTCTCGTATTTTTTCAGCAGTTTCAATTTGTTTGACTTTCCAAGCCTCGTTGTAAGCAGCATAGATACTGGTCGCTATGAAACGCTTTTGACGCTGTTTGCGTGGTCCAAGAATGAAATCGCGCAAATCAGCACCTTCTTTTAGTAAAGATAAGTGTTGCTTAATTTCAGCCAGTGTGGATGTTGTTAGCCATTCGAGGCAGAGTTTCCCTACACTGTATGTTGTTATAATCCCTGGATGTTGTCTCTGGGAATATCTTGAGTCTAATCTGGTCATTTTTAACCCCTGTGTTTTATTCAGGAATCTATCTTGACAGCTGTTTGTGTCAGTAGGCCAGATTAACCACTTTTTCCAATCAGGATGTGTTCTGTTCAAATTTAAAATTTGTGTTACGTCTAACTCAATATCTGCAGTTGTATTTTCAGGTATTGGCTTTGGTATAGACGGTGTTTTAAGGTCTTTGTTCTTAGCTAGGCCAAGACAAGATGTTTGGTGTATTGTGTCATTTAAAAACAACATTTGTTCTGGTATCATGCAGGTTCTAAATAGTGCTTCAATGCCTTGCACCTGCCAATCTTTTGTACCCCAGATTGTTTTCGTTTCAATATTATTTTTCCAATAATCAAAACCAAATGTCATCATTTTGTCATAAAATGCTTCTGAATATATCAATTTAGAATTTGTCAGCATTGTTTTCATTCCTGTTTTATCTAACAGTTTGTAATAAAATGTTTCTGCATTACTGGTGTTAAACCCTGAGAAGTATTTGAATTTCTCAAAAAATGCTTTAGAACTGCTTTTAGGTGGTGTAGAACAATGTTCCCATTGATTATACATAAAAACATTTCTAGGCTGTGCAGATTTATGCAAGTAGTGATCCCCATAGTGGGTGTAACAGAATAACTGCTCATAACTAGATGAACCTTGTAAATAATCATGATCTGTGAATCTAGCTGACATTACTAAATCAGGCATCATGTCATTAATACTGTTAAAGTCCCAATCATCAGAGAATGTACTAGGTGTCACAAAGTCACTTAAGGAAACCTTTAGTTGATGAGGATACTTCAGGATTTCGACCGGACCATAGATCTCATAGTCTGTTTTTTCCCATACAACCCCACCAGGTATTGGAATTGCTGTGACATTTACTGTTGACAGTTCTCTTTTCTTCACGTGGGATGATCTGTGTGGTTTCAGGACTAGGTTGATGTTCTGACTTGCTGTGTCCATAGTAATATATTTTCCTTCAATGAATTTTCCCAAACACAGTACCATGATGAGCCAAAGCAGGAGGAAAAATACACCTAGACCGAACCAGAATTCTAGCCAAGGGGAAACAAGGTAGATTTCTTTTAGTTGATGAAAGAGTTCTGTTGCTTTTTCTTTAAAAGTCTTTTTTGTTTCTGGCATCACTTCGGGGTCGTTTTGATCTTCAGAGAAGTTGTCGAAGTTGATGAAATAACCAGAGGCAGTTCTGTCAATTGATGGGATTGTTCTTTCAATCGGTCTCTCGGTAACACTTTCTGATGCCACATCATTGTAGACTGGTGATGTTTCTTGACAAACTGTTTCAATCTGTGTTTCAAGAAGCACGAGTTCCATGGCATTATTGCATAGTCCTTCATTGTGCACTGTAGGCTGATCGAATGTGATGAGTCTTTCAGTTTGAACCTCTTGGATTGTTGCAAGTTTGGGTATTCTGTTATTTCTTGGGAGTCCACTGGGCCTACTGTTGATTATAGGCCACATGCTTGTGGTTTTACCAGATCGATTGACACGACTCTGTTCTCCTTTTTACCAGCAAGGGGCGGCAGCACAACTGATCTTGTTCCGGTGACTGCCAAGACAGGTACTGCTTTTCTGTAAGAAGGCCCAAATACCTTCTTAACCGCGATCTTTTCTCTGACTAGATCCCCAATCTTTGGAATCCAGACAGGCCTTGCTGGGGCTGTTGCTGGTGGTGCCTCGTCAGTGGTAGGTGGCTGTTGCTTTAACTTTGTGTTGCTTAAGGATTTTCTTGTTTCGTTCAGTTCCTGTAAAACAGCCAAACGATCCTTTACATCAAAGTGCGTTGTTTCTTCTTGTACCACTGACATCTGACTATCGAGGTCCTGAACGCGCATTCTAATTCCGAACAATAGTTCGTATGGGCTGAAACCTTTTAGAGAATTTCTTGGCATGTTATTAAGACTAGTCTGGACACTTGTTAAATGTTTGACCCACCTAGCGCCTGAACCTAATACCTTCGCTGTTATAGATTGCTTTATGTCACGGTTTTTTCTTTCTACCACACTGTTCCCTTCGGGGTGCGACGGACAAGAATACCGCAACCCAATTCCATGCTAGCCATGGCCTCCTTATAGGCTCGAGAGCTGAAAGCAGGACCCTGGTCAGAATGGAACGTGGTAATTGCGTATGTGCCGATAAAGACTCGCAAATCTTTTATAACCGTTCTAGCGTCAGCCGAGCGCTGGGGGCCTCATTTTTTAAGTGCTTTTAGCCTTAACTGATTAATAGGACGCAGGTTGGGGTGCAGGCAGCGTTAAGCTGTTTCTGATCGGTAACCGGTAGCATGGTTCACTACTGCGATCCCTATTGCAGTTTTCACAGTTGTTTGCATATATTTGGTGTTCTACACTCATTCCCGGCCACCAGTATACTGATTGTAATTCAGTCAGAGAAACCTTAATCGTTTGGTGTCTCAGACCCAAACCCATATGTGCGTCTGCTATTAAAAATATTCTCCTGTTCGTGTTTGGAATTACTCTGTCCCCCACTCCAGGGATTTGAGCAAAAGGAACGGAGTTTGCATCGATTATGTATGCATAATTGAGTGGATAGTTTACGGGTAGTGCTGCACAGTCGCCTTTTACGGTCGTTTTTACTGCCAGCATGGTTTCCCCGTCAATATATTTATCTGTACGCTTTTTTGTGGCTACGGAAGCCGGTTTAGTTGCTTCCGCGGTGGCTGTATTAGCCAATGAATTCCCTGCAACGTGAACGCCATCACGTTGAAGACTCTGTGCGTGAATCACGTGAGTCTTTTGTAGTTCTTTACTTAAAAGAGCTACCTCGTTCCAGAGCAATTTATGCTTTATTGTGGCACCTGTGTCATCTTTGTAGTCGTTTTCAATCCAACTCTGCAGTTTGTTATTGTAAGAGTTGACGCAAAAATGAGAATCGCACACTATAAGTGTCGGGAATTCACGTTCTGCATTTTCAAGCGCCATCTTTAAACATCTAATTTCAGTTCTCTGAACCGAACAGTACTTTACTGATTCGGTTTTTGTTACTTTCGGTCTGATTTTACCGCACAGCCAACAACATTTAATGATCGCACATGCTGTATCGTAGGATTTTCTCTCTACGTTGAAATGCTGTACAGAGCTATCTGTATAGAGTATACAGGCATATTGTGGGAGAGGCAGAATTTCGATTGGCAGAGGATATTCTTCTTCATACTCTAAATCATTCAGTTCTTCGTATTGTGGGGCGAAATAGTATTTCACGTCTTCCGCTCCTAGAGAATCTATGCACTGTATCCATTTCGGATCCAGTGACACTGTAGGCAGGTTTACTGGGCTGAATAGCGCCTCGAAGGCGGATTCCGCTGTGAGGATGTTAATCCTTTTGCCGTGTGCTAGTTCTCTTTCATTTGCTAATGCGATTTGCACTGCTTTCACAGTTCTTTCTGTGTGACTGAATGTTTTTTCTGCTTGTGTGTACAAGTGAGATTTAATTGAAATTGGTACCTTTTCTCCCTCATTAGAGGTTAGGTATGTGAATCCGCATCTTCCTGGGATGACTCGGATTACAAGATCACGTGTGTTGTCACGTGTATCTAATTTTGTTTTTGCTAACATGTCTGTTTGCAGTGATCTCAAAATTTCTGTGTGTTTTTGAGTCCAATTTATTTGTTTAAAATCGGGTTTAATTAGTTCGTAGAGAGGTTTAACCCTCTCTGCGAAATTTAGTATGTAAGTTCTTCCGAAATTCAGAAAACCTAGAATGGATTGTAAATTCTTCAGCGTTTTTGGAGCTTGGAGTACAGCGCACTTCTCTAAGAAGTTGTCCGCTAGGCTTTTCCCTTCACTTGATAATTCGTACCCTAAAAACAGTACTGTCAGATGGGCAATTCGGGACTTTTTAAAGTTGAATTTGTAACCCTCTGCTGCGAACCCAAGTATAATGGTGTTCACTCTTTTCAAGTGAGTATCCAAGTCGTCGTCTGTGAGATAGATATCATCTACGTAAGATAATGCCTCATCATCATAGATTTGTAGTAACTCTGTTACTCTAGCTGAGAATAGTCCTGGGCTGTTCTTGAACCCCTGTGGGAGTCGACAGAACTTTTTCTGCGACCCAAATGCGGAGAAAGCGGTCAAATATCTGCTTTCTGGTGCAATGTTTTGACAAAAGAAACCATTAGATATGTCTAAAGTCGTTTTATATTTTTTCCTAACTATATTATTCATTAGGGCTGCACTATGCGAGTTTTGTACTGCAAAAGTTTTACAACATGTATTAAGATGTCTGTAGTCCAAAACTAGACGATATGAATTGTCTGGCTTGGAGACAGGAAACAAAGGATTGTTCATTTGAGAGGTGCATGTTTCAATCACCCCCTGGTACTCAAGTTGATCTAAGATCTCCCTGACCTGTTTTTTAGCTTCTTGCTTTATGGGATACTGCCCTTGGGCAGTTGGTTCACTTTTTAACTGGATTTTGTGAGGAGGAGAGTCCTCATCCCATCCTACATGATTTTTATATAATGCAGGTGCCTGGGCTACTGCCCATTTCCTTGCATATGTGTATTTTTTGTGAATCGGAATGTGATTCGAGAAGGCAGGCATAATCACTTCTTCGCCACAAGGGCACTCCCTGACAAACTCCGGGGGCCAATCTTTTTCAGCTAACAGAATATCATAGCCTTTTGAGAGCTTATCCCAAAATAGACCCTTAATTTTCCTAGTCTTATCACCCTCCATACGCAATGTTATTTCGTATATTTTATGGGGCTCGCTAAGTCTGGTGTCGGCAGTTTCAACCTGAATGTATTCATTCGTGTCCACTGTCTCCAGATGACTCATCAAGATCTTGCGTGCTATACTGATTTCTGCTGCACTGTCCAACATTGTCAATGCCCACTCCCCGTTTTTCAACTGTGTCCTCAGTATTCTCGGCATGGTTGATTACTCTAATACTGGCTACCTTCTTTTTCTGAAATTGAGATTTCTTATTTTGAGCAGGTTCCTTGTCTTTGGACTTGGTGTGCTCTCCTGGGTCTGACCGTCCTCTTCTTTCCGAATTCTGTGGAGAAGATCGAGAGGGACGTGTATCAATACTTTGATATCTATCATGTTTTTTCAGATTATCCCTATTTCTAAGGTTATATCTTTTCTCAGAGACTGGCGTTCTCGAGTCGGAGTTCTTTCCCTCCGTCGAGGAGACCTTCCTCTAGACTGGAAAACTTTTTCCTTGGGAGTGGATTGTTTATTTCCATCCCAGCTCTTCTTAGGAGTGTTTGAATTATTTTTAATAAATAATTTTTCAGGACTTTCGAGCAGTTGGGGCTTTACTGGTTTCCCACCCAAGCTGTCTCTACCTAATTCTTCATAGCATTTTTCTATGATTTTTGCAAGTTCAACAGGATCTTTTATATCTGTTTCCCTCACTTTCTGGCGAATCGCCACAGATGCTGCTTCTCCTTTTATGTTGGCTAATAATATAGCCGAGACCTGCTTGAAGTCTTTCAGTAATTTCATACCTAGATTTAAAGCGGGCTCTGGACCGAATTCATTTTGAATCTGTTTTAGCACTTCTGGTATTACCGCCATAGACGGAACACCGTGTGTTTTTGTATAAATGGAAGCAAAGACTGTACCCCAAGTGTCACAGTCCTCCACGTGTGGTGCGATTCCCATAGGAAGGCAGATGGTCAAGATTCTGTGTTTCTCAATAGGGGTAGTATCAGGAAATACTGCCTCTATTTGAGTGATTTTCTGTGCTAACCAGAAAGGAATTTGTTCCCGTTTTACGGGTGTTTTACCAAGACATGATTGTATGTTCTGTGGTGTAATTTTATTTGTGTTCCCCTGGTGAGGGGTCAGCTGGTGTGAATTAACAGCTGGCTGGACTGTTGCAGTCCGCATTACATATTGGACTAATTGCCTATGTATTTTTATTAGTGTTTTGAGCTGTGCTAACAGCTCTTCCTTAGACATTCTTGCAATGTCAGGATGTGGTGTGTAGCTGGCTAGAACCGGCCACGTGGCTCCTGGTCTACCTAGAGGACCGAGCCTAGTTATGTGATCATTGTGTTTTAGGGCGCCATTAAACCAGAGCAGGTGCTCTTGAAATTTAAGTGGAATTTCAATCTCCTCGAAAGGAGCGTACTCTTCCGGAGGTTCCTCTATTTTATAATAGTGAAACTCTTTTGTTCTAGCGTTTGCCGCTGGAAAGTTTATCCATGAATAGAATACCTCTGTCTGCCGATACTCGTGAGCCTCTATCACGAAAATTACTGTACCACCTTGAGGTGTCAGTCCGTTTTCTATAAGTTTTAAAGTTATAGATTTTCTTAAGTGGACCGGGATGATAATAGCATCCGGGTCTGCTTGTTCGGGACCTTGCTGAGTCGCATCTACTGCGGCCCCAGAGGTTCCGTTATTTTCTACCGACATTTGTTAAAATGCGAAGTTTGCAGAGTAGGTCTCCAAGGAGACAAAGATTAGGTGCACAATATTTTGGAACACTGTATCCTTCAACGTTGAATAAACCAGAGCTTTACATAGGAATCTCTTCCTACTAAGGTCGGGCGGATTTTAACCTTTCACCTACTCCAGACGTCTATTGGAGTATTTACGGGAGAAAGGGGTCTGTGTGAAATATGCACGACTGAGTTACTCTACTGTCTTGCGTTAGTTTATCGCCTTACCAAACGTTGGGCGCCATGTAGTGTAGTTCCTAGTTTCCCACTAGGCCCTGCGCATTGGAATAACATAAACAGTAGTATCGACGTGGAACTGCGGATATTCCAGGCCTCCACTGACTATGCTAAACTTAATTGGGTTGTGTTACCAACTAGCTCAGAGGTCACTGGAAACTTTCTTCTCTGCATAGGAAGTGATCAGCTTCCTTGGCACAGACAAGAAGGGATTCAGTTTTCCAACAACCGTGCAACATGACAACTTTGCTCCTCAGATCAAGAGTCTATCTCTAGGGTCGTGTGAAACAATAGACATGTATTTCACTCAGTCAGTCTAGTGCAGTTTACTTTCACGAGATGTAGAGAATAGAGAGACGGGCGTTTGTCAATAAAGGGTTAACATTTATTGAACAGTCTTTCTTCTCGTACAAGAGAAATGTATTGCCACAATTGCAAAACTTGTTATGATAAAAAGTACGTACAGTAAGATAAGTATTGCGAAATAATACTGTAAAATCATTGATATGGTTTCTTAGCCATACAATGGTTAAAAGTAATAAAACATATATACAGTCATATATACAATAGGCTAAAATACTCAACTGGTGTTTCTAACTAAGCCTACCCCAGTGTGCCTGACCTAAGCCTAACACGTGAAAGGGGAGTAAGTAAGTAGCTTTAAGTTAAGTTGGTTTTACCAAGGTTTGTTTCAAGAATTCTCATTTAAGGGTTTAGTCAGCACCATACCTCTGAATAGAATGATGGAGGTTTGGTATCTCCTTCAGGGGAAGCTCGATATCCCTGTCACCCGCGAGGGTAAACCGGAAACGCCGGAGCTGGATTTCTCTGCACGAGAAAGGCAGCGGCTCTTCTTCAGCGCGTCGAGAGGAGGAGGCGGGGACAGCGTCCGCGGGCAGCTGGATCTGCTAGGCTCTTCGCAGAGGGACGTCTGTTCGGCTCCTAAGCGTACTGCACCATCGTTCGCGTTTTAGCAGCGATAATGGTATCAGTAGCTTCACCACCACAGGGACAGCAGGCTGCAGCGACAGAGTGCTACAGTGCTCGGCAACAGCAACGGTATGCACAACAGGGTGCACAACAGCTCTCGACCACAATTGCTTAAGGCAACGTTGGTAGTATTTATACCTGACAGGTGCCGGGTTTGACGCAAGTTTGCTGGACATAAGACGTCAATTAAAGATATCACTAGGAAGTGATAGCTATCAGTTGCTCATTAGAGTTCTATTACTAATCAAAACATAGCAAGGGGGATTTCCCAGTTTGCTGAGTTTTTATCTTGTTGAAGAACTCGGAGTGTTAATCTAGGAATATCAGATAGTGACTTCTGCTCTGTCATTGCACTAATTGGTCGCAAAGGAAGTGGCAGAGAGAGATATCCTTGAACGTGGCTCTGTTCGTGTGAGGTCAGAGACGACTTTCTGAATATCACACTTGAACGGTTATGCCAATATAGGGAATAAAATGGATTTATAGCCGAATAGGGGCATAAGGTCACAGTATCGATCAGGACCCTAGATAAACACGCAACAATATTGTTCGTGCTACATCAACAGACTTAACTAAATATTGAGCCCTTACTAATTTGTTAATTTCGATATTAAGCAATCTCAGGGGGCTTAGGGGTATTCTAACAAGCTTATTCTTATTAGAGTTTTTAGCCCTCGCTATTACTGCCTTCATGAACAAAGAGAAATTTTCAATTTCCAAACCATACAAGGAAGGGAGATCGTTTATTGCAACATCGAGCATTTCCTCCAAGTTGCGTTGTGCTCTTGCGTTCCAGTGGCACCTTCCTGATTTAACGCCAAAGTTTACCCACTCACTATTGAGAGACCACTGGTCACATTTTGGAGGATTTACATTCACAGAGATTAGAAGTAATTTGTGATCGCTGAAAGACGTTTCAATAATGCTGAGCTCCTTCAATAGCTCAGAAGAGTGAGTCCCAACTATTACGTAATTCAAAATCGATTCACCCTGGTAGAATTTATGCGTAAAATTTGCAGGGGAATCCGAGGGGAGTCTCCCATTCGCAATAATTCCATCCATATCTAACAGCTCTTTTAAAAGTAACTTCCCTCGTTTATTTGTTTTAATATTTTCGGGGAATGATGCCGGAGGGATATGGAGGGACTCTTCTTTGTATTTATCACGAAATATGTTCATACTTAAATTGGAGATTTTACAATTTAAATCCCCTACTAGAATTATAGCAATCGTGGGGTCATTCTCCCTGATACTCTGAAGATATAAAAAAACCTTTTTCAAAGTTACATTAAAGCCAGCTTCCGGAGGAACATAGGCATTGATCAAAACTAGGGGTTTAAGAACTCCAGTGTTGCCTCGACTGAATAGAGTTACTGCTTGGAAGAGATTGCAGGGGTCCAAATAGTGGGCGTAATTCCATTTTAGTTGGTTAGATAAGAGACAAGCTATCCCCCCACTGGCGTGACCTTTTTTATTAATGGTAGCGCTGCCTTCCAGTACAAAATAATCTTTCCCCACCTGAATTTTATCCGGGCACCATGTCTCCTGGAGGCATATTATATTTGCCTCCAGAGACATGAGCAATTGCATTTTGTCCGGACTATTTTTTAAACCAGCCGTGTTCCAAGATATTATTGACATCTTGTCGCTAAAGGTGCGAATTGGACGTTTGGTTATTTGGGGGTTTTCTTGCAAGAACTCCAGGTAGCCAGTTCCATCGATGACTTTCATCTCCGGAATCAAGTTGCCGAGATAGTAGAGACTGATTAACGTAGGACACTAAACGGAAGTCCTTAGACTTACATATTTTTAAATCTGCAAGATCACCGGCCTGTTTTGTGCTACCAGTTGTTGCTTGCAACATTGAAAAAGGGGGCCTTGAAGGGATTAAAGGTTTAGATACTCTATCTTGCCCAGTGTACCCCACCAAGGGGATTACGTCTATCCCTCTGCTCTGGAGATCTTCAGATCTTTGTAAGATTAAATTTGCTACTAGTTTAGACTGAAATTTCACCCTGGTTATCATCCCTATCTCGGTCTCTAATATTAATACCCTGTCTAAATCAGCTGATTGTATTAGTGTTAAGTTAGTTGATTCTTGGAAGAATTTGAGTAAAAGAGATCTATTCAGCATCAAAAAGAGGGGAAAATTCTAACCACAGGGTGTCAATACTTTTCTCCTTAAGTTCTTTTAGTGAAGTGCCTCGAGTGACTACTCCCGCGAAGGATGTTGCCAATGGATTGAGGGTTGGATTTACATGTCCAGAAGGGTTGTGCTCATGTTCCAAAGGTATCGGGCTAATAGTTCCAACTACCTCCCTGTTAAAAACAGCAGAATGACAAAAGTGATTAGTGGCTTTTGTTATAGGGGGTAAAGGGAAGGGAGTAACTACTGGTACAGCCGGGACGGGAGAATAATGCTTTCCATTACATCCTTATTTTCAGATTTATTTTCGTTTTCAGCGGCCGCCTGTGTTGTTTGAAGTACCTCTTTATTCTTGGAGGCATTTGGATGTTTTCCAAAAAGGACTTTCCTCCGCCTATTTGTTTCTATCCGTCTTATTAATTTCCTCTTATTCCTCCCATTCTTTTTAGATTTCTCTAGATTCCCTTTGTTACTATTCTCCTCTGAAATAACTGCCTCCCTATCTCCCTCTCCTTGTTGCCTTTTGAAAATCGGAAAGAGTTCATTTCCGGTTTTTGGAGTGGTTTTTGGTTTCAGAATCAGTATCTACTGAACAGTTTAATGAAGGAGCTCTCAAGATAGGAGTTGGGAGAATAGGGCTTGAAATGGCTTCCTCCTTTACTATTTTTGACTCATCTTGAGCTATAGGGGTCAGATCTTTTGGGACTACGCCATCTTGTACTATAGGAATCTGATCTTTAGGGACTATGACATGGTAGATTTCCTTCTCATGTCGATTGCCCAACAAGACTTTCAAGATTTGGGTCACTGTTTCTTGTACACAGTCGGAGCCCCCCACAAATTTTTCTAGTAATAATAAAATAGACGACAATAGATGTTCTAATGAAGAAAGAGAGTCTGAAATAGGTTTGCCCATCCCATGAGGTTGAAATGTGTTTATCCCAGTTAGATTTAGATTGGGGCTCATTGATGTGTTAGAGTACGAGGCCTTAGAGGGAGTACTACTGTAAAGATGGAGGCCTGCATGGTTGGATGTTGCCGGTGTTTTTAGGTCAATCTGAACCTTATCTAGATCGGTATCTATGTATCTTCGACAGAGTTCCTTATCTAAGATCATGGGAGATAGGCCATTATTAAGTGAACCTCTCAATGGTGAGGCATTCAGTGAGGGGTGGTTGTGGTTGACTTGTAGAATTTTCATGTTTTGCAAGATGTCGTGTTCTATCTCGTTCCTTGTTTTTATAATAACTTCTGGAACTAGATCAATGTTTTTTTCCCTAGTGGAGAAAAGAGAAGGCGAAAAACTATTCTCAAGGGGCGCAAGTTCGACTCTTGCTGCGACTAAACAATTATCCTCTTTTTCCTTTTTGTTTATAGACATCATCCCCTTTGTATTAGATAATATATCTGAGTAATTTGCCTCAAGAGCCTTACTATCCTCAGATAAAGTATCCGCCATTGTGGCTTTATTCTTACCCCTTTCCCAGAGGTTAAAAAGCTGACAAGTGCCTTTCAAATGGGCTACATGGTTAGTCTTATTTCGAAGGGGGTTAGATTTGGTTTTTGAGCATGACCTCCCTACTAATATTCTTCCGGATCTTAATTTTTTGGTCATCTTCTCACTCAATGAAGGTAAAGGGGGATAACTAAGGGTGTCTACTTCTTTACTTACAAGAAGACAAGAACTGCCCTTTTGAACATACAGTTAAAGTAAAGGCGGGGGAGAGGGAAAGCAATTAAACGTTATCAACACAACACATTTAAGGAACACAATCCCCCTTATTCTTTGTTCATAGAGGATGTAGGGAGAGTAGAAGATGGCCCCTTCCTAGCCCGTAAGCTCCCGAGTCGGGAGCGACCCTTAATTCCCCTATAGAAGCTTCGTTGGGGGACACAACTATATTACAACCTCCTCAGTGCCACTACCCCCTTTCCAAGGACCTGGGCGATTCAGCGGCGGCTCGTAAACCACCACCAGCTGACCCCCATCTGGATACCGGGAATGGGGAGGGACAAGAAGGCTATATACACTTAATCTGTAAATACCATGTATCCCGCTGGGGAGGAGAATGTAAGGGTACTGGCCTGTCCTGGCCTTCTCGTGCCTCTGAGGGCCTCAGAGGGCCCGCCCTTTGCCCGGGCTTCGCCCCGTGCTCCGACCCGCGCGCGTCCCGCGAACGCGTGCCAGGAGAACCTTTTAGTAGGGCGGAGTCGGAAAAAGGACCAGCAGTGGCTCATCAACTGCCGCAGTGGATGCTGGTCCTCACAGTCCCAAGTTTGTGCAAGTTCTTCTTTCCCGGGTCAAGTTTCCCCAAAGTCTCCCTCAACAAACGGCGCCCGCGGAGCGGGGGCCGTGAGAGGTGGGTGGAACTCGGCAGCACAAAGAATGAAGCAGGAAAATGCCTGATAGTAGAAAGTTCAGCAGCCTGCCTGTGACTATCTTCCAAGCATGAACAGAAACGGAGGAATGCAATCCCACTCCGCGTTTATCAACGAAAATTACAGGTGCGGGATGAGGACCAGCTGCGGCTCATCAACTGCCGCCGTGGATGCTGGTCCTCGCAGTCCCAAGTTTGTGCAAGTTCTTCTTTCCCGGGTCAAGTTTCCCCAAAGTCTCCCTCAACGAACGGCGCCTGCGGTGCGGAGGCCGTGAGAGGTGGGAGGTGGGTGGAACTCGGCAGCACAAAGAATGAAGCAGGAAAATGCCTGACAGTAGAAAGTTCAGCAGCCTGCCCGTGACTATCTTCCAAGCACGAACATGATGCATTCCAATTTTGATAATTGCATTCGCAAACCGCCGAAAATTGTGATTTGCACCGTTTGCAAATGCAATTATCGTTGATGCATGTGCCCAA
Organism: Lissotriton vulgaris; assembly: GCF_964263255.1. Taxonomy (NCBI): domain Eukaryota; kingdom Metazoa; phylum Chordata; class Amphibia; order Caudata; family Salamandridae; genus Lissotriton; species Lissotriton vulgaris. Next base: position 1,507,317,229 of record NC_141691.1, on the reverse strand, counting down.
TGGTGATGTGTGAGCAGAACACCTGATTATGCAACGAGCCGCCCACCATCAATCAGGTACACTGCATCATTCAGAACAGCATAGAGAAACAGGAGTGTGCCGAGGAGCCCCCTGCACTGGGAAAAGTGTGTGAGGCTTTCCAACGGGGAACATATGAGGACAATGAATCGGAGGGCGCCTCAAAATATAACAAACTCAAAAGTTGGTGTGATGCATATAACAGACATTGTAGGAGATAAGATCTACTAAAACCTTTCCAGAGAAGAAAGGAAAGAGAATTGGTCTTAAATGCAAGAAATAAAAGTCACAGATAATGAGATGAGGTTATTTTGTAAGTCCAGCTCTTACAGATGTTTAGCGGTGTCAATTTTATCGGATGAATATTCTATTTTCTGTACATGCTGTAGTTATAGCAATGTTATTTAAACAATCGAGGATGTGGTAGAAAAGATTAGTGCTGAAATATAATGTAATGTAATAGGTACTTTGAAGCGCAAAATCGGGGTGTTCAGACCATGGAAAATGTGACTTGGTGAGACAAGTGATCGGCCAACATACTAAAACACGGGCATTAGCCACTATTGTAATTTCAAATAAAAAAATTACAAATGTAATAATAATGGAGAGAAATTCAGTGATTAGAATATTGTAACAAAACTAATAAGATGTTTTACAGAAAGAGTTTTGTACTAATGGGAAAAAGGACTAATGTAGAGCAAAAGTGGAAACATTTTGGGGCAGATTTATGTTAACTGGCGCATCCCGAGGGATGCGCCAGTTAACATGCGCCACAGTGCGCCACAGCTACGCCACCCATGGTGCGCCGCATTTATGATGCGGCGCACCATGGGGCAAAAACGGCACAGATGCGTGACGCATCTGTGCCGGAAATGTGGCGCATTGCTGGAGTTGCGTCGCAAGCGCGACGCAGCTCCAGCAATGCTCTGGGGGGGCCTATTCTTTCAATGCTGCCTCAAGCCTTACGCCTGCTTCAAGCAGGCGCAGGGTTTTGACGCAGCATTGCCCTGAAAGTGACTGAGTGAAATCTCATAGATTTCACTCAGCCACTTTCAGGAGGCGTTCCTTCGCAGGAACGCCCCCCCCTGCGCAGGAACGCCTCCTCATGGCGCTGTGCTGTACAACGTGACGCATCTCCTAGATGCGTCACGTTGTAAATAGGGCGCAGGGATGCGCCACGTTTCCGTGCCGTTGCGTCACGCAACGGCGCCGTAAACATGGCGCAAGCCCTTCATAAATCTGCCCCTACGTCTATGTCTATCACTACGAAGCATGCATGCACTTTAAATAGGTTTGGGGATTGGCGCCCCCTGTGAATAAGGCTGTGAAGGTGGATGAAACGCTTCAAGTGGTAGCATCATAAACACTTGATTTTGAAAACATCTCATTGGTGCAGCTCCCTTCTTTGGAATATAGGAGAAGGAATATGGAGATGTGTGAGCAGAACAGCTGATTCAGTGATGGCCCACCCGCCATTGTTCAGGAGCACTACAGCATTTAGCACAGCAGAGACAAACAACATATAAATATTTAGGTAGTTATTGTTAGGACCCAGTTTCTACAGGTAACTTTATTTTTTTGACATCCCTATATCTTTGGCGAAGTATGATGAACATGGAACGTTTCGACGTGATCTGTCAAATGGGGCCAAGAAAAAGGAGTGGTCAAAAAAAGTACACTTCCTATATTAATTCCAGAGGGACTATGAACACAACAGGAGCCCAAACGGCTGGACAGAGTAACAAATAAAATTGCAAAAAGTTAGCTGTTGGTCCAAAAGTGTGTTTTTTTTTTATTTGGTGCAAATCCATTCAGTTGTTTTTCAAATATAAAAAAAAATATTAATATTTATACAAAGGGACTCAGATCCTTAAAGGATTTGACAGTCCCCGTGCTGAAATCTGATTGGCTGGCAACACTTCACCCAGGAAGTGCTGGCAGTCATCTTAGGACTTGGCTTCAGTCAGGTCTCAAAAAGCACATTAAAAAAACTAGAAAAAGGGACAACGTAGGACCTGGTCCGGGGGTCCCCCTGGGATCCCTACAGGGCAAAAAGCCATTTTTTAAAAAAATTGTTGCTGTTAAATCATGATGGAGTTGCAAAACCAGGACAAAAATGTGAAAAAAGTGTTGTCTCCTATGCTTGTTTACAAAAAGGCCCCCGGGTGGGAAAGGTCCCGGGACTTGCACCATTATCAAAAAATTATAGGAGGGGCCTCCTAAGGCTGTTTTTAGCCCCGAGTACCACCACCAGCCTAGGGCTTTATTTGCATTTACGGGGCCACGCAAAAACTTCTCCATTGAACTTATTGAGCACTGGGACCACCACCTTCCCTGTTCTTTTTAAACAGAGTGGAGGGGGCATGCAGATCCCCCTCTAGTGGCCTTAATATACCCTGCCTGGGGACTGCCACATATGTGGGGATGAATACATTTCAATTAGGGGTCGTCTGTATCCCCCTGACCCTCTGGACCACCACCTCTCCAGGGCTAGATAAATAGTGATGGGGGCTGCGCAGACCCTCCTGAGCCCTAAGGACCCCACTTCCCCTGGGCCAAAAAACAGGGAGGGAGGCAGCGCACCCCCCTCGCAGGACATATATGGCCCCAGAGGCCACCAACTCTTGTGGGGCTCTGTACATATAAAGAAGGGGGCAACACAGTCCCACTCTGAAGCCTTTAATGGCCCTGGGGATCGCCAACCCCCCCCCCCCCCCCCCCCCGAGCTGGCTCCTACTATGTCCTGGGGTGCCCAACCCAGGACATGATAGTTTTCTTTCGCTTTGCAGGAGCACTCCACTCCAAGCAAGCTGGAGCTGTCAATCTGCTCCCACTTGCCGAGAGCAGAGTTGTTGTCTGTTTCTGATGAAACAATTGCTCCTGCATGGAGAGAGCAAGCAGCTCCCTGCCTGCGGGATCAATGTCAGCTCCTGCACAATGCAGGCAGCTGGCTGGGACTGCAGTGGCCTTGATGTCTCTCCATCATAGCACGCTGGGTGCGCTGGGTGGGCTCCGGAGCCTCCAGGAGGTTGTGGCCAGGCCATGGGGATGGGGTTACTGGAGCTTAAATGAGCTAGGGGAGTGGGCCTCCCCCATTGAATTATGTCAGGCAGCCCCCTCCCCTTGGGGGCCAAGAGGCCCCCTACCCTTATTTTAAAAAAAAGAGTGCTGACTTCTTGGGCTTGGGAAATGCAAAGGAAATGGGTATCCGCTTGTATTCCACATTAAAAAACAATTAGAAATCCTTAATGGAGGTTACTGCATCCTCGATCTATTGAAGCGCAATCTGATCTGGGGTGTCTATGACTAGTGATTTCTTTCTTGTTGTCTCCTGGTGAGAGCAGAGTTCATGATTCTGCCATTTAATTACCCTGAGTAAGCAAATGCCCAAAATCATCTGCAAGCTCTGCCCGTTTACCCATTCCCCTTTTTCCTTAGTAGTATGAAAGGTCTTCGCGCCTTTTCCCAAATTGATGGACAGCTTAACAAAATGCCCTCAGGTGAGTTTCCGCCGATTTTGAAGACTCGTTATTGATGCAGAGGAACACAAGGATATCTACACCAAACAAAGCAGCACTTATATCATTTAGTTAAGGAGAAGTTCCCCAGTTTGATGGAGGTTCACCTCTTTGTAGTCTCATCGTCTCTCTTGACAAGGATTCACTTTATCATAGATTTGTGAATGAAGACGCTCAAGGAAAAATCACATTGCTGAAATTACATGCACACCTCAGGGTCCTTGATGCAGCTGTAGTGTAGAATATGTATCTACTCAACGAGGCAGCACTTACAAAGTAACAAAATGAAAGCACTCCAGTTGGGTAGATGTTTTTGGCAAAACTGGGGACTCTTATTAGAAAAACAAGGTTCAATTCTGTCCCTGATGCTGATTTCACAGAAATTAAACCTTAACTGGAAACAAATATAAAAATTGCAGGTGCCCCAGTTGAAGCTCCACTTCAGAAAAGCTCAAACAAACCTTATTTCTTGGGCTTGGCAGGGGCAAAGCAAGTGTATTTCCTCTAGTAGTACATATTGAAAACTATATGAAATTCTTAATGGAGTTCAATTTATCATTGATCTATTGGGTCAGACTCTGATGTGTAGTGACTGAGATGAGTGGTTTCTTTCTTGTCATCTGATGAGAGCCGAGTCCAATGATTGCAAATGGAAAAAGCACAAAGCACCACTCACACACCCACACACACACCCTCAGAGACCCACACAGGCACTAACAGACCAACTCACAGAGCCACATAGGCACTCATGTACCAACTCACACAGGTACTCACACACCTACTCACAGACCCACACAAAGACTCACACACCCACTTACACACACATGCAGGCACACACAGACCCACACAGCCACTCCCAGACCCTCTCTGAAAGGTGACAGGTTACAGTTAGGTTTAAAAAGTTTTAAAATCTTAGAAATTCACTGAAAAAAAACAAAGTTTACAGGAAGTTATAGTTAGGACATGGAATTAAGAAAACCTTAGCAATTTTCTGAAAAACAAAGGCTACAGGGACATTATAGTTAGGTTCAGACTTCACTCGTACAAAAACACTGAAATTCTGCAGTTATATTTACCTGAATTAACTATAACTTACGGCCCAGCATTGCACTGCTTATGATCTCACATATTACATCAATCAAGTCAAATCGAGTCAAGACAACTTTATTCGGTTTCAAACGAAAAACATAAAAGTTCATAAAAACTGTCACAACAAATTATTAATTCTGAAGTCTATATACAAAGCAGCAAAATTAACAATCCATACCAATCTCATCAATCAAGTTAGGATAAACTTATTTGATTTTGAACAAGGACCATCAAAATTTATAAATTTGTCATAATGGGCTATTATTTCAAACAACTATATACAAAGTAGCCAAATAAATAGTTCATACACATCAATTCATTATATAAAAGGAGGGGAAATATAGACCTTAAAACATTCCTCTGATAAAATTTACAGTCTATGTTACAGGGCAGTCATCATAATTTCATTATACGGCTCCTTCCATAAAGGTACATCAGTGTTTTGGGTTATATAGTAAAAATTTACTTTAATCAGGTTCAGTAGCAAGGCCTAATACCGTTTCCTAATAGCCATAGCTACTTTGATAAAGTTGAAAACCCTAACACATATATCATGAGTGGCTAAAGAGGATAGATAATAAAACCCTTCTATATAAGAGCACGGCCTAATTTCTTTTAACATCAGAAATAAAAACCTTCCTCTTGGTACCTTATAGAGGGAACAAAATAGCAGAAATTGCACAGTGCTCTGGGCTGCCACCTTATCACACGGATAAGGCACCAGTTTATTCTTATTTTGGGAAAGCCACCAAAAAATGCAGGGTAAATAAACGTAATCTAGTTAAATAAGGGCGAGTGTACATTTGTTGTAAAAGTTAGCTAAAATTGGTGTTGATTTGGGGATAAACAAAGGTGCCCTGTTACGTCATGGTTAGCATGTGATGTCTTCACCCCTGTAGAGTGTACCTCTTTTATGATATGTTAGCATTTTCAGGGATGCTATCCGTACAATCAAAGTAATGCCCCAAACCTAGCTTAGAGAAGCTGTTCCTTACGAATCGAAGCCAAGGAATATAAAGTGCTCTATCTAGGTTAATACAGACCTATATAACCTCTCTGGAGAATAATAGTTCTTCGTACAACCCAGTTTTGGCCCATAATTAGAGGGGAAATTCTAATACAATTCTCTATGAAATCAAGTCCCAGCTCTTGATGACAGAAGATCTTGCTTGCGCTATTAGGAGTCATCAATAATCTTTTAATAAATGTGTTTTCCATAACTTGAAGCTATTGGTTGTTATGGTATCTCCACACTACTGTCCCGTATGTTACAACAGGTACACATTTGGATTTATACAGACAAACCAACTCAGACACCGGCTTATGGCCTAGCTTTCTGGAAAGACAAAGAAGCCCCTCAACTACCCTGCCTGTTGCATCCTTGCTATAACTAACGGGTCCCAACTCAGCCTATTATTAAAAACATTCCCCAAATAGTTAGAATTATTTAGTTTATCAATTTTCTTATTTCCCACCGTGTATTTCCTTGTTTTTGTCATTTTAGGTCCACACACCATATTATACAATTTTATAAAATTCCTTTTTAGATCAAGAGCCAGCATAAAATCTGTAAAAGTATTAAGCTATTTTTGAAGGCCAAGTGCTGTTAGTGCCATTAACATGGTGTCATCCGCATAAAAAGAAACGGGACTCATGTGCCTTCAATACGCGGACAATCAGTTTCTTTGTCTATTAAGAGGGCCTCCAAACCATTGGTGTAAATTAGAAAAAGAAAGGGAGCCAAATACATCCTTGCCCTACACCTTCTGCGGAGGCTATAGGCCTAGTTTTGTCACCTTGGGTACCATATCTTATGGAAAAGGAGGTCGTTGCATAAAGCCTGCGAAGGAGAGAAATCAAAGCCTCCTCCACACCCATGTTTCCCATCATTACCCACAACTTCTCCCAGTTTACAACCAATCAAGACATCGTCAGTGATATCACTGATGACATCACTGATGGCATCTCAAATGAAAGGATACGAAAGCAATAATAGTGGTCTGGGGCTTAATCACAGTTTTTCAAAAGGAGGGTGGTACTGTTCCTTAGAGTATATATGTGTTCAAGCGGTTTAAGACAGCATTGTATGACCTTTTCTAATGATTTTAAAAAAAACTGGGGTACATGGGTTGAATGGATAATCATATTTGAATTTGGCCATCTATGCTACTAGGTGACCGTAGTCTACATAATGGAATGTTGAGACGGGAGAGGATAGTAGAGTTTTAATTATGGTGTCTGCAACTACAGTGGAAAACCCCACATTAATCTGTCCTAACGACAGAAAAAAGACATTAACTCTATCATCAAATGAGGTAGATGCGCTTTTGAACTGATTGATTTTTTTTCCTGAAGATAGTTCCTTCATAATTTCAAAGATCTCTTTCTGTTTGTTTTGTGCTTCTAGGATTTTCCCCAAAAAGTTATCAGTTTTAGCTTGGCCTTGTTTAAGTTTATAGTATCCTAGGCTTTCCATTCAAAGGAGATCAAGTTTCACATATTTTAATTCCTGAGAATACCAGAGAGTTGGATTTGGGTCAAAGGTTGCCAGTTGTTTAACTCAAGGAGTCTGTAGCTCATTGACTTGTGTAAGCCATTTGGAGAACTCGCAGGCTGCAGATTTTAAGGCATCACTTGAATGTTTTTGATGAGAACATTGACTAAAAAATATCATGTTGCCAAAATATCATTGCAAAAATATTGAAGACAATAATATTATAAAGGTAACATTCTATAGATAAGCATAGATTTATTATACTTAACTCCACATATATGTACCTTAACAAGATATATCTATGTTCAAGGGTTGTAGATATGGAGTTAAAAATATACTTAACCATTTTCACTTACCCTCTAGATATTTTAGAACTTGATATTTTTGCCTCAATACTTTGGCCTCAGAATGCTTTTTAATGATATTCTTTCATACAACCATTTAAAGGGTGTAGTATAAATTGCAATGTTCAAATCATCGTGTCATTGTCAATTTTTTCAATGTCTTTCCAGTTTAATTTCAGTATTGCCAGTACGTTTAGGATGATGTACAAGAATTTCAAAATTGATCACATGATGATTAGACCAAACGCATAGGAGAATTTTTAAGTTGGTTAGGTTTAAATTATGTGCTCACACCAAGACCAGGCTGTGACATTTGATATGTGTTAGACTAGCTATATGTTTATGAAATATTAAATAATTCATCAGTTAAATATATATATATGTTTTTGGCTCAGTTTTTAAGTCATTAATCCAATATTGAAAATTGCCATTCACATGTATTTGTAAATAGTTAGGTAAGAGGACAAAAATTATTTTAAAAGTATTTAATGTAATGGTGTCATATACTCACGAGAACAGTAAAGGAATTGCTTGCCAAATCAATATTTCACTGATAGAAAATTGACATCTTCACTTGGTTGGATTTTGAGCAACAGAGCTTGATGTGGGAATACTGCAAGCCCATCTCTCTTCTTGGGGCCTAACATATTCTTGTTGAAGATGTTATACACTCCAGCCATGAGTCTGAAATAATCCATATTTCCAAATGATATGAATAAGTTATTGGGTTATTGGGTGAGGGTGATGGAAGTCCCACAGACGCAACAACCAAAATCCTTGTCAGGGTGAACCACAAAAGTCACCAAATTAACCTGTGCTTAACCATCTGGTAGCTTGGCACCAAAGTAGTCAAGATTAACTTGAGACAATGTGTAAAGTATTTATGCAGCAAACAAACAGAAATAGAGTGAAAGCACAACACAAAAAAATCCCAAATCAATTTAGGAAAATAGAATACATTTAAATTGTTAAAATAAAATAACACATTTCCAATCAATATAATTAAAGATATTGAATTTCAAATAATTAGGTAAAAATAGCACAAAAGGTTCAAAGTGCCAGCCATGGTTACCTAATCTTGCTGGACTTGGACAAAAGTCAAACGTGCAGGCGGAATGCAATGGAGTGCAGGCAGGGCACAGAACAAAGTTTGGCCAGTTTTGTCAGGCATTGTGTCATTCGGCATTGGATCCAATGAAGCTTTCAGCTGTGCAGCGAGGCTTGATGGAGCATTGCATCACTCTGTGTCTAGTCCAATAAAGCTTTCTGCTGTGGGGTGAGGCATTGTCTAGCTTTGCATGGGTTGGCATTGAGCCTGATTAAACTGTCTGCTGTGTGGTGTGGCTTCACGTGGCTTTGTGCCTCATTTCATTAACCCTAAATTTAGTCAAGGAAAAGTTCTTTTTAAAGCCAGCCCAGGTCCACCTGGGGTGCGGGGCACCTCTAGCGACCAAAACTCACTCCAACAGAGGTCAGCACCAGGGCTCAAGCATGTCCATGAATGAATGAATGAATGAATGAGTGAATGAATGAATGAATGAATAACTTTATTGTGTGGTTACTTAAAACCATTACATTAAAACCAAAGTATAAAATTACAAAAGTTAAAACCGAAAGTGTTTCTGCAGGCAAATTACCAATGTTCAGAAGGACACATGCGGTCCGGGACCGGGGCGGGCCACCCGGTGCCTCACGACAAAGTCTCTATTCCTGCGTGGCCTTGGCAGCCATCAGCTCGGACCGAGTCTGTTGTATGAATTTTCCGAATGAGGCCATCTGTTTTACTACGCTCAAGGTGTATAGTTGATGGATTGCTTCCTTGGCTGTGCGTGACCCGGCTTCCCTAAGAATGGGCCTGAGGTAGAGGGTGCGGGGTGCGCGTAGGGCGGGGCAGCAGAATAGTAAGTGGGCCAATGACTCACGTTTATAGTTACAGAGTCTGCATTCCCGAGCTCCCGTGCCTGCTTTTCCTGGGTGATATAGTTTCTTAAGCGGCAGGGGGTGCAGTCTGTAGGCGAGCATGTCCAGTTACAGCAGTACATTCTCTAAAGATTCTTCTGTCCCTGTAGCTCACACTGGAGGTCAGTAATCTGAACCTTGGACTCAATTAATTATTCAATTTTTTTATTGTTTGATTATTTAAAATCATACCATATATAAAATGCAACCATATCCATAATAAAAAAATGTGCATTTAAGGATAAAAACGAGGTATTCGTTATTTGGGTTGGAAATGCCACATTTTAAAAAGGTAACAAATCTTCATTTCTCTGATAAATTCCACATCTAAACTGTAATATCTATTTTACCAATAGCTGTATAGTGCAAATTCATTGTGCAATTTCACTATTTTACATGTACCATTTGTACTCTTTAATTATAGTACTTTTTTAAGATTCTACTGAGAAAGGCATATCCCAAATAGCATGTGCTGAATACTCATCTAAGGCAGCTTTTAAATACTTCCAAAATTGAGATTTCTGGTTTGTTTGTATTTCTTGCCATAACAGTTGGCCCATTTGGTTCATGGTGACTAATTGTATTCCTTTCCACACTGTTATAAATTGGCTTTTCCTAGCAATGAGCTGGTTAGATAGTCTGAAATCTTGCATAATTTGGGCAGACGATGCGTTATTTGGAAGCTGAAAAAGTAACTTGAAGGTTTAAGTTAGAGCATTGTTCATGGTTGTAGAGTCCTTTCCTCACAGTGCTTCACTGCCATATGTTATACTTGGCAGTAATTTTGTTTTTATCACTTGTGAAAGTGATAGATAGCTACATCCCCCAAAAGACTTCTACCAAGATCGAAATGCAGTTTTTACAGATCAAACTTGTGTGGTTGGATCAATATTGTATGGTTGGAATTATCCTTTATCATCAAAATGTACACCCAGGTACTTGTATGTTTTTACGTGCTCTAATTGACAGCTTTGAAGGTACCATTTATGCTTGTACTTTGTCAATGTCTTATTGTTAACTTCCATTACTTTGGTCTTGGTGTCATTTATAACCAAACCATTTGCCAAGGAATAATTTGATATGCTATTTATCAGATGTTGTAACCCTATTATTGTTTGGCTTAATGTGAGAAAATCATCTGCATATAATAAATGTAAATATGTTTTTTTCTGGCTAATTTAGGAGGTTAACCATTCACCTCATATATGGCTTGTGTTTAGTCTGATAAAACCAAGTTAAAAAGGCTTGGGGCAAGAATGCACACTTGTTTTAGGCCAAAGGAGGTAGCAGTTTTTCCTGATAAGCATGAGCCATCACCTAATCTTACTCTAACCCAGGTGTTAGAATAGAATAGTTGAATTGGTTTGAAAAGGGAAGACGGTATTCCTTGTTTCTTAAACCACAACTTTCCCCCACACCCACACTATCTGTAATCACCACTAATCACAATCTTGTTCCTATGTGACTTGGGGTCAATACAGAATTTTATGATTATTACATGCAAGTATACACTGCCCCACCCATTTGGAGTCTATAAGCAACTTTCTAATAGTGGTACCCTTTACTGTACTCAAGGATACAACTGTTGAAGGCATCACAACTAGTTCCAAAGTTGTTACAGTTATATGAAACATCCCTGGAGGAGGGAACCCTACATCCCAAGACTAGGGACTAAATAGTGACTTCATTATTGAAACCGGGTAAACTGCCCATGGAACTGGTCTCCTATAAGTCCTTATCTATCCATCCTGAATACGGAATACAAGACCCTTAGTAAAAGACTGGCCTCTAGTCCCCTTCCCTTGCTCCCTGGGCTGATACACATTAACCAAAGTGGCTTTATACCCCGCAATTCATTCCCTAACTATATGCCGACTCTTCAACCTGATTGACACAGCCCGAGTCTGCCATTAGATATTCGTCATCGCTGACTACATCCTCCTGGGAGACCTCAACTTCCATCTGGAGAACAACAACGACCGCAACACCAGCACCCTGCTCGACAACCTCGCCAACCTGGGACTCAAGCAACTGGTGTCCACCCCCACCCACCTCGCCGGACACACACTCGACGCAGTCTTCTCTTCCAGCACAGACATCAACTTCAGCCACGCCACTGAGCTTCAATGGACGGACCACAGCTGCGTCCACTTCACCTTCAAGAGAATGACGACCCACCACCACCAGAAACAGACCGCCCGCAGAAGCTGGAACAAGATCACAGCAGACCAGCTCGCCACCTCCCTGAGCCAGCACCCTCCTGCCAGCTCAGCGAACCCCAGCCAGGCCGCCGACAACCTCACGAAGTGGATCAGCAACTGCGCGGACGAACTCGCCCCACTGAGGACCCCGCCTAGCAGACCCGGCAGCAAGAAGGCCCCTTGGTTCACCGACGAACTCAAGAGCTCCAAGAAGAACTGCAGAGCCCTCGAGAAAGTCTGGAGAAGGGAACCGACACCGGACAACAGGACCTCCTTCAAACTTGCCACCCGGAAACACCACCAGCTGATCCGCGCCGCCAAGAAAACAGCTTTCAAGGACCGGTTGGACAACAACGCACACAACTGCAAGGAACTCTTCAACATCGTGAAAGAGCTTTCCAACCCCAGCGCAGGAAACAACGACATCATCCCATCGCAAGACCTCTGCAACTCCCTCGCTTCATACTTCCACAACAAGATCGCGGACATACACAACAGCTTCAACAACCAACCAACGCACACCATGACCGAACAACCACCCCCCCCCCCACCACCACCCTCCACGCCTGGACCCCGATCAGCACCGAAGACACCATCCGCACGATGAACTCCATCCACTCCGGATCACCGACCGACCCCTGCCCTCACCACGTCTTCAACAAGGCCGACGCTGTCATCGCACCCCACCTGCGAGACATCATCAACACATCCTTCGACACCGCCACCTTCCCCGAGAGCTGGAAGCACGCCGAACTCAGCGCTCTACTCAAGAAACCCACAGCGGACCCCACCGAACTCAAGAATTACCGCCCCATCTCGCTCCTCCCGTTTCCAGCCAAAGTCATCGAGAAGACCGTCAACAAGCAGATGGCCGCCTTCCTCAAGACGAACGGATCCCTCGACCCCTCACAGTCCGGCTTCCGAGCCAACCACAGCACCGAGACCGCCCTCATCGCCGCCACCGATGACATCCGAGCCCTGATGGACAATGGAGAAACAGCGGCCCTCATCCTCCTAGACCTCTCCGCGGCATTCGACACGGTCTGCCACCGCACCCTAGTACGGCGCCTCAGCAACATCGGCATCCAGGACAAGGCGCTGGAATGGATCACCTCCTTCCTCGACGGAAGAACACAGAGAGTCCGCCTACCACCTTACAAGTCAGAGGCCTCCGAAGTCATCTGCGGCGTCCACCAAGGATCATCTCTGAGCCCCACCCTCTTCAACGTCTACATGAGCCCCCTCGCGGCCATCGTACGCAAACACAACCTCAGCATAATCTCCTACGCCGACGACACCCAGCTGATCCTCTCCCTGACCAACGACCCCGCCGCCGCCAGAGCCAACCTGCACGAAGGGATGAAAGAGGTAGCCGAGTGGATGACGACCAGCCGCCTGAAACTGAACTCGGACAAGACGGAGGTCCTCATCCTGGGCTCCTCACCCTCCGCCTGGGACGACTCCTGGTGGCCTCCCGCCCTGGGCACCGCACCCAAACCGACAGACCATGCACGAAACCTGGGCGTCATCCTGGACTCCTCCCTCTCCATGACCAGGCAAGTCAACAACGTCTCCTCGGCGTGCTTCAACATCCTACGCATGCTACAGAAGATCTTCTGGTGGATCCCCACCGAGACCAGAAAGACCGTCACCCAGGCCCTCGTCACCAGCCGGCTGGACTACGGCAACGCCCTCTACGCCGGCACCACCGCCAAGCTCCAGAAGAGACTCCAGCAGATCCAGAACGCCTCAGCCAGACTCATCCTCGACATCCCACGAACCAGCCACATCTCCGGACATCTGAGAGACCTTCACTGGCTCCCCGTCAACAAAAGAATCACCTTCCGCCTCCTCACCCACGCACACAAAGCCCTACACGACCAAGGCCCGAGCTACCTCAACAGCCGAGTCAACTTCTACGCTCCCAAACGCCACCTCCGATCAGCCAACCACGCCCTCGCCGCCGTCCCCCGCATCCGAAGAGCGACGACAGGAGGAAGGTCCTTCTCCTACCTGGCCGCCAAGACCTGGAACTCCCTCCCGACCGACCTGCGCCTGACCCAAGACCACCTCTCCTTCAGGAAGAAGCTGAAGACCTGGCTGTTCGAGCAGTAGCGGCACCCCCCCCCCCCCCCCCCCCCCCCAGCGCCTTGAGACCCTACGGGTATGTAGCGCGCTTTATAAGTGTCACTGATTGATTGATTGGTCAAGCCTTCAATACTCTGTGCTGGGACTACATGCTTGCAGCATTGAGAAAATATAGGATTCCTCCTGAATATTTCCATTGGTTGGAGTTACTCTATACATTGCTTACAGCTGGAGCAAAAAGTGGTCACAACAACACCCCTGCATACCAGATATTCCAAAGGACCCACCAAGTCTGTCCCCTATTGCCACTTCTGTTTGTACTGGCAATAGATCCCCTCGCCCAACACTTACGCTAAGCGATGAGAACTATTGACATACCCAGATGTCCGGTTACACACTCTGTGTACTTGTACGCAGATGATATGCTATTGTATCTCAGAGATTTCCGGCTTGATTTTTTTTTCAATAACCACACTTCTGAACCGATTCAGCTCCATCCCAGGAATACAATTAAACGCCTCCAAATCAAGTATATATGCCTTTTACAATTCTTACACTTTGCCCGCTTTGCAATTCGGTACTGTGCAGCTTAGGGTAGAACCGGTCACTTTTAAATACCTAGGCATCCAGATTTGCAGAGACACACACAATACACTAGGAGGGAATCTAATTTGCACAATCAACACCCTAAAATCCCAGGTGGCCTTCATGATAAAATTGCCATTGTCCACGGCGGTATGGCTGGCAGTGGCTGAGATAGTGATGTTGCCAAGACTATTATAGGTTAAAAAAGAGGGGGGGGGACCTAGAGCTTGTTACGGTCCAGTGTCCGTGCTCCAGAAGTCGACTGTATAACAAGAGGGGACACTGTTCCAAGAGCAGGGTGTAAATTATCATTCACTCATCAAAAAGGGGAGAGAAGGGGTAAGAAGAAAGGTTGTAGAAAAAAGGGTGAAGAGAAGGAGAGAGAAAGAGAGGAAGATGTGCATCCTCAGTCTCAAGGAACTAATCCCGAAGGGGAGGGTAAGGTCTTGCCTCTTTTGTTAGCCCTCACACTTCCCGAAGGGAGTCATGTTTCATCAATGGGCTTATGCTCCTCGTCGGGCCGGCGCTGCCATGCCAGACGGGACACCTATTGAAAGGGTCACTTTCACAGAGATTTTTTAAGAGAAAAGCTGACAGGTAAGTGTGGGTATGCGGGCTAGAACCTGGGGTAAAGGGAGTGAAGTACCTGCTGTGAAAATATGTAAAAATATTAAAATACCTAAGGGTATCTACTGGGAGATTTTAATAGCGTGGTAACCTTGGTAAGTTAAAAAAACACACAGGTTGGTTGGTTACTCTGGGGCTTAATGTGCCCAAGTAACTGCTAAAAGTTCGACATGTTTCACACCTTAAATGTCCACTGCTGGATCGGTGGCGTTTCTTCAGGACCTAGAGTGAAGAGAAATAGTGCACATGGGTGGCGGGGATCCAAAAGAGGTGGTCACCCAATAGAGTTAAAGGTACTGAAGGATCAACCACATGGCTGGCATTGGAGCTATGGTGGTTGACATCTCGAATTGTAGATAGTCCTTAATGAAACAGAAAGTACCTAAAAAAGGGGGATGACACAAAGCAAAAAGAAGGAATTGGGTGAGAGGAGAAACAGATACTCTCAATATAGCGCGCTGGTACATGTAAACATGTAGGAAGATAGATAATGCATATGGCACATCTATACACCATATAAGGTCGTGAGATTGGACCTTAAGAAACCACAGTTAAACATCTAACAACCCCCAAGGTAATGATGTGTCCAGGCAGCTCCAAGTCCTCCAGCAAAGCGAGGGGGGGGAACGTGCACACACAAGGTCAAGTGCTACTGCCCCACCCCAGTGCAAGCCAGGACTAGCGCTGTTGTTGGAGCACATTCATGACCGTGAGGTAGTGAGAGAGATCACCACAGGGTGTCAGGGGTGGGGAGAGAGGCATCCCGTGGTGTGCAGGAGGACACCTACAGGAGCACACAGTCCCCGTCTGCGTGACACCAGTACTTATTCACACACGGGAAAGATATAAAGGTCTCAGGGAGTGCTTGTACAGATACTGTCCACACAGGCGAGATTGAAAGCTTACCCTAAATGGGGGGGGGGGGGGAGTGTCCCTTGGCATGTCATAGCTGATGGCTCACACCCTAGTACCTAGAAACGGGGAGAGGTAAAGATGCTGTAGTTACGACTGTGGGATCCCTGTTTGCTGACAAAACTCTAATGCTGCATGCAGAGTTCTCGTAGTCCCATGGAGTGCCTAATACACTGTTTTTGGCCCAAGCTAGCATACTACACTTTATCCAATGACACTGGCTAGTGGACAACCAAGAACACCCACATTTGACCTACTGCATATGCTACACACAATGGGTCATAGGAGCCACTTGGTTAGATGGCTGTATAGGGGCCTGAGGAAACATCTGTCAGCCACACTGCTTCCTTTAAAGCAGAAATGGGAGACAGATATAGCATGGGTCCTAGCGGACAAAGAATGGGCATCTATCCTTGAATATTCCAAACATGTCTCTTGCAGTACCCGGTTCAAGTTTGCTCGGCTCTCATTCTTACACTGAGCATATTTAACACACCACAGGATGCATGCAATGTTCCCCTCTGCCTTGTTGGAGTGCTCCCACTGCCACGTGCCCGACGCCAACTTGATCCCCATGCTCTGGTCATGTCCTTCCCTGCTGGGATTTTGGAGGGAAGCTACTGTAGGCCTGTCACAGTTATTCAAAAATCCATTTTGGTTGACTATTGAAGCTTGTATCCTGGGTGTGTCCCCACTCCCTTGAAAAACTGGAGTACTGAGCCGCTTCACCGAGCTCTCTCTAATATGATCGAAATGGATGCTCACGCAGCACTGGAAATCCTGTACAGCACCTAGAGAAGAGGCATGGGGAGAAGTCATACGATGGGCCACTGCAAAGAGTGAGTGTTAGAATTGGGGGTCTCTAGTTGGCAGAGGTGGGTATCTTTGACCAAATAGGGACCCTTACTTCTAGTCAGGGTAAAGGGGCACACTCTGTTGATAACCCCTGCTCACCCCCTTCGTAGCTTGGCACAGGCAGACAGGCTTATCCCCAAGGCAATGCGTAAAGTATTTTGCACCAACACCCACAATAATACTGCGAAACACCACAAAGGGACACCACACAGCTAGTTATCAAAAATAGATTCTTTATCTAGCAATTATGCAAGACCAAATATTAAAATGCAAGGCCAACATACACAATAATCTTCTGTTGCAAAATACAAAGAAAAAAGGGCTCTCTTGTAAACAAACAAAAACGATGTCTGGTAGGGTTTTCTTAACTTATAGTTCACTTGTCTGGTAAAAAGAACACAATCCCAGAAAAAGGGGGGCCTCAGTTCCAAATGATAAGGCAGTCTCTGTGTCCCGCTAACGCAGCGAGTATGGAATGCTGCGTGATTTCAAAGGGGGACTCAACACTTTACTTAAGCCCCGCTGCCTCTTCTTTACATACAGAAATAAGTCCCTGCACGCTGCCGGCTCCTCTCAAGGCCTCCCCACCCCGGGTAGATTTAATCTGTTCCCTGGCACCGCTCGCGGCTCCCTTTCTCCACGCTAACTAACAGACAGGCAGTTTACCTTGCCGTGCGGGGAAGGAGCAGGTCGCCACTTCGTACGAGCTCCCGGCGGTCCTTTACTCTGGCGTCTTCGGTAATAGGGTTAAGCACTGAGCCAATTCCAGCGCGGCCTCACGGGACAAACCCCCTATGACGCGGCACCTCTACCTTGCGCTGGGCCAATCCCAGCGCGGCGGGGGATGACGTAGTTGGGGTCCCAGTGCCGCAGCAACGGTTGTGGATCTCTTGAACTGTTCTTTGTCCCGGGATGCCACGGTGACTCGTAGACCTGGTTATTCGGGAGCAGCAGCCCTCTCCACAGGTTGCAGGTAGCGGGCAGGCCCTACACAACGTTACCAAGTCACTCGGGTAATTACTCACGGGGGAGGCACAGCAATCCCACTGCCACTGGCAGTTGTGTGCCGATGAGCACACTGATCCTCCCACACGGCAGGCGGTTGGGAATAAAGCACAGAGGGCGAATAAAAGACGTTTTGTACAGCGTCTTGGTTCTTCTTGGAAACTTTTTAACCCTGTCTTCCAGGAACAGGAGGTCAGCTCTTCTCAGGCCAGTGGAGACTCTAAGCAGACACAGCACACAGCAAAGTCCTGGTTGCAAGCAGGTGGGTGAAGCACAGCACTGAGCAAAGTCCCCTTCTTCTATCCTTTAGTTGAAGCAGCAAAACAACTGGTCAGCCCCAGAGCACACAGCAAGGGCAGTCTTCCTTAGTTTCTCCAGCTGTTCTTCTTCCGGCAGAGGTTCTTCTTGATTGTAGAAGTCTGATTTTCAAGGGGTCTCTGTCCTACTTTTATACCCCTAAAATCCTTGTTCTTCATGTGTTGGGGGCTCTGGACCCAGTTCAAACCAGTCCTGGGGGCACTCTGCCAGTGCACAATTTCTTCCTTTGAGACATGTCTCTTGCAATACCCGGTTCAAGTTTACTCAGCTCTCATTCTTACACTGAGCATATTTAACACACCACAGGATGCATGCAATGTTCCCCTCTGCCATGGTGGAGTGCTCCCACTGCCACGTGCCCGACGCCAACTTGATCCCAATGCTCTGGTCATGTCCTTCCCTGCTGGGATTCTGGAGGGAAGTTACTGTAGGCCTGTCACAGTTATTCAAAAATCCATTTTGGTTGACTATTGAAGCTTGTATTCTGGGTTTGTCCCCACTCCCTTGAAAAACTGGAGTACTGAGGGTCCTCAGACGCCCAGCAGGAGGTGGAGCCAGTCCTTTGTGGAGGCAGGCAGAGCCCAACTCAGCTACAGGGATTCCCCCACCCACCTCTCTAAATGCAGATGTTCCTATTCAGCCTAGGACTACACACCCAGACTCCTGGAGCCAAGACAGCTCACCAGCCCTTGTCACGCCCCACAGCCAGACAGTCAATCCACAACCAGGCAGAGACACAGAGGAAGGTTTGAACAGAGAAACAGCATCTTTCTTAGAGTGCCATTTCTAAACGCAGGATTTAAAAAACATCTGCACAAAAATATGTGTTATTAAATTCTGAATTCAAGGGTACCAGACTCCATGTCTCCATCTTGTTCCTATGGGAAAACAGGCTGGTATA
This sequence comes from Lissotriton vulgaris, assembly GCF_964263255.1. NCBI lineage: Eukaryota > Metazoa > Chordata > Amphibia > Caudata > Salamandridae > Lissotriton > Lissotriton vulgaris. Next base: position 1,507,298,315 of record NC_141691.1, on the reverse strand, counting down.
ATGGTACACAGCCTTCCCCATTCTATCCTATGGGCAAGATGGCCTCCCAATAGTGAAAAACGAAATTGGCTGAATTTCACTATTAGGACATGTTACACACATCAGTACATGTCCTATCTTTCACCTGCACTGCACCCTGCCCGTGGGGTGCGGGGGGTACATTGGGCCTACTGAAAGGGAAGGGCAGGGCCTGGCAAGTGTGAGCACTTGCCAGGACAACATGGCAGTTCACAGATTGCACCCAGGCACTGCGGTGGCAGGCCTTGAGACACCATTTTAGGGCTACTCATGTGGGTGGCATAATCAGTGCTGCAGGCCCACTGGTAGCATTTTAATCACCAGCCCTGGCACACTCAGTGCACTTTACTAGGGACTTCTTGGTAATACAAATATGCCAATCATGGATAACCAATCACAATAACAATTTACACAAGAAGCACTTGCACTTTGACACTGGACAGCAGTGGTAAAATGCCCAAAGCATCTAAACCAGCAAAAACGAAATCCAGCACAGCATCAAACATACAGGTGGTAGAGGCAAAAAGATAGGGGGAAACCACGCCAAGGATGCAAGGTCTCAGAGTGAGATTCTGAAACACGAGGACTAAAGAGCACTTTGAAAGAAGCTTATCACAATGGAGTTGGCTCACCTGCTAGAACAACTTAGGATGTTCCCCTCCAATGCCTAGAGAGCTTACTGAATGAGGCCCTTTTTCATGTTAGACTGCTACACATTGGGATGCTTACCCCTAGATTACCACTCTGGAGCCCCCTTTGGTTCTTCTCTCCTATTTCCAATGTATACACTAAAACGTACCAGACCACTCCAGCGAGATTAAGGGGCTGGGGTGGAAGGGCTGAGCTGTTTGCTCCTGTTATTTAGGAATGTACCTTTTGTTGTTCTTGCATATGCATTCAATGAGTAACTGCATCTACAGATAGAACATTTGTACTACTATACATGTTTTTAATGATGCAATATACACTGAAAAAGATGCTACCTACATCCTATTTGTAATAGGCTAGCAAAATGATTTAGCAGAAATGTATATGTAACAGGCCATTGAAAACCTATAAAACATATGTAAAAAAAATCATTGTGTTCTCACAGCAGTACCTGCAGAGTATCAATTAGATCAATTAGGTGAATAGGGAAACTGGCATTTTGGATCCCTGAGTCTTACTGAAATAATGGGTGTGAAAGTATAAGAGTGATCTCTGACACGAAAATGCTCTTGAAAACTAACACCACCCTGTTCCCTGGAGACTGTGGGAAAACGTATTAAAAATGCACCTTCAGAACCGAGGAATATCAGAGTGAGGTGCTAGAGTTGAGATCTGTGAAAAGACATCACATTTTTCATGTTTCTATTAGAGTGCAACGCAACAGAGTGGAGGGTTCCAGAAAGAATTAATTTTACATAAAAATTAAAGCTACACACAACTCGCTGAGTAGCTGTCCAGTAAATGGCCCCCACATGTACACGAATAATATAAAAAGAAACACTGAAAATATTGATGCCATATATAAGAGAACTAGATACTGAGAGCCATATTTATTAAAGAGCTGGGTTGCCCTTGTGCCATGCAACAGGGTGCAAGAGCAGCACAACTATTAAGTTATATTTATCAAGCTATGCTAGGCCACCTTGCGTGGCCTTGCAGGGTTTTATAAATCTAGAGTAATGCAACACAGCACAAATCTGTGCATCACATTACTTGGCCCCATGGAGGCACTCCAGGGGTGAAGGGTGGGAGTTCCCACAGATCCATCCATGGATTTTGGTACATTCCCTGATTTACCATTACTGGCAGACCTGGGAATGCGCCAAGATACTACATCTCCACAGGTGCGGCATAACAAGGAGAAAGATCTTTATTTATCTTCATTACTTTCTCATTTTAGGTGGGATGCATTTTGCAGCACAAATAGAAATAGGAAATTAACTCAGAGGACTGTTTTTGTGCTGGAAGGTGGCTTGCTGTACTGTGTGATGCCACTTGAGTGGCCCAGATGTAGCAACCTGTTCAGGGCTGGACTGGGAACCATAACTGGCCCTGGCAAACTGCTCAGCCGGCCCTCTGGGGGTGAGGCCGAGCTGTTTACTATGGCAGGTTTCGGACGATTTTGTTTCAGGGGGCCGATATTGCCGGCTCCTGGTAACAAAATTGGCCCTGCAGGGGTCCAAAACTGGCCTCCACCCTTGCGGCTCACCGGGGAAACGCCCGTTGACCACTACGGCCAGTCTGGCCCTGCATCTGGTGATCTCTTAAGCAAAATGTCTTCTTATTCGGAAATTCTCAGAAATAGAATAGGCCCAACAAGTCTGCAGCTTTTTAACATTCGGTACAGCATTTTAAATATTGATCCTATTTTAATCTTGTTGTGTATTATTTGAAATAATCCTGTTTACAGGTTTTATGTGTGCCGCCTATTATATAACACGTTTTAGCTAAATGGTATGCTTTGCCATCTCGGTTTTTGGTAATAGAGATTGATAATCTTGTTTGACTCTTTTACGGACTGAAATCCAGAGCAACTTGGCGGAACCTTCTTGTGGCCTTTTATTAACCATCTGGAGGTTTTAGTTTTCCCAAGTTTGCTTTAATAAAATCATATTTTACTGCAATGAAATATGGTGAAACGTACTCGATTTTATTGTATGCCTTTGCACTGGGGCCTGTATTTGATCAGGATTGTATTATTTACCCTGTTCACTTTTATGGGTCCCTTGAACCGAATAAAGATGTACGATTGACTGACGGACTGACCTTATGGTAGCTTCAAATTGCAATGGCACCTCTACTGTGTCTTACAACTGTACCCCTAGTGTGGCTACTCTCAAGTCCCATTGGTGTGGCAGGCGCACTGGTACCTGGGCCCAGAGCCCTGAGGGCCTTTTAAACACTGATAATTGCTTTAGTGTACTATCCTAGATGCCAAAGGGCCATTTTCCTTGCCTGGACCAAGGGCCGCAGCATCCTTGCTACGCTTATTCCTACAACCCGTAACACTGAAAGGATTACAGCCAGGGCAGAACAAAATAAAAACAAACACGGACGTAGATCTCATTGGTGCAGTAGGTGCAGTAGCACCAGGGCCCATGGGTGAGAATGGGGCCCACGACATCCCAAATGCAGCAGTTTTTTTTGTACTACTCAATAAGGGTCAGGGGTTCATTTTCTTCGCTTGCTTTAGAGTCCACCGCATCCTTGCTACACCCTGCAGATAAATCCAGAAAAACTATTTCTTCATTCCAGCCGTCTGATATGAGAAATAAATATACTTCTTCAATGTGAGCAGCATGTCAGGCGCACATGGCTCACGGGCCAGCTGTGCATTTCTGGTCTCTGGACTCTGGGAAACCTCATCTCGCTTTCAAAAATCGTTACTGTCAGCTTTTATATTATTAACCAGACATGTGTAGTGCAAATGGGACCGCGCTTTGTTCCCTTTTAAACTGAAGAAACAAGCTAGGAGGCTCTGTTCTTGGACTATCCTGTATTACCACAAAGAAATAAATGGAGTAACGCCTCAGAGTGATTTGCGAGAGGGCCACTGTGTGAAATAATGAGGCAATTTTGCCTCTCAGCCTGCATTCAAAGCAATTATTTGTATTCTAGGCTGAGTTGCTTTATCTAGCATTTAGAAGCCTCGTTTATTCCTCTCCTTTTTTAGTCTATTTATGATGTTATATTGTTGCTAGTCCATGTTCATCAGTTGAAAAATGCAGGAAATGAACTTCCTCATGCCTGTGTTTTCTGAAGTGTAAACACTTTTGAGTACATTAGCTACATCAAGATCTGAAATACAAAAATAGTAGAAAATCTCGCTTGTTGGTTTCCTTACCATTTTTTATTTTTCAGTGAAACTAGTAAACACAATGAAAGTCAATAATATTTAAGTTATGTAGTGTATAATTTAAATTCCTACTTCAAATGAAGCTTTGTTTGAGAATGCCCCTTTTTATAGGTCAATCTGCGCCACTTTATTAGGGTAAGAAAAAGAATGACCTGTGTTCGAAAATGTATACACATCTCAAAATACATAACAATTGCTGATACAAATTAAAATATCTCTCGCGGTTGGATTATGTAAACTTTGAAGATTTTGATTATTTGCTCCATCCTTTTTAGAAGCCTTGGTTTTGTTTTGCTGCAGCAGAAAACATTATTTTCATTTTGTCTACATAGATAAAATATGATAATTAAATATGCTATGGAAAAGCTGTATAATATAAAATGAATTAAAGTAAAATGTAGCAGCTCAGCACACTTTACTGTAAGAAATATGACTATAACTAATACCAACAGAGAATTACAAACATTGGGGCATATTAACAAGAACCTCGGTAAAATTATCGCCGTTTTAGCGGCAGGAAACTGCAGCTAAAACGACGATAATGGGTTTGCTAAGATGTGTTATAGAATTCCAATAGAAGCCCAGGTTAGATGTCCTGCACATCTAAACTGGGCTTCTATTGGAATTCTATAACTCATATTAGCAAGCCCATTATCGCCGTTTTAGAGGCAGTTTCTTGCCGCTAAAACGGCGATAATTTTAACGACGTTCTTGCTAATATGCCCCAAAGATATTTGCTCTTACAAAATGGCACCGTCCTCCACTGCAAGAAAAGGAGAAGAAAAAGTTTTCTCTTGCAGTATGCAATACAATACAAAATATTACTTAGGTTCAAATTACTCCACTTTGGTATGTTCAGCCGTGGCCCGTGGAGGGAGTTGCGGTGGGGCAGAGAGGCGGGGCGGGGGGCTGCTAAAAACCGGCATATGGATAATTGGAGGTAAGTAAACAATGTAATTAATAAAACGAATTTCGTAGTGCGCGCTGCATCGCATTTTGCTATACAGGGCATGCTACAAAATTTGTTTGATTAATTACATTGTTTACTTACCTCCAATTATCCATATGCCGGTTTTTAACACTCCCCACCATGGCCCTTCCCCGCCCAGCCTCTCTTCCCCTCCGCAACTCCCTCCACGGGCCGTGGCAGGGTATGTTTTATATAATCCTGATGCAGTGTTTTATAGATAGGATATAAATGTGCAAAATAATATTTTTTCAGCAATATTTTGTTAAAATTAGGGAACTAATGCAAAATGTAATTGACAGTATCTCATGATGCAGCCTTACGGCTAGAGCGGTCTACCTTGAACCTGGCGTGGGTGAATCATATTATGATGGCGGGAGGATCAGCGGTGGCGATCCTCCCACCATCATAACGAGCCCCTAGGTTCGAGTCTCGGCAACGAGGCTAAACATCCTGTGATTCCAGGCAAATCACTTGATCTCCCCGTGTCTAACAAAAATGAATGTGTTCATCTGTAACGAAACGTGCTATGTAAACCCCCCCCCCAAAAACCATCTTTTTAAAAAAAAAATTAAACACACGAGCAAACCAAACAAAATATCTCAAAAACACTCATTCAAGGAAAAAAGATCTCCTCTTGGTCCTAAAAATGCTTCCTCTTTCATCAAAGGTACATCTACCCCTCTTTTCTTAATAGGTATTCACCCCTCTTGGAGTTTAGTCCTCCTGCAACTCCTGCACCTTCCTTCACTCCATACTCAATGAGGAATGAAGAAGAGTACACCTGCCATGAGAGGACTAAAAAATAAAGATGTATCACACCCAAAATAATAAAATGGACAGGTGTAACCTTGATTCAAACTGATTCAGATATTCGAAGGACACAACAGTAGCCATCAATTAGTGTCTTAAGAGAAGTCTAAAGAGAAAGATATATCTGCACAGTATGGTGTCACATGTAAATAGCCACAATTTCTTCCATCCAGATGAAGGCTTACAGCAGTTAAACGGAAACCATATAGAATATATATTCAAAAATAAAGATGAAATTAAGAGAGTAGTCTGGAGGGAGAGAATATAGATATTGTGATAAAAGATGTCCATCACTTACTATGGATGACTCTCTTCCAAGTTGTTTATTTTTGTATTATTAACGATGAGAGTTGAGTCTGCTTGGTTAGGTTTTATAATGTTTATATGATGTATCAAAATCTAATGAATTTGTGATTTTTGTCCTTGTTTGTACAAATTGATTTATAGTAAAGAGTCATATAGAGATATCTACTCAAATTATCTTCTGGGAAGAGTCCTAGGGATGAGTAAAATAGGTGAATGGATGTCATTTGTAGGTTTTTGGCAATTCTACCATCATACACACCCCAGAGTCTCATTCAGTATTCACCTGCAATGTCCTTCACTGGTTCTCCTTTCATCTTTCCTGCTAACATCAGTTTGTTTACATGGGCCCCTCCAGGTCAAAAAAGATCCTTATCACTTTTGAAGTCCCCTGGGGTTCCATATTAACTCCTGCCTGCCATCTTCAACTTTACTTAGAGCCGCGTATTACGCTGCTCAAAGATAGCAGTATCACAATTCACCAATATGCCGATGATACACAACTCTAATTGAAAGTCTCCTCTGCTTCACAAATACAACACCTCAAACACTGCTTGCACAGCTTCCAGCCAGTGCCCAGTACCTACCTGAAGCTCAACTAGGACATCATTCCTGTTATTTGTCAAGAACAACAAACAAGATACTGAGCAAACCTGGATTCCTCACATAAGCCTTGACGACTTTAAATGCCAACATTAGCTGAAAGGCAAATCACTTGGATTCACCCTGGACATCAACCTCAATCTTGAGGTGCACGTTGCCAAAAAACACAAATGTGGTTTGGTACCACCTCTCTCTTCTATAGAAGGTCAAACTCTTCTGCTACAAAGTGGCATTAGAAATGCTGTTGAAGCCCTCATACTCTTGCATCTGGATGGTTGAAATGCTCTGCTATATACTCTCCTACATGTCACATGGGCACCACTAAATCTGGACAAGAATTGAATAATTATTTCTTTAAAAAACACTATAGCACAATGCTTTAAATATCCACAGCCCACCTTCCTTTCCTATTACTAATTGACTTTATGGTTTTCATTGACCATGTTCAGTGTTCTGCTGCCTTTTGGCTAAGTTTCCACCATAGAAATAACATATACATACATACCTACATAAATACATATATACTGGCATGCAGACATGCATACATACATACATACATCATAGATATGTCACAGTTCTCAATGCCTTTTGGGGAAAAACCTGTCATCAGGAAGGCATTTTTTCAGTTCAATCGATAAATTATAATCAGTAATTTTTTTCAGTTCAATCAATCATCAGTTTGTTAAGAATACTAAGGATATATATAATTCACAAACATATTGGTTGAAAGTCCAAATGAATCACAAAGCATATTTTGCACTAAGTGGACATACTGAAATTAAACTATTTAAATAAGACTTGCTGAAGCAGAGGTCTTTTTTCATCCACCCAGAAATGAGTGCACTGCTGGGGGAGACACTCCAGAAATCTTTCCTGTATTTGATTGCTATTTAGGAGCAGCACCCCACAGTAAATGTATGAAAACATGTGAGGTGCGGGACAATGGATTCCTAGTGAACTGTTGTTTGTTGGAGCCTTGCAATGACATTTGCTGCATTGCCCAGCCTAATAACATTATCACTTGGCCTAGTAACAGGAGTGGCCGTACCCACACCAAATGTGAATCAGCTTCATAATAGGCTTTGGGTGGCCAAAGAATGGTGCATGTGTAAAAGGAACCCGTAAAACGTGTCAGTAGCCTAATATAACATATGCATCAGAGGACTTAGTAAAGTGTGTCATCATTAAATATCTTTTTTCGCAGTGTGTCCAGAGCATATAAAGTATCCAGAATAAAAAACAGTAACAACTAATATAAAATCGAATTCATAATACGACATATTGCAGTCACTTTTAAAAACCATAACTAACATCACACATTGCTGCATTAAATATTATGTAATTCCCTTTAAGTTCTGAATAAATCGTATAGTATTTAACCATTAGAAACAAGGGAAGGACAACAACAATAAAAAGTGGGTTTTATAAAGTGCTAAGTGACAACAAATATAAATATAGTATCAACTTTATTTTCCTCAAGGTAACCAATCTATACAAGCTCTCCTCCATTTTAAAGAGGCCCATAAGAATGAAGTTATTGCAGAGTCTACAAATGAGTCACTGATTTTTTTGAGGTATTAAAGTGCTAGAAGGCATTATCTCCTATTGTAATGACGTAGAAGAGGGAGAATGTGCCTAGTCCTTTGTTCTTTATAAAAACCACAAAAAAACTATATGAAGATTAGACTGCTCACAACCACCATCACATCGGCACTCTGTTAAGCCACTTACCAAATACCTCTTCAATGGAAAACCCATCATAAGGGGGATTAAATGAAGTCAGTACGTCACCAAGATGAATCTTTGCTGTGGATTCCCAACACAGTCTAAATACGAGAATTTCCCCTGCAAGATGAGAGGGGTCACTTGATATAACCGTACAGATGATTTAAAACGGGTTTCCTCCTTTCTCTTGTATGCTACCTTTGACATGAAAATGTCCTTTATTCTCGTTTCTGAGAATTTCAGGCAGCTACTAGGATTGGTATATAATTAGTGAAGTCAGTGTAAATTGTACATACTGCATCCAATCTTATGTACACTATCCAGTGATAGGCAATTTATTATGGTTTGAGTTAAATTAATAGTATCCCTCCTCCAGATGGAATGTCCTAACAGGATGGTGACAAGCCTAATATCATCCAACAGATAAGGTGAACCGAGTTCTATATGGCAGTATAATTCGAGCAGCTGTGAGGAAGGGCTAATAACCTCTTAAAAACCTGTCCTCTAACCATTGCAAATAATCCATTGCCATCATCTCACAAACCTCTGCTCCTTACATAACAGTAGGGATTGTCTTTGCACTAAATACCTTTTTTACTGTTTAGACCCCAACGTTTTGATAAAACTGAAGATGGCCACCACATTTTTCTCGAGTACAAGGACCCTGCTGGCCACCATATTCAGCCATGAAACCTTTTTATCGAACAGGAGCTCAAGATATGGGACGGTGTCCACCCACTCCAGTCTTCGAGATGCTATGTGGAGGCTGGTAGTTTCTTATAACATACCCCTTCCAACAATACAAAGATTTTGATTCATTCAGTCACAGGTACAAAGATTTCATGAAATCCATGTAGGCCGCTATAAGGCTTTGAAAAGCCACCCCTGTCCTTGCTATTTAATCATCATCATCTTCGTATTCCAGTACTGGACATGTAGCCGCATTAGGAGAGAGGATGTCTGGAGTAGACCCTAAGACCACAGCCTCTACCCCATTCGTATAGATTGAGAATACAAAGGGAGCAAGCAAGAAGCCTTGTCTAACACCACACGAAATCAGAGAACATCTTGTGCACTTCCCGTCACTGCTGTAGTGTACACATGCAGTAGCTTGTGAATACATCTGACTAATGAAATTAATTATCTCTACATATCTACCTATGGCCTCCATTACCAGCCATAATTTAGGGTGGGACACACAATCAAATGTGGACGATATATCAATGAAGGCCTTTAAAATCTGCCCTTTCTTGGCCTCTGTATATTTTGTGATTGTCAGCCTCAAATTCAAGCATTGATCTATCATCCCCCTACCCCTTTGGAAGGGATGCTGCGCTGGTATCAGGATATTCTTCTCACTGACCCAATCCTCCAGTCTGTTCAGCAGTAAGTGTCCCATCAATTTTGCGGTACTGTCTAATAGAGAGATGGGTCTATAGTTCTGCTGTAGAGATGTGTCCCCTTTTTTAACAATTGGTGCTATTATGGTGCTTCTTCAGCAGGCTTTGGGACCCACCTTACTTACTGCATTAAAAATGTTGGACAACAATGGGGCCCATAGTTTCTCTAGAAAATATTCAATAGACACCCCATCTGGGCCTGGAGCATTAGCAGGACTACATTGGGACAGCCCACATCTTACTTTGGCAAACTCAAATGCCAGATGATCCGTAGGAACTACCCACATAATATTATCTGAAGGTGCCGAAGCACCATCCATGGACCCAAATATCTGCCAAAAATGAGCCACCCAAGCAACCTCACTAACATGAGTGTCCAACGTTGGATCAAAGTCTTCTTTAAGGAAGGGACCATTTATCAGCTTCAAAAAATCCCTACTATTCTTGGAGATTGCAGCATGCAACCAATTCCCCTCACATTCTCCCTCAATCCCTTTGTCGACTTCCCGTGCTGCCCTATACAAGCTGTGCAGTTCCTTAACCTGACCATGGTCTCTGGGTGACGCTCTGAGGGCACTATGCAGATCTCTTGGGGTCTTTGTGCAAGCATCGCCAAATCAGCGGATTGGGGGGGCCTCTTTATCTGGTTTGGACCTAATCAAGTTGGATTAAATTTCTCCCAGTATCTCAGAGAAAAGTATTGATAGACAGTCCAGATGTAGATCAGAATCTAAACACATCAGTACCCCCTGTAATATTGTATATAGAATCCATGAGACTACTTAATGTTAATACCATTTTAACTGAAAAGAATTTTTCTAGCAAGAATTGGCTTTGGGACCTTTACTGTTACCAGTCTCTTACCACCTTCCCAGAGCATAGATAAGAATAAAATTGCATGCTCACTGTGTGCAAACAATTTGGGGTCAGCTTGGCTAATTTTCCCACGCAGGAGTTCAGAGGCTAGGACAAAATATATAGCTGACTCATACTCATTGTGCACAAACGTCTTCACAAAATCTCTTGTAGCTGGTTCTACTGTATTAATTATCTTTACATTTCTAATGGACAACATCCTATTTATCCAGTTACCATAGTTATGATGCATAAAATGGTCAATTGCACCACCCTCAGTGTCCACTAAACCACAACCAGTATCTCTCATTTGTTTACAAGGGTGGACATTAAAATCTCCCACCCACAAGAGATTCATATGTTTTTTAGAGGGTGCTCCACAGATGACATCAATCTCCTTTTCCAATGAATCCACCACAGAAACCCTATTCCCACCAAAATGACTGTTATACAAATGAATCAATAGCTGGTCCCAATGTCTTCGACCTTCACGTAGCAAAATATGGAAAAAAGGACAGGGGCTCTCAACATTTTTTATCTTTAAGGACAGCATGTTTGATATTTCTGATTTATTGTTTCATGTAATATGGCCAAATGAGAATTTGACTCAGCAGGGGTCAGTCAGTTTAAAGACTCCAGGTCTGTCAGAGGGCTAGAGCGGTTTTCAGGTCTTTCAAAGCCTGCATTGAGGGAGGCAGGTTGGTGCAGCATAGCCTAACTACCCACAGATTCATGCAACAATGGTCTAATGGGTCTAATAAAATAGTCTCAAGGGAGAGCAAAAATCTGTGTGTCCAGAGATGGGTCACTCAGAAGTTCCCTTATCAGGTCCCCTATCACCCTCTGATCATTAAAGTTGACTATTATACAATCCCCTGATGCTCCTTTGATGAAAGGACCCACCCACCCACTTACCTTGCCATAATGATATGTCTATCCAGACCACCGTCCCTTCTCACATCCCTCATCAACCAGTGTAATGCTTTAGCCATAAGCTGCTCCGTTATTTCCCTCTGTCCCTAGGACATTTGCCAGAACTAGAACAGATGGTGAGGTGTCTGGGGGCAGATCTAAGGATTGATACCATTTCTTGCCTTGCCCTAACCACATTTGTAAACACCTCCCCCTTCACTCTTTGCCCATCATTTCCACTTATAATAGTGGGTGGTCTGATGTCCTCCACTGCCCTGCTCCTTGAAGTAACTTTGGTGAATGCTCTAGGCTCATGGAAGGTTGGGTTAATTGGCGGGAACTGTGGGACCCTCTGGGAGCTAGGATGGATTGGAAGTGCACTCAAGCTCTTCCACCCTGTGATATCCCCCTGTAACAAGCACTCACCCAGTAGAGTGAGATGAGATACTGATTTCAGCCCCGCTACACCCGGCAGACTGACAACCCTTCCATTAATAAAGGAAGATAAACTCTTTTCAATCATAGTCAAACTGTGCATTAGCGGTTGGAGCAATAGGGAAACCGTGTTTTGTCATCTTACACATAAATTGCTGTTGCTATTCGGCAGCCTATCTTTTATGAACAGATCTGGGTCCACGGTTTTCAGCACTTTGGGATCCTTGGGTATTTTGGTAACTTTTTGCATCTTAGTTTCTGTGCCACCCTTTTTTCTTTTGATCGATGGCTCCATTACTGGGAGTGACCCAGTTTCATAGGGACTCACAGAAAGACAAATAGGAAGTAATGGTATGCCCTCTCTCCCAACAGGCTCAGGTTTGCCCAAATGGTGCTGTTGAATTCTGACCTCTCCTGCTCTTCTCTAGTGAACGGCGTTGTTCCGTCAGTTCAATTTCTTATGACAGCACATTGGCTTTCCTTGTCAGAATTGAGTCAAGAGTGTTAACTATCCCCCTCACCTGGCTGTTGAGAGGTCGCTTTTCTCTTACCCATTAATGATCAGCTTGAAAGATGTTCACTGTAGCAGTGAGGGACAGAGGGACAGGATTTGGGGGGGCTCAGCCCAGCCTCTTCCGAGTGATGATAAGGTGGACTGCTCGCCCTTGGCCCAAGCTTTGCACAAGCACGCCCATGGGCGCATCCCAAAGAAGTACTATTCAGTTCAAGAAGGGGTCGCAAGGTAGGCTAGTAGGAGTAGGACTTCTCCTCTTCAGGACACTCCAGCATAGCATATTGGCACCCCCACTGACTGAAAACTTGCAGCGGCTATAACCTAGTAAAATGTGTCAGTTACTCCACGGAGTAACTGCTTCAATGGGGTTAATAATACTGAGCATGCAAAAACTTTTAATGATAATGGACCCGGTAATGGCTATCCCCAACAAAGATAATTCAATAATATGTCTACTAAGGGAAACAACCTTTACAACGCAACTTTTACAACGCACTACCATTACAATGCAGTCATTACAATGCAACATCCCTTACAACGCATGTCATTACAACGCAGTCATTACAACGCATACCATTACAACATATACCATTAAAATGCATAGTACCCTTACACTATCCAACACTTACCCAACTGTTGCACCCCCGCGGAGTTAGAATAGCAATTTTTACCCCTACACTATCCAACACTTACTCTACTGTTGCACCCCCCCCCCTGGAGTTAGAATTGTAATTTTTACCCCTACGCTATCAAATACTTACCATACATGCAATGTAATGGTATGCGTTGTAATGGTATGCGATGTAAAGGTAGTATGCGTTGTAATGGAATGCGTTGTAAAGGTAGTTTTTAAATATTAGTTGTTATTTCATGCATTGTAAAAAATGCGTTGTAAAGGTATGCGTTGTAAAAGTATGCGCTGTAACGTCATATATTCGTCTACTAAATGGTATAGGTGGCCCACAAACACCTAGCATCAATCAGCCTGAAGGAATGACTCTAAAGAGTTACCAACTAACTGTAGTCCAACAATTAAAGCTGATGCACATGCAACAGGAGTACTACTATCATACTCCCCTCATCACTGTATGTTTAACAGACAGATTTTATGACCTAGAACATGCAGCATCTGGCGTCCATTCTGAGAATAAATGTGTGCTGCAGTGCTCAGACAAACCTGTAACATAAGAGAGCCAGGCTCCACGCACAGCTCTGTACTGACAGGCATGACAGCAAGCTCCGGCAACCGGCTAGATAGAGAAGCAGCCGCTTCTTTTTCAGGTTGCTCACACTGCTCACCTCCAGAAATGATTTGATTTGATTTAGATTTATCCAGCGCATAGCTACCCCAGCAACGGGACGTCCCAGCACAACCCAAGATACAAGTGACTCGGAGCCATCCAGACAAAGATAAAATTGGGCAGGGAAAATCCAGGTCTTTAAGGCTTTGCGGAACGCCAGATAATTCTGGAGCCCTCTGATGGAAAATGGAAGAGAGTTCCATAGTTTAGCTGCCAAAACTTTCAAAGAGCGACCACCAGCTCTCGCTCTTTGGACTCGGGGAGTACACCCGAGTCCTAGATTGGATGTGCGTAAGGAGCGACTCGGAACATACAGTACTAGCAAGGCTGCTAAAATCGGAGGTGCTTGTTGGGTCATGATTTTATGAGCAACACACAGTGTCTTAAACTGGATCCTTTTATCTACGGGTAACCAATGAAGTTTAACTAAAAACTTCGACACTGAGCAGGATTTAGGGAGTACCAGCAAAGTGCGGACTGCTGAATTTTGAATTCTTTGAAGGCGCTTGATACATGATATGTTGGCACCTAAATAGAGGGAGTTGCCATAATCTAGCCTAGACAAGATCGTGGCCTGTAAAATGACCTCACGGATTTTAGGGTCAAAATACCCTAATAGAGGTTTTACCCCCCTCAGGAGCCCAAAACAAGTCCTTGCAACTAGTTTTGATTGCATGTTAGAAGGACAGGCCTCTATCAATCCAAAAGCCAAAGTTCTCAACCGCCTCTTTAGGCAGTGGTGAAGGATTTAGTTTATCACCACTGCCTAAAGAGGTGGTCGACCACAAGTCACTATCTTTTCCAAGCAAAAGTATCTCTGACTTGCTTGCATTGAGCTGCAGGCAGTTTGTAGTCAACCAATCAGCAATCACCTGTATATCTTCCTTGATTTTAATGAGGTTATTTCTACACTCCTTAGAAAACACAAAGACCAATTGGGTGTCGTCGGCATAAGACACCAACGACAGCCCTCTTTTTTTTGCTACCAGCGCCAAGGGTTGTACGTAAATATTAAAGAGCGCAGGGCTCAATATTGAACCCTGAGGCACCCCATGACAGATGGCATAATCCTGGGAGTGGTAAGGTGGTACCATAATCTGGAATAACCTACTTTCCAGAAAAGAACGAAACCAGGCTAAGGCCTCACCTCCAACCCCAATCCCCTGCAACCGCCAAATTAGTACCTCAATGGAGACGTGTCGAAAGCGGCACTCAAGCCAAGAAGAATTAGAGCCGCAGAGGTACCGTCATCGAGGCTACTATGAATTTCTTCAATCACTGCCAGTTGAGCAGACTCAGTACTATGGCAAGATCTAAAGCCATTTTGAGAGGAGTTCAATATTTCATTTTCTCAATAACCTCAGTGAGAATATGATTTACATGACATTCCGTAGCTTTAGCCAGAAAAGGCAGCTGAGAGATAGAGCGGTAGTTGCCTGTCTCGGAGTGTTCTCGAGATGGTTTCTTTAAGAGTGGTATTACCCTGGCATGCTTCCCATTTGGAGGAACGGAAGCAGATGACAAGGATAGATTTACCAGATCTCTTGCCAGTGGTAAAACTGAGTTATTGAATTGACAAATTTGGGCTGGTCTTAAGGGATCAGCTGGGGAGCTTGATTTTATTCTCAAAAAGAGAGATTCAGGCTCAACGGGTGATAAGTGGGGCAATGAGCACAGTGTTTTTTTTTGTGGTAGAGTCATTGTCCTCCGACTCATCTACCATATTGGTGCTAATAGAGGCCATGGGAAACCCATTATAAATGTCCTATACCTTACACACAAAATAGTTAGCTAATGCATCACACTGAACATTAGAAGTGGTAGGAGAGTCAGCTTTCGGATTAGAGCCTTTCATGAAAAAAATCATTTTTGAGGAGTAAGTGCTGTTCACTATTTTACCAGCAATATATTCTGCTCTAACTTTCCGGACCAGCTTGTGGTAAGTTTTAATTGAATCTGAATATTTTATTTTTGCTTCTGAGTCGTAGGCACGCCTCCAAACTCGTTCAAGTTTTTTACAGGTTTTATTTGCTATAATCAAAGAATAATTAAACCATTGATTGGACTGTCCTCTTTCTTTATTAGGACTAAATTTGGCTGGGATAAAACTATCAAGAGCTTGGATCAGCCAGGCCTTGAAAAGCGAATCAGCTGAATCTATGTCCGGTGGCAGCTGAGGTTTATGGCTGAGCACTTGCTCCGTAAGATGGTTAGCGTCTAACTTATACCACAATCGTTACAATATTGACCGTGGATGATGCTGAACTCACCAACACAATCCCTAACCTTCTACAGAAAGTGTCAACGTTTTACTACATGTCTTTGCTTGGTGGCTCCTTGGCTGATATGTTGATTCCAACAAATATCCTGTTGTGGACCTGTGTCTCCCCTTTCTTGCTGCTGTATGGCAGTAAATTATTGTCAGTTGCACAACATACAACGCTCAGAGGCATCACGCTGACCCTGTTTCTATTCATATGTGGAATTGCCTATACATTTATAGAGTGCTCTTGACAAGGTGTTGAGCACATTAGCGGATGGATAGCATATTATAGTATATGAGAGGTTAGTGGGGAGACTGTGCTTTGAAGCATACTTAATGTGGATGCCTTGTTATCTTCTGTACTATTACCAGATTGTTGAGCTTATCTTGACATCAGTCATTAAAGATGTGAAATTGAATAAAGAGGAATGATTGACAGAATGCAGGGACTTTTTTATTGATTCTCAAGATTGAGGAGTTTGACTCTGGCCTATGCGAGATGTGTTAGGTTGTTGTCTGCAATGAGATTTAGAATGTCTCTAAATCATGCCTGGAATGGAATAAAATACATTCAGAGTTGGTTTTGGAATTTGTTATTTTTTGCTTCCTTTGGAAGGAACATATTTAGCTTACAAGGTGCAATTGTTCACTTATTACAGGCAGATGGGGAATATTCCCTATGGTGCCCCCTTAGGAGTGCCAATGGAGCAATAAAAAGGACTGAATTAGTTAAAGGCAGTCAGTTTAGTGAGATCCTTGTAAAAAAGGTTCTCTTAAGCATGCTCAGCTTTAAAGATAGACGTCAGGAGCTTGCCCAGAATCTATTCACACCTGGGGCAAAAACAACTGGCACAACAATCCCTAAGGAAGATGGCCTTAAAGCCAAATTCAAAAAATTAGAAAAATTAAAGATGAACGAGATGTCCCGCTGGTGGGATGGCACCACCTTGGGAAAATACATAGAGAATGAGAAAATCCCACGTGGGTTGAGGATACTTATCTTCCCCACGTTCGAAGACCTAGATACTGACCAATTGGAAGACTGGGAAAATAATTTACGCAACGCCTCTTTCACAATGATGCGTATCCTAATTAAAAATGCTGAAAAGAAGGGAGCAAAAGCTCAGCAAGAAATAGAAGAGCTGGAAAAGGAGATAGCACAATCTGAACTAAAAGATGTGATAAAGAAAAACTATGCCATATTAGACGGGGTGCTAGAAAAACATCAGATCTATTTAAGAGATAAAAAATTGAGGAAAATCAAAAGGGACGACAAGGATTACAGTGATGGGAGGGTATATACTTTTTCCCACAAGTACGACAAGGTGAAAGTCCCGGGAGAGGGCAAAAGACAGAGAGTTGAGACCCCCGAACTGAGCTCTGCAAGTAGCATCACATCACTCTCCTCAGCCGCAAGCTCTGTCTCCATATCTGAACCCATAAGTTCTAATGCAACTGACATAAGGCCCAATAATTTTTTATTGGAGATGGAGAGGTGGAGGCTCGGGGCACGACCTGTGCACAAAGAACCTCCAAGACAAGAAGGGGAGGGAGGCACTGGCAGAAACGTAAACAGAAACTCGAAAAAATCAAATCTAGAACCAATGGAGAGAGTAACAAGATCCAAAAAGAAGGGGAACATGCAACAATAGCTAGAACAGACAATGACACTACAGTAAGATCCATTGTTGTAAATCTGTCAAAGAGAGAGCTCAAGCAAGATGAAATTTCTGTCCTCAGTAAGGGTCTAGGATTTTGCCCCAATCAAACGGGTGGGGATGTGGATTTATTTGTTGATTTAATGAAATTTGTTCGACTGGTAAAATTGAAAGACCATTTTGCACGTAATCCAATCAGTCATGTTAATTTGAACAATGTCAATCATGTCACGGATTATACTGTTAATGAAATAAACACCATTCAAGCAATGATGACTGTGGAACTCGATACATCTATTGACATTGAGAATGTGAGAGATGAATTGAATATTGTTGAAGATGTACACATTGAAAGTGGACTGAAACCAAGATCCAAATTTATTCCTACAGGCACTCATCCAAATATTGAAATTTTTCGTGAAAAGGTTAGCCAGTCATTCTACCAAATGCTTGAGAGTCTCAAACGTACTCCTCCTCCTAAATACAATCTCACACGCACCGAGTCTGAAGCCCTAAAAAGACTCCAGTTAGACGCAAATATCGTTATCCGAGAGGCAGACAAAGGTGGCAATGTGATTATCATGAACAAAGAAGACTATATGAATGAAATTGCCCGGCAACTATCCGATTCCACCTGTTACACCAGACTTAGTCACAACCCCATAGAGGCTCTTACATCTCATATAAATATGAGACTTGTTGAATGGCGAGAGACAGGCTTGCTAAGTGTTGAGGAGTGTAAATACCTAACAGTAACGACCCCAACTTTCCCTTGTATTTACATACTCCCCAAAATCCATAAGGGAGGCCCCTTTCCACCAGGCCGCCCCATTATTTCTGGGGTTAATTCGCCCACGGAAAAACTGTCAGAGTATGTGGATACCTTCATCCAGCCCATGGTACAAAATCTCCCGGCCTACTTGAGGGACACCAAAGATATACTTGGTAAACTGGAGGGTTTCACCTGGACAGACACTCTTCATTTCGTTACCCTCGATGTAGTTGGGCTTTACACCTGTATAAAGAAGGAATTTGGGATAAGGGCCTTGGAAACCTTTTTGGAAAAAAGATCAGCAGACCATCTGTCACATAATGGTGTCCTTCTTGAAATGACGGGAATCATACCGTCAAAAAAATTTCTCTTGCACGACTTGACATGGTACCATCAAACGCAAGGTACTGCGATGGGTTCCAAATTTGCTCCCGCTTACGCCGGCCTCTTTATGGGCTGGTTTGAGCGGGAGCATGCATGGGGTCGCCACGCAGCCAAATGGATGAACAACATAATCTTCTGGGGTAGGTACATCGATGATGTGATAGTGATCTGGGATGGACCTACCCCGGATCTATTGGATTATTTTGGGTACCTTAATGATAATCTGTTCAATGTCCGCTTCACGATGACACACAATCAGGGTGCCATTGACTTTCTCGATGTCAAACTCTTTATAGAGGATAACAGGATCCACAGTTGCACTCATCGCAAGGCGACTGCCTGCAATAGTATCTTACACTATGAGAGTGCACATCCCCGACATGTAATCGAGAACATCCCCTATGGGGAAATGATCCGGATGCGCCGCAATTGCAGCACGGAGGATACTTTCCTACACAACATCCAAGAAACGGAAAAAAGGTTCCTGGAGAGGGGCTATCCCAGGAACACCCTGAAAAAGGCCAACAAAAAAGCCCAAAACATATCAAGACAAAGCACCCTAGCACCAAAAACTAGACTAACAGATACCAGCAGACCCCTTTCATTCAATACACAGTACTCTGATCAAAGTAGCAAAGTCTTTAACATCTTAAGAAAACATTGGCATTATATTGCAGACATACCAAGTCTACAGGATTCTATCACTAGGACACCCAAAATATGCTACAGGAGAGGTAAAAACCTCCGTAACATACTCTGCCCAAGCTATATAGAATCCAATAGACGGACCAATTGGCTCACACCCACCACTAAAGGTTTTTACACATGCAGTGACTGCAACATGTGTGCACTAGGGAGAAACAGAACCAAGGAATCCTGCTTCAATACCAAGAAAACCTATACAATAGATCACTTGATCAACTGCAACACCAAATATGTTATCTACATCTTGGGGTGTGACTGCAACAAAATTTATGTTGGCAGCACCAAGAGAGCCCTAAAGATCCGTATCCAGGAACACGTCCGTGCAAGACGGAATGGGGACATGAGACATCCTATGACCTTCCATATGCAGGAATGCCATAAAGACACAGACAACATGTGGTTCATGGGCATTGACCATCAACCTATCCACCCAAGAGGAGGAGATAGGGAACTTGCACTAAGACAACGGGAGGCGGGTTGGATATGTAGACTACGATGCATAGAACTCGGTCATAACACCGAGGATGAGCTACATTACTTCCTTGATTAGCCCGACCCCCATTGAATCAGAGCCCTTTCCCTTCCCCTCAAATGTTTACTGTGCAGCCTAAGTCTCTATTCGCGTGTCAAGCAATGAAGGTTGACTTCCCAGGAAGGTTAGTCTGCAAAGTATTATGAACACATCACAATAAGTGTACAACCTGTCACCCCCCTGTTTCAGAATACCAGGGTTAAGCATAATTTAACTATGGCATATTTACACCATGCCACCCTTAAACATGTGCAGGCATCTGCTTTTGTCATATGTTGGCATATTACAACGTTGTTAATTCCTTTCTCCCTGTATAGTTCTCTTCATTCTTTTCCTCGTATGTTTATAATGATGTTTATAATGACGTCATGCATAAAGCAAACTTGTAAATAGCTCCCCCCTTTGAATGATGTGGCATCCTGTTCCCTCTCATGCTCATCATTTTTGTTACTCCAAAAACAATTTTTATCCTCTTTTGGCTGCTTCTTAGCCCATTATAATTTCATGCTGATTATCTCTCTGCACCCTGCTGTCCTTCTTTCCTTTCCTCTTCACCTAATATAGGCTCCAAATGTTCTGGGTTGAATTGCAACAAACAGGTATGTTCTGGTTGACACCTGTGTAGGTGGACATATTTTGACATAATTTTATCTTTTTTCCCTGCCTTCAGCGTCATGATTACTGGCTGAAGACATGAACTTGGATAGGTATCCACTTATCCGATCCACAGACACGCGTTCTTGACGATTCCTTAATTTGGCAACTCCATCAAACATCAGAAGGGCATGACTTAATACACTTCATTTTTCCCATAGGGAACTACATCACCCTCGACACATGCTTCCTTAATTAATTCCCTACTAAGCATCAAATACAGGGACATAGGCTAAGATGGCCGCCGAATTCTCCCCTGTTTTCCACTGACCACATACTGTAAATCCCACCTTATTTCGATATGCCTCTCTAACTATCAAACCCTTCTAGAGATTTTTGTTTCACGCTTTCCCACACAATACCATACAGCAGTATTTAGTCACGGCTTCTAAGCTCCCTATCTCATTTCATCCCGGTGTTATAAGATGGATGCCGTTTTTCTCACATTGCCATTTACAATTTCGTATGGCAGTGGATTTGGGATAACAAGAGATTTTCGAGCGCCAGGAGCGGCGGTTTCCCCCATTTCGGATGCCAGGGAAGGAGGTTGTGCATTTAAGCCTGTGTCTTTGTACACACTACAATATGGCCGCCGCCTCCCCCTATGTTCCAATAACGCATTACCTGCACTTAGCGCTTTTGATTTTTGGCGCGTTATTGTCAGGTGCAGGCTTTTAAACTTAATTAACTCTGGTACAAAAGGACAAGCTTTGTTCACATCGCTCGAACACATCGACTTTGCGGGTGTTTCGGCGGGACGGAGGCTTTGTGGATGGGCGCCGGCTGTTTTAACACGAACGGTAAGATTGGCTGCTAAAACCTGCATTCTTGTGGGATCCATGTTCTTTCCCATTGACTTCGAGAGCATCTTCTGTAATAGCGTTCCCAGACCCCCTAGACCAGGGGAACCTCTGCCCAATTTTATGTTCCTTTGGTTGGAGCCTTTTTTAAATCTTTATTGGTATTTACTATTACGCTATATAAATCTCATCACTAATGTTCTTATAAGTGTATACATTCATGGATAACGCTATGGGGCAGCCAATACATTTGTTGCCCCACACCCCTATAAATAGACAGAGGGGTCTTTATTGCACTATTTATTATTATACTATATAAACTTCATTGCTATTGCCTCTAAAACTGTACACATTGTTTAGACATACTCATGGAAACTTAATATTAGATTATTGATCCATGATCCTAACAATTCATGCCACATTAATAGACAGCACCCTATCCCTTTGCTCTTCACTTGGCAGGCCTACTGGAATACAGTGCCCACATCCTCCTCCCTGGGACATAAAGGACCTCTTGTCCTTTGAAAATCCGACAAATAACTCAGGTAAACATCTTGATGAATAAGCTATTTCTCCCCTCATCCTTAGTTTAAGTTATTCCACCCTCTAATTACAAAGTCCTGATATAGGCGATTATTCTGTTTTCCTTTTATATGTCTTTCAGAATATGAAATGAGTCATATACACATTAAGGTAGGGATACCGACCCTTCTTATTGTTTAGGAATCCTGCAAAGCTTTGTCCACACCACTCAAAATTTTTTACAGTAAGTAGATTGATGTCATTGGTCTCTAGTCTAAATTTAGGGTATCCCCCCCCCCTTGTTTTTATAATATTCCACCCCAAGTCAGGAAAGCACTCCTAGCCTCTCCGTCATCTTATCAGTTATAGAATCTGAGCTTGTTTCTCTTTTCCCTACATTCCGGGAGGTTCAACCCTGACTGCTCCAAACTGGAAGGAAATACATATTCCGGCTTACATACTAGGACTACTGAGTCTGGGAAGGCGCCCTTTGGACTCTTTCCTGTATATTCGCTCTAAAAGTGACGAACCAAGATTATAAAAGGTAACTTAATATTTGGTTTCATGCAACAAAGGGATTCCAAGTTAGCGTCCCCTATGTCCATTGGCTCAGCCTCCCTCTCTTAAAATAGCTGAGTCTAATTTAGACCCCAGAAATAATAAACCTTGAACATACCACTAGCCCATCCTTAATCCTGGTCTTTTTCTTTATGTGCTCCTACCTTCCTTCTCTTCTTTTTTCTCGTTCTTCTGCTTGCCTTATAAAAAATTTTTGTATAAATACTGGCTTAGCAGATACACCTTGGGTGAAGGTAACGCATTGTCATTAGACCTTCAGTGTTATACTCAATATACACTCAGTTATATCTTTTGTATATGTTCATCAACTGCCCAAGGAATTTTTCCTTTCAACTGTAAATAATGTATACATACTTGTACATATCCCTTCATATACATATAGGCCCCTGTCCAAAGGTTTTTTGTGGGCTTATACCCTTAATAATGTATGCACAAGCTCCATGTCTATCTTGTAGTGTGTTTTTTAAAGTGTTTTTTAAACTGTTTGTAATTGTTCACGATGTTTTTATGTGTGTTGACTTATGTATATATAAATTGATTGAATGCATATGTTTTTACCGACAGCCCTGAAGAAGTCCCAGCTTGGGACGAAACGCGTCGGCTGTATGTTTTACTGAAAATTGAAAATAAAGATTACCAGAAGATTACCAACATCTTTTTGAGAAAAAATTCTTTCTTGTGCTAAATATCATTTGCACTTATTTTTTGTCCTTTGTGGTGCACCTTTGCGGTTGTTTTATTTGCCCCCTTAGGAGTGCCAATGGAGCAATGAAAAGGACTGAATTAGTTAAAGGCAGTCAGTTTATATTCTCTATACTCCCTCTAGAGGTGAAAGGACGTAGCAAACACACTGGTTTCTGCAACATTCTGGAAAAGTAGTGTTGAGAGGAGAGTAATGCTGTTGGATAATTATGTTAAGGGTGAAGAAGTTATTCCAGTATGGACTTTGGAGTAGGATAGGTGTGGAAGTCAGATGAAGAACACAAGTCATAATGGCTGGTTGAAGTATTGTGTCTGGGCAGGAAAACACAAAAAGATTCCAAATGTCAGCAAGAGACCAGGAGCCCTGGGTCTCCTGATCTGATAAGCCAAAAATGGATCGCTCTGCCAATGCCTTGGATTAAAGAGAGGCAAAAGATCCACAGTGGCCTCTTCCCCCTCGCAGATATAATGAAAGATTATGTGTTGCTTATAGGAGAGACAGCAAGGTAGGATGGTGGAAGGAGAAAGAAAAAGGAAGCCATGAACAGAGAAATGTCCTTGGTAAGGAAAGAAACAAATAATTGTGAAGGCAAAACACAGGCACGGCTATGTAGTGGAAGAATTTACAAATATTTCTCCAAAAAGTGATGACTTTGGGAGAACCTGCTGTACCAGTGCCAAGTGTTGCCAACTAGGCCTGTATCATCTGACCTTTAATATGGCAAGGGGCGACCTTTCGGTCCCCCCGAACGTATGGCGGAGTACCACGATCCCCCCGGGAAGCCATCTTGGGCGGGAGGCGAGTCTCGGCTGGTATGCCCAAAGCGGCGTAGCCGGGGCGCGCCTTTTCCCGCCCTAGAGTGGGTTGGCCTAGACACTGACGCGGCCGGCCACGCCCTTGGGGCGGGCAGGGGCGGGTTCACGCTCGCCCTGAAGACGGATAAAAGGAGCAACAAGCCAAGAAAGCATCCTCTTGTTCCTGTGCTCTGAAGCTGCACCTCCTCGCTGCACGTGAGCTCGAGACGGAACGAAGAGCCAATTTTGAGCGTTATAATCGTTCTTGTTTGTTTTCCAGATACTCTGTTGGAGAATGCCGAAGAAGGCGGGAAAGCGAATGACTACCGACCAGATGCTGCGCGTTCTCATGAAGGAGGTGACCGACCTAAAGAGGCGAATGGCGGACAAGGATGAGGAAGGGGGGCCGAAACGTCCTTTGGCGGGAGAAGCCCCGGGAGGAAAAGGCAAGAGGCCCAGGAGGGGAGCAGCTGGGGGAGGCATCCCGGATCCCAGTACACCGCTCGAAGCACCCACTCCCGTGCCGGAAGAAGGGAATCCGATTCCCGTTGTGGTCACCCCCGTGTCCGGGGAAGATATGCCGCCCGAGCTGGCAGCACAATTAGCAGCGTGGTTGGGGAAAGGTAGCGAGGACGCCACGGCTGTCGACGCGCAGGTGTTGATGAAGCAACTGCGTGAAACACGGGAAGCAGCGAGGGTATCCACGCCGGCTGCGCCAGTGGAGAATCCACAGGGGACCGTTTCAGTCGCAGGGACAGCGTCCGGTGCAGGTAAGCGGCCATTGCCGATTGCGAGGGATGAGTCGGCACCCTCTCGAAGGGAAAGGTTAGGTCAGCATGTCCCTCTAGCTATTAAAGAGAAGATTTGGGCAGGAGAGTATATAAACATCTTCTCGTTGCTTACTGATCATTATGAGATGGAGCATGTTAAGGGCCAGAAGGACCTCATGCAGCCGAGTGTTTGGCGCGCAAAGATGGCCGCCTTTAAGGTAAATGAAAACATTGGCAATTGGGGCAAAGCGTGGGGGTTTTTTACATCCATCTTGGGTGAACGTAGGCCCGAATTGCTACCCGAATTGCCGATTTATCAGTCACGGATCATGGGGTACTCCGTATCACACGAGGGTAATCATTGGTTTTGCTATGATAATATTTTCAGAAAATCAAAAGAACATGATAAAAGTTTGACTTGGGATTGTTATGATTCTGTGTCCTGGTCCAAAATGGAGGAGACTGGTATGTTGAAATTGCCGTTGATAGGAAGTAATGTTGGCGAATCCTCCCGCCAATATGCGGGGACGCCATTTCGATCAGGTACAAGTACCGACAATCACTCGAGGCCTGCCGGCAACGCAGGTAAAAGGGGGGTGTGTTGGAACTTTAACAGGGGTAAATGTACTAGGCCCCAGGGGTCATGCAAATTTAGACACGAATGTAGCGGGTGTGGGCAATCATCCCATCCTGAGTCCACGTGCAGAGCCAAAACGGGTGATAACGGGGGTAGAGGAGGCGCCAAACAGGTCTAATATTGTCCGAGGGGCGCCTTTACCTACCCCGATTGATACCCTTGCAATGATTCCCTGGCTCAGCGAATACCCGGATCGTACTTCCGCTGGGGTGTTGCGGAACGGGTTTTCATATGGTTTCCGCATCCCAGTGGGGGACTTTCAGGGTGTAGCTAAATGTAAAAACCAGATGTCGGTCTTACAGCATACGACCGTAGTACAGGAAAAGATCCGGAAGGAGGTTACTCGAGGTCGAGTCGCTGGTCCGTTTAGTGTACCGCCAGTTGCTAACTTTGTTTGTTCCCCTTTAGGGGTGGTACCCAAGAAGGAACCGGGCGAGTTTCGGCTGATACATAATTTATCAGCCCCACGTGGTCTTTCCGTAAACGAAGCGATAGACCCGGAAGTGTGTTCGGTGCGGTACGCATCCTTCGATGAGGCCGTAGCCATTTTGAATCGCCTGGGGCCCGGTGCGCTGATGGCAAAATCTGATATCGAGTCAGCGTTCCGGCTGCTCCCGGTACATCCAGACGATCAGCGTCTCCTGGGTTTCATGTTTCAGGGTCATTATTACATGGATAGGTGTATGCCTATGGGGTGCTCTATATCTTGTGCTTATTTCGAGAAATTCAGTAGTTTCTTACAATGGGTCTTCACAAAGAAGACGGGTTTTCAACATGTGATGCATTATCTCGATGACTTTTTGTTCCTGGGGGCAGCCGGGGATCCGGAATGTGGGCAGGCTTTGGCTGCATTTTGTGTCTTAATGAATCAGTTTGGCGTGCCATTGGCACCAGGTAAGACTGTGGGTCCCTCGACTTGCCTCGAGTTTCTGGGGATCGAGTTAGACTCCGGGGAAGGTTGTTTTCGTTTACCGGGTGACAAAGTATTAAGGTTCAGGGCATCCCTGCAAATGTGTATCAGTGAGTCCAAGGTTAAGCTGCATCAATTACAGCAGTTGGTGGGACAGTTGAATTTTGCCCTAAGAGTTATACCAATGGCCCGCCCCTTTTCCCGCTCGATCGCTCAAGCCATGGTCGGCCTGAAGGAGGGTCATCATCGCACAAGGCTCTCGGCTGAGGTTCGCCAGGACATGCGCATTTGGTTGGCATTTCTGGCGGATTTCAATGGTCGAGTTGTCTGGAACAAACCGGCTGTGTCCTCTGAGGAGCTAGGGCTGTGGACAGATTCGGCAGGGAGCGTAGGTTTCGGTGCCATTTTCGGCACTCGATGGTCTACTCAAAAATGGCCGACATGGTGGCATGACAGTGGACTGACAAGTAACATTGCTTTCCTGGAACTTTTCCCCATTCTGGTGGCCCTGAGAACGTGGCCAGAAGGGCTCAGAGATCACTCTGTGGTATTCTGGTCTGATAATATGACCGTGGTTGAGTGTATCAATAGCCAGGCAGCACGATGCAAATGGGTTTTGAGACTACTCAAGGAAATTGTATTACTGTGTATGCAATTGAATGTGCTATTTAAAGCAAGACATGTCCCGGGGGTGATGAACCAGGCGGCTGATGCCCTTTCTCGTTTTCGTATACAGGCCTTCTGGGGTTTTCTGCCCACAGCGGACCCGGAGCCGGCACCCTTTCCCGAAGCTCTCTGGTCTCTCGGTGCCCCGAACTTCGTAACCTCGTGGGAGAGAGTTTAGCACCCAGGACGAGGAAGGCATATGAAGGGGCGTTCCGTTCCTATTTGGCCTTTTTGGGGACTGTTGGAAGGGAGCTTTGGGGACAGGAGGAATGGGTAGTGGAATTTCTGATGTCTTTACATCGGGCGGGGAAATCGGTGGCTACGGCCCAGAGGCATCGGGCTGCCATTTCCTTTGTTGCTAGGGCTCATGGGATCCAGGACCCGACAGCGTCTTTCGTTGTACAAAAAGCGCTACGGGGGTGGCAACGCCTTGAGGGTCGCAGAGTAGATGAGAGGCGCCCGATAGGTTTGGATAGGTTGGCCCTGTTATTATCCAGACTCCCTGCAACATGTTCATCTCAGTTTGAGACGGTGTTATTCCGAGCCGCTTTTACGCTGGCATTTCATGGTGCTATGCGGGTAAGCGAACTAGTGGCGAGGAACAAGCAGGATGTGACGGGAGGACTGTGCGAAGAGCACGTTCAGATCAGAGGGGAGACATTGACTGTCTCGTTTGTCAGGTCCAAGACCGATCAAAGTGGGAAGGGTGATTGCATAATCATACACAGGATTCCCGGGTCCTCCATGTGCCCGGTGAAGTGTTTAGAGGATTATTTAGCACGAAGGGTGGCATCATGGGGGGGGACCTTGTTGAGACACGCTGACGCCACCCCACTGACAAGGTTTCAGTTTCAGCGGGTGCTTGCGATGTCGATTACCGCTGCGGGCCTGAACCCGGGCGACTTTGGGACTCATTCCTTTCGGATAGGGGCTGCTACAGAGGCTACAGCCAGGGGTCTGAGTGTCGAACAAGTTAAACGTGTGGGGCGTTGGTCCTCCAGTTGTTATAAAAGGTATGTGCGGTTGCACATGTTGTGAAGCTGTAATGATGTACTCACGCTTCTTGTTTTTGTTTGGTTTTCAGTTGCGCAAGCCTACGAGGCGGGGCGGACTATGCAGCCGACCCAACACCGGGCCAGCGGTCAGACATCACCGGCTGTGAAAAAGGAGGTGTGGGTCGTGGGCCACTCATACGTGAGGCGTGCCGCGGACGTATTCAAGGCAGGTGACATGATTCACGTGGCTGGGGAATACGGGTACAGTGTGTCCTTCTACGGAAGAGGCGGTCTCTGTATTGACCAGTTTCAATCTTTTTTCGAGGGTTTGCTAGGGCGGACGAGGTCACCCCCGTCTGTAGTCATAGTACATCTTGGGGGCAATGATTTGGTCACCACTGGTAGACGACTTCTTCTTGAGGCGATGCTTTCCACTGTAAGTTGGTTAGCGAGGAGAGTTCCAGGGTGCACAATTGCATGGTCCCATATGATCCCACGAAAAGTGTGGCGGGGGGCCTTTTCTGTTTCTGCTTTGAATCATTCTGTAAGAAAAATTAATAACAAAGTGAGTAGGTTGTTCCGTTCCGATACACTGCATTCTATTTCGCATGGTTGTATTAATAATGACGGTATGTATTTGAGGGATGGTGTTCATTTGTCTCGGGTGGGGAATGAGTTACTCATAGGAGACTTCATAGCTTGGCTGAAGACGTTAAAACATGACCTTTAGGTAGGAGTGTTGTGGGGGGTCCGGATAGCCGGTCAACTATCCGGCCTGTGGCGGTAAGGTCATGATCGGTGAGCACTAATTGGAAGATCCCTATGAGTGGGCGTCACCCATTACGGATGGGAGCGCTCGGGGGAGGTGGCCATTGGCCCCTCAACGGGGAGGCGGTCCCTTCTAAGGATGGGTCGCCGAGAGGAAAGGAAAGGCGGTCAAGGCCCCTTCCTGGGTAGGAGGGGTTACAGCCCCCTCCTGGGGAATTTCCCGGGGCCAGGACGTCTGCGACGGCAGATGTGGTAAGTTGTGTGGGGTTTGGGGGGGGTCTACGCTACCTTCTAGATACCTCACACGAGTCCTCGTACGACCTTTAAGTGGCATCGAGTTTTTTGGGGCCCCCGTCAAGTCAAGGGAAATTGGTAGTTGCACTTGAGGTACGCCTCTGTGCGGTCGCCCCTCACAAGTGAGGGGGATATTTCTGGGTTAGGGATCTTGACACCGGTTACGACCTTGCCGTTGGCCCTTAAACGTTAGGATGTACAATTTCAAATTTCAAGTAAATGTTTTGTAGGATGTTAGTTCGGCTAGGAGAACCTTTGTATTAGAGAATATGTTAAGGTTAGCCAAACATCGCAATGTGGTAATGAAATTGTACATGATATGAAACTGTTGATTTAATGTTTTAATTTTGTTTCATATTTTAATAAATACGGCCGGGAGGGTCACTCCCTCCCGTCTTCCAAAAACTTCAGAACTGTTTCCGGTTTCCCATCCTTGGGGATTGTGTTGAGAGGGGGTGGCGGGTATCTCAGCCATATGGCAAGGGGCGACCTTTCGGTCCCCCCGAACGTATGGCGGAGTACCACGATCCCCCCGGGAAGCCATCTTGGGCGGGAGGCGAGTCTCGGCTGGTATGCCCAAAGCGGCGTAGCCGGGGCGCGCCTTTTCCCGCCCTAGAGTGGGTTGGCCTAGACACTGACGCGGCCGGCCACGCCCTTGGGGCGGGCAGGGGCGGGTTCACGCTCGCCCTGAAGACGGATAAAAGGAGCAACAAGCCAAGAAAGCATCCTCTTGTTCCTGTGCTCTGAAGCTGCACCTCCTCGCTGCACGTGAGCTCGAGATGGAACGAAGAGCCAATTTTGACCCACCCACCAGCCCCTGAGGACAGCAAGTTGTTTTGAATAAAGTTTGATGGATAACTCTGATTTTCGTTTACAGGTTGTGGTTATTATCGTGATGATTTTGAGTATGCAATAAAGAATGGTAAATCTGTGTTATTTTTTGTGAAATAAAGTAATTCTGCTTTAGTGTGCATCAGTAAAGCATGCTGTTAATACAGTTGTGTTTTCTACTGTCTTTTTCATAATTTAGTTATTTAGTAATTTAGTTAGCATTGTCGTATTTATTTTGGTCGGGCGGTAAGGTCATGATCGGTGAGCACTAATTGGAAGATCCCTATGAGTGGGCGTCACCCATTACGGATGGGAGCGCTCGGGGGAGGTGGCCATTGGCCCCTCAACGGGGAGGCGGTCCCTTCTAAGGATGGGTCGCCGAGAGGAAAGGAAAGGCGGTCAAGGCCCCTTCCTGGGTAAGAGGGGTTACAGCCCCCTCCTGGGGAATTTCCCGGGGCCAGGACGTCTGCGACGGCAGATGTGGTAAGTTGTGTGGGGTTTGGGGGGGGGTCTACGCTACCTTCTAGATACCTCACACGAGTCCTCGTACGACCTTTAAGTGGCATCGAGTTTTTTGGGGCCCCCGTCAAGTCAAGGGAAATTGGTAGTTGCACTTGAGGTACGCCTCTGTGCGGTCGCCCCTCACAAGTGAGGGGGATATTTCTGGGTTAGGGATCTTGACACCGGTTACGACCTTGCCGTTGGCCCTTAAACGTTAGGATGTACAATTTCAAATTTCAAGTAAATGTTTTGTAGGATGTTAGTTCGGCTAGGAGAACCTTTGTATTAGAGAATATGTTAAGGTTAGCCAAACATCGCAATGTGGTAATGAAATTGTACATGATATGAAACTGTTGATTTAATGTTTTAATTTTGTTTCATATTTTAATAAATACGGCCGGGAGGGTCACTCCCTCCCGTCTTCCAAAAACTTCAGAACTGTTTCCGGTTTCCGATCCTTGGGGATTGTGTTGAGAGGGGGTGGCGGGTATCTCAGCCATATTATGCCCTGTCTCCTTTATTATACACCAGAAACATGTATTGTAGGCTTTCTTGTGTTAAAATAATATGCTTATTCATTACGTTTGCCATATGTGTAAAAATGCAGTGTTGTATAACAGTTCCATATATAGCATGTCAAAAAAACCTTTGCTGAGCTAGTATATAAGACTGCATTACTCTGCTAATCGACAGAGAGGCACAATTGATCGAGGGAATTAACCTGAAGGGAATTTTCCCAATATCAGCAAGCAGCTCATGAACATCAGTTCTCACCTAACAGATGTGTGCTGCCCAAAACAGGTTTGTGTGACTGATAGCACAATTCACATTATGGTAATCCCTACGACTGGTTTCATGCTTGACTGAATATATAATATGTGGAATGTTTCTTATATAAATGTTTCTGATGCTTGACCTTGTTAATCCTATAAATATAATTGCAATAAACATGCTACTTATATTCGAAAGCGGAACATAATAGTGAGCTGGAGTAAGAAACAACCAGATGATGGGTGTGCATATAAGATGAGGGCAGCAGGCGCAGCCCACATGCTCTGCCGCTACTGCACTCAGCACCCGGCCCCTCCCCGAAGGAAAATGCATCAAGGTCACAGACGCTGAGCGGAAACCGAGCGAAATCGGTGATGGTAGAAAGTGCAGTTCCTGAGTGTTACTGGCCATGGCAAGATGAAGGGAAGTGGGATCGGACTGATTAAAGTGTGGCTGGCTCCCTTCTACACTGGCAGTAGACAGGAGATGTCTGGGAGGCAAATTGTGATTGCTCTGGTGAAGGAGTGTGGGGAAAAGCTATAGCAATGCTCCCAGGCCCTAAGGTCAGTGCAGCGTGCCATGAGGAGTCGGGACTGGTTGGGCCTCACAGTTGGGAGGGAGCATGGTAGAAGGATCCTGCCAGCTGTGCCAATTTGTGCTTACCTGGGTGTGAAATGAAGAGGAGTGTACAGCAACAAGGAAGCTCAGGGGAAATTCTAAAATCCGACGTGCATAATCATGGTTCAGCATTTGATGAGGTTGCCACTAGCAGAGCCTCCCTTATCATCCGTTGGAGCATGGATGGCAGGCTGGGGGTTTGAGTCTTCCCTGCCAAGTGACTTTAGAGGCCTTATCTCGGTGTGAGTTATTATCTTGCATTGCCATAGCAGTTGGCATGTCTACCACTTTACTGGACTGTTATTTTGCCTTTCAGTGGGGGAGTTGAAAAGAAACTCTGGGCTCAGATGAGAAGTTATACATCGCTGCAGTATGCAAATACAACAATGCACCGGGTCAGCAATTAGTCAGTCCACTCCGGTGCAGTGCTGCCCGCAGGGGGCCCTATTGAAACCGGCCATAACAGGACAAATAGCAACTTGCAACAGAGGATGGAACCTAAAGTCAGAGAGCTTCTTGAGGCAGAGAAGATTGGAGGATCTTGTAACCAAATAGAGAGCAAGAAGGGGTCTGAAATTGAAAGCGGTAGAGTAAATAGACTCAGAATCCTCCCCAGCAGGGCGGGGTTGCCTGTTTAATAACACTGAGCTAGGTGCCAACACAATTGAAAATTACATGGAGACTGCTTCAAGTCCAGTCAGGTCTAAACAATATCCTCTGTTTTTGAAGCACTTGATATCTGCAGCGCCAATACTAGGTGAACTAAGAAGGAGTAGCCAATTCGGCTTAGCTTGACTGAATCTCTAGTACGGCAGGCAGTTGTATTGGCACGGCCTCAAGCAATTTAAAGGAATGAATAACAGCCTCCCTGTCTCCAGCAGTCTACTCCTTTAATAGATGCATCTCAGAATATGAGAGCTAGAACTGAAGCAGCACCGGTGCCACTAGAAAGTAAAGACATTTTAAGGGGTCATAGCTTGCACCAGGAACTGGGGAACAAGGGTGGCAGGTTTGAGCAGATTATCAAACGTATGTTTGAAAACATCCTAGTAGATATTAGAGAACTGAAAGCATCACAGGCGCCGGAAATTCCAGATCTACTTGGGTGATCAGTAAAGATAGAGGAGGGTATGAACCCCCTCCTGTGAAGATTCGCAATATTGCATCATTTAAGCGGGAAGTGAAGAGCCACATGATGAGCAAATACCTTGTATAGAAACGCTGACCTGATCTAGGGCTGCTCTCAGAAGGAGAAGCTCCAACTTGAATAATATGAAAGCTAATTGTTGACTCAAGACTGGCGCTTTATATAAGACGCAGATGTACCCTTACCTAATGCCCTGA
Source organism: Lissotriton vulgaris (assembly GCF_964263255.1). NCBI lineage: Eukaryota > Metazoa > Chordata > Amphibia > Caudata > Salamandridae > Lissotriton > Lissotriton vulgaris. The sequence continues at coordinate 1,507,265,154 of NC_141691.1, read as the reverse complement.
AGGGCAATGTGATAATATATCTGGATCTCACAGCCTAAACCTTACCCTCTCCTACCTCACTCTTGTCGGGGTATATGGCATATGATATAAGCTTAGCCTTACCCCACCTCTTAATGCGAATTGCATGGTGTCTGTGTTTCTTACATTTACACTTAAAAAACACATTTTAAAAAACATTATTACCAGAAAATAAATGTTAGATATTAGCACACACATTAAAAATAAAGTACATTTAATATTGACAGTATATCAATAATAAAATAGTCCAACAAATGCACACATTGAAAAGAAAACAGAAACACTAAATAGAGCCCACTAAAAAAATTAATAACCAAAAAAATAAAACTACACACAAAGTAGCCAATACAATTCACTGTAACAAAAACTAACCGATAAAAATATAAATGCAATTACATGAACACTATTAAAGAGCACAAATCCTAACTATGTTCACAAGTAAACAACACTCTGTTGGATTGCACAAAGAAAAGCCAGAAGCAAGACTATAAGAAAATAACAAGGCACCTTCACAAGTAAGTTTAAAATGTTAATTAACTACAATGTAGCCTGAATTTCAAATTTGAAAGTTATATATAAGTTACTTAAATCTCTCTTTAATTATGTATATTAATCCTTAGACAACACTAAAGCAGCACCTCAGCAAAAACGAAGCAACTCACACTAAAATATCCAACTCCAATCTCATAAACCTAGACAAAGGCACTTTCAAAATAGAACAATCTCTATAGATAAACTTAACAGTAAAAGCCCACAGCCCACCAAAACTAGCAATACCTCTATGATTAAATAGTAACTAAAACATACATTTCTTCACAAACAGGAAAAAAGCCCTTGACTCAAATCTTGACAACTTCAAAGAGAAATGGAAGAAAATAAATTGCAACTTAAAGCAACACAACTTGTACGTATAACATTTTTCAGATATATTTAAATTATTTTAGCATACAAACTGAGCATTTTTAAAGCAATAATAAATTTGAAAATTATGCTACCTTCAGTCAGAATGGCACACAGAGAAACAAATAGATTACATCACAAAAAGAATAACAATTGCTTTTGCACAAGCAAAACATGTGCATTCATGAAAGCACAAGCACCGAGATCACAAATTCGAAATGTATGAAATTTTATGCAAATGCTTGTTTTGTGACCGCTCCAAGGAAATACAATATTGTAATCAATGTCAAAGAACATAACCAACTCCCAAATGCAAGCCTCGTATTCTAGATTTAAAAAAGTGAAGCACTAGTTCCAAGAGTGCACTAATAACATTTTAAAGCACATACTCCTTAAAGTATTTGAGCACATAACAGGTAAACTACCAACAATTCCAGGTTTAAAACAAATAACATCACATACTAAAAAGACACAGGTCAAAACCCTGCTGCCCCAGTAAGACACACAGATTCCAGAACACCTAACCATCCTTCCTCCTACATGACAACCACAATAAGGACAAAAGAATAATCATATTCGTAACTGAAAATAACTTAGGCCAATGTGAAATGTGGATGATCCATTGAACTTATAAAATGTACTCTCCACCATTTACAAACATACACACCATACATGGTGGATATCATAACACTAAGGGCCAGATGCATCAAGGAGTTTTTGCCTTCGCAAACGGCCGATTCACAGAATCGGCTGTTTAAAAAAAATGCTCTTCCGATGCAGGAAACCCTATGTTGCGATTCAATAACCTGTTACTGAATCGCAAATCCGGTTTGCGAATTGCTATTAAGAGGGGGTGTGTTTAGGGCGTCCGTGCCAAATACCGAATCATATCTGTATGCATGAATATTTTGCGACCGAAATGCAGTCACAAAATGTTCGCATTTTACCACCTAATTCAAGTAGGTGGTCACCAATTTACAAATGGGAAGTGCTCCCCATGGGACCCCTTCCCCTTGGTGAATGTCTGTAAATGCATTTTCTAGGAGCAGGCAGTGGTCCCACAGACCACTGCCTGCTCTTAAAAAATGAAAGGAAAAGTTTTAACTTTCTCTATTGTAAAGCATTTAATTTTCCTTTAACCCTTTCGATGCTGATGACGAGCTCAGCTCGTCATGATGCACGGGTGAGCTGTGCTGATGACGAGCTGAGCTCGTCATGAAACAATGGGAAAGCAAAGGATCCAGCATGAGAGGGGAAAACGCCTAGCAGCCAAGGTGTTAAGGAAAGCTGACTGCTTTACAAAAAAAAAAGATTGTTTTATTAAAAAGCAATCACCGACACGATGGTCTGCTAACCCCAGCAGGCCACCATCCCCTTGATTTTTGAGATTTCTAGGGGGTCGCCAATTGCGACCTACCTCATTAATATTCATGATGTAGCTCATTTGCGATCCGCTAGGATTCGCAGAAAGTGTTAAAAACACTTTTATACATACCGCTTTGCGATTTTCTAATTGCAAATCGTAAGGATTCGCAATTTGGAAATTGCAAAATAGTTTGTTGATGCATCTGACCCTGAGATCCCCTACATTTATGCACTGGTGCCTAACATACAAAGTGCAACTTACTATGAATTTTATACCACATCAAAGTCATGATTTTTTTTTTTTTTTTCTGTAATTTTTTTTATTGTATAAAAAAATATATATTTACATGGAGCATGGAATATACATGGGTGGAGGATGAGGGAAAAGAAAGAGACGCTTGGTTGGTATCCTTGTCCCACGCCCCGGACGATAGAGAGGATAGAGCAGGATAGAAGTCGAAAATGAAAGAGGAGAGGAGCATCAAAGTAATGACTAACAACTACTCTCCACCCAAAAGAATAATACACTTTGATCATTATAAATAGCAATAAAAATCTAATAAATACAATGTACACCAGATATTTACAATTTACATAAATACTCTAAAAGACATTAAAAAAACCAATAAAGAAAAATGTTTCTACATACATTTAATCAAAGTAAATATAAATATAAATAGTAAGATCCCGAAAGTCGTCTCACCACAGGAATCTTTTTCACCAAAGAGACAACGCGGACCCAAAGTCGTGCTGCAAATTTTATTTTCTTTCACCCAGCACCTCCGCCATTTAATCAAAGTAAATATAAATATAAATATTAAGATATGCAAAAAATGTATAAAGCCTTAATATTAGTTTTAGCCGTCCATAGGCCTGCCAAAACCACAGTGGAGGTGCAATGGCAATCGGGGTCCACCACACCAGTGGTCCGTCCGCCATATTGCGAGACCGACAGTTAGAATTCCATGGGACTGTGCAACCACTAGGGTTACGCCATCCCTGGCATTGGCTTGGTGATCTTGAGGCCTTAACATGCAGATTACGAGTTTCCTCTATGCCACAGTTTTGATGGCGGTGCAGCCGCCATAAAAACGCCCTCACTGTGAGGAAACAAAGGGGGCCTTACTGGGCCAAGGGGTGTCAGCAGGGGGGCAAGTGTTTTGTCCCCCTGGGTGCAGTCACCCCCTTTTTCTCCATGGCATTAACTTTACAATCCATGCCATGCAGCAACAGGCTTTGGTGTTTCAATTGAGGTGCCTTGTAATAGGCACCACCATGGGAAAACCAAAGAACCGCCCCCTCCCCCCCCCCCAGACCACAAGATTACTCGTAATCCACGGGCCAGCTAGTGGCCAAGTTTGGCAGTCTTGGAGTGGGGTCCTGGCGTGCTCCAGGACTGCCAAACTCGTACTCAGGCTCCAATACCGTATAAATTTCATTTTTTTAAATAGGAAATATATACTTTATCTAACTACACATTTACTCATAAGTAAAATATATTTTTAATATAAATATGAATAAATACAAAGTAAATAAAACATGAATGTATTTATTTATTTGTGTAAAAGTATATTTATAATTTTAACAATGCAATATTTTACAGCTTTACACCCATAATTTAAAAATGTAATATTTTTTTAGAAATACACTTAGGATGTTATACATTAAAACATTAAATAAAATATATATCTAATATCAAATACAGCAAATATCACCACACCTTAGTCCTTTCAAACCTAATATCCCACTAATAATAGTATTATCAATTGTTTTATTAAAAAAAATGTAAACCTCATACAATAAACATATAACAAACGTATAAAATAAATACACATTTTAAAAAATGTACATTTAACAATAAAATAATGTGCAATTTTAAATAAAACTTTAATAAATATCACAATAGTATGTTTACATTTTTTGAAAAATATTTGTATCTTACTTACCATAAACAGAAAACACCAAAAATAATGTAACATAATATTAACGAATAATATCTATATTGATAAACATTTAGAAATAATACTATTTACAATTTAAATGTATAACTTACTTTTTTTAAAAGCATACTTTATCAAACACGGCAAAACTGTTTTTAATTTTAGATTTTTCTTTAAAATCCTAAATTTCTAATTTTCAATATTCTCAAAGTAACAAATGCAAGTTAAATAAAAACATATTTATTTACACAAACATGCTTTAAACATTCCATATAAATATAATATCCCACTATTAAATATTTGATTAAATATACATTTCTATTTCACATTTTGGAATTAATACATTACATTTTAACCTTAAATAAAATAAGCATGACAATACATTTATGAAATAAATATATATCATCACACTTTTTAAAAATTATATGCATAAAATAAATTTCATAACAACCTTGACTATTTAACAAAAATAGTGTAAAATATGACATTATGATATTTTAGTAAACAATATACTTTACAGCATTATTAAAAACTAGACTAAAAGTTATATACTTACCTACCTTCAATATTTAGGACCACAATAGTTTTGAGATCACAATATTACTGCAAAAATATTTTTGTATCACAATATTTGTTTTTGATAGTCTTTCCAAAACCTTGCAGTAACACTATTCCTATCAAATTAAGGAGCTGATTACGATGGCAGTCGGACGAGCATCCGACCCCCATCTTGTCGGGCAAAAGATTGTCCAAAAGACAAAGTCAGCAGTCCCTATGAAACCAATTACCATACGACTTCCAAGCAGGCGGTCGTAAAATGCTTTTTACATTTGCAGATTATGCAGCGGCCCAGGAAACATAATTGTGAATGTGCCAGGCACCATATGGTTCACGATGAATGAATGTTTGGGGGGAACCACATGTGCCCCCGTTGCCACATAGTGGAGGCCCACAGGAGACAAGGGCCGTGCCAGGGGCCTCAAAAGTCAATTTCCAACAACCTTTTCATGGCAGTACGACCACCATGAAAGGCTATTGGAAACTGACAGCCTTGTGTCTGTCATAGGCGGCCGTCTTTTCCCTAGCCCAAATCACTCTCACTGCTGGTATTGTAATCTGGCGGTTGGACCAATACTCTGAATGTCAGGTGGCCCACTACCGACTGCCTCTTGGTGGCGGTCCACCCAACATTGTAATCGAGCCCTAATTATCTGATGGAATTTCCAAATGAGTCAACGTGCACATGGGGCCACGATGCTAATAATCTGACAAGTTGAGTTGAATGCTCTTTTTATAGTTGGGGTGAAAGCACAGAATTGAAGCAGAGGTATGTGTCTCCCTACACAGAAACAGTGTTGCTGCTCTATTCGATCCCACGCCTGGATCCATTCAAGCGACAGCACGCCGATTCATTCAGGAACCATGCTGACACAACGGCTGATCACAGACGGTCTCCTCAAGCACCGACTTTCCCAATGCACTCATGCAGGCCCCAGATGACTTTTGACTTGGCCAGCCAGAATTTACTTTAAGCTGCCCCTAACCTAATCATGGAGGCTTGCAAATAACCAATAGACAATTCATGTCATCGGAATTAACCTAAGCACGCCCCAACTCAGACAACCAAGTCCTGATGACGATCCAAACTAATGTGGATAGAAACGCCGTCGACCTAACAGCTCAATAACAGGCGTACTCCTCCTTTGTGGCTCTACATCCAATTGAAAGAACCTTTGTTTATTGTGATATCACGGTGTCACATGTTTTGGAGCCACTCACTGTAAATTATTTGCAGCTTGTTCACGCTGTTAACTTCTTCACTTGCGTCGCCACTCTCACCACAGACACTTTTTTATGCACCAAGTATTATATGGTTGTCACTAATTCAATTTATGCAGTGCTGCTTCTAAGTGTATAACTTACAAACATTTATTTATTTATTTATTTACGAGCTTGTATAGCGCTGGAATCGACTCCAGCTGGAGTATCTCTGCGCTTTTTGGCCGGTTAACATATACAGTGGAGAAAATACAAATGTGGGTTAAATCTCATTCTTAAATAGTACAGTTTTAAGGAGTTTTCTGAATTTTAAATGAGAGGTACAGAGTCTAAGAGTCAGAGGAAGCCGGTTCCATAAAATGGGTCCTGCTACAGATAGCGCTCTGCCTCCGTGTCTGGTTTTTTTGGCACGAGGTACTACCAATAAATGGCTTGCACTAGATCTGAGTGACCTGGAGGGGATGTAAGGGGTGAATTTCTGTTTCAGGTAGGTAGGGCCTTGTCCATTTATGCTTTTATGAATAATACAGCATATTTTAAATTTTACTCTTTGTCGTATAGAGAGCCAGTGAAGCTGATGTAGAAGAGGTTTGGATGTCATAATATAAAAATGATTAACTATCTTTCTTCATGCTAATGAGTACTCTCCTTCTTTCCTTGCGAGTAATGCTGTATGCATGCATAATTAATTGTCTACACATCCTTACCTATCAGGACATTGTTTCTTAATGCACCTTACTTACCCAGTCCTGAATTGGTATATGGGTTACGCTCCTGTAAATTTTACAACACTATTTGTGTGGAAGCACAGCAGCAATCTCTTCAGAATCAGTAAGGGTATTTTCTCTTTGGCGGATCATTGTTCAACGACAACACTTATTGACTGCAGTGCATGAATGCTTCTCAAGCCAGGCAGTGTTTTTTAAGACCTTAGAGTGCACAATTGCATGGCTGCTGCAAAATCAGATGTTGAGTTAATGTAATGAGGATCATCAACAAAGTGGCATACCAAAAGACCCTCACTTTTTACTCTTTATAAAACCATTTTATTTCATGAGCACCGACCAACAATTAAAACTCTGTGTAACCGTAACTAATCATAAAACTATTGGAATGATAAACTTAGGAAAATTTAGCACATCAATGGAACTGTGTATTATTTACATTGCTTCCAGGCAGCACATTAAAAAGGAGATGATTTTAGAAAAATAAACCACGGAAAAGGGAGACTTAGGGGTTTATTATGATGGCAGGCGGACTATGTCCGCCCCTCATTGCCCCGGGAAATGGGACCGCCTGCTAAGGGTGCGGCAGTCCTGCACGGCAATTAGGATGCGCCAGCCACACTGGCAGGCTTATCCCGTATTTTTTGAATTGCGTCAGCAGCACCACAGCAATTCAAAAAAGGCATTTGTGCATTTGCATGCACAACGTAGCAGGCACTGCGCGGTGCCTGCCACGTCGTCCATGCAAATGCATGGGGGTACCAAAGGTACCCTCCATGTGCTCCCTCCACCCCCCAATATCCTGTGGGCCCGCAACGGGCCCCCAACTCAGGAACCCGCATGCCTTCCCGTGGCATAGTATTATGGCTGGCGGTGTCAAGTAACCCTTTTCGGCCCGGTCGACCAGTTGACCAGGCATAAAAGTGGCGGAAGGTCTTCCCATCCGCTGCAGTCCCCCCGCCATCATAATACGGTGGGGGAAATGGTAGGCGGGAGGGGGATGATGTAGGTTGGATCAGCACCGCCATGCGGGCGGTGGCGATCTGCCCTACATCATAATAGACCCCTTAGTGCCTTGGGCAAAACATATTTTGATAACTATTTTAAAAACTGCAGGCCATTAGACAAATCAAACCCATGACATTTCTTACATCTGCCTAATAATTTAATACTCTTATCACACTCAGAAGACATGTAGAAGTGTAACGGAATTTCAATTCTGATAAAAAGCTCACGGCCAGAGACATATGTCACTAAGCATAGAACAACCTAGCAAATAAAATAGAAGACTAGCAGACATGTGTTAACTTCAGAGGAACAGATTACAAGAACAAGGAATGCCATACGTGAAAAATGCCTGAATTTGGTAGCCAAAAACAAAACTTCTATGGTACAAGCTTGAGGAACTGTGTAATCACAAGATGACATGACAGTACAGCAGTTGCCAGACCTTAAGTAAACAACAAAAAGAATTTACAGAGAAAGATATTTTGGTTCTGCCAAGAGGTTGGTAACTATGAGTATAGTGTTTGTTTCTGAAGAATATGTGTACATACAGGAAACAAAAAGTGTTTATTTCACTCATCCGAGGGCACGAGGTGTGTACCCATACACTATAAGCCACCACATTCAAACCTAATGACACTGTGGCTTCTAAGATAAATCCCTGGCTCATACTGTGATAATATTGGCTGAAATAATTTCTCCTCACAATGTTGCATAGGCCACTAGCAGGGTGGCCAGCCAAAGAGTTATGATGGCTTGATCCGCAGTAACTTAAAGAATACTATCTGTGTACCACTAATTTCATTATTTTATTCCATAGAAGCCATACTAGGAACCATCTTAAGGTGGAAGGCCTACCTTTCTTGGCCCACTTCCCTAATGCATTTTGGCCCTCCTATCATTTGTGGCTGCCGGGTCTTCTCAGTGTTGCGCCTTTGTGCTGGGGAAGAAAGTGTGCAGACAAAATTACACAGAAGTGCCTATGCACCATTTCCCACACCACTTATCCTGACACATGGCTATTTGGCAGCAGTGCCCTGAAAGTTTGCTGCTGGGGCCCAACTTGCTATTCCTAGAAGAGTCTCCAACACTTTGGATGAGATTGCACCTGTGGCATTACAGACCTTGAGGAAACCTCAGGATTCTGCCCACATGGAGGAAGTAAGAAGAAAGAGAAGGGCAAGGCTCACAAGCTATTCACCACAACAGCCTCATTTCTACTCCCAGTTCTTATGGCTCTGACTCCGTAGCTGAAACATTTATACACAACTTTATCCATGATACCAGGTTTCACCTGCATCCTTATGCCCACCAGGTTTGGTATCTTCTGCAGCTCCATTTTACTGTCTCTCAGTACCCACTGTCCCTTTCTTTCTTGACATCTACTCCCTCAATATTTGTTCTCTGCCATTGCACACGCTGCCCCTTATACTTGTGCTCCTCTTTACTCTAGTACTCTGCTATTGAAACCTGAAATCCCTCTGCTCTTATATATGTATTCTATTTGCCTCCACACCCCATCTTGTTTGTTCTCCATCCTGTCAACCAGTCTCTATTCTATCCTGGCACCCACCAGGATGGCAGATGAAAGGTGTACCTGTGTGAATTCAGCATGAGATGTGTTCGCATTAGAGTGCAGAGTGACCAGTTGGCTGTGTAAACAATTGAGATGCAACTCTATCAGGGTTGCATTACAGGTGACACAGTGTGTGTGTAGAGAGAGCAGTGTACTTGTGTGAGAGCAGGATGAGTGATGTGCTCATAGGTGTAGTTGGAGTTATGTGCTGAACAATTGAGGGCGAGTTGTGTACTCATTGACTGGCCATAGAGGTTTGCACTATTGAATACATAGTTAGTGCAGAGGTCATGAGTGCAGAGTGAGTGATGAGGTCGAATGACGGCAAGGATGAGTGGCTCATATGGTAAGGAGTGGCAAGAGCCTCGGGGAGAGCGGGCCACTGAGCCCGGAGCTCAGCGCCAGTCCCGAGTCTATTGTCGTGAAGTGCTGATGGCTGGGACCTGTGAGCGGGCTGAATCTGGTCCAGTGACTCTGCTGATGAGCGGGGCTGCTTCGGACTGCTCAGGCACCCACAGGAGCAATGGGGGCAGGCTCTGCCCCGGGGAGCCGGTGGAGGTCGAGCGCCCTCAAGATGGCACTTCAGAAGTGATTGACGGCTTAGGAGCATGCTGCGAGGCCCGGGACCTGCGAGGAGGCTGAGGCCGAGCACAGAGGGGCCACGGGGAAGTGGAGAGGCTGGCGGGACAGATGCTGTGACCTCTGCATACCTGGCACACCCTGGACATTAAGGAGTGGAGGAAACAGATAGAGGCCCGGACCCAGAGAGATGAGGGTAGTGAGCTGGTCCAGCCTCCAGTCTGATCAACAACTTGGTGGGGCCCCGTTTGGCAGAAACACTGGTTTTGCCATGGTCGATCACTGGTTTTGGGACTTAGATTAAGCTGCTGTGAGATGGCGATGGACTGCCTGACCTTTGTGCCTGACCCTGACATGGCGGCTGTGCTTATCTTAGCCAGCCTAATACTGCGTGCGGAGATTGAGTCTATAGAAAGTGCAATGGTTTGCCAATCTCATTCTCCACAGCGGACGCGCTTCAGAGGCACATGGGCCACATTCCACGCAGCAGACTGCCTGGAGATTCCGCTCTGGAGCAGTGAGCAGGCGAAAATACACTTGTGGGGGTGGATGGCTGACTCTAACATGGTGGCCGTGCGAGCCACAAAACATCTCTACTAATGCAGGTATCGACCGGGCCAGTTGAATCTACAGGGGCTAAAATGCAGTTTACCCTTGCTTCTGGAAACATCTGGAGGCAGCGGAAAAGGGATCTCAGAATGCCTAAAATACCTCAGAATAAAGGCTTCTACCTACAATGTCACAATCTTGATGCCCTCTCCCCATCCCCCAATCTCGCTCCACCAGACTGCAGCAAATAGAGAAGCCCCTCTAGCCACACTGGACTCCATTGACTGGCCCATCGAGCTTAGACCAGCGTGGCTAGGGGTGCTTCCCCACCCTCCACAACAATCCGGCTCACCCATCAAGACATAGAATATGTGAACTGACCACCGACCATTGAGACCTAGCACTTTGGGCTATGCCCAGTGGAGCTACCTTGATAGCTATAGAGGAGATGGGCTGTGGACTTCCCCCTCAGCCATCACCTACCCAGCGGGACTTTGGGCAGACTTTCCTTCATCTCTCTGCCGCATCTCCCTCCTATCCTTTTTACCTGACCTCTCCTTAACCCTTCTTCGCACCATTTATCTTGTCTTCAATGTAACTTGTAACTGATGTAACTTTTGTAACAATGTGGAACCTCTTGTAAAGCACTCTGATACCTCAGGATCTAGCCAGCGCTATATAAAACTCAAATACATAAATAAAATGGTGCAGGGAATGTGGTGTGCCCATATGAGTGCAATGTGAGTGGTGCCCCGTGAGGGTGCAGGGTAAGTGGTCTGGCTGTGCAAGTACAGGCTGAGCAGTGTGCACATGTGAGTGCAGGGCACAGGTCTGAGTGCAACATGCAGTGGGCCAAATAATCACAAGGGGAGCTATGCTCTTGTTTTAGTGTTCTGGTGAATGATTTACCCATGTAAGTGCAGGATGGGTGGTGTACCTCTGTGAGGATAGAGTGAGAAGTATGCTCAAGTGAATGCAAGGTGAGAGGTGTGCTTCTACATGTACAGAGTGCAGGACAATAAAGTGAGACCTATTGGCATTGCCAGGACTAGTTTACAATGGAATCACCTCAAGGTAAGGATATATTGAAGTATAGATACATTATTCATAACTCCACATTTACTCACTTGACAATATGCTGGATATAGATCCAGATAATATCAAAAACATAAAACTTGGTAAAATATTGCCTGACCTAAAGGCAAAAAAATGAGGGACATATTTATGAGAGGGTTGCATCATGTTTGCTCCAAGCAACGTGATGCATGTGTGATGTAAACCTCTAAGCCAGATTTTTTAAGCCAGACAAACCAGCTTTGTGTGGCTCTGAGTGGATTCCATAATCTGTAGTAATGCTACACTCCCACACAACTCCCATGGATATTTTGACACATCCCCAGATTTGCAAGAATTTATAAACCAGGGAATGCCCCAAAATCAGACACCTTTGCAGGGGAGGTTTAACAATGAGAAATATCTCTATTTCTTCTTGTTTCTTCCTCTTTCTATGTGTTCTGCATTCTGCAACACACATATGCCTTCCAGGATTGTTTTGTGCAGGAAGGTACCCCTTACTACACAACAATATTCGCACTACAGTGCAAGGGTGTCTGCATTGGTACCAGACTGCCAAAAGGAGCGCCAGAGCAAGGGAAAGGACAGGGGTGCATCGCATTGCCTTAAATGCGGCGCATTCCTGCCCTTTCACTGTCACCCAGTTCAGTGCAGCAAGTAGATCTGCTGTGTCGCAGTGCATGACAAGCTCATAAATTAGCCCCTACATTTTTAACTAACTTTTATATCAAATTGCTCTTTTGCAAGTGGGAAAAATGACAGCAAATACCAACAGAAAAATAGTTAAAGGACAGAAAAAACAGTTAAACTAGCAAGTAAACAGGGAAATTTGGTAAATGTTTTAAAGACTTTCTTAAGATAAAAAATATGCTAATGAATTTGGATTGAGAAAATCATTTAATCTGTACAGTTGTTGTAATAAAGAGCTGTTTCTGTGGTTCCCCACCTATCCAACATGTTGTGTACACTGGTAAAGGCTGGAAAATGTTAAAGTGGGAGTAGGGCATGGCATGGGCCCATTACAGCAGCAAACCAACTTTGCACACGGCTGTTTTTCCTGTTCAGTGAGTCAGGGGTGGACAGCTGTGGCACGCTTTGGACCAGCACCTGGCTGTAGGACACACCCTTTCTCTATTTTATAATTTGAAGTGGGATTTCTACTGTATTGTTTCTTTGCCTTTTTAACTGTTTTTGTACTTCTAAATGTTTGGCACATTTTCTCATAGTTAATCTTGTGAGAGCTTCCAGGTGTTGAGCTCAGTTTACTGAAACCTTTAACTTGACTTAACAGGTTAGTAACTTTATTAATTGACCTAACAGGTCAGTGACTTTATTAATTGTGGTGAACTCAAATCCACTCCAACTAATAAAGCACTTTCTCACAAACAGTCACAACAACATCATACTCAGGAGCAAGCTCAATAACGACTATGCTCCTACTTCCAGAACATCAGATGTAGCAGTCTGTGGGGCTTATTGCATTGGATTTGCAACTGGTATAATTTGATTTCTGAGTCACTCCTGTCAGCCATGACTACAGACACTTCAGCCATGAGAGACATTTGCTTTGGTTTTGATGAAGGTGGTTGTGCTATTGTTGAACTCAGTTTCTTCTTGCCCAAAGAGACTTTTGCTCCTCAGAGTTTACTTTCTTGGCAGAAACATCCTTCTTTGGGAATATCTTCTTCTTTTGTTCTTTTCCAGGCCAGCATTGTAACTTGAGCAAAATCACTCAGCAAATAGGTCTCTTGATCCCAATGCCAGTTAATTGACAGACTTCTCTCCATCTCAGATAGTAACATGCTCTTGTGCAACTGCATACAATAAAGATGAGAGTGATGATCATTGCAAGAAATTTAATTATCACCATTATTATCAACATCATTGATTACATTAATTTAAAAAAATCCCTGCTGCCATTCTAGGCAGGGCCGGACTGGGAACTGAAAGCAGCCCTGGCAAATTTTGCCAGACCAGCCCCCGTCCGGCGCCGAGCGAGCGAGCGAGCCCAACCGGCACTAGGGGGGGTTTGAGCATCAATAATAGACACAAGTAGTGAATCTGAGAGAACAAAGTAATAGTGAGACCAGCCCCCACGTGGTGTGTAGCGAGCAAGTGCAGTGAGCAACCACTACAAGGGGGAGTTTCGGGAGTTGAACTTCTCCCCCCCAAGAAAATTTGGAAGACAGAAAGGCCAAAACAAAGGTTAGTAAATGAGACAGAAGAAGAGAAAGGGAGAAGAAGAGGGAGAAAAAGAGGAAGAGAATGAGAGATAGAGGAGGGAGAGGAATGAGAGAAAGATGCGGAGAGGATGGAAAGAGAGAGGGAGCGAGAAAGAGAGAGGGACGAGAGAGAGGGAGGGAGAGATGGAGGGAGAGAGGAGAGATAGAAAGAGGGGAGAGAGAGAGGGAAACGAGAGAGAGACCGGGGAGAGAAATACAGGGATAGAAAATAGAGGGAGGGAGGGATAGAGAGAGGGAGAGAGAGAAAATGATAGAGAGAAAGGGATAGAGAGTGAGAGAGGAACCGAGAGAGATATGGGGATAAAGACGGAGGGAGGGAAGATAGAGGGAGGGAGAGAGAGAGGGGGAGAGAGTGAGAGCGATAGAGGGGTGGGTATACAGAGAGATTGAGAGAGAAAAATAGAGTGTGCGAGAGGGAGAGAGAGAGAAGGACAGATAAATAGGGAGGGATAGAGAGAGAGAGAGGGAGGGAGCAAGAGAGGGAGAGAGAAAAAGAGAGAGAGAGGGGGCGAGAGAAAGAAAGTGGGAGGGAGGGAGAAGGAGGGTCAAAGAGAGGAGGCACAAGAGAGAGAGAGAGGGAGAGAGAGAGAGGGATAGAGCAAGAGAGAGGGAGAGAGGGATACAGAGAGAGAGTGGGAATGATGGAAGGAGAGAGGAGAGAAAGAGAAGTAGAAAGAGAGAGAGAGAGAGAGAGAGAGAGAGAGAGAGAGAGAGAGAGAGAGAGAGAGAGATCACACTGTCCCCTTTTCTGTCCGCATTTATCTTTTCTTCTTCCTTTCATCTCTCTTCCACCTTGATTTTAGCTTTTTGTTTCACTCTCTGTCCCTTCTCTTTGTCTCTGACCCTTTTGTCCTTGCCTTTTTCTGGTTTCTGCCTCTGAATATAGATGAAACTTGCACTCAAAATAAACTGATGATGAGATTTGTTCATGCTGTCCAGGGATAGTGCTACGAAATATAAGAGGTGGGCCTTCCAAAACATAGTTCTTTTTTGTGTTTTAGGTTTTGAATATTTCAGGAACGCCGGCATTAAAAATGCATTAATTTGATGAGGAAATATGTAGGTGCTATAAATACGAATAAGGCGCTCACTGGAATCGGCACAACCCTGGGCTCACAAACTCCAGCTAGTGCGTTATTGTGCGATGGGTGTATCCGGTGGGGCCTTGCTGAAGCTTGGAGCCACCTTTAATAAGATATGTAATGCACCTGTGATAATAGGAAATTGAGGTGACGTCTGCATCACAGAGAAGTCCTGGTTGAACACAACGGCGAGCACACGCACCAAGCCCAGATCTTGCGTTACTACTTTTGTGCGAGGCATTTCGGAGATTAATTAGTGGCAATGTGGTAATAGCGGGAAGGGAGATTTACTTGTACCTGCTGGATTTACAGTCAGGCAGCCACTCTCTGAAAAGGCACATTTAAAAGGTGGGCTGCCCCGGCCGCCCCCCCCCTCCTCCCTGCAGTCCCGAGAGGCTGAGGCAGCAATCACAGTAACCTTCTCATTCTCTGCATGATCGGCTATCCAAACGAAGTCACTGCTAGCCGCACTCAAGTATGCTCTCCACCCCGACTGGCTCCGCTTCAGCCACCTATGGGGCAACATGCATGCCAGACAGAGCACGACTGTGCTACCTGTACGTCCCAATATTGACAGCAGCCAATACGTAAACCAAAAGGTCCATAGTCATAGAGAGGTTTTAAGGTTATGGACATTAGATAAATGCACATCCATTGAGTCTGTGCTTATCCCAACACCAGCCAAGGATCCAGCCTTCCTGGACCAAACTTGGACGTTTCCGAGTTAGCATTTCAAAGCTTGTTGTAAGCTGCAGCAGATCCAAAGGAAGAGACAACTTTTTTTTTACATCACGGTTCTCCTGAAAGTGAAAACAAATGTGTGATCATAGGATTACCTCCAAGGTTTAAACACAACTGGGTTTTTAGTAAAAAAGAAGTGGATTTCACTGTTCGGAGTTATCACTAAGGCACATGATATGGCAATTTCAATGGACACCAGGGGGTCAGGTTTGCAGGATGCACCGCCGTGTACAGCTGTACTACAATGATGGCCTTTCTGGCTCTGACAGTGATTTACAACAATAAAGAGTGTCTGCATCTCACTGAATAGTTTCTCAAACTAAGAGCAAAAATAGCTCGGTGCAGCCTAAAGATTCCATGCCCAATCCCTCAAAGTTACAGCAATTGCTGATCACTAATATTAATCCAATCCATGCCTAGGCCGTGATTAAACTAGGAGAACGAACAAAGCAGCCAGCCAGCCTGCTGCATTAGCTTAGTTCAGTTCTCCTACTTTAACCGCGGCCTGCTGGTATGGCCGCCCGCACCATGCGCATAGCGCACCAAATCAAAAATTGTAATCATGATTTCACTAGAGTCTCTGTATAAACGGAAGTGGTCTCCTTGGGTCTCCAGGCCTGGACCTGTGAAGGCTGCCCTGTAGGGGCGGGGAGGGCGGTGATATGAACTGTCCCAAACGGAGGGAGACCCCCTATGAGTTGTTTGTTGTACTTAACCTCCGGGGTTTTTTGACTTCGGAAACAAAAGCAGTGAGTAGAGCCCACTGCAGGGCCCAGGCAGGGCAGGTGTTATTTGGAAGGAATCCCCGCCTTCACCCCCCCCCCCGAAAGAGACTGAATGAACTTCCTATTGGAAAAGTCAAGGTTATTATGGGGTATTCCAGTAGGACCCTCTCCTCGCAGACTCCCGTCCCCCGCTTCAGAGATATAACATCACAGGTTTCCAAAAATAATCACTTCCTCTTAGTGTTTAGAGACGGTAATTATTAACAAGGTATTCCAAAAATTAAAACCACAGAAACATATCAGTTGTTTTAATGTATTTCTCATGAAACAAAAAAAGATGTATTATTCCCTCAAATTACGAGAGTGAGATTTGCAAGAATTATTCAAAGTGGGTTCATATGTGTCAATGTAACTTCGATTTTAACTAAAAGTGCGGTTTCATTCTTAACATACATACATTATACTCAACCACCCAACGCATTAATCACACGTGTTGTCACTCTAATAATGTGTGTCAAAATGATAGTACAATAGTAATACACGTAATCCATAAACCTCACACAGCACTCTTGCTGTAACCTCACTATCGCTAATTAAATCTCTAAGTGTGACCTAATGCCACTTGACCAGACACCGTATCTGTGGCCATCACTCACCCTGATGGTGAACTAGTTATTTCGTTCTCCCATATCGAGAACAAATGGATTGCCTACTTACAACCCTCAGGTTACCGTTGGTTCCCATTTTTGGACTCCAGTAACACTGCAGTTAATATTTTTCTCTTGTACTAACATTGATACAAGGCTACCTCACAGATGGCCAACTAATCCCAACCCCCAAATCTGCGCCTTCCTCACCCTTTCTTCAAATGTACAACTTTTTTGACTCCTCCACACCCGGCCTGCTCTTCCAAGAACTGCCAAATCCCATCTGTGCATAATGGCCTTCATACACATGTCAACCCTTCATACACATGTCCATGCTGTACAAGTGTCCTCATCCTGATCCACAGTTAATCCTGTGGTTTGTCAGGAGGACAGGCAGCCCACAATAGTACGTGTAGCAGAAATATCTATTATTTCTCCAGAGTGAAAATATTTATTCTTATTGAGAAATCCTTCACCTACACATTCATAAAATATTGGGGTTTTGGGGGAACTTGTCTAATGTTTTTGCACGCTTGCACTAACCTTTTTTTGGGAGAAAATGTACATGTGCAAATGGTGTCAAAAAGATGAGCAGAAAGTGATGTGATTACCCACAAAGTTGCAACGTTGTGGGTAATTACTACCTCACTAATGGTGGGTGACCCTGTGGGATCTTCCAGTGTCACCCACTGATGACATTTTTTGCGCACCCAAGTAGAAGTTAAATATCTAAAAATGTGTCTCACCTACCTTCCATAAACCTTCCACAATTTCCACCATTCTACACTTCTATCCCGCCCCATAATTCTGCAGCATGTTGAGCTCGCCTCTTTTCTCTGCCGAAATGTGGATGTTTAGTTTATTTCCCATGAACACAGAAGAAAAGATCGCTGAGAAGAATCTAAAAGTTATCTGTTATACAACCAATTGTTTTATTTATTTCATAACAGAGAACATGTTTTTAGTACCGAGGGGCTGAAGACATTAATGTCTCGGGAGAAAGAGGTGGCAAGGGTGCCGTGTACATGCTGACTGAAAATAAACGATGCGTGCAGAAAGAGTAAACATTACCCTAACAATGGGAAATTGGGAATGTATCTGTATTTATCCGTCATGGATATTATCCACCACAGGAACAGGGTAAACGCACATGCCTTTGGAATCACATCGCAGAGAAGAGGAGCTGTTTCTGCGTCATAAATCAAACCTGTCACACGCATGCTGTAATGGCATGCATGCACACAATGACGCTGCCTCCAGATAAGCCGAGGAAGAAACTAGAAGCCGCTGCTGGGCCAGAACACGGCGGTCGGACTGAAAATCGGCCCCCCGGCCACAAAACCGGCCCCCTGCTCGAAAACCGGCCCCCACCCCATCCAGCCTACCGGGGGATTGCCCGGTGCCCGAAAGCACCAGTCCGGCCCTGATTCTAGGACTCATAGGGCCCCTATCGGGGGGGCGTGGGGGGGGGGGGGGGAGGTTTTCAATCAAAAGCATTAATGATTACAAAGGTGGTGTCCCTCCAAGGATAATGGGGCCTCTATCGATGGTGGGGCAGTCAAAAATCAAATAAGTGAATTTAAAAATAGTTTGTGCATTTTCCCTCCAAGTTCACTTCAGGGCCATTCACAAACCATGGAAACCAGTAGAACCCCCAGCATGTTGAAAAATTGATACATATTTTTACTGGACGGGCTGGTGGAAAAAACCTATGAATGCTTAACCGCAAATTTCAGCTCCTAGGGTCTTAGCACATCCACAACAGCAAAACAATATTTGACGAAGCTCATAGATCCTAATGCATGTCTCTTTCAGTATTTGTCAAGACCAATTCTACTTTGTTCCTTACTATTTCACAAAAGGAAGTGAAGCAGATGATGTCTTAAAAGTGTTCATTTCTTTAAAATGGTTTATACGGTGACAATAAATATATTGCTATGTGTGATACTCCATCACCATTTACTCTTGCACATATGTAATTTTTGAGGTGGAGAAAATATCAAAACGATTTTAGAATATAGAGAATTTGTTTTAATGGTATTGTCATCATATAAATAAATGCTACAATATCAATCCTCATTAGGACATCCTGTGGTTCATATTTGAGTAAGGAATATTGCCGAATTTGTCTACTCAAACCCTTAACTACATAAGAAATAAGATGTAATAAAACCAAGTCTGATTATTGTTTCCAAGAAAGTATTTATGCCACTTCTTGGTTGTATGGGGGACAAATACACTTACACAATTCACCTCAGAAAAATGCCATTACTCGCAATGCTTGGCATTATAAATATCAAATGGCCCTTTTATAGACAGACTAAAACAGTAAATGACACGCTGCTTTCTTGGCTAACTCACCGTTTGAACAGCAGTGGGAGGAATGACTGAAACAGGCTACCGAAAACTACTTTATGAAGTTTTAATTAGGCCGGCAGCTAAAAATTGGGAAACTTCCACCATGCCTTCTCAGGAATGTCCTGGAAAAAAGTAACATTCAAAACTTGCAGTAAACATGTGCAAATTTAATATAACAACATTGTATTACCCCTTTCAGCAGGCTATCAGCCTCAATCAATCAATCAATCATTGCATTTATAGCGCACTACTCACCCGGAGGGTCTTAAGGCACTTCGGGAGGGGGGGTCCGCTACTGCTCGAACAGCCAGGTCTTGAGCTGCTTCCTGAAGGCGAGGTGGTCTTGGGTCAGGCGGAGGTGGGTCGGGAGGGAGTTCCAAGTCTTGGCGGCCAGGTGGGAGAAGGATCTTCCTCCTGTTGTGGCTCTTCGGATGCGGGGGACGGCGGCGAGGGCTTGGCTGGTCGATCGGAGGTGGCGTGTGGGAGCGTAGAAGTTGAGGCGGCTGTTGAGGTAGCTCAGGCCTTGGTCATGTAGGGCTTTGTGTGCGTGGGTGAGGAGACGGAAGGTGATTCTCTTGTTGACGGGGAGCCAGTACAGGTCTCTCAGATGTCCGGAGATGTGGCTGCGTCGGAGGATGTCGAGGATGAGTCTGGCTGAGGCGTTCTGGATTCGCTGGAGTCTCTTCTGGAGCTTGGCGGTGGTTCAGGCGTAGAGGGCGTTGCCGTAGTCCAGGCAGCTGGTGACGAGGGCCTGGGTGACCGTCTTCCTGGTCTCGGTGGGGATCCACCGGAAGATCTTGCGTAGCATGCGCAGGATGTTGAAACAGGACGCGGAGACGGCGTTGACTCCCACTTGCCTGATTCATCATTCTCCCGTTTTGCGAGCCCCTAATAGCGATTCATAGCGAATCGCTATTAAGGACTCGCAAAACGGGATTCATGTAGAAATTGCATAAAGAAAAGCGATTCCTACATAATCCTTATTTGCGATTAGCAAATTGCTAATCGCAAATAAGGAATAACTCGCCATTCATTCCTATGGGCCAAAAGGCCCATAGGAATGAATGGGGAGTATTCCTTATTTGCGATTAGAAATTAGCTAATCGCAAATAAGATATCGATTTGAAGGGTGCCAGGGGTGTCCAAAGGACATCCTGTAGCACCTCTCAAATGAAATTTTACACAGGTGTTGCACACACACATGTCCAAAGGACATGTGTGTGTGTAACATGCAACTCAGAAAAATGCATTTAAAAGCATTTTTCTGAGTTTTCGCAATTTACCACGAGGTCTGACCTCGCGGTAAATTGCGGCCAGAAATTGCGAATTCGCAAAACAAAATTGGATGATGAATTGCATTTAAGGAATCTCAAATGGAGATTCCTTAACTGTAATTCCTCGCAAAATTGCGAGATCGCAATTAGCGATTTTTGCATTTGGGATGATGAATCCCAAATGCAATAATCGCACTCGCAAAGGGCCAGATTCTCAGAATCTGGCCCTTTGCGAGCCGATTTCGGCTTCATAAATAAGGCTGTATATTGTTAGCATAGCAATCACTCCATATCCTCTAAGCAATAGGAAATTGACGAAAAACATATAATTGATATCCAACACTCCCACTATCCTACGTCCATTAAACAATATTATATTGAAAAAAAAGAAGCTTCCGAACAGTCCAAAGAATTTATGGTTATGGTCTACAGTAGGCAGAGGATGCTGCGGCCATTTAAAAATGTTTTACAGTGTCCAGATTAATATAGATCAAACATAAATAATAAGTGCAATTTGGCGTTAGTCTGAACAATTTGTACAGTAACTGCTCCTCCCAATGAATCGTTGATGTCTAAGTAATCTTTTTAAAATGTAATTGTATAGCATTTGCAAAAAGTGTTTTGTAATAATAAATACTCTCAAAATTCAGCACTTTTGCTAATTTTATTACTCAGTTTTTAAAAAAGAAAAATCTCCAAAGAGGAGGGGCAACATAACATGATGAAACCATGTAAGCTAATACAATAGATAATCATATAACAACAAAACATAACTATTAATTGAAAACCCTATAAATGCATCTCATCTAATGATCATATGTTAAAAATTAGAAAATGCCATAATAAGGTTCTTATAAACCTAAGAATGGAGTAAAATATTGACAGACTCTGTAAAGATCAATGTTTGTGGCAGGAGCACAGAGAAAGAGCGAGTTAGCACTGTGGTAACCAGTTGACATTCTTGCGGGAAGAACTGTATGCAGGAAGCAAGAGCAGAATACCCAGAAGGAAGTCTTCATAAAAAATTGACACATGACAATGTTATAAGACAGAAAGTTGGAGGCAGTGGTGGTGGCAGAGGCGGATGCATAAGAGGGAAGGTGAATGGGGCTCCTATGTTAGGATTTTGTGGATATGTGTTATCCCTTACCATCTTGTAGCTAATTTTAATATTGCCTTAAAGGAGTATAATGGTCTAGATGGAATATCTATTGTAGTAAGCCTCACTCGTTACCACTAAACAAATGCTGACTCAAAGGAAAGAATCTCATAAGGCTATAGGGTCCCTCAGCAAGGGTTGTCAAGGAGAAGCCCGGGAAACCAGAATAACCCAAGATATTCAACTGAAGGAGAGGAGGGCACAGCCTCTGCCTAAGCAACTTTACCTATGTTAAACATTCCCTTGGGGAGAAGGGGGGCTATCCATCAACCTGCCAATCCAACTGCTGAGCTCATCTTTCTGCAAAACTAGAGGCTTCAATTAGGACACTTATGGGGAGAATATTGTATGCATAGAAACAAGGAGAGTTTTTTTCACTGTCCACCATACAAGATCAGGACAATAGCTATATACATCCCGCTTCTCCAATTAATACAAGAGATGATAAACTGCTTTCTCAGATCGACTCCCCTGGGGGATTTTCGAAAATTATTTTTTATCATCGTCTATGTCTATGCAAATACCTTATGGATTTTAAATTCACAAGACAGAGTGGTTCAACTGGATCAATAAGTCTAGAGGCAGTTTGAATTCCTCAAGGCAGGGAAAGAGATAAGTGTCTTAAGTGGGAGATCTGGGAGGATAAAGGTGTGTCAGAGCCTGAGCAAGAAAGTCAAAATATACTATTAAAACTAGGGACCTCAGCTGTTTCTTCATCTATGTTGGATTCACTGCTCCTCCTCTTGTAAGAAAATACTTCACTGCCTTTTTTAAATGCTAGTCATGAATTATAATATCTTAAACTCCCACACTACTTTACTTGGATCAATAGACCAAGAGTTAAAATCAATAAATAGTTATATATCCTCACTGGTAAAGTCTATTACTGATCCAGATTCAGGCTTGGGTAGAACAGTTATGATTCCTAGTTGCCCTTAATACTATTGTTGCAGAAACCACACTTGGTCTCTGACTATCCCCATGCTTATTTGCTAACTAAATGACTACGGTCAACATGCACACTTGATCAGGACCGATGACGAGGTTTGCATCCACACAGTTAAAGTCTACTGTGCATTTGGGGACCAGTTCAAGAGTGGAGCAGATGTACATCACCATTGATTGTCCCTGAAATTCCTGGACTAAAGCAGATTGTGTTAGCAATAGCAATGTCAGTCCAGTAGATACATGAGATAACCCAGAATCGGCTTTTCTGTTTGAGGCCTGCTATTTTTTTGTTTCTTTAGGGAAATGCAAATCTGCAGGATCGAACCTGCTAGAGGGGCTCTCAACTTAAAAGATGGTCCCCACAAATGAGTAACAATGTGGTCTACAGTTGACCACCAGCTCCAATTAACCTCTGAAGATCATGAGAGAACCTGTGTGCATTTTCACAGCCAGAGGAAAACCCCAGATATTTCAACTGCTCTAATCACAGAACAAAATCCTTGCTACATCACTAATACAAGAAATATGTTTCATTAAAAACTGCAAGCTACATAAATGGCACTGGTGGCATGGCATGTGGGGAGGGGGGGATTAGGGGTGTAGTTGCAAACACTACCTGTTACCTAGTCACATCAGGATACCTGCATACATTTCATATCTGAAATGCAAATATTTTAATTGAAGAAGCAGCCCTCAAAGTCCCATCAAAGCACAATTTGCAAGGGTGATTCTGCAAAAGAATTGTTTGGACTTCAGATGTAACATCCATCACAATTTATTGCTGATCTCACTACAGGCCATTCAGACCTTTCTAGGGACAGGTTTGTTATATCTTGCAGTCGCACTGCAAGTAACTCCAAACGTGCCTTATCATTCTAAATATCAATGTTATGTGCAGCTGGCATTGGGTCTCTGCATGAAGTATCGAGTGTGCCTTTTGCCATAATTCAAGCCAGCAGAATGGACTCAGAGTTCCAGTTTGGTAGTAAAACACATACATAGTGGGCCCTTTTCACCAGTGGACTCTGGTGCTACTGTGGGTGCTACACTAATCGTAGGCAACTACACCCTGCCTATGCGGATGTGTGAGTCAGTCCAAACCTCTGTTGAATTTCTTGGGGAGCAGCACAGCATGCAGCGTGGGTGCTATATTTGACACCAACTTAGTCCAGAGAAGTGATACCAGGAATCACAAATGTACTAGACCAGTCTTGAATGAAGGCTTCAGATTGTGCCCTTTGGTAAGAAGTGTATGGTACAGCAGAAACTGTGCAGACAAGGAAACTGTGTTCTAGACACAAGCCCTAGATTTTCTGTATGAGGGCACTTTATTCACAACTTTACTCTTGCACAAATATTCTTGTTGCTGTTTTTTATTATACATTCTTGCATTTGTACACTATACAATCCACCTTTGGTACATAATATCTCTATCTGCTCCAAATCTAAAGTTAGTACTTATTAAATGTAATAAGGTATCCCAGTGTAAGTCAACTGGAGAGATCGGCCTTACCATAGTGAAAAATGATTTTACATCTTTTCACTACCAGGACATATAAAACTTAGGAACACATGTCCTACTTTTCAAATACAATGCACCCTGCCATATAAGCCTGAAGGACCTAGCCAATAAGAGACTTATAAGTGTTAAAAAGGAAGGTTTAGGCCTGCCAAAAGGTTTATTTTGCTAGGTCAAAATGACAGTTTAATACCACACTTCGGGCTGCAATGGCAGACTGTGACATTTTTATAAAAGAGCTAGGGGGATATTCTCAAGAATGTGTGATACACATCGCAAATTTAGCCTAACGCAACTTTGAATATCTCAGTCAATCGCGAGAAAATAACACCGTCTTAACATCCAATTCCCAACCCTGCGGCACCATGTGATAGTAGCAGGATAACGCGCTAAATGACGGCGTAAAAATCAACGTAATGCACAAAAAATGCGAAATACGAACACCCAAAAAGTTGCGATGCCACAAATCATGATATAAAAATCAGCGACAACCAACGGCAGGCCTGCAATTCCCGCGCGTCATGCGGGAAAATGCCCTATAAAAGCAACCAACAAAAAAAAACATACACCAAAACTGAAGCAAACTGCGTAGCACCATGGATGCACCTGGACCAAGTGCAGAGGACAACTCGAACCCCACAAGCCCCACGGAAGACCAGCCAGGAACCCTGACAGAACAGTACCAACAACTGTTCGTCACCTCCACTGCGGCACTGGGAACACAAACGGAAATATGGCAGACTATTGTCAACAACGTCAATGCAGTTGGAGTGTTGAGGAGGTCAATGGAGGAGGTCAAGAGGCACTGGCATGATGTGCAAAGCCGGACCAAACAGAAACTCAACGCCAACAAGAAGGCAGCAAAGGCGACTGGAGGTGGGGGTCCTGTATCACAGGAGGAGCTGGATGAGCTGGAGGAAATGGTGGCCATATTCACCAGTGTGGAGACGGTGGCAGGAATTGGGGATCTGGACACAGCTCTATATGACCTGACCCAAGTCCAATTGGGTGAGAAACAACCAGAGACTGGGGGGACGGGGGAGATGGGCACCATAGCACACATGCACAATCATGTGTAGCACACTGAACACTCACAATGATAGTGGAACACATCCCTAATACCCTTGGCACACTGCAGCACACATAGAAACACCAAGTAGAGCCCATCCACAATGTGCACATATCGGCCTCCTCCACATCATCAACGCCACAACCTACCCATGCATATATGCATAATCCAGAAAAGCAGCGGCTGTGTGAGCCACACTGACTATGCAAGTGACACTGCATGACCAATAGCATGTCTGCTGTCAAAATAATTGACATAGTGCACGATTTGACCTTGAGGTGGCCCAGTGTGCATCGCATCACATCCGTAAAGGAGCAGGTCACACTCTGACACATCCGCGTGCACCCACAACCCATGACGTCCATAACACATCAGCAGACAAACAATGCACAAGACCCCCAAAATTTGTCCAAAAGCACAAATAACCCAAGTTGCAAACATTCTAGCCCCCAAAAAGCACACAATTCAAAGGCACAGCGCCTCAAAGGATAAGGGTCCGCAGAGTCAGAGCTGCAGGGGCAACTCTTCCACAATGCAGCACACACACATAGCAATCACAGCTCATCAACATTGACAGCAATGTAGTACAAAGTGCAACACTGACACCACAGGACAGAGAACACAACAGGTTCCGCTTGTGCGTAGTAACTGGCCACTCACATCTGGCATAGCATGACACTGTGAGATGATAATGTACGAGTACAACCACACATCCGTCATGTAGTTGAAATTTCCATTGTCTACCATCAAATAGCCAGCTCTACCGAAACATTCACATTGTACATTGTCATTCAGTCTGTATGTAAACATCTACAAAGCGTCAAAATACATGGGACACTGTTAACCTGCATCTCCCCTTTACATCACAGAGGGAGAATCTACTGCAGAGCAGACCACAAAACTAATCAGTGATGATGAAGAGGACAACCTGCACGTATGCACATGCACCCTCCAACGGCTATTGGACAGCCTCCGCACCCCACCCCCATGAGCAGGGCAGCCCAGCTGCCTCGAGGTGACCCCACCCCCTGCACAGACCACACAGCAGGAAATGCACACCACCACGGCTGTCTCCCAGGACCTCCTAGGACCCCCCCCAAACAACACATGGAATTCCAGGAGGTGATGCCTGATCAGCTGCGGGTGGGTTTTGAGCTTGTGGCAGCCAAACTCGATGCCATACGTGGGTGTCTGAGTCCCTTCAGGGACCACTTACAGTCCCTAATGGACACCTACTCTGCCCACCATGCACCCCGACAATCCTTGGCTGACATCGCCTGGGCCATTACTCAGATACAAGAACTGTCCAGTCAGACAGGCACCAGCGATGACAGCACAGAGTTGGCACAGATGCATGGGACAATGGAGACCATGGAGCAGATGCAGACTGGAAGCATGGCTGCCACGACTGAACACCAGGGAGATGTAGCTAGGATCTTCCATTCCTTGCAGTTCTTCATCTTGCCATTGCTGCCACTGAGCCTGTCCCAGATGACTGCTGCATGAACTTCGATACACACATCTCCGACCCCTGATGTGTCAGTAGTACACAGTGATGAAGCTCTATCACCTTCGCACCCTGATGTGTCAGTGGCACACAGTGATGCAGCCATTACACCACCACACACACCCGGCACACCAGACACAGAAGAAGTATCAGAGGAGTAAGATGTGGATGGTAATGACAGTGTGAGGAAGGAGGTAGTAGCATCCTTCCCCACCATATGGCCTGACCCTTCCTGGTTTAGCCCTTTGCATCATGCCCTGGGACAACACCTCCCACTGACCCCCAGAACACTCTGGGACATTCACCTGGACCCCGACATGGACTCCCATATCTTCAGTGGTTGTCAATTATACAGCAATCCTGCTGCGGATTGCACTCTACCTCTTTCAATTCACTTTTCAATCCCCAATGGACTCTGGTTGGCCCACCACTGGGCTACCATATAATGTGGGCTTGACATGGCCATGTACAGCTCCATTTCTGGCATTCACCAGAATGTGAATAAAACATTACAAATCACACAGATGTGTCATGTCTAAGTTCACCTATGTATGAGAGTATGGATGGATGTAGGGACATTGATTGCACAAGAAGGTACACCCTGGTAAATGACATCAATGCGCATGTTCGATCCTGAGCCACATGACCAATTAGATGACTGTGAAGGTGTGAACTAGCTCTGGCCTCATTGCACCAGAACAACAATCTCGCAACCCCACAACGTAGACACACATACATATATAATAGGGCTGTGTAGAGAAATGGAAAAATCGGTAGCCGGCAAGAAGTGGTGTCCTCCATCACATGTGACAATAGAATGTCACTTCGCATACCTACTCACACAAATCTGTGTGGACACAGTCTGTTTTGATGTATGACATTGCTCAACATGGCCAGAGGTTGGACACCATACTCACATTGCTGAAGACACATAAGTGCACAGGTTTTCCAGCAACTATCCCAAACACAATGTCTGGCTCACAGAGGTGGAGCTGTCAAAAGGGCCCCACCCCCATTGTACATACGTCAGTTAGTCCCTCCCTGTTTAGGGGCAATGCTCATTGAGGCACACGATTTGTCAATCTCATCAACACTCATCACAGTTTGACACTATTGAAGTTACGTAGACTTTATTGGCATATGTGTGTCAGTTTGGACAAGGCAACGGCCACAATATGCATGGAAATGCTTAAGACACTTACATGCAGCATGGGAACATGTCGAGGTGCAAGAAATGGAAAGGCTAAAATGTACACAAATCATTGTGGATGGCAACGGTCTCAGCCCACCTTGCCTTGCAGGACGAATCATGTGATGTTTGGCATCTGCTCATTGCCCAATTTCAAGGGACACGACTCACAACCCAAGGGATCTGCATAGTGCTGTACCACCGGACTACGCCGACTGTCTACTCTGCTGACAGTGAGCAGGTGAAAGGGTCCAGCAAGGTCACATGTTGTTCTACATTGCCATGTGTGTACTCTCCCCCCAGCAGTATGTCTGAATTGGCAACGTTGCCAAACAAGGCTGTGCTGCTCCGCCCATGGAACTGCATCACCTTGCACAGGTGTGGGTGCACAGGCGTAGTTCCACGCACATGCATTCTGAGTCCAGACAAAGGCAGACATGTCAACTGTTGTAGTGGGATATGTTAGCTTTTCACAAGATGGAACAAGGTGTTGGGACCTGTGCTGTGGGTGACAAGCCGATGTGGCTGCAGGAAAGTGGTTACTCATCCATAAATACGAGCACAGCTTCATGGGCAATGTGTTCCAATAGTACGTCATTGTCGAATTCAAGTAACACCAGGGAAAGCCTATCCATTAACTGATCCGGGCAGATGTGCTCAGTCAGTGCCGTTTCACCAATCTGCAACACAGACTAATAGGTGAGCGCCTCAATGTGGTTACTGCACATGAGGAGTGTTGCAATCTCCGTTGCACAACTGCCAGCACATACGCCAAAGATCAGTGCATCCCATGCATGAGTATCCTGATGACACTTCTGTTCGTGGGCCGACAGAGGGCGCACTGTCAGGTCATAATCCAATTCAGCTACCATTGCGTTGGATAGGCAGACCTCCATGGCCACTCGAATGTGCATGATCAATATTGGCACCAGGGCTGGACACAGGTGACGTAGGCAATTAATAAACTCAGACATAAAATGATTTGCAACACTGCTATTGGCAGTGATCTCAACAGATGCAGCATTTGTGCACTGGACAGTTCCACGTGACAGGGGTTGTGCATGAGCCCAGGATGGCCTGCCATTTTCTTTGTTGGTGTTTTAGCACCAGCAATCCTCAGACCGGTGGCAGTTCGGTGGACGATATGCCACAGCTCTGGGCAATGAGTCGCATGTGTGTGCAACGTTTGATGTATGGGTTGTTTTTAACCAATGTGTCAAGGGCATCCCTTACAGGTGTAGCTCATGCAGGGATGAGTGTGTGTGTGGTGTTTACACGTTGGTCTTTCATTAGCACAGTTCATGGTGTGGGAGTCGTTGTATGCTGGTATGATATCTCATGCAGGGGTGCCTGCCGCATTCAAGACCAAGGTCGGAGGCTCGGTTATCCTTCCACCTTGTGTATTGAGACAAAGGAGCTTTCATATCTAATTTTGGTCTGACTACTGCTTGCATTTCTTAAATGTGATATGGCCTTCATGCTGACTGTGATGCCAGGCCTGTGATTTGGGGTGCACCAATTTCGAAATGCACCAAGCAGTTGGATTGCTTGAATGAGCCAAGGGCCTGAGTGGCCTTGCACTCCTTGTTTAGTCTGTGTGTGCAGAAAGAGGCAAGAGAGGTGCAGGAAGAAGCAGGAGAGGTGTAGAAAGAAGCTAGAGAAATTCAGAAAGAAGAGAAAAGAGGTGCAAAAAGAAGCAAGAGTAGTGCAGAAAGAACCAAGTGACGTGCAAGAAAAGGAAAGAAGGGTGCTGAAAGAGGCAAGCAATGTGCAAAAAAAGGTAGGGTACAGAAAGACCTTATACAAAAAGGAGCTATAGGGGTAGTGAACAGGTCATCCCCCAATCATAACCTTGTACACAACAAAGGACCTGTTCACACGGTGATTCTCATCCTCAGATCCACACCTTGATTCTGAAATATCTAAGGGCACAGCGGTTAAAATTAATCTTCTGCATTTACCAGATCTGGGTCACCACTTTTAAAACACAATATACTATGCGACTTGTTGCGTTGCTTCCAACTGATGTGCCCCCCACACACTCTCCCTCCGCTAATGTGAGAAAAGTGCTTTTAAAGAGTAGCAAGGAGATACTTAAAGAAAAAATGTGTGAAGCGGTTGGTGGTGCCTCACAGAAGTAACACCATGGGGGTAAGTAGGAAGGTACTCGCCTACTTCCTCAGGTTCTCATCATCAGCAATCACCAACCTAAATAGAAATTTTCCTAAAGAAAATAAGGCTGAACACTGGTGCTAGGATGTCAAATACTGCAAGCGCATCAGTGGGAAACCCGATGTAACGGAGGATTCAACCCCACTAAGCTAAAACCGGGCTAGATCACACTGGCTATGAAAATTTTATTCAGTGCTGTGTGTCTACCCTCTTAAAAGCTGACATGTTTCATTGCCCAAGGATAAACTCACAGCATATTCATCAGGGCGTGGGTTTGGTCACTCCACCTTGCACCAATTCATTTTTGTGTTCCTAAGGAAAACAAAAATGAAACACAACGCAACATCTTCAGTTGGCACATATTCACTGAATCTCAATCATTGATTAAAAACCTTGAATTAAAACCACAGGGTGTCATAAGTATTTACCGGGATAAAGCCAATTGCGGGCATACCGGTACCCATCTGAAAGTCTGTGCTAAATCACTGTCTCACTCGTTATCACTGCAACTGCCACCGTCAGTCTGTGAAAACATAGTGTGTAGAAATTAAACACAGCGATGCACAACCATATGTAGTATATTATGTGAATCACTTCGTACAGGTCAAGTTATGCTCCTTGTCATACTTTAACATACTATGTACATAGAGGACCTAATACTGCTCTATATTCAGTTTTAAATTTGAAATCATGGCCAAAACTCCATTCATGTTCTTCCTTCAATCATCTGCTTTTTATGTCTTATTCTCGTAATGGCATTCTCACACTAACATCAGTGATTGGCTGGCCACCTTGAATTAGGGTGCATTTATCTTTTTTCTGTTTCGTTCTACCCTTATCATGGCCAGTCACAAGGGGTTAGAGCGGTAGCTGGCCACCCGAATTGCAGAAAGCTTGTTAATCCTGCGGCCCGATCATGGTGAACTACCCGATCTCATTGCTATTAGGCTACTTGGCTCTGATCTACTCTGAGGTCAAGGTCCCAAATTACCTTACCCGTGCCTACCATGATTCTGCTGGTGTTCCATATTGACTCAGCCTCTGCCGAGTTCGACCTGCAATGAACGCTTGTACGGGTGCCTAAGTGCCGCGTCATAACGCCATTCACGTGCTGCTCGTGCTCGTTCCAATCTTTCTGTTAGGATCGGGGCGCCATGTTATGCTGTATTCATTATCGCATTTGTATTAGCAAATAAGTGTGCCTCATTTCCGATACCGCAAACCTGAAGCAAAAAAGGCTCAATAATTATGCCAATATTATAGGTGTGTTTAGATCGGCAGTTACCCTCAGTGATCTAAATATTGGTATACAAACTCACATGCCCTTTTTAATCATAGAATGGGGGTATATATCATTTTTAATCTATTAGCAAAGTGCTCAAATGGGGCATTGCAGTTGTAGAAGCCCAGACATTATTCATACCTCTGAACAGTCTTCGGAGGGCAGGCTGCTGCCTTTTTGCATTGTTAAAACTTTCTTAAATCCCCTAGTGGACGGAGTGTTAACATGCTGTCAACTACCCCCTGAATTGAGGGGCCTGTCTACTAGTGATAAGTGCGACAAGGGTGGTATTTAAAATTATTACATGTTTGTATGTCGGGTACATTTCTTATAAACTTCCTGACAAAGTACTGCTTATAGAGATCCAGAGCCATCTCATTGTCCAGTTGTAAAAATTGGCCCACTGGCAAATTGTCCCTAAGGGCTCTTGGGTGGTAAGATCTGTAATGGAGGAGGGAGTTTTTGTCTATGGGTTTTTGGTGTACGTTGGTGACCAATTTATTATTCACAGCTTGGATGTCCAGATCTAGGTAGGTGACTGTCCAAGTTAACCAGAGGCATTCATCCAGATTGTTGAGCCACTCTAAGAACTCATTAAGTCGAGTTTCCGTACCTGACCATATGCACAGCACACCATCAATATATCTCTTCCAGAGGACTGTGGGGCATATTACCAAGCAATAGCGATAATAATCGCTATTGCTTGGTTAGAGACAAAAAATTACCGCTCAGCTGCGGCGATTTTTATCGCAGATAAACCTTGGTATTACCAAGGTTTATCGCAAATGCGATAAAAATCGGCCGCAATGCATGAATATCACTGAAAAGTCAGCGACATTCATGCATTACCGAGCTAATGCTCTTAGCCATGTCATCCACCTCCCATTGGATAACATGGCTAAGAACTGCTCAGGGCAGGTGTTAGCTTTTGGAGATATTCGCGCTTAGCGCGAATATCTCCATAAGTTGGTAATAGGAGATAGCGATGTTAGCGACTGTTTCCAGTCGCTAACATCTTGGCAAGCCCACTTTGCATGTCATTAGTGATAAATATCACTGACATGCAAAGTGGGGCCCAAGATGGTTGTTATCTCCTACTAGCTGTCGCTAACTGGTGTTAGCGACAGCTAGGTAATAGGGAGATAATTTTATCTCTGCTTTCTTGGCTATTAAAGCCAAAAAAGCAGAGATAAACCCCCTTGATAATATGCCCCTATGTTCCTCTGGAAGAGATTGGTGTTGTTGTTGAAGTAGTGTGCCTCAAACTGGGCCAGGCCAGGCTGGGAGCAAAAGTACCCCCCATTGAGGTACCAGAGACTTGTAAGTCAATCTGGTCCTTGAAAGCAAAACCCTTTTGTGTCAGGGCTAATTCTATTCACTGCAGGATGAATGTTTGTGGAGTATCATAGAACCACTCGCATTTCCCCAGGGACCGCGCTGCTGCCACCAGCGTTGCTTCCGGGGGATGCTAGTGTACAACGATTCGATGTCTATGGGTACCATGAATTGATTGTGCTGGTCATAGGTAACATTGTCCTGTATTCGTAGCACATCAGTGGTATCTTGGACATATGATGATTGTGTGACCACACATTCTCTCAAAATATAGTCTGAGAATTGTGATAGCTGCTCCAACAGTGATTGGATGCCCGCCACTATTGGGCGCCCAGGCAGTGGTCGCTGGGCTTTATGAATTTTGGCCACTATATACAATGCCGGCATCCTGGGTTTGAGGTTAATCAAAAATTCTGCCTCCTTGTACGTAACCCATTTCTTCTCTTTAGCTTGTGTGACCAATTCAATGATGGCTTCCTGCAATTCTTTTTTGTATCCCTGGCCAGTGGTCTATAATTCTGGTGGTTATCCAGTAATCTGGCTACTTCAGCTTCATAGTTTTTGGTGTCCATTACCACCACCGCCCCACCCTTATCGGCAGGTTTGATGGTGATGGTCGAGTTAGTTTGTAAGGCCCTTAAGGCCTTCCAGTCACTGCCACCCATATTAGTATGGGACGCACCCCTCTCGTTTTGCTCCAGGTTTGCTATGTCTTGTAATACTTTCCATTCAAAGACTTGCACCTCTGTGCCCACTGCATTAATTGGGGGCCGAAAGTGGAAGGGCATCTCAAATTGGTCGAGAAGATCGGTAAGTTCTCTAGTTCTTTCCCATCAACATTTTTTTTGAGTTTTATGTTCCTCATGAGGCCAAATATTTCACCTCGTAATTTAAATCCATCATGTTTTGGGGTGGGTACATACCCAGGACCTTTATTGAGGACTCTCAATTCGTCCTCAGTCAAACAATGTGCAGAGAGGTTGACCACAAGGTTCCTGTCACCACTACTTACAGGGGAGTTCTGCCCCGACCGCGTGTTATTCATGGGGAGTACATCTGCCATGTTGAGTTTAAATTCTGGCGTGCAAATCCTCGCCCTCTGTCCCTGTGACTGGCCCCCTTTGATCTGTTGGATGTGGGAGCTGTTGCCCTAAAAAAATTCTGAAGAAGGCCCCTAAGTCCTTGTTAGATCTTTCTTGATTGTTAAATCTTTCCCTTTGATTAGAAGTGTGTGGTTGGGCAGTATTGTCTTCGTCCTCACTACTAGTGTTTTCAATTGCCCAGTTGTTAGGAGTTCTCCTCCCCTGTTGTCGCCATTCTCGCTGGCCCTGTGGTGCTAGCTGTTCAGAAGCTTGCTGGTAATATTGGTCTTCTGTGTAGGGAAAGACCCACTCGTGGCTAAATCTGTCCGGATTCCTTCTAAGTCCTTTAATTTTTTTAGTTGACCATATATGCCTGGTATTCCCCCAAATCACTTTGGATTTTAGCCAGTTGTTCTTTAGTGTCCACTATTGTGGTGTCAGCGTTGATTGCTTCTTCTGTCTCTAAGATCTCAATCAAAAGTTCCTCACTGAGTCGCTTGGCCATACTAATAATAAGGACAAGCCAATCACAGGTGCACGTATTGGCTATATAGCTCCAGTCCACCCCGAATTTTAGTCCATTCATGGCCGAAAGTAGAAGCATGAGAGACCAATGTGCCACAGGGCCATTTCCCATGTGGGAATTGCTCTGTGTGTGAGCTTACAGCACCAGCCAAAAGTGTCACCATTGTTGGTAATAGGACTTGGTTTCTGAACAAGTTCAGTAACTGCAATACCACCAATGGTATCTATAGACCGACGTTTCTGTGTCAACTACACTATATAGGG
This sequence comes from Lissotriton vulgaris, assembly GCF_964263255.1. Classification (NCBI taxonomy): domain Eukaryota; kingdom Metazoa; phylum Chordata; class Amphibia; order Caudata; family Salamandridae; genus Lissotriton; species Lissotriton vulgaris. The sequence goes on along the minus strand of NC_141691.1, from coordinate 1,507,230,523 downwards.
TTCACGACACGTAAAGTCAAAATATGAATACAGGAACACCTGAGGACTTTGCGCATGGGAAAACTCACAACGAAACTGGTACAGCACTTCAGGAGCTCAGACACAGGCCAAGAGACATTCGTTGGGTAGTGCTTGAGAGGGTGGTGGGTGACCATCACAACATAGAAAGCAGATTGAGCACCAGGGAAGGCCGGTGGATCTACCAAGAAAGAGTTGACCAATGTGGGCTAAACCACCTCATTGAATGGGGTAAAGTCAGCGCATAACAAACATACTCTATTGGCACATACAATAGCAATATTTACAACAGGGACAGAGTGTCCTCCTTTATCCTAAGTGGATTACAACTGGAGAATGAGATGGCTCTGGATCTCGATATGCAGTACTTTGTCAGGAAGTTTATAAGAAATGTATCCGACAAACAAACATGTAATAATTTTAAATACCACCCTTGTCGCACTAATCACTTATAGACAGGCCTCTCATTTCAGGGGGTAGTAGGCACCATGTTAATTCTCTGTCCACTAGGGGATTTAATAAAGTTTTAACAATACAAAAAGGCAGCAGCCTGCCCACCGAAGACTGTTCAGCGAATGAATAATGTCTGGGCTTCTACAACTGCAAAGCCCCATTTGAGCACTATGCTAATAGATTAAAATGTTGTATACCCCCACTCTATGATTAAAAAGGTCATGTGAGTTTGTATACCAATATTTAGATTGCAGAGGGTAATTGCCGATCTAAACACACCTGCAATATTGGCATAATTATTGAGCCTTTTTTTGCTCCAGGTTTGCGGTATAGTAAATGAGGCACACTTTTTTGCTAATACAAATATGATAATGAATACAGCTTAACATGGTGCCCCGATACTGAAAGAAAGATCGGAACGAGCGCGGGCAGCACGTGACCGGCGTCATGACGCGGCAAGTAGGCACCCGTACAAGCGTCCATTGCAGGTCGAACTCGGCAAAGGCTGAGTTAATACGGAAAGCCTGCAGAATCACTGTAGGCGCAGGAAAGTTAATTTGGGCCCTTGACCTCAGAGTAGATCAGTGAGCCAAGTAGCCTAATTGAAATGAGATCGGGTAGTTCACCATGATCGGGCCACAGGATTAACAAGATTTCTGCAATTCGGTGGCCAGCTACCGCAATAACCCCTCGTGACTGGCAGTGATAAGGGTAGTATGAAACAAGAGAAATGTACTCTAATTCGAGGTGGCCAGCCAATCACCGATGTTAGTGTGAGAATGCTATTACGGGAATAAGGCATAAAAAGCTGATAATTGAAGGAATAACATGAAAGGAGTGCTGGCCATGATTTCAAATTTAAATCTGAATATAGAGCAGTATTAATAATAATAATAATAATAAAAACATTTATTGAGCGCATGGCTGCACAGCTGTGTATCCCCGCGCTAATTGCTGAAGACTCTCATCCGAGAATCAGGTCGGGGGGAAGAGTGGGCCAGAGTTATTGAGGAAAGAGGTGGGTTTTGGAGTTCTGGACTTTTTTGGTTCCGTCCAGAGGTGTCAGGGTACAACACCCGAAGACTCCGGAGTTCCACCTGCCTTGGTGCACAAATGAACAGAAACACGGGCTTCTCGAAGGTGGCGTCAAAGACCAAAGGTTTATTACTGCAGGGACACAGAAGTCACAGAATCTACACACGGGCAGAATCTAGGAGACTGTTCGATTTGTACAAAGTGGGTTGCTCCTTATATACTAAAAATTGTGCTCTAGGCAAATATTTCACATGTCGGTACATTCCCAAACCTTTTGTGTCTCTAAACAATAAATATTTGGCGTTACACAGGAACTGTCGATAATATCTGATACCAAACATCACGAAGAGGGGTTCCCACCAGTCCATCACAATCCCTTGTCAATATTGCATTCAAGACCCGGACCGCCTCATCGTAAAGTTCGTTACCTCCCCTTAATAAAGGCCCAGAAGGAAAGGAGTAGAGCCAGGTGCAGGAGATAGAAAAGCGGGATAAGAGATGTTTGTGGGTTGTAAATGGGCAAGGCTACCGGCTTCGGCCGCCTAATCATGATCAGGTACAATGGACACGAAGACCAGTTTGGCAGGACTGGCCTCGGGCAGAGGAGGCAGCCTTTGTCGAGTCATGCAGCTACAGCGTGATCTGGTTTAAGGTGCACGTGTCACGTAAGAGGTGAATCTCCGGCTAAGGCTACGTGTCTTTAATCAAAGTGAAGTGAATGAAATGATCAGAGGCTATTGCATATGTGAGGGCAAGGAAACACAAAATGGCGGCCACGATCTAAGATGGATGCCGTGTGTATATCAGAAATGTGTCAGTGGAAGGAGTGCTCTTGCTCGTAGCGTAGCGAAAACACTAGGATATACTAAATGGATCATTTGCGGTTCACTGATACCATTTTTATGTATTTCCGACAAACTTAAAAACACGGGTTCAAGTCGTCACGGAACCGTCACGGAACCTCAGACCCTCCTTTTGCCCTTACATAGGCAATTACTCAGTCTATGTCAGAATCTAGTTCTATGCTCATCAGGTCAGTGACATGTTGTTGTATCATCATCCTTTCTCGTGTCTTTTCTCCAAACGCAGGTGGTTTTCTGAGACAAGTTGCAGCACAAAGACTACACAGAGCAGGACCACACTGGATAATCAGACAACATGAGAATAGGAATACTAGGATGACACCAATGACCATTAGAACCTTCCATCCCCACGCTGAGATCAGAGTCCAAAACCACTCCATGAAGGACCAGTTTCCCTTGTCTACATGTATGGAGTCCGAAATCTTGTGCAACTTAGAGATCGCCTCGTAAACTGTTGGAGCATTATTAGGAATAAAGACACAGCAGCTCGATTGGATCATTCTGCATACCCCACCTCGATCTGCAAGTATAACATCTAGAACCATACGGTTCTGCAATGTCATGAGCCTATCCGCCTGAAGCTCAGCTGTCAGATTGCTAAGGGCACCAGCAGTTTCGGTAATAGTAGATTCAACTACCCGTGTTAGCTGACGTATGTTTCTACTATTGGCCATAGGCCCCCAGAATGGAAGGAAGCCTTTGAAGAAGTCTCCAGCTTCCTGACCAGCGGTATCTTCCTTACTGAAAACACCTCTAGCTACTCTTATTCTGTGGTAATCCGGTGAAGCAGTGTATGTCGGAGGCAACAATCGAGCAATATAACATGAACCTGAAAAGTCAGCAGGCAACCATGTATAAGCTCTGTCTCGACAAATGAAATAGGTACCCCTAGCAGTAAGAAAGGCAGGGGAAGAGTTAGCTGGAAACACATAAGTCTCTACGCACTCACTCCTCTCTAGCTGAGCTCTCGGATTTCTCCCATTACCTTGCAGACAGACCTGACCTCGGTGAGGTACGACCCAGATTGGAGTTGAGCTTTTACGCTTGCTTTCTCCTAAACTAAGGCGATACTCTGAAGTATTCCAACTTAAATATACTCGCAATTCGTCTCTAGGGTAAGATGGAGTATTATTGACGTCTTTGATCATGTCAATAATTCCCTGGACTAAAGCTTTGTTAGCAGAGTTATATTTAGTGGAACGTGGTGGACGTGGAGGATAAGTTTCAAGGGCATAAGCAAAGATGGTTTGGAAGGCCTGAAATGATCCATTATAGCTGTAAGGCAAAACCAAATAGGGAATACCTTTATCCATAGTGTGAGGTATCAAGCCACACACCCAGCAGTCTGTAGTGTTAACTACCAGTTGGTGTTGATGCAAGAGCTGTACAAAAGTATTATTAATGAATTCTGAGCGTCGAGCTTGCTCATGTTCCGGAAACGAGTGAAAAGAGTGTATAGAAGAAACAGTAGAAATAGCTGGATCAAGGGGAGGCACTGTAGAAACTGGCACAAAAATCAAATTTATGCTAAAGACAATTCCACCCACCAATGTTGCTAAAACAATCAAAAATGTAATGGCACATTGCATCAAGAAACATTTGCTGTGAAGAATTCTATTAAGTCTGTTTCTGCGAACGTAAATCACATTCTTTCGTTGCAGCGCAGGAAGCTCCATCTTCTACAATCCGCTCGCGACCACTGATGATGTGTACGTAGATGAAAATGCCTCTATCAGCCCTGGGAGTTCCCAGAACCAACAGAAAGATCGACCTTGTGTCAGACCCCTGCAAATTCAAACTAGGCACACAGCCACGACCCTACGGCTACCCAGACGGCAAGGCAATTTATTAAAAACAATAAACAATAGCAAACTTCCTGGCTGAAAAGCAAAAAAGTCCAATGTATATAAATATCAAAATCACAATATGCAGTTGCCTGCTTTATTTGTCCTTTTTATGGCTTCTAAGGTTGTATTTCTGCTTCGCTGGTACTGTCTGATCGGAGAATAGTGTATCACTAGCAGCTGTTGCAGAGTTTACGTTCGCAGATGGCAAAGTTTCTTCTGATGCTGGAGACAAATGTTCAATGTTCAAAGTAGTCTTTTCAGGAGGAGAGTCACGTTTCAAAGTGTCAGAAATCAAATCGGCATCGCTGAAAGGGACAAATTTTGGAGTTATTTCAGATTCGGAGGCACCAATTCCCTTCTTCACCCAGTCGTCGTAGGGCAGCGGCAGTGGAACACGCTTTACGTGAGAAGCGTGGATCCAGTTCTTCCGGCCAGCAACACGTACAGCTGTCCTCGTTGCCAGTAGGATTTGGAAGGGGCCGATGTAGCGAGGCTGAAGATTCTTTGTCCTCGCGAAGTTCCGGACCACTATGAAGTCACCCGATTTCAGTTGATGCCCTGGACTCTCCGGAGGTTTTGGTAGTGCATCAAAAACCTGTTGATGAATAAGACTTAATTTAGCAGTCAAGTCGTAAAGGTAGTCTATCAACATAGGATATTCAATGGAGCAAAATTGTTTAGGCCTTGGCACACCCCAGACATTTGCCGGGCGGCCAAATACAATCTCATATGGAGAAAGCCCTATTCTAGAATGCACTGTTGCTCTCGTTGATAACAAGGCCAAAGGAAGTGCGTCTGGCCAAGCCAAACCTGTGGATGCTTGAATTTTGGCTATTTTAAGCTTGAGGGTGCCATTGTAACCCTCGACTAAACCAGCAGACTGGGGATGGTTCGCACTATGAAATTTTTGTTTCAATCCTAGACCAGCACACACACTCTGCATAACTTTCCCTATAAACTCACTTCCGTTATCTGACCATACAATCCGTGGCATTCCATACCTAGGAAAAAATTCTTTGAGAAGAATTTTGGCAGTTGATAAAGCAGTGTTGTCCTTTAGTGGGTATGCTTCTATCCACCTGGAAAAAGCACAAACTACCACCAGGACGTATTTTAAATTGTTGCAGCGTTCCATGTGAATGAAGTCTAACTGTATTACTTCAAAGGGGCAGGAAGGAGGAGCGAAATGACCAGCTGGAGTTGGAATTCCCTTGCCAGGATTATGCATCAAGCACACCATACAATTTTTCACCACTCTCTCTGCACACTTACTGATTCCCTCATTCTTCCAGACCGGAGCTAACATCTTACATATCCCTTTAGAACTTATATGCGCTACTCCATGCGCCATCGTCACTACTGCAAGCACATATGCATCAGGCAACATCCAACGCTGCTGTTCTGTCAAATCGATCCAACATCCATTCGAGTCCAATTTGCCCGTACTTTCTCTCCATACGCGTTTCTCTTCCTCAGTCGCTTCTTTCTGAATCTCTTTCACACTTTCCATAGTGTCCTCACACATTCCAGACTCAGCAATCCATCTTGCAGACGTAGCAACGTACATTCTACTCATCATGTCTCTAGCTGTCTGTTTAGCGGTTTCATCAGCAAAGGCATTTCCCCGACCAACATCATCCGTGATTGCTTTATGAGCACTGCACTTCACAATCGCAACTTCAGTCGGCAAGGTTAGAGATTCTAACAAGTCGTTAACTAGCTGACCATGTTGGATCTTAGTCCCATGGGACGTAATGAAACCCCTTTCTCTCCACAACCGGCCAAAACTATGGGCCACGCCAAATGCGTACTGACTATCTGTAAACACATTCACTCTCTTTCCCTTAGCTAAAACACACGCTCTCGTAAGAGCTATTAACTCTGCAGCTTGGGCAGAATTCTGACTCACTCTTGCAGTCTCCACAATCGTCTTCAAAGTCGTTACTGCGTAGGCAGCAGTCACATCACCATTCTCCAATTTAAAACATGACCCGTCCACATACAGCGTACCATCCGGGTCGGATAGAGGAGTATCCCTCAAGTCGATACGACCTTTTGTCTCTTCCTCCGTTTTGAAATAACAGTCATGTGGCTCAGAATCACTCGACTCTTGATCAGTCGGCAACAATGTTGCTGGATTCAATACATTGCATCTTTTGATCTGAATATGACTCGCTAATAACGTCAGCTCGTAACCAGATAATCTCGCACTAGTAAGGTGTTGTGTCTTCGTTCGGTTCATGAGTGTGTCCACTGCATGAGGAACCATGACCACTAGCATATTGTTCATCACCAAACCAGCAGATTGTCGAATGGAAGCCGCAGCTGCCGCTGTAGCCCTCAAACAACTAGGTAACGCTCTGGCTACCGGATCTAATGTTGATGAAAAATACGCACAAGGGCGTTGTTTATCACCAAACTTCTGTGTCAGAACACTCAACGCGCAACCTTCTCTTTCGTGAACGTAGAGCGTGAATGGCTTACTGTAATCAGGTGTGCCCAATACAGGAGCTGAACACAAAGCTTTTCGTAATTCAGCAAAACTCTTTTGACATTCATCAGACCATGGCACCGGACTCGGAACATTTTTCCCAGTCAAAGCTACCAATGGCTTTGCTAAAAGTGAAAAATTTGGAATCCACTGCCTACAGTAGGAGGTAATACCTAGAAAGGCACGTACTTCCCTCTGTGTGCGTGGAACACTCATCTGCGTAATTGCTTTTATTCTTTCTGGGGTCAACTTCCTTCCCTCCTTTGATAAGAGGTGACCTAGGTAGGTTACTTCTTGGCAGCAATATTGCATTTTGGAAGGTGACACCTTATGATTCAAATTAGACAAATGATGCAATAGTGAAATTGTAGCTGCCTTGCAAGTTTCCTTGTCATCGGCAGCCACCAAAAGATCGTCTACGTACTGTACTAGGGCAGAGCCTGGAGGAAGGACAAAAGAATCTAGCTGACTTTTTAAAGCTTGACTGTAAATGGATGGACTTTCACAATAGCCTTGTGGAGCGCGTTTAAATCTGAAACTCCGACCTCCTAAACAGAAGCCGAAAATATCCCTACTTTCTTCAGCTATCGGAATGCTGAAAAATGCATTCTTGAGATCTATAACTGAGAACCACGTAGCTGTAGCAGGAATCAATGTTAATAAGGCAGTAATGTCTGGCACTACAGGAAACTGCGGAATTACAATCTTATTAACTTCTCTAAGGTCTATGACAAACCTATAAACTGGAGGCTTTGTAGGGTCAGTTCGCTTCAGAATCGGTAAGACAGGACTGTTACAGACATTTCCTCGCGTTTCTTCAACCACATCTTTCTTAATCAAATCTTGCACAATCAATAAGAGTGCACGTTCACCTTCACTCGATATTTTATACTGGGGAATTCTTGTAAATTTCACATTCGCTTTCAAAGTTACTACATACGGTGGAATTTCTAGTAGACCTACATCATTGGGACCAGTCGCCCAAAGAGAATCAGGGAGTGAACGTAGCTCCGGCGGGAGTGCGTCCATTGACAAGTACATCGGAGAGGTGAGTCTTTTACCCAAAGTAAGCTGTACTCCTTCCGGAGAACAGTACAATGTCGCATATAGTCGTTTTAACAAATCTAAACCAAGCAGATTTTCATTACAACCTGTCGTCAAAATTAAGGGTGCTTTCAATTGACACGGTCCAACAGAAATAGACAAAGGACCAGATATCGGGTTGTACACAGGGGCGCCTGAAAAACCTACGGAAACATTTGTTGAGCCAGACAAAGGTGCGCCAGGGAGTTTCGCATGCATGATAGAACTTTTCGCGGCACCAGTATCCAACAGAAACGGTTCGACTACACCTGATGTTGCTACTGCGACATAAGGCCCACTCTGATCCACTGGAACTGATACTACTCCCTCTCTCTGTCCATGGCTGTCCTAGTACCCATTTTGTTGAAAACCCTCTTCAACTTCACAATAATCCTCAACAAGATATTGCTGAGATCTATTTTGCTGAACAGATTGTCCATTTCTCTGATCAAAGTGATTGGAAGGACGATCATTCGTTTGTGGAGGCATAGCACCTCGTCCTCGTCCTCTAGAATTCTGCGCATAACCACCACGACCTCTCTGAGCTGCTGCCGCATTATTTTGCGCTAAGATCGGACAATCATTTTTATAGTGACCCTCTTTCTTACAGTACGCGCACTGATTCCACTGATATTGAGGCCTGGTCGAATTATAATCTGTCTTTTGATACGAATTCTGTTGCATATTAGTCTGATTCGTGCGAGGCGGATACGCCTGCTGTAAAAGAACTTTAGTCTTTAAATCTTTCGTTTTCTTCTCTGATTTCTCCTTTTCCTCTTTATCCCTATTTTCATAGTACTGTGCAGTCGCAAGTATTTGCGCTGTCGTAGATACAGCCCACGCACTTTCTGAGTCTTTCAATTTATTGCATAATTCAGGTAACAAATTATGCACAAATTTATCGACAAACAATCTTTGTCCTCCTTCAGTGCTCATGTCCTGACCACTATGATCCACAAAAGTCTCTTCGAACCTCGTGAAGAAGTCCGAGACACTTTCGTCTTTCTTCTGCTTGCATGCGGATAATTTATCCCAATTAACACGCAATGCTGGCATCAGAGTCTTCATTAAATCTATTATTCTACCTGGCAGATTAGCGATCAAAGGTTCAGGTTTCGCACCACCTATTTGTTGATTATCTGCTGCAGTGATAGCTGCCCAATCACCACCTAAAGCAGCCTGATGATCCTCTCTACGAATTTTAGCCCACACTGGTTGTGGAACTACATTACCAAACAACATATCAATGTCGGCTAAGTTCATTATACAAGCCTCAACTGTCTGTGTTAATTCCTTGTAATATCCGGCTGGATTCTTACGTGGATCTGGCAAGGCCTGTTTCACTGCTAACACTTCTGCTCGCTTCCATGGAATATGTATCCATACTCTTTGGAACTGTGCTGGAGCAGCTACAACACCCGCAACCGCATCAGCTTGCACGGCTTCGCGCCAAATTGGAGGAACCTCCCTCATAGGATATTGGCGACTTAGCTTCATTTTACCTTTCTCTAAATCTCTCGGTGAACGAAGAGATGGATCAATCCTAAAACTCAAAATGAGTTCCATCGCTTGCTTTATATTCTCACCCACTATCATTCCAGCAGCAAACTCTTTCTGCACTTTAATTAAATCTTCCAAATCTGATTCGACATCGTCTTCTTCTATTTCCTCACGTAACAACGAGCACATCTCATCAAAGACGTATCGTTGCGTTGGTTCTCCCCACTGCATAAATGTCTCTAACACATCTTTCGTACTATATCTTCTAACTTTTGTAATCCATCTGAGAGCTGTGGAGTCTAAAACTCCCCGTTCCTCAGTACTTGGAAGCTGACTCCGTCTCTGAACAGAGTCAGGAGTAGGAGTCTTAATCAAAGTTTTATATATAGGCGACAGCATATTAGTAACAGAATCAGTGATTCTTCGACGAACAGAAAGTGGAGTTAGTACACTCGCAGACATAGAGAACGCAGTAGAGGTAGGAATAGATGACGAAACAGTAGGAGTATCGAGGAAAATAGTTTCTGGAGCAGTAGGTACAGGGGTAGATATAGGGGTTGGCAGTGTAGGAAGAGGAGGAGCTGTAGGAACATTTACATTCACCACAGGAGGTATAGGAACTTGATTCTGAGGAACAAGAACACCAGGTTGTCCAGCAACCGGCAATTGAACATTCGGGATCAGTGGAGCCGTAGCACCTTGTGCATACGGTGGAGGCGACCGTAACAGATAAGATAGCAGAGGATCGTTTTCAGAATCCTCCAGTATCTTAGCCATTTTCGATGGCAAGGCAGGATAGCACTTGTCAATCGCTAAGTTACGCTCTCTAATGGCTACATCTATGGCTTTCTCACACTCGTCAGCCTGCAACTGCTTAGTCGCTTGCTCTAGAGTTAACTCTTCTTGTTCTTTTTGCTCTTTCTTCAACCTTTTCATTTCTCTCTGTTTGGATTCTTTCCGCCAATAACGGAAGGAATCAAACATCGCCGGCCGGGCTTTCTTCCTAAACAATTTCTCTTCTAAATTGTCGAGAATCTCTTGTTCAAAACTACCATGCAGTGGCCAACTAAGGACACCATCCTTCTTACAATAGCGGACCCATATCTCATTATAAGTTATAGGACCCACGCCATATTTGCAATATAAATCATAAAGGGGAGTCCCAATCGGAGGAACCAGACAAGAGTCCTCTAATTGTGAGTCACTGTTGCAACTAAAACAAGACAACATTTTCCGACTTACCATTTTCAGTCCGGAACACAAAACAAACAAACACGAAACAAATTTGTGCACTTGAACCAAGAACTTAGGCCTACAAAAAAAACGAACTGATGTATCGATACCCAAAACTGAACCAAATAGATTATCGTAACCAGAACAACTAGTGATAATCTTACGAAACCAAACCAAACCAAGAACCGATCAAGGATTTTTAACAATCCTCACAAAAGTAACCAGCTAGCTATCACTAAATACTTAACTGAGTCACTGAAGACGTCACCAAGGAGAAACCCGTCACGTTTCGCCGTACTAAGGACTGCACCACTTCGGGTCCAAGACAGGGCGACGGTCAAGGCAACGGCCCACTGCAGCCGTCCTGAACGGGAACCCTCGTGGAAGAGAACTTCAGGGCCACTTTTGCGATATGCCGGGATCGATGAAGTGGGGCGCCTCCCTCAGGAATCTCCACACGAAGCTTCTCGAACTCTTCAGGCTTTTGGACCGGTACCGAATGACGTCGCCCCACGTTGGGCGCCAATTGGAGTTCTGGACTTTTTTGGTTCCGTCCAGAGGTGTCAGGGTACAACACCCGAAGACTCCGGAGTTCCACCTGCCTTGGTGCACAAATGAACAGAAACACGGGCTTCTCGAAGGTGGCGTCAAAGACCAAAGGTTTATTACTGCAGGGACACAGAAGTCACAGAATCTACACACGGGCAGAATCTAGGAGACTGTTCGATTTGTACAAAGTGGGTTGCTCCTTATATACTAAAAATTGTGCTCTAGGCAAATATTTCACATGTCGGTACATTCCCAAACCTTTTGTGTCTCTAAACAATAAATATTTGGCGTTACACAGGAACTGTCGATAATATCTGATACCAAACATCACGAAGAGGGGTTCCCACCAGTCCATCACAATCCCTTGTCAATATTGCATTCAAGACCCGGACCGCCTCATCGTAAAGTTCGTTACCTCCCCTTAATAAAGGCCCAGAAGGAAAGGAGTAGAGCCAGGTGCAGGAGATAGAAAAGCGGGATAAGAGATGTTTGTGGGTTGTAAATGGGCAAGGCTACCGGCTTCGGCCGCCTAATCATGATCAGGTACAATGGACACGAAGACCAGTTTGGCAGGACTGGCCTCGGGCAGAGGAGGCAGCCTTTGTCGAGTCATGCAGCTACAGCGTGATCTGGTTTAAGGTGCACGTGTCACGTAAGAGGTGAATCTCCGGCTAAGGCTACGTGTCTTTAATCAAAGTGAAGTGAATGAAATGATCAGAGGCTATTGCATATGTGAGGGCAAGGAAACACAAAATGGCGGCCACGATCTAAGATGGATGCCGTGTGTATATCAGAAATGTGTCAGTGGAAGGAGTGCTCTTGCTCGTAGCGTAGCGAAAACACTAGGATATACTAAATGGATCATTTGCGGTTCACTGATACCATTTTTATGTATTTCCGACAAACTTAAAAACACGGGTTCAAGTCGTCACGGAACCGTCACGGAACCTCAGTTTTCAGGTTAGCTCTGAAAAGAGTTTCAGAGGGTTCCATTCTTAAATGAATCGGAAGAGCGTTCCAAAGTTTCACTCCTAGATAACAAAAGGAGCGGCCACCGGTTTTTGCTTTTTGAACGCGGGGTAGTTTGAAAAGGGACATTCCTGAAGACCTCAGATGACGAGTAGGGCGATGAATGGTCATGAGGCTTCTTAGATATGTGGGGCCCTTGTTGTGGGCTATCCTGTGGACGTAGCAGAGGCTCTTGAATTTTATTCTTTCCCTTACGGGGAGCCAGTGCAATTTGGACAGTGCTGTCTTGGCCGAGGTTCTTTTCGGAAGTCCTAGTACCAATCGGGCAGCTGCATTTTGTACACATTGCAGCTGGTGAAGCAGTTTTTGGTTGATGCCTAGAAGAAGGGCATTCCCATAGTCCAGGTGCGGTGTGATAAGAGCATGCACAATGGTTTTCCTGGCTGTAATTGGTATTAGGTCAATGATTTTTCTAAGGATTCTTAATGTTCCGATGCATTTGCCAATGATCTTGTGAACTTGTGATTTTCCTGAAAGATCCGAGTCGATCATGATCCCGAGGTTCTTGACTTTCTCGACAGGTTGAGGGCATTCACCAAGCGATGTAGGCCACCACGCTTGAGACCAAAGGGAGGTTTTGTTCCCTATCACTAGCACCTCTGTTTTGTCACCATTTAGCCGGTGACAATTACTGTCCATCCACCTGGCGACAGCAGTCATGCACTCCGAGAAGTTTGAGGCATACTTGTCAGTATCCGGAGTAAGCTTGAACATGAGCTGCGTATCATCGGCGTAGCTAACTATGCCCACGCCAAAGTTCTCTATGATTTGAGCCAGGGGTTCCATATAGATGTTGAACAAAGTAGGGCTCAAACTAGAGCCCTGTGGAACCCCATAGCTCACGGTCCGAGAGGATGATTTAAAAGGCGGGCAATGAAGCTGGAAGGTTCTATTGGTGAGGAAAGATTTAATCCACTCCAATGCACCGTCTTTTACTCCAATGTCAGAAAGCCGGGACAGCAGCGTGGCATGTAGCACCGTATCAAAAGCGGCGCTTAAGTCAAGCATGACCAGCGCTGCTGTTTCACCCTTGTCCACCATCTTGCGGATAAATTCCGTGGAGTACAAAACAGCAGTTTCCGTGGAGTATTTGGGTCTAAAACCGGATTGGGTGGGATGGAGGATGTTTTCTTCCTCTAAAAACGCCATAAGTTGGGTGTTCACTATTTTTTCTATTATTTTGGCGCATTGGGGCAATAGAGATATTGGCCGGAGGTTTTGAAATTGAGTGATCGGAACATTAGGTTTTTTTTCAGGGGGATGACTTGGGCGTTTTTCCAAGCCTCCAGGACGTGACATTCTTTGAAGGAGAGGGTGATGAGATGGCTTATTTGATCCATGAGAGTGTTGTCCATGATGTCTTTGCATTTGTCTAATGGACACACATCGTTAGGGGAGCCAGAGTGGATACTGTTAATTATGCTGGACAGTTTTGCTTTGTCAGGAGTGAGGAAGTGGGTAAGAGTGGTTTTATGAAGAGGGGGAGATATCGTACCAGAAGTGGGGGGAGCGGAGAATGTGGCGTGAATTTTATCTACTTTGTTGACAAAGAAATCAGCAATTTCTTCACATAACTCATTGGAGTACGTGTCTTGCGTGTCCAGGCTCGATGTGTCTGTGAGTTCTTTGTAAATCCGAAACAGTTCTTTAGAGGGATTTATAGCCTGTTCAATTCTGTTTTGGTAAAAGAGACTTTTTTCCTCTCTTATGAGTCTCTGATAAGCCTTTAATTCACGTTTGTAGTTCTCCTTCAGTTCCGTGGAGTAGTTCTTTCTCCATTTTCTTTCAATCACTTGGCATCGGGCTTTAGCTGCTTAAGTTTTTCTGAAAACCACGGTTCAGATTTTGTTCGCCTAGCTGGGGGCTTACAAGTCCAAGGGGCGATTTTATCAAGTGCCTTGCCCAACCAGAGTTCATAAGAATTCCAGGTGTCTTGAAGGGATTGACCTTGGGGGGGAGGGTGAATTTTTAATTAGTCAGTGAGGCGTTCTGGGGTAAAGTTTTTCCAATTGCGACGTTTGGCATACACGGGTTTATGGGCATTATTCTTAGTCCTGGTCTTGGGTATGTTGAACATGATCATATGGTGGTCTGACCATATGATATGGACCGGAGGTTGTATGTTAATGCCTTCCCAAGTCGCGAAGATGGGGTCGAGAAGGTGGCCCTGTTTATGTGTGGGTGAAGTGGAGAGCAGAGTGATCCCCAGAGCGTGTAAGGCTGTCTTCAGAAGTTGAGCTTCCTTGGCATGTAAATCTTCAAAATGAAGATTAAGATCGCCTAGTATCATGAGGTTGTTATATTTGATAGCTAGTTGCGTCGCCGTTTCAATTAGTTGATTACAGAAAGGAGTGGCATTGCCAGGGGGCCGATAAATGAGAAGCCCAGTTATGGTCATGTGGTGGGTCACTTTAATGGTGAAAATGCCGCATTCGCTATTAGTGATGCCTTTGTGAGTAAGGGTGCACTCCAGTTCTTTTTTAAAGATCATTGCAAGACCACCACCGCGCTGTATAGGCCTATCAATTCTCAGTAAGCTGTAGCTCAGTGGGACAGCCTCAAGTATTTCTGCTGATGAAGATTCTTCAAACCATGTTTCTGTTAAAAACAATACATCGAAGTCATAGTGTAGTAAGAGGTCGCGAAGTTCCAGTTTGTGTTTGACCATGGATCTACAGTTAAGTAGCATCAGTTTAAGACAGGTTACAGGATTATTAGAGTTGGGGACATCAGCAAGGCGAAAGTTGCATGAGTTGCATTGAGATGACAGTGCGTTAGGGTCTATGGAGTGGTGACATGGTGTAGTGGGGGTCTTACCGATTTCAAGTATCATCTCGCGAGTGTAGCGGATAGGCTTATGAGAGAGCGCTCTCTCGGGTGCCTGCGTGTTGACATTGTGGCCTCTATGCACAAAGTATTTTAAAATAAGACAAGGAGCATAATTTGACCTGTATGAAGTGATTCACAAAATATACTACATATTGTTGTGCATCGCTGTGATTAATTTCTACACGCTATGTTTTCACTGACTCACGGTGGCATTTGCAGTGATAACGAGTGAGACAGTGACTTAGCACAGACTTTGAGATGGGTACAGGTATGCCTGTAGTGGACTTTATCCCAGTAAATACTTATGACACCCTGTGGCTTTTATTCAAGGTTTTTAATCAATGATTGAGATTCAGTGAATATGTGACAACTGAAGATGTTGCATTGTGTTTCACTTTTGTTTTCCTTAGGAACACAAAAATTCATTGGTGCAGGATGGAGTGAAGGAACCCACGCCCTGATGAAGCTGCAGTGAGTTTATCCTTGGGCAATGAAACATGTTGGCTTTTAAGAGGGTAGACACACAGCACTGAATAAAAGTTTCATAGCCAGTGTGATCTAGCCAGGTTTTAGCTTAGTGGGGTTGAATCCTGCAGTACATCGGATTTCCCACTGATGCACTTGCAGTATTCGACATCCTAGCACCAGTGTTCACCCTTATTTTCTTTAGCAAAATTTCTGTTTAGGTTGGTGGTTGCTGATGATGAGAACCTGCGGTAGTAGGCAAGTACCGTCCTACTTACACCCATTGTGTTACTTCTGTGAGGCACCACCAACCGCTTCACACATTTTATCTTTAAGTATCTCCTTGCTACTCTTTAGAAGCAGTTTTCTCACATTAGAGGAGGGAGACTGTGTGGGGGGCACATCATTTGGAAGCAACGCAACAAATCGCACAGTATATTGTGTTTTAAAAGTGGTGACCCAGATCTGGTAAACACAGACGATTAATTTTAACCACTGTGCCCTTAGATATTTCAGAATCAAAGTGTGGATCTGAGGATGAGAATCACCGTGTGAACAGGTCCTTTGTTATGTATAAGTTTATGAGTGGGGGATGACCTGTTCACTACCCCTATAGCTCCTTTTTGTATAAGGTCTACCCTACCTTTTTTTGCACATTGCTTGCCTCTTTCAGCACCCTTCTTTCCTTTTCTTGCACGTCACTTGGTTCTTTCTGCACTGCTATTGCTTCTTTCTGCACCTCTTTTCTCTTCTTTCTGAATTTCTCTTGCTTCTTTCTACACCTCTCCTGCTTCTTTCTGCACCTCTCTTGCCTCTTTCTGCACACACAGACTGAACAAGGAGTGCAAGGCTACTCAGTCCCTTTGCTCATTCAAGCATGGCAACTGCTGGGTGCGTTTTGCAATTGGTGCACCCCAAACCACAGGCCTGGCATCACATTCAGCATGAAGGCCACATCACATTTATGAAATGCAAGCAGTAGTCAGACCAAAATTAGGTATGAAAGCTCCTTTGTCTCAATACACAAGGTGGAAGGACAACTGAGCCTCTGACCTTGGTCTTGAATGCGGAAGGCACCCCTGTATGAGATATCATACCAGCCTACGACGACTCCCACACCACGAACTGTGCTAATGAAAGACCAACGTGTACACACCCCACACACACTCATCCCCGCATGAGCTACACCTGTAAGGGATGCCCTTGACATATTGGTTAAAAACAGCCCATACGTCCAAACGTTGCACACACATGCGACTTATTGCCCAGAGCTGTGGCATATTGTCCACTGAACTGCCACCAGTCTGAGGATTGCTGGTGTGACAACACCAACAAAGAAAATGGCAGGCCATCCTGGGCTCATGCACAACCCCTGTCATGTGGAACTGTACAGTGCACAAATGCTGCATCTGTTGAGGTCACTGCCAATAGCAGTATTGCTAATCATTTTATGTCTGAGTTTACGACTTGCCTACGTCACCTGCATCCAGCCCTGGTACCACTATTGATCATGCACATTCGATTGGACCATGGAGGTCTGCCTATCCAACACAATGGCAGCTGAATTGGATAATGATCTGACAGTGCACCCGGTATACTGTGTTTTAAAAGTGGTGACCCAGATTTGGTAAACACAGATGATTAATTTTAACTGCTGTGCCCTTAGGTATTTCAGAATCAAGGTGTAGATCTGAGGATGAGTATCACCGTGTGAACAGGCCCTTTGTTGTGTATAAGCCGACAGAAAGAAACAAGAGAACTGCAGAAAGAAGCAAGAGAATTGCAGAAACAAGCAAAAGGGATGCAGAAAGAAGGGAACTGGTGTGCCGAAAGAGGAATGAGAGGTACAGAAAGAGGGAAGAGAGGTGCAGAAAGAGGCAAGAGGGATGCAGAAATTTGCAACAGAGGTACAGAAAGAAGCAAGAGCGGTGCAGAAATAACCAACAGAGGTACAGAAATAGGCAAGAGGGGTACAGAAAGAGGCAAGAAAACTACAGAAAGAAGCAAAAGAGGTGTAGGAAGAGGCAAGAGAGGTGAAGAGAGGAGTAGAAAGAGGCAAGAGAGTTGCAAAAAGAGGGAAGAAGGGTGCAGAATGAAGCAAGATGGTGTAGAAAGAAGCAACAGAGGTGGACAAAGAAGCAAGGGAAGTGCAGAAAGAAGCAACAGTGGTACAGACAGAGGCAAAAAGTGTACAGAAAAATATAGAAGGGATATAGAAAAAAGCAAGAGAGGTGCAGAAAGAGGGAAGATGTGAACAGAAAGAGACAAGAGGATACAGAAAGAAGCTAATGAGGTGCTGAAAGAGTCAACAGACATGCAGAAAGAGGGAAGAGAGGTGCAGAAAGTAGAAGAGATGTGCAGAAAGAGGCAAGAAAAATACAGAAAAAGAAAGAAATGTGCAGAAAGAAGCAACAGAAATGCAGAAAGAAACAAGTGAGTTGCAGAAAGAAGCAAACGCAGTGCCAAGAGAACCAACAGAGGTGCTGAAAGAGGCAACAAAGGTGCAGAAGGAGGCACGATGGGTGCAGAAAGAAGGAAGAGCAGTGCAGAAAGAAGCAACAGAGGTGCTGAAAGAGGCACGAGGGGTGCAGAAAGAAGGAAGAGAAGTGCAGAAAGAAGCAACAGAGGTACGGAAAGAGGCAAGGGTGGTACAGAAAGAGGGGAGAGATGTACAGAAAGAGGCAAGAGAGTTGCACAAATAGGGAAGAGGGGTACAGAAAGAGGGAAGAGGGGTTCAGAAAGAATTAGCAGAGGTGCCAAATGAGGCAAGAGAGGTGCATAAAGAAGCAAGTGTAGTGCAGAAAAATGATTGCAGAGGTGCAGAAAGACGCAAGAGAGGTACAGAAACAAGCAAGAGAAGTGCTGAAAGAGCTAGGAGAATTGCTTAAAGAAGCAACAGAGGTTTAGAAAGAGGCAAGAGAAGTGCAGAAAGAGGCAAGTGAGGTACAGATAGAAGCAAGAGCAGTGCAGAAAGAACCAACAGAGGTGCAAAAAGAGGCAAGAGGGGTGCAGAAAGAGGTAGGAGAGTTGCATAAAGGGAAAGAGAGGTACCGAAAGAGACAGGCAGGGTGCAAAAAGAAGGAAGAGAAGTGCAGAAAGAGGCAAGAGAATTGCTGAAATAAGCAACAGAGGTGTAGAAAGAAGCAAGATAAGTACAGAAAGAGAAAAGTGAGGTACAGAAAGAAACAAGAGAAGTACAGAAATAACCAACAGATGTGCAACAAGAGGCAATAGGGGTGCAGAAAAAGGTACGAGGGGTGCACAAAGAGGCAAGAGAGGTACAGAATGAGGCCGGAGGGGTACAGAAAGCAGGAAGAGAAGTGCAGAAAGAGGCAAGAGACTTGCTGAAAGAAGCAACAGAGGTGTAGAAAGAAGCAAGAGCAGTACAGAAATAACCAACAGAAGTGCTGAAAGAGGTGCGAAGGGTGCAGAAAGTGCAAGAGAAGTACAAAAAGAAGCAAGAGAACTGCTGAAAGAGGCAAGAGAGGTGCAAAAAGAAGGAGGAGAAGTGCAGAAAGAAGTAACAGAGGTGCAGAAAGAGGTAAAAAGGGTGCAAAAAGACATAAGAGGGATACAGAAAAAGGCAAAAGAGGTGCATAAAGAGGGGAGAAGGGTGCAGAAAGAGGCAAGAGGGGTACATAAAGAAGCAAATGAGGTGCAGAAAGAGGCAACAGACATGCAGAAAGAAGGAAGAGAGGTGGAGAAAGTAGAAGAGATGTGAGAAAGAGGCAAGAGAAGTGCAGAAAAAGAAATAAATGTGCAGAAAGAAGCAACGGAAATGCAGAAAGAGGCAAGAGAGGTGCAGAAAGAAGCAAGAGTGGCTTGCACACCATTAGCACCAATTTAACTTCCACATTCACTAATAAGTAACAAGTGACCATTCTAGGTTTGTAAAGGGCCTTCCATCATGCTGTAGAACTTGTTGCTGCATTTTTGGTAACGTTTGAGCCGTTTTAGCTAGAAACAAAGCTTTTTGTGTTCAAATCTGCAGATTAGGGAGCAGATGATGGATTATGTGGCTAATGCGGAATATGTATAATTGTGCGAAACTCAGTGTAGCCAAACAGTCGCATAATTCCAGTAGCCCTTCTCATACCTCTGACTAGGTCCACAAGTGCTACTCAGTGATTCCTTCTTTTTTATTACACTGAGTTCATGGTTGAGCTTCTATAGAAACGAGGCAGACTAAACCTGAGGTTATCAGTCCAAAAGACACAGACTGCAATACCACATAATTACTCTCCACAAAACATAATCCCAATCTACATAATTCCTATACACAAAATGCCACATACTTTTCTATCCACATAATTTCACTGCACAACATACCACATAATTCCACTCCACTCCAAAAAAACATTAGTAAAAAATATTTACATTTACAACGCCAATAATTCTAACTCTCGGAAATGCGAAACCTATTAAATTGGAAACACTTCTTTAACTAGTAGTCACGTTTGCAGAGTGGTGGAGAAAGGGTGCTGGGCCTCCGACCAGCGCTCAGGAATTCTGCTGCATAGAATATACAGGAGGTACCAGAAGGGCTTTTTGGACCCCAAAGTCCCTCAGGAGTAAAGTGGACTTCATACCCCATCCTGCAGTCTGCCAGGAGGCACATTTGCAGAGTGGTGGAGAAAGGGGGCATTGCCTCCCAAGATGTCTTAGCAATCCTACTGTGTGGGACTGACTGGAGGTAACTAGTGGAGTACTAGGCCCCCAAGGATATCCTTGGGGGGCCAGAAAATCCTCCTATTACCTCCAGTAAGTACCACACAGCAGGATTGCTAAGTTCTTGTAACAAGTCACAACCCTTTGCCCACCACTCTGCAAACACGCTCCCTGGAGTGCTTTTGGATGGAGATTGAAGTCTCCTTCGCTGCTGGGGGTCCTTTAGGGGCCAACTAGCCTACCTCTTACCTCCAGTAAGCCCACACAGTGGTATTGCTGGGAGAAGGACACAGGCCATGCCCCCTTTCCCCACCACTCTGCAAACGCACCCCCTGGCACATTCTAAATTGGAGAATAAGTACCCTTGAATACTGAGGTCCCTGGGGGCCAACTAGCCCACCAGGTACCTCCAGTAAGCGCCACACAGCTGGATCGCAAAGAGGTGGTCAGAGACCACGCCTCCTTTTTACACCACTTACCAAAAGTGCCCCTTGGCGCACTGCTGCTCGGGGGATGAAGTCCACTTGCATTCTGAGATCCTGAGGACACAAGGAGCTCATCACCTCACCACTAGACAGACAGTCTAGTAGTAGAGTTATTGTAAGATGACACTATATAAATAGTTGAATATAAATGGAATCTCTATGTGATGGTATAGCTGCAAATCCAACAATACTTTAATGTAAACTAAGAATAGCTTTATAATTCTATGTATGACTAGGTATTCAAAATTGTTATAAAAAAGTGGTATTGTGAGCTACAGTTTTATGGTACCTGTAATTGGATAATTGTACTGCCCGCTCAGCCCTTGTTGCAAATGTGTTTGTTGTTAAACAACATTACACAAATTACATTCAGATTTATTTATTTATTTTTACTTTATTTTTCCGAGATTTGTAGAAAAATTTGTACAGATTTGTAGAATACAAAAGCAATAATATGCATATTGGTTCACTTTGCGTGGATGTCAGAACAGTGATACAAAACAAAAAATACAATGCCAATCGTAAAATACAGTTTTGATCACATTTACCAGGCAGGTACTTCTTGTAATTTCAACATTAAAAAAAACATATTAAAGAATCAATAAAGGTTCCTCTATGCACTCTCCCACATATTCAAAAGTAACCAGAGGTGCAGCCAGTGGACATTCCATAGAATATAAAACTCGATAAGGTCTATCCCACACCCTCCTGGACTATGCCTTATTCAAGCTGGGAGTCCGCTGCCTGGTGTCAATGTAGGAACGGAATGGGTTCCATATATCTTTAGGCCGAGATGTGGTCTGTAGCATATAGGTGTATATTTCGCTATTCACATTACAGTAGGCCATACTGTTCAGCCAGTTCTAAACAGTGGGTGTAGATTCACGCCCCCAGTGGATGGCTATTTCTCGCTTTGCCAAAAGGAGACCCAGAGATGTGAACCTCCTGATGTTTTTGGGGAAGTTGACCGTGCATCCCAGCAGGGCTATTTCTGGAGTAGGGATCAGTAGAATAATGAGCATTTGCCCCAGTGTATGATGAATGCGTGTCCAGTAGTGTTGTAAGTTTGGGCAGGTCCAGGTGACATGTCCGAAGTCAGCATTTGGGGTAGAACATTTGCGACAGTTGTGTTGTTTAGATGGATCAATTTTGTGTGCTATGGCCAGGGTAAAATATATCTGGCATAGGAATTTGAAATGTAAAGGTTTGTGTCTACTATTTAGTGAAACATCTTGCTTGACTGTGCAGCATTTTGTCCACTGTTCAACAGTGATCTGTCATCCCAAATCGGTCTCCCACACAGCGCGGACCCTGTCGTCATTTACGGGTCTCAAAGCAGCACATGTCTTGTAGAGTTTGGAAATTAAGTGGAGACTGTCTGTGCGTTCGATAATCTTCGTGAAGGGGGGTAATGATGGGGGTTCTAGTGGAAAAGCTGACAAGGTGGCGCGTAGTGCAGATCTGATGCAGCCCAAGACAAATTTGTCCATGGTGCTGCCAGATTGGAACCGGGCATCGTCCAACGTCGAAAAGATGTGTCCCTCAGGATATAGATTGCCCACTGGTGTAATGTCAAATGTCATCAGAATACGTTGTATTAAGCGTTCCTCCGTAATTGGGATCCATCTAGGATTAACAATGGGTAGTGCAGAGGAGTATAGTATACCTGCTCCCGTGTACCTGCGCAATTTGTCCCTTGCCCAGCTCATGGTGGAAACGGTCTGGATGTCATGGGGATCTCTGGGAAGGCCGACTGGCAAGATAGATGAAAGTTTTTCCGGAAGAACAAGATCTGCTTCTGGTCTTAAATAGGGAATGCAGGCATTGGGATGAAACCAGGCATGAGCGTAGCTGTATTGTGCTACCAAATAGTATAACTGAAAATCAGGGACACTGTGGCCACCTCTGTCATATGGTAGAGTAAGGACTGACCGCTTTACATGTGCCTGTTCCCCACCCCCTAGACTAGTCGGATCAGAAGTGAACAAAGTGTTCTAAAAAAGGCATTGGTGAGCGGGATTGGTATGTTGTTAAAAAAATATAAAAAGTGGGGTAGGAGAACCATCTTTAAAATCTCAACTCGGCCAGCCAATGACAGGGGAAGTCTCAGCCAACGCTCAATTTGTGCTTGAAGCATCGTTATAGCTCAACCAATTATAAAGCCTATTATTTGGGCAGAATCTAAACGTATGTGGATTCCTAAATATTTGACAGAGTCGCTGCACCACTACAGGGGACACTCACTTGCCCACGGCTTCGTGCTGACTGTCAAAGGGAAGATGAGAGATTTATGCCAATTAATGCCTAGTCCTGAAAAACAGCATAATCTAATGATTTCCCAAAGCAGTGGATCCAGGTTGTCTTGAGGGTGTTGTACATATAATATTGTGTCATCCTCATAGAGCGAGACAAGGAGGGGGCCTGTGTTGAAGTGAAGGCCGCTGTGGAGATGGCACTCTTAGAAATGGCGTACCAGAGGGTCCATTGCCAGGATAAATAATAAGGGGGAGAGGGGAGAGGGGACAGTCCTGGTGGGTGCCATGGGGGAGTTAGAAGGGGCGCCGTAGTGTGCCATTGAGGCGGAATCTAGCTGTCAGTTTAGTGTACAATAAAGTTGTTGTGGCTATAAATCCCATGGGCATGCCCATTCGCCACATATCGGATAAAAAGAAGGGCCATTCTAATGAATCAAAAGCCTTCTCTGTATCCAGGAGAATGGCCGCTGCAGGATTGTCTGGGCTAATCCTGTGCAGAACTGAAAAAAGTGTTGGAAGATTCAATGCGGTAGAGCGGTTTTGGACAAAACCAGTCTGAGCTGGGGATATGATGAATTCCATAAATTAGGACAACCTTTTGGAGAGGATTTTGACTAAAATATTATAATCTAAGTTGAGGAGGAACAGGGGTCTGTATGATACGCAATATTTGGGATCTCTATCCGGCTTGGGAAGGAAAATGATTACCGCTTCCCGGAGAGTAGGGGGGAGGATTTGCGACTCCAAGGCCTCTGCATACACCTTAATTAACTTTGGGGCCAGGAGATCCTTACACTCTTTGTAGAAATAGCCTGTGAAGCCGTCCATCCAGGGGCAAAGGGGCCACGGATCGTCTCTGTGGAGTTAATAACATCTGCTCCAGAGATGGGCACTGCCAAGAAATCTTGCATGTATTTTTCGAGGAAGACAAGAGCTATCTCATCTAAACAATCCTCTTGTGCTTTGTGTGTTTTCTCTAGTCTAGTGGAATATAGTGATGAAAAATAATCCAGGAATGTGTTTTGCATTTCCGTTGTGGTAGTGAATGTTTGGTCATCAGGGGCCTGTAGGTCAGTAATGTAGACTTTGGGGTAAGGCGGTCTGAGCAACTGCACCAAACCTCTTCCTGGTCTCTCGCCTTCTCCATACCTCCTGGCCGTTTGATATTTCCCTAAGTATAGAATGTCCCTGTCTGCTGTCTCCCTGTATTTGTTTAGGAGAGTCAAGCGTTTACTCATGTGCGTGGACAATGTGAGTTGTGTGGGGGAGTGGTCAAGTGATGTGATCTCACCTTCAATATGGGCCAGAGTGATCTGGAGGTCCCTTAGTACACCTACATGTTTGGCTATGCATGGCCCCCCTAATGACCTCTTTAAAACCCTCCCATAGAGTGGCCCAGGATCCTACCGAGCCTGTGTTGATGTCAAAGTTGTCCTCGTCTTGTAAAGCTCAACTAGGGAAGTACCATTGCCTCTCAAACCCTTCTGGCCGGGTGACTTTCAAACATAGTGTTGTGGGTAAATGAAGATATAAAGTAGATGGTAGTCAGGCAATTAATCCAAGCAAGATGTTTATTAGTTGGTTTCAATAAGATAAGTAATAGGTTCCACAAGGAGCTTGATGGATGTTGCTCAGCCCTCACTCACCAACTGACATTCTCCACACACACTAGGCATACACACATTCTATTCACTCTGACATCACGCACACCAACAGTCCACGCAGACATCTCACTCATTCTGGCTGAGCAGCCTAAAAGGAGATAAATCTAGTTACAACATATCTCCTTTTCTTCACAGGAATTAAACAGAATTGCTTGCAACATAAAGCAATTAAAATTATAAAAGATACACATGCAATAAAGCGGACAGTTCATATTAGAAAAGAAAAGCAAAGAAACAAAGAAAAAGGATAAACCATAGAACATGGCACATATCCCCTTCCCTTAGGGAATTTTGAGAGAAAAAGAAGTATATGAAAAGAAAAAAAATAAACACCTTTTGACATTAATAAATACATCCTGAAAAATCCTATAGTAACATCAAACATACACCATGAATAACAAATATACTAGCGCATCTTAACAACAGAGCTTTCTCAAAAGCTAAACTAACACATCTAAAAATCTTGGCTTGCTTAACAAGCCTTTTAATAATTAATCTTACGCGCCTTACTACCTGCGCCATTTAATTATTAATCTAACGCGACTTACTACCTGCGCCATTTAATACTTAGTCTAACGTGTCTTACAACCTGCGCCATTTAATACTTAGTCTAATGCGTCTTACTACCTGCGCCATTTAATAATTAATCTAACGCGTCTTACTACCTGCGCCATTTAATAATTAATCTAAAGCGTCTTACTACCTGCGCCATTTAATAATTAATCTAAAGCGTCTTACTACCTGCGTCTTTTAATACTTACCATAGCGTAATAGAACCAAAGATGGGTACACTGCCCAAAGTGCAATAAAACAAAGGATGGTACACTGCCCATGGCGCAATAAAACCAAAGATTGGTAATGTGAGAGTGAGGAGTATGTAAGGCTTAAGCTGATAGGCACACAAAACTAGGGAGAATAAAATCAGTGGAAAGGGTGTGCACTCCCCACACTGAAAGAATATAATAATTATAAGAAGACCAGCTCCTACACAATAAACCCCCTAAGTAGAAGTCCTAGCACCAAGAAAATACTAGCCATTAGAAACAAACTCATAATAACTTAAGCTCTCACTAAGGCACCACAGTGATGCTTAGCACATGTCTATACTAACACAGTGCGTCTGACCTAAACCCCAATATACCTAATGAACACACAATGTACCTAATGAAATAACAAAAAGGCGATAAGCTTAAATAAATATGCATGACACTCATGACCGCAAAGTCAAATAAGAACTAACTAAAGTGCCAGACAACAAAGTAATATGTAAGCTGTATCCAATACATTAACATTGTTTAGGAAGGTAACAATATTATATAATGAATAAAGGTATATGTGCATTCTACATAGTACAGTAAATGAGAAATAAGTACTCATTGTAATCTGACAGGAAAATAACAAAATGTTGAAGTAATGTGCAGCAACTGTTTCACATGAAGTAAAGTTGTCATGGTGAACGGTGTCTCACCCGATCTCAAACGGAGACAAAGAATTTCCAAAATATATCTTGTGAGTACTTTTAGTCAATAGACACGAACCAAAGTTGGAGGACTCGATTTGCCAACGGAAACCAGTACCTGTGGAGGATGATTTCTACGATCCAATGCAGAAGAAGTCCTAACAGGAAAACAAAGCGGGAAACTTGAAGGTTGGCAGCAAATGTAGCTTGGTGCGTAGCCGCTGCACCGGAATGATCCAACAGCGAAGCACAGTGCAGGGCTCGAGTACAAATCAAAAATGGCGGCACGCTTTTTGACGGCATGCCGGGTGGTTCACTGCACGCCAGTGCAGCAGGACGTCCTATCGGCAGCGCCCACAACGTCACTAAGGAGGCAGAAGAACGTATCCTCGGGATGAAGGTGAGTGCGTGCCTGAGCTCATGGCGCAATTTTAAAATCCAAAATTGGCAGTTGCCAACAAATGTGCGCAACAGGACTAAGGTTAAAACCGGCTTTTGAAGAAAAATTAATACAAGTCTCACCTGACTTAGCCCATCGGTACCAAGCGCACACAGCCAGCCAAAACCGATTACAACACACAGAAGGAAATCGGTCGAGCAGGCGCTTTTTTTACTCACAAGACCAACGTATTCAGCAGATTGCACTCTCCTTACTGTACACCCATCAGGAAATTGGCGGGTGACAAACAGTACTTGTGGTAAATAAAGGTAACACTGTTGTTTGATCACTTGCTCCATTAAAGCGCTGACTCCAATTCCAATGTAGTTGGTGCTAGCTGCACAGTGAAAATAGTTTCTCTCCAATGAAACGAAATCCAGATCAAGATAGATCGATAGTTTGCTAGCCTTCATAGTAATAGTCAAAACTGGGTTGGTACCAAACAGATATGTAAATTTTCACGGCAAGCAGGATAATATCAGCTTAAAAAGGAACGTGAAACGCCCTGGGCAGGCTGTCCAGGTGGTGGAGAACACTGGTGGGACTCAGGAGGGCCTTCTTTTCCTCGTATTTATTTTCAAAGTTGCTTTGCCTTTTTCTTGTATAAATAAAGTTCATTATAAATTGTAAGTTTCCTCACCGCCTTTATTCTTGTGGCTATAACACGTCGGGTTTCTTCAAGATCGTCGCCAAAATGTTGTGGGTAAATGAAGATATAAAGTAGATGGTAGCCAGGCAATTAATCCAAGCAAGATGTTTATTAGTTGGTTTCAATAAGATAAGTAATATTTCCCACCAGGAGCTTGATGGATGTTGCTCAGCCCTCACTCACCAACTGACATTCTCCACACACACCAGGCATACACACATTCTATTCACTCTGACATCACGCACACCAACATTCCACGCAGACATCTCACTCATTCTGGCTGAGCAACCTAAAAGGAGATAAATCTAGTTACAACTCATAGTTTAAAAGGAGAGTGGTCGGAGCAAGTCCTGGGTGGGGTTTTGATCGAGGAACACCAGCCAAAAATGTCTGGGGATAACAGCCAGAAATCTATTCTCGTCCAGGTGTTGTGTTTGCCGGGATAGTGGGTATAGTCAGTGGTGTTAGGTTTTCATCTGCACCAAATGTCTAACGGAGTGAACAGGTCACACAATTCCAGCAGGGTGTGTCGGGCACGGGGCTTGAAGTCAGGGCCTTTTGAAGTACTAATTATTCCAGGATTGAGCAATAGACTAAAGTCCCCCCCCAATAATCAATGTCTGCGGGTCTAATTTGATAAGCTGCGTTTGTAAAGTGTGGAAAAAATCGGGATCGTCAGAGTTCGAGGCATATATGCATAATAAGTAAACCTGTCTGCCCAGTAGGGATCCGGAAACAACCAAATAGCACCCTTCATCATACCACTGTGCAGAACCAAGGCTGCATGGGACTCTCCTATGTATTAAAATAGTTGTTCCCCATGCGTAATTGCTGTAATTAGCAAAATATTTATGCGTCCCCCAGCTAGTGCCTAACTGCGTCATGTCAGATTTAGGGAAGTGTGTCTCCTGCAAGTAGGCGATGTCGACTTTGTGATGCAAACCCCCGCACAATCCAGGACATTAGGGAGAGGTCTGAGGGGCCTTCTATGTTACCAAACCTGGCCATTTATGGTGTAGCACATGCATATTCTGGCATTGTAGTGATATAGAACAATTATGAGCAATAGTGAACAAATCCACACAGTAACCTAATGTTGTGAAACAAATGCAAAATTCCCCCCTCTACACCCCACCCAGCCAGACACCGAAGTGGGCTGGGCCATTACTGAAGTGAAAAACTAGGGCGAAGTACCAAATAGCTTGACGCTGGAGCGATGAACCTAAAGAGCAGTATCCCCCAAATACACAAAACCAATCTCAACAGATACACCATGGGGGGTGGCAACGCCCAACTGAGCTACCAGCTAATTCCAAAGAAAAGATGTATAGTGATAGACATATTCCCAATATCACATTGGAACAAAATGACCTAAGTCAAGAGTCGTGTCAGCCCGGATCAGAGCTGGCAAAGAGATCTGCACTAGCATCAGACCCACTGTCCCAGGTTATTTAGAGCTGCCTTCACCCCATTGAACTTCCGTCCTGCATCTTGCAACATCATCATGGAGTCTGGGCAAAAGGAGAGTTTAGAGCCCTACCAGATTACTTCCCCACACTTTCTAGCCAGCGTGAGAGCCGCATCTCTGTCCCTGAAGTTCATTATGCGTACCACTATGGGCCTGGGGGGGAGACCTGGGTTTGGGCGAGGCCCTAGCGATCTGTGAGCACTTTCAATGACAAAGCCAGAAGTGAAGGACTCTGTGCTAAACAACCCAGTTAGTAAAGTCTCTACTAAAAGGTCCATGCGGCCCATGTGGTTTGTCTCTGAGACACCCAATATGCGAATATTGTTGCGGAGGCTGCGGGCTTCAAGGTCCTCATTCTTGATGGCCATTTCCTTCAGGATGCGCTCAACTTGTTCCTGTCATCTAGCTGATTGTGCAGTTCCGTCTTCGATGTCTGATGTACGTGCCTCAGCAACATCGAGCCACCGGTCATGTACCTGCATCTTGGCGCCTAGACTGGAGATGTTTCTGTCAAGTAGGTCTAACCTGCTGTCTAGCACTTTGAAGCCGGCTCGTTTCCTGTAGCAGGGAGGAGGATACGTCCAACTGGCCTTCTCCGTGTGTCACTTTTTGGGGTTCTGTTGTGGGGCAGTGTCGATTATTTTCTTGAATGTCAGTGTCTTCTGCTTAGGGTCTTTACGGCCCATGCCGTGGCGAAGCAGAGCCGTTGTGACTTGCGGGTATTGGTAGGTTCCCCATCGTCGCCAGGCATTATAGGTAATATGCTCACTTTGCCGATTGCGGAGCATGCGATTGTGTGGCGCAGTGCCAGCAGGAGGCAGCGGGTTATGCTCTGCAATGGAAAGTGTGGCGTTGATGAACGTTTAAATAATCCAGGAAAGTCAGGATGGGCCGCGGAGGTACCACTGCCTGTACACGTGCACAGCACCAGACTTGCCGATTTAATAGTGGGGCCGATGAAATGGACAGTTCCGCTTATGGACCTCCGGGTAGAGGGTCAGTCATATCACGGTGTTGCCACGGATGTAAGTCTGGCCCCGTTCTGCTGGTAGAGAGAGCGCTGTACATGGAGCAGAGCCCTTCATTGGGAGGGAATCAGAGCGCGGGTATGTGTGGGCTGCTACCAGATGGCAGGAAATGCTGTCTACGTTTGAATTCTGCAGAGCAGCTCCACCCTTATGTGTTGCATGAGTAAAGGGTGAAGGGCGCTTTAGGCACTATGAGTGTGCAACAAAGAGTTCTGCAGGTCTCACCCTCCCTAGGAACGATAGCAAAGGGACAATACAGCAACTTGGAGTAGCTGCCTCTGGTTATTCACGGTGTGTCTCCTACCTTGCATGTCCTGAAGTCCTGTAATAGGGGACAAGCTCGATCCAGCCACATCTACTCTGTGGCGCGCTCCGAGTTGCAGAGGAGCCGCGGCCGCAGCGTCATCCGGTGGCAGAGGGAGAGCAAAGTGCAGCCCCACCTGACCAAGAATCATGCTCAGGAGTCACGGTCTTGTCTGGCCGTGTAGTTTCTTCTGAGGCGTACAAGTACAGCGGCCCGGAAGTCAGGTGGTAATGGGGCTCCTCCCCCGTCAGGCAGTGAAGCAGCTTCGGTCGCCTCCACCGGCGATGTTTGAGGAGACTTTTAAGTATGCTGACGGCACCAAGTGACCTCTGTATCTTCCGCAGCTTGACGTGCCATGCCGATCATGATTTTAATGGTGAGATGTAGAGGGAATACGACATTTGGCTGGATGCTTGTGGAGCTTCACAGCCAGGTGGCCTTTGTGGTCGCCGGCTAGGCCACACACCCACATTCAGATTTATTTAGCCACGTAAATCAATGTTATGTCATAAGAATATTTTAAATGTTTGTCATCACATTGGTTGGCCATTTCCCCAGTTGGAAATCGCCTGCTACAGCAGTGCTGCACGGATAATGCCAAACAAATATGCATGACATTACGAAATGCGAACTACTACCAAAAGCATCATACCTGCGTTGAGAATTGGCAAAGTGACATGAAAAGTCAATTTACATTCTATGCATAGAATGTACTCAGCAAAACAAACCTCACAAATGTTTCATTTTTATGAGAAAAAAAAATTCAAATTGCATTTCCTCACTATTGCTTATGACTCTGCAGTTTTGTGTTCTCCAGTATGAGTCTTTCCTCTGAAACTCTTTGGAGATTCGCTATTGCCCTCAGAGTCAGCAATGTCACTTTCTTTACTGAGCAACACTGCTTTAACGCACACTGGGCCGTATGAACAATGAAGTGGCGGAGCATGTCGTTAGCCTCCTTGGCGTAACGACACGCTCCGGCACTTCGGAAACGCGGGGCTGCACCATATTTACAAGGATGTGGTGCAGCCTTGCGTATCACACTGCGATGGTGCCAAGTTTCACAACTTAGCACCAACGCAGGCACCCTTGCACCAGAGAGCAAGGGTGTCTGTGTGCAGGGGAGGATTGGTTATGTGTAGGAAGGTGTTGTGTCCCTTCCTGCACATAACCAATCCTAAAATGCCATTTTGTCCCTTTCATGTGTGCTGCTTCATGCAACACACATGAAAGTTACAAATGGCATTTTTTAAAGGTTTGTTTATGTACAGGAAGGGACACCTTCCTGTACATAAACAAACCTTGGCATTTTGCTTTTTCCATGTGTGCTGCACAAGGCAGGAAACATGGAAAAAGCAAAAACGAGGAGAAATAATGCATTTCTCCTTGTTTCACCACCTTGACACCAGGATTTAGCTGGTCTTAAATTTGGCGATGCCTCCTGCGTATGCCACCCTTGTACATAGTGGGCAATGTCAAATATAATAGGTGTTGCTGTGGAACCCCCACCACAACATCCCCTGCACACCCCTTTCACGCTAAACATAGCGTGAAAGGGTGCCTTAAGTACAAGGCAGGGTTAAGCCACGTTAAGTGGCTTAACGCTGCCTTGTACCTAAGGCAAGGCCCCTAGGGCCATGGAAACGTCACAAAAAGTGATTCATGGTAGTTGGGGTTAGGGAGGGTCGAGGGAGGGGCGTGGATATAAGGGTTCCAGCTTGCAATGTTTCCACTGGCTCCCATCAATGAAGCTTGCATGGACACAAGACACTCATCCCCAAAGCTCAGAACTCCAGGGTATGTGTGCTACGACGGGAGGGGAACGGAGCGCAAAGTCGCAATGTCATATGGTGTTACCAAATGTGTTGTATTGCTTGGCTGTACCCAATAAAAACAAATTTGATTAAAAAAAAAGTGATTCATATGCCCCACTGACTTTTACAAAGGAAGATCACATGAAGAAATTCCGAATTCAGAACCCACACCCAAAAATTGTGGCTGGATGCTAGTAGCATGGATTCCTTCATTGTAAAATAGCATATTTTTTTAAAGTGTTGTTTATTGAAAAATACCTCACACTACAGATGAAAAATATAACCATGAAAGATTCCCATCTGCATTTCAGAACGCATTCACCAGAGGGTTTTTCGAGCACCCTTCATAAATTAGACAGCCTTCATCTACATAATTATTCTTGCTTCCAACAGATGTTTTATGATTGTTACATATATAACAGCTGCAGCTCATATTAAAAAATGTCATGTATGTTAACTAATTAATTAATATTAATTAAATCAAGCATATACATCTGAATTTACTATAAAATAATGTTAATGTGATAATATACTTGCTTCGATGTAATCTTCTTATTAAACATTTTATGAGTTCAAAAAATCAATTTGTGAAAATATAAACGGCTAGTACAATCTGTTTGACTTGTCGAAATTTGTATCTTATGGAGAAAACACCACAGTAAACACCATTAAAAATGTCACATGTTTGAAATTAGACACTGATGCCCTTTTCTGACTAAGGGTATTCTTCAGAGGTAATCTGACCCACCAGGATCCATCTCCTCTTAAAAAGTGAATTACTCTTAAGTGCCTCATGGGTCTAAAAACGTATTTAACACAGCTCTCAAAAGCTCCAAACATGCTTTGATAAGCTCATGAGAGTTCTAATAGCCCTAAAGGTGTATGACTCAATCAGTATAGAATAATAATAATCATAATAATAATAATGACTTTATTTGATTTGATAAACAAACCATAAAAGCATTCATAACATATTTCACAGGGATACCTTTGGCTAAAATAAGCTAAGGAAAAGTTGTAATTTACATGATTCTACCACTTAAACATATATATTGTGGGGGGTAACAGGGATACATCTAGTTTTCAGTCCCCTCTCGTGGTTCCTAGCTTTAGAGCAGCTCTTAAAAAGTTAACCACACAGAAAAAAGTAAAAACATGAGTTGAAAGTTTTAAAAACAGCAGGGCTATACGTGCCTGCCAAAATCTAGCTTTCCTTAACAGGCCCTTCAAAAACATTGTCCTGGGGTAAGCATAATACGGGCAGAGGAGAACTAGATGAAGGGTATCATGTGAAGACCTATTGTCGCAACCACAGGGCCTTTCCTCTTCTGGATTTGAGATAAAACCTGGCGGTACTGCCAATAAATGGTGAATAAACTTAAATCTATAATGGCTAATTAAAAATCTATCATGAGCACTCGTCATTAATCTCAGATATGGTTCTATACCCTGAGTTGTTTTAACTAGGACATGATCTCTTACTGAGTGTTTTTCCAGTTTGACGGCTTCGCGTTGCGCCATGGTAAACTTCAAGTACACCGCTTTGGTGTCACCCTTATCTTTGGGTCTAATTGTCTCCGGTTTGTTAAACAGATCTGCGTTCCCTAGTTTAGTAAAAGAATCCCTGACATATTTTATCCATGGGATTTTAAACACATAATCTAAAGAGAGACAATCCTGAATTACCAGCCTTGTCAGACCCACCTGTGCGTTTGTCCAGATCTTCAACCAACAGGGGCTTCACTGCCACCATATCTGAAATATGTTTGACCCCCAGTTCTTCATGGACACTGAATGCCGGGGTGCTACGAGGGACCTTAAGTATCAGCCTCAGATATTTGTTCTCTTCCCATTGCAAATTAATGGTCTGAAATATGTTTGACCCCCCAGATCTTCATGGACACTGAATGCCTGGGTGCTATGAGGGACCTTAAGTATCCGCCTCAGATATTTGTTCACTTCCCTTTGCAAATTAATGGTCTAAACAAATCCCCACACCTCACTTCCATACACAACTTTGGCACAACAAATAAAGTTATATAACATTAAACATATTACCTGGGGTCCAACACCCTAGCCTGTGTGCACAATTTGCGATAGAACCTGTGGACCTGTTCAAAGCCAGCCACTTTTCCTCTATTAAGGGTTTAAAATTCAGGCGACTATCAAAAAACATACCCAGGTATGAAAAGGCTGGGACTTTGCCCAGGTTATATGCACCTATGGTGTAATTATAAAATTTGCTTGGCTTCTTTCCCATCTCAATCAGTAAAAAGAGATGCCATGACCATCTATTCCCACTAGCCAGCCCCGTGAACCAAAATGATAACGCCCCAATCCTTTGTAATCATTTGACTAGACACCAGCTTTTTTCATTTTACACACAAAGTCCCGAGAGGTACATGAGACACAAAAAGGACATGAAAAACATGAAGTTTAGCAGAATAATCTTATACTGTCTATTGGAAGGTGAGGTAATAGGTGTAACCTCTTTCTGTCATCTAATGTAAGATGAAGTTGAGTAGATTCCTATATTGTAAGGCTAAATAAATTATAAGGAATTTGTTTATTTCAACAAACACATGAAATTATTCTCCTCCTATGGACAAAACGTCAACACTTTCACATTTGTACCTCCCTCTTTATGGGAAAGTAGGGTAGGAAAGGATCAGGGAATCTTAAAAAGCAAAAGGAAAGGAGATGGACAGAAATCTGAAAAATCAGGGGGAAAGAAGACGGACATGATGGGGCGAAAGGCATCCACAAGATGCATCAGAGAAGTAAGGAGTGATACTAACAAAAGCAATCAGCATATTCTCCTGTAATTAAATAGAACAAAGCCATACATCCACTTTTATGAAACACTTGTTTCAGAGGAGTCAGTGTTACCAGCCAGTCAGGAGGTATTTGTTTCTGCGCCCAGGACATTTCTATCCCTACTCCCTAGTGGAGAGACCGGGTGCCTCACTGCCTCCTTGAGGTCTGGTTAGGCTTGGCCTTCCTGAATCCAGAGCATAATCTAATCAATGAGGACCTAAAAAAAACAATTTTAAAAAATGCATTCACTTTTATATTACCGACTTTCTCTGCACCTTTGCGTATTATATGTTACAACATCTTCACCTACTACCTCCCAGAAATCATAGGTCTAACGGGACTGGTTCTCAAATGGTTAAAATGTGCTATGTCACCTGACGGTCACAGCACATACCTATCAAACTCCATTAACAACTTGCCTGGGAGGCAAAAGGTTCTTCATCATCAAAATATTATTCATGTGTACCTCAACCTGTGTCTCTCAATCTTGTAGATATTACTTTGGTTACCACACATAACCAAACGCCAAGAAATACACAGAATACTTCTGGAAGTGAATGGGAGAAGCAAATGAATCACAAACTGTAAGACAGAATGCCAACTATGGATGCTGTCAAACTGGCTGTCTCAGCTCCTCACAAACACAGACGCATTCACGTGTAAACCATTGTAACCTCTCGTTCGCACCTCAATTTAATGCTGTAACAATAAAACTCCCATTCTTTTGAGCCCAAGGGCTATTATCTCCTACTTCTCTTATAAATGGAAGATTTTAACCATACCAGGGGCCTCATTTATGAAAAGTGACGCATTGCTGCGTGAAAACAGCGATGCGTCACTTTTCACTGCGCACTCCTTGCGACACCAATGATGCATCATATTTAATGTATGACGCATCATGTCGCAAGGACTTACAGATACGTCAGTATTTCTGACGCATCTTTAAGCGCAAAAGTGACGCATTGCTGGAGTGTGTCACAAAAGTGACGCAACTCCAGCAATGCGTCCTTTCACATGGGGAAAGCCCCATGTGAAAGGGCTTGCGTCAGTCTTACGCCTGCTGTGAGGCAGGCGCAAGATTTTGACGCAACAGCGTCCTAAAAGTGACGCAGTGAAATCTCATAGATTTCACTGCGTCACTATTACGAGGCTTTTTGCGGGGGAACGCCCGCTCTGCATACATTATACCTGACGCAGGTATAATGTGGCGCAGGGGTTTAAAAAGTGACGCATCTACCTAGATGCGTCACTTTTTAAATACGGCGCAACGAGGAGTATTTTTTACACCGCTGGTGTGTCACAAAAAGTGACGCACCGGCGGCGCAAAACTGACGCAAGGCCTTCATAAATAAAGCCCCAGGTATATGGATCTTTCAGAAAAGGACACAAAATATTTCTTCAGTCAAAAGGCCTCACATGTTGCAGTAAGAAGGGCCTTTGAATTAAAGCATGATAAAAACATCACAGTTTCAAGGAAGTATCTGCAATCAGTTCCCATCAAAGTTCAAAAAGAGAGCAGTACCTTTGTTGAACATGGAATAATTAATGGACAGAATGTGTAGATCCGTGTAGTCCACAAGTTGACTAAAGTTGGCTTCTCTGAATCTGTTGTTTTGCCTTACGACGAGATACCATATGTGCAGGGGGCAGACATACTCATTTGAGTCTCTATTCTTTGAAATCAGAGCACTTTATGTTCAGGGGATCTCTGTGCTTCTCTCTACTCTACTCCCGAGACTTAGAAGCATAATGGTTTTTTTTATACCTCCTCTCTGTGGCACATACTTGTTGCCTCACAGTGAAGTTAGTACTTTAGTACAAATAAAATAAAGGAAATAAATACAACAATATGTTCAATGGAAACCCATGGAATTTACCAACTGGTGTTGAGTAATAAAGTATCCACACAATTAAAAACATTTTTATCAAATTGGCGCACAGAACACAAAAGATGTTTTCACCTGATGCGAATGTACATTTTATCCTTGGATTACAAATTCTGTAGCACACTTCTGAAATATAAGTGCATAGATGTCTGTGGCGAGTTTACTAAACCATTTGTCCAGACACGAACAATGAAGCATTTCAAGTTGTTCAAGGCAACTGGGCTTGGCAGCCCTGGCCTCTTGGTGGTACATTGAAAATTACTGCAAAGCACAGAAAGTTACATATGTGAAAGAAAGGATGCTTCTGTAATCATCAGTCGCCATTCACCATACATTTCAGATGAACATCACTCTGAACAAGCCACTTATCCTCGACTTCCCATGAATATGAATTATTAGTTGCCAAGGATACGGACTATTTGCCAAACGTATAGATGTAATGCTAAAATACTTCTTGAAAGGATGAACATTCAGATAATTGGTACTGAAACAGGACGACGTTCAGCCATTTTTCACATCATTAGCACTGCTTGTCAAATACCATGTGGATGAAAAGGAAACATTTCTGGTGGAAAGATATCTTATTGAGATCAGGTGATGCGGTCATACTTGCGATTCGGGTGTTTTTCAATGATTTTAACAATAAATGAATGAGCTTCTTTTTCACTGATACAAAATATTCAAAATATACTATTCTTGCAAATAAAATATAGATGCATAACTAATATCCACCCGAGTAGCTCTTGTTTACACACTTCCCGAAGACCACTGGGCCACAACATGAAAATATTGGATGACGAGGAACTAAGTTGATGCTCTTAAATAATATATGTGACTCTTTAATAACAGAAAGATTATCTAAAAATTATGAAAAGAAAACGCCTGCTCCCCCCGCACCCTCAAGCAACCTCTTCCTCGGTGTCTACTATAATATATAAATAAGAAACGTGTGAAGCCTTATGAATAATGATGATTTAATAAAGATGCCACAATAGTGAGAAGCAACAGAGACTGGGAAATGATTTAATTGAAAATATAGAAGAAATGCTGACAAGACAAATTCAAATTAAATTAACTTTGCAAAGAAACAGAAAATACAATAAACAGTCATGAAAAGCGGAATCGTGTGAGAAGAGCCACATAATAACCTGCTTGGCAGCACAGTTGTTTTTTCCCCAAGGGTTGTAAATAATAGTTGTTCCTTACTATTAATCAATGTAATGGTACTCAATTTAGTAAGAGCAGCATTAAGGCAGGAAGCACATCAGTACGTGCCTGCCACGTGGAGTGCAACGTGCGCTCCTTGATTGGAAAAGAGCACAATGCTGCTGCTTCCTACTTCAGGCTGTACCCGCACTATCATGCCGAAATTAGAAGTGCCTGGCATGCATGCAACCCAGAAGAAGCGTACTTTTTAATCTTGAACCAGAGAACATGAGGGGGCAGCTGGATTGACAGGCTGAGGTTGGCTTACAGTGGCAAAGGGAACAATAACATGTTTATCTCACAGAGCCCCTGGAGCCAAGGGATTATCTCATTGGAACTGAAATGCTCTCCACTCCCATCGTCCCTGGTGACACTATGGCAAAGCCCAGATCGTTTCTCCTCACTAAGGGGCCAGTGGCGTAGCAAGGTCAGGTGGTAGCCGGTGTGGAAAATTTCTTGTCACCCCCCCACACATTGAAATTATGAAAAGAAAGAAAAATTAGATATATAAAGCTTTGCCTTTCTGTTTATTTTCTTTGCTGTGCACCGCTCGTTTAAATTATTTTTAAAGTGTCGTGAGGCCCCCCTCAATTTTTTATTTGAAAAATACATATTTGCGCCATTTTGTCACCCCTCTCAGTGATGACAGTGGGGGAGGCCTGCACCCACCGCACCCACCGCACCCCCTTCCTACGCCGCTCTGAGGGGCTGCACATGCCAAGTCATGGCACTACTACCACAGGAGTAAACTTCCTGCAGACATGCCTGCTTGTTGTCAAGTGCAGAGAGTCTGCCCTCCTCGTTGATTCAATTGCACATTCTCCGCAGATGACAGTACCCTGGAGTTAGGGAACGGAGCAGCGAGGCCTGGCTTCTCAGCTCAATGTCAGGGTCCGCCGCGAAATTCTTTATAAGTTTAAGGTCCATTCAACTGATTAAAATCGCAACTGCTGCGAATCATTTATCTCTATTCAGCTAGTGACCTCAGTTCCGCATATTAGTAATAGTATAATAGTATAGAGGAAATGGGCTGTGGACTACCCCTTCGGTTGTCACCTACCCAGCCGGATATTGGACAGACATTACTTCGTCTCTCCGTCGTACTCTCCATCCTACCCCTTTACTCCATCCCCTTTCTCCTTAACGCTCAATTTCTTCCTCCTCT
This sequence comes from Lissotriton vulgaris, assembly GCF_964263255.1. Classification (NCBI taxonomy): domain Eukaryota; kingdom Metazoa; phylum Chordata; class Amphibia; order Caudata; family Salamandridae; genus Lissotriton; species Lissotriton vulgaris. The sequence goes on along the minus strand of NC_141691.1, from coordinate 1,507,191,821 downwards.
TTGCTCTCTTACTTTTTTTCTCATTGGGACCTGGCCGCTTGACTGATGCCCGGTGAAGCTACATGTTAGCTATAGAGGAGATGGGCTGTGGACCTTCCCCTCGGCTGTCACCTACCCAACCGGACTTTGGGCAGACTCTCCTTTGTCTCACCATCCACTCCATCTCCATCCTTTCTCCCTCATATACCTTTACCCCACCCCCTTACCATTCTAAGCTCCATTTACCTCGTCTTCCGACGCTCTTGAAATGTTTTCTTGGAACTGATGCAACTTGTAACTGATGTAATTTTGTAATTTTGTGGATCCTTATGTAAAGCGCTCTGATACCTCCGGGTCTAGCCAGCGCTATATAAAACTCTTTAAATAAATAGTAATGGCGGTGCACCCTTGCTGTTGCAGCATAGAGCCCTCCCTTGCCCCAACGGCCACTATCCACCAGCCAGCACCACTGCAAGATCTACTTTCAACCGGTCTTTTTCTTGCTTATGCTTGTGCTCTGCATAGTTCATATGCAGAGCTTGCAGGATATTGATAGGTGCAGCATTTTGACAGTGACGAGAAATGGAGACAAAAACACTCGATCACCTCACATGTGCAACAACCACACACAATCCAGACATGGGCAGTTTAGGCACACTCAGACAATCATGCATAGCACACAATGCATTTGGTTTGTTTATATTTTCTGCTTGGCAGAGCATTTCTGCTGAGGGTTGCTCTGCTGTGCCCCCTTTGGCTACACCTGCTTGTGATTCATCAACATCTTCCATACTCTGCCTTGCTACTCGGCACATTATCATCATTTCCCTCTTTTCTCAAGAAAAGGCCGTCCTGAGCCTGTGTCACATACCTACAACGTGTCTGACTGTGCAGGGTCTACTCAGACCTTCCTGGTTAATGCGCTGAAGGCCCTCTCCAAAGATGGCAGCATTGAGGAAAATAAATGACCAGCCGCTGCATTCTTCAGCATCGACTGAATGTAGGGCTACACTGAGAGACTTGTGGTCAGGAGAGCTGAACCTGCCCTGCAGTGCTTGACTTGCTTATCTTTAGCACCGCTCTGCTCTACTGCTTCTCAGACTACTCTCCCTAGCCAATCAGAGGCTCTGGTACTCGAGGAGGACACATTTAGAATTCCAGTACTCCGTACCGGAGACTACTGGCAAATTCAAAGCAGTGCTTGTAAGTTATCCATCAATGCCCCAATAGTTCCCTTTATCCTCACTTTTTTCTTTACTTACACTCACATCCTCATGCACATTCATAATCACATCACTTTCCAAAACTTCTGCTGAGGAATCCATGGATTCATGTAACACTCCTTTTCACACTTCCGAAGATTGCCCAGACCATTGAATTGCACTTCTTCTGTACAGCTATCATAAATATTTTATTTTTATTTTTCCTCAGAACACTCTACTTTTCTGTCACATTTTTTTCGGATTCTCAACACCACTTAATTATTTTGGACTTCATCCTATTTTGAGGGAAGTAATGGGGAGTTAGTATGCATAAAGAAACTGCGTTGGTGGTCAGTGTGGGGACTACACATTCTGACAAAGATTTCGATTTTACACCATTTTTGTGGAGCCATGCACAGTTTGGGGGAGATAGTCTCCATGGTTTCAAATTTCGAGGTCCATAATCAACAGCAGTTATTACTGTTTTTTAAACATTTGTATTTACTAAAGACTATACTATTCCATATGATGTCATGGCAGTGTTTGATCCCATAGTTTGAAAAATATATCAACAATTATATAAATATGTTATTTGTAATAATGAGTGGCCAAATGAGAGTTTTGCAATATTGCTTCAGCCGGCTTCTCTGTGCAGGATATATTGCCACAAAGCATGGGTACTCTCGGGGGCAAAATTTACAGTGTGGTTTGTGTCCAAGGGCAGCACCGGTGGGGGCGGGGTCAATGAGGGAGGTAGCGGATCTAGAGCAACAAACAAAAAACTGTGACCATGAGGTAGAACACAGGTCCTTGCAGCGGACGCCTTCGTCCACTGAGCCACCAGATCAGGCATACACACACATCTCTCTCTCTCTCTCTCCCTCTCTCTCCCTCTCCCTCCCTCTCTCAACCTCTCTCTCTCCCTTCCTCTCTCCCTCCATCTCTCCCTATTTCTCCCTCCATCTCACTCAGACTGTCTCATTCTCTCTCACCCACTCTCTCTCCCTCTGTCTCTCCCTGACTCCCTCTGTCTCACTCACTCTGACTGTCTCACTATCTCTCTCTCTGTCTCCCTCTCTCTCTCTCTGTCTCCCTCTCTCTCTCTCTGTCTCCCTCTCTCTCTCTCTCTGTCTCCTTCGCTCCCCTTCCCTCTCCCTCTCTGTCTTCCTCTCTCTCCTTCCCTCTCCCTGTCTCCCTGACTCTGTCGCCCTCCTCACTCTGTCCCCCTCCTCCCTCTGTCGCCCTCCTCCCTCTGTCACTCTCCTCCCTCCCTCTGTCTGTCACCCTCCTTCCACCCTCCCATTGTCTGTCACCCTCCCTCCTCCCACCCTCTGTCTGTCACCCTCCTCCCTCTGTCTGTCACCCTTCTCCCTCCCTCCTCCCTCCCTCTGTCACCCTTCTCGCTCCCTCCTCCCTCCCTCTGTCTGTCACCCTCCTCCATCCTTCTGCTTGTCACCATCGGTCTCCCTCCTCCCTCCCTCGGTCTGTCACCCTCTGTCTGTCACCCTCCTCCCTCCCTCCTCCCTCCCTCTGTCTCCCTCTCTCCCCCTTTCTCCATCTCCCTCCCTCTCTTTGTCTCCCTTCCTCTCCCTTTCTCTGTCTCCCTCCCTCTCCCTCGCTTTGTCTCCCCTCCTCTCCCTTTCTCTGTCTCCCTCTGTCTCCCTCTCTTTGTCTCCCTATGTCTGTCTCCCTCTGTTTTCCTCTCTCCCTCTCTTTGTCTCCCTCTGTATGTCTCCCTCTGTCTCCCTCTTTGTCCCCCTCTGTCTGTCTCCCTCTGTCTGTCTTCCTTCTCTTTGTCTCCCTCTTTGTAACCCTCCCTCTGTCTCCCTCCTTCCTCTGTCTCCCTCCTTCCTCTGTCTCACTCCTTCCTCTGTCTCCCTCCTCCCTCTGTCAGTCTCCTCCCTCTGTCTCCCTCCTCCCTCCGTCTCCCTCCTCCCTCTGCCTCCCTCCTCTCTTTGTCTGTCTCCCTCTCTCTGTCTCCATCTGTCTGTCTCCCTCCCTCTGTCTCCCTCTGTCATCCTCTCCCTCCTTCTATTTATATCCCTCCCTCTCCCTCCCTCTGTCACCCTCTCCCTCCCTCTGTCTGTATACCTCCCTCTGTCTGACTCCCTCCCTCCTTCTGTCTCCCTCCCTCTGTCTGTCTCAGTCTGTCTCCCTCCCTCTGACTCCCTCCCTCTCCCTTTCACCGTCTCCGTCTCTCTTTTTCCATTTCCCTCCCTCCCTCGTTTTCCCTCTCCCTCCTCTCCCTCCCTTGCTCTCCCTCTGTCTGCTTCACTTTCCCTCCCTCCGCCTCGCTTTCCTCCCTTTCCCTCCCTCCCTCGCTCTCCCTCTGTCTGCCTCCATTTCCTTCCCTCGCTCTCCCTCCCTTTCCCTCCCTCCCTGTCTCCCTCCCTCTACCTCCCTCCCTTTCCCTCCCTCCCTCCCTTTCCTTCCCTCCCTCGCTCTCCCTCTGTCTGCATCCCTTTCCCTCCCTCCTTTCCCTCCCTCGCTCTCCCTCTGTCTGCTTCCCTCTCCCTCCCTCTTTTCCCTTCCTCCTTCGCTTTCCCTCTGTCTGCCTCTCTTTCCCTCCTTCGCTCTCCTTCCCTGTGCCTCCCTTGCTCTCCCTTCCCCTCCCTTTCCCTCCCTCTATCCCCCTCCCTCCCTCTCCCTCCCTCGCTCTCCCTCTGTCTGCCTCCCTTTCTCTCCTATCCTCGCTCTCCCTCTGCCTGCCTTCCTTTCCCTCCCTCCCTTTCCTTCCCTCCCTTGCTTTCCCTCTGTCTGTCTCCCTTTCCTTCCTCCCTCTCTCTCCCTCCCTCCCTCACCCTCCCTTTCCTTCCTTCCCTCCCTCGCTCTCCCTCTGTCTGACTCCCTTTCCCTCCCTCCCTTTCCCTCCTTCTCCCTCCCTTTCCTTCCCTCCCTCCCTCTCCCTCTGTCTGCCTCCCTCGCTCTCCCTCTCCCTCCCTCCCCCTCTCTTCCTTCCCTCCCTCGCTCTCCCTCTGTCTGCCTCCCTTTCCTTCCCTCCCTCACTTTCCCTCCCTTTCCTTCCCTCCCTCGCTCTCCATCCCTTTCCCTCCCTCGCTCTCCCTCCCTCGACCTCCCTCCCTCTCCCTTTCACTCCCTCCCTCCCTCGCTCTCCCTCTGTCTCCATCCCTCTACCTACCTCTGTCACCCTCATCTGCCTGTGTATGCCTGGGCTGCGACAGCTTCCCACACACAGCCGCACCCGAGCACTTCACGGGTCTTTAAAAGATCATTTGTATGTTAATGAGGCTTTTGTATTTCACCTCTTAGCGCCCCTGCAGCTCCACTTTCACTATGACTGGAATTCCCGGGCCCCCTCAGAAAAGCAGAGTCTGTCAGAGTCCAGTGCAATGTTTGCTGACACTGTTTAATTAATTTTTTTTTTAAACCCAGGTAAGATGTCTCAAGGTCCGTGGGCCGTATTATGAGTACCCGTGCCACAAAGCAATCATTGGTTCTCACAGAGAATGTTAAGAACTCGACTCATGTGAGGAGATCTTTCCCTCCCTCCCTGTCTCCCTCCCTCCCTCTGCCTCCCTCCCTTTCCCTCCCTCCCTCCCTCCCTTTCCTTCCCTCCCTTGCTCTCCCTCTGTCTGCCTCCCTTTCCCTCCCTCCTTTCCATCCCTCGCTCTCCCTCTGTCTGCCTCCCTTTCCCTCCTTCCTTTCCCTTCCTCCCTCGCTCTCCCTCTGTCTGCCACCCTTTCCCTGCCTCACTCTCCCTCCCTGTCCCTCCCTTGTTTTCCCTTCCCCTCCTTCTGTCCCCCTCCCCCCTCTCCCTCCCTCGCTCTCCTTCTGTCTGTCTCCCTTTCTCTCCCTACCTCGCTCTCCCTCTGTCTACCTTCCTTTTCCTCCCTCCCTTTCCTTCCCTCCCTTGCTCTCCCTCTGTCTGCCTCCCTTTCCTTCCCTCCCTCCCTCTCCCTCTGTCTGCCTCCCTCGCTCTCCCACCCTCTCCCTCTCTTCCTTCTCTCCCTCGCTCTCCCTCTGTCTGCCTCCCCTTCCTTCCCTCCCTCGCTCTCCCTCCCTTTTCTTCCCTCCCTCGCTCTCCTTCCCTTTCCCTCCCTCGCTCCCCCTCCCTCAACCTCCCACCCTCTCCCTTTCGCTCCCTCCCTCCCTCGGTCTCCCTCTGTCTCCATCCCTCTACCTACCTCTTTCACCCTTATCTGTCTGTGTGTGCCTGGGCTGAGACAGCTTCCCACACACAGCTGCACCGAGCACTTCACGGGTCTTTAAAAGGCCATTTGTATGTTAATGAGGCTTTTGTATTTCACCTCTTAGCGCCCCTGCAGCTCCACTCTGACTATGACTGGAATGCCCGGGCCCCCTCAGAAAAGCAGAGTCTGTCAGAGTCCAGCGCAGTGTTTGCTGACACTGTTTAATTGTTATTTTTTTAAACCCAGGTAAGATGTCTCAAGGTCCGCGACCCGCCAGGGAAGGCCTGCCGGGCCGTACTATGAGTACCCGTGCCACAAAGCAATCATTGGTTATCATAGAGAATGTTAAGGACTCGACTCACGAGGAGATCTTTTAAAGAAGATTTTATCTGACATTCCTAAGACAGAGGAAGCCATTAAATGTCGTAGGTAAACCCAATGTTTCCAACATAAATTACTAATAACTATTAGGAGATGACGAAACACGTATCTCTGTCAGATCTGAAGTATCTGCTCACGAACTTTGCAGTTTCCACATAAGGACTCCACTCTCACTTTTGCCTATTAAGACGCTGTCTCAACAGTCCACAGACGGCCTATCTCATCTACCCCACAGCTATAAACTCTCCATGCTGTGTCTTAACAGGTTTATGGGAAGAAGTATATGGAAAGAATAAAACCCTGGGGCACACCTTCGCGTGAAAAATGAATTGCATTAAGACATTTTTTAGCCAATTTGGAAACGTATCATCAAATGCTGAAAACATTTTTTTGTTAATCTCCTGCTACTCACAACCATTTCCAAAGTTCCTCTTTTCCATATTTTTATTGATTTCACTTAGAACAAAAGTCTTCGTACTTCGATATACAGCTGCTAGAATCATTAGGTAGAACCACAGTACATATGCAACACAGGACAGTCTATGGTCAGATGTAGGAGTCAGAGCATAAGCCTAGGACACAAATATATGCAATCTCCCAGAACAACGCTTTTTCCATACGTCTGGGGTGATGGGTGGGACACCAGTGTGTATAGGCAATAAATCAACCTTTTCAACAAACTAACCCCAACATTACCTCCCCCCTACGCCATCCCTCCTCCCCGCAAAGTATGAGTACATATACTGTGGATTGCACCAAAGGATCAACAAGAGTCACAGCTCCCCTATCTATGCAGCAGGGTATCACTCAGCAAGGGCTAATTGGTCCTTCAATTCAGTCAAGTAGTCACCCTACTGTTCCATGAGGTAACACCTCCCATCTCTAATCTGTGCATCAGTTTGTATCGAGAGCTCCACTGAAGCCCGGAGTATCTCGACAGTCTGCCATGCTGCGAGTGAAGGGCAGTCATCGCCCTCCAGGACAAGGCAATACTACACTTGCAAGGACAAGCACTAGGCCATTGAAACTCACCAATTTGTCTGTCTTTTTCGTCACCACCCCAGTGATTAGGATGTAGTTAGCAGGGTTACAGGGCAGAATGGAATTCATAATATCTGTAATACAAGATGTCACCAATTGCCAATAATCCAGAATCACTGGGCATATCCACACCAGATGAAGAAAGTCTGCACCTATCTGGTGGCATCTAAGACATTGGAGGTTCATGCCTGGGTACATTTGCCTATTCTATCCAGGGAAAGGTATGTGTGATGTAGATAGTTGAATTGGGTAAATCCGAACTGAGCATTCTGTGTAATCAATTTAATGGACAGAGACATCTCAGCCAAGCCATGTCTGTTAGTTCCAGAGATAATCTATGTGGCCACCACTCCCCAAGGGTCTGCAATCAGGGGTCAGAAGGATCCCAACTCGAAGTTCCATAAATAACTGGTATTGCCCGTCTCAAGCTTGTTGTGGTCAGCATCTAATCTAGTGGCCCCTTTACTCCTGTCAAATCACTCTTGATGTCCCATATATTACTAGCCACCTCCGGGAGGGCCAAATATAATTGAAACTGTCCAGGACCCATAACACCCCCTCCATCAGGTCCTCGAATGTGCAAACCTTATCCTCCACTACTACGTCAACCCTTCGGTGTACCCCGCCGCCTCCAAGGCATCCACTGAATGGAGCACCGTCAGGGTCTACATGGTGGGGGCTTCCATAGAAGCAAACAGAGTCCATAGGGTACTCCTCTGCATCCATTACATATGTATTTCCTCCAACACCACATTGCCATTTTCACCAAAACATTTAGGGGCATAATTACAAGCCCATATCACCACCACAGCGTCACTATCAGTGACTTTGTGATGGTGATAGGGGCCTCACCTTATTTACAAAGCAGCGTTAATCCACTTAACATGGCTTAACGCTCCCTTGTAAATAAGGCACCCTTTCATGACGTAATCAGCTTGAAAGGGGAGGGTAACGGGTGTTGCGGTGGGCAACATCCATTTATTTTGATGCTTTCCCCTATTTACAAGGGCAGAGTAAATAGGAGGCAGCACCAACAATAAGACCAGGGAAAATCTGGCCTTAAACAGGCAAAACTAGGAGATATGCTTTATTTCTCTTAGTTTCTGCTGTTTCCATGTGTGCTGCCTTGTGCAGCACACATAGAGACAGCAAATTGCCTATGATTGTTTATGTGCAGGAAGGTCCCCAATCCTGCACATACACAATTATTTTGAAAAAAATGCTGTTTTGCAACTTCTATGTGTGCTGCATTAAGCAGCACACATAGAAGTTACAAAACAGCATTTAAAGATTCTTTATGTGCAGGAAGGGGGACTTTCCTGCACATATCATAATCAATCATCCTCTCAACATAGGCACACTTGCACTATGATGCGAGGGTGCCTGCGGTGGTGCTAGGCAGCTAAAGTTAGCACCAGCACAGGGGGAATTGCTGGGCTGCACCACATTCTACTTAATATGGTGCAGCCCTGCGTTTCTAAAGTGACGTAGCGTGTTGTTAATCTTCTTGGATTAACAACATGATTCCCCACTTTATTGTAAATGTGCCCTTAGTGTCATACGATAGATGGGACATGTGAGGAACCATTCCCAACAGGGAGCTATCCCCATTATCAGGATCTAGGGTATCTCTTTCAGGACATCACATGTCATGTAGCCAGTGCAGTGGTCTTTGAAGTCGGGCTGCCACATAATATAGCTCATAATTGGGAAAGCTCAAGGCCCCCCTTTCAAGCACTGGAGTCATCACCCCACTCGCCACTCTATGTCTCTAGTGCCCAGATCAGGAAGGTAAGCAGTTGCTATAGCTCCTTGAAAAAGGGTTTCTTCAGAATCACCGGAAGAGCTGCAACAAATAAAGTAGTTGGGAAAGAATTAACAAAGGGTAACGATTGCCCAATGGATGTGAGTGCATTACCGAGGTTATCATCTATTAGATCCTATTCCTGGTAGTTAACATGGATCCCAAAGTACCTAAAGGTATCGTGCGGGGGGCCCCTCAGCACTGCACTCACGCCAGAGAGCCAGCCTCTTATTCCCACCCTTGGTCAATCGCAAAAAACAGCCAATGCACCGGATTGTCAGAGAAATCTTTGCTCATGGCAAATTGGGAGGCAGGAAATTTTTATTAACAAAACTAATGGTCTTCAAATCACAGAGCTGGGCGGCAAGGTATCTGTTAGCGCCCTGTGATCATAAAAGGTAAAGCACTCCTCACCCACGCACACAAGGCTCTCCACGACCTGGGCCCCAAGTACCTCAACGACCGCATGACCTTCTACACGCCCTCCCGCCAGCTACAATCCACCAGCCACGCCCTCGCCACCGTACCACGCATCCGCAGAGCCACCGCCGGAGGAAGATCCTTCTCCTACCTGGCAGCCAAGACGTGGAGCTCCCTCCCCACCCACCTTCGGCGAACACAAGACCATCTTGCCTTCAGGAAGCAGCTCGAGACCTGGCCGTTTGAGCAGTAACTTTCCCCTCCCCCAGCGCCTTGAGACCCTTCCGGGTGAGTAGTGCGCTATACAAATGACGTGATTGATTGATTGATTGAGCACGCAAGAGCAGAAGGCAAATTTATACGTCTCCATTGCAGGGCTTCAAAGGAGATCACGCGTCATAATAAAAACAAAAAAACTGTGTAGGTGCAGAAAATCACATTGAAAAAGTGACCTTCAAACCAGTAGAAAAATGTAAATCTTCAGACCTGAGCTAACTATTTGAACATTTTACGTCTACAATGGCAGGAGTGAGGGTGAGACTTAACATGTCAGAGAAGGGCAAGACTTGGCACCATTGGTTAGCACTGAGCAAAATGAGGGAGGGTTGCATCTTTTACCGTTCTGCTAATGCATGGGTGCTTTTTAGGTCTCGGCCTTCGCAACGTGCATGCTTTGCAAAGGAAAAAGACCTTTCCCGAGCTCAAAGGCTTTTCAGCGAAGCACTTGCACGCGTTCCATTGCCTTCAATGGCAACGCATGCAAGTGAGGCGATTGACTCACGGGAGCCAGCAGCCGCCGCCATATGCTATCATTTATCGCGGGGCCAGCCCCTGGCTCCCGCGAGTCAATCATGCAGGCCCCACCCCCCAACTACTTCTTATCTGTTTATTTTATTTATTTATTTATTTATGCATTTTTATATAGCGCGGACTTTACCCGAAGGTGTCAGAGCGCTTCACAAAAGGAACAGAAATGAAACATAATGAGAAACTTTACAAAAGAACAGATTACAAAAGCATAAGTTACGTTAAATAAGGTAATAGTGACAATTGTGAGCAAAAAAATACATGAGGTAGTAAAAATTGTGAGCAACCAAAAATACATGAGGTAGTAAAGGTAATAGTGACAATTGTGAGCAAACATTATACATGAAGTAGTAAAAATTGTGAGCAACTAAAAATACATGAGGTAGTAAAAAGTGCACAAGAGGAAAAAGTTACAAGTGTGCAGTTACAAGAGAAAACAAAGTATAATTTGAGGTATAATACTGCAATAAGTATATAATAACTCAGGCACAGAACAAGCGCCACGTAGGCAAAGGTGGCACTTGTGCATGTGTCAGAGGTAAAAACTTCTAATCCCTCGGTAGCTCGCAGGTTTACCCCGCTGTTTCCAAATGCCATTCTCAGCTTTCAATTGATTACTTTCGGTTCTGCTCTGCTCTCTAACACAGTGTCACTGTTCAGCATCCGTGAGACCACGAAACAAAGGTTCCAGGGTGCGATGGTTCCTACTGCCTTCAGGCACGGGTGGCGGCGGGGGATGGGCTTTGCATTGGGCGAGGTTTACAAGGTGAGATCGCGGATAATGATATGCACTGGTCTAAAAAAGATAGGTCTGTGGAGACATTTTTTCTTTGTGTACATTTATATAGCGCGAACTCGACCCGAAGGTATTGGAGCGCTTTACACCTTCAGTTTTGGTAGGCACGGCTAGAATATGTGATTTGCCCACAATCACAGGATGCTGAGTTGACACTTGATGCTGGTTCCCCCGTTCCAAGGTCGGCCGCTCTGGCTGTTAGGCCACATCCTCTTGCCAATTAGGAGAACCTGATCCGTTAGGCCACATCCTCACCCCTCACACCAGTGCCTATTTTGTGCTGGTGGTTGCAGATGGGCCCCACCGGCATTTAATTTTGGGAGGCCGACACCACATGACAGCCCTGCCAATGCAACTAATCCAGACCTGCAGCACCTCCTGCAATTACAGTTAAAACCCCATTAGAGCTCGGATCATGCACATCAATCTTGACATGCATTGCCGCCTGTCTTTCAATAGAGAGACCCCTCATAGACAAATACTCGGCACTGCCACTCCACCTCAACCCGAACCTGTAGCACCTCCTGCATCTGATATAGGAGGACTGCTGGTGCTACTGCAGCTTGGCACTTAGACCCCCTCAGGAGCAGAGTCCTGCCAAAGAATGTCAACCCAGTCCAGCAGCACCTTCTGTAATTGGAGTGGAAGGACCTCACGCAACTCTACCAGCACACATCAGTCTTCACGTGCTGTGCATTATGCAATCAAAGCACTATGCCCGGCCACAGAAAAATGCACCACACTCACGTCATTCGGTACTTCCTAACATTACCGTACTAAGACCACCTCAGCTCCACCAATGCACCACAACAATGACATGTTGAGCCTCCTGCTGTGACAGTACTGAGACCCCCACATACCGCACGCTTGATCTGTGGCAGAGCCTTCGATACTGTATAATATCGCCCAAAGACCTCTACTAATGTGCTCCATCCGGATCTGTGGTCCGCCGCCATCATGTAATAGAACTCTAGAACTCCCCCAAAGATCTACAAATGCACCTCTAGCCGGACCTGTGGCACCCTGCAGTTACAGCGCAGCAGTCCATACACATGGATGCCCAGTCAGTATTGAATAAAGAACAAGCATTGGCATAGCCAATAGGTCTCGCCTTGGAGACCTTGTAAGTAAAAATAAAAACTGAAGTGTAAGATTGCATCCTAAATACGAAGTAAATGTACACGTGAAGTCTTATACTTCATTTTTTTTTTTACAAGTCCCAAAGGCGAGACCTGTTGGCTATGCCAATGCTTGTTACATCAGTTCCTGCGTGCCATACATTTGTTAAGAATAAAAGAGTAAAACTGGAGTAGCATATAGCGACAATTACGTTTCGCAATTATAAATTTATATATTTTGAATGTGATCAGAATGACCCCTGGGCTTCTGTAATTAGCGTTGTTTGCTTCATGCCTCCTACGACTACACCTTTAAGTACAAGTAATATTTGGTTATGGTGCCGCAGCTTTTACTTGTCAGAATATATGATGAATAAACTGTTATGTAGGTTTCTATAATGCATCTCCTTCGACCCTGTGATTTTCACCCAGGTCTTTCATTTGTCCCTTCCCTGGATCATTTCATCTTTACTGTGCTTCTTTTTGATTGAATGAGTTCTATCTTTCCACCGCTTACATTTTCATTTGTGTTTCAGCACTCCATGGAGTTGTCTGTCTTTCTTTGCTCTCACTCGCCCATCCGATCCGTTTCCTCACATCCTTGCGCCCTCACTTTCTTTAGGGACTTCCTGTTCCCCAAACTCCTGTTACCCCACCTCGCCCCTACCCATACACATCATTTAAAAAAAAATTGCTTTGGTGAGATCTCGGTAGCTGCACTGTTACTGGGATGCTTGCTTTTTTTTTTCTTTATGCAGCATTGTCTGGATACCTTTTTTTTATTTGCCATTTTAAATGGAAGTCAGCTGCCATGGAATAGAAAATTAAAGTTTTTAAAATGGCAAAACACCTACCAGTGCATCACAACGCTTGTGCATGTTGTGCATGCATCAACAGCCTTCATGGAATGACCTCTGTTTCAAAAACCACTCCAAGATGGCCAGCCATGCAAATGCATGCTTCTAAGCAGAGTGTTGGATATGTACTGTGACGCATGTGCTGCTGGGTGCTCTATAATGGGTAGCACAATGCATTGCATGGCGAAGGTATGGAACATCCACCTCTAGCTGTAATTAGCATGCTATCAGATCTAAGAACATTTGCAAACGTAATTACTTCTACCTGAGACGTTACCCAAAACCAAGTGATCTGCAATTGTTTATGTTTTCTGCCTAACTTCTCCAGTAGTCATTCAACTGAGATGTTTTAATTTAAGACAATGAATACAAGTGAAGTGAAGAAGAGGTGCTGGAAAAGCATCAGTGAGGTGACACAAGACAGAGGGTTCATGATTTACTTATAGTTGACTTATATCAGAGAGGCGATAGATTTATAGGGTTTCACAATACACGCCACCTCACTTCCTCATCAATTCCCTGAACCACTCCCTGCCTCGCTCACTCACTCCACATCCAAGCTCCCTGCCTTGTTCACTCACTCCACATCCAGGCTCCCTGACTAGCTCACTCACTCTACATCCAGGCTCTCTGCCTCGCTCACTCACTCACTCACTCCACATCCAGGCTCTCTGCCTCACTCACTCACTCCACATCCAGGCTCCCTGCCTCCCTCACTCACTCCACATCCAGACTCCCTGCTTCACAGGGGCTTAACAAGGGGCCCGCAGTATGGGGGCGGCCGAACTGCATGGGGCCCCCTCATCACAGCACTCAGGCCTGAGAGCTCCAGATTAAATCCAAAGAGGTGGCCCCTCTGTTTACCTTGCAGGAGGGTCCCCCCAACTTTCGTTACACCACAGTTTAAGCACCCACAGTAAGGGTACATTTACTCCAATAGCATGCAGTGGGTCAGGTGTGTGTAGTAGTGGGAACAGGCAAGACTTCATCCAATTATTCTGGAGTCTGAACACCTGGCCAAGTTTTTCAGAGCCGATATGACCACCAGTATGAACAATGGGCCAGCTTTCAGATAAATCAGGGTATCGTCAGCATACATTGGGACCATCTGTTAGTTGTCTGAGACAATGTATCCCCATTTGATCACTCGCCCATGTAGTAGGCAAGCTAATGGTTCCAGCGTCAGAGAAAACAAAAAGAGAGATAGGGGCCCCCTGTCTGGAAACCTCTTCAATGAGGAAACTGTCCGAGATAGTATTATCCATGCACTCTCTGACCATGGGTTAGCCATAATGAACCTTAATCCACCTATGAAACCCTGTGCCAAACCCCAGTGTCTGCAATACCCCCTGAAGGTAGTTCCATTCCAGGGTATCAAAAGCTTTCTCTATATTTTAATAGGCTACCTAGCCCTGAATGTCTGTCCCGGAAACCTAGTCCATGGTGCTAAACAAACTACAAATATTTAGGAATATATTTAGGAACGCATTTCTTCCTGGAATAAATCTGTTCTGGTCTGAGTGGATTACTGTGTGCACCATCAGGTCAATCTATTTGCCAAAGCCTTGCCTAACACCTTGTAATCCAGGTTGAGTATAGAGAGTGGTTGGTAGGTAGCCACCTTGAGTGGGTTCTGTAGGAGAGTAGGGTCTGCTTCTTATGGTCACCCCCACTTTTTGCTGTGATTTTCAGGTTTTTCGACTTTAGTGTGGCTGTGGGCCTGCTAATCAGACCCACAGCCTAGCTGTTCTCTCTCTAAATTGATACCATGCATTTTAGGTGCATACCAGATTGGTTACTGGGTCACTCTTGTGAGCCCCTGTACAGTATACCATAGGTACCCAGGGCATAGGTGCATCCAAGGCCTACCAGGGGCTGCAGCATGTATTATGCCACCCCTGGCTGGCCCTCCAAACTGACACCACTCAGCTTGGGTAAGGTGGTGTAATCACCCCTTACTTAGATATAGTATATCTATATCTACCTATACATATAGACCAGGGGTCGCCAACCGGTCGATCGCGAGCTACCGGTAGCTCGCCGGCCCCCTGGGAGTAGCTTGCACCGGCATTTAATAATTATGGCCTCACCCTGAGCTCTGGCGTCTATTTATTATCCTTCCCTTCTCTTTGTAGACCTTTGATGAGTGCTTGCCCGCCCTCACCCAAACCAGCAGCTCAGATTGGCTGAAACAGAGCTTAGCTGGAGTGGGGCGGGCAGAAGAACATGACGTTCTTCCTGAACTCCCGAACAAGCAGGAACCACGTGACCTGCCATTTCCAGGCTGGTACCGCACTGTATATCCTGCAAGACATGGGCGCAGATAATCAGGACAGAACCCTGGACAGCTGTAATGCAGGTGGCGCAAGCACTATTGATCTACTCTGTCCCTTCCGAGAATCGCAGCAGCTGCCTTACTATCCTGCGCGGAGCGGACCACAGCAGCAGATTGGTAAGCGAACTCCAGTAGCTCCATAGTAGGTTAATGCAGCTCAGTGCATTTAAGACCCTTTCTTTTGAACGTGCGTAGCTATACAAGCAACACTTCCCCTGACAAAAAAAAAGTTGGAGTGAAACGTTGCCTGGTTTGAATGATTCTGCAATACCTAATTAAGATACTAATAATAGCAAGACCAAACATGAGCCGCGGGGAGCACTACCCTCTTTGTGAAGCTGAAAAACATGCACCAATAACTTTAATCCAGGGCTTTAATCATAACATTTTAGCAAATGTTCCGTTTTATGTTTAATAACTCTGCTGCCCAATTCAGCAAAGGGCCAACTTCCAATTGCTGCGGATTCAAAGATGTATTTTTAATTCAAGAAACAAGCCCGTCGGAAAAAGCACTATGATTGATAGTCGGATAGCTATTCCCCTTGCTGTCCTCTAGCTGAAATACAATTGATTAGTGGTCTTGTGACTGTTTCTTTATGGGAATTTATTAGGCATAATCAGATAATAAATAAAATAATGCATTTAATGTTCCCTTTTCTGGTTACTGAGTGCCTTGTCAGACAACAGGCAGCCCCAGCCACAGAGAGGCCAGCCCCAGCGACGAGCAGTCTGAGTGCATGAGAGGCAGAAGTGAAGAAATGCATTGTCAGAGATGTAATTTAACCTGCTTTCTTTGTCAGTAAAAAGATGATTAATGAAAAGATGATCAGCCCGTACACAGGGAGATAGGCATAGAGGAGGCAGGAAGTGGGTTGAATCACAAACAGAAAATTAATTAGCAATGCTTTCAGAGAAGGAAAATCAAAGCTTGGGACCAGGCCTACAGCCACTGTTTGTTACCTTGAAATGCGTCATCCGATCACGCAGACTAGAACAACTGGAAAAGTCTCAAGACTCTGTTCCTGACAGCCGCAGCAGGTGCTCTGCCCCATGAGCAAACTTAGTAAGACTGACCTGAGCGCTCTTCTCAGGATTGAAGCCTCTGTCCTGCAGGATGCCTCACAGATCTCGATTGTGAGGTAATTAATGGAGACTGTGACCTGCAGCGCTTCGTAACAGGTGCTTTAATCCCCTGATCTATCTTACTTTCATTGGAATTATTCAGCAATAGGTTAACGTAGATTAGTGAAAGAGCTGCATTGATCTCTAATGTATATTCTAGGAAACTGTGATCTGCAGGTAGGGAGATGCCCTGCGTTTTCCTATCCAACTATCATACTGCAGCAAGAACTGGTACCCTGCGAGTTACATCTGGAGCTCTGCAGCAAGCGCATTAACCTCTTCTTGAACTTTCAAACTGGGTTGGAACCTGCGACCTGAAGGTTGCATGCCTACCTCTGCAGTAGGCGCATTAACACATATGCACATTTTTGCAGCAGGTACATTAATTCATTGAGTACACAGCTATGGAACCATTACATGACCTGCATGCATGCATTGCCATTTGAAAATAAATGAAACTAGGTTTCCAACCTTTCAAAAAACGGACATTTATTGTTTTAATAGTTTAATAGTCTGCAACGTCCCAGACATGAAGGAAATCATATATATTCATTTGTAGCATAGCTTTTCTCACCTTATTTATTTGATAACAAAAAAAGAGAGGAATTTTGTTGCAGCATTTTCATAGTGCTTACTAACCCCTTGTATGTCACTGAAGTAATTACCTACATGGAGAGAAAGCTATGGCATGTGTAGTGTGGGTGGTTGCAAGTGTTTTCTTAGGTTTCTGATCCTGTATGGGAAGTGTTTCCATGTCTTGACTGATGAACACAAAGGTGCAGTTATCATGTTATGGGACACAGTGCAGTGGATGATGAGGTGTGAGACAGCCTTAAAGTCAATGACGCTGGGCGTGGGTGGGTCTCTCGCAAAAAGTTGCAAGTTGGTTAACCTTTAGTAGCTCACTACGATTTTCACTGATCAGAAGTAGCTCTCACTACAGAAAAGGTTGGAGACGCCAGATATAGACACATATGCACCTATAAGTCACTCCTATGGTAGGCCTCGACAATCCTGGAGGCAGAGTGCTTGGTTTTATGTGAGAGGGTAAAGTCGAGGGAGAGAGACCCCTTGTGACCCCGGGAAAAGGGATACTTATAAACAGTGAAATGAACAGCTTCCCTTGGGTAAGTGACTGTATAAGGATGCCCAAAAGTTTGGTCTTGGACACAAGGCTTCACAAAGCAAAAAGTATAAACAATATAAACAGTTGTATAAAAATGTAGAAATGTATTCAAACATACAATAAAAACATGTTAAAAATCATTGTCATTACATAAAAAAACGACCCTTTGCATTAATTAAAAGAAAAGAGCATCAACAATTTCATAATTTATGCATATCAACAAATATCTATCATGAAAAAGTGCAATTAAATCAACTTCCTATGTATCTGAAAAGGGGATTTTTTGAAAAAGAGAGAGACACACAGACACTAAGACATCAACAATTTGTCATTCGTAAAATGCACATCATAACCCTCTTTTTTGGACCAACTCCAAGACTTGATTTTTTTCTATGTTCTTCGAGTAAGTTGGGAAATTGGATTGTGCAGTACTAGGCGTCGACGCGTTTCGATGGTTTTATTTATTCATGTACCATCTTTTTCAAGACTACTGAATATTATTGTCTCTCCTGTATTGGCACTGGATGGTTGCCTTTACCAACGGATCCTGTGGGTAAATATACTCGGGTCAGTATTCAGCATTGAACCCAGAATAGTCAATGACATAATTTTTAATTTTACAAACAATCCCAACATTGAGTATCATTGTAACTAGCCTTTTGTCATGAGGCTTTTACTTAAGGCACATCGATTGGCAAATAGTCCAAACCTTTAGTAAGAAGTGACTATACATTTGACATGAGACTTTTAATTTGAGGCACATCACATTTCAATTTACTGACATATTTGCCACAAATGTACCCATTGATTCGTAGATAAGCTTTTATTGCTTCACCATAGGTCCAACTACTTTGAGGGCAGCCATTGGAAACCCCCCTCCCCATGTGGGAACCTAGGGTAAAGATTTCATTCTTTTTATCTTATTATTAGTTACACCCCCTCCCGGCGTTCACTCTGAGATACAGAACAAATATATGGTCATCTCCAGGGATTTATATACCGAGGGGTTAAAGATACTGTGTTAGGTATTAATTAGAGATACCTTATTCCATGTTAGGATCTCTGGACAAGAAATATCAATTCTATTTTCTGGTATCGCATTCTTTCACCCAAAGCTTTCTTTAAAGTCTAAAAAATAGAGTTTTGTGGAAAGGTTATAAATCATATGGTTAATCCAAAGAGTCCTACATTTACATCTGTAGCCTTATTTTTATTTACCTGTATATTTGTGCGCTGATATTTGTTGTTTTTCTGTGGCCCAACAGGAATAGGAACTTATGACCTCCTATGGACGGATTTTTAAAAATAGAATATATTTAGATACTTTTTTTGTTGTGGTTTAGTTACTTTTCCAACTTGACAAAATTATTTAGGCTACCTCACTGTTGGCTCCAAAGTAGCGTTGTATCTTTGAATCTACGAATCGCCCTTCAATAGGTAGCTTGTCCCCAAATGGCGTGGTTCGTTTTTATAATGGTACTGCAATAGATGTTTAAATCTATAAGTTTTGCGGTATGTTTTAGCTGTTGATTGTTTTGGGCTACACTTTTTAAAAGGACCTACCTAAACATCCAGTAGAGGGTATGTTGGGGTCGGGAATACCGGAATAGATAGCGCTTGGTCCGGTGCACGAGGGAGTTTTAGCCTGTAACAAGAATTAGACTTTCTTATATTGCCAGCCTCATGACTCATTTCTAACGTTTTTAACACGGCGGTTGCTTAAGGCTTACCTCACATTCGGTCCTTGAAACGGAGCGATGCGCTTTATTCAGACGTTGAGGTAGAAGTTTCCTAGGGGGATAGATGTTACCGGTGCATTGGTTAAAATCGGCTAATTTGGAAATTTTCTATTTAAATTACGGCAGGGGTTCTTGTTTTTCTTACCTTGCACCGCGTATTGCCCGGTTTCGGCACCCGACTCCCGTCCTCTCACTTGCGTCTTCGATTTCAGAAAGGTAGTGTTTGAAGATTTCCTTTGGAACCTTTTTGTACTTGACTGCAACTTCTCTCATTTAGTGATTATAAGTTGTTGAAGCTGCATTCAATTAGGTTACCTGCGAAACGATCCGCGTAACCATAGTAACGCGTCTCTGTTTACCACTAACTTCCGCGTTTCACGCCTCATTTAGCTTCACGCTACTCAAGTCTCGTTTTTGATCTTGTTTACACGATGTTCGTATCGTTTTCCTTACATTATTTTTCCTAAGTTGCTGCCGTTTTATCATTGGTGCTTTCTTATTATTCTAGATTTAGAATTGCCAGAGAGGGTGCCCTAGCATGAGTTGAGCCCCTCTGCAGCTTTTGGAACCATCTCCTTATAGCTGTTCTATGATATAACCATACCATATACTCTTAAGTCATTTTAATCCTCACGGTTAATGCTAACTTTGGTTTGACTTCATCAAAACATGTTTTGTAAGGTGTCAAACACTTTGGAATACTACCCCCCGCCAATTCTGGTGCAGGGGTAGCATTCCACCCTTCTAGAGGGAAAAGACATGCATGTTACTGCTTTACCCGGTTAAAGTTAAACAGCCTCAGCATCACAAAATGGATGCTGCTGCCACAGACACAAGTCTGACTTCCTGTTGCTGGGGGAAACTCCAGCAAAGGTGGCCTGGACAATAGGTTTCCTGTCCAGGGAAGTGCCAGCACCTTCCCAGACAGGGGTTTTGTGTATTGGGGCAGGGAGGGCTGCATTCAGTGAACGCATTTAGACACTGCCTAGGGCACACAAGGTGCTCCATGCATAGCCCGGTTCAAACCAGTTGCTGGGGCACTCCAGCCCCATTTCTGGTGCAAAACTGGACAAAGAGAAAGGGGTGTAACCACCCCCTTCTCAGGTCCACCCATAGGAGATACCTGGGCAGGTAATCCAGCCCCTTAAATTAGTATAAGTATAGGAGCTGTGTCCCCAGGACTTTAGATTATCCTGGAAAGAAACTTTGATATAGAACTCTTGGACCTTCGACATTCTATTCTGACTAGAAGATGGAATACATCTCCCTTGTGGTCAAGGTGTGACCACCCTGTGCAAACAGGCACCACCAGTAACTTGCCGGTCTGCTTTGTCGACGCTCCCGCCAGAACCCGGAGACTCAGCGACACAGGAACAAGATTCTCAGACTTCTCTAACTCCTACCCACATCCACAACAAGGCTGAGACCGATGGCGGACACAAGAGACGTGGACCAGATACCCTGGACATCCTCCATTTTGCTAACTGCTCAACTTCCAAGGTACCCTCACAGTTGTGCATTGGGGTACACGAAGCCCCAGACCCAAAAACTATTTACACTGAAGCTCATCCCTCCACGAGTGCCGCGTGGGGCCTGCTCTTGTATTTCAGCTTGATGTGTCTTCCCAGTTGCTAGCCCATTGGCTAGTGAGCCCCCTGAAGACTTTCCTTTTGAACTAAACAGTTTTCCTGGTTGCACCAGGCTTGCTCCAGCGTTCCTTCTAAGGAGAAGTGCCACAGACCTTTCTGGTCTGCAACAGAGCCAATCTTGACATCCTGCGTGGGTTGCGGTTGCCAAGGTTTGTTAGGACAAATCCGGATACCGACACCACAGTCAACTAGATCCTTTGTGGGACAGCTTAGATCCAGTGCCTGGTCATCGTCGATGCCTCCTGGACCTCGTGGCTGAAGAGACAAGCTCACCTTCTTCACCTTCAAGCTCTCCAGTGAGTCCAACCACTCTGATGACTCAGTAGGGTCCCATGTCTCAGCTCTGGCAAGAATGTGTTCACCCCAGAGAAGAGAGCATAAGGCTAGGATGAGGGAATCCAAACTTAGAATCAAGAGGCAAGAAGTTGCCCTTGCAAAAGAGACCCTGGCTCTTGAGAGAGAGAGAAAGGTGTGTGGGCTAGAGCCCACTGGTGGCAGCACAGTACCTAGAGATAGGGTAAGGTCTCATGACCATAGAAACCTGAACAAGATTGTCCCTCCCTACCAGGTTGGGGATGACATCCACAAATGGATAACTGCTTTGGAGAGGGCTTGCAAAGTACAGCAGGTACCCCCAAGTCAGTGGCCAGCAATCTTGTGGCTCTCCTTTTCAGATAAAGGCAGAGACAAGCTCCTGACAGTTAATGAACAGGATGCTGACAACTACTATGTCCTGAAGAGTACTCTGATAGATGGGTTTGCCTTAACCACTGATCAGTACAGGTTGCTGTTCAGAGATACCCAGAAGACACAGACTCAGGACTGGACTGACTTTGTAGATTGTGCTACTAAGGCTCTGGAAGGCAGGTTACTGGGCAGTCAGGTTAATGACTATACAGGATTGTATAATTTGATCATGAGAGAACAAATTCCTAACAACTGTCAGAACCAGTTATTACATCGGCACCTGATTGACTCGGATCTGACCTCTCCCCAAGAATTGGGAAAGAAAGCAGACATATGGGTCAGAACCAGAGTGAAGCAGAAGTTACAGAACCAAGGTGGTGATCAGAAGAAGAAAGACCAAAAGGGTGGGAACAAAGCAAAAGACCAGAAGTCTTCTCAAGGTCCCCAAAAAGCTTCTAATGGTGGGGGTTCCCAACCTGCAAAAAAGAAAGAAGGTCCTAAGAAACCATGGTGCAAAGTATGTAAGGTAAATTCTCACTGGACCAGTGATTGCACCAAAAAGGAGGCAGCTCCAGCCACCATTGCCCCTAAGGTAACTGTTCCCCCTAGTACAGCTAATAGTGGTGGTTCTCAACAGAAGGGTGTAGTAGGGTTAACCCTGGGAACTGAGGTGGATTCTGACCTAGTCAGAATACCAACTCAAGCTGTTCTTGTCTGTGATGTGGACATGGCTATGTCCTCTACTGTGAGCCCCAGTAACTTGGGCAAGTACAGACAGACTCCTTTAATTAATAACAAAGTGTCTCAGGCCTAGAGGGACACATGTGCTAGTGTCACAATGGTAACACCCAGCTTTGTGGACCCTGGACAGATAATACTAGGTGACAATTACCTAGTGACCAATGCAAGCAATGGCATTACCACTCATAGTATGGCCAATGTTAATTTCCTATGGGGAGTGGTAACTGGCCTCAAAAGAGTTGTTGTTAGTTCAGACCTCCCTGTAGAATGTTTGCTTGTGCAATGACCTAGAATCTTCAGTCTGGTCTGAATTGGAGTATAGGACTCATGCAGAGATGTTAGGTATATCACAGGTCAAAAATTGCAACACTGAACAGGCCCTGGATCCTGAAATAATGGACCAGTTGCCTACCAGGAGGAGAAGCAGTAGGGTTTAGACAGTGCCTTTTCCCTTGCCTCAGGAAGAGGATCAGCCTTCTCAGGAAGCCTGTTCAGGTTGAGTTTCTTGGG
The DNA here is from genome assembly GCF_964263255.1 of Lissotriton vulgaris. NCBI lineage: Eukaryota > Metazoa > Chordata > Amphibia > Caudata > Salamandridae > Lissotriton > Lissotriton vulgaris. The sequence goes on along the minus strand of NC_141691.1, from coordinate 1,507,169,356 downwards.
ACAGGGGGACCCTCCGGAGCAGATCTGAGGCAGGCACAGTTGGACTGCCCTTCTCTTGAACCCCTCAGACAGCAAGCTGCTGCTGGGAATGCTACTGGGACCCACAAAGTCTATTGGGATGATGGGATGATGGGATGATGAGCTCCTGTATTCAGAGGCTAGAGACCTCAAGCCTGGTGCTTCCAGGAGGTTGGTCATACCTCTGGCTTTCAGGGGCTTCCTTCTCACATTAGCCCATGATATTCCCCTTGCAGAACATCTTGGCCAGAACAAGACTTGGGACAGCCTTGTCCCTCACTTTCACTTGCCTCATATGTCAGAGGGTACCAAAGAGTTCTGTCGCTCCTCTGTCACCTGCCAAGCCAGTGGCAAATCAGGTGGCACCACAAAGGCCCCCCTAATACCACTACCTGTGGTGGGGGTTCCCTTTGAAAGAGTAGGGAATGACATTGTTGGACCAATGGAGCTCCAAACAGCCTCTGGGTGCAGGTTTATTCTGGTGGTAGTGGATCATGCCACCAGATACCCAGAAGCTTTTCCCCTAAGCACCACAACAGCACCTGTTGTGGCAAGACCCCTCCTGTGAGTTTTCTCACGAGTGAGTTTTCCAAAGGACGTTGTCTCAGACAGAGGTGCAAACTTTTTGTCTGGATATTTGACTGCTATATGAAGGAGTGTGGAGTGAACTACAAGTTCACCACACCCTATCATCCACAGTGCAATGGTCTGGTGGAGAGATTCAACAAGACCTTAAAGGGCATGATCAAGGGTTTACCCGAAAAGCTTAGGCGAAGATGGGACATCCTGCTGCCCTGCCTTTTGTTTGCTTACAGAGAGGTCCCACAGAAGGGGGTTTGCTACAGCCCTTTTGAGCTTCTGTTTGGGCATCCTGTAAGAGGACCCCTTTGTCTGGTGAAGGAGGGATGGGAGTTACCTCTCAAACCTCCCAAACAAGACATTGTGGATTATGCACTTAGTCTCGGCTTCAGGATGGCTGAGTATATGAAGAAGGCATCCAAAAACCTTCAGGCTAACCAGGAATTACAGAAAGCCTGGCATGACCAAAAGGCTGTGCTGACTGTTTACCAGCCAGGACAGAAAGTGTAGGTGTTGGAGCCAGTGGCCCCAGCAGCTCTCCAAGACAAATGGTCTGGACCCCACACTATTGTTGAACAAAAAGGAGAGGTAACCTATTTGGTTGATCTTGGAACTCCCAGGAGCACCCACAGGGTGCTTCATGTCAACAGATTGAACCCATATGTTGACAGGGCAGACATGGCCTTGCTCATGGCTACAGATGAGGGACAGGAGGAGGAGAGTGACTCTCTCCCAGACCTGCATTCTCAGAACCCTGATGATGGTACAGTTGATGGTGTAGCCTTGGCAGGCAGCCTCACTGACCAACAGCAGCAGGACTGCAGACAAGTTCTACAGTCTTACAGACATATTTTTTCTCTGACTCCAAGTCAGACTACCTGGTGCACTCATGAAGTGGACACTGGGGATAGACTACCTGTTAAAAGTAAGATTTACAGGCAACCTGATCATGTCAGGGACTGTATCAGGACAGAGGTCCAAAAGATGTTGGAGTTGGGAGTCATTGAGCCCTCAGAGAGCCCTTGGGCCAGTCCAGTCGTCCTGGTGCCTAAACCTCACATCCAAGATGGTAAGAGAGAGATGAGGTTTTGCGTGGATTACAGAGGCCTCAATGCTGTCACTAGGACAGATGCCCACCCAAGACCAAGGGCAGAAGAATTCATTGACAGATTGGCATCTGCCATGTTATTTAGTACATTTGACTTGACAGCTGGCTACTGGCAGATCAGACTAGCTGATGATGTAAAAGCCAAAACAGCATTTTCAACCCCAGGAGGACGTTATCAATTTGTGGTAATGCCCTTTGGTCTGAAAAATGTACCTGCCACATTCCAAAGGTTGGTGAACCAAGTCCTCTCAGGTCTGGATGACTATTGTGCAGCTTATCAAGATGGTATTGCTGTCTTTAGCTCCACTTGGGGAGATCACCTGATCCACCTGAAGTATGTTTTGGAGGCCCTGCAAAAGGCAGGCCTAACTATCAAGGCTACCAAGTGCCCCCTAGGGCAGAGCAAGGTTGTATACCTGGGCCACCTTGTAGGTGGAGGTCAGGTTCAACCATTGGAGAGCAAAATCCAGACCATAAAGGACTGGACTGCTCCCACCACCCAGACACAGGTCAGAGCTTTCTTGGCCTGACTGGGTACTGCAGGAAATTTGTCAAGGGGTATGGTGCAATAGTGACACCCCTTAATGACTTAACTTCCAAGAAAATGCCAAAGAAAGTTCAGTGGACAGTAAGTTGTCAAAAGGCATTTGATGACCTAAAGCAGGCCATGTGCACTGCACCTATTGGGCAAAGTCCAGACTACTCTAAAGTATTCATTGTTCAAACAGATGCTTCTGAGTTGGGGGTAGGTGCTGTTCTTTCACAACTGAATAAAGATGGTCAAGACCAGCCAGTAGCTTCTATTAGCAGAAGGCTGACCCCTAGAGAGAAACGTTGGTCAGCTATTGAAAGCTTTTATTAGCAGAAGGCTGACCCCTAGAGAGAAACCTTGGTCAGCTATTGAGAGGGAGACCTTTCCTGTGGTTTGGGCACTGAAGAAGCTGAGGCCATACTTGTTTGGCACACACTTCAAGATTCAGACAGACCATAAGCCCCTCTTGTGGCTAAATCAGATGAAGGGTGAAAATCCCAAACTGCTTAGTAGGTGGTCTATTTCCCTACAGGGGATGGACTTTACAGTGGAATATAGACCTGGCACTGACCATGTTAATGCAGATGGACTGCACTTAGAACATGAAGACTCAATTGGTCAAGGTTTGTTTAATGTCCCTGGTACCCAGGGCATAGGTGCATCCAAGGTCTACCAGGGGCTGCAGCATGTATTATGCCACCCCTGGCTGGCCCTCCAAACTGACACCACAGGCTGATCACTCAGCTTGGGTAAGGTGGTGTAATCACCCCTTCCTTAGATATAGTATATCTATATCTACCTATACATATAGACATATATGCACCTATAAGTCACTCCTATGGTAGGCCTCGACAATCCTGGAGGCAGAGTGCTTGGTTTTATGTGAGAGGGTGCCCTAGCATGAGTTGAGCCCCTCTGCAGCTTTCGTAACCATCTCCTTATAGCTGTTCTGTGATATAGCCATACCATATACTCTTAACTGCATTATAATCCTCGAGGTTAATGCTAAATTTGGTTTGCTTTATCAAAACATGTTGTGTAAGGTGTCAAACACTTTGGAATACTACCCCCCCCCCGCCAATTCTGGCAGCGGGGGTAGCATTCCACCCTTCTAGAGGGAAAAGACATATATGTTACTGCATTACCCGTTTAAAGTTAAATAAAGCCTCAGCATCACAAAATGGATGCTGCTGACCTCCTGTTGCTGGGGGAAACTCCAGCAAGGGTGGCCTGGACAATAGGTTTCCAGCACCTCCCCAGACAGGGGTTTTGTGTATTGGGGCAGGGAGGGCTGCATTCAGTGAATGCATCTAGACACTGCCTGGGGCACACAAGGTGCTCCATGCATAGCCCTTTTCAAGCCAGTTGCTGGGGCACTCCAGCCCCAGCTCTGGCATGAAACTGGACAAAGAGAAAGGGGTGTAACCACCCCCTTCTCAGGTTCACCCATAGCAGGGACCTAGGCAGGTAATCCAGCCCCTTAGCTTAGTATAAGTATAGGAGCTGTGTCCCCAGGACTTTAGATTATCCTGGAAAGAAACTTTTATACAGAACTCTTGGACCTTTGACATTCTATTCTGACTAGAAGATGGAAGACATCTCCCTTGTGGTCAAGGAGTGACCACCCTGTGCAAACAGGCACCACCAGTAACTTGCTGGTCTGCTTTGTCGCTGCTCCCGCCGGAACCCGGAGACTCAGTGACACAGGAACTGAATTCTCAGACTTCTCTAACTCCGACTCACATCCACAGCAAGGCTGAGACCTGTGGCGGACACGAGAGATGTGGAACCGGACACCCTGGTCATCCTGCATTTTTCTAACGGCTCGACTACCGAGCTAACGTCGCAATTGTGCATTGGGGCACGAGAAGCCCCAGCCGAGCACCATTTGCACCAAAGCATAGTTCTCCACACTCCATGAGTGCCGTGTGGGGCCTGCTCTTGCATTTCAGCTCAATGCGTCTTCCCGAATGCTAGCCCATTGGCTAGTGAGCCCCCTGAAGACTTTCCTTTTAAACTAAACTGCTTTCCTGGTTGCTCCAGGCTTGCTCCAGCTTTCCTTCAAAGGAGAAGTGCCACAGACCTTGCTGGCTTGCAACAGAGCCAATCTTGACATCCTGCATGGGTTGCGGTTGCAAAGGCTTGTTGGGTCCAATCCGGATACCAACACCGCAGTCAACTAGACCCTTTGTGAGACAGCTCAAAGCCAGCGCCTGGTCATCGTCGATGCCTCCTGGACCTCCTGGCTGAAGATACAAGCTCACCTTCTTCACCTTCAAGCACGCGACATCGCCTGGTTCCTTCCTGGTCACTGGCTAGTGACCCAGACTCTGTCCCCACTGCTTTCAGGTTCTTCACATTGTCGATCCACCCTTGAATCCACCCGGACACTTTTCCTCTGGTCGCCTGCAGCACTTCTTTGCAGCTCTCCATAGAAAATGACGACGAAGCCCCACACCAAAAGGCACCTATGCACCGGGCTTCCCTGGGTGAGGTAACACGAGTACTCTGGTGCTCCTGTGGATCTTGACTCTCGAAGTGTCCTAGTCTAAAGGGGTTTTATCGTAGTCCATCCGGAAGTGTCCTAAAACAGTAACTTTGTAACTTTTTTGTTTCCCATTATAAGTCAATGGTAACTCGCAAATGTGTTTAGACACTGCACGCGTCTCCCGTGGGCCTCCTACTTCCTAACCCTTGGTTGTTTAGTGTAGTCCAGCGATTCTAGAGGCCCTAGGCCTGCTGTCTAACTCTTACGTGGTTCTTATACCACTTCTTTAGTATATGGTTTGTGAGGCCCCTAGGGCATAACTGTATTTGTGCAACTTATCGTATGCTAATTGAGTGCAGACGGGTTGTGTTTAGAATAAATACATATATATTTGATTTATACCTTGTGTGGTGTCCTTTCATTTGGTATTCAAGGGTTTATAATTGGTAAAACAGCTTGCTTCACATGCTCTCTGAAGTCTTAGCCTAGGACTGCTGGTCCATGCTACCAGTAGGATAGCTTGTCTATAAGGTTGACTTTACAACCACCATCAATAAGGGTCGATTAGGCTGGTGCAAGGTGACCACTAGAATAGTGGACATCTTATGCCAGGCTAACTTCTCACAGGTCCTTTCCAGGTTTCAGGAGTACAGTGATCAGGGCCACTCACATACTTTCCGAGGGATTACCACACTCCTGTGCTTGTTCATATAGAGTCAACAACCGTGGAGCCAAACTGACTCTGTATGAGACATAGAATTCAATGGGCAAGCCCTCATTACCAGGTGTCATACCTCTGACTAAGTGCGTAATGGCTAAGGAAACCTCTTCAAGAGTCAGAGGAGCGACCAATTCTTGTGGCAATAGGAGATTGAGAAGTGGTATCTACGGAGACAGCGGTAAGCGGATATCACCTCTGGAGTCACTCCCACCAGACCACGGGAAAACATCTTGTAATAACTTTCGAATTCCTTATCAACCCGTTGACCGCGGTGCAAATTCCTCTTCGGTGTGGGTGATTCATGGAGTGGGAGTGTTTCGGAAGGCCCCCGGCCGTCCTCCGCACATGCGCACTGTTACGTCGGATGGCATGGGGCCGTCCTACGCACCGAGCGGGTTAATGTCTAACTGGGAGTTTACTGTGGTACCTGAGTGCAGCCGGATGGCCCCAATAGTAGTGCATGGCTGTTCTGACCACTGCAGCCAAGCCAATAAATTACTGGCCTTATCTCCCAAGTCATGCTGACAGTTAGTGTATTCCCTGAAATCAAATAGGGCCAAGTGTTCAAATTGGTTAGTGAAGTCAGTCCTAATGCCCTCTAACACCGGGTAGAAAGTCAGGTTGGATACCCAGTACCCCTCAGCAGACTTCAATATATCTTCTAGGTCTAGCATCTCTGTTTCTGGGCACATCCCATACCTTGCCATGTGGCCATGCACACATCCCCCAGCACCACATTGAATGAATCCCATTCAGGCATATCATCTGCAGCAGAGCCATCATTCTTTGAGAAATATCTATCTATGAACTCCCCACGGCTAATGAGAAGACACATGCACCGCAAGCAAAAGGATGATGAATAAAAAATGCAGTTTTAATTATTTCTCTATAAATGTTGTGTGTGTTCTTTATGTTGTGTTTTCTTCTTACAGGTTGGTCCGTAATCACACCTTAGCGTGTGTGCTGAAATAAACACACTTGGCTTATTTTTGCCATAGCACAATTTTTTAACGTTGTATGGTCCTGAAGAAAGTCTCTAAAATTGTTTCCTGAGGCTGAAACATGTCATTTTCGTAATCAACTGGTAGGGAGGAGGAATTCTGGTCCATTCAGTTCCCCAATCTCAATATATCAAAAAATCAAGTGAGAGAATGGACACTTGTAACTACGTGACCGTAGGTTAAATTGAATCACCCTCATAAACGCTATGTAAATCGTGCGGGGTATATCGTTTTTCCGCGCTACATACGTGTTACGGCATTATCATTGGGTGTCCAAATTTGTGCTGTATGCCAGCCTCATCCTGAGGCAACCTCTGGTTAAGGTAGTAGTGTCCAGAAATAAAAGGAGCACCCCCAAAAAATGGAGTAGGTGATGTTGTATATAAAACAGCGATAATGTTAAGCATTCGCTGAAGACATGCAATCGTGTCTTCATTCTAGTTTTCCCGCTCATGCGCGAAAATTGTTTTCTGGCGTCCATCTTGTATGCTACATTCCGCCATGTGCTCGCCACGAGGCAAGTCCTACTTCACTGACCATCACCCCTGGAGTTTGCCCAGCAACAGGCTATAAATAGTTCCAGCTTGCCTAGCGCATGCTCAGTATGTGCAACATCTGTTTCTGCTTAGAGGGGATTGGAATGTGCATTCGGGGGGCTTCATGAACTGTTAACTCCACCCATGTATCGATCATGTTTTAGAAATGTCCATATATGGTCGTAAATCATGCTTTTGAGCTGTAACCGCCCACTTATGAGCCCCTTCTTTGTGTATAAAAGGGGACCGCATGCTTGAGTTCTTTGTGCTACTTTGTACAATACTGTAGAGTGTTGTGTGGGCTGTAGTACCACCTTTAAAGGTTTATTAAACTATGTTTTTGTATTTCCAGTTTCCATCCTGAGGACTTTGCGTACAGAAGGGCGAACCCTTTCGCACTCACGGGCCTTGCTGAGGCCTGTATTCATCAGTGAAGGTGATATTTAAAAAGCAAAACTCCACCGCAAAGGACGTTAATATAAAAAGGTGAGGTTTTGTTATTAAAAAATGATGGGTATAACCAAGGATCATGTTACTTGATCTCGTTATACTACATGGTTGGCAAAGTCGACATGTTTCTGCTCCTTTATGCCCAGCCGGGTCTACGGAGCATTTGTCAGGACAAACAAAACAAACAAACAATCATTTACTTACACAACTTGTGAAGTATTCAATAGTGTTAATCTTAACACTGAGCTTCAAACTTGCTCTAGTTTCCTGCAATTGAAACAAAAGAAACAAAACTTGCATATCTGGGGATGAAAATTCAGCACTATATAGAATCTCCAATTTGAGATTATTTAAAAAGGAGTGCCAATATTATGCACTACATACAGAAGGGTAGTCCCACTAAGGACCATCACGGTCATTGCTACAAGCTGAGGCGAAATCTGTTAAATGTAAATATGCACACAGTACTTATGGTGTCACTGTGTGTTCTTAGTGTGAATGAATAAGGTCTGTGTGGGATTGACCTTACGGTTAGGCTCTCTCGCGTAGAGCCGGAAGCATGACAGGCTACCAGAGATAAGCCCTGTGTATTATGACAAAACTGCGAGCTCTGTATTATATGGCCACACGTTTAGTGCATATAACGCGTGTGGGTAACATTCACTCCCGGCCCATTGTTAATGGGGGTTAAAAAGTGGTCCGTCTTTGGGTGCAGAAAGCATGTATTAATTAAAAGGCATTATAGTTTACGCTTGCTCATTACGGGCAACATTCTCTAATGGCCCACTATTAATGGGGGTTAACAGGTGGTCCGTTGTTGCGGGCAGAAAGCGTGTGTTCAGTAAGAGGCATGGTGATTTACGCTCATTCATTAACCTAGTCACGATAATCAAAATAAATAAATCAAGGGAGGTATGTAAAATTTTACCTTGTTGTAGGAAACCTTCCGCTTCAATAGGGAGCATTAGGACTCACTGGTCCCGAGCTGATGGGAGCGAAGAGGCCACAATTATGAAGGCATTGATCTTACCGCTACTCGCGACCGCTAGAAGCAATTGCGAAAGACGCCATTCTCACCCGCATGAGGGAGTTTTTGAAGCCCGAAAGCTTTATTGTGTGTTTATTTAAACGGTTGTGTTTCTCCATGATTTAATACTTTATTAGAACTCCATCCTTGTAACTAGGATGACATCTCTTGTGTTATGGAGTTTAAATAAATGTGGCAATATTGATAACCCCAATTCGACTCACATTATGGCTGTATGTTGCCGTGATGCTGGTGTTAATGTTACTTCGTGTAGTTAAGCTGTATTTTTGTGGTTATCACCTATTGTAAGTACCTCTTATCTGGTGACATTGTCTGATTTATACTTGATGTTGAGGTGATTGTAAGTACATGAAACTGGGTCAGTGGCCTTGGAGCTCTCAGATTTCTATGCAAATTTGTGCCATGGTATATTATCATTTAATCCTTAAGCTGAAACATGTCAACCAGTACCTGAAGGATAACGAAGACCAATTGCCAGTCTTCACTTTATCCCCCTGTTTTCTTTTAAATATGTGCTGGACCGCTGTGAATAAAATATATGTCAGCAAGGAGTCCTCAAGGCATTTTTAACCTAACCACTTTTTTAGCCCTATTCACACAGAAACAAAACATTCTCCGCTTTAATTAATGCGTCAAAGCACAGCTGGGTAGCATTCGAATGCCCAGCTGGAAACCCGATGATGAAGCATGCCACCAACTAAGTTGATGGTTGAGGGTTCTTCTTAAAAACCCATGCTGTTCCTGGCACTCCAATATTTATAGCAAGGTCGTCCTTGTTTTAGAAATAAGTGGAGTATTTATTACCAGCAACTTGGTCTCCATCAGTCGAAGCTGCTGTATGGAAATGGTACAAAACCTGAGGGAGGAAGTATGTTGTATCTGATGCACAGGTAAGTGTGGTGCCTGTGATGGGGGATCTACTTGTCATGGTTCCTGAATTCCCCCTACCCTTCCTCGCTTGCCTGTTGTCCGTATGCTCGTTGCGGACTGCTTGGGGTTGACACTCGTAAGGAGATTCTCACTTCCGGCCTCGGCTGGTAGCGGTGTAGTCGACGGCCGGAAGCGCTGCAACGTCATCAGAGCTTCCGGGGAGGGTCGCTTATCAGACGCGACTCCCCGAGGCTCCGCGCTTTGTGAACTACTACTACGTCTTGCCGATTCCAGACACAGTTCTCTATATCCGGACCTGATAGCGCAGGAGCGCTTTTGCCTTCTTTCAATACCGCGCCTGGAGCGCCGTGCATTTCCTGATTACCCGCGCTAGGAGCGCCTTGTTTGTTTTATACTTTCCGTGCCAGGAGCACTCTGACACTTTACTTGGGCTGCCGCTCTACGAGCACTGAACTTTCTTTCCTTACCGCGCCTGGAGCGCTTAGACTGTGTGCTGTGGCAGCAGAGTGAGGAGCGCTTGCTTTCCATTATTAATAGCGCAGGAGCGCTTGGCTTTTCAGTTCTTTCCGCGGTAGGAGCGCCTGACATTTCCCTATCCACTTCCGGGAGTGCATATGGATGCCTTACGTTGTTTCCCTTGATGGCAGCGGGCTGTTGTACATGTGAGGAGGTAAGCGGTGTCCCATATGAGTGTTGATGGTTGTGGATGCTTGACAGAGGAAAGGTGGTTAATCAATGTTCCCTTGTCTCCCTGTCCAGTTGGTGCCCTGAAACTGCCCACGTGAGGGACGTCCGCCAACACCTACAAACCCCAGCATTGTGCCCTAGGAATTTGGCTGCCATGCTCACTCACATCCTATTCCTGATTTTGTTATCTACCCAGAACAGGGTAGGGTGTGAGTGGGGGCGATAGTTCGTGTCGTCTCTGCGAGGATCCACCACAAGAAGCAGGTACTTGTGGGGACCCCCGGACAGAATACGAAGCCCAAGCCTATAAGCCTCACCCAGGCGTCATGAGCGATCCCGAGATAACCCTACAGGATATAGCAGCAATGCTCCCCACCATGCAGGTGGAAAACCTAGCTTGTGTCAGGATATGACGACCTTACAGGGCCAGCTAGCAGCAGAAATCACAAGCCCCTGGGGTTCTACTCCTTTTCCTAGGGTCCGGCAAGAAGGGCTGCACCGCCCTCCTACCTTCACTTATGGGGGTGCCTCTTACACCACATCCCCAGAAAACGCCATCCAGGTGATCACTCCCCATCCTGTGCAGCTAACTCCCCCCAGAACGCTTTTACAGCGATAGTAGCAAGTATAGCATCTTTCTCCATCAATGTCACCTGCACTTTATGGCCAGAGCCACAGCCTTCCCGGATGACTCTTCCAAAGTGGCGTTAATCCTTTCTTACATGGGTGGTGATGCCGCACAGTGGTCCATCTCCTTGGTGGAGAACGATGATCCTATGCTGTACAACCTACGGAGGTTCAAGGAAGCACTGCGATGTATGTTTGCCCGTCACACCTTCATCCAAGCAGCAGATAACAAGCTTCTTAACCTAAAACAAGGAAACACTGATCTGCTTCACTACATCACAACCTTCAACAGGTTGGTCATCGAGGCCCAATGACCCGAAACCCAAAAAATCTCTGTATTTTACAGGGGCTTACGCGACGACTTGAAGGACCTTATTTCACAAATGCCCGACCCACCGGATGAGATAGGACCATTCATAGACTTAGTGATCAAAGTCAACTACCGAGTACAAGAGCGAAGGAATGAGAAGGGTAAAGGAGGCGATAACCGGTTCCTAGCAGTAAAAGAAAAGAACAAAGAAGAGCCTGGTCCACCAGGAGACACTCCCGAACCCATGCAGATAGGCGGAATAAGAGGTCCGATTTCCAACGAAGAACGGGAGAAAAGGAGGAGACAAAATCAGTGTCTATATTGTGGGAAAAGTGGACACTTTATTCGTGAATGTCCGGTGAGACCCACTCGGGCCAGAGGACGACGTCCGTACGCTTTGCCTGTAACCAAATCGGACAAACCGGGAACCGAGGAAGCCCAGTAGGTAGCGGGGTCCAGCTACAGGGTTCCTCTCACTGTGATACCACAACCCCCGCTTTCAACAGTGGCAACCAACACCTCGGTGTGGAAGCGCTACTTCGTGCAGCAACAGGGCAGTCATGGCAGGTTACCGCTCTTCTTGACTCAGGCGGAAACTCAATACATTACGAGATTGGGTATCAGGACATTGAATAAAACCATACCAGAAAACGTAAAGGCAGTAGACGGAACCGACCTTACCTCAGGACCTATCCTGCATCGAACTGAGGACCTATGCATGGAATTCAAGAATGGCCACGTGGAAACCATCACCTTTGACCTTATCGACGGCCCCCAGTTCAGGATCATATTGGGGTTGCCTTGGCTGGTGCGTCATAATCCACGAATAGACTGGGCATCCGGTGTGTTGGTTCTGGATTTCTCCTTCTGTAGTGCAGCCTGTTACCCATCCAAAGCTTCCTCAGGCATGCGCTTAGTACAAGCTCTCACGTTGGCCCTAACAGGAACCTGCATGGCCATACCAGAGGGGGTACCCGCAGACTACTCAGACCTGGCGGCGGTATTCGACAAGAAGGGGGCAAACACCCTACCTCCGCACCTCCCTTTTGACTGCAGGATAGACTTGATTCCTGGTTCCACGCTGCCTTGTAGCCGAATATACTCCCTCACGGAAAAAGAAAACGAGCATCTCCGCTCTTATCTTGATGAGTACCTACAAAACGGTTTCATACGCCATTCTCTGTACCCTGCGTCCTCTCCTCTTTTCTTCGTGTCGAAGAAGGAAGGGAATCTGAGGACATGTATTGACTTTAGGGCGATGAACACGATTACCATCAAAAACAGGTACCCACTTCAGCTGATTTCAAACTTACTGGACCAAGTAAAGGATGCCTCCATCTTCACCGAACTCGACCTCAGGGGGGCATACCATCTTGTCCGAAAGGGCGACAAATGGAAGACAGCCTTCCGAACCAAATACGGCCTCTACAAGTACCAGGTCATGCCTTTCGGACTCTGCAACGCCCCTGCGGCCTTCCAGTTCTTCAGCAACGAAGTACTACGGGATTTCCTTGACATATTCTGTATTGTCTATATCGATGACATTTTGATCTACTCCAAATCCATGACTGACCACACCCAACACTTACGAGCTGTCCTACAACAACTGTTAAGGAACGGATTGTACGTTAAGCTGGAAAAGAGCATTTTTCACACCGAATCCGTTGAGATCCTGGGCCATGTCATCACCCCTGTTGGTATCCAGATGGACGACAAGAAGGTTGAAGCCATCCTGCGGTGGCCGTCTCCTTCATCGGTAAAGCACATACAGAGGTTTTTAGGCTTTGCCAATTATTATCGTCATTTCATCGCAGGATTTCCCAAGATGATCAATCCCATTACACGTTTGTTACGTAAAGGGGTGCCCTTTTGTTGGAACGAACAGGCGGAACACGCCTTTGGGGAACTGAAACAGAGATTCACAACTGCCCCTGTGCTGAGACATCCTGACCCCGAACTACCGTTCACCATGGAGGCTGACGCATCACAAGACGCCCTGGGAGGAGTATTGTCGTAAAGAGACGTAGAGACTGGTCGTCTGCAACCAGTGGCATTCTACTCCCGAAAACTCCTGCCGGCCGAACGCAACTACTCCATCTCCAACCGAGAACTATTGGCCATAAGGACAGTATTCGAAGAGTGGCGTCATTACCTAAAAGATGCCAGACACCCTGTGACGATCTACACAGACCATCAGAACCTTCAATTCCTTCGTTCAGCCCGTGCCCTCACGTCACGACAACTGCGTTGGACCTTATTCTTTAATGAATATGATTTCCGTATCACCTACCGACCAGGAAAAGAGAACGCCAAAGCTGATGCGCTGTCTCGCCTGGAGGACACCGAGGACACTGCTTGTTCCCCTGAACCGCTGCCCATCATTCCGGAGCACCACTTCCAGGGCGCTGTGCTGACTTCCGAGTTTCTCTCCCTTCTTCGTGACGACCTCACACAGGTCGATCCAGCCACGGAGACGTCTACTCACAGAGGAATAACAGCCAGGGACGGGTTCCTGTATGAAGGAGACGCTTATTACCTTCCGCTGGCTGCCTGCCCGACAACAGCAAGCAGTGCAGATGTGTCATAACCACGTTCTATCGAACCATCCAGGTGCACATTAAACAGCAGATCTTGTGAGAAGACATTTTTGGTGGCCCTCATTGGAGAAAGACACAAAGGAACATGTGGCACGATGTGTGATGTGTGCCCAGGCTAAGAACTTACCAGGACCATCCGTCGGGCTGTTACAACCGATACCCGTTCCTCCTTACCCATGGCATGCCATCTCCATGGATTTCGTCGTGGAGCTCCCCATCACGTCTTCAGGGTTTACCACTATCCTGACTATAGTGGATCACCTCACAAAAATGGCTCACTTCATACCACTGAAAAAACTGCCTTCGGCTGTCGCACTAGCAGAGATCTTCATGCAGAATGTGGTTCGGTTGCACGGCATTCCGTCGGTGGTGATAACTGACCGTGGTACCCAGTTCGTGTCCCGTTTCTGGAATGAGGTGTGTGCTGCCATGGATTTGGACGTCCGGCTGTCCTCCGCCTACCACCCACAGACCGACGGTCAGGCAGAAAGGACAAATTACACCATGGAACAGTATCTGTGCTGTGCACTCCTATCAGCCGAGACCGAATGGGCTGATGTGTTGTGGATGGTGGAGTTCGCCTACAATAACAGTAAACATTCAGCCATCGGGATGTCTCCATTCTATTGCCTTCAGGGCAAACACCCCAGAACTATGCCTTGGACGGAGCCACGGAACAGCCAGCTGCCCACGGTTCAGGAGTACCACGCAAGACTATGTACACTCTGGCAACGGGCCCGGTTCGAACTGGCCAAAGCGAAGGAATACTACAAGGAGCACGCTGATGCACGCCGGAAGCAGCAGCCTTCGTACAGCAAAGGCGACAAGGTGTGGCTCTCCATCCGTAACCTCAACGTGCACGGTCCCAAGAAGCTATTGCCTCGCTTCGTGGGCCCGTTTACTGTTGACAGGGTGATAAACCGTGTGTCCATGAAGCTCCTCCTTCCTCCTTCCATGAAGGTACACCCTGTGTTCCATGTGTCCCTCCTCCGTCCCGTTCACCCTGATAGTGACCTGTCCTCCCCTCCTGCCTCGATTCCCGCGGACGACCACGTTGAATACGCAGTGCGGGCCATCCTTGATTCTCGTCGCACTCGGAGGAGGCTTTTCTACCTTGTTGATTGGAAGGGTTATGGCCCCAAGGAGAGGTCCTGGGAACCCCTGGCCCATGTTCGCCATGCTGCCCGTTTGGTCCGTGCTTTCCATGCACGTCACCCCCTGTGCCCTCGGCCGGTCACCCCTGTGTAGGTCTGTCTTCCGAAGGGAGGGTTTTATTTTGGGTGGGGTGCTGTCATGGTTCCTGAATTCCCCCTCCCCTTCCCCGCTTGCCTGTTGTCCGTATGCTCGTTGCAGACTGCTTGTGGTTGACACTCACTTCCGGCCTCGGCTGGTAGCGGTGTAATCGACGACCGGAAGCGCTGCAATGTCATCAGAGCTTCCGGGTGGGGTAGCTTATCAGACGCGACTCCCCGAGGCTCAGTGCTTTGTGTACTACTACAGCATCTTGCCCATGCCAGACGCAGTTCTCTATATCTGGACCTGATAGCGCAGGAGCGCTTTTGCCTTCTTTCAATACCGCGCCTGGAGCGCCGTGCATTTCCTGATTACCCGCGCTAGGAGCGCCTTGTTTGTTTTATACTTTCCGTGCCAGGAGCACCCTGACACTTTACTTGGGCTGCTGCGCTATGAGCGCTTAACTTTCGTTCCTTACCGCGCCTGGAGCGCTTAGACTGTGTGCTGTGGCAGCAGTGTGAGGAGCGCTTGCAAATCCTTTTTTCCTTTCCGCGCCAGGAGCGCCTAGACTGCGAGCTGTGGCAGCAGCGCGAGGAGCGCTTGATCTCCGTTATTAATAGCGCAGGAGCGCTTGGCTTTTCAGTTCTTTCCGTGCTAGGAGCGCCTGACATTTTCCTATGCACTTCCTGGAGTGCATATGGATGCCTTACGTTGTTTCCCTTGATGGCAGCGGGGCCGTTGTACATGTGAGGAGGTAAGCGGTGTCCCATATCAGTGTTGATGGTTGTGGATGCTTGACAGAGGAAAGGAGGTTAATCAATGTTCCCTTGTCTCCCTGTCCAGTTGGTGCCCTGAAACTGCCCACGTGAGGGACGTCCGCCAACACCTACTAACCCCAGCATTGTGCCCTAGGAATTTGGCTGCCATACTCACTCACATCCTATTCCTGATTTTGTTATCTACCCAGAACAGGGTAGGGTGTGTGTGGGGGCGATAGTGCGTGTCGTCTCTGCGAGGATCCACCACAAGAAGCAAGTACTTGTGGGGACCTGGACACTACTGAGGGCGGCATCAGTCACAATCAATCCAGGGGGCACATCTACCCTGCCAAGATAAAGGGTGGGCCACCGGGACAGCATAGGCCCTCGCACAAGGCTGCTCGCACTATGGCAATCAGTCCTATCCTGAGTGCAGGTGCAGTGATCGTCGCTGCGGTCCAGAGCTGGGAGCAACTGCCACAGCACAGACTCGGGTCTTGGCAAGGCGCTGGGGCTGGCACCACTCACTGGTATTGCCGGGAAGCTCGTCCATGGGTCCGGGACCACATCGGGTGTGACACAAAGTACAATAATTCTCTGAGTCTGTGAATGATCCGGCACCTTCTACCAGGATGCTGTGAAGACCCTAGGAGCTTCACCTTGTGGGCACCTCTCGTCCGTTGGAGACTTCCTCAGGGGTCAGGAGAGGTACGTTTGTCTTCCGAGGATGAGACAAGGTGTTTTCCAGCACAGAACACCTACTCTGGAGGGGAGTTCTAGGTGAATTAATGTGGTGACGGTTGGAGCTCACGTTTAAGCGCCCTTTCCGTCCGCCATCTTGGACACACACCCCTTTTCAAGGTTCCTCTTATCATCAAATATAATTTGAGTGCTGCCTCATCATAGAATATGCTAGTTTGACCACATTTTTACAAAATTAAATGTAGGTCTAAATAAAAGAGTTTCAACAGCCTTTACCTTTCAGGCCAAAGACCCTTTTACATATAGGGCACGTTTTCTCTGTTTGTGCCACAGTAAACCTTAGAACAGGTGTGCCGAGTGCAAAGAGACGAAGTGGGCCTACTTGCATTGACTGTGCTACCCCAGGGCAGCCGCGAACATGTGGGGCAGCACATTCAAGTGAAAAATGGAGCAGCTTTGAAGCAGCTGCCCCATGTTTCACTGTGCAGGCGGCAACACACCTGCTGATTTAAGGGGCGGTAGAAATCTCCTTGCAGGCGGGTGCAGTGAGTAACTGTACCTGCCGGCAAAGGGATGTCTGGGGGTCCATAGTCTCTCTGTACCCCCCTTCAGCGCAGCCATCAGGGTGCTCACTGACAGTTCACCACCTCCTAGGAGGCGCACTGTCAGTGTGCCTCCTGACAGCTTCTTTGCCTCTGGGGCCACATCTGTACTACAGCATGGGCATATAGGCAAATGGATTCCCTCATTTGCATGGGGCCACAGAAGAGTGCTGGGCCTTCAGCAGAGGCTTCTGCAACAGGGAGTGCTACAAGTTTATTCATGGCAAGGGGAATGAGGGAGGTGGACAAGTTACGCAGGTGTGGAGACTACGCTGCAACAGACACCGAGACTGATGGAGGGAGAGGAGGGGCAGGGACCAGCAGGCAAAGATTCACATGCCAGTTAAATATCGTAGGATGGCATTCTGGCAGCCAGAGTATGGGAAGACAGAGGACCCTTGGTTGTTATGGGAGATGTTTCAGCAGGTGTTTGATCTGGGGTATACTAGGCTGGGGTGTAGGAGATGGTAGGGACCCTCAAATCTGTCAAGGAACACACACAGGTGGTGAGGGAGAAACTGGGGAAGAAAGTGCAGCAATGGAAGGTTTGGCAGTTCTGCTGATTCAAGACTTAACAGGGCAGAGAAGGGCAGTCAATGAGTGATTACATATTTCAAACTAGTTGTCTTCGGTGTCATATTCTTCAGTAGATGTAGCCATCAACCTGGAAACCCAGGTGGGGGAAGGAACATGGCAACGAGTGAAATTAAGTCAGCATTAGGGTTGCTGCAAGGCCACCCAGATAATATTGAGTTGAAAGGCGTACTGTTGGATGAACAATGGTACATGGACAAAGGCTGTGCCAATGGGTTGCTCTATATCAAGTGCCCTATTTGAGAGGTTTAAATCATTCTTGCCTTGGCTGTTCATGTTTGTGAAAGGCTATGCAACAGCTTCACATTACTCAGACAACTTCTTTTTTTCTGGACACAACCAAATTCATGGACTGTCAGTGGATGCTGGATATCTTTAATGAGCTCCAAAAGGACATGTGGGTGCTGTTGGTGGATGAGAAGGTGGCGTGGTCATACATGGCATTTGACACATCTGTAATTGATGCTGACAAGAGTGAGGTATGCTTGCCAGGAGATGGTGAAGATGGTACTGATTAACACAACGTTTGTAAAGAAAAGGGTGTAAATGAGGGAGATGTAAGTCATGTGGCATTTGAATTTTGCATACAGAGTGGTTTGGGTGTGTAGGTTTTTTTTAGGAGATTGAGGCTGGCATTATCAGGCCAGTCACCCTGCGCCGTTGGCTAAGATTAGTAGCAAGTGTTAAAGAGGATTTGAGGATGTGGTGCTAATTTGTGGAGCAATTCAGTGACATTTCACTGAGGGGGCTGGGAGAGGAGGCAGAGTGTGATGGAAAATCTTTTCGGATGTAGCTGCAGGTATTGGCTTTTGGTTTATACTGTCAAGAAGGTTGGAGCACAGAGCAGTGGCCGGATGAGTGGAACAATGGAGGAAGGTGCGTAGTCTTTCTGGAGTTCTTTCCCTTGGTTGTTGGCTTGGCCTTATGAGGCAATATGTTTGCTAACAAAAAATACCTGTTCCACATAGACAATATGGCAATGCTGCAGACTGTTATCAGTCAGTTAGCAAGTACACACAGTTACTGAAGCTGTTGAGAGTGCTTGTGTTGGGTTGTTTGTGATGTAGTATATTGTTCAAAGCACTGCATGTACCTGGTATTGAAAATTACAGTAAGGATGCTTTATTTCCTCTGCAGTGGCAGAGATTTTGTATGCTTGGTTTGGGAGCGTACAAAGAGAAAACAACAATGGCAAATGCGTTGTAGCAGACAGATCACAGATAATTTTGCAGTTAGTCATGGGCTTCCTGGTGCCAGGAGGGCATGTACGCAGGCATGTGCTGAGTTTTTGGGGCATGAGGAAAAGACACTGAGGAGATGGATTGGGGGAGACATGAAGATGTGGTACATTTTATCATAGATATTATTGAGAAGGGTTGTTCAGAAGTTACAGTAGCAGGTAAGTTGGCAGGCATTGCCTTTGTCAGCAAATTGCATTGGCAGGGGGCTTTCTTTTAGTTGGTTGATGTTGGACTTGGCCCTTTTTGCAGGGTCATGCCCAAACCTTTTGTCTTCATTCACTTTTTGCTGAATCAATTTTTGCTGACCTTGTGACTCCACGCACTTTACCACCGCTAACCACTGCTAATGTGCCTGTGCTCTGTCCTTAAAACATGGTAACATTGGCCTTAACCCAACTAGCATAAAAACTTGATTATAAGCCCCTAGTAAAGTGGCACTACATGTACCCAGGACCTCTAAATTTAAATGCTATTAGTAGGCGTGCAGCACTTATTGTGCATCCCACTTAAGTAGCACTATAAACAGGTCGCAGGCCTGCCATTACAGTCTGTGTATGCAGTTTGAAATTGCCATTACGACCTGGTACAGCAAACCTTTTGCGAGGCCCCTTAGGCGACCCATCCTTAGTGGGTTCCGCTTCTCAGTGGGAGGGGCCAATGGCCGCCTCCTCCCGGGCGCTCCCATCCATAGTGGGTGGCGCCCCCCTCTAGGGACCTGGAAATTACTGCTCACCGATCATGACCTTACCGCCCGACCAAAAATAAATACGACAGTTGTTCACCTACTAAGGAAGCTAATATCAGCATGTCTAATTGCGTCAAACCTGTTTTACTCCTAAAAGGAAAAACAGAATCCTACAGACAGAAGGCATATCCTCAACCTACATTCATTTACTTTTATACGGAGGAAAAATGGGGCCTATCACAGCAAAACTTTATTGCAAAACAAACATTGCCATAAGGGGCTGGTGGGTGGGTCAAAATTGCTCCTTGTTCCGTCGAGGGCTCACGAGCAATGAGTGGGTGCAGCCTTCAGAGCACAGGAACAAGAGGACGCTTCTTCGGATTCCCGCTCTATTTATTCTTCTTCGGGAGGGCGTGTACCCTCCTCCGGTACGCCTACTGGGCGTGGCCATCGGTGTAGGTGTCTAGGACAACCCCTCTTGGGCGGGAAAAGGCGTGCCCTAGCTACGCCGCTTCGGGCATACCAGCCGAGACGCGCCCCCGCCCAAAATGGTTTCCCGGGAGGATCGAGGCACCCAACCATACGTTCGGGGGGACCGAGTGGTCGCCCCTTTCCATATGGCCGGGATGCCCGTCACCCCCTCCCAACACAATCCCCAAGGATGGGAAGTCGGACACAGTTCTGAACTTTTGGAAGGCGGGAGGGAGTCACCCTCCCGGCCGTATTTATTAAAATATGAAACAAAATTTAAAACGTTAAATATAAGTTTCATAATCATGTACAATTTTACATTTATTACATTTCGATGAAGACATGTTCTTTGGCTAACCTTAACAAATCTCTAATACAAAGGTTTCCTAGCCGAGTCTAACATCCTGCAATGCATACATTCTAAATTAAAATTGTACAGCCTAGCTTTAAGGGCCAACAGCAAGATCTTAACCGGTGTAAGATCCCTACTACCAAAACTCTCGCCCTCACGGTGTGAGTGGCGGCTGCGCAGAGGACTGTACCCTCATTGCCAACTGCAACTTCCCTTGTCTTGTTGGGGGCCCCCCTTTCCACTCGACGCCATCTTAAAGGTCGTCCGAGCTCCCGTGTGAGGCATCTGTAGGAAGGACAGCGTGGACTCCCCCCCCCATCCCCACACTCTCTATCCGCCGTCGCGGATATCCGGGCCCCGGGAAATTCATAGGAGGGGCATATAGCCGCCTCCTCCCCTGGAAGGGGCCTCTGGCCGTCTCCCCTTAGGCGACCCATCCTTAGTGGGTTCCGCCTCTCAGTGGGAGGGGCCAATGGCCGCCTCCCCCGGGCGCTCCCATCCATAGTGGGTGGCGCCCCCCTCTAGGGACCTTGAAATTGCTGCTCACCGATCATGACCTTACCGCCACAGGCCGGATAGTTGACCGGCTATCCGGCCCCCCCCAAACTCCTCCTAAAGGTCATGCTTCCTCAAACCCCTTAGCCATGCTATGAAGTCTCCTATGAGTAAAACATTCCCCTCCTGGGACAGGTGAACCCCATCATTTAGATACATGTGATCACCCCGAATACACCCATGAGGAATACTATGCAACTGCGCAGAGCGAAACAATCTACCAATTTTATTGTTAACCTTCTTCACCGAATGGTTCAGTGCTGACACCGAAAGGCCCCCCCGCCATACTTTCCTGGGAATCATGTGGGACCAGGCAATCGTGCACCCCGGGATTCTTTTTGCCAACCAGCTAACAGCAGATAAAACTTGCTCGAGCAATACTCGTCTACCCAGAGTCACCAAGTCATTGCCCCCCATATGCACTATGACTACAGATGGCGGTGACATCTGCCGCCCTAAAAGACGCTCAACAAAAGATTCGAATTGGTCAATACAGAGCCCGCCCCTTCCGTGGAAGGCCACTCTGTACCCGTATTCCCCAGCTGCGCGAGTCGCGTCACCTGCTTATACGTCCCCGGCCCGCCTCACGTATGAGTGGCCCACGACCCACACCACTCTCTCCTCAGACGGTGATCCATGACCGCTGGTCTCCTGGTACTGGGTCGACTGCAAATTCCGCCCCGCATGATATGCTCGCGAAACTGTAATACAAACAAAGACAAGACGCGTGAGTGCATGTCAATTGACTTACAACATGTGCAATCACACATACATTTTGAAGAAATTCGAGGACCATCGTCCCAACTGTTTTACTTCATCCGCGCTCTGACCCCTGGCTGTTGCCTCAGTAGCAGCCCCTATCCTAAAGGAGTGGGTCCCGAAATCGCTCGGGTCCATGCCTGCGGCAGCGATTGTCAGCGCCAGTACCCTCTGAAACTGAAACCTCGTCAGTGGGGTGCCATCCCTGTGCATCAGCAAACTTCCCCCCCACGTAGCAGCCCTCAGTGCCAAGTATTCCTCTATACACAATATTGGGCACGTGGGGGACCCTCGCATGCGCTGCACGATAACGCTGTTTCCCGTAGCCCCCTGGTCGGTCTTGGACCTGGCTATCGTCACTACCATCGAATCACCCCTAATTAGGACGTGATTCCTGCACAGGCCTCCCCCAACGTCTTTTTTATTCCTAGCGGCCAGTTCGCTCACCCGCATCGCCCCATGGAACGCTAATGCGAAAGCTGCCCGGAACAAAACCGCCTCGAAATGGGACGGGATCAGAAGAGACTTTAAATTTGTTCCATCTCTGGTTGAATCAGCGATGTGCAGATATTCAATTTACCATGCAATCACATCAAGAGAGAGTCTATTTCTTGGATATAACCATCTTCCATGAGGATGGTAAGCTGTCTACGACTTTATACCGGAAGCCTTCAGAACGCAATTCACTGTTGCTATACAATAGCCATCATCCCAGAGGTTTGCGTGACAACCTACCTGTGGGCCAATTTTTTCGCATAAGGCGCAATTGTTCCAAAAAGGATGATTATTTCTTGGAATCAGAAGCTTTAACTGCTAAATTGTTGGAAAGAGGGTATCCAAAAAGACTTGTCATGAGAGCCCGCAAAATGGCTTGGTATAGCCCACGTGAGGAATTACTAATTCCACAAAACCGGACAGATAACAGCAATGACCGAATGATCTGTGTTACCACTTACAACACTCAGAGCAACAATATAAAGAAAATTGTCAACAAATATTGGCCTCTGGTATCTGAGGAGATCGGACAATCAAATTTACCCATGCATTCCTTCAAAAAATCACGGAATGTTAAGGATCAAGTTGTTAGCTCATTTCTGCCCACGCCAGAACCACCAACCTTGCAATCTATGTGGAATCTACCATCTCTAAATGGCAATTATAGGTGTGGTCATTGTAAAGCTTGTCCAATGTGTGTACAAACAAAGCAGTTCAATTATAAACATCACAGTGTAGATTTAAAACATTCACTAACTGTAACACGAGCAGTGTAATTTATTGTATTACATGCCCTTGTGGACTAGCCTATATTGGACAAACACAGCAGAAAATAAAAACCTGCATTCTTCAACATCAAAGCAGGATTAGATGTGAGGTGATTGGGGCCCCCCTAGTAGACCATTATAGAAGGGTGGGGCACACAGTGGATGAACTTGAATGGGTGGTACTTGAAAAGGTCCATTTGGGACCACGAGGAGGCAGTATTGTATCCATCCTCAATATGAGAGAGAGCAAGTGGATGAGTCGTTTGGACACTGTAATCCATGGATTAAATGAGCAAGATAACAGTTATGCCCAACGAGCATGTCTGTAGTATGGTGGTTATGTGCAATATTCAATAACAGTCCTAATAATAGGCCTAACCCAGATATGATCCGCCTCATTCTCTCATA
The DNA here is from genome assembly GCF_964263255.1 of Lissotriton vulgaris. NCBI lineage: Eukaryota > Metazoa > Chordata > Amphibia > Caudata > Salamandridae > Lissotriton > Lissotriton vulgaris. The sequence goes on along the minus strand of NC_141691.1, from coordinate 1,507,146,141 downwards.
TATTCAATTTATGTATTGAAATGAAAAGTTTTGTAAACGTGTTTTTTGTCCCAAATGTGCATGGATGTCTAGTTAGGAATTGGGTGACAAGACTCCACTAATATATTCTAAGATGTCTTTCATTTTGGGGCACCTGCTAACTTAAACTACCTCTTTTGTAAACATAACAATCCTGAATATGAGGTCCACTTGATTGAAGGCATATTTACTATTCTTTCATTGTATTGTATGTATGTTGTAATTACATTTAATGCATGACTATTACTACAATTGATTTTATCAATTGATGTTTTTACGTTGTAATCCTGATGATGCTAAAGTCTTTCACATATTGTGGCCCGTTTTTCTACAATGAATCGTAGCTTAACTTTCACCGGAGCGAAGTCTATCCCTCATTTCTATTGCAGCCTGATTGGCTGTTGCAACAGCGCTACAATTTAGCTGCTGCTCGCCCGCATACAATTTCTTCGGCGTCCCGCATCGCGTTGAGACGTCTGCGCGGGTCCACAGCTTTGCTGTGTAGTTTCAACAGTACGGATTCATTCCGTTGCCAAAAGTTTCTTTCGGTGAGTAAACCGTTAAACCCACTGGCTCACATCCCTTAACTAAACAGGACAAACATAGACTAAAAATGATTACGATCTTTTGTTTATCGCAGGGACCGAATGTGAAATGGAACCCTGTTTAGCAATGGCAGCGTTTATCCCTCTTGCTAAGAAGACAGTATATTAAGAAAAGAATTGCCAAAAGTTTCTTTCGGTGAGTAAACCGTTAAACCCACTGGCCCACATCCCTTAACTAAATAGGACAAATATAGACTAAAAATGATTACGATCTTTTGTTTATCGCAGGGACCGAATGTGAAATGGAACCCTGTTTAGCAATGGCAGCTTTCATCCCTTTTGCTAAGAAGACAGTATATTAAGAAAAGAATTCCGGCGAGGCACTAGCGTGATTAGGTGAGCCCCTGGGCTGATTTATAAGCTTTGTTATTCATGTTTACCGCCATACTATGTAGGCTGGTTTCTAGTCATGTGTTGATGAGGAGGTTTCTCCCACCCAAACACCTTCTGAGTAATATATTGATCAGGACCAGTCCTGAAGTTTGTTGGTGTGGTTTATCCCCCACTGTGTGATAGTGTTCTTATGTTTTAACCCGGCTGGGTGTTATTTGATGCTTACTATTTCAAGCATTTATGTACAAATGTATATAGTAGCAAATAATGTTTCTGTTGTGGAACTTAGCCAATTGCTGCCCACAACCTCATAATAGCCTAATTTTTCTTTAGGTTCACGCTCTCTTTGCTTCAGGAGCCCTCGGCCCACCACCTGCGACAGACGGAGTCACGGACCCCACCGTGCTTCTTGTAGGTAACTTGGTGTGGCGTGTATAGCCACCCCCCCTTTTTAATATAGTAAGTAAATACTAAATAGTTTCTTTCCTTTTAGGTGCCCGTCTACCCACCCCCACCCCACCACTGTTTGTCCTGAGGAAGACCCCACTGTAGGGCAATAGCGTCGCCTACTTATCTGGGGTCGAAACGTCGACACACACTTGTCCGATCCTACCTGTTAGCAATGGATCATTTGTGACTGTGCAAGTGGATAATGGGATAGGTTTTTTCTAATATAAAAATCAATATATGACAATGTATACATGCCCAATATGGCACTCAATGTTATTATGTGGATGAGACCACTAACTATGTACTCTTTCTATGACTAATTTAATTTGTTGCACTATCCTGAACTTTTTCTCCCTCCTCTCACTCCTTTTCTTCCCGCCCCCCTGTTCTGGGCATGTTACTGAATGTCTTAAAGTGGTTTGTTGTGAAGACATGGTAATTAACTTTCAAATGAGGATGTATATTAAATAGCATCCCTCTAAGTCATTTGTTATGAAGTTTCTTATTGTTTACTCTATGTTGTATGAATTTGTATTTCTGATATTGCAATAAGTGGGATCCCTCTTCATATGCCATCGAATTGGGAGGAGCATGTCTCGACTAGTTTCGCCATAAGTAGGGATAATCTTTCTAAGCCAATCGGGCTCCTCTCATCCTGCTTGCGACCTTCAAGGCGTTGCCAGCCGCGAAGGGCTTTTCTTGCCAAAAAGGAACTTGTTGGGTCTTTTACGCCATGCACCTGCGCCATAAAGGAAATGGCCGCCCTGTGCCTACTGGCCGTTGCCGCTGATCGACCTTCTCGGTGTAGCGCTACCAAGAACCCCGGGAAGGACTCCTCCTGCCCCCAGTTCTGACTCCCTGTCGGACCCAAAAATGCGCAATAGGAACGAAACGCTCCTTTGTATGCTTTCCTTGTCCTGGGGGCTAAACTTGCTGCCACGAGGTCTTGTAATCCGGGGCACCGATTAGCCAAAGCGCGTCGGGGAATGGTGTCGCCACTAGGTCCGCTGTAGGTAGATAACCCCTGAACGCCTGCATATGTGAATGAGAGAGTGCATCAGCTGCATGATTCAGTACGCCCGGCACATGTTTCGCCCTGAACTGTACATTCAGTCTCATGCAAAGCAGCACAACTTCCTTCAACAATCTCAAGATCCATTTGCAGCGTGCTGCCTGATTGTTAATGCATTCAACAACAGTCATATTATCAGACCAAAATACCACAGAGCGGTCTCTGAACTCGTCCGGCCATGCCATCAGAGCAACAAAAATAGGGAATAGCTCAAGGAACCCTATGTTACTTGTGAGACCAAAGGAATGCCACCACGCCGGCCATGTTTGCGCCGACCATCGGTTCCCAAAGATGGCGCCAAATCCCACGCTCCCCGCCGAGTCAGTCCACAAACCCAGCTCGTCCGAAGATGCTGGCGGCTTGTTCCACACTACTCGACCGTTGAAGTCCGCCAGAAATGCCAACCAAATGCGCATATCCTGGCGAACCTCTGCAGATAGTCTCGTGCGGTGGTGTCCTTCTTTGAGACCAACCATAGCTTGTGCAATAGAGTGTAAAAAGGGGCGGGCCATTGGTATCACCCTTAAGGCAAAATTAAGCTGACCCACTGTTTGCTGTAACTGGTGCAGGGTCACTTTCTCCTTACTAAGGCAAAGCTCAAGGAAAACCCTAAATTTAGCTACCTTTTCCACTGGCAAACGGAAACTTCCCTCCACAGAATCGAGCTCAATTCCCAGAAACTCCAGTGAAGTAGATGGTCCAACCGTCTTACCTGGTGCCAATGGCACTCCAAAATCCCTCATGAGGATGCAAAACTCCTGTAGCGCCTGCGCACATTTCGTGTCGCCGGCTGCTCCCAAGAACAGAAAGTCATCTAGATAATGCATAACATGCCTATGCCCTGTGGCCTCGGTAAATGCCCACTCTAAAAAACAGCTGAATTTTTCAAAATAAGCACAAGAAATGGAGCAACCCATCGGCATGCATTTATCCATGTAATAACTCCCTTGGAATGCAAAACCTAGCAAACGCTGATCCCTTGGATGTACCGGGAGCAACCGGAACGCTGATTCGATATCTGATTTTGCCATCAGCGCCCCGGGGCCCAGGCGATTTAACATGGTGACGGCATCATCGAATAATGCGTACCGCACCGAACAAACTTCTGGGTCAATAGCATCGTTCATCGAGAGACCCCTTGGAGCAGACAAATTATGGATCAGCCTAAACTCCCCCGGGTCCTTCTTGGGGACCACCCCTAATGGGGAACAGATGAAACCCGCCACTGGTGGGCGCTGAAAAGGCCCAGCCACTCGGCCTAGGCTCACTTCTTTAGCAATTTTTCTCTCCACCACACCTGGATTATGCTGTGCTGAAAGCTGGTTTTTACAAAAAGGTTCCCCACGAAAATCCCCCGCCGGGATGTGGAAGCCATATAAGAATCCCTTCCTCAACACCCCAGCAGAGACATGATCAGGGTATTTGTTTAACCAAGGAGTCATAGCCATGAGATCAACGGGAGTATGCAATTGTTCACAACGGTCCACCTCAGTCTTGCTTGGACCCTCCTTTACCTCCCGACCCGCTATTTCTCGATCTGCATGAACTCTCCGTGTGTGAGGAATTCCCACAGCCTGCACACACATGCTTGAACCTACATGTACCTTGCGGTCTGTTACAGTTGCCTCGATTGAAGCCCCAACAGACCCCCCGCTTTCCACCATTCCCGCCCGTTTTCGGCTGGTGATCACCACCGGCGCCTGCTCGAAAGGGCACCGCGGGCTTTTGGCGGGAAACCCCGACCCACTTCCACCTGGCGAGGATGTCCCTGACGTCCCAGGCAGGAGCTGCTTATGCCAAGAAATTGAGTCGAGGCAGTCCCATGTCAGAGATGAATCATACTCTTTTGCTTTACGGAATTTCATGTCGTACCCTTTCCATTCGTCCCCCTCATACATTTCATAAAAATCCATTATACGGGCTTGATAACAAGACAGTTCAGTCAATACCTGGGCCTTACGTTCCCCAATAATCGCAGTAAACATTGCAAAGGCCTTTGCCCAATTCGTTATTGTCTCCTCCACCCTGAACTCCGCCATCTTGGCGCGCCAGACGCTCGGGTGCCACAAATCTTTCTGTGTTTTAGCATATTCCATCTCGCGATGGTTAGTTAATAACGAAAACATATTGACATACTTGTCTACCCATATCAATTCTTTCGTGGCAATAGGGATATGTTGTACCACCCTCTCCCGCCTTGAGGGTAATGAGCCCTCCCCCGCCAATGGCAAAGCGAGCTTACCGGGTTCGGTCGTTGTTCCCGCCGTTTTCTCGAGACCAGCTGCCAGTCCTTCCGGTGTCGCCTGTGGGGAAACAAGAGGAAGATTCGCCTTCGCGGCATCTCGCGACTGCCGCAACTGCTGGATTAGTAATTTGGCCTCTTCGGCCGTGTCTCCGGGCGCCGTAGCACCCCCTGCCTTCTTATTGAGCCATGCGGCCAACTGGGTGGCCAATTCAGGAGGCATATCCTCATCGTTAGCGGGCGTAATCACAACCGGAATCGGTTGACCCGCGTCTGGGGTTGGTACCGGGTCATTAGCTGGTATGGCAGGGGTGACCGGGGGTACCTCAGGGACCGGAACCTCCCCTGCAACCGACCTCCTCTTGACCCACTTCCCTCTACCCTCGGGGACGATTCCCGGCAAGGCCGGGCCTATTACCTTCTTCGGGTTACCAGGCTTGTTCATTGCGGCCAGTTGCTTCTTGATGACCGCCAAATCTCGACCAAGCGCTGGGACTTGTCCAACCTTTCGTTCCATGCCCGCTATTCTGTTCACCAACATGCGTAGCACATTGTCTGATTCGGAACCCTTTCCTGCCTTTTTGCCAGACATGGTTTCGATTATCCGCTCCGAGTTGATTAACACTGTCCTGGATCCTTCGCTTTAAGTCACTGAAAGAGAAACACAAGAATTACAAGTTCTCAAAATTGCTCCTTGTTCCGTCGAGGGCTCACGAGCAATGAGTGGGTGCAGCCTTCAGAGCACAGGAACAAGAGGACGCTTCTTCGGATTCCCGCTCTATTTATTCTTCTTCGGGAGGGCGTGTACCCTCCTCCGGTACGCCTACTGGGCGTGGCCATCGGTGTAGGTGTCTAGGACAACCCCTCTTGGGCGGGAAAAGGCGCGCCCCAGCTACTCCCCTTCGGGCATACCAGCCGAGACACACCCCCCGCCCAAAATGGTTTCCCGGGAGGATTGAGGCACCCAACCATACGTTCGGGGGGACCAAGTGGTCGCCCCTTTCCATTCTCTGCTGGAAGTCAGCATGCGGGGTGTTGTGTCTCTCCACTCCTCACAGATTCTGAAGTTTGGTCATTTTTGTTCAAACCATCTGTTACTGCATTTAATCGCAGTATAAGCTGCGCCTCTATTTGTTCAATTATCTCTCAACGTCCCCTCCATTCAGGTACCATACTACACCTGCTAACATTGTCCAACGGCAGTCATTTTCTGTATGCTGGTCCTCTATGACGTGATTGGTTAATGGGGCAGTGGTGACTCCACGTCGTATTCGAACCTTCTGTTAGGTAATTCTATCTAATATCTTGATTCATGTTCCCTATATAGAGTTTGTTACAGGGACAACTAATCCCATACACCATATTCTTTGTTTTACAGGTTGAAAAACCATCATGTTTCGATTTAATATCCTTATGTATGAATTCAGCACCTTCAATTATTTGAATATAGCATGTACATGTGCCACATTTATGGTATACCTCCACCGGTGTCAAATTCCACATCTGTCTTAAAATGCTTTTTAGTGTAGCTGGTGGTGTGTATGCTCAGACCACCTGACGCACTATACTGCGGTCTCTTCTCAGAGCGAACAAAGGTCTCTCGTATTAGTTATCCAATTTGGAAATCAAATGCCAATTTGGGGAAATAATTCTATTAAATTGGTTAATCTGATGACAGAGAACTGACACGCAGACCAAATGACACCTTTTTATCTTCTTTTAACCAAACAATGATTCCTGTGGAGTCCACCAGCCTCTCTTCATCGAGTATTTTAGCAGCTTCTTTGGGAAGCTTTTTTCTTTCAGCTTTCCCAGCAAATGTTGTGCTTTATGGAAATAGTCATCCTTTTCAAAGCAATTGAGCCTTGTTCTGAAAAGTTGCCCATGAGGCAAGTGGTCTCAAAGACTGCGAGGACTTTGGCTCAAATAGTGGGGGGCTTTGTGGCTGTCAGTCACTGTTGATCAACCAGTTAAAAAACTGGTCAAAGAATCTTCTTGGCCTATCCAAACACAAAAAATGTAATCAATATATCTCACCCAATTTGAAATATGGTGAGCAAAAGGATCATTTTGGTGGATGAATCGTTCTTCAAATTTAGCCATATATAGGACTGGCAATTCTGGAGCAAAGGGACAACCCATGATGGTCCCTTTCACTTGCACAAAAAACAATTCACAAAATTTAAAGTGGTTCCTGTTAAGATTACATCAAGTTAGCTCTATGATAAATGTGGTGGGGACTTGATGTGGCCTTGGTCTCTTCTCCAAATAGAACTCAATTGCTTCCAGCCATTCTTCCTGAGGTATCTGGGTGTATAGTGATACCACATTTAGAGTTATTAGTCTCTGAGTCTTGAAACTGAAATCCAAATCTTGTATTTTGTTGATGAAATCTGAGATATCTATAAGATACAATGGAACATGCTGCATGAAAAGGTTTAAAAAAACATCAACGTACTTGGCAATGGGTTCCAATACTAAGTCACAGCAAAACACTATGGGGCATCCTGGAGGTGTTTCACCATTCTTATGTAGTTTCGAGAGTAAATAGAGGACTCGGGTCCTAGTATTGACTTAAAAAATATCATATTCTTTTGCTCCTATGAGGCCTGCATCGAAAGCTTGTTTAACCATGGCAGTAGTTTCACCTTGTATATCCTTAGTGTGGGGTCACCTTGAATGTTATGATATAACATCTGAATAAAAACTTGCTACTTGCCTTCTTTCTTATATTCATCGGCCAACCAGATAACAATGCCTCCACTTTTGACTGCCTGTTTAAATACGATTGTCTTATCTTTTTGTAACTCGGCCGGGGCATCTTTTTGGTCTTTCGTCAACTTTTTTGAAGAATCCCTTCATCTTTTTTTTTTTAAGTTTGTGAAAAGCACCATCTGCTCAAAAATGAAGACTTCTTTTGAAACAGTGTTGGGTGGAGGACAAAAAGTGGATTTCTTTTTTAAATCAGAGGTTTCATTGTACTGTGAAAGACTGTGCTCAAGGAAAAAAGCCTTCAGCCAAATGTTAGTACAAAACTCCAACATACCAGTTTTCAGACAGACAAAGTTTGTATGTCTCACAGGGACAAGCAACAAACCTTTTTAAGAATGCTCACCTCTGCTTCAGAGAGGGTTTTTTTAAAGAGATTAAAAATCTGAGATCTTACTATTTTTTGTAATACTGACTGCTGGTTGTCATTTCCCATGTTTGGTATAACTGTTCTTCCCTCTGCTTCGTTCATTAGTCAGCTCATTCTTTGTTTGTGGCTTTTGACTAGACCTGTGTCACGTTTTCCTGTAGAGGAGGAAGAGCTGTCAGAACAAGAAATGCACTGATGTCTGGATCTTGACTGGTATTGAGTTAAAAATCTTCTAGAGTCAGGACTAGTATAGAAGTTGTTTTTTAAATAGGGATAAACTGATTACAGACTAAAGAATGTTTTGTACCTTCTAAACTTCATTTTGTTTTGGTTAATTATGAAGTCTTTGAACTCTGCAATTTCTTTCTTTATGTTCTCAAGTAATGTGTTAGCCTCCAATAGAGAATGGTTGTCCTTGATTTCTTCTTTTAGTGCAAGGCTCTCTTCCAATTGTTTCTTAGAAAGTATTTGAGCTGTCTCAATTATAGGCACCATTAAGTCTCTACTGCTTTGCCTATGGAGCTGTATGCCATCTGGTACTCAGGATCTTCAATAAAATAACTGGAATGTTCTGTATCTGAAGGCCCCATAGAATTGTGCCTGTCTTCAAATGTTCTATCAAGAACTGTCCATGTAGATTTGTATGTATTTGTATCTTTCTTAGTCTAAGTAATTTGTCTGACTCATTCTGTTGCTTTGTTGAAGAACTAAGAGTAAAAGAAGTAAAAAATGCAGGTGCAGAAATACATCTTCGGCTGTGATCCTCGGTGTATGACAGTGTATCTTGTTCTGCCATTCTTTAAAGTGGCTCCTTGTGGATGGGTTATGCAAGCACCCACTATTGTTTATTTCATAGTACTTATGCTTACTGTGGAGAAACTCATTACCCCTAACTTCCCCCAAGAGTGTGTACCCACTAACTAAAAAACAGCAAGCAACAGTTTGCCTTTTCCCACTTTAGCCATTTAGTGCATGTTGCTTGCCTGACTGGGTGTAGTTGACAACTGGGCTTTATGTATTCCTCGAAGACAGCCACACACAATGGGGAGCTTGGGTGTGACTGGATGGGCCAACACTGGTAGGATTGGAGAGAGGAGCTGGACCCACTTACACGGGAATAGGCTGAGTCCTGTCTTCACAAATGGCGGCATACCCCCTGTAGTTAGTCTGGAGCCACAGCCAGGGAAGGAAGGATGCCTGGAGGCTTCAAAGTGAAACCTCTAGATGCTTCTCGCACCTTCCAGAGGAAGGCCACCAGGTATTAATATTGTAACTTAGACACAACTTCTTCAGTACACTTCTGGACCTGTGGATACTCTGCCAGAAACAAGGACGCCGACTACTCGTCTGCAAAACACAAACTCTGAATGTATTTGTATATGTGTAGGTTTTACAACTGCAGAGACTCTGGGCTAGTAAACTTACACCTTTGAAGTAATAACGATACCATATGTAAAACTACACTTGGAGTTTGTGAATAGCAAAAACATAGTACACATAACGCAATCCTATCCTGACTTGTGGATACAAGATTTAGCCTTATCTCCTTGCAGGACACAGTGAGAAACACAAACAAGCTGCTTATCATGCAGCGATTTCTCTCTCATAACAAGAGTCTCCGTTTGCCCCCTACGGAAGGGTAACACAATATAGCAACACTTTGGATGGACTGGGATGGAATTGCGAACGGACACAATATTGAAGTAAATTTGAAGACAATGACAGCCCTGACTAAGTCACAGGTTTATCCCATTAAGCAATGAAACACGTGTTGGCTCTGAGGCTAAGAATGAAAGAAATTGGAACATAGAAAACTGGAAATCATTGAAATTTGTGATTTTGAACTTTGCCATAACATTGTGAAATATTATGTGAAATATTGCGAGTGCTTGGGATAGAGGATTCCTAGAACAGTGATCTCAAGATCAAAATGTCGGGAGTGGGGTAATTCTCCCTACCTACAAGCACCACAAATACAGATCTTGGTAACACCAAATAATGTGTACTGCCACTTGAGCGCCATTACCCTAATCCGATCACCCATTAGACATTAACTTGTACACCAAAAGTGTAAGTTTACCTTTGTGACTAAGGTCCATGGTTATTCAAGTAGCAGTCCTGGCTCTTCAATATTATGAATAAATTACAGGCTTCTTCCCTAAAAAAAGGTAGACACCCATGCCCCAGAGCAAGGCATGTGTTCTTCAGTTATGGTAGTCACAGATATCTTCTTTCCATGTGTGAATCACAATTGAATGTGGTCCCAATTACATTTTGTCTGGTTTCCTGCATTATTGTCCACTGTCATTTGTTTTGATGTTCCTCCATAGAACTACCTATTATTTTGTTGTCTTGCAGACAATACATAGATGATTAGTGCCACTTCTTTTGATAGGGCCTATAATCCTCTTACATTGCATTTTTTATTTGGTTGCTATTTTATTTGTGCTTTTTTATCTTCAAATAGTAAACAGTGTCTATGTGGCTTCATAAGCATCTGCTTCATGTTGACTGTTGGTGACACTGGTCTTGGTAATGGTATCTGTACTTTGTTCCTCATAGTTTTTATTGGTGCTCCACCTGTTGTGGTTACTATGCCAAGAGTCAGGCCTTGTGAAATAGCTCACCTGTTGTGTCTCAGAGGTGTTTTATTTATTTTCAAAAGTAACTGTTGTTCTGGGGGCTTAATAATGACGCAATCTCTGAAAATGGTGTTAATTCAGCAGCGCATAATTTTTAAGTCTCAGATTTTTTAGCTAATATTTTGGTCAAACGTTTGCAGTAAGTGATTTATAACAGTTGGAGCGACACAATTGAGATGCTTGTTTCTATCTCTACGAGCAGCACAGTATTTCGCCACTAATGCATTAGTTAACTGGAATTATTTCCTATCCATTTTTTATACTAATTTATTTTTTGTTTTATCATAATGTAGGTATTTGTTTCAGGGCAAGCTTGCATTGAAGAAGCAGGGGAGTGCCTTACATGGAACATTCCTATTGCAGTCAAAACATCTCAAACATGATGTGCTCTACAATTTTGTGTTTGTGTGGAAAGTATAGGTTGAAATTAGATTACAGAAACAAGGAGACAGACCTGCCAACCAGAGACAAATTTTCACTGAATCAGTGGGCAGCGAAAAGTGAGTATGGCCCTGGCGAGGAAATAGGGTAATGGAGAGAAGTACTTTGCACCTCCAGCCCTGCTTTAAAAGTAACAGCTACCATTTCCTGCAACAATGAGGAAATCATCTGCTGGCATTTCCTGTGTACTGAATATGTTTTCATTTGAATCCACCTGTGTATGGCTTTCACACTTTAGCTGGAACCCCCTTCTGCTCAAGGGTTTCCAGCTAACATGTATTGTGCCACTTTGCTGTGAGGCCATATGACGAGGCATGAAACCCTGTGTCAGACAGAGGGACGGTTTGAACTCGTAGGTCTGAGGAGGTAATAGGGACAAATATGTAATTGGAAACACATAAGGCAAACAAGTTATATTTACATTACGTATATTTACACATTATACATACATACAATTTGGGGAACTGGGCCAAAAGATGTTTGGCCAATTGTCAGTGCTACGATTAACACACAGATCCCCAAGAGAGAATGAAAGCAACAATGCTAGTGTTTAGAGAACTGATATACGGAGGTGAGTGCATTGTGATAACTTTCCAGTTGATCATACAAATCAAAGGAGCACTTTTTTTGGGATAGCCATGTTTCGCTGCCAGCTGAATTCCTATAAATGAGAGACAACCCTCTTTTCTATGTCAGTTAAATGGAAGGTCAGTCCAAAGTTTAGAAAGCTGTCCTTGAAGACCCTGCCTGGAGGATGAAAATCGGGAAGTTGATTCTTCATAGATGAGTAACAGTGACATGCAATATGGTGGGGGACAAATTAACCGTCTTGAAGCAATTCTCATGTCTCCAGGTAGCCTTTTCGAAACAAAAGTTAAATCAAAGGTCTACAGACAAGTGTTCGTATCAAAATTTTCCACTTGCTCACGGCAAGTTAAAAGGATTATCAATCATCAATGGGAAATTTTAGCTAACAAAAGTGATTTTCAAGACCTCTTCAAGAAAAAACCTATTTTTGCCTATAGAAGATCCTGGAACTTGAAAGAAATGTTAAAGTCTAAACCAACAGAAAGTATTGAAAACTTTATAGGTACAAGACTACGTCAAAATTGTGTTTACTGCAATAATGTGATATGCAGTGACAGCATACAGCACCCCCAGACGGGGGAGACCATCAAAACAAAACATAATGCAGACTGTAATTCCTAAAATTTGATATATGGCATTAAATGCCCATGTGGACAACTGTATATAGGCAAAACTGAGGAAAAAAACAAACCACATATTTCCGAGTACAAGAGTAACATCCGCAATTGCAACACGAAAAGTAGCTTATCGGTTTACTGCATGAAAAGCAGACATACCATCGCCCAACTGAAATTTCAGGTGATAGAGATGGTTAAACCTGCACCCTGTAGTGATCTAACAAGGACACTATTCCAAAGTGAGATTTATTGGATAAGGAAACTTAACACTCAAGATCCCCTAGGGATCAATGATAAAGTTGATTTAGGGTGCTTTCTGTGACTCCACACTAGGTGGAAAGCACTGTAATTGGTCACATGTATACATTTCCATTGATATTGTTTTTGTTGTAAGCACACTGTGTGATATGATGGGCACTGTGATTACAAATATATGTTTGTCATCTGTGATGATTTTGTATTATACATTAAGGTTTCATTGTATTTTCTGCTGACTTTTTTTCAATTTTTTATTTTCTCTGATCTTTCACTGTGAGATTTTTATTTACATCGTTACTGCAGATATTGGAATACGATTCAGTTTTTTTTATGTGTATCCCACATTGGATAAAGTTGTTGTTCTTCATGTATTGGCGCAGTGGCGTTTTTCACCATTTTTAGATGGCGCCATTCATTTTGGGGCTTTCGATTGTTTATTCCTCGCTTTTTAATAACCTCTTCATTGCATCCGTTGTACCCGATTACCAGTCGTGAAGTTTGTCGAGGCCAGCGTGCTGCGGAAGTTGGAGTTCAGGCAGTTTGGAGTATTATGAAGGTCAGCTATCCACGCATTTGATATATCGTCATCGTCATAGTTATCATTTTTAGCATATACTTTGGCATTTTTGGTTTATATTTTTACAGATAAGAGACTGTTTCTGAATCGGCATGGATAAAGTTCAAGGTTTGTTTCCTACACAAGCACTTCACCTTTTTGGTTTTCAGACTTCTTATTTGCACACCATCACGGGTATAATGGTTTCATTTAGATGCTCCATAGTGATTCTATGTGTATTTGGGCTTGGTCTATCTGTTTGATCCGTGGGCCAGTTTTCAGACACATTCACGCTTAAAACTTGTCCTTTCTTGTTTGTAGGTCTGTCCTTCACTTCTATATGCTTTCAAGTTTAATTTTTTCCACAACATGTGTATTTTATTCTGAATTTGGAAATACAATGATGCAATGTCCACACATTTTTCTGTCAGCTTGCCCTGTACATTTTATTGTGTCTTATGAGAGCATTATTTACTTTGTTTACAGATTAGCCCTTGAAGAAGGACTATTGGGGCTTGCAATGCATTAAACAGTTTTCTTGAAAGAACAATTTTGTGGATGAAAAGTATGAAATTCTATACAAGCTGTTGATCTGTGATTGGAACAGAATACATGTGTATATGCAATAAGGACATTTGCTTACATTTGAAATGGTTTTATTTCTTGGGTCATTGTTATATTCCACGTTTTTGAGTTTATCAGAACAAATGTCATTGTAAAGTTGTGAAGTTTATATAGCAACAGCTTTTAGGGCAACAGTGCACAGGGTTCAGGTTGTAAAACTTGAATTATGTAGTAACTGGAGGTAACACATGTGCAAGAAAGGTACTTCAATTTCCAGGAGCGATGCAGCTGTTGATGAAAGTGGTTGCCTGATGTAGTATGTTAGTTTATTATTCATATAGTATGTAAGGATTGTAACTTTTAGTAAGTATCTCTTTAAGACTTGTGTATCCTTTGAATGTAGTCATGTTCCACATTCCAGCCATGCTGTCACTGAATGTTCTATACTTTACTGTTGGTTAGTTTCCTGTTGGTTGTGGATCTAACCAGACGTGCTTTATTTCCTGGAATAAACCTTCAAGAATCATCCTTACAAGATTCTTCTTTTCATTTAAAATACTACATTTTATTGGCGACGTTTGGGATGCTAAGAAATTTCTGCATTGCTTCACAAATATTTTTTTGGGGATTTCTTTGATTTTTTTTTCTTCTACGAACCTACGTTTCATTGAATCTACACTTATGGAAATAGAAAAGGCGGCGCATTCATTATTTTTCTGAAAGCTCCGAGTCCTAAAACTGTGAGTTTCCTTCTAATTATAAACTTTCTCGTACATGTTTTTCTATGCGCATTTGGTGTTTACCTTTGAACGCGTCTTTCGTTGTTCCCGCGTGCGCTCGCCTCAGCACTCCTCGAGTATGGCGCTTAGCAACGCTCTTGGAACGCGTTCTGTGTTTGCGCTGTACCACGTCAGAGGTCAGTCAACGTGACCTAACGTAACGTGTACGTGCCGCCATTTTGAAATTCCTGATTAAGCACGTCTGGCTTCAATATTTCTTCCGAGTCTCCTCGCAAAAATTCTTTCACAAGTAAGATTTTTTTTTAATTCGTTTTCTTCTTACGATTTATATAGTTTTCATTTGTGACAATATTTTTATTTCAAGACTATATTTTTATTGTCATTTTGTTTTCATACCAAACAGTATACAGCTAGTATTGAGCAATCTACTTCTAGCAATGCTTCCACAGCATCATCTTCGTGTATCAACATTAACATCAGTACTCCCAAAGAGTTTTTAGTTTCTCCAGGTAACCCTATAATTAAATGGGATGAATGGAAAAATTACTTCTTGAACTATATTGCCACTTTGGAGGATAATGTTGGTGCTTTGTCATCAGATAGGAAAATGCGAATGTTACTTCACAGTCTTGGCCCTGAAGGTCTCAGGGTATATGACCAAATGCAAAAACCTGAAAGTTCAGGTGACTTTGACAAATTTAAAGCAGCAATTTCAGATTTAACCCAACACTATTCACCTACTGTTTGCATTGGTGTTACAAGACGCGCCTTTTTCAAACGCAAACAACTCCAGAATGAAACTGTCGAGGAATATGTTTCTCAACTGAAAATTTTAGCTGCACAGTGCAAATTCGGTGCTTTACACGATGAATTGATCAGAGATCAAGTTGTTGTATGTACTAAAAACAAAAGTATACAAGACAGGCTTTGGATTGAAGGTGAATCTAGCCTCAAGGATGTCATCACCTTACTAAAAAAAGCTGAATTGACTGATAGGAGTTCTAAAGCACTATCTAATCAATCGGAATCTTCTTCCACACCCACTGTGAACAATATTTCTGACAACAAAAAGAAAAATGTTTATTCAAAAAAGAGTGTCAACAAGAAATTTCAAGCCAACAAGAATTCTTCTTCTTCAAAACCATCAAACAAAAAAACATTCAACAAGAACAAACCCAACGATAGTGGTTCGTTTTCTTTTGCATGTTACCGTTGTGGTGATAAAAATCATAACGCAAGCTCTGAGAATTGTCCTGCTAGATCCGCAAAGTGCTCCAATTGTGGTATAATTGGTCTTTATGCTAAAGTATGTAACAAAAAATCCTATCAACATTCCAAAGTAGCTTGTATCACTGATACTTCTTCTGACTATGATTCAGACATGAGCATTTCATCTCCCAATTCTTCTGCAAGTGTACAATGTAACATTGTTTTAGTTGTTGGGGAGGATGAGAGAAGCAAACCTTTATGTATTGTGACATTTGGGGGTATTCCTGTACAGGTTGCTGCCGATTCTGGTTCCCCCTACACTATTGTCAACAAAAAAGTTTGGGAGAAAGAATTGGTAAGTGAGTTGGGTCCTCATCTAGAGCCCAGTGATATTCTCACAGAAAGCTTTACGGGTAATACCATTGAGATGTTGGGTTTTCGTTCATTGATTTTTGAATTTAAACATCGTACTGCATTTTGTAAGCTATACATCGCCATTGATGGTCCTTCTGTATTAGGCTGGAAAGATCAAATATCTTTACATATTATTCTTGATCCCAACAGTATTGAACAGGTTCTGGTTACTGGTGTAAGTGAAGATACCAAGAATTGGGATCTTAAAGAATTTCCGAACTTATTTTCAGGTAAGATTGGAAAATTTAAAGGTTTCTCCCACCGCATAAGATTAAAGAGCAATGCTGTACCGATGGTTCATAGGGTATGAAACATACCACTTATTGTTAGAGACGAAGTAAAAAATGAATTGTTGAAGTTACAAGAGAGTGGTATCATAGAACCCATCGAATCGTCTGAGTGGATTTCTCCATTGGTCGTCGCTAGACGAGCCAATGGAAAAATCCATTTATGTGT
This sequence comes from Lissotriton vulgaris, assembly GCF_964263255.1. Taxonomy (NCBI): domain Eukaryota; kingdom Metazoa; phylum Chordata; class Amphibia; order Caudata; family Salamandridae; genus Lissotriton; species Lissotriton vulgaris. The sequence goes on along the minus strand of NC_141691.1, from coordinate 1,507,129,797 downwards.
TGATTTGAGAAACCTGAATAATAATATAATTGTGGATCAGTATCCCTTACCTAGGATTGATGAAATGTTATCCTTAACTCGTGGTGCTAAATTCTTCTCTACGCTTGATTTATCTTCAGCGTATCACCAGATCACTTTACATCATTCCAGCCGTGATCTCACCGCTTTTTGTACTCCTTTTGGTTGTTTCCGCTTTCGCCGTATGCCATTTGGATTAGCTTCTGCGGCTGCGGTATTTCACCGCCTTATGTCACAATTATTTGGTGATATGTCTGGTGTCATCTTCTTCCAAGATGATATCCTCATTTTAGGTAAAGATGCATCTCAACATGACTCCAGGTTAAGGAAAGTTATGAATGTTCTTGATGAAAGATGTCTCACTGCTGAAATTTCAAAGTGTACATTTTCAGAAGATTAGTGCTCATGGAATAAGACCTAAGATCAAACTCGTAAGAGCTATTTTAGACGCTCCTGCTCCTAAATCCAAGGATGACTTGAGGTCATTTTTGGGTTTAGCAAAGTTTTACTCTAAATTTGTTTCTAACTTCAGCGAGAAAACTTTTCCAATGCGATGTCTTTTGAAGAATAAAATTCCATTTGTTTGGCCTCAGGAATGTCAACAAGCTTTTGAAATTATAAAAAAAGCTGTTTGTTGTGCTCCCAACCTGCAAGGATTTGATCCCACTGCTTCTACATTTGTTACTACCGATGCTAGTTCTAAAGGCTTAGGGGCTGTCTTGACTCAGCTATCTGAGTTTAATCAGGAAGTGGTAATTGCTTTTGCCTCAAGATCCCTTACGCCTACTGAAGAAAAATACTCAGTAATTGAAAGGGAAACTCTTGCTGTTGTTTGGGGGTTAGAACATTTCAGGAAGTTCATTTGGGGTAAATCATTTTGTGTGAGGACTGATCATAAGCCTCTCACAAAATTATTAACCACACAAGGTTTGTACAAAGCCACTGCTAGAATTGCAAGACTGTCCATGCGCTTGCAAGATTTCTTATTCGTTATAAGCTATGTTCCTGTTGCAAAAAATATTATTGCAGATTTTTTGAGCAGATTTTCTTTACCAATTTTCGTGGCTGACCGTAATTCTTGGAATGATTTTTCCGTTGCTAATGTTGTTTCTATTTGCAACATTTTTGACAGTTTTTCTAAAGACCAATGGCTCAAAGCTGATTCTGATGATAAAGTTCTGACTGAAGTTAAGTCTAGAGTTATAATGGGTTGGAACGATTTTTGTAAAAAAGATCTTAATGATTCTTTGAGAGGTTTTTGGGAAGTTTGTGATGAACTTTCTGTCTCTGATGTATTTCTACTTAGAAGTGATAAAATAATTCCACCTGTGTCTGTTAGAACTCACATAATGCAGTTGTCCCATGAAGGTCATCCTGGCATTTCTCGGACTAAGTCCAGGGTAAGAGACCAGTATTGGTGGCCAGGGATGGATAACAATATTGAAAAACTTGTTAGATCTTGCATAAATTGTGAAGTTTCAGACAAATCTAAGAAAACCTTTAATCCACCTTTGGGAAATGTTACTGCTCCTAATTTTCCTTGGGAAGAATTAGCCATGGATATTATAAGTCCTGTCAATTGGTTTGATGACAATGTCAAGTTTATCATTGTTATTGTTGATTTGTTTTCTAAATGGTTCGAAATGAAAGTTGTTGAGAAGGCTAACTCTGTTATCATTATTGAATTCTTGGAATGCGTATTTATCCAAGAAGGTTGTCCTTCATCTGTTCTAACTGACAATGGTTCTCAATTTAAATCCAAGGAAATGCAGTTGTTTTTTGCTTCAAAAGGGATTAATCATAAGTTGACACCATTATACCATCCTTCCTGTAACGGTGTTGTAGAAAGACTTAACAGGGTCATAAAAAATACTATACAGTTGTGTTTTAAATCAAGACTTGTGTGGGAAAGTGAATGTAAGAAGATGTTGTGGGCATATAGAGTAACTCCACATCCCTCTTCTGGGAAGTGTCCATTTTCTTTGATGAGATGTCGAGTTCCTTTTTCAAAAACTAATCCTGGTTGGATGAAAAGGAATGATATGCTATTCTACGATACTGATGCAATCAAATCTAAATTGTCTTCTTCTCAATCTAAGAACAGAGTATACCATGACAGTAAACATGAATCTAAACCGGTCAAATTACAAATAGGAGATTTTGTCTGTATTAAAAGTGCTAGAAAAGTCCCTAAAGGTCAAAGCAAGTTTAGTTCTCCTAAAAAAGTTGTGAAAATTCATGAAAATTCTGTTACATTAGAGAATGGTGAAAAATGGCATTTAAGTCATTTAGCTTCGGCTCAACATCAACATGAACAAGTTTCCTTGGAAAATACAAAGAAATCCTATGGGCATTTTTGGTGTTTTGATTATATTCAATCTGATATCTCAGACTCTGTTCAAAATTGTGTTCAAAATCCTATTCCTGTTGATCTTAATTCCAATGTAGATAGTAATTGTATCCATGATGAAGCTTCTCCTTCTCCTGCAAATGTTTGTGATAATTGTATTCCCGTTGACCTAGATCAAGAGTCTGTTTCTGTCCAGAAATCTTCTTTTGGTAGGTCTGTCAAAAGACCAATGAAATACAAAGAATTTTTTGTGTATAAATACATATATATTTTTTTTCTTTGTTTTGGTTTAAAAAAGAAAACAAAGAGGGGAAGATATGTAGTATGTTAGTTTATTATTTATATAGTGTGTAAGGATTGTAACTTTTAGTAAGTATCTCTTTAAGACTTGTGTATCCTTTGAATGTAGTCATGTTCCACATTCCAGCCATGCTGTCACTGAATGTTCTATGTTGGTTAGTTTCCTGTTGGTTGTGGATCTAACCAGACGTGCTTTATTTCCTGGAATAAACCTTCAAGAATCATCCTTACAAGATTCTTCTTTTCATTTAAAATACTACACCTGACAGGCACAACAAATCCCTCTTTGAAAAATAACAAGAGATTAAGGACCTGATTTATATTTCGTCGGATGGTTTACTCTGTCACAATGGTAATGGATATCCTGTTTGACAAAATATAAATCCCATGTGATATAATTGAATTAATATTTCAGTAGACGGGGTGTCCTTCACCATTATGTCGTAGTAAACCTTCCGCCTAAAATAAGGCCTAAAACTGTTATAGCTGTCTCAATCTCATGTCAAGCAGAGCATGAATATTTTATGGAATCTAGAGTCCATCTATTTTAGTCTGGGGTTGAGAAAACTCTTAAAACCTCTGTCCAAATTATTGAGGGAAACATTTATTTTCAGTGCTAAACAACTGCCCCCTTAGTCTTGCTTGAGTGCTACTACTTTTGTATTCAGTCATTTTTCACTCAATGATACATTCAAATATATGTAACAAGTACACTTGTCAACTATTGCCATGTAACACAAGGGATATGTAGAGGTACGCCACCGCACACCCTCTATAATAGTCTAGGTAAATACAACAGAGTATGATGGCAAACAGTAAAAGGTCAGATTAAGCCCCAACCAAATCAATTCTGAAAGAAAACCCACTTGGAAATCGTGAAGATGCATTCCTCAGTCCTAGAGTGTCAATGAGAATGAATGGGGAAGCCTCACCCACTACTACATATGAACTCCCTCTTAATGAGGTTGAGCCTACCCTGGTAGTATAATTTTACCTGGGTGGGATCAGGTAGCCTATGATGAAGCATGCCATAAATAGTGGGTGACGATTCAGAAAAGGGTGTGGTGATGAACAGAGTGTCTGAATTAAGCAGACCACTCTTACCCAGTCCAAAGATCAGGGCTTGATCCATCACCGTTATTTATCTCACTGCACCATCCCAGCTCAGAACCTGGCTATATGCAAATCAGTCTGTCCCTGGCCCAGTGCATCATGGGAACAGGGCAGACTAAACTACCAAGCCAATTCTTCACCAGAAAGGAGACAAGCTACCGGGGACCGGTTTCTGGCATTTCAGCCTTCTTCGGCCTGGCTTGCTTGAATCCTGATGGTGGAGTGAGAAAGGGACTCATGTCTGAGTATACCCTGCCACACCTATAGTGGCCAAAAACGATTCAGAAAAGGGGGTGGTGATGAACAGAGTGTCTGAATTAAGCAGACCACTCTTACCCAGTCCAAAGATCAGGGCTTGATCCATCACCGTTATTTATCTCACTGCACCATCCCAGCTCAGAACCTGGCTATATGCAAATCAGTCTGTCCCTGGCCCAGTGCATCATGGGAACAGGGCAGACTAAACTACCAAGCCAATTCTTCACCAGAAAGGAGACAAGCTACCGGGGACCGGTTTCTGGCATTTCAGCCTTCTTCGGCCTGGCTTGCTTGAATCCTGATGGTGCAGTGAGAAAGGGACTCATGTCTGAGTATACCCTGCCACACCTATAGTGGCCAAAAATGATTCAGAAAAGGGGGTGGTGATGAACAGAGTGTCTGAATTAAGCAGACCACTCTTACCCAGTCCAAAGATCAGGGCTTGATCCATCACCGTTATTTATCTCACTGCACCATCCCAGCTCAGAACCTGGCTATATGCAAATCAGTCTGTCCCTGTCCCAGTGCATCATGGGAAGAGGTACGCCAGATTATTAACTGCTTTTGTTCTACCTCATTTGTGATAGTGGAAACCTCAACCCGCTTGTTACGGTGTATGTCCCGTTATAGGTTGGGGCCGTTGTGTGCTATATTCCAATTATAACAGTATTATTTATAAAATTATAATTATAGAAATCCGCAACTTGTCCTTATGGGGGCAAATTGTATTCAAGAGTTTCTCTGGCGGCCAAGCTGTCCGCATGAGCACCCAGTGTTAAGTTGAGCTGGTGGAAAAGACCTACTCCACAGACGTTACTGGTATATCGGGATGGTGATACAAAGTCGCTGTCCGTTCATTAGGCTATGGGGCATCGATCCATTGGTGATGGCGGTCTATCAGTTACTGGTAAATTCTGCAAGGTTCCCACTATCTGTGCCTAGGGGGATGTATACTAATACGAACCAGCTGGTTTATACATATGTGCGACTTGGCCTCATCTTTTGTTCAGTGATGCCCACAGGATGTTGTCATTGAGCCCCTTGGTGGATGTTGACAACCGATGTATCCAACGCTGTTCAGTTCATGCAAAGAATAATAACATCTAGCTTGTCTAAATTAATGGAAAACTCTCTGTGTTCATCGAGTTCTGAGTTGCTTTGAGGGTGGATGATATGACTTCAGAGGGACCAAAGACACCACCATCTGATATTGAACATGCCTACACAAAAAACCATACGGTAGTATAGGGCTAGAGGGATGTTTAAAGACCAGCCTAAGTATTATCCCCCATAGAAACTATGGCTATAAACAAAAAACTTAGGGGTCTTAATTAGAAATCCTTTAGTGATTCATTGGTATGGGACCTATGCCACCTCGTGTGCGTAGGAACAGAAGATTAGTTAAACTAACAAACCATATCACCAGAATGCGAAACACCAGCAACTGTAAGTCACCCTTAATTGAGGATTCCCATCAAAGTCTTGTATCGATCAATGTTCTCATCTGGTAATCCTTCCAGGGTATTGTGTCTCTTGATCATTGAGACAACCCGCATACCCTGATGACCGGTTCGGGGTAACGACCCACAATCACTCGGTTGTACCACATGGTGGTGATATGATGGGAATGTGCAGTGCAAAAATGATATATGTGGTGGTTAAAAAAGGATAGGGAACTTAACAAAAACCTATTTAATAAACGTCAGCCCCTTCCAATTTAAAAACAAGAACAGTATAACACAATCATCGCAGTACACACAATCGCATTCTGGTGATATGGTTTGTTAGTTTAACTAATATTCTGTTCCTACGCACATGAGGTGGCATAGGTACAATACCAATGAATCACTAAAGGATTTCTAATTTAGACCCCTAAGTTTTTTGTTTATAGCTATTGAACATGCCTAGCCAGAAAGGCTCAGTCCTTGTGAAGCATCAGTGTGCATTTAGAAGCTGGAACCAAAATGAAGCCTTATTTCAGTATGGAAAAAGAAAGAAAGTACACCCTTCATTTATGAAAACTTTCACTCGGTGCTCAAATATTAGCCTTCCAGTGATTGCTAGCAGTGTTCCTGGGAAAAAATTATTTCTTCAGTGAAAATGATAAGTTTTCTTAATATAACCCTCACCCAGCAACGAGTCCTTTGGTGGCATGCTTTAACATCGGGTTCTTTCCGCCTTGCTCCAGGACAGGGCGTGCTGCAACCAATGGAGATGTGGGAGCACTTTTCGTGAGATAATACACTGTGATGTTGTGAGAGTGGAAGGGTAAAAAAAATAGTGAGTCTAAAAAATACCTGGCTACACGGAACCTACACGTTATTAATTCCTATACCTAGTATTGTTAAAATGGGGGTTGGAGAACTATGCACTATAATGAGTGAACTTCTCCCTGGTCTACACGTTTCAAGCCTTTCCCTATGCTTATCTTTAGGACCAAAAATAGATGATCCTTCTAACCACTCTTGGTTATCCCAATAGGTAACCCTGAGGCAATAGAGGTGCAGAAAGAGCCAAGAGGGGTACAGAAAGAGGTAAGAGAAGTACAGAAAGAGGTAAGAGAGGTGCAGGAAGAAGAGAGTGAGGTGCAGAGAGAGGCAAGAGAAGTACAGGAAGAGGCAAATGAAGTTATGAAAGAATCAATAGAGGTACAGAAAGAGGCAAAAGAGAGACAGAAAGAGGCAACAGAGGTTTAGAAAGAAGAGAGTGAGGTGCGGAAAGAGGCAAGGGAAATACAGAAAGAGGCAAGATTTGTACTGAAAGGAGCAAGAGAAGTGCAGAAAGAGGCAAGAGCGATGCAGAAACAGGCAAGAGAGGTACAGAAAGAGGCAAGAGAATTGCAGAAAGAGGCAAGAGAGGTGCAGAAAGAGGCAAAAGAGGTACAGAAAGAAGCAAGTGAGGCGCAGAAGGAGGCAATAGGGGTGCAGAAAGTATAGAGTGAGGTGTAGAAAGAGGCAGGAGAAGTGCCGAAATAGGCAAGTGAGGTACAGAAAGAACCAAGAGAAATGCAGAAAGAAGAAGAAATGTATAGAAAGAGGTAAGTGAGGTACAGAAAGAGGTAAGAGAAGCCCTGAAAATGGCAAGAGAAGTTAAAACCAAGAGAGGTGCAGTCAGTCAGTCAAAATATCTGTATTCGGCTGACTTACAGCCAAAAAAGAATGCAGCATAAAAAAACATTTTAAAACAGAATTAAAAATATGATACAGACAATGGATAATATGCTTCGAAGCAATGGTAATTCATAATCATGATATATCAGGAGTAATTCAATAGATTCAAATTTCTACAAAATAGCTAGAAGCAGTATATAATGAACTTCATAACAAATCCTTTTCCCGTGGGCCATAGAATCCAGAGATAAATCTTTAAAACAAGACAAAAACAATCATTTCCCAACAATATCACGCAAACGAACAGCTGCAGAGATGTATCTGTAAATCACTAAACAAATGAATTCATCATTTAAAAGCTGAAGATGATATAGAGCTGACTGACACTTCCTAATATTTAAAAACTTTAAAAGAGGAATGATTAAATCACTCCTTAGTGCAGAAATAAGCAAGAGAAGTACAGAAAGAGGCAAGAAAAGTGCAGAAAGAAGCAATGAAAGTGCAGAAAATTCAAGAGAAGCGCAGAAATGGGGAAGAGAAGTGCAGAAATAGGCAAGAGAAGTGCAGAAAGAAGCAAGAGAGGTGCAAAAAGACGCAAGAGAAGTACAGAAAGAGGCAAGAGAAGTTCAGAAAGAGGCAAGAGAGGTGCAGAAAGAAGAATATGAGGTGCAGAATAAGCATGGCGTAAAAACCGTTTCGCGGGCGAATTGGCAGATTTTTGGCAATTTTATTTTTATTTTGCTTGGTCGCGCTTGAAAAATACAATATCGTGCGCAGTGTTGACTTACTGTGATTCTGAGTCCGCCGAGTTCCTTTTCTCCCGGTTTACGTGTGTTGCGCCATTTTTGATCTTGCTGCGTGATCGCGCGAGAGTTTTTCGAACGCAATTACGTCATTGCAGCTCTCCATCTTGCACAGCGAGAGTTTGACAACGCAAGTACGTCATAAAGGCCCGCGATCACGCATTGCGGGAGTAAACAATGCCGAACACGCAGATGCCGCGCGCAGCTGACTTCCGGCGGGAGATTTGAACAGCTTGCGTCCCCGAAAATGCAAAAATTGCAATTCTGCACATGAAATCCACCGCAGGAAGCATAAACCTTGTGAAAATGATGATTTTGATCAGAATAACTCCTCAGATTGACATTTGGCTGCACTTTTTGGTGCAAGGAGTCCATTTTTTGGGGAGGAAGAAAGTGCCCCAGAGACTCCAACTTCCTGTTCCTGTCCAGCAGGCTCCTCCCAGTGCGTTGTCCATGTCCTGGTCACTTTTGATTTGGATCTGGAGCTTGAAGGATTACTTTTTGTGGCTGCTGCTGGATATTTGTATTTGTGGACTTTTTGGACTTTGGAGTTTAGATGACTTTTGGACTTGAGATTTTACAAGTAAGTTGGTGTTGTTTGCTTGGGGCACTGCAGTTGAGGCAACTACAGTTTTAAAATTTTTTTCACAACTTAAAAAAATATATATTGTGGGTAGCCACAGTATCCAGTAAGCCCAGGGTTAGTCATGGGTGCTTGATACAACTGTTTCTGTGATTTTTTTTAAACCTATTTCTCATTTATGTCATGGAATTTTAGCTCACTGTTATATGTTGATTTTGTTTTAATTATGGGGTGCCTGTAAAGCCTCACTAGCCAGTAGGCATGGATGGCATTGGATTGTGGTGATTTTTGTGTGTTTGTTTACTTTTGGGGTGTTGTTGGGGCCTGGCCATGTGGGCGAGGGCCAGTTTGAGGCCTGGTACAGGCAGGGCCTAGCCATGTGGTAGGGGTCAGGGGACCATTTTGAATCCAGGCAGTGTGCTCAGGCCTGCACCCAGTTTGCCTTTCTTTCAATCATTATGCCCAGGGGTACTCAGTGGTGCATGGACCTAGTCTTTCTGTGGGGTGTCTTGAATTTAAACATCCTTGAGGGCATGGTTGGCCTTGGATTGTGGTGATGTATGTGTGTTTTTCAGCTTTTGGGGGTGTATAACTGATGTTCCTCTGGCTTCCATTGCTTTTAGTTGCAGAAGAGAACCACCAGTGCCAGGAAGAAGTCCTGCAGTGGTGTGTGCAGCACAACGTTACGTGACAACACATGTGGGCACAGACAAGACAACTCTGCAACTCGTGCAACTGATGCCTGCTGTTCTGACATCGGAAGAAGATGGCCCCAAAGATAGGTGGCCGTAGCACCTCAGCAAAAAAAGTTGCCAGTGCCACTGCCAGAAAGAAGGAGCAGAAGAAGCAAGTGGCACCACCTACCAAGGAGACTGGTGTGCCCACCGATACCTTTTTTGGGAGAAAAAAACTACGCCTGCAGCAGCAGCGGTGTCCGCCGGGGACCAAGCTGGAAGCAGCACCGCTGCTTCATTGGGCTCAGTTCCACCATGCCAAGTTAGGTCCAAGACCATGAGTGCTGCTGCGGCAGCCACTTTGGTTGTTCAATCACCATCAACAAGTGATCTTGGCTCATCACAAGAAAGTACCATCCAATCAACGCAGGGTGTAATGCAGCTGACAAGTGTTCAACAACCACAGCCGCAACGACAACCATAGGAGCAACTAGTACAAGCGCAAGTACATGGGCAAGGAGAGGCGCAAGGAGAGGCGCAACTAGAGGTGCAAGTAGAGCCGCAAAGAGAGGCGCAAGTAGAGGCGCAAGGAGAGGCGCATGAACAGGTGCATGGAGAGGTGCAACTAGGGGTTCATGGAGCGGCACAACTCCTTACAACGGTTGTTCCTCCAGAAGTAGGGGCCATCAGGAAATTGATATTCAAGAGGAGGTATCATCCGAAGCCACTCCTCCTGATGATGATCCATTGTCTTCCAGATCCCCAGCAAGAAAAAGGTCAAGGAGGGCTATTACTACTACAAGTTCTTCTTCAAGCCCTCTTCATTTTGATGATATTGATTGGAACCCACAAATGCAGTCTGAGAGTGAGGCATGCCATGAGCCGACAAAGGTAGCTAAGCCTAAAAAGAAGGCTCCCGCAAGGCTTCGACTTATGGGTGATGAAGACGAACAAGAAGTGGTGTCTTCTGCTGCTGATGAACAGTCTGACGATGACCCAGTCATCACAGTCGTCACTCCAGCCCCAGCGGGCATGGAGCAGACAGACATTTTGACCCTATCCCGAATGGATGCTGAGCGGGATGTCGGCGTTGTGTCACTGGTACCACCATCAACGCAGTTAACTACAACACCAACTCGACCTACTGATTCCATATTTTTTAGTCAGAAGGGCCGGCAGGGACCTCCATCCAGCTCGTACCTCAAGTAGTGGTGCTGTAAGTGAACAACAGAAACTAATTCAGCCACGCCCATTCTCGACTTCATCCGGCATTGAAATTCAAAGTAGCACCTCCACCACCAGCAGACATTTCCAGTCCCCAGTTTGGGACTTCTTTACTGTTAGCCAAAGTGCGGAAAACATGGTTGTTTGTTCGATTTGTAAAACATAAGTTAGTCGGGGAAAGCTTGGTACCAACTATGGTACCAGAGGCCAGATAGGTCATCTCAAGAAATACCACACTATCATTTGGGAAGCACACATAAGGAAGATCGAGGAAGGCAAAAGAAAAACAAATCCAAATGTATCCCTTGATATTGCATCTGATGATGACGAGAGGCTGATCGTGTAGGGGGGAAGTGAAGAAGCGACAGACATTTTTTCTGGTACACCCAGTACCGCTGGCAGAAGCACTGCAGTGGTATCGCCCACACCCTCTACCTCTGCAACATGTATGAGGCACACTAAGAGTCTGGGAGTGACACCAATGCCAAATCACTGGGCCTAACTGGTTGGAAGAAGTCATCATCATCATCACGTAAAATGATCCAGCCCACCATTCGCGGAATGTTGTGGTCGGAGGCGCCATTTGAACGCAACCACCCAACGGTACGTCTGTATAACGCAAAGCTGGCTAAAATGCTTGCGCTGGACCTTCTCCCTTTTTCTTTCGTGGAAGGGGTGGGGTTTCTAGAATTAGTGGCAACAGTCTGCCCTAAATGAAAGGTTCCTAGCCGGTCCTATTTTGCCAGAGTTGCGGTTCCAGCACTACATCAAGATGTGCTGGAGGTGATTGGGGCAGCTTTGCAGAAGAGTGCTGTTCACACTATCCACTTGACAACAGACATGTGGACCAGTTGTCAAGCCCTTGATTACATGTGCATTACTGCACACTGGATCTCTTTTGCAGGGGTTAGAGACAAGTCAAGTGCAGTTGTTGACCCGGACACACTTTTTCAAGCTACTCGTAAACATGCAAACCCTAGATATGCTTCTTCTGTCTGTGTCAAAGAGCCTAGGTATGCTACATCAGGTTGCTAAAGTCAAACATCCGTTGTTTGCAAAATTAGCTGTTTTTCGGTATTTCGCAGATCTCGTGAAATTACCGAAAAATCGCAAATTCATGGGCGGAACAGATTTTTGGCCCATGCTTGCGGCAGGGCCATGCAGACGGTCAAGGCAGGCACGACTGAGTGAAGCATCCTCCTGATGTAGCATGTCTAGGCTCTTTGACACAAACAGACAAAGCATATCTAGGGTTTAGGGTTCAGTGCGATTTACTAGGGTTTTTGGGTTTAAGTTGGTAATGGTTCGCGCTGAGTCTAGGGCTCGGGGCCCGATGCAGGCTCGTTCATAATGATGTTGGCAAGGTTTTAGGAGGGTTTGGTGTTCTTTGGTCCAGAATTGGCAGAATTCTGGCCTTTTTGGGTTTTTTGCGGGCGTGTGTGTTTGGGTGAAAAGTAAGTGAAAACTAGTCGTAGACCTTCTTCTTCTTCTTCTTCTTCTTCTTCTTCTTCTTCTTCTTCTTCTTCTTCTTCAAAGAACGCCGTGGTTCGATTTTGTTCTGCCTTGCTGAGATTCTTGGGAATCGCTAGAACAAGTGACTGTCCAGGTAAGTTTCAAGAGGATCTAAGTAGTGGAAGTGCTGAAAACAGCAATGTTTTGTGAACAGCACAATTTGCCATGTTTTGAATATACTAGTAATGCATGTTTTTGGGGGGCTGTTTGGGGGTTTTCTAGATTTGTGGGGGTGGGTCGGGGGGGCTGGGAGCACTGCTGGGATAGTCTAATTTTGATTGCGAGTGGTTTGAACAAAATCCATGGTGGAAAAGGGGGGTTTGGGCCTAGTTGCAGACAGCGTTTTGGAACAATTTAAACTGAGGCCTAGCAGTATTGTGTGGCCTGGGGGCATAGCTGGGAAGGTCTAATATTGGAATCAAGTGGTTTGGACAAAATCCATGGTGAAAAAGTTTTTTCATTTTCAGACTTTTCGCTCACTTTCGTGTTTTCGGGGGGCTGTTTCAGGGAGGTTCCTGGTGTTTTGGGGGGTTTGGGGGGTCTTGGAGCAATGCTGGGCATGCCTAATTTTGGTTGCAGTGGTTTGGAGAAAATCCATGGTGGAAAAGGGGAGTTTTTTTATCCTCATTCGCCAACCCGCCACCCGTTCCTTCTAACTAGTCCGCCACTGGGCTTTTTATCTCATAAGCTGGTTAGAGAGGGAGGCATAAACCTCACCTATTCTTGAGTCTGGCCACCAAAACAATCAATCCTTCTAAGCCGTCTGACTCAACCGGTGTGTCCACCTCCTCCTCTATTTTCGACCTGGGATAACACATAATAGCTACCAGCGAGATAGGCGGAGGCTTAATCATCGGACAACATCTTTATTTACATTATGTCTCCTCCTCCCCTAGTGTACTTTACCCAAAACATAAAAGAAAGGGTACCCAAAACCAACGTTTTTTCTTAGTTTGATCTGAAATGTCAAGCTTAGCAGTGTATCTCATGGCCAATATCCAGTCCATTATTTTAGGGCTAAGCGGAGAGACCCACAGCTTGCATAGCTCTCTACGAGCTAATAAAATAGCGTAATAAATAAGTTTCACATTATTATTCATTCTTTTTTTCTCTAAATCAAATCTCCCCGTAATTACTAATTCGGGGCTTACCCCAATTCGCAGATGGGGGGCTGTTTGGGGGTGTTCTAGATTTGTGAGGGAGGGTCTGGTGTCTGGGAGCACTGATGGGATAGCATCATTTTGATTGCAAGTGACTTGAAGAAAATCCATGGTGGGAAAGGGGAGTTAGGGGCTTGCTGCAGAGCGCGTTTGGACCGATGTTGACTGGTTGGCTGAAAATTTTCTTAGTATGAGTTTTTGCATTTTTGCTTTTTGCCTGTTTGGGGGTGTTCTGCTTTTGTGCGGGTGGCTGCAGGGGTCTGGGGGAATAGCTGGGAAGGTCTATTATCGGAATCAAGTAGTTTGGACAAAATCCATGGTAAAAAAGTTTTTCCGTTTTTGCTCACTTGCCTGTTTTTGGGGGGCTGTTTGGGGGCTTCTAGGTTATTGGGGATGGGTTTGGGGGTCTGGGAGCACTGCTGGCACAGTCTCATTTTGATTGCATTTGTTTTTCAGAAAATCCATGGTGGAAAAGGTAGAAAAAGGGAGTTAGGGCCTAGCTGCAGAGCGCATTTGGACTGAATTGAAGGTAGGCCCATTTTTGCTTTTTGCCTGTTTGGGGGTGTTCTCCTTTTTTGCAGGTGGCTGCAGGGGCCTGGGGGCATAGCTGGGAAGGTCTAATATTGGAATCAAGTGGTTTGGACAAAATCCATGGTGAAAAAGTTTTTTCGTTTTCAGACTTTTCGCTCACTTTCGTGTTTTCGTGTTTTCGGGGGGCTGTTTGGGGGGGGTCCTGGTGTTTTGGGGGGTTGGGGGGTCTTGGAGCAATGCTGGGCATGCCTAATTTTGGTTGCAGTGGTTTGGAGAAAATCCATGGTGGAAAAGGGGAGTTTTTTTATCCTCATTCGCCAACCCGCCACCCGTTCCTTCTAACTAGTCCGCCACTGGGCTTTTTATCTCATAAGCTGGTTAGAGAGGGAGGCATAAACCTCACCTATTCTTGAGTCTGGCCACCAAAACAATCAATCCTTCTAAGCCGTCTGACTCAACCGGTGTGTCCACCTCCTCCTCTATTTTCGACCTGGGATAACACATAATAGCTACCAGCGAGATAGGCGGAGGCTTAATCATCGGACAACATCTTTATTTACATTATGTCTCCTCCTCCCTTAGTGTACTTTACCCAAAACATAAAAGAAAGGGTACCCAAAACCAACGTTTTTTCTTAGTGTGATCTGAAATGTCAAGCTTAGCAGTGTATCTCATGGCCAATATCCAGTCCATTATTTTAGGGCTAAGCGGAGAGACCCACAGCTTGCATAGCTCTCTACGAGCTAGTAAAATAGCGTAAAAAATAAGTTTCACATTATCATTCATTCTTTTTTTCTCTAAATCAAATCTCCCCGTTGTTACTAATTCGGGGCTTACCCCAATTCGCAGATTCAGGACTTGGGACAGACAATTACTTGCATCCAGCCAGCATTGTCTTATATTCGGGCAAAAGACAAACATATGTAAGTCGTCCACATTGGGGGTCTTGCATTTCGGACACTCCACTACGCCACCAACTTTGAATTTCAACAATCTACGAGGGGACCAATACGCCCTATGGATCGTAAACAAAAGGTTTTGCCTTCAATTTGCAGGTTTCACAATACTGTAAAGCATAGCCATTGTTACTTGCCATTGGTTCTCTGTCGCAATCTTCGGCAAGCATTCTTTCCACAGAGCCTCCGGAAGCAGGAAAGGGCCATCCTCCAATTCCAATATCATCCAATACCACATGGCCACCTCCTTCTTGAAGACCCCCTCTGTTCCAAGCTTCAACTCAAAGTCGTTTTGTCTCCCAATTATATTTCCTGGATCGTTTGCCCAACTCTGAATCTGCAAATATTTATATCTTGAAAAAACCTGTCCCCACAGTTGCTGACATTGACCCAAGTCACCAACTTGCCTTCCTGAAACAAATCCTTCCATCTCTGCAGTAGACCCACTCTTTTTAGCGGGAGAGCCAGAGCATCCTTTGTCCAAGACGGAGATCCAGGAGAATCTCATAGTGGAGCCATATAACTAAAATACGTTAGCTTTAATAATCTCCTTATTTCATACAATATCTCCGCCAAATCCCGAAGGACCTTAAGCCTGACCTTCTTGAATAATTTAGGGTCTGCAAACTTATACAAAAACAGAAATCGTTATAGTCACAACTTTTCAACATCACACTAAATATTTCTCCGATCGTTGATGTGGTCAGAGTACCCAACAGCACCCTACAGTTTTTTAGACAAAAAGCCCACGCGTACATTTGCAAATCCGGGGCCGCCAAACCACCTTTGTTAACTCTCCTCCTTAGTTTTTTCCAGGAGAGGCGTGACCCCTTTGATGCCCAAATAAATGAAACTATCTCGCTCTGTAGTTTAGCCATCCATTTCTTTCTGAACCCAAGGGGGATAGTCTCAAACAGAAACGTGACCTTCGGCAAGATCACCATCTTCACTAGATTGGTCCGGCCATGTTGTGACAACGGAAGATTCATCCATTCTTTAAAAGTGGCCGAAACTTCTTTCTTTTTCTTAAAAAAATTAATTTTGGTAAGATCCACAATACTTTGAGTAATCGTAACCTCCAGGTATCTCATTTCTGTCTTGCTCATTAACCCTTCTGTATTTAAGTTCCAAGCCATTATGTCAGTTTTATCCTGATTTATCTGGTAGCCTGAACCAGTTCCAAATTCCTTAGTTATTTTTACCAGGTCTTCCAAGGACTGATGCAGATTAGTAGAATAGATGATAATATCATCTGCATATGAGCCCATTTTTTTCGACCAGTCGCCAACTACGAAATGGGGGTATCTTCTCAGAGCTTCTGATTCTACAAGCTAGTGGCTCTATGTATAAATTAAACAACAAGGTTGACAGAGGACACCCTGGTCTTGTCCCACGCATTACTTTAACAGACTGGGTTAATATACCATTAACCAAAACACGTGATGTTGGGGAACAGTACAAGGAAAGGAGGGACTCAGTGAATTTTTTTCCTAGCTTAAGATGCTGCAGGAGTGCTTTTAAATAGACAAAATTAACTCGATCAAAAGCCTTGGCGGCATCCAAAGCAATCACCACCAAGGGGAGTTCATGAGTGGAAGCCATATCTATAATTCCGATAAGAGTAAAAGTTAGTTCTTTCAGATATCGCCCCTTAACAAAACCTTTTTGGTCTTTATGGATCAGCTTATGGATAACCCTGCTAAGTCTGTCTGTCAGTATTTTTGAAAAAAACTTATAATCACAATTTAGGAGTGATATAGGTCTGTATGAGTCCATACACCTGGGTGACTTTCCTGGTTTAGGAATCAGAGAGATTGTTGCCTCATTCCAAGAGCTGGGTATGGCTGCTCTACCCATAAAGACTTGATTAAACAATTGACATAATGTGGGAGCAGTCACATCTACCAGCACTTCATACACTTCGGCCAGGTGGCCGTCCGGGCCTGGTGCCTTTCCCCTTTTACTTTCTTTAATAACCCTGACCACCTCTGCTTGAGATATTTCCTTGTTTAACACCCCCACCAGGTCCCCAGAAAGAGATTCCATATGCTGTAGCCACTCCTCCATCTCAGATTGTCTTGGGCGAAGGTCTTCCCTGCATATTCTTACGAAGAACTCATGGAAAGCTTCTGCAATTCCTTTGCTATCTGTTATAATATCTCCTGAGGCTATCTTTTTAATTTCCTTTTTTTGATTTCGTGTCAAATCTTTATTAGCTTTCCACGCTAGCAATTTGCCACACCCTGCCCCATAGGAAAACTAAGCCAACTGACTAGCTTCCCACTTTTCCTTAACTCTTTGTGACAATACTGTTGTTAGTTCTATTTTTAATTCAAACAGCTTATTTTTTACTTCCTCGTTCGTTATATCGCCCCCTAGTCCTGTTCCAGTAGCTTCCCAAGAACGTATTTCCTTCTCTAGATCCAGCACCTTTCTATGATACAATCTTCTCTTCTTAGCGCCCTGAGCTCCCAGTCTCCTTCTCAGAAGTGCTTTGCACACATCCCATACTACTTCTTGTTTGGCTGACCCTTCATTTTTATCTAAAACACTTGTATCTCATCTCTGAGGACTTCTACTTAGTCCCTATCTAAGAGGATTGTATGATCTTGTCTCCAGGTTGAAATCAAACCCTCCGTCCCCAACTCTAAATTCAATCCAACAGCTGAGTGGTCTGAAATATGTGCCCCTAAGTGAATCACCTTCGTAACCCAATCCTTCAACCTCACATCAATCAGAAAGTAGTCTATACGGGATCTATGATTATATTTTTTGTTGTAAAAAGTATATCCTAGCTGCTGACCTATCTTTTAATCTCCAAATATCAATAAAACCTTGCTGTGCCATAAACAACTTTAACCTAGACGACATCTTACCATTTACAACAGTTCTGATATTTCCCAACCTGTCTAACTTACAATCCAAAACCGTATTGAAATCACCAGTCATAATTATTTTACCTGAAAAATCTAGTAATTCCTCCGCCAGCCCATCCAAGGGGGTTTCATCGTCCACATTTGGCCCATAATAGCCGGCTACTACCAACACTTCCCCTGCAACTCTTATTTTAACAATCGCCCACCTACCTCTTTTATCTGCTCTCTAATCCTCCATAACAATGTTAACCCCTTTTCTAATCAGAATTGCCACCCCCTTTGTAACTATTTCTTGGGGTGTAGCAAAAGCACTAGCTATCCTACTTTGAGCAGAAAAGATCTCCTTGCTTTCGTTTTCAGTTAAATGCGTCTCCTGCAAAATAGTCACGTGTGCAAGGGAATCCTCTAAATACTTCAATATCAACTGTCTCCTAGACTTCACTCGTAAGCCATTAACATTCCATGTAAGGAACCTTAGTTCCTTAACATTAGCCCCACTCATAGCAGCTTGCCCACATTTCCCACCTTTTGGTGGCAAGGACGCTCCTGAGGATATTTTTCTTTTCTCCCACTCCCCTTCCCCCCCATCACCCCCTCCCTGCCCCACGCCCCCCATCCCCTCACCCACCTCTCTCCCCCCTCCCTGGAAAACCCAACCAAAACACCCAAGGCCTTGGCCTTGTGGATGTCCTAGTGGCGGTGCACCACATATTTATCTATTTCTCGCTAGACACCAATATGTGAGTGCCAGGCAGTGATCTGACCTTCCTTAACCTGCTCACCTTCACCTTACTTAGTCGCTATTCCCCTTGGCATTGTTCTAAAAAGGCATCCACCTCTTCAACCCCCCGAAATGTGTACATTTTATCCTGCCACATTACCATTAGGAAAGCTGGAAATTTCAATTGGACCGACGCCCCCAATGCTCTGAGTGGCTCCATACTCTTCCCTAACTCCCATTGTCTACTTGCTGTAGCCGGTGATAAGTCTGACCTTATATCCACTGCAATTCCGTTCACCATTATACTCTTCTTCTTAAGGGCAGATGCCAAAATCCTTTCCTTCAAATTATAAGTCAAGAAGTTAACTAATATCTTTCTGGCTTTGGAGCGATTTGGGTGCAACCGGAAAGGATCTCGTTGAATCCTCTGAATATCACATAACAATACCTCTTCCGTTTCCTTTAGCTGTAACTCAGTTTTAAGCAGTTGTACTACATAGCTTTTTATATCCGACCCCTCCTTTCCTTCTGGTAACTACAACATTTTTAGATTATTTCGTCTTTGCATATTTTCCAGTCTCTCAACTCTCTCATCATTCTCTCGCTCTTTGAATTTTAGAAGCTCAATCTCCTTATGATTATCTAGAACCCTCTCCCGCATCACTTTCAATTCTGACTCAAGCACTTCTGTGCGGGCACTTAATTTATCGAGCTTGGCCTCCAGTAAACTACATGAGGCTTTTATACGCTCCTGATTTTTATTGGAGGCCTCAAAGCCCAAATGTATATGCCTCCCTAATTTTCTAAGAAGCGCCACAACTGAAGAGTCTGAGTTGTCTAGCTCAGGAGCTATCAGCGCCTTTTCCAGACCTTAATGATTTGTCAACAAGTTATCTGTTATCATCAGGGCCTCCCCCCCACTTCCCCAGCATCCAACACACTTTCCAGCACACCTTCAACTGCTAGTGCTGTATTCAACTGCGGCGGGGTCTCTTCATTAGCCATTTCAGCAGTGTCTTGCGTAATCTCTCCCTCTTCCTCCATCCCTATCGCCAAAGCTTGATACAGATTAGGAGTTAAATGCCAGGACCAATCCTGCTCTTCTGTACCCTTTGAGACACTCTGTACTAACTCTCTGTCCTTATCAAAGTCGGGACCCTGAATTAACTGTGTAGAATGTGACTTCAAAATCAATACTTTTGGAATTGGTTTAAAGTCTGAGTTGATTGATGGGGTCGTAACTACCTTACACTCGAGCCCCTTTTGCTTTCCCTTTTTTGTATCCTTTTTTATGTCCAGCTCTCCTGCTTTACCACTTTTGGCTTCTTTAATCGAGCACTTTCGGAAATTCTTTTGCAGGGTTTTCGGCTTACCCAGACAAGGTTCACTTATATCTCTCTTCGTGCTTCTCAGTGTGTACCTGGGGTGCCCTGTGCCTGCTACCAACTTTCTGCCGTCCACCTTGTTAATTCCACCCTTACTCCATAACTGTATTTACATCAAACCAGTATCTGCTGGTCTTAATATTTGGGGGCTCTCTACAACACCCCTTACACCCTTTACCTCCAGCGCCCCTGCCAGAGGCTCCTCTCTTCTCCCGCGCCCTCCGGCACCTCTCAAGCCGATCCTCGCTGCCGCACGGCGTCCTCTACCTAGTTCCAGCACCGCCCTTTCCCAGCTCCCGCTCTGCGAGTCCACAACCAGACGCGGCTCCACCTCCTCTGCCTCCCCCCAAAGCCGTACGGATCTCTCAGCCACAGCCTCCGCCATACACCACCGGACACCGCTAACACACACAACTGCCAACAACGTTCTCCTAAATCCGATACCTTCTTTCTCTTGAAGGTGAGCAGTTTCTCCTCTCGCTATACTCGCAATGTGGCCAGTTTCTGCCTAACACTCCTACCAAGCACCGCCACGTCTCCCGACTTCCGAGACCCACTACCTAGCCGGCCGCAATATTTTCCGCATGCATTTTTGCTTTTTGCCTGTTTGGGGGTGTTCTGCTTTTTTGCGGGTGGCTGCAGGGGTCTGGGGGCATAGCTGGGAAGGTCTAATATCGGAATCAAGTGGTTTGGACAAAATCCATGGTGAAAAAGTTTTTCAGTTTTCAGACTTTTCGCTCCCATTCGTGTTTTCGGGGGGCTGTTTGAGGGGTTTCTTGGTGTTTGGGGGGGGTTGGGTGGTCTTGGAGCAATGCTGGGCATGCCTAATTTTGGTTGCAAGTGGTTTGGAGAAAATCCATGGTGGAAAAGGGGAGTTAGGGCCTAGCTGCAGAGCGCGCACGGAGTGATCGTGGAACTAGGCCTACATTTTTCGAAGTCCCCGTTTTTGCATTTTTGCTTTTTGCCTGATTGGGGGTGTTCTGCTTTTTTGCCGGTGGCTGCAGGGGTCTGAGGGCATAGCTGGGAAGGTCTAATATCGGAATCAAGTGGTTTGGACAAAATCCATGGTGAAAAAGTTTTTCCGTTTTTAGACTTTTCGCTCAATTTTGTGTTTTTTGGGGGCTGTTTGGGGGGGTTCCTGGTGTTTGGGGGGGTTTGGGGGTCTTGGAGCAATGCTGGGCATGCCTAATTTTGGTTGTAAGTGGTTTGGAGAAAATCAATGGTGAAAAAGCAGAGTTAGGGCCTAGCTGCAGAACGCGCACGGAGAACACGTTTTGGGACCCCCCTTTTTTCTCGGTCTGGCATGACGAATCCCCCCAAAACTTCCAGGGAAGGAGCGGAGCGGAGCTGGCCTAAATTTTGGAAAATTGCACGCAAATTCCTCAACCGGCGCCAAAGTTATTCCCAATAGAATGTTGCGGATTTCCTATGGTAGCTAGGTCCTAACTATAACTACCTACTGGCAACCGCCAGTAGGTAATACATATGTACATCAGGAGCGGACTTGTGTGGTTAAGGTGTTGTGGGGACTCGGGAGGAGTACTTTGTTCCAATTGCCCCGTCTGCTACAGTTCCATACAGCACTCCTCACAAGCCTGATTTACATGGATTACACCATCGTTGGCCGTATCACCTACCTTGCATACAGTGGCAGTGCATGTTGGGATCTGTGGTTCTCCACAAGAACTGCGGGTCTGTACGTGATACGAACTGACCAATCAGGACAACTATTAAAGGTGGAGTGACTGGGAGCATGTTGATAGAGTAACGGCAGCATGGGGGTGAGAGTTGGCATTTGAAAAAGGCATTTTACCAAAACGCGTCATGCCCTTGCTCATGAAATAAAGCCTCTTCCTACAGTACCCCCCTCTGTCGCTTCGTTCTCTTCGGCAGTGAAAGGAACCTTGGTGTAATAATTTTGCGGGCTAGTCCGGAGCGCGCATTGAAGAGACCCGCCTCAGCTAAGAGGATAGAGCATTCTGGACAGCTTCGGCAAACCCTTCTTCTTCACGTTAGTGATTAGCTCTATACCCACCACACCCGCCCTTGAAACTTGGCCGCTGCATACACTTCGCGAAGGGGGTTCTATTACCGAATTAGAGCTTCCCAGGCCACCATCAGGAGTGGACTCGTGTGGTTAAGGCGTTATGGGGACTCGGGAGGAGTACTTTGTTCCAATTGCCCTGTCTGCTACAGTTCCATACAGCGCTGCCCACAAGCCTGATTTACATGGATTACACCATCGTTGGCAGTATCACCTACCTTGCATGCAGTGGCAAAGCTGGGATCTGTGGTTCTCCGCAAGAACTGCGGGTCTGTACGTGATACGAACTGACCAATCAGGACAACTATTAAAGGCGGAGTGACTGGGAGCATTTTGATGGACTAACGGCAGCATGGGGGTGAGAGCTGGCATTTGAAAAAGGCATTTTGCCGAAACGCGTCATGCCCTTGCTCATGAAATAAAGCCTCTTCCTACAGTACCCCCCTGTGTCTCTTCGTTCTCTTCGGCAGTGAAAGGAACCTTGGTGTAATATATATATATATATATATATATCTATATATATATATAGATATATATATATATATATATATATATATCTATATATCTATATATATATAGATATATATATATATATATATATATATATACATATATATATATATTCCCAACACTGGGTCCCTCAATCCCCAGGACTAGTCTTCAAAAAAGTGCACTCAAAGTAGCTCCAGCGTGGTTAGCCATATTTTATTACAGCATTTGCAGATAGCAAGGTTACAAACGCGTTTCGGCATTGCCGCCTTCATCAGTGCAAACCAGCGTATTTTTTTTAAGTGGCTCGGCATTTCGAGGTGATGCATAAAAGCAATAGCAACTTACTCACCTTCTTCATACTGGATCAACTAGTTAGAACTGAGAGAGGAGGAGACTGGGTGAAGAAACTACGAACCTTAGAATCTAGGTTCATCATCCAGCTCCAGACTAAAACCCCAGGAGGTAGGAACAACGAAGAAGAAATGTGGACACAGATCTGAAACGTTGTCTCTTCTGACTTTTGGGGAAACAAGAAAATAAAGCAAGAGCATAAGAATCCATCCCCAAGACTAACGTATCTGCCCAATAACAGTTTGAACAAAACTAGCCCATTCAGGGCTTGATCGAAAGAACTGCAATTAGCTTATAACCAAATATGACTCCTGTGTCATATATCCGTGAACTATTCGACACGGTTCCCATGAATGTTATCGTGGGGAGCTGTGCACTTAACGGCACGAGAAAATAATGATAGGCGACAAGTAATATGTCTTATAATATTACATGTGCATATCAAAGAAACCACATATGAACTGATTATTATAATTATCAAAATGAAGCATACAAATGTTCGAAAATATGGATATGTTTTGAACTTACATCTTGTGATGAATTGCTTACATCATTTACCACTACAAGATGGCTGCCATGTTTAATGACTGAATTACATGAATTGTGCCGTTTTTTATGTTTATTTTTAATGCACGTGACAGGAAGTCACAATGAATTTTATTTAAATCATTTAAAAAAATACGCTGGTTTACACTGACGAAGGCGGCAACGCTGAAACGCGTTTGTAACCTTGCTATCTGCAAATGTTGGGAAAATATTACGCACACCACCGTGCGGCAAGAGGCACCCATGGAAGAAGTGGAGCGGCGGTTGGTGGAACTGGTGTGCAGAAAAAAAAGTGGATAGCCTTCATTCATTTATTAGAGGTTGTCAGCGTGGTGGACAGCAAGCCGCCAGACATCTTTCCAGCTGCCGACGCGTTTCGGGATAGATTCCCTTCATCACAGGCAAAGGTAAAGTCACAGGCATGCAGCGCACCTGAATTTAAACATCAATCCTGCCCTTGTGGGCATGGCCGTCATCACGGCATTCTGGTACTTGTGGTGTGGCTGAGATTATTACTCAAGTGAGTTGCCTTCGTGCTTTGGATAATGCGATTGAAATTCCAAGTGGGTTGGACGACTTCTCTGCTCAACTCACGCTGCACAAAGTAGCAGCTCCAATAATTCGAAAACCACTGTCCCTTAGAGGTGCACGTCGGTTGACGACACCAGGGTCCGCTGCGAGGCGGCGGGGCTCTTTCACGGCTGGGCCAGCCGTCAAAATTCCATCGTAAAGAGTTGCCCCCAAAGAAAGAGCCCGCACCAGTGAATAGCCTTCATTCATTTATTAGAGATTGTCAGCGTGGTGGACAGCAAGCCGCCAGACATCTTTCCAGCTGCCGACGCGTTTTGGGATAGATTCCCTTCATCACAGGCAAGGTTAAGGTCACAGGCATGCAGCGCACCTGAATTTAAACATCAAGTCCTGCCCTTGTGGGTGTGGCCGTCATCATGGCATTCTGGTACTTGTGGTGTCGCGGAGATTATTACTCAAGTGAGTTGCCTTCGTGCTATGGATAATGCAATTGAAATTCCAAGTGGGTTGGACGACTTCTCTGCTCAACTCACGCTGCACAAAGTAGCTGCTCCAATAATTTGAAAACCACTGTCCCTTAGAGGTGCACGTCGGTTGACGACACCAGGGTCCGCTGCGAGGCAGCGGGCCTCTTTCACGGCTGGGCCAGCCGTCAAATTTCCATCGTAAAGAGTTGCAACTTGTTTGATGGATTTAATTGTGGCAGCCTGACCGCAGGGAACTTGCCACCATGGATGTTTTCATGGGGCCAACGACGAAGGAAATTGTTTTCACGTCGGATTTTGGCACAGTAAGACTTTCACGGAAATTGCCTGTTTCTCCCGCCTGAGGCCCACTGGGGTATTTTAAGGACTGTGAATGTAGAGTTGGACAAACAGTGCCCACTGGGGTTAATACTACGCTGCTTAAATGTGATGAAAACAACAGTTACCAGCATGCCTCTAAAGACACACACCTGTGATAAACGTAGTGCATGCGCATAAGAACTGTAACAGCAGCACTTTCTGTTTTCCAGCTCTGTTTTCTTCTGACGAAGAGGCCAGGAGGCCTTGAAACGCGTTAGGATGGTGCTGTAATAAATCAACTCGGAACGGAGTAAGCTTTGTGTCATTAATTTAAGTCTCACGCACGGCGAGTTCTCATAGCAGGGCAACTTATTTGATGGATTTAATCGCGGCAGCCTGGCTGCAGAGAACTTGGCACCATGGATGTTTTCATGGGGCCAATGACTAAGGAAATTGTTTTCATGTCAGATTTTGGCACAGTAAGACTTTCACGGAAATTGCCTGTTTCTCCCGCCTGAGGCCCACTGGGGTATTTTAACCCCTTTTCTGTGTCGAACGATCAGCACCCAGTGCTGAACGTTCAAATAACGAGCGCTGGCCCGTCGGCCAACGGTCGTGCGCAGCACTGGCAAGGTAGTGC
The DNA here is from genome assembly GCF_964263255.1 of Lissotriton vulgaris. Classification (NCBI taxonomy): domain Eukaryota; kingdom Metazoa; phylum Chordata; class Amphibia; order Caudata; family Salamandridae; genus Lissotriton; species Lissotriton vulgaris. The sequence goes on along the minus strand of NC_141691.1, from coordinate 1,507,104,834 downwards.
TCGCAACGACCGTTGGCCAACGGCAGCGCTTAAGGGGTTAAGGACTGTGAATGTAGAGTTGGACAAACAGTGCCCACTGGGGTTAATCTTACGCTGCTTAAATGTGATGAAAACTACAGTTCCCAGCATGCCTCTAAAGACACACACCTGTGATAAACATAGTGCATGCGCTTAAGAACTGTAACAGCCGCACTTTCTGTTCTCCAGCTCTGTATCCTCTGACGAAGAGGCCAGGAGGCCTTGAAACGCGTTAGGATGATGCTGTAATAAATCAACTCGGAATGGAGTAAGCTTGGTGTCATTAATTTAAGTCTCACGCACGGCGAGTTCTCATAGCAGGGCAACTTGTTTGATATATATATATATATATTATAACTTTAGCTGCTCTAGCAACTTCCGAATCCCACACAGCGGCGGTACTACGACGAAGGAAGCGCAGACCCAGCAGTACTTCAGGCAAAATAATTTATTGATTTGGACCCAACACAACGTGTTTCAGGCTAAAAAAGCCCTTGCTAATGTGCAATGTGTGTACATGTCATCATGATTTTTAAACTCTAAAATAGACACACCACTTGTTCACAGTAACAGGTCACATGATCGTGAATACAAAAGACTGACTACATTCAAGTGGCTTGTTTCTGTTACAATTTAGTCCACAAGCATTTTTACTGTCACAAATATGTCGTATTAATTTAAGCACATAAATATGTTGAAATACAAATAAATATGTGCAATAACGCTATAAATCTCTTTGACATTTGTTATACAACATATATATATAATGCAAAATCTCAAAATTCTATTGTGAATAACTTTGGCGCCGGTTGACGAATCTGCCTGAAAATTTCCTCATATTTGCCTTGCGGAGCTCCGGTCCTTCCTTGAAAGTCTGGGGGGGATTCGTGAAGCGGGGGCCGAGATAAAAGGGGGTCCCAAAACGTGTTTTCCCCATGTGAATTTCCATAGGGCGGTCGAACTCACTTTTAGCCCGAACGGCTGAATGGATTTCCACCAAACTTGGCAAAATTGTAGGGACTGGTAGCCCGATGTGCCTTTGCTATGTCTCAAGATATGTGCTCCAGTGGTTTTTGAGTAATTTAGGTTCAAAAAAATATATATATCTATGGCAGCGCCCCGGTACGCGCACCGGGGAGCGCTCTGGGCGCGCCACGCGAGGTGCGCACGGAAAGCTGATTGGCTCTCGAGTGTCTGTAAACGTTCGAAACAGTCCGGAGCGGCCGCCATCTTGTGTCTCGGTAGGATCGAGACACAAGAGGTGGGAAAAACAAAGGGGGAAATGACAATAAGGGGCAGAGTAGATCCCCCTTGACCCCCTAGGTTTGATGTGGGGGTTATAAAAGGGCCCGCGGGGCAAAAGAAATATTTTTTTTTGATTTGCGCGGGGGTGCGCCCGGTACGCGCACCTGGGAGCAGACCGGGGAGCGTCCCATGGGGAAAAATGAATTATAGAGTTGTTAAAAAATGTAGCATTTTTTTAGAAATTGGAGGTAGTTCTAAAAAGAACTGTTTTTTTCTTCTTTTTGTTGTTTTGTATTTTTTTAATGTTTTTGGAACATTTTTTACTTTTTGTTGGCTTTTATGAACTATTTTGTATTTTTTTTGCTTATTTTTATGGGGAGAAACAAAAAACAGGGAATTGAAAATGGCTCAACAGGAGCAAAAAAAATCAGGAAAAAATTAGGGTTTTTTGGGGCAATTGTGGGTGTCAGCAGCAAGGAGGATGAGCTTTAGGCTCTGCTCACCATAGGAGATTATCTTACCACAAAAAATACAGGTGACCCTAAATTATCCAAACCGTGGTTGAATGCAAAGGAATGTCTCCCTTGTCTCTGGTCCCGATGGAGTGGGTTGTTTTCGTTTGGAGGTGCTGGGTGTAGAGTGGGGAGGGTTGCTGGCCAGTTCTCTCATCTCTGCGGCAGCATAGTTGTTAGGATGCTTGCACTGCATGTGCCCTATCATGGTATTGTTCCCAAATGAATATTTTTTATTTGGGTTACCCCTTGAGAGTTCCATGTCACAGATAAGGCAAGTCACCTTTGCCGCATTCACTTTCTTTTTTCCCTCAGGGATGGAAAAAACTCCCATACAATGTGTGGCTTGGGTTGGTATGGGGTATTGTGTTCTTCCAGCCACCTTCCTCCTCGTCCCCTCCTCCTCTTCCTCCTCCTCCTCTTCTTCTTGACCACCAATGTGATGTTGTGGTGGTCCTCTTGGTGGTGGTGGTGGTGGTGGTGGTGGTGGTGCAGATGCTCCAGCTGATGCTGCTACTGTAGCCATTTCAAAGTACAAAATATACCACAAAGATTTCAAAACAGGTCTTCCTCAGTCAAAGGACAAAGTCAGAATAAGGAAAAAAGGTGGGGTCTTTCATCATTTGGAAAAAAAAATGTCCTGAACCAATGAGAAGTGTTATTTTCAGGTCACAAGACTAGGGATTTCATCATTATGAAACCAAAACTGTTCTGCACCAATTAAAAGTGTTATTTTCAGGTCACATGACCCGACGCGCTTATGCGTCGCGCCCCCGGGCGCGCCCGGGGGCACGCCCCGGGTCGCGGTGCGTAAGCGTGTCGGATGTTTACGTTGCGCGATCGTATTCGCTCGAGTGCTTCCGGGTGCGCTTAGGCTGTGCGTATCATGTGGACGCGGCTACGCGATACGTCACGATGTTGTTTTCGTTCGCGGCAATAGCGCTAACGGGACGCTCACCGGAGCGCGCCCTGGGGCGCTTCAAAAGACTACGCTTTCCGGGGCGCTCACCGGGGCGCGTCCCGGGAGCGCTCCAGGGCAAAAAATATATATATATATATATATACATCTAAACAATTGTTTTAAATACAAATATAATATAGGATTCATTCATTTTCAAAAATATTACATTTCATAGCTATAGACATTTGCTATTAACAAAATTTTGAAATTCACTGAAAAAAACATAGGTTTGGGGCCTTATATATAGTTAGGAATTAGCATTTAAAAAACCTATGAAATTCACTGAAAAAACCATAGGTTTCACACCAGTTATAGTTAGGAATTAGCATTTAAAAAACCTTTGAAATTCACTGAAATAACCATAGGTTTCACACCAGTTATAGTTAGGAATTAGCATTTAAAAAACCTATTAAATTCACTGAAAAAACCATAGGTTTCACACCTGTTATAGTTAGCTGGAAATTTTACTGACATAAAACCATTGAAATTCCCACGTTATAGTTAGTTGGACTCACTATAACTTGCGCGCCTGCAATGCACTGCTGATGACGTCACATATTACGTCACTCATGACATGGTCAGCGACATCGCTCATGACATCACTGAAAACACCATCCTTGTGACATACTGACAGACCTCCTTTCAGTGTAATGTAACCCTTGAAACACATATTCAAAATAAAAACTAACATTTTCAAAAAAATGGAGATAACCATACCAGTTACAACAACCAATTCAGTAATTCCCCATCTATATACACATCAACTCATTCAGCAACAGTTCTATATAGTCACTCATACATATACTCACTCATCATATGTAGTGATACACCTATACATCCTGTTACACACCAACAGTCTTCCAAAAGTTACTCACACACATACTCACACATGGAAATAAACTAGTGAACATCCATTTATTTGCATATACAGCTATACACACACTAGCACATTACTTCAAAGGAAACTTACACATACTTACTCTCTTAAACAATCACTTATAGAAACACATACTTATTTAAACAGGAACTCTTAAAAACTCTCACTCTCACATATACTTACTTATATACATCAATACTCACATATACTAGATTAAAACATATGTAGTTACTCATAAAGACACTAGTGAGACAGTCATTCACTCACTAACACACACATATACACACTCATCCACCCTTACAATCCTACACATATGCTGTCTTAAAAGCACATACAAACAGTGAGTCAGTCACCAATCCATTTAGCCAATTATACACAAAGTGAAACACTGATACATATATTTAAATATTACTCGCTAATATATGTATTCACTAAGATACACTTAATAAGCCAGTTAACTAATCAATTGTTTTTTTAAAACATCCATTTACACACTTATTTAACCATTTATTCTCCCATCGATCTTTACAAATACAGATATAAAACATATTTATTTTTCAGAAAGACACACATTCACTGGATGGTGTCATCAGTGATGTCATGAGTGATGTCATTGACCATGTCATGAGTGATGTAATATGTGACGTCATCAGCAGGGCATTGCAGGCGCGCAAGTTATAGTGAGTCCAACTAACTATAACGTGGGAATATATATATATATATTCACTGAAAAAACCATAGGTTTCTGTTAGACCTGACATCATTGGCTTGAGTCTCTCCTCCATTTTTTCTGTTTGCCTCCACTGTTTTTCGATGTTTTGCTGGTATATGCTTTGGGCGCCGTGCCACTGCTGATCAGTGCCACAGCACAAGTGCTCCCGATGTTAAATTGATGTATTGATTGTATCCATGTTTGGCTTGTTTGGTTTACTGTCAGTCCCTAGTCTAGTGCACCAGGAGTGCCGGGGCTTGTAAATACAAATGCCGCTCGTGGGCTTGCAGCACGTGTTGTGCCACCCACAAGAGCGGCCTCGTAAAAGAATGTCTACGGGTCGGTCATTGCGAGACCCACGTGCAGCCTAGTGCTGTCACGCTGGCTGTGCAAGTATACCTACTTGCCAGCCCCTCAAACCTTCCCTTAACTTCATGTTAGTCACCCCTCTGGTAGGCCTACGGGCAGGGTGCATTGTAAGTATAAGGTAGGACACGCCTGACCAAGTTGGCATGTCCTAATAGTGAACTACAGCCATCTTCGTTCTTCACTATTGCGAGGTAGCCTGCTCTCCATTAGTTAGAATGGGCCGCCGGGATTATTAATGCTATGATCCTCGCTGGCTCGGGGAGCATGGTGCAATGTCGAGTTTGGTATCCCTGAGCTCGGGGTTTAATAACGCATCCGTTGGTGTGGATGGTTTTTGGCATCTGGGTTCGAAAATAGCACTTTTAGAAAGTGTCTATTTTCTTGTCTAACCATTTCTGGTTTCTGCTGGTCTTGCGTGTGTGTGACAGGAGCTGGGTGGCTCCAGAGGTCTGGATGAGTCAGTGTGGGATGAGTGGGACATTTGCGTTGAGAGTAGGGGGAGAGTAGTTGTTGATAGCCTGCCCTGCCTGATACAATGCTGGCTCCACCTCCTGCCAAGCGGCTGATGGCTCTGTGCCTGCCATGGACGATCCTAGCCCCACCTCCTGCCAGGAGGCCGATAGCTCTGCTCCTGCCAGTGTCAATGCTGGCTCCACCTCCTGCTGGGCGTCTGAGGACCCAGCCCTGCGCAGTGAATAGGCCAGGTGCTTCTGCCTGGCTCCACCCACGACAGACCCAAGATGTTGGGAAATTCCCCTGCAGGGACAAAGGGATCAAAGCCAAAAAGGGGTATAAGAGAAGGACCCCTGAACCAAGAATTTAGATCACTTCTGACAAGGAACCCTGTAACCAAGGACAAGAGGCCTGCTGATCTGAGGACTTGCCTACCCCTTCTGCCAGTGTACTGTTTGCTGGGGGGAATCCTGCAGTGCTTCTTTATTTTTGCCAAGGAAACCAGGAGAGAAGAACTGTGTGTGTACTCTCACGCTTGATAAGAAAATCTCCAAGGACTGGAAGAGTGCCAGTCTCCTGCTGAAGTCACAGGGCTAAAAGACTTCATCTGCTTAAAGTGCTATTTGCTGGAACCTATGAATCCGGCACCTCTGAAAGAGCCAGCAACCTCGACGCCGACGGACGTCGCCGAATCCAGCTCGACATAGTGGGTAACGGCCCCAGTGTCCCGCTTCCTCGACGACCGGCCGCCGGGCCCGACAGACGCCAGCAGCACCGCCAGTGAGTGGGAGTACGGCTCCAGCTCCAAGGGACCTCGTGTCTGCACCGCTGCTGATCGCATCGCCCTCGTGCCCTCTCGACGCCATGAGCGCTGCTCTCTCTGTGCAACCGCATCATCAAGGACGACGCCTGCTGAGGCCGGATCGACACCGAAGACGCGATGCCGGATTGCTCGACGCCGCTGATCATCGTGTGCTTCATTTTCCAAAGGTACTGTGCTGTTGGGGGTCCGTGTGACTCCGGGCTCGACGTAGCGCTCTTCGCGGTCGACGCCGAACCTTTGGATTAACTGTGCCTCGACGTCGTGTAGCCCCCATGTGGGTTACCCTGTTGCTAAGAACTGTATTGCCAAGAAGAAGATTTGCTTTTGATACTAAAAGACTTTCGTGCTAAAGAAGAAACCACCTTTGAACTATCCTTTTTCCCTTCCCAGAGTATTTATTAAGATTGTGTACATTTTTGTCGTTATCTGGTCTTGTGCTAAGCCTTATATAAAAATACTTATTTTTATAATACTACTGTGTCGTGTCCATTTGTAGTGTATTCACTGTGTTACTGTATGTGGTCATAAATGCTTAACACACAGCCTCTGAGATAAGCCTGTCTGCTCTGCCAAGCTACCAAGGGGGTGAGCAGGGGTTATCAAAGGGTGTGATCCCCTTGCCCTGACTAGAAAAGGTGTGTCCCTATTTGTCAGAAGTGCATACCTCTGCCAACTAGAGACAGCCGGTTCTAACATTGGATGCAGCGGTGAGGATTTGGACCTTGCATTTATGACCCATGTGCAGTGATTAGTGTGCGCTACATAGTGAAAGCAGACCATAGCGCAGTCACAATCTAATTGGGAAGGATCCTATTTTTGGTTCTCCGCTTTTCTGTAGCTTGATTTTTTTTTAACACTGCCAGTTTTGACCATGAGTGACACCGGAGTCACTACCCCAGTTGTTGTTGTGGAGGAATTAGACAGAGCGAAGTTAAACGACTACAGATTGGAGGAGTTGAAATCCTTTTGCAAGAAGTTTAAAGTTCCTACCAAAGGTCTCAAGGCGAAGGAAACCTATCTCAAAGCATTGCAGGCCTGGTTGGAAGCCAGAGATCCCACTGATCCGGTGGTGGTACCGCCAGTGGAAGGGGATGAGGAGGCGCCAGCGAATGGGCCTGAGTCCTCTCCCGGAAGCAGTGTTTCCTCCAAAGGTCTTTCCCCTGAAGAACGAGAAGAAAGGGCGAAGGAGCGTGCATACAACATGGAAATGGCAAGGCTAAAGATAAATGGGCAGTTGGAGTTAGAAAATGCAAGAGGTAGAAGAGAAGCTGATTTGGAGATCAAAAAGTTAGAGTTTGAAAGAGAGAAGTTAGCTTTGGAGCGTGAAACCAAGTTGAGGGAGTTGGACATCCAAGCTAAGAAGTTAGAGGTGAATCCCTCTGGTGGCAGCATCCCATCTGGGCCTGCAGAAAGTAAGTTTTACTTTCCCAAAGATGTGATAAAAGATTAACATAGGAACGAAGATATTGGTCAGTGGTTTAAAGCATATGAGTTAGCATTGTTGGCCCACCAGGTCCCTGAGAAGAATTGGGGAGCGGGGTTGTGGGGTCGCTTTGTGAATGAGGGGAGAGATACCCTGTTAGACATGCCTGTTGAGGATAGGATGTCGTATGCTCATATGAAAGATGCTTTAATGTTGCGGTATGGCCTAACCCCCGAGAAGTACAGACAAGCTTTTAGAGAATGTAAGAAGTTGCCTGGTACGACGTGGGTTGAATAGGTGTCCTATTTTTGTAGAGCCAAGGATGGTTGTGTAAAGGGCAGCAAAGTGGAAAGTTACGAAGCTCTTTATGATTTGTTTGCTTGGGAGCATTTGTCTAATAACTGTTTTCCAGAGCTGCGCCAGCACCTTATTGATAGCAAGATATCTAACCCTAGAAAACTTGCTGAGGAGGCGGACCGCTGGGTCAGTACCAGGGTCCACAAGGGTCCAGTGGGGGACTCAGCCAAAGGTGGGCAGGGTCCCCAGCAGAAGAGTGGGGGGGACAAGGGTAAACAGAAGGAGTCCCAGAAAGGGCCCCAAAGTAATCCCCAAGGGAACCAAGGGAAAGGTTCCCAGCCTCCCCCTGAGAAGAAGCCAGGGGCCCGACGGGTAAACCTGTTCATAGGGGCCCCCTAACCTGCTACACTTGTGGGCAGGCGGGACACTGGTATTACGACCCCCAGTGTCCCATGAAGAAATCGAATGCACCGCCGAGTGCACCCCCCGTCAGTTGGCGAGTGTAGCCTTGGGAGGGAAGGAGATGGTTGTCCATGGTGGGAGGGGTCCCGCAGAGATGTCCCTGGTCTCGCTAGGAGACATGCAAATGGTCCCTCCACCCCCTCTGCCTAGTAACACTAGTAAATATAGGCAGTGGGTGACCATTAATGGCCATAGAGTGGAAGCTCTCAGAGACACCGGAGCGAGTGTGACAGCTGTCAAGTGTCACTTGGTGTCCAGAGAGCAGGTGGTTCCCCACGCATTCTACCCTGTGATAGCTGCTGACAACTCCCAGAAAGAGTGTGAGGTAGCTCAGGTTTCCTTTGAATGGGGGGGAGTTTCAGGTACTCTTCAGGTCGCTGTGAGGCCCGCCATGCCTGTCGATTGTCTCCTGGGCAATGATTTGGAAGACTCCCCTTGGGCGAAGGTGGAGAGGGAGGCGCACTTGAAAATGTTGGGCGTGCCAGAGTGGGTGTGTGCAACCACTCGATCGATGATAGCGAGTAAGGGTGTTGACGGGGTCCTGGAGCCTGAAAGTACGGCCCAGGACCCAGCTGTGAAGAGAAGAGGCAGGAGGCGCGGGAAACCGGCCCTCGTAGTTCCCGTGGTCCAGGAGGAGGTAGACCCTGAGGGGGATGCCCTGGAGCCCACAGGGGAACAAATTGCCGAACTGGGAGACTTGCCCGAGCTGACCCATTGGCAGCAGGATGGTGGTCCCACCAGGGAGGAATTCTGTGCCGAACAGAAGGTGTGCCCTTCTCTTGTGGGCATGAGGCAGCAGGCCTCAGCCCAATCCTCAGGTGATCAGTCAGGGTCACATTTTGTGTACTGGGAGAACGACCTCCTGTATAGCGAGCCTAAGGCTGCTGAGCCTGGGTCAGCCCGTGTGCTGGTGGTACCCCAGTGCTTCAGAGCCTTCCTACTGGGTTTGGCTCATGACGTTCCGTTAGCTGGACATCTGGGGCAGGACAAGACCTATGACAGGCTTGTCACCCATTTTTATTGGCCGCAGATGCGTAGGGATGTAGACATCTATTGCAAGACTTGTCACACTTGCCAGGCAAGTGGGAAAAGCGGAAGGAAGCAGAAGGCTCCCCTCCAACCTTTTCCAGTGGTCAGCACCCCCTTTGACCGGGTGGGTATTGACATTGTTGGGCCCCTGGACCCCAAGACAGCCCTGGGAAACAGGTTCATCCTGGTCTTGGTGGACCATGCCACACGGTACCCGGAAGCCATCCCTCTCAGAACAGTGACGGCCCCCATGGTGGGACGGGCACTGATGGGTGTTTTCTCCCGGATGGGGTTCCCCAGAGAGGTGGTGTAAGACCGAGGCACCAACTTCATTTCGAACTATATGAAGTCTCTGTGGAAGGAGTGTGGGGTAACCTACAAGTTCACCACTCCTTACCACCCTCAAGGAAATGGGCTGGTTGAGAGATTCAACCGGACCCTGAAAGGCATGATCATGGGTCTTGAAGAACCAATGAGGCGGAAATGGGACGTCCTCTTGCCATGCCTGTTGTTTGCTTACCGTGAGGTGCCGCAGAAGTCTCTAGGGTTCAGCCCATTTGAGCTCCTGTACGGTCACCCGGTAAGAGGGCCTTTGAGTCTGGTCAAGGAAGGCTGGGAGCAATCTCCCAGGAAACCTCCCCAGGATGTATACAGCTACATGCTGGCCTTTCGGAACCAGACTCGGCGCTTCAGAGAACTTGCTCAGGCAAATCTGGAGGCCAGCCAGGAGGAGATGAAGCGTTGGTACGACCGGAATTCCACTCTGGTAGAGCTTCAGCCTGGTCAGGAAGTGTGGGTCATGTCCCCTGTGGAACCTTATGCGCTCAAGGACAGGTGGACTGGACCGTTTAAGGTTGTGGAGAAGAAGAGCGATGTCACCTACTTGGTGGACTTGAAATCTCCCAGGAACCCCTTGCGGGTCCTGCATGTCAACCGTTTGAAGCCCCACTTAGAAAGGTCCAAAGTGGGCATGCTCCTAGCTACAGATGCTGGAATGGAGGAGGAGAGCGAGCCTCTTCCTGACCTCCTGTGTACTAAAGAGCAAGATGGGTCGGTGGATTGTGTTGTCCTCTCTGACACACTGACCCTTGAGCAGAAACAGGATTGTCGCCAACTGTTGGGACAATTCCCGGATCTGTTTTCCTTTGTTCCGGGTGTCACTCATTGGTGTGTCCATGACGTTGACACCGGAGACAGCACTCCTGTGAAGCACAAGGCTTACAGGGTGACTGACAAGGTCCGAGCATACATTAAGGAGGATGTCTCCAAAATGTTTGCGTTGGGGGTGATTGAGTCCTCTAGCAGTCCTTGGGCCAGCCCAGTGGTCTTGGTCTCGAAGGCTGCAGCGCCTGGTGCTTCACCGGAACTCCTGTTCTGTGTGGATTACCGAGGACTCAATTCGGTCACGAAGACTGACGCGCACCCCATCCCCAGAGCTGATGAGCTCATCGATCGGTTGGGGGCTGCCCGGTACCTCAGTACGTTTGATCTAACGTCTGGGTACTGGCAGATCGCCTTGACTGATGGGGCAAAGGAGAGGTCAGCATTCTCCACACCAGATGGGCTATACCAATTCCGGGTGATGCCCTTTGGGATGAAGAATGCCCCTGCCACCTTCCAGAGGTTGGTCAACCAGGTCTTGGCTGGACTGGAGGATTTCAGTGCCGCCTACCTGGACGACATCGCAGTGTTCAGCGCCAGCTGGGAGGAACACTTGCGCCACCTCCAGGAAGTGTTGTTGGCCCTGCGCAGAGCAGGCCTCACAATCAAAGCCAGTAAGTGCCAGATTGGGCAGGGTTCTGTGGTGTACTTGGGGCACCAAGTAGGGAGCGGCAAGGTTGCCCCCCTGCAACCCAAGATTGATACCATCCTGGCTTGGGCGCCGCCCAAAACCCAAACTCAGGTGAGAGCCTTCTTAGGACTCACGGGTTATTACAGGAGGTTTGTCAAGGATTACGGTAACATTGTGCACCCCTTGACTTCGCTGACTTCCAGGAAGCAGCCACGGAACGTGATCTGGACTGATGCCTGTCAAACGGCCTTCGACACCCTGAAAACTGCAATGTGCACAGCACCTATACTCCAGGCACCCGACTTCTCGAAAGAATTTATTGTCCAGACGGACGCTTCAGAGCATGGCGTGGGGGCTGTTCTAGCTCAGGTGAATGAAGAGGGCCGAGACTTGCCGGTAGCCTTCATCAGTTGAAGGTTACTTCCCAGGGAAACGAGGTGGAGTGCGATAGAGAGAGAAGCATTTGCTGTGGTCTGGGCGCTGAAGAAGCTAAGACCCTACCTGTTTGGGACTCACTTCCGAGTTCAGACAGACAACAGGCCCCTCAGATGGCTGATGCAGATGAGGGGTGAGAATCCGAAACTGTTGAGGTGGTCCATTTCCCTACAGGGGATGGACTTTACGGTGGAACACCGCCCTGGTACAGATCTCGTCAATGCTGATGGTCTGTCCAGATTTTTCCGCCTTAGTGATGAGGACTCCCTAGGTCAAGGGTAGTTCTCCCCACATTTCAGCTGGAGGGGACACGTGTTAGACCTGACATCATTGGCTTGAGTCTCTCCTCCATTTTTTCTGTTTGCCTCCACTGTTTTTTGATGTTTTGCTGGTATATGCTTTGGGCGCCGTGCCACTGCTGATCAGTGCCACAGCGCAAGTGCTCCCGATGTTAAATTGATGTATTGATTGTATCCATGTTTGGCTTGTTTGGTTTACTGTCAGTCCCTAGTCTAGTGCACCAGGAGTGCCGGGGCTTGTAAATACAAATGCCGCTCGTGGGCTTGCAGCCCGTGTTGTGCCACCCACAAGAGCGGCCTCGTAAAAGAATGTCTACGGGTCGGTCATTGCGAGACCCACGTGCAGCCTAGTGCTGTCATGCTGGCTGCGCAAGTATACCTACTTGCCAGCCCCTCAAACCTTCCCTTAACTTCATGTTAGTCACCCCTTTGGTAGGCCTACGGGCAGGGTGCATTGTAAGTATAAGGTAGGACACGCCTGACCAAGTTGGCATGTCCTAATAGTGAACTACAGCCATCTTCGTTCTTCACTATTGCGAGGTAGCCTGCTCTCCATTAGTTAGAATGGGCCGCCGGGATTATTAATGCTATGATCCTCGCTGGCTCGGGGAGCATGGTGCAATGTCGAGTTTGGTATCCCTGAGCTCGGGGTTTAATAACGCATCCGTTGGTGTGGATGGTTTTTGGACTCTGGGTTCGAAAATAGCACTTTTAGAAAGTGTCTATTTTCTTGTCTAACCATTTCTGGTTTCTGCTGGTCTTGCGTGTGTGTGACAGGAGCTGGGTGGCTCCAGAGGTCTGGATGAGTCCGTATGGGATGAGTGGGACATTTGCGTTGAGAGTAGGGGGAGAGTAGTTGTTGATAGCCTGCCCTGCCTGATACAATGCTGGCTCCACCTCCTGCCAAGCGGCTGATGGCTCTGTGCCTGCCATGGACGATCCTAGCCCCACCTCCTGCCAGGAGGCCGATAGCTCTGCTCCTGCCAGTGTCAATGCTGGCTCCACCTCCTGCTGGGCGTCTGAGGACCCAGCCCTGCGCAGTGAATAGGCGAGGTGCTTCTGCCTGGCTCCACCCACGACAGACCCAGGATGTTGGGAAATTCCCCTGCAGGGACAAAGGGATCAAAGCCAAAAAGGGGTATAAGAGAAGGACCCCTGAACCAAGAATTTAGATCACTTCTGACAAGGAACCCTGTAACCAAGGACAAGAGGCCTGCTGATCTGAGGACTTGCCTACCCCTTCTGCCAGTGTGCTGTTTGCTGGGGGGAATCCTGCAGTGCTTCTTTATTTTTGCCAGGAAACCAGGAGAGAGGAACTGTGTGTGTACTCTCACGCTTGATAAGAAAATCTCCAAGGACTGGAAGAGTGCCAGTCTCCTGCTGAAGTCACAGGGCTAAAAGACTTCATCTGCTTAAAGTGCTATTTGCTGGAACCTATGAATCCGGCACCTCTGAAAGAGCCAGCAACCTCGACGCCGACGGACCTCGCCGAATCCAGCTCGACATAGTGGGTAACGGCCCCAGTGTCCCGCTTCCTCGACGACCGGCCGCCGGGCCCGACAGACGCCAGCAGCACCGCCAGTGAGTGGGAGTACGGCTCCAGCTCCAAGGGACCTCGTGTCTGCACCGCTGCTGATCGCATCGCCCTCGTGCCCTCTCGACGCCGTGAGCGCTGCTCACTCTGTGCAACCGCATCATCAACGACGACGCCTGCTGAGGCCGGATCGACACCGAAGATGCGACGCCGGATTGCTCGACGCCGCTGATCATCGTGTGCTTCATTTTCCAAAGGTACTGTGCTGTTGGGGGTCCGTGTGCCTCCGGGCTCGACGTAGCGCTCTTCGCGGTCGACGCCGAACCTTTGGATTAACTGTGCCTCGACGTAGTGTAGCCCCCGTGTGGGTTACCCTGTTCCTAAAAACTGTATTGCCAAGAAGAAGATTTGCTTTTGATACTAAAAGACTTTCGTGATAAAGAAGAAACCACCTTTGAACTATCCTTTTTCCCTTCCCAGAGTATTTATTAAGATTGTGTACATTTTTGTCGTTATCTGGTCTTGTGCTAAGCCTTATATAAAAATACTTATTTTTATAATACTACTGTGTCGTGTCCATTTGTAGTGTATTCACTGTGTTACTGTATGTGGTCATAAATGCTTAACACACAGCCTCTGAGATAAGCCTGTCTGCTCTGCCAAGCTACCAAGGGGGTGAGCAGGGGTTATCGAAGGGTGTGATCTCCTTGCCCTGACTAGAAAAGGTGTGTCCCTATTTGTCAGAAGTGCATAACTCTGCCAACTAGAGACAGCCGGTTCTAACAGTTTCACACCAGTTATAGTTAGGAATTAGCATTTAAAAAACCTAGTAAATTCACTGAAAAAACCATAGGTTTCACACCAGTTATAGTTAGCTGGAATTTTACTGACATAAAACCATTGAAATTCCCACGTTATAGTTAGTTGGACTCACTATAACTTGCGCGTGTAATGCACTGCTGATGACATCACATATTACATCACTCATGACATGGTCAGTAACATCACTCATGACAGCACTGATGACACCATCCAGTGAATGTGTGCCTTTCTGAAAAATAAATGTGTTTTATTTATGTATATGTAAAGGTCGATGGAAGAATGAATGTTTAAATAAGTGTCTTAATGGATGTATTTTTTTTTTAAATGATTGGTTAACTGGCTTATTAAGTGTATCATAGTGAATACATATATTAGCGAGTATTGTTACAATATTTAAATGTTTGTATCAGAGTTTCACTTTGTATATAAGTGGGTGCATCGGTTGGTGAGTAGCTACATGTGTGTTTCTATGGCTTATTAGATGTTTTTTTAGTATCAGTATAAATGTCTGTATGATTTGGTGGGGGTGTTACTTAGCACACTGATGCATCAATGACTGACTCACTGTTTGTATGTGTTTTGAGACAGCATATGTGCCAGACTGTATGGGTGAGTGAGTGTGTATATGTATGTGTTAGTAAGTGAATGACTGTCTCACTACTGTCTTTATCAGTAACTACATATGTTTTAATCTAGTATATGTGAGTATTGGTGTATATAAGTGAGTATATGTAAGAGTGAGAGATTGAAAGAGTTCTTGTTTTAATAAGTATGTGTTTCTATAAGTGATTGTTTAAGAGAGTAAGTATGTGTAAGTTTCCTTAGAAGTAAGGTGGTAGTGTATGTATAGCTGTATATGCAAATAAATGGATGTTCAATAGTTTATTTGCATGTGTGAGTATGTGTGTGAGCAATTTTTGGAAGACTGTCGGTGTGTTAACGGATGTATAGGTGTCTCACTACAAATGATGAGTGAGTATATGTATGAGTGACTATGTAGAAGTGTTGGTGAATGAGTGGATGTGTATATAAATGGTGGAATTACTGAATTGGTTGTTGTAACTGGTATAGGTATGTCAATTTTTTTTAAAATGTTAGTTTTTATTTTTCAATATGTGTTTCAAGGGTTACATTACACTAAAAGGAGGTCTGTCTCTCTGTCACAAAGATGGTGTCATCAGTGATGTCATGAGTGATGTCACTGACCTTGTCATGAGTGATGTAATATGTGATGTCATCAGCAGTGCATTACACGCGCAAGTTATAGTGAGTCCAACTAACTATAACGTGGGAATTTCAATGGTTTTATGTCAGTAAAATTTCCAGCTAACTATAACTGGTGTGAAACCTATGGTTTTTTTCAGTGAATTTACTAGGTTTTTTAAATGCTAATTCCTAACTATAACTGGTGTGAAACCTATGGTTTTTTCAGTGAATTTCAAAGGTTTTTAAAATGCTAATTCCTAACTATATATAGGGCCTCAAACCTATTTTTTTTCAGTGAATTTCAAATTTCAAATCTCTATAGGTATGAAATGTAATATTCTTTATAACGAATTTTATATTTTATGAATATGTAATATATATATATTTTTTTTTATTTGTTTGCCCCGGTGCGCTTCCTGGGCACGTACCGGTGCTCTCAATGGTAAGAGCATTGGTATGGCGCGCCCCGGGGCGCGTACCAGTGAGCGTCCCGTTAGCGCTATTGCCGCGAACGAAAACAACATTGTGACGTATCGCATAGCCGCGTGATGCGTCATATGACGCACAGCGTAAGCGCACCCGGAAGCACGCATGCTCATACGATTGCAAAACTTTCCGACGCGCTTACGCTACGAGACCCGGGGCATGACCCGCGGCTCGACCCGTGGCGTGCCCCGGGTCACGTAGCGTAAGCGCGTCGGGTCATGTGACCTGAAAATAACACTTTTCATTGGTTCACAACACTTTTGGTTTCAAAATGATGAAAGCCCTGCTCATGTGACTTGAAAATAACACTTTTCATTGGTTCACAACACTTTTGGTTTCCAAATGATGAAAGCCCTGGTCATGTGACTTGAAAATAACACTTCTCATTGGTCCAGAACAGTTTTTTTTTTCAAAATGATGAAAGCCCCCCTCCTTTTTTCTTTATTCTGACTTTGTCCTTTGACTGAGGAAGACCTGTTTTGAGATCTGTCTCTAATATATTCTACTTAAAAATGGCTACATTAGCAGCAGCAGCTGGAGCATCTGCCCCACCACCACCACCATCAAAAAGACCACCAGAAGATCACATTGGCGGTCAAGGAGAAGAGGAGGAGGAGGAGGAGGAAGAGGAGGAAGGCTCAAGGCAGTTCCTGCAAGAAGTTCATCAGCCCTACAAACCAAAAGAGCACTTCGTATGGCAGTTCTACAAAATCCCAAGGGGTTTCAAAAAAGTCAACGCTGCAAAGGTGACTTGTTTGATTTGTGATGCAGAGCTGTCCAGGGGGAACCCTAACAAAAAATATTCCTTCGGGAATCATACCATGATTCGGCACATGATCTGTTGGCACCCAATCAACTATTCTGCTGCAGAGGTAAGGGACCTCTGCAGTAAGCTACCCCCATCATCATCTAGACCCTCAACATCAAAAGAACCAACTTCATCGGGTTCTGAGGCAACAGAGACAATGCCTATCATACAACCCAAATTTAACGATTTTAAAATCATGTGCAAATATTGTGGTAAGTTAATTTGCTATGGTGAGCAAAGTGTTAAACTTATCATCTGTGCTGGGGATAACCATAAGTGCCCGAAAAAACCCTAATTTTTTGCAGGATTTTTTTTGCTCCAGTTGAGCCATTAACAATTCCCTGTTTTTTGTTTCTCCCCCAAGAAAATACAAAAAAAATATAAAACTGTTCAGAAAAGCCATAAAAAAGTAAAAAATGTTCAAAAAACAATAAAAAAAATATAAAACAAAAAAAATAAAAAAAAACAGTTCTTTACAGAACTACCTCCCATTTATATAAAATGACTTACATTTTTGAACTCTGCCATTCTCTTTTCTGACCGGTGCGCTCCCCGGTGCGCTCCCCAGTGCGCGTACCGGGCGCTTACCCCTTTGTTTTTGGCCACCTCTTGTGTCTCGATCCTACCGAGACACAAGATGGCGGCAGCTCTGGACCGTTATGAATGTTTACCGACACCCGAGAGCCAATCAGCTTTCCGTGCGCAAGTCGCGTAGCGCCCCGGTGCGCGCCCCGGTGCGCGCCCCGGTGCGCGTACCGGGGCGCGCTTACAGATATATATATTTTTTTTAACCTAAATTACTCAAAAACCACTGGAGCACATATCTTGAGACATAGCAACGGCACATCGAGCTACCAGTCCCTACAATTATGCCAAGTTTGGTGGAAATCCATTCAGCCGTTCGGGCTAAAAGTGAGGTCGACCGCCCTATGGAAATTAACATGGGGAAAACGCGTTTTGGGACCCCCTTTTATCTCGGCCCCCGCTTGACGACGCCCACCCAAACTTTCAGGGAAGGACCGGAGCTCGAAGAGGCCATTTTGAGGAAATTTTCAGGCAGATTTGTCAACCGGCGCCAAAGTTATTCCAAATAGAATTTTGAGATTTAACATTGAAAAAAATCCTAACTATAACTACCTACTGGCGACCGCCAGTAGGTAATATATATATATATATATATATATACTACTATTATAAAGACAGAACTGTGTCCTTTGAGCCAGGTAAACTCGAAAAGTACACCACTAATCCAAACACCCAATACATGTTTGAAAACGTCAGGGCAAACAGAATGACATAGGCTATATAAATTAAAAAAATTAACGTTATTTAGAAAATTTATATTAAAAAAAAAGTAGTCCCTCCAAAGTAGCTCCGGCCGCGACGTACGTGCTCATGTCAGGAGCACTGGGAGGAGCGGCGTCCGAGGAGCGACGGACATGGCTCGGTGAGGTTCCGTGACAATTGTAAGTGGTGTTTTCGACTCGCACGAATATGGTCTGGCATCTATGAACCGCAAATGCCGAGTTTAGTGGGTGTGCGCAGTTTCGCCGTGCTAACCTAAACCGTTCGTTTGTTTCTTCATCCGAGCCCACGGGTTCCATCTTAGATACGGCATCCATTTTGTCTCTTGCCCTCAAGTAGCCAGCGAACGGACGCTGTCCGCTTCGCGACCCTGGGATTCCCAAGACTCTTGCGGAAGACACGTTTCCTTTGAAAGTGTCTTTATGATGAGGGGGATGATACTGTAGGGCAGATGGCCCTGCTTGAGGCACATCTTGCCGTGCCGGTCTATTGTCTTAGCCGTGCATCTCATTAGGCGCGTCCCTTTGATGCTTGTAGCTCGTGTTTCCCGATACCACCCTTTTTTACACCCTTTCCGATCTCCCCACTGTCCTGTCTTCCTCTGTACCTGTCCTTGTTCCTTCTTCGATCTGTTTACTGCTGATTGGAATGTACTAATGGTGTGAAGATGGGTTTTTACAGTTGGGAACCACCAAATGTTTCCGTATTTATGTTCCGGACCCTGAATACATCAAAGCGACCCCTCTCGGGGATAATGATGGGAACCAAGTTGTAAACCTTTGTGTACCATGTTAACCTATGAGAGAAATGTGTATAAACCCACAGTAGCAATTCGAATCAGATCCCGCGAACCTACATGCTGTGTACTTCACGTGACTTCTGGGTTCCCTGCAGTAAATAAACCTCGAATCTTTGACGCCGAAGGAAGTGTCCCGTGTCTCTGTCATTTGTACGCTGGAACAGGTTACCCACGAAGGTTTCAGGTGTTGTCCCCTGGCACCGCTGGGTCTTAGAAAAAACCCAGTCTTTCAGTTGGCGCCCAACGTGGGGCTGCATCAGTGGTACCGGTCCAAGCCCGACGATCGTGAGGAACTTCGTGTGAAATCTCCGAGGGAAGGTGCACCCCGCTTCATCGATCCTGTTGTCGAAATAAGTGGCCCGACGACTTTTCCCGCGAAGATTCCCGCCTCCTGACTGCTGCTACGGACTGCTGCCCTGACTGTAGACCTGTTTTGGCGCCTGGCGTAGACCTTGGTACAGCGAGACGATTGACGGGCCTTCCTGGTGACGCCATCGATCTTTGAGTTAAGTATTTGTGGGTCGCTCCCAGAGTCCTTAGTTGTGGTTGCTTAGTTGTTGCATGGTTCCATTGCATTTGTGGTTCTTAGTACTTGGTTCTTTGTTGTAATATTTGACGCCTGCAGACGCCAAAAACGGAGGGTTTTGTTCATTGCTGGGACTTGGTAAATCCCGTAACCCTTGAAGTTTGTGAAACTCAGCTAGTGTGCAAGATGCCTAGCCGTAGTACTTTGTTCAGTTGTTTTCGTTGTTGTGGTACGGATTCCCGATTGGAGGACTCATGTCCGATACCTCCGGTTGGCACTCCAACGTATGAGCTCTACAGCAAGCACGGACTAGGTCCGGTTACTTTTAATAAATATTGGATCCGCTATACTAAAAAAGATGGTGTCCTTAGTTGGCCACCTCATGGTAGTTTCGAGACCCCGATTTTAGATAATCTCGAGGCTAAATTGTTTAAGAAAAAATCAAGGCCGGCCATGTTTGATGCCTTTCGGTTGTGGCGTAAAGAAGCCAAACAGAGAGAAATCAGGCTGTTAAAACGTAGTCAGAGAGATGGAGTTGCTACCATAGTAAAGAAAGCAGAGCAGTTTCAGCGAGATAAGGAGGAAAAGGAAAAGGAAGTTTTCGATAGATTGCAACGTATGTCTGTAGACAAGTGCTATCCTGCTTTACCGGCGGATACGGACAAAAAGGAGGAAGGTATCGAGGACCCTTTAATGTCTTATCTCATGAAGTCACCACCTCCGTATGTACAGGGTACCGCAGTTCCTGTGGTTCCCCCTGTTCCTGCTCCTCAACCAGCTCCTGTCCCTGCACTTCCAGCTGTTCCCGCTCCTCTGCCTGTTTCTGTCCCTACTGCTCCTCCACTTGTACTTCCTTATACTCCTGCTCCCGCTGCCTCTACTGTTCTGGTTTCTCCTGCCGTTCCCTCTGTTTCCGGTACTTCTCTTGTTACCCCTCTGGGCTATTCTTTGTCTCCGTCTGTTCGACGTCGTACTCCTTCTGTAGCTGCTAACTTCTTCAATTCTCTTGGTCCTATTCTTGAGTCCGCTGGTTCGGACGGTCCTCAAAGACGTAGTCAGCTTCCTGGTGGTAGGGAGCGTGACTCATTGTGTAATATGGCTATGGGTTGGATGAAATGCCCCGTTAGGAATCCTCCACGTGCGGTATTGAATACGTTAGATCAATTCAATATACCGACACAAAGATTTGTTTTCGAAGAAATGTGCAAGGTTTTACGTGACCTAATATCGGCTGACGCATCCGATGATGTAATGACTGCCTTGACTAATCTACAGCTTCAGTTTTCGAGCGGAATGATAGTAGGTACCAATGTTCGACGTGCAGTCGAGCAACTACTGTCTCTTCGTCCTTCTATGATGCCTCGAGCATTGTTTGTAGAGGACATTGAAGGGCCGTTAGGAGCACCTGGTCAGTATCCCATGCGTGAGGTTCCTCCAGTGTGGATGCCAGGTAACGCTAACGCTGCTCCGCCGATCTTGCCGCACTTTCAGAGAGTGTGGATCCATCTCCCATGGAATCAGAAGTTTTACAGGTAAAGCAATCTTTGCCTGACCCTCGCAAAAATCCTGCAGGGTATTATAAAGAATTATCGCAGCTCGTAGACGCTACGATAATGAATCTTGCCGATATCGATATGCTGTTTGGCAATGTTGTGCCGCAACCGGTATGGACAAAGATTCGTCAAGAAAACCATGCGGTAGAATTAGGTGGTGATTGGGCTGCTCTTACCGCGGCAGACACACGACAAGTTGGTGGGGCTAAACCCGAACAGCTCATTACCGATCTCCCTCAGAGAATCATTACTCTAATGAAAACGCTTATGCCAGCCATGAAGGTAAATTGGGACAAACTGTCCGCTTGCAAGCAAAAGAAGGATGAGAGCGTCTCTGATTTCTTCACGAGATTTGAGGAGGCTTTCATCGACCACAGTGGTCAAGATATGGGTACCGAAGGTGGTCAGAGGTTGTTTGTGGACAAATTTGTTTCCAATTTATTGCCTGATTTGAGCAGCAAATTGAAAAATTCTGAAAGTGCGTGGGCTGTTTCTACTTTTGCTCAAATATTGGCTACGGCTCAATATTATGAGAATAGAGAGAAAGAGGAGAACGATCGTGCTGACAAGAAAACGAAAGAACTCAAAACTAAAGTGTTGTTGCAACAGGCGTATCCTCCGCGTTCGAATCAGAATGATTCGCAGCAACGTAATAAATCACAGTTTCAATCAAATAGGTCACAATCGCGCAATGATACCTCCTCACAAAGATCGTCGTTAGGGTACAATCAGTGTGCCTATTGTAGACAGGAGGGTCATTTGAAATTTGATTGTCCAGTCCTTAATGAGCGTAATAGTGGTAATTCGTCTAGAGGAGGTCGTGGTGGTTCCCAACAGACATCACGTGGTAGGGGTCGCGGTGCTCAGAACGATCGTTCCACTAACACTTCTGACTCCAATAATTGTTTTGATCAGCGTGGATCGTCGCAAGGGCGATCTGCTCAGTACAATGTAGATGATTATTACGTCGATCAGGGAACTGACGACGGTAATTACTAGGACAGCCATAGACAAGGAGAGGGAGTGGTATCAGTTCCGGTTGATCAGAGAGGGCCTTACGTCGCAGTTGCCACCTCGGGCGTCGTTGAGCCTTTTCTGTTGGACACTGGTGCAGCGAAAAGTTCTATCATGCATTCGAAACTCCCTGGCGCACCTTTGTCTGGCTTAACAAATGTTTCCGTTGGATTCTCTGGCGCCCCTGTTAGCAATCCAGTTTCACGCCCTTTGCCTCTTACAATTGGGCCACGTGAGCTCGAAGCTCCGTTGATTTTAACCACTGGGTGTGGTGAAAATCTTTTGGGCCTGGATTTGCTAAAACGTTTATATGCGACTTTGTATTGTTCTCCTGCGTGAGTGAAGCTTACTTTGGGTGAGAGAGTTATCTCTCCAATGTACTTGTCTCTCGATAAGCTTCCACCGGAATTGAGTTCTCTTCCTGCATCTTTGTGGGCAACAGGTCCCAATGACGTGGGCCTGCTTGACATCTCCCCTTATGTTGTCCATTTGAAATCTAATGTGCGGTTGCCACGTATTCCCCAGTATCGTATCTCTCTCGACGGTGAACGAGCACTGTTGGCGATCATCTATGATTTGATCGAGAAAGATGTTATTGAGGAGACTCGGGGAAATGTGTGCAACAGTCCTGTGTTGCCCATTCTGAAACGTACCGATCCTTCGAAACCACCTGTTTATCGTTTTGTTATTGATTTACGGGAGGTAAATAAAATTGTGATTCCTCAGTTCCCTGTTGTGCCTGACATCACGGCGCTACTGACTCTGATTCCAGCTTCGGCATCTTGGTTTTCAGTGATCGATCTGAAGAATGCGTTCTTCAGCATCCCGATTGCTGAAGAAAGCAGAGACCTTTTCGGTTTCTCTCTTGGTGGACGCAGCTTCCGGGTCAAGCGTGCTCCTCAGGGCTACTGTGAAAGTCCATCGATATACAGTCAAGCCTTGAAGGGTCAACTAGATGCGTTCGTGTTGCCGGCTGGTGCAGCCTTGATCCAATATGTTGACGACTTATTGGTGGCTGCAGATACTCAGGACATTTGCAAAATTGCTAGGGTATCGTTGTTGCAACATCTCTGTGACTTACATCATAAGGTGTCTCCTTCTAAACTTCAATATTATTGTCAAGAAGTAACCTATCTAGGTCACTTATTGTCAAAGGAGGGAAGAAGGTTGACCCCAGAGAGAATTGCAGCGATCGCCCGGATGACTGTGCCAACAACTCAGAGAGATGTGCGTGCCTTTTTGGGCATCACGTCATACTGCAGACAGTGGATCCCGAACTTTTCACTGTTAGCGAAACCATTGGTGGCTCTTACGTGCAAGGATGTTCCAACTCCTTTACCATGGACGGAAGAATGTCAGAAAAGTTTTTCTGAACTGCGTGACGCGTTGTGTTCAGCTCCTGTGTTAGGTACCCCTGACTACAGTAAGCCGTTCACATTATACGTGCACGAGAGAGAAGGTTGTGCGTTGAGTGTTTTGACGCAACCTTTTGGTGGTAAGCAACGTCCATGTGCATATTTTTCCTCGACCTTGGACCCGGTAGCTAGAGCATTGCCGAGTTGTTTAAGAGCAACAGCGGCAGCTGCGGTGTCCATCCGACAATCAGCAGGATTGGTCATGGATAATATGCTTACGGTGATGGTTCCGCATGCAGTTGACACTCTCTTAAATCGTAAGAAAACTCAGCACTTGACGAGTGCAAGGTTGTCTGGGTACGAGTTGACGCTCTTGGCAAGTCACATTCAGATAAAACGTTGTAATGTCCTGAACCCGGCGACTTTATTGCCAATTAGTGCAGAGTCAGATGAAGTAGCAGCTCATGACTGTTATTTAAGGACTGAGGAAGAAACAAAAGGTCGTGTGGACCTTAAAAACACTCCTTTGGATGATCCCGATGGGACTTTGTATGTGGATGGATCATGTTTTAAATTGCCGAATGGTGATGTCACGACTGCGTATGCTGTGGTAACTTTGAATACTGTTGTGGAAGCTGCGAGATTGAATCAGAACTCTGCTCAGGCTGCAGAGCTGATCGCTTTGACTAGAGCGTGTGTGTTGTCGAAAGGGAAACGGGTGAATGTGTTTACTGATAGTCAATACGCATTTGGTGTTGCGCATAGCTTTGGACGATTGTGGCGAGAGAGAGGTTTTATGACATCGCATGGTACGAAGATTCAGCATGGACAACTTGTGAATGATCTTTTGGATGCACTTACATTGCCTAAGCAGGTAGCGATTGTTAAATGTAGTGCGCATCGTAAGGTGACGGATGACGTTGGTCGTGGTAATGCGTTTGCGGATGAGACTGCTAAGGAGACTGCCCGGAACCTTAGCAATAGAATGTATGTGACGAGTTCGGTTAGGTGGCCTACAGAGACGAGTATGTGTGAGGATACCATCGAGAGTGTGAAAGCGATACAGAATGAGGCCACCGAGACTGAAAAGGCGAAGTGGAAAGAAAGCACGGGGAAGTTGGATGCGAATGGTTGTTGGATTGATTTGTCGGAGCACAAGAAGTGGATGTTGCCAGACGCGTATGTGTTAGCTGTTGTAACGATGGCACATGGGTTAGCGCATATTAGTGCGAAAGGTATTTGTACGTTGTTGGCCCCTTTGTGGAAGAATGATGGTATTACGAAGTGTGCTGAAAGATTGGTGAAGAATTGCATGATATGTATGATGTACAATCCTGGTAAGGGAACCCCTACACCTGCTGGTCATTTTGCACCCCCTTCATGTCCCTTTGAAGTGATCCAGCTAGACTTCATCCATATGGAGCGATGCAATAACCTGAAATACGTTTTAGTTGTGGTTTGCGCATTCTCCCGATGGATTGAAGCCTACCCTCTTAAAGACAAAACTGCTATGTCCACTGCGAAAATCCTACTGAAGGAATACTTTCCTCGGTATGGAATGCCGCGAATCGTATGGTCAGATAACGGAAGTGAGTTTGTAGGGAGTGTAATGAGGAGTGTGTGTAAGGGCCTTGGAATTACTCAAAAGTTCCATAGCGCCAATCATCCCCAGTCAGCAGGTTTGGTTGAAGGGTATAATGGCACCCTTAAACTCAAACTAGCGAAGATTCAGGCTACGACTGGTCTTTCGTGGCCTGATGCTTTGCCTCTAGCTTTGTTGTCAACAAGGGCGACTGTACACTCCCGAGTAGGGCTTAGTCCCTATGAAATAGTGTTCGGTCGTCCTGCGAATGTTTGGGGGGTCCCTAGACCAAGTGTGTTTTCCAATCTTGAGTACCCAATGTTGATTGACTATCTACATGATCTGACTGCTAAACTGAGGTTAATTCATCAACAGGTTTACGAAGCACTGCCGACGCAGACGGAGGGTCCAGGCCACCAGCTCCAACCGGGAGACTGGGTGGTTACACGAAACTTCGCTCGCAAAAGAAATCTTGAGCCCCGTTTCACTGGACCTTTTCAAGTCCTCCTTGCCACGAGAACTGCTGTCCGTTTGGAAGGTCGCAAGAACTGGGTGCACGCCACCCACACCAAAAAGGTACCTATACCTTTGCCGGCGGACTCGTGGGTGAGGAAAGGCATTGCTTCATCTGAAACTGACAGATTACAGACCTTTGTACCTTTTAGCGACGCCAAACCTGTTGGAGAATCCTCAGTGCAGCAGAAAGACATTGTTGAACATCTGTCATCGCAAAACTCAAGATCTGAACATTTGACTGATCAACAGAACTCTGTCCTCTCATCGGATCCTTTGTTCGACGAACAGACACGTCCTGGAAAGAAACAATACTTTTTGCGATCCAATCTCAAAGACTAATAAAATTTCGTTTCTATCCTTTTGATATCTACGTTACCCCTTTGCCACGATCAGTCTAAACACACATGCAATTGTGATTTTTTTGTAAATATTGAGTTTTTTTTTCCACATGTGTTTTTGCTTCCACAGCTGAGAGACTTTTGCACATACTTGTATATAAAATACCTTACATCCAGGTGTACCGTAGGGCCGCGCGTGTACTTCCTTCTGGTTAGTAGGTCTTGACGCTAGGTCAAAGACCGTCGGTTCCTAGGAACTCCTAGGGATTGACTACTGCTACACAGAACGAAGTGCGTCAAGAAACGTTGCGGACGGTTTTAGGGGATGGCGTTCTCAAAACTTGTGGACTTGGAAAAAGCTCAGGCGCAAAGATTCAAACTGCAATAAATTACCCGTACCAAATGCTTTATGTTTCAGGTGTTCCTTCTGTTTTTTATTGTTTCCTTATTATTGGCGGGTGGGGTGTATTACATGATACCGTACTTCTTACCTTCTCCCATACCTACTCCTACTTCCGTTCCTAAACCTACCTCCACCGTATCCCCTCATTCCTTTCATATCTTACCCGAACACGAACAGGCTAGACGTGCGGAATTCAGAAACAATTCCTTTATTCAGCTCCTTCATCAGCACCAGCTAGTGGTTAACACTACTAATTGTTGGGTGTGTGGGTTAATGCTACATACCACGGATAAGGGAATTCCATATCTGGTCCTTCCTTATAGTTCCCAGGGTTCAGCTCGAGCATTCCAAGCAATGTTTCGAAGTGCACTAGATTCCTACCCCAATCGAGAGCCACATCCTTCTCACTTTGGCCCTGGTTCGTACCACAAGCCTTTGACTGTAGCGATCGATGATTTAGATAGAGATATCTATGAGCCGTCGCTCATCCCAGAGGAGGAGGTGCGAGCCTATAGGGTCCTGAGTAAGGTGGAGTATAGTGCGCTCGTGAATGAAAGACAGCGTAGAAGCTCATCTCCAATATGGATCGTACCCCACCTTGGTAACTTCTGTCTACTGGGTCGTGGCCGAAGATCGAGAGCTAGTCTTGGAGAGAGTGCTTGCTCCGAGACTTACATCTTACCGATGCTCTCCTCCCCTGTGTTTCTGGCTGCCGAGGGTTCATACTTCATCTGCCATGATCGTGCGTATACATGGTTGCCCTCTGACTTTGTGGGCTCATGTTATATCGCAAATTTGTTGCCTCCGACGTTCACTGTTGATGCAGATTATCACAAGACTAGAGTTGTGAGAGGCGTGATTAGCGAAGAGGACACTGCCGGTCAAGAGGCAGGAGACTTTTTCAAGGGTTTCCTTCCGTTTTGGGGACCTATGGTTAATAGTAGGAACCTTAGACAACTGACTCGAGTGGTGAAATCGACAGCTAATATCACTGCCAGTGCCCTTGGTAATATCACCACAGAACTTCAGGCGGATAGGCTCATGACGTTACAAAACCGTATGGTTTTAGACGTTGTTCTAGCAGATCGAGGTGGAGTATGTAAGGTGATCCATTCGAGCTGTTGTATTTTCATTCCAGATAACGCTCCGACTGTCTATCAAGCCATCTCAAAGTTGCATAAGATCTCTGAGTCCATACACGTGGACGTAGGGGATTGGACGCTACTTGGGTGGTTTTGGGGCCTGATGTCGACTTGGGGTTGGAAAATTCTGATGATCATCGGAGTTGTTGCGGCATTTCTGTTCACGTGTTGCCTTTGTGTGCAGTGTGGTCCTACCTTATGTGGCCTCTGTGCTACGACGTGTATAAGACAGCCGCCTGTTACCAAAGCAGCTCAGTTGGATAGAATTATGTTGCAGCAACATCTAGACGGTCTGATGAATATCGAATATGATTCCGACTAGTGCTTGCCTACATGAGGGCAAAAGGAGCGTCTGAGGTTCCGTGACAATTGTAAGTGGTGTTTTCGACTCGCACGAATATGGTCGAGTCTGGTATCTATGAACCGCAAATGACGAGTTTAGTGGGTGTGCGCAGTTTCGCCGTGCTAACCTAAACCGTTCGTTTGTTTCGTGGGTTTCTTCATCCAAGCCCACGGGTTCCATCTTAGATACGGCATCCATTTTGTCTCTTGCCCTCAAGTAGCCAGCGAACGGACGCTGTCCGCTTCGCGACCCTGGGATTCCCAAGACTCTTGCGGAAGACACGTTTCCTTTGAAAGTGTCTTTATGATGAGGGGGATGATACTGTAGGGCAGATGGCCCTGCTTGAGGCACATCTTGCCGTGCCGGTCTATTGTCTTAGCTGTGCATCTCATTAGGCGCGTCCCTTTGATGCCTGTAGCTCGTGTTTCCCGATACCACCCTTTTTTACACCCTTTCCGATCTCCCCACTGTCCTGTCTTCCTCTGCACCTGTCCTTGTTCCTTCTTCGATCTGTTTACTGCTGATTGGAATGTACTAATGGTGTGAAGATGGGTTTTTACAGTTGGGAACCACCAAATGTTTCCGTATTTATGTTCCGGACCCTGAATACATCAAAGCGACCCCTCTCGGGGATAATGATGGGAACCAAGTTGTAAACCTTTGTGTACCATGTTAACCTATGAGAGAAATGTGTATAAAAGGAGCGACCCACAGTAGCAATTCGAATCAGATCCCGCGAACCTACATGCTGTGTACTTCACGTGACTTCTGTGTTCCCTGCAGTAAATAAACCTCGAATCTTTGACGCCGAAGGAAGTGTCCCGTGTCTCTGTCATTTGTACGCCGGAACAGGTTACCCACGAAGGTTTCAGGTGTTGTCCCCTGGCACCGCTGGGTCTTAGAAAAAACCCAGTCCTTCAGTGGGGGAGGAGCGGTGACCTGAGATGCAGCGGACAGGCCAGCAGCGGTGCGAGCAGCGGAGAGGCGGACATGTCGTGGGGAGGAGCGGCGGCGGACAGGTGGTGAGGAGCAGAGAGGCGAGGAGCAGTAAACTGAGGAGCGGCGGATCAGTGTAAGCCTCCGGGGTCATTGTCGGGGCAGGCGTTTGTCGGGCCGCAGTGAGGAGCAGAGAGGCAAGGAGCGGTAAACTGAGGAGCGGCGGATCAGGTAAGCATCCGGGGACAATGTCGGGGCAGGCGGGTGTCGGGCCAGGCGGGGGACGAGGATCAGCTGAGGAAAGTTCACAAGATGCACAGATACTCCTGCTACCATTTGGGGTTACTGCAACACGCTGTAGTATGTCGGGCCAGGCGGGGGACGAGATGTTGGGATGCACAAATACTCCTGCTACCATTTGGGGTTACTGCAACACACTTCAATAATTAATAGATGCATGTGTGTCTTTATGGAGCACAGAGGCGAAAGTCAGAGTCTCGGGGGCATAACAATCACCACCTCATCTGTCTTCCCATTCACTGTCAGAATCTACTTGGTAGTAGACCCCACCATGAAGACAGGTGAACGCACCTTACACTGGGGCAGCCGGGGGTCGGGGCAGGCAGGGGACGGGGCGGGCGAGGGCACGGACTGCTGTGCAAAGTCAGGGCAGGCGGGGGTAGGGGAAGCCTGAATGCTCCTGGACAAGGTCGGATGGGCTGCTAGTATATATATATATATATATATATATATATATATATATATATATATATATATATATATATATATATATATACGGTTCACAATCCTGCTCCGCTGTATCAGCCAATGGACAGAAATCCAATCCGCATCAACGAAACCCACAGGTACAGACCACTCCACAGCGCAGAAAGTAAATTCAAAGTGGTTTATTCACACGCAATCGCCAGCATGACGCATTTCGG
Organism: Lissotriton vulgaris; assembly: GCF_964263255.1. Classification (NCBI taxonomy): domain Eukaryota; kingdom Metazoa; phylum Chordata; class Amphibia; order Caudata; family Salamandridae; genus Lissotriton; species Lissotriton vulgaris. The sequence continues at coordinate 1,507,075,515 of NC_141691.1, read as the reverse complement.
TCACTACACGGTGACCTTGATCACATGCCAGACGAAACCAATGAGAATGCTTATAAAGGGTGACTAATTAACACAAAAGCAGGGCGTACACAATAATGGAAACTGAAAAAACACTGAAATGTAGTTCATCCACAGTGGAAAACAGACCCATATTCACAACGGTTAAAAGGTAAGTTATATACAGTTAGAAAATGGCCTAAATGTACATGTAATACATTGCCAGAATTATATACAATTTCTCAATGTTTTCTTTAACCTTTTTGTACAATATTTACAAGTTGCAGATCTGTTAAATTCATGTCCGTTTATGTACAACATATATACAATATTGATTCGATATTAGAATCCCCAGTCCACAGGATGATAGTGCAAAATAGTTTTTACCATCAAAGTTGCCCGCTAAAGTGCTAGTGCTAATTGATACAATCCCTAAAGTGCAAAAACCCTAGTGCAAAATATAAAGTGCCAAGGTGCAAATTCAGCCAGATTAAGAGTCAGGTCCCTGACCCTTGAGTACCTCATATGCGGCTGGCCGAAATATTACAAAAAAGAAAATCGGGAAAGTGTAAGGGAAAACTCAAGCCCAACCATGTTACACCATTTAGGAGGTTTACATGTTATGGACTGATATTAAAGACTACCCAAAAACCCTATATAGACAACGTGACTACAATAGAAAACAAACAAGTATCCCAAATTCATATTGCACATTTCACAGTTTTTGAGGGAACCCATATTAGGACATAGTGCCTTAATAATCACCCCATAAGGATACTGCATGTAAACTGGAAGCTTCAGCCCAGAGCGGATCAATCACACCCTCTTATAACAATAGTTTTCATATATCTATCAGTATGAAACTGCAGGCGATCTTATGATAGGGAAAATGAATCACAGACAGTGGTTGTGTACAGTAATTATTACACACGGGATAGATACAAGGAAAATAAAACCATTTAGATTTCGTAATTCCTGAATTGTACTCCAAGAGTCAAACCAGACTGGTGGCTGGATTCGGGGAGGCTTATAAACATATTACAGCTGGAAGGCTGGCCTAAAAAGTTGTGTGGCCAGATTCATTGACTAGATGTTATAAAAAACAATGAAGGTCCTCTCCCGTATTTAATCCATTAGGAATCCTCGTATCTAATAGCAAGATATACTTGCTCTCTAACTGTCTGAGGGATTTTTCTCTATTGCCACCTCTGATACTTTTAGGAACTCCGTCAACAATGAAATAGCTTAAATGATTCACATTCCTCTGATGGACCAAGCCAAAATGCCGAGCAACCGGGTATTTTTCATCGGAATTGAATGGCCCTGAGGTGCTGGAGTATGTGATTAAAGGCTTGTAGCTTCGTGCTACCATCGTACTTGAGCCCACAAGTACATTGGAGCACATAAACCAAGAAGTCTGACCGGCAAGTGTAATGCCCCCTTTATCGCAATAGGAGATGGATCAAATGCAGATTTGTACTCTTTGGTGGAAACACCAAATTTACAAGCTCTACACGAGATGCACCTGTAAAAACCTGACTTCTCAAATAACCCCTCTTTTTTAGGAATAACCTCAGGGCTAGATCTAACCAGGGCATCCCGCATAGAGGGTGCCCTTCTGAAAGTTATTGTAGGTTCCTCAGGAAGTAAAGGGGCTACACTAATATCTGTTCTTAACAGGGGCCAGTGTTTTTTAAAAATGCCTCTCAATTTCCTCTCCTCACTGTTGTAGGTAGTGATCATGCTTATTCTCTCAGGGACCTCAGATGTAGATTCTTGTCTTATCCTGATGGCTTTAGTGGAGTTTAGATATTCATCTCGGTTTAACTCATTTGCTTTATTCAAAGCCTCTCTGAGAGCAGTGGTTTGATAGCCTCTAGCAACAAATCTCTTAAATGCCTCAGTTTGACATTTCTCCAAGTCTTCCTCCGAACTGCATATCCTGCGAATACGCAGGAATTCCCCATAGGGGATACTTTTCACGAGGTGACCCGGGTGCGCACTTCCGGCGTGCAATATAGAATTGCCCGCTGTGGGCTTTCTATGAAGTCTAGTTTGGAGTTGCCCATTCTGGACATAGATCTCAACGTCCAAGAATTGGATCATCACTTTACTGATCTGTGACGTGAATTTAAGATTAAGATGATTATCATTAATAGCTCTCACAAACTCAGTAGCTGATTCCACAGACCCTCTCCACACCATACAGATATCATCTATAAAACGCCAGAAGTGTGCTATTTTGTTTGGGAACTTAGTAGCGAGTGACCCCATGAGGACATGTTCCTCCCACCACCCCACATGAAGACATGTGTAGGTGGGGGAAAAACATGCCCCCATGGCCACTCCTCTTAACTGCTGGTAAACCTCCTTATTGTATAGGAAATAATTGTTGTTTAAACAAAGATCCAACATTTTCAGAAGCATGTTGCTATGTTGACTAAAGGCAATATCACGTTTGTTCAGAAAGTATTTGACAGCATTCAGTCCATCATGATGTGCTATACTAGTATAAAGCGAATCTATATCTAGCGCTATCAAAATTGACTCATTGTCCCATACAATATCATTGATTTTGGATAGAAAATGTCCCGTGTCCTTAATGTAAGAGGGTAATGACTCCACAAACTCATGTAAGAAATGATCCACATAACGTGAGACAGATTCTAACAAGCTGCCCTGGGCCGAAATGATGGGCCGGCCGGGCACTGGAGTGGTTTGCTTGTGAATCTTTGGTATTAAGTAAAAGAAAGGGGTTATTGGAAAGTCATTTTTCAGGAATGCAAGTTCTTGTTTACTTAACAGACCTTTACGCCTACATTCACTGAGATCTCTATGTACTTTTTCTTTGAGGCGCAAAATGTCAATAAAACTGCCTTTCCTGTAGCAAGATTCATTGCTTAAATGTCTTTCTGCTTCAGCCATATATTGGGCCCGAGGCCAGATGACAGTATTGCCTCCTTTGTCCGCTTTGTTTATGATGAGATTGGAATCACTCCTCAATTTCTTCATGAGTTTATTATTTTGTTTTTCCATATATCTCATACGTTTGTTTTTACGAGAGGTGTTATGTTGCAGTTTCTTTAGTTCTTCCACCACCATATCCCCAAATGCATCTATATTGTCTTTAGGCATTATTGGGTAAAATGTTGATGGTGGTTTAAACTTTGTAGCGCAAGGAAGGTTAGTGGCAATGCCCGCGTTTCTTAGATTTTGTTGAGTCGCCCCAGGGACAAAATCCTCTTCCAATGCTAATTCTTGTGCGACTAACAAAGCTTTAGTATCAGAAATTGAAAATACTCCGGATGGCTGAGTTTCATTAACAATGTCAGAAGCTTTAGAATGCGCATTTGACAATTTGAAGTGCTTCTTTAGTTTTAATTTTCTTATAAATTTGAACACATCAACCCGGGTTTGCACATAATTGAATGAGTTTTTCAGACAGTACGACAAACCCAGGGATAAAAGTTGCAATTCAGCTTTGTCTAGCACCACATCAGATAAATTGATAACTGTGTTGCACTCAATATTGTCCGTTACCTGTTCTCCACTGCTCAAATTGCACAATGCCTCATTATTCAAATCAGTTGTGGATGAAATGTGTTGGAGGGAGGAAGGAGATTCTACCATTTCTTTCCTTTTCCTCTCCCTCTCTTTGGTTTCCCTTTGGCGCCTACATTTTCTCCTTGCGCTGCGTTTTTTGTTTGCTGCTGCTCGTTTATTTTCCGTTGTTGCCGGGTTTATCGTCGCAATGTTTTGAATCTGTCCTCGACCATAAAACCCAGTTCCTCCGAAGGAGTGTATTTGGTAGGCACTGGACCTTGATTAGACCCCCCTGCTACGTTGTCTTCTAAGTCACTACCACTAGTGACAGAGCTCATCTCTGGTTCAGATAAATCCACATACTGATTACTACTTGCGGTTTGTGTGGTAACCTTGGGTGCCATTGCTTGCCTTTAACATTGTCGAACTTGCGCGCAAATGTGAAAATTCTACCAGTCTCATAATCATGTTTGTCACGAGCAAACTTGTATTGTTTCCTCGTGCTGATGGTTTCCTGGTGTTTAGCAAGTCTGACATCGATTTCTTCTCTCGTTTTTTTAATTAATTCTTGATCTTTTTCAGTTTCCAGTTCTTTATTCAATTTCTCTATTTCCTGCAAGATTTCATTGCGGTCAATTTCAGCATACTTGATTAACAGACTAACCATATTCATTGAAGCATCTAAGTTCCCAGTTGCCCATTCCTTTAGCATGAGAGGGTTGGGATTTTCAAATGATGGTGCAATCAAGATCCTCAACCCTCTGGGAACACGACCCACTTCCTGATATTTTTGTAAAGACCGTTTTTCCCACCATTTAGTGGTTTCCGTTCTGAGCAATTTTTCCAGTTTTTTCATTTTACTTTTTAAATCGATGCTTTCATTTTTCAGTGTCACAGGTTCATTTGAGTTGTTAGGGGCAGGTAGATTTTCAAACATAGCATCAGCTAGAGCCTCCCGGTTTCGTAAGGCTTCTGCCGGCGTGGTCATTGTGCGGGTTTATAAACCTTATACTTAGAGATCCGGCTACAAAAAATCTGTTTTCAGCCGGAAATCGTCGTGCTTGCGCGTTTCCTTTCCCCCGTTTATCGGCAAAATGCTATTGAGATCAGCATAAAAACCACAGTCCGCTGGCTTACCACAGAGCTCCACCGGCGGCGTCTCCTCGGTGTCCTCCGACCCACAGGAGACTCACGAACTGCGGCTCCAGGTCCTCCGGCAAGCTGGCTATCTGAACGCCAAACGGGGGGCTGTCGGCTCACAATACTCCTTCCGGGTCAATTGAAAGGGTGCTTCCGCTTTTGGACCGCAAAAACCAACCAGCCCAAATGAAAGGAGGGTCCGTAAAGAAGGCAACGATCCAATACCTTCTAAATGAAATACGGTTCACAATCCTGCTCCGCTGTATCAGCCAATGGACGGAAATCCAATCCGCATCAACGAAACCCACAGGTACAGACCACTCCACAGCGCAGAAAGTAAATTCAAAGTGGTTTATTCACACGCAATCGCCAGCATGACGTGTTTCGGTCACTACACGGTGACCTTGATCACATGCCAGACGAAACCAATGAGAATGCTTATAAAGGGTGACTAATTAACACAAAAGCAGGGCGTACACAATAATGGAAACTGAAAAAACACTGAAATGTAGTTCATCCACAGTGGAAAACAGACCCATATTCACAACGGTTAAAAGGTAAGTTATATACAGTTAGAAAATGGCCTAAATGTACATGTAATACATTGCCAGAATTATATACAATTTCTCAATGTTTTCTTTAACCTTTTTGTACAATATTTACAAGTTGCAGATCTGTTAAATTCATGTCCGTTTATGTACAACATATATACAATATTGATTCGATATTAGAATCCCCAGTCCACAGGATGATAGTGCAAAATAGTTTTTACCATCAAAGTTGCCCGCTAAAGTGCTAGTGCTAATTGATACAATCCCTAAAGTGCAAAAACCCTAGTGCAAAATATAAAGTGCCAAGGTGCAAATTCAGCCAGATTAAGAGTCAGGTCCCTGACCCTTGAGTACCTCATATGCGGCTGGCCGAAATATTACAAAAAAGAAAATCGGGAAAGTGTAAGGGAAAACTCAAGCCCAACCATGTTACACCATTTAGGAGGTTTACATGTTATGGACTGATATTAAAGACTACCCAAAAACCCTATATAGACAACGTGACTACAATAGAAAACAAACAAGTATCCCAAATTCATATTGCACATTTAACAGTTTTTGAGGGAACCCATATTAGGACATAGTGCCTTAATAATCACCCCATAAGGATACTGCATGTAAACTGGAAGCTTCAGCCCAGAGCGGATCAATCACACCCTCTTATAACAATAGTTTTCATATATCTATCAGTATGAAACTGCAGGCGATCTTATGATAGGGAAAATGAATCACAGAAAGTGGTTGTGTACAGTAATTATAACACACGGGATAGATACAAGGAAAATAAAACCAATTAGATTTTGTAATTCCTGAATTGTACTCCAAGAGTCAAACCAGACTGGTGGCTGGATTCGGGGAGGCTTATAAACATATTACAGCTGGAAGGCTGGCCTAAAAAGTTGTGTGGCCAGATTCATTGACTAGATGTTATAAAAAACAATGAAGGTCCTCTCCCGTATTTAATCCATTAGGAATCCTCGTATCTAATAGCAAGATATACTTGCTCTCTAACTGTCTGAGGGATTTTTCTCTATTGCCACCTCTGATACTTTTAGGAACTCCGTCAACAATGAAATAGCTTAAATGATTCACATTCCTCTGATGGACCAATATATATATATATGTATATCAAGTAGGGAGTAGCAGCAGCCTATTTTGGTACTGCTTTGGATTGTGAAATTAACATTGTGGCCTACAATGTCCATGAGGCACTGGGATGGATAAGCCCATTCAGAGAAGAGGTCCCATTTGTGCTAACATATTACTGGGTACAGTGACTACAATGCAATGTTGACCCTCAGGATAATTTTATCTCACTAATTATGAGAATACAAACAAGGGAAAACCCATTGTTCGTATGGGTTATTTTATTTAGACCCTTTTGTCAATTTTTAAGTCATTTTGAAAAGCATTTTAAGGTTGAGAAAAAACACTAATTACAAACATTTACACTATTTACAACTATCATACATACAAATCTATACATCAAACGATAAACATATATACAGATGAGTCCACAGTTATGAACAAGCTTCTTTTACAAAAGAAAAAGACAGTTTTTTCGCACAAAAAATAAATCTTTGTGAAACTTCAACTCATTAGAAGGCCCAACCAGGGTCAAAACAACAGGAAAAGGCAACAAGAAAATTAATTAGAACTCGTCGATCAGTTAGAGTTGACAAATAACTGTTAGCTTTGCTAAATTAAAGGTGCCTATTCGCCGTTATGCCGACGCGTTTCAAATCTGGAAATTAATCTCAGATTCTCTTCAGGGCTCTGTCAGTGTGGCATTCTACAAAAAGAAAGGAAGCTTGTTTTAGCCACTATTTACAAGGGATGAGTGCCCCCCCAAAAAAACAAAGGCAAGAAGTTGCAGGGTTTTACCTTATCATAAGGATAACGCGATCCCGCGGTCCAATTACTCAAATGGGAAAGGGCTTTAAGGTTATGCAGAAGCTCTGTTAAAAGAGATCATGTGAAAGGGAATTAGTTACCAGGCCATTCAGAAACGCACAGGTACAGGGGTTCCACGACTTCAAAGCACACGAATCATACCTCAGGTTGAGAAAAACGGGAGCGCCACTATTTCCTTTCGCAAAAATGAATTCTCCGCTGTGAGCTCAATCACGCTGCCGCCTGGAATGCAACAGACATGGACTAAACTTACTGAAAACTAAACGGCTGTACAGAAAGGTTGTAGGGTTGCAATTGACTGCAAAGTGACATACCTTGGGGTTTGTTTTAGTGAAGGGCAGTGGATGGTTTACTGTTGAATCGGTCCCAGCGGACCCTTGCTGTCCGGCGGGGGTTGCCTCCGCGGTGTGTCACAGGGGGTGCTGCAGTCGCGCTACTATCTGGAATAATTATGTTTAAGATGTAAAAGCGAAAAAACACCGTTTTTCTATCTATACTTCAGGAGACACGCTTGCACCCACCTCACTTTCCAACCATGGGCCAGGAAATGAGAACTCATTGGTGGAAAACCACCATGTGAGGTTCCTACATCATAGCTAATCCGCCGCTCGGCATTGTGGGCATTGTAGTTTATCAGGTAAGTACATGGAACTTATAAGCGAGAAATCTCTGATAAGGAGTTGAGCCCCGTTTGGGTGCTGTTAAACTTTAGTATCAGGTATGCTTCTTTTTTTAAAAGCATTTGGTCAATATTTGTACTCGAGTTGGTTTGATTCAAATTAAACAGCACAGTCCACTTGAACTCGTTTTCCCCATGATTGTGATCAATGAAGTGTTGGGCAAGGGGCGCTGTGAGCACTTTGTTTTTGATGCGTGACCTATGTTGCGTCATGCGTGTATTAGCTTGTTGGTTTGTCTTGCCTATGTAAATTTTAGGACAAGGACAAATGATGGCATAAACCACATTTTTGGTTCTGCAGTTTGTGAAATTCGAATGGGTCCACGTTGTGGTAGTGTGGCTGAAAATGTTCCCTTCAATGGTTGTATCACATGCGATACAATTCCCACATCTGTGGTGACCCTCAATTGGTTTAAGTCCCCATTTGGACAATAGGTCGCTTTTTGGTTTTGATGTTCTAACATCTGCGCGAACTAATTGCTGGCCAATATTCTGGTTTTTCTTGAAGGCAAATATTGGACGGGGGAACGGCATTCCCAGCTCTTCTAGCAAGTGCCAGTGTTTCAGCACCATCTGTCTAATTTTGTGGGTTTCTGCACAAAATGTGGTGACGCAGACTAAACTTTCAAGTTCACGTTTCTTTTTTGTCTCAAAGAGACATTCTCTCGGTGTGTAACGCGCCCTCTTGAACGAATGTTTAAGTAATTTTTTGGGGTAACCCCGTTCCACCAATTCATCACAAAAATGTTGTCCGTGTTGCTCAAACTGTTCGATTTCTGAACAATTTCTCCGAATTCGGAGAAGTTGTCCGTAAGGCAAGTTCGTCCTCAAGTTTCTCGGATGCGAACTGCCATAATGAAGGATGGTGTTTGCTAGAAGAGCTGGGAATGCCGTTCCCCCGTCCAATATTTGCCTTCAAGAAAAACCAGAATATTGGCCAGCAATTAGTTCGCGCAGATGTTAGAACATCAAAACCAATAAGCGACCTATTGTCCAAATGGGGACTTAAACCAATTGAGGGTCACCACAGATGTGGGAATTGTATCGCATGTGATACAACCATTGAAGGGAACATTTTCAGCCACACTACCACAACGTGGACCCATTCGAATTTCACAAACTGCAGAACCAAAAATGTGGTTTATGCCATCATTTGTCCTTGTCCTAAAATTTACATAGGCAAGACAAACCAACAAGCTAATACACGCATGACGCAACATAGGTCACGCATCAAAAACAAAGTGCTCACAGCGCCCCTTGCCCAACACTTCATTGATCACAATCATGGGGAAAACGAGTTCAAGTGGACTGTGCTGTTTAATTTGAATCAAACCAACTCGAGTACAAATATTGACCAAATGCTTTTAAAAAAAGAAGCATACCTGATACTAAAGTTTAACAGCACCCAAACGGGGCTCAACTCCTTATCAGAGATTTCTCGCTTATAAGTTCCATGTACTTACCTGATAAACTACAATGCCCACAATGCCGAGCGGCGGATTAGCTATGATGTAGGAACCTCACATGGTGGTTTTCCACCAATGAGTTCGCATTTCCTGGTCCATGGTTGGAAAGTGAGGTGGGTGCAAGCGTGTCTCCTGAAGTATAGATAGAAAAACGGCGTTTTTTCGCTTTTACATCTTAAACATAATTATTCCAGATAGTAGCGCGACTGCAGCACCCCCTATGACACACCGCGGAGGCAACCCCCGCCGGACATAAGCATGGGCGAATTTTGCGAATCTCGCGTTCGCGAATTTTGCGGATTTGCGAACTCGCAATCCGCAAAATCCGCGAATTCTCGCGAATTTGCGGATTTTTTTTTGTGTTTGCGCGGGTTTCTACCAGTTCGCGAGGGTTTTTTACAATGTCGCAAATTGCGAACTTACCTGTCGGGTCGCAAGTTTCGCGAACTTGTTGTTTCTACGTGTCCAGCCTGTTTGGGACACTCTTCTTCATCACTGCCACTCTCTGTCACCACTGCCACTCTCTGACTACTCATGCCACCCTCTGGCCCACCCATGCCACCCTCTGTTTCATCACAGCACCCTCTGGTTGTCCAGTCAGTGTACATTATTGTGGCAACGCAAGCACACCTTCCCTGCCTCAAGTGACCTGAATTAATTTGGGGCTGATTAATGTGTCACAGAATATTTTTTTAGCTGGCACCTGCTTCCTTAGTGCTTCCTGATTAGTGATCTTTTGCACTTGCTAAGTGCTTTCATTGTTGCAAAATTAGTTACAACACCTGCCCTGCCCCAACTGACAATAATGCATTAGGGGCTGATTAATGGATTTGAACTTCCAGCCTGGCTCCTGCTTGTCTCCCTTAGCTGTAATTCAGGACCTTTGTGGCATATGTGTAACTATTCTGAGGTTCAGAGCAGGGTCACATAATAGTTTCAACTGGCAACTGAACTCTGGAGGGGCCCCTCAGGAAGCACTACAGGAAATGGCTACTAATGATGAGCCTGAACTTTTGAACCTGGTAAGTAGTTACTTTCAGTTTTGCTAAGATCGTATTTCTGCAATTTTGCACTTATTCGCGGGGCGCGAACTCACGCGAACAGTGCGAACAGTGCGAGCAAAATCCGCTGCTCGCGGATTTGCGGATTTTGCGGGAGATTCGCGAATCTCGCGGATTGCGAATTTACTGAAAATCCGCAAAATCCGCGAGCGAAACGGATTTTCCGCCCATGGTTAGCCGGACAGCATGGGTCCGCTGGGACCGATTCAACAGTAAACCATCCACTGCCCTTCACTAAAACAAACCCCAAGGTATGTCACTTTGCAGTCAATTGCAACCCTACAACCTTTCTGTACAGCCGTTTAGTTTTCAGTAAGTTTAGTCCATGTCTGTTGCATTCCAGGCGGCAGCGTGATTGAGCTCACAGCGGAGAATTCATTTTTGCGAAAGGAAATAGTGGCGCTCCCGTTTTTCTCAACCTGAGGTATGATTCGTGTGCTTTGAAGTCGTGGAACCCCTGTACCTGTGCGTTTCTGAATGGCCTGGTAACTAATTCCCTTTCACATGATCTCTTTTAACAGAGCTTCTGCATAACCTTAAAGCCCTTTCCCATTTGAGTAATTGGACCGCGGGATCGCGCTATCCTTATGATAAGGTAAAACCCTGCAACTTCTTGCCTTTGTTTTTTTGGGGGGGCACTCATCCCTTGTAAATAGTGGCTAAAACAAGCTTCCTTTCTTTTTGTAGAATGCCACACTGACAGAGCCCTGAAGAGAATCTGAGATTAATTTCCAGATTTGAAACGCGTCGGCATAACGGCGAATAGGCACCTTTAATTTAGCAAAGCTAACAGTTATTTGTCAACTCTAACTGATCGACGAGTTCTAATTAATTTTCTTGTTGCCTTTTCCTGTTGTTTTGACCCTGGTTGGGCCTTCTAATGAGTTGAAGTTTCACAAAGATTGATTTTTTGTGCGAAAAAACTGTCTTTTTCTTTTGTAAAAGAAGCTTGTTCATAACTGTGGACTCATCTGTATATATGTTTATCGTTTGATGTATAGATTTGTATGTATGATAGTTGTAAATAGTGTAAATGTTTGTAATTAGTGTTTTTTCTCAACCTTAAAATGCTTTTCAAAATGATTTAAAAATTGACAAAAGGGTCTAAATAAAATAACTTATACGAACAATAGGTTTTCCCTTGTTTGTATTCTCATAATTAGTGAGATAAAATTATCCTGAGGGTCAACATTGCTTTTCGTTTCCACTATATTACGGTCCAGTTAACCCTCTGTCCCAGGACCAAACTCCGTTTTTTTGCAAATACAATATCAGCAGGGCATCTGCCCAAATGAAAAATCAGAACAAACTTTGCAATCTCCCCCATTGGTCAAGAACCATCCAATGAGGATAGGCATGTGGTGTTTTTAACCAATCAGAGTCTCAGTATTATTTGATTAGCACTGTACAACACGGAAGAAGGCAATAATGCAGAAACGCGTCTGTTGTAGCTAAATAAATTACCGGATAACCCGTGAGTGCCCATGCTTGACGAAGCTCCCGTCCTGAGTTCCGAGGTTGCAGATGGGACTGGTTCAATGGATCTAATTACCATAGTCTGAACGGCTGCTGAGGGACTTTCGTGTCGACCAATAAAGGTTGTGAATTATTCAAATTTATGATGTCCAACCATTCCACTGATGCCTATGGGGACATCCTTGTGTGACATCAAGCTGCTGTGGCAAAGGGTATACAGAGAAATGGAGTCTTGGAATTTACCTCTAGTAGGGAGAAGCGACAGTCTATTTTGGGACTGCTTTGGATTGTGAAAATAACATTGTGGCCTACACTGTCCATGAGACACTGCAACTGTTAAGCCCATTCGGGAAAGAGGTGCAATTTGGGCTAACATCTTATTGCGTACAATGACTGCAGTGTCAGCAGAGCAACCTGCCGAATGAAAAATCATCTTGTCTCCCAAGTGTTTCAGCTGACACAAAGAGCAATTCAAATGTTTTATTTGTTCTTCAATTTATCAGCTATAATATGTTTTGACTGGCAGATGCGGTCGCAGTCACATGACACACTCACATTTCGAGAAGTCTATTACATATTGCAAAAAAAATAAACATAAAGACAAGACTAGTGACTCAATGCATTGCAGAGACAGTTAATCACAACAAACACACTTTTGTTGTCCTGCATGTTCTCGACACAATATAGTGTAAATACACAAAACACAGAGCTGAATGGCAGTCCTGCTTGGGTGAAATCAAATATATACATACTTATCGATTATGACTGCACCCTGTAATTCAACATATTTTCTTTTGTCCAAGTGGACACAGTTCCTAGAATTTGGATCATAAATGTGAATATAAATCGATTGTCGATAAATATGTGGTTAAGAAGCTCTAATATGCTGCCTCATATTTTTCACATTCTATTTGCCACTGTGGACCTCAAAAATAATAGTCTTAATCTACCCCCTAATAAAATGTACAAGTGCCAGACTTGGCCAATACTGGTGCACTGTGTATGACCACTATTGGCTGCCTGGTGCCTCTGTACCATTATTAATTCCATTTTAATTAGCCTAGCCCACAGGAGATAGTAACTATACTGCCAGTCTGCCAAATGTCATATATTACTATATTTGAAAATCATTACACCTAACAATCACAGGCCCAAGTGTGCAAAGAAAAAGAAACAACATGCATATCACTTTACATCTGTAGTATAACATCATTCACTTATATTAGCCCATATGGAGCATTAACATTTTCATGATGCCATTCGATATTACTAGTGATCACAGGATGTTCTGGCAAAAATACATTAAACATGAAGTGAAACAAAATTAAAAAAACAAAATTAAATAGCAATATGGGAGAAAAGTCAAACCCTTCTTGGCATATTTAGAATGTACAATTTTACAGATTAGATGGAAGCATGTCATTTTTCATTACCATTGAGCCCACCGAGGCCCTTACAGTTTAGGCTTAGTATGCAACACATTTCAAGTTCTGTTAGCTGCTTGACACGATCTCTACCATTTCTGTTCAAGGGCACGGCATCAATTACTAAATTCCTAATTTGTTTAGGCTCATGGTTGTGATGTGCAGCACAATGCCTTGCAACTGGGTAAACGTGGTCAATGTTGTTAGTGGCACACATGTGCTTCAGCACTTTTTTGTATACTGCCATTTGGTGCTTCCTAAGTGCATGTTAACACAAAGACGGCAAATTCGGTTTCGCAGCTATACGCACCTTTGATCTTGATTGGTTAATCTCTGAAGGATGATGTGAATTGAGTTGTGCTCTGGGCCTATTCTGCAAACCTTACATCTTGAACATTTCTTAAAACTCGACTTGGCCTGCAGCCAGCTCACCTCATTGACCATTTCAGGGCTACATGTTATGAGGGCATCACTCATCGAGTGTGCCCATTTGTAAGGGATCTGCGGAGCCTTTAGTATAGGCTCCCTGATCACAGGATCTGTCTTAACAATGTGCTAGAGTGTTTTTCAGTAACGTTGTGAGTGTTCTGTCCTGAATGCTGTAGGGGGTTATGAATCTTACACCTCCCTTGGGGTGTTTATTCTGCCTTTAAAACAGGATAATGTCCCTTTCTTATTGGCTACCCTTTACGTCTGATTGGTTACTGGTTCCCTGTACCCTCTCTGCAAAAACCTAAATTTCATTTAAGTGAATCAGGATTGGTACTGCAGTTTCATTTCAAGCTGGATGCATGTAGGGTCATGTTCCTCACAGTTTATTTCCTGTGCAGTTGTGTTTCTAACTTTATGTTCCTAATGTATATTTCTAAATTCAGAAATGTACCATTGGTTCTGCTGACATTATGTGTGAAATGTAGATTCAGCCTATTTTTGTTTATCTCTTTTGCCAACTGTTCTGCGGACTCTACTGACCCTATACATATTACAAACGGTTCATATATAAACCTTGTCCAGATAATTATGTGGTTGTCCCATATTTCAATGTGGTCCCTGTGGAGCACCTGTTCCTCTCACCAGCCCCCTTGCAGGCATGCATAACTGGGGGTGAAACAGGTGCCATTACTGTCCTGCGTACCTGATGGTATAACTCACTTCCAAAAAAGAAAAAGTTACTCTCCAGGCATCTCTTGGCCATTGACAATTACATCTGTGTATGTTTATATAAGGTGACCAGGCAACTTTGTAGAATGTGACCCATTGCCCTGAGGTCATCACTAAGACAGATGTTCATATATAAGGTTAGATACAATGCAATCAAAATATAATCATTTATTGGGATGCCATATAATAATTTAGCCACTGTCTTTTACATATGAGGTTAAGTTAGTTATATACTGCTGTATAAAGTAATCAATGTATTTTGATGAATTTTCCAGGAGGCTTCCCTGAGCAGATAAGATTGGACAGCCTGGGTGCTCCTTCAGATTCTTGTGAACTTTTTGGAATCAAATATAGCACAGGTATTGTTGGATTGTCATTGTGTAAAAACATATTTTTCCCGGTTAATCGGACCATCCTGTCAAATTATCTATAAACTGCTATTTTACTTCTGAAAACACATTTTGGTTTCATCTTGCATAACAATTAGTATCCTTTAACTATTTCCACCTTTCTCGGAATTCTTCACAACAATATGTTTGCTGGTTTGCACCTTGGTTACTAGATTGAGGTATTTCATTGCAATGTCTTTCCTTCTGCGAGTCTCTCCATTGGCTTACTCATGCATTGTTTGACTCCCTCTACAATTATGTCATTAAAAATGTCAATTGCATCTCTTGGGGTTGCAGGCAGGAAAGTCGATGGTGACATGAATAGGGTTGTTGCCACCCTCATACATCTAGATTGCATTTCTGGATTATACCCTGCCTTGCTACTGGGTTTTCAATGCCCAGGCTCTCATTTACAAGCTCCCTTTAGTGTCAGGGCGCAGGGCTGCTTTTATTCGCTCCAGGTTGGCTTGGATGGTGTTATACAAATCTAAAGTCTTAATACTGTTCCTTCAGTGTCAAAATGCTTTCTTCATTTTACAGCTCGTGTGGATGGCCTATGCTTAAATACTTTGCTGTAGAAATGGCGAAAGACTTTGTTCATTTCTAGCACAGCGTGGATGGCACTGAGCTAATTCTCTGCTTAAAAACTTTGCTATAAAATACACATTTGAGGTGAACAGATTCAGAGTTCTTTGCTTATTTTTTGCATAATTTATATGGCATTATAATCCTGCTTTGATATTTATCTATATATATATTCACTGAAAAAACCATAGGTTATAGACCATATATAGTTAGGAATTTGCATTTACAAAACCTTGAAAATTCACTGAAAAAACCATAGGTTAGAGACCATATATAGTTAGCTGGACATTTTATTGACATAAAACCAATGAAATTCCATATATAGTTAGTTGCACTAACTATATATCGCGCACCCGCAATCCACTGCTGATGATGTCACATATTACATCATTCATGACATGGTCAGTGACATCACTGATGACATCACTGATGACATCTCAAATGACATCACTGATGACATCACTGATGACATCTCAAATGACATCACTGATGACATCATCTAGTGTCTGTGTGTTTTTGTAAAGTTTAAATATGTTTTACATATTGAAGAATGAGTGGATGTATGGAAGACTGAGTGTGTGTGTGGCTGGCTGGGAGGTGTGTGACTCTGTGCATATCAATGTGTACTTGTATCAGTGATTGTATAAGAGAGTAAGTATGTGTTAGTATATGTGTGAAAAGTATGGTGTTCCGTGTTTAACTGTATAGATGAGGAAATCGAAGTGTGATTGATTCTTCACAGGACTGACTAGGTGTATGAGTGCATATGACAGTGTTGTAATAATGAGTGACTGTATGTATGAGTGATTGTATGGGTAAATGAGTGAATGTGTGTGTAGACGTAGGAATCAGTGAGTGCGTATGTAGTAACTGGTATTGGTGTGTCATGATGTCATCAGTGATGTCATTTGAGATGTCATCAGTGATGTCATTTGAGATGTCATCAGTGATGTCATCAGTGATGTCACTGAAGTAGGGTGTTCTGTGTTTAACTGTATAGATGAGGAAATGGAAGTGTGATTGATTCTTTACAGGACTGACTAGGTGTGTGAGTAACTCCATGGATGAGTGGCAGTGTGTGAGTGTCTGCATAGGTGTATGAGTGCATATGATAGTGTTGTAATAATGAGTGACTGTATGTATGAGTGATTGTATGGGTGAATGAGTGAATGTGTGTGTAGACGTAGGAATCAGTGAGTGCGTATGTAGTAACTGGTATTGGTGTGTCATGATGTCATCACTGATGTCATTTGAGATGTCATCAGTGATGTCATCAGTGATGTCATTTGAGATGTCATCAGTGATGTCATCAGTGATGTCACTGACCATGTCATGAATGATGTAATATGTGACATCATCAGCAGTGGATTGCGGGTGCGCGATATATAGTTAGTGCAACTAACTATATATGGAATTTCATTGGTTTTATGTCAATAAAATGTCCAGCTAACTATATATGGTCTCTAACCTATGGTTTTTTCAGTGAATTTTCAAGGTTTTGTAAATGCAAATTCCTAACTATATATGGTCTATAACCTATGGTTTTTTCAGTGAATTTCATTGGTTTTTTAAAAGCTAATATCTATAGCTGTAAAATATATTCTTTATTACGTGACGTATCACGTAGCCACGTGAGACGCCTCATGACGCGTCGCATAACCGTGACGTATCGGTTCTGCAGCGCAAACAAAACCCGTAACGTAAGCGTGCCGGAGCACGCTTACAGATATATATTTTTTTTTAACCTTAATTATATAAAATCCACACGTGCACATATCTTGAGGCCTTGCAAAGGCACATCAAACAAACAGTCCCTACAATTTTGCCAAGTTTGCTGGAAATCTATTCCCTTAATTTTTTTTTAACTGTTTCTCTTGGTTTTCCCCTTGTTACGCTTACCGGGACGCTACCCGGTAAGCAAACCGGACGCTCCAAAAACACAAGATGGCGGACTCCCGTTACGCTGCCGGTTAGCTGCCCGGTTCGCGTACCGGGAAGCGCCTCTACCGCGAAAAATCGCGGGGGACTTTAATATCCCCCTCATCAATCCTAGGGGGTCAGGAGGGTTTTACCTTGCCCCCTTTCCTTCATTTCTCCCTTCTTTTTTCACCACATCTTGTCTCTCGAACCTACCGAGAGACAAGATGGCGGCCGCTCCGGACTGTTTACAATGTTGACAGCTACGCTGCCGGTTAGCTGCCCGGTTAGCTGCCCGGTGAGCTGCCCGGTTCGCGTACCGGGACGCGCCTCTACGGCGTAAAATCGCAAAATGTTTTGCCCCGCGGGGCACTTTAATATCCCCCTCATCAATCCTAGGAGCTCAGGAGTGGTCTACCTTGCCCCCTTTCCTTCATTTCCCCCTTCGTTTTTCACCACATCTTGTCTCTCGATCGTACCGAGAGACAAGATGGCGGCCGCTCCGGTTTGTTTAGAATGTTGACAGACACCGGAGAGCCAATCAGATTCGCATCGCGAAGTTCCGTTACGCGTCAGGTACGCGAACCGGGGCGCTAACCGGAGCGCTGTCACAGATATATATATTTTTTTAAACGTTAATTTCTCAAAATCCACTGGAGCACATATATTGAGACATAGCAAAGGCACGTCGGGCAAACCATATCTACAATTTTGCCAAGTTTCATGTAAATCTATTCAGCCGTTCGAGCTAAAAGTGAGTCCAACCGCCCTATGGAAAAATGAATGGGAAAAACACGTTTTGGGACCCCCCTTTGTTCTCGGCCCCCCCTTGACGAAACCCCACCAAATTTTCAGGGGCTGCTCAGAAAAAAAAGGTGCCATTTTCCTGAAAATTTCAGCCAATTCCGTCCACAAACGCCAAAGTTATTAGACATAGAATTTTCAGAAATCCCATAGAGAAAAAATCCTAACTATATATACCCACTGGCTATCACCAGTAGGTAATATACATATATAAACATATGTAATCTGCATATCTATATAAATATAAATGCATGCATACATATACCTATATGCATACATATGCATGTTATTTACATGAAAGTTTTAAAAACACTAATAAAAGCAAAGCTAAAAAGCCACCTCATTACAAACAGAATGGCTTTAACTTAAACGAGGGCGAGATCTATTGCATTTTCAATGCTTGTTTACTTTGGTTCTATCAAGAAGGCATTCAGATGTGTCACACATTTGCCATAAATTCTGAATGTTAGCACTCTAGTTGCTCATTAGATCACTGTAGTAAAGCTAGTGCTCACCAGGGAAGTCTGCTGCTAATCATGGTTTGCAGCCATTTTCCCGCATTTTTTATCCCGCAGACTTTCAGTCCGCATACCATTATCCCGCAAGGTCATTGAGCTCGCATACCATTATCCCGCATTTTTTCAAAACGCATGTGCATTTATCGCGCATGCCTTTACAAAGAATTACGTTTTAAAGGCATGTATGGTAAATGCATTTGCTTTGTGAAAACCACGATGACGAGAGAGGTAAGTGGGTTTGTGTTAATTTTTTCGTGGGTTAGTGATTGTGTAGTGTAGTGTAGTGTTGTGTAGTGTAGTGTTGTGTTAGTGTAGTGTAGAGTTGTGGTGGTTGTTTAGTGTAGGGTCATGCTGGGGGTAGTGTTTTAGGGTTTAGGGTTGTGTTGTAGTGTTTGCGTAGTGTAGGGTCATGCTGGGGGTAGTGTTTTAGGGTTCAGGGTAGTGTTGTAGTGTTTGCGTAGTGTAGGGTCATGCTGGGGGTAGTGTTTTAGGGTTTAGGGTTGTGTTGTAGTGTTTGCGTAGTGTAGGGTCATGCTGGGGCTAGTGTTTTAGGGTTCAGGGTAGTGTTGTAGTGTTTGCGTAGTGTAGGGTCATGCTGGGCGTAGTGTTTTAGGGTTTAGGATTGTGTTGTAGTGTTTGCGTAGTGTAGGGTCATGCTGGGGGTAGTGTTTTAGGGTTTTGGGTAGTGTTGTAGTGTTTGCGTAGTGTAGGGTCATGCTGGGGTGTAGTGTTTTAGGGTTTAGGGTAGTGTTGTAGTGTTTGCGTAGTGTAGGGTCATGCTGGGGGTAGTGTTTTAGGGTTTTGGGTAGTGTTGTAGTGTTTGCGTAGTGTAGGGTCATGCTGGGGGTAGTGTTTTAGGGTTTTGGGTAGTGTTGTAGTGTTTGCGTAGTGTAGGGTCATGCTGGGGTGTAGTGTTTTAGGGTTTTGGGTAGTGTTGTAGTGTTTGCGTAGTGTAGGGTCATGCTGGGGGTAGTGTTTTAGGGTTTTGGGTAGTGTTGTAGTGTTTGCGTAGTGTAGGGTCATGCTGGGGGTAGTGTTTTAGGGTTTAGGGTAGTGTTGTAGTGTTTGCGTAGTGTAGGGTCATGCTGGGGTGTAGTGTTTTAGGGTTTTGGGTAGTGTTGTAGTGTTTGAGTAGTGTAGGGTCATGCTGGGGGTAGTGTTTTAGGATTTAGGGTAGTGTTGTAGTGTTTGCGTAGTGTAGGGTCATGCTGGGGGTAGTGTTTTAGGGTTTTGGGTAGTGTTGTAGTGTTTGCGTAGTGTAGGGTCATGCTGGGGGGTAGTGTTTTAGGGTTTAGGGTAGTGTTGTAGTGTTTGCGTAGTGTAGGGTCATGCTGGGGGTAGTGTTTTAGGGTTTAGGGTAGTGTTGTAGTGTTTGCGTAGTGTAGGGTCATGCTGGGGGTAGTGTTTTAGGGTTTAGGGTAGTGTTGTAGTGTTTGCGTAGTGTAGGGTCATGCTGGGGGTAGTGTTTTAGGGTTTAGGGTAGTGTTGTAGTGTTTGCGTAGTGTAGGGTCATGCTGGGGGTAGTGTTTTAGGGTTTAGGGTAGTGTTGTAGTGTTTGCGTAGTGTAGGGTCATGCTGGGGTGTAGTGTTTTAGGGTTTTGGGTAGTGTTGTAGTGTTTGCGTAGTGTGGGGTCATGCTGGGGGTAGTGTTTTAGGGTTTAGGGTAGTGTTGTAGTGTTTGCGTAGTGTAGGGTCATGCTGGGGTGTAGTGTTTTAGGGTTTTGGGTAGTGTTGTAGTGTTTGCGTAGTGTAGGGTCATGCTGGGGGTAGTGTTTTAGGATTTAGGTTAGTGTTGTAGTGTTTGCGTAGTGTAGGGTCATGCTGGGGGTAGTGTTTTAGGGTTTAGGGTTGTGTTGTAGTGTTTGCGTAGTGTAGGGTCATGCTGGGGGTAGTGTTTTAGGGTTGTGTTGTAGTGTTTGTGTAGTGTAGGGTCATGCTGGGGGTAGTGTTTTAGGGTTTAGGGTAGTGTTGTAGTGTTTGCGTAGTGTAGGGTCATGCTGGGGTGTAGTGTTTTAGGGTTTTGGGTAGTGTTGTAGTGTTTGCGTAGTGTAGGGTCATGCTGGGGGTAGTGTTTTAGGGTTTAGGGTAGTGTTGTAGTGTTTGTGTAGTGTAGGGTCATGCTGGGGGTAGTGTTTTAGGGTTTAGGGTAGTGTTGTAGTGTTTGTGTAGTGTAGGGTCATGCTGGGGGTAGTGTTTTAGGGTTTAGGGTAGTGTTGTAGTGTTTGTGTAGTGTAGGGTCATGCTGGGGGTAGTGTTTTAGGGTTTAGGGTAGTGTTGTACTGTTTGTGTAGTGCAGGGTCATGCTGGGGGTAGTGTTTTAGGGTTTAGGGTAGTTTAGTTGTTTAGTTGTTTAGTGTATGCTAAAGGCATATTCGTTCTAAAAGTTTTCGTTATTTTAATTTGCGGCCTAATAGTACATGCGGGATTTTTTTTGCGGACTGATGGTATGCGGGATTTCGGCATATATTCGCTAATCATACTTGCTATGGCAAAATGAACCCCCTCATTTTGTTCCTTTTTAAATTAAATGTTTTAAGAGTTACCACTTTATTCCAATCAAGATGGCTTCAGGTGTGCCATACCTTTGTAATAAGTAGGACTGTTAGCACTCTAGTTGTTCTTTAGAACACTCTGGGACAATCTGTCATTGGGCTATAGTTGGGCTACATCTGGCTGATATTTGGGCTACATTTGGTTTTTTTTGTCTCTGGTGGCCATCTTTGGGCTACATTGGGCTACATTGGGCTACATTTGGGCTCCAACATATATATAGCCCAATGTAGCCCAATATATATTTTTCAAAGTTAATTTTCGTAAAAACCACTGGAGCCTATATCTTGAGACATAGCAAAGGCACATCGGGCTACCAGTCCCTACAATTTAGCCAAGTTTGGTTTAAATCCATTCAGCCGTTCAGGCTAAAAGTGAGGCCAACCGCCCTATGGAAAATTGCATGGGAAAAACACGTTTTGGGACCCCCCTTTTTTCTCGGCCCCCCCTTGACGAAACCCCCCCAAATTTTCAGGGGCTGCTCAGAAACAAAATGTTCCATTTTCCTGAAAATTTCAGCCAATTCTGTCCTCATAAGCCAAAGTTATTCGACATAGAATTTTCAAAAATCCCATAGGAAAAAAATCCTAACTATATATACCTACTGGCTATCGCCAGTAGGTAATATATATATATATATATATATATATATATATATATATATATATATATATATATATATATATATATATATATATATATATATATATATATATATATATATATATATATATATATATATATCCAGCCACAACTTGCTCCTTCAAACACGAGCCTTGAGACCCTCGCAGGGCGGGTCGGTGTTAATGGGGATGGAGCCACCCATTCATAGATCCAGCAATTACCAACTTCTCCACTGAAAAGAGCCACACCAACACCTGTTGAAAGAGGTTTCAAGCGCTTTATTCCATACAACGAAAGAGCGCACAGGTACTGCAAATCCCAACATGTTTCAACTCCATTGAGCCTTGGTCACGGGAAAATTGCGTTTTTTGAAATGACCACGTGATTTTAAAGACGCAGGTCACATTCTTTCACTGAAAGCGCACTTTAAAACAGAAATGTTCATTAATTTACGGAAAGCAGCACAAATCATGCCAGTGTCACATTGCTGCAGTCCCAGTGTTCAATCGTACTGTTTGGCGCTTTCCGTAAATTAATGAACATGAACATTTCTGTTTAAAGTGCGCTTTCAGTGAGAGAATGTGACCTGCGTCTTTAAAATAACGTGGTCATTTCAAAAAACGCAATTTTCCCGTGACCAAGGCTCAATGGAGTTGAAACATGTTGGGATTTGCAGTACCTGTGCGCTCTTTCGTTGTATGGAATAAAGCGCTTGAAACCTCTTTCAACAGGTGTTGGTGTGCCTCTTTTCAGTGGAGAAGTTGGTAATGGCTGGATCTATGAATGGGTGACTCCATCCCCATTAACACTGACCCGCCCTGCGAGGGTCTCAAGGCTCGTGTTTGAAGGAGCAAGTTGTGGCTGGATTTATTTACGTGAGCCTGACCCGCCGACCTTTACTGATGCAAGACAGGAAAATTCCTAATGAAACCTTCAGCTGTGTCGGTAAGGAAGACAGGAGTAAACATTTCCTTTTGCCAGCTGAAAGAGGAGAAAGCGTTACCTGACGAGCATTGCTTGGATATGCAGGTTTGCAAACTTTAAAGCGCCAAACAGTACGATCAAACAAGCAAATTATTCTCCCATATTCATGTTGAGAAATAAAATATTTATTTAAAAAAGCAAACCCCTTGTTGTCCTTCTCATAAATGTGAAAAGTATTTATTTTTTTAAAAACGATTTTCTGGTCATAATTTCAAAACACAGCACAGCTCCTATGTACAAGCACACCCTAGCTGGCTTACTTATTTTCTCCAATAACCATACTAATCTCCTTCTAAATTAAAGGAATCTTTTCTCACCTTAGCACGATTTTCAAACACATCATGTAAGGAAATTAGTCTCCCAGATTCCTAGGAGAAGTACCTTAAAATTGTCTAGCACACATAGAGGCGTATTTACAAGGCACATGCACCAGGGGAAAATGACTTAAATTTGCAAAGCACTCATGAGGGTGTATTTACAAGAACCTTGCACCACCATTAAAGTCACTTTTAAAATGGAGAAAATGACGTGAATGTGTCTCATAAGCCTTGTAAATATGCCCCCATGTTGACTATGTAACTCTTGCAAAACATATTGTGAAACCTAAATGACTTCAAGAAACGAGTTTTTAAACCAAGAAACAAGCAAATAATTCTCCCATATTCATGTTGGAAAGTGAAATATTTATTTAAAAAAGCACACCCAATGTTATCGTTCTCATAAATGTAAAAAGCATGTCTTTTTCTTAAAAAACGATTTTCTGGTCATGATTTGAAAACACAGCACACCTCCTATGTACAAGCACACCCTGTCAGTACTAATACTTCACATTATCTATAATTATAATTTGTCAAAGAAGCAAAATCTTTTTGAAAAAAATAATGAAAACACTTGACACAAAACAACATTTTAAATGTACAGCTAACTTCCTTATTTTCTCAATATACTATACTACTCTCTATCTAAATTAAATGATTTTTTTCTTACCTTAGCAAATGCTTTTTGAATTTAAAAAAAGTCTCAGAAACACACCAATGTTTCTTTAGCTGAACAAAAGGTATGCACCCCAGAGGCTGGAACCAACAAAGGCACTGAAATGCTGATATTCATCACACATATCTCTCATGTCACCCAATCAAAACTCTTCCCTCACTTTTTTCAAATCAACACCCCCTCTGCCCTTTTTTGGCCTTTTTCCATAGCAACTACCTCCTGCCAGACCTCTCATGTTTACAAGTTCACACAACAATGTTTCAAATGAACTCTGAACTCTCAGTACACCTGCTAATCCACTGCAATGTTTCTTAAAATCATGTTTTCTTAACCATTCAAATTACATGTTTCAAAGAACACATCCATGCACCCTAACTTTCTGTTTTCAGCAATGGAAATCCACCAATCACTGCTACTGAATCATTAGCACACAAACTCCACATTTTTTTTCTTTACAAACTCCTACTGTTTCAACTGCCATTTCATTCCCACACTTCATCTGACTGCAGCAGAACCTCCTCTTGCCATGTTTTCTGTCTGGATTGTTGGACATAGTTACATTCACTGGGCTCACAGGTATGCTGAAAACAGAAATTTACACAACCTCAATTTACAAAATGTGGAAATCAAATGGATTGGCCAAAGAGGATTGAGATGTCACCAATTGATACCATTGGTGAAAACCTTTTTACATTTGCCAAACCCTGACCTCATAATAGTGCACTGTGGAGGAAATGATTTGGGCACTTTGACTGGGGTAGGTCTGGAAATGCTCTTAAAGGACACCTTTGAGCAATTAATGGCACTTTTCCCTCAAACTGCCTTGGTATATTCCAATATATGCCAAAGACAGAAATGGAGGTGGTCCAATCAAATTTCTTCACAAATTGAGAAAGCGAGGAAGCATGTAAATAAGTCTGTTTCAGCTTATATGAGAGACCATGGAATGGGTGCCATCTACAACAATAACTTGCGTTATTACATGCAAGATATCTACAGAGGAGATGGTGTGCACTTCTCAGATGAGGGCAACAGAGTTTTCATACAAAATTTAAGACTGTGTATTGGTACCTACTTATAAGTACCTAGAACTTACACAGAACCCAAAAGCTCTTTTCAGAGCTACCTTAACTATAATTACTCTTTTTAAATTTCGAATGTACCTTTTTTCACTAATTTTCACTTATGTTCGCTTCCCGGTTCGCTGCCCGGTTCGCGTACCGGCAGCTAACCGCGCGAAAAATTAAAAAAAAAAAAAATTTCCGACATATATGAGCCTCCTCAGCCTCCCTCAGAAAACCTAGGGGGTCAGGATACATCTCCCGTACCCCTTATACTCATTTCCCCACATTAGTTTCCGCCATCTTGTGATTAAATTCGACTGAAACACAAAATGGCGAACTCCCGTTACGCTACCGGTAAGCTACCCGGTTCGCGTACCGGGACGCGCCTCTATGGCGAAAAATCGCCGAATTTTTATTTTTTTATTTTTTACCCCGCGGGGCACTTTAATATTCCCCTCATCAATCCTAGGGGGTCAGGAGGGGTCTACCTTGACCCCTTTCATTAAATTCCCCCTTCGTTTTTCTCCACCTCTTGTCTCTCGATCCTACCGAGAGACAAGATGGCGGCCGGCCCGGACTGTTTAGAATGTTGACAGACAACGGAGAGCCAATCAGCTTCGCTTCGCGAAGTTCCGTTACGCGTCAGGTACGCGAACCGGAGCGCGAACCGGAGCGCTAACCGGAGCGCTGTTACAGATATATCTGTTTTTTTAAACGTTAATTTCTCAAAATCCACTGGAGCACATATATTGAGACATAGCAAAGGCACGTCGGGCAAACCATATCTACAATTCTGCCAAGTTTCGTGTAAATCCATTCAGCCGTTCGAGCTAAAAGTGATTCCAACTGCCCTATGGAAAAATGAATGGGAAAAACAAGTTTTGGGACCCCCCTTTTTTCTCAGCCCCCCTTGACGAAACCCCCCCAAAGTTTCAGGGGCTGCTCAGACACAAAATGTGCCATTCTCCTGAAAATTTCAGCCAATTCCAGCCACAAACGCCAAAGCTATTCGACATAGAATTTTCAGAAATCCCATAGGAAAAAAATCCTAACTATATATACCTACTGGCGACCGCCAGTAGGTAATATATATACTGGGTTCTTCAGATGTACATCATGTCAAGTCTGTACCTTTGCCAAAAATAGTACGCATTATGTCACCGCATTCTGCTCCACACCTGTTCCTATTCGAGAATACCTTACATGCAGATCTGAATATGTCGTTTACAAACTCAAATGCACCTGCAACCTGGAGTACATAGGAAGCACCAAACTTCCGGTGCACCAACGGATTTTGCAGCATATCCGTGCAATTGTCAACAGCGACAACAACTATCCCGTCGCTAGACACTTTCGAGCTGTACATGACAAGAAATTGAGGGATCTCAATACACAGTTCTATGCTCGGTACCTCAACCCGGACAGGGAGGTGACAGAATGGAACTTCTTCGGCAGAAAGAATCGCATTTGATTCTTGCTTTAGATACTAATGCACCTAAAGGTTTGAACCTTACCGAAGATTTGAGCAATTTCTTATGAACTGTGTTTGCGATTATTGATGACTTTATTTTCCATAATTTTTTCTGATGTGACGTAGATTATCACTGAGCAGTTGGCCGGCTGGTCAGCCTT
Organism: Lissotriton vulgaris; assembly: GCF_964263255.1. NCBI lineage: Eukaryota > Metazoa > Chordata > Amphibia > Caudata > Salamandridae > Lissotriton > Lissotriton vulgaris. Next base: position 1,507,049,043 of record NC_141691.1, on the reverse strand, counting down.
TACATGTACATACTTTGATTTGGTGTTCTTCACTATGAAACTGAATTGTGCTTATTTTGTTAGATATGACACCAATCTGCAGAGTTTTGTGGCAATTGATTGTTGTTTGTTCTGTCCGGCATACTTCTCTCAGCTGTGGCTTTACAAATTCTTTCTTTTCCCCCTTTTTTTCTTCACTTTATCATCACTTTTTTCTTGCTTTCTCTGATTGCTTTCTTTTTGATCTAACTTGGTTTGCTCTTTTGAGAGATTCAATATTATACATCTAGTATGCTGAGGTTCAATTTACATGATTACTCACTTTTTTCATATGCAATGCTTGAAATATTTTACTTTTTATTCTTTGCACAGGGCATTTATTTAGCTGCATCGTAAAAGCTAGGTTTTGGCAATGTTACTTTGGCACTATGTCATCAGTTTCTTTTCCATGTTCATTTGAACAGCATTGCTTCAGGTGGTTAATGTCCGGCACTTGCCGTCACTATGTTTGTAAATAACCCCCCTTTTATTCAAACGTCCACTTGTTTCGCTCAAAGCAGCTATACCCTTTGTATATAGTATTTTATTTCGAGCCCATGTGCATATCGACTCATTACTATTTTTTCGAATAGTATGTAAATTTCTGTGACTGTGTATACTCAGCATTTGTTTCACATGTTTCTTGATACATTGTTTCAACACTTCGTTATTTTGTAGTCCATCTATTATGTTTAATATTTAGAGAAGGCGTGTGTCATTGGTTGCTTTCATTTTGCCCTTTGTCTATGTTTATTTGACTCTGTTGTCCTTTTATCGTCAGCCCGTGATCAAGGATTGGAATATCTGAAACGCGTTGGGCACACTATGAAATTAAGAAGTCAAGCGCAGACTCTTGTGGGTGCACAGTGAATTGTTTCTGTGGTGAGTGAGCCTCGCTCTTTGGACAAGGTGAAACGGCATATATATATATATATATAATTCACTGAAAAAACCATAGGTTTCACACCAGTTATAGTTAGGAATTAGCATTTAAAAAACCTATTAAATTCACTGACAAAACCAGTTATAGTTAGCTGGAAATTTTACTGACATAAAACCATTGAAATTCCCACGTTATAGTTAGTTGGACTCACTATAACTTGCGCGCCTGCAATGCACTGCTGATGACGTCACATATTACATCACTCATGACATGGTCAGTGACATCACTCATGACATCACCATCACTCATGACATCATTAACATGGGGAAAACCCGTTTTGGGACCCCCCTTTTATCTCGGCCCCCGCTTGACGAATCCCCCCCAAACTTTCAGGGAAGGACCGGAACGCCGCGAGGCCATTTTGAGGAAATTTTCAGGCAGATTCGTCAACCGGCGCCAAAGTTATTCCAAATAGAATTTTGAGATTTAACATTGAAAAAAATCCTAACTATAACTACCTACTGGCGACCGCCAGTAGGTAATATATATATATATATATATATATATATATCTATATATATATATATATATATATATATATATATTCAATTAAAAAAGCAAAGATTACAGGGACTTTATAGTTAGGAAATAGAATTTAAAAAAACATAAGAAATTCACTGAAAAAAGCCAAAGGTTACAGGGATGTTATAGTTAGGAAACAGAATTTAACAATACTTAGAAATTCCCTGAAAAAAACAAAGGTTACAGGGATGTTACACTTCTGCTCAGGGTTCCTTTGAATAAACCCAGTGAAATTAGGCAGTTATAGTTACCTGAGTTGACTATAACAAGCACCTCCGCAGTGCACTGCTTATGACCTCAATCATTACATCTCAAATTACATCACTGATGACATCACTGAAAACATCATCCAGTGAGTGTAAGTTTTTTTTAAGAGATTATGATTGTTAGGTAAATAAGTGGGTGTGTGAGAAGCTGTAAACGTGAGTGTGTGGCTCTAGGACTGACTATATGTGTGAGTGACTGGATGTATGAGTGACTGTGTGGGTGAGTGAATGATTGTGTGAGTGGCTGTACAAGTGAGTGAGTGGGTGTGTTAGTCGGTATATGAAAGAGAGAATAAGTGGATGTTTAAGAACTGGAATGGGTCTGTGAATAGGTATGTGAGTAGTTGTGTGGGTGTGTGAGTGGGTGTATGAGAAGTGGTGTGGGGGTATGAGGGGGTATCAGTGGTTCATTGGATGATGTCATCAGTGATGTCATCAGTGATGTCAATTGAGATATGATTAGTGATGTCATCAGGGATGTCACTGACCATGTCATGAGTGATGTAATATGTTAGGTCATTAGCAGTGCATTTCTGGGGCACGTTATAGTTGGCTCACTAACTATAAGGGATACATTTCTCTGGTTTTGTACGAGTGAAATGTCAGCCCAACTATAGCGTTCCTGAAACCTTTGTTTTTTTTCAGTAAATATATTCATATATATATATATATATATATATCTAGGCAGCAGGAAATCTCAACACAACAGGATTGCATCGGGTGCAGGGCACTGAAGAAGGCACACCCCGCCGAAATGCATTTGCCGCCACCCTTGCTGTTGCTCTGAACAATAAAGCCTGTCTCACCTGTTCCCCTCTGGGTCCTGCCTCGTTCTTTTTTGGAGGACGTTTTCGCAATTAACTTCATGTGCTTACCAGTTGCACATGGCATAAACCCTCGCCACATTCTGGGTCTGGACATAACTTGGCGTTGCTTCACGGCAGTGTACATTTCCATGGATTGGATTGTCCGGAACCCGCCTCTGTCTCGGGGGTCCCTGAACAGTAGAGGTATGCCACCTCTTTTCGGGCATTTTTGCACTACGCAAATCTAGCCACTGCTCATATGGACACGCTGAAACGGAGGTGGTGGCGAAGTGAGGGGACTCGAGGGCGGCCTTGCTTGTTTGGGAGATCGCCATCATGAATCCTGCCATAGGGGCCGCAGCGGGATTCCAACTCCACACTCTCCCTATTCCACCGGCCTGGGACGCTTTCAACATGTGGCATCCTGGGAGTGGTAGTTCAGGATTCAACCACAAACTCCCACAGGTGTGCTGCATTTGTTTTAGGGAGGGGCGGACCTACGCCATTTACTTCTACGCAGCAGGAAATCTCAACACAACAGGATTGCATCGGGTGCAGGGCACTGAAGAAGGCACACCCCGCCGAAATGCATTTGCCGCCACCCTTGCTGTTGCTCTGAACAATAAAGCCTGTCTCACCTGTTCCCCTCTGGGTCCTGCCTCGTTCTTTTTTGGAGGACGTTTTCGCAATTAACTTCATGTGCTTGCCAGTTGCACATGGCAGAAACCCTCGCCACATTCTGGGTCAGGACATAACTTGGCATAGCTTCACGGCAGTGTACATTTCCATGGATTGGATTGTCCGAAACCTGCCTCTGTCTCGGGTGTCCCTGAACAGTAGAGGTATGCCACCTCTTTTCGGGCATTTTTGCACTACGCAAATCTAGCCACTGCTCATATGGACACGCTGAAACGGAGGTGGTGGCAAAGTGAGGGGACTCGAGGGCGGCCTTGCTTGTTTGGGAGATCGCCATCCCCATCATGGATCCTGCCATAGGGGCCGCAGCGGGATTCCAACTCCACACTCTCCCTAGTCCACCGGCCTGGGACGCTTTCAACATGTGGCATCCTGGGAGTGGTAGTTCAGGATTCAACCACGAACTCCCACAGGTGTGCTGCATTTGTTTTAGGGAGGGGCGGACCTACGCCATTTACTTCTAGGCAGCAGGAAATCTCAACACAACAGGATTGCATCGGGTGCAGGGCACTGAAGAAGGCACACCCCGCCGAAATGCATTTGCTGCCACCCTTGCTGTTGCTCTGAACAATACAGCCTGTCTCACCTGTTCCCCTCTGGGTCCTGCCTCGTTCTTTTTTGGAGGATGTTTTCGCAATTAACTTCATGTGCTTGCCAGTTGCACATGGCAGAAACCCTCGCGACATTCTGGGTCTGGACATAACTTGGCGTTGCTTCACGGCAGTGTACATTTCCATGGATTGGATTGTCCGGAACCCGCCTCTGTCTCGGGGGTCCCTGAACAGTAGAGGTATGCCACCTCTTTTCGGGCATTTTTGCACTACGCAAATCTAGCCACTGCTCATATGGACACGCTGAAACGGAGGTGGTGGCGAAGTGAGGGGACTCGAGGACGGCCTTGCTTGTTTGGGAGATTGCCATCGCCATCATGGATCCTGCCATAGGGGCCGCAGCGGGATTCCAACTCCACACTCTCCCTATTCCACCGGCCTGGGACGCTTTCAACATGTGGCATCCTGGGAGTGGTAGTTCAGGATTCAACCACGAACTCCCACAGGTGTGCTGCATTTGTTTTAGGGAGGGGCGGACCTACGCCATTTACTTCTAGGCAGCAGGAAATCTCAACACAACAGGATTGCATCGGGTGCAGGGCACTGAAGACGGCACACCCCGCCGAAATGCATTTGCCGCCACCTTTGCTGTTGCTCTGAACAATAAAGCCTGTCTCACCTGTTCCCCTCTGGGTCCTGCCTCGTTCTTTTTTGGAGGACGTTTTCGCAATATATATATATATATATATATATATATATATATATATATATATATATATATATATATATAGATATATATATATATATATATATATATATATATATATATATATATATATATATATATATTCTCCCATCGATCTCCGGTAAGATAGGAACGCTGTCGCCGGGCGGTCCAGGTAGGGACACCGGAAGTCCCAAAACGTCCTCTCACCAATCTTTTTCGTACAAAAGATACTCGGACACCTTCCTTCTGCAAAAAGTGATTTATTGCGGCAAAAACAACACGTTTCGGCGAGTAAGCCTTGATCACGTTTTTATATATATATATATCAAGGCTCCAAAAAATGCCAGAAGCACCTCCAAGGAGAAACGGTCACTCCAATCAGGTTAGCATTTGCAGAGTTTTTTTATTTCTTTTACAAGTAAATCAAGAGTGCCACAATCCGACGCATTTCGGCGAACTCAGTTGCCTTGCTCACCATATATATATATATATTCACAAAAAAAACATAGGTTTCAGGGTCGCTATAGTTAGTTGGACATTTAACTCATATAAACTCAGAGAAATTCGCCTGTTTTAGTTAGTTCAGCTAACTATAACTTGTGTGCCCGCAATGCACTGGAGATGCCGTCACATAATACCATAATACATCACTCATGACATGGTCACTAACATCACTGATGACATCACTGATGACATCTCAAATGACATCACTGATGACATCATCCAGTGAATGTGTGTTTCTGTAAATGTTAAATATATGTTATATATATATATATATATGTATGTATATATATATATATATATCTATATATATATATATATATATATATATATATATATATATATATATATATATATATATATATACACTGAAAAAACCATAGGTTAGAGACCATATATAGTTAGCTGGACATTTTATTGACATAAAACCAATGAAATTCCATATATAGTTAGTTGCACTAACTATATATCGCGCACCCGCAATCCACTGCTGATGATGTCACATATTACATCATTCATGACATGGTCAGTGACATCACTGATGACATCACTGATGACATCACTGATGACATCTCAAATTACATCACTGATGACATCATCTAGTGTCTGTGTGTTTTTGTAAAGTTCAAATATGTTTTACATATTGAAGAATGAGTGGATGTATGGAAGACTGAGTGTGTGTGTGGCTGGCTGGGAGGTGTGTGACTCTGTGCATATCAATGTGTACTTGTATCAGTGATTGTATAAGAGAGTAAGTATGTGTTAGTATATGTGTGAAAAGTATGGTGTTCTGTGTTTAACTGTATAGATGAGGAAATCGAAGTGTGATTGATTCTTCACAGGACTGACTAGGTGTATGAGTGCATATGATAGTGTTGTAATAATGAGTGACTGTATGTATGAGTGATTGTATGGGTGAATGAGTGAATGTGTGTGTAGACGTAGGAATCAGTGAGTGCGTATGTAGTAACTGGTATTGGTGTGTCATGATGTCATCAGTGATGCCATTTGAGATGTCATCAGTGATGTCATTTGAGATGTCATCAGTGATGTCATCAGTGATGTCACTGAAGTATGGTGTTCTGCGTTTAACTGTATAGATGAGGAAATGGAAGTGTGATTGATTCTTTACAGGACTGACTAGGTGTGTGAGTAACTCCATGGATGAGTGGCAGTGTGTGGGTGTCTGCATAGGTGTATGAGTGCATATGATAGTGTTGTAATAATGAGTGACTGTATGTATGAGTGATTGTATGGGTGAATGAGTGAATGTGTGTGTAGACGTAGGAATCAGTGAGTGCGTATGTAGTAACTGGTATTGGTGTGTCATGATGTCATCAGTGATGTCATTTGAGATGTCATCAGTGATGTCATCAGTGATGTCATTTGAGATGTCATCAGTGATGTCATCAGTGATGTCACTGACCATGTCATGAATGATGTAATATGTGACATCATCAGCAGTGGATTGCGGGTGCGCGATATATAGTTAGTGCAACTAACTATATATGGAATTTCATTGGTTTTATGTCAATAAAATGTCCAGCTAACTATATATGGTCTCTAACCTATGGTTTTTTCAGTGAATTTTCATGGTTTTGTAAATGCAAATTCCTAACTATATATGGTCTATAACCTATGGTTTTTTCAGTGAATTTCATTGGTTTTTTAAAAGCTAATATCTATAGCTGTAAAATATATTCTTTATTACGTGACGTATCACGTAGCCACGTGAGACGCCTCATGACGCGTCGCATAACCGTGACGTATCGGCTCTGCAGCGCAAACAAAACCCGTAACGTAAGCGTGCCGGAGCACGCTTACAGATATATATATTTTTTTTAACCTTAATTAGACAAAATCCACACGTGCACATATCTTGAGGCCTTGCAAAGGCACATCAAACAAACAGTCCCTACAATTTTGCCAAGTTTGCTGGAAATCTATTCCCTTAATTTTTTTTTTACTGTTTCTCTTGGTTTTCCCCTTGTTACGCTTACCGGGACGCTACCCGGTACGTGAACCGGACGCTCCAAAAACACAAGATGGCGGACTCCCGTTACGCTGCCGGTTAGCTGCCCGGTTCGCGTACCGGGAAGCGCCTCTACCGCGAAAAATCGCGGGGGACTTTAATATCCCCCTCATCAATCCTAGGGGGTCAGGAGGGGTTTACCTTGCCCCCTTTCCTTCATTTCCCCCTTCTTTTTTCACCACATCTTGTCTCTCGAACCTACCGAGAGACAAGATGGCGGCCGCTCCGGACTGTTTACAATGTTGACAGCTACGCTGCCGGTTAGCTGCCCGGTGAGCTGCCCGGTGAGCTGCCCGGTTCGCGTACCGGGACACGCCTCTACGGCGTAAAATCACAAACATTTTTTTTATTTTTTGCCCCGCGGGGCACTTTAATATCCCCCTCATCAATCCTAGGGGGTCAGGAGTGGTCTACCTTGCCCCCTTTCCTTCATTTCCCCCTTCGTTTTTCACCACATCTTGTCTCTCGATCGTACCGAGAGACAAGATGGCGGCCGCTCCGGACTGTTTAGAATGTTGACAGACACCGGAGAGCCAATCAGCTTGGCTTCGCGAAGTTCTGTTACGCGTCAGGTACGCGAACCGGGGCGCTAACCGGAGCGCTGTCACAGATATATATATTTTTTTAAACGTTAATTTCTCAAAATCCACTGGAGCACATATATTGAGACATAGCAAAGGCACGTCGGGCAAACCATATCTACAATTTTGCCAAGTTTCATGTAAATCTATTCAGCCGTTCGAGCTAAAAGTGAGTCCAACCGCCCTATGGAAAAATGAATGGGAAAAACGCGTTTTGGGACCCCCCTTTTTTCTCGGCCCCCCCTTGACGAAACCCCCCAAATTTTCAGGGGCTGCTTAGAAACAAAATGTGCCATTTTCCTGAAAATTTCAGCCAATTCCGTCCACAAACGCCAAAGTTATTAGACATAGAATTTTCAGAAATCCCATAGAGAAAAAATCCTAACTATATATACCCACTGGCTATCGCCAGTAGGTAATATACATATATAAACATATGTAATCTGCATATCTATATAAATATAAATGCATGCATACATATACATATATGCATACATATGCATGTTATTTACATGAAAGTTTTAAAAACACTAATAAAAGCAAAGCTAAAAAGCCACCTCATTACAAACAGAATGGCTTTAACTTAAACGAGGGCGAGATCTATTGCATTTTCAATGCTTGTTTACTTTGGTTCTATCAAGAAGGCATTCAGATGTGTCACATATTTGCCATAAATTCTGAATGTTAGCACTCTAGTTGCTCATTAGATCACTTTAGTAAAGCTAGTGCTCACCAGGGAAGTCTGCTGCTAATCATGGTTTGCAGCCATTTTCCCGCATTTTTTATCCCGCAGACTTTCAGTCCGCATACCATTATCCCGCAAGGTCATTGACCTCGCATACCATTATCCCGCATTTTTTCAAAACGCATGTGCATTTATCGCGCATGCCTTTACAAAGAATTACGTTTTAAAGGCATGTATGGTAAATGCATTTGCGTTGTGAAAACCACGATGACGAGAGAGGTAAGTGGGTTTGTGTTAATTTTTTCGTGGGTTAGTGATTGTGTAGTGTAGTGTAGTGTTGTGTAGTGTAGTGTTGTGTTGGTGTAGTGTAGAGTTGTGGTGGTTGTTTAGTGTAGGGTCATGCTGGGGGTAGTGTTTTAGGGTTTAGGGTTGTGTTGTAGTGTTTGCGTAGTGTAGGGTCATGCTGGGGGTAGTGTTTTAGGGTTTAGGGTAGTGTTGTAGTGTTTGCGTAGTGTAGGGTCATGCTGGGGGAAGTGTTTTAGGGTTTAGGGTTGTGTTGTAGTGTTTGCGTAGTGTAGGGTCATGCTGGGGCTAGTGTTTTAGGGTTTAGGGTAGTGTTGTAGTGTTTGCGTAGTGTAGGGTCATGCTGGGCGTAGTATTTTAGGGTTTAGGGTAGTGTTGTAGTGTTTGCGTAGTGTAGGGTCATGCTGGGGGTAGTGTTTTAGGGTTTTGGGTAGTGTTGTAGTGTTTACGTAGTGTAGGGTCATGCTGGGGGTAGTGTTTTAGGGTTTTGGGTAGTGTTGTATTGTTTGCGTAGTGTAGGGTCATGCTGGGGCATAGTGTTTTAGGGTTTTGGGTAGTGTTGTAGTGTTTGCGTAGTGTAGGGTCATGCTGGGGTGTAGTGTTTTAGGGTTTTGGGTAGTGTTGTAGTGTTTGCGTAGTGTAGGATCATGCTGGGGGTAGTGTTTTAGGGTTTTGGGTAGTGTTGTAGTGTTTGCGTAGTGTAGGGTCATGCTGGGGGTAGTGTTTTAGGGTTTTGGGTAGTGTTGTAGTGTTTGCGTAGTGTAGGGTCATGCTGGGGGTAGTGTTTTAGGGTTTAGGGTAGTGTTGTAGTGTTTGCGTAGTGTAGGGTCATGCTGGGGGTAGTGTTTTAGGGTTTAGGGTAGTGTTGTAGTGTTTGCGTAGTGTAGGGTCATGCTGGGGGTAGTGTTTTAGGGTTTAGGGTAGTGTTGTAGTGTTTGCGTAGTGTAGGGTTATGCTGGGGGTAGTGTTTTAGGGTTTAGGGTAGTGTTGTAGTGTTTGCGTAGTGTAGGGTCATGCTGGGGTGTAGTGTTTTAGGGTTTTGGGTAGTGTTGTAGTGTTTGCGTAGTGTAGGGTCATGCTGGGGGTAGTGTTTTAGGGTTTACGGAAGTGTTGTAGTGTTTGCGTAGTGTAGGGTCATGCTGGGGTGTAGTGTTTTAGGGTTTTGGGTAGTGTTGTAGTGTTTGCGTAGTGTAGGGTCATGCTGGGGGTAGTGTTTTAGGGTTTAGGGTAGTGTTGTAGTGTTTGCGTAGTGTAGGGTCATGCTGGGGGTAGTGTTTTAGGGTTTAGGGTTGTGTTGTAGTGTTTGCGTAGTGTAGGCTCATGCTGGGGGTAGTGTTTTAGGGTTTAGGGTTGTGTTGTAGTGTTTGTGTAGTGTAGGCTCATGCTGGTGGTAGTGTTTTAGGGTTTAGGGTAGTGTTGTAGTGTTTGTGTAGTGTAGGGTCATGCTGGGGTGTAGTGTTTTAGGGTTTAGGGTTGTGTTGTAGTGTTTGCGTATTGTAGGGTCATGCTGGGGGTAGTGTTTTAGGGTTTAGGGTAGTGTTGTAGTGTGTGTGTAGTGTAGGGTCATGCTGGGGGTAGTGTTTTAGGGTTTAGGGTAGTGTTGTACTGTTTGTGTAGTGTAGGGTCATGCTGGGGGTAGTGTTTTAGGGTTTAGGGTAGTTTAGTTATTTAGTGTATGCTAAAGGCATATTCATTCTAAAAGTTTTCGTTATTTTAATTTGCGGCCTAATAGTACATGCAGGATTTTTTTTGCCGACTGATGGTATGCGGGATTTCGTCATATATTCGCTAATCATACTTTCTATGGCAAAATGAACCCCCTCATTTTGTTCCTTTTTAAATTAAATGTTTTAAGAGTTACCACTTTATTCCAATCAAGATGGCTTCTGGTGTGCCATACCTTTGTAATAAGTAGGACTGTTAGCACTCTAGTTGTTCTTAAGAACACTCTGGGACATTCTGTCATTGGGCTATAGTTGGGCTACATCTGGCTGATATTTGGGCTACATTTGTTTTTTTTTTGTCTCTGGTGGCCATCTTTGGGCTACATTGGGCTACATTGGGCTACATTGGGCTACATTTGGGCTCCAACATATATATAGCCCAATGTAGCCCAATATATATTTTTCAAAGTTAATTTTCGTAAAAACCACTGGAGCCTATATCTTGAGACATAGCAAAGGCACATCGGGCTACCAGTCCCTACAATTTTGCCAAGTTTGGTGTAAATCCATTCAGCCGTTCAGGCTAAAAGTGAGGCCAACCGCCCTATGGAAAATTGCATGGGAAAAACACGTTTTGGGACCCCCCTTTTTTCTCGGCCCCCCCTTGACGAAACCCCCCCAAATTTTCAGGGGCTGCTCAGAAACAAAATGTTCCATTTTCCTGAAAATTGCAGCCAATTCTGTCCTCAAACGCCAAAGTTATTCGACATAGAATTTTCAAAAATCCCATAGGAAAAAAATCCTAACTATATATACCTACTGGCTATCGCCAGTAGGTAATATAGATATATATATATATATATAATGCTCGAATCCAAGTATCGCACTTGACGTGCACAAAGGAAACCGCACTCCGGGCAGCTATGATTGCAAGTATCTTGTTTTATTACAGCAACAGACGCGTTTCGGCGGAAGTGCCTTTTTCGATATATATATATGCCAAGGTGTATTAAAGAGTGAATGCATTTACAAGTGCCTAAAGGAATTATTTCATATGAATGTGACTGACTGTATAAGTGATTGTTTGAACTTGTCTTACTGAATGCATGGGTTAGTGACTAAACTGTGTGAAAGTCTGTATTAGTCTCTCAGTTGGTGTGTAAGCAACTGCATGGGTTGCTGAATAGCTAGATGAGTATCTATATCGGTTATTTATTTGTTTCATGAGTATCTGTATGGCTCCCTAAGTGTCTGTGTGGGTTAGTGCGTGGGGGGGAGTGTGAGGCTGTGCATAGATGTCTGAGGGGGTGATTCAGAGGTTGTATGGATTAAAAAGTATATCTGAGAAGGACTGTATGGGTGAGTTAGTGTGTGTATGGGTGTGTTGCTGAGTGAATGAATGTCTCAATGGTATATCTGTTACTAACTACATATGTTTCAATGCCCTATATGTGAGTGTTGGAGTATATAAATGAGTATCCGTGATATTAAGCTATTTGAAGATTGCGTGTATAAATCAGTGTCTACTTCTATCAGTGATTGTATAAGACAGTAAATATTTGTTAGTTTCTGTATAAATAAGTGATGTGGTATGTCTAAAAATAACGAAGTTGGTGTGTATAACTGTATTTATGAGTAAATGGGTATGTGATTGATTCTTTGCGTTACTGACTATGTGTGTGAGTAACTCTATGGATGAGAGTGGCAGAGTGTGACCTCCTGTGTAGATGTATGAGTGCATATTATAGTCCTGTATTGATGAGTAACTACAAGTATAAGTGACTGGATGTGTGTGTAGACCTAGGAAATAGAGAGGGGTATGTAGTATATGGCCTTCTTGTCTGTAAGTTTCAAAAATAGGTGTCTGCATTTTAGAATGGATTTATCAAAGTTTATATTAGAGCATCAGTATGTGCATCAGATTATCACGTGGATGATGTCATGAGTGATGTCATCAGTGATGCCATTTGAGATGTCATCAGTGATGTCACAGACCATGCCATGAGTGATGTAATATGTGACGTCATCAACAGGGCATTGCGGGTGCGCGAGTTATTGTCAGCTCAACTAACTATAACAGGCAAATTTTTCTGGTTTTATATGAGTCAAATGTCCAACTAAGCATAACCTCCCTGAAACCTATGTTTTTTAGTGAATTTCAAAGGTTTTTTAAATGCTAATTCCTAACTATAATGTCTGTAAAACCTGTGTTTTTCAGTTAATTTTAAAGGTTTTTTTCAAATGTTAATTTCCAATTATAATGTTCATTAAGCCTATCTTTTTTCTGTCTTTTTTAATTATCACCCCATTCTCAACCTGGTATAAACTGCAAATATCAGCACTCTTCTATCGATACCTTCCACCAAAAAAATCACCAAAAATAAGAGCCACAACTAACGCTGATGATATACAAATAGTCTTTCCCGTGCAAAAAAAATGAAAACATCACTTCCCCATATTTTAAACAACCAGCTAAATCTGCAATGCGACCCAAAAACAGGCGATAACCCCACTTACCAGTAGCAAATTAACATCAACCTTTAACTGGTGTAAGGAGGTCGACTACTGCGTGAATTAGACCCAACTCACAGCCACATCTAAAGACCAACACATGATACAGCTACATATCATGCAGCTCCGACACCCAACAAGCCCACACCACTCAGCACCACCACCACCAGAACCTCCCCCCCAGACGACCCCCCGCTACTACCACAGAGGCAGCGCAAAACAGGACAACAGACCTTCCCAAAATACAATGGCCCCTCAGCCACTCAATAGCTGAATGTTGGGAGATGTGGCAAACAACTATATATGAAGAAAGCAAGTAACCCATCCATAATAATGTGCACACTGCCAAGTGTAATGGTGATGTGCTGCACAGACCTCACTATGCAAACCACAAACCTCTCCATGTGGAGATATACTATTGATACTTGCAGTGTAGTGCACAGTGGATGCAACCATGTTACCTTGGGCAGTGGGGAAGATCTTGGTCAAGTAGCTGTGTTTCCCCCCTTGAAGCGTAGGAGGAGTGGTCTGATCCAACGTACACCACTCCAGCATAGGAGTATGAATAAATAGGCCAGGCCCTAGGCGTGGTTCATTTCTGGGAAGATCAACGAGTCTGCCAGAGTGGCAGCCCTCACCCTGGTACGTGGCTGCCGCCATGACCATGGGCCTCCTCCACACAAGCTCCCTGCGAACCCAGTGCCACAGCACCGCAGATTTATGTCTGTACCGACTACTGCCTTCGATGTACACTGTGGACAGCACGGTTCACAATTTGAATCCAGCCTTGATTTATTAATTGCACAGAGAATTGCACTCAATGTCCTTGGATTTTGTCAAGAAGTGAGAAAAAGCATTCCTCCATGTCGATACTTACTACTGCCTTCGATCTACACTGCGGACAGCAGGGCTCACAATTCAGATGCAGTGGCGATTACAGATGACACAGCCCAGTTTGCAAGAGATGTTGCTCCCAGTGTGGCCGGTCGGAACCACGCATCATCGCAGAATGCGCAAAATGCGCACACGCTGTGTGCTTTAGGTGCTACTAACTCACTGCACCATAAGTCATCTGTACGTGGCCTTATCAGGGCAAGACATTGCTCCCAATGCGGCACGCCGAGACCATGTATCTTCGCAGGGCGCGCATACGCTGAGTGCTCCAGGTGCCACTAACTGTGCAGCTCAACTCAACGCCAAGTGGCTGTGCGCCCTTCCTGACGGCTTCCTGCGCCCCTACACTGGGGTTACACGGTTCACAAGTCCAGATTAGAAGTGAGCAAATTTTGCAAGTGACTATAAAGGTTTAAGAAGACCAAATGCTCCCAATCTGTGCAGCTCAAGTCAACGTCACCTGCCTTTGAGCCTTTGGTGACTGCTGCCTCCGTTCTACACTGTAGAAGACTGGCGACATGTGGTGCCAACTAACCCTGTTCAAAGCAAGCCGATCCCACATGTGTAACTGGTTCCTGAGTCCTGAATGGCAGCAACCCCAACTTCTATTTCAGCAACCATAGCACCAGACTCCCTTCAATCAGTGATGGATATTTGCATATGGAAGGCCAGTGACACGTGGTGCCACTGAACCTGCACTATGCAGGCCGGTGGGGTCACCAACTTATGCACATGACTGTGGGCCCTTGCTCACCGCTACCTCTGGCCTACACTGTGTAACACCAGCTACACATGGTGCCACTAACCGTCTTCAACACAAGCCAATCCGACATGTGTAACTGTGTCCTGAGTCCTGAATAGCAGTGACCCCCAACTCCGTGAGACAACTACAGCAGCAGACTCCCTTCAATCAGTGAGGCATATTGCCATATGGAAGGCTGGCAACATATGCTGCCACTAACTCTGTTCAACACAAGCCAATCCCACATGTGTAAACGTGTCCTGAGTCCTGAATCACATTGACCCCAAGTCCTTGGCTGCGACCACAGCACCACACTCCCTTTGATCAGTGAGGCATATTTTGATATGCAAGGCCGGCGACACGTCGTCCCACGAACCCTCTTTAACACAAGCCGATCCCACATGTGTAACTGTGTACTGAGTCCTAAATTGCAGCGATCCAAACTTCATGGCAGTGACCACAGCACCTTAATCCCTTCGATTAGTGAGGAGTATTTACAGATTGAAGTCTGCCGACAAGTGGTGCCACTGAACCTACGCAGGCCGATGGGCCACCAACGTATGCACATGGCTGTGGGCCCTTCCTCATCGCTACCTCTGGCCTACACTATGGTCAGCAGAGCTCACAATTCAGATAGAGTCCTGATTCCACATGACGCAGTCTAGTAGGCAACACACATTACTCCCAGTGAGGCCGTCCACACCATGCACCATCACAGGCTCATACAGTCTCAATGCTTCTGGCGCCACTAACCCTACTTAAGCCAAACCAATCCCACATGTGTAACTGTGTCCTGAGTCCTGAACAGCAGTGACCCCAACTTCATGGCAGCGACCACAGCACCAGACTCCCTTTACTCTTAAGGCTTAGCGGCACCAAACACCACTGAAATTGCTCTTCCTATGGAAACTTGGTCCTAACTATAACTACCTACTAGGTGTTATATATGTATATATATTTACACATATCTATGTGTGTATGTGTGTGTATGTGTGTGTGCCTGTGTATATATATATATATATATGTGTGTATATATATATATATATATATAAATATGTTAAAAGAGAGAGAGATTGAGAGGGATATATTTGCAAGTACACCTTCCAAACCCCTAAAATTCACTTCTAGACTTGCCACTGTTTTCTGTTCCTAATACACCTTTTTTTCTGTGCTGTTAATTTGACAAAAGGCAACCTATGCTACAAATATCATGTTTGCATCAATATATACCAGAGAAAGTTTCATCTTTAGTTCAAACTTTTATGATGATGCTTCAGTTTTGTTGCCGCTCATAATTAGAGTCCTGTCAAAAACAGCAGTGGGCGGAAAGCTCCCTTAGATATTAGATGCTAATGAAGTCAGCGTGAAAACATAAGTGCAGGCACTTTAATTATTTCTGAAGACTTTTTGACATTGGCTTTGGCTAGGAAAACTGAAATCACAGTATTTTCATGTTCAAGCTCTTATTATGACTCATTGTGTGCCCGAAAACCCACGTTGGTTTATTTCAAATATCTTCATGACTAAAAGCTTTTAGAGGGAAACTTTAGAAGCACTCAGGAGCTGCAGGAATTTAGCATTAAAACGATAGCAGCATTTGGTGTGAAGCTGGCCATTAAGCTGAAACTGTAAATGGATTTAGAATTTTTCAGCTTTGGATTGTTTTTGGGGCACAAGGGCAGCTACCAAGTAGAACCACCCTCAGAGGAACATAAGAAACAGCACAATTCAGGTTTCTAGAGTGTTTATATCTTGTGCATTTTGTGACATATTTATTTATGCTAATTTTGTTGGAATATTTAACAACAGGTTTTCTCTTTATACGAAGAAAAAAAGAACAAATAGCACACTTACATTAGCAGTGTGAAATGGCTCACGCAAATCCCAGGCTTTTTATTGCTCCTTTCTTTATTTAGAATACATTCATTCTCCATTGTATTAGACGTTCAATCTCTGAAAGGAGTAATGTGATTTATTCACAGCATTAGGTTATATGTCTGGCCATTTTTGTAGAGCACATATTCTAATTTTAGCATCTAAATGATTTGTTTTATCTCTTTTTAAGGAAGGCAATTTGACAATAATTGTATTTGCAGCCATTAAGATTCCGTTCAGCTACAGGAATAAACGAGGAACAAAGCGTGCTGCTACATCCGTGGTTGAGAGCGAGTGTTGGGGACCAAATGGATGCAGTTTTAGTTATCTATTTTTTTCAAAAGCATTTCTTAATGATTTTGTTCATTTTACGCTAATAGCAATTTTCGAAAATCCTCTACCATATTTCAATGTATCTCATTAAATTTAAAGTTCCAAAAATATTATGAAACATAATGGACTGTAAAATACATAGGAATATGTAATCCCTGGGTAAAAGCACGCCCAGTCTCCGATTATAAAGAACTCGACTAATAAAAGTTATTACAGTCAAGTTCTGATGTCACTCTGTCTGCTGCTAGAGCAGCAGCTGTGATGAAAGGCAGGTCAGGTCACAGAGCATAACTGAAACAGTTGTTTAACGAAACAAAAACAGAAGTTGTTTTTCTTTCCTCTGCTCTATTTTGATAATGACAAGCAGAGTGCATATTTTCAATTTTTGCTCTGCTTAGAAATAAGCAAGAATCTTTATGCATTTTTCTACACATTTCTAACTACTGCAGCTTTTATATTTTTTTAACTGACTTGTATTGACCCGTTTCTAATATCTGTTTTTAACAAATATCTAAAAGGTTTTTTATGTGTTTATTTTGCCCTAGAGTTTTTTTTCTTATGCATAGGGTTAGTGCCACCCCAAACTCATATGGCCATCATGAGCCTACCACCACATGGCACGAACTTGAGTTCCACATGTTTAGCGGCACCAACCCCTGAGGTGGTCTCCGCCATTGATGACTCAGGACTCAGCAACACATCTGAGATCAACAGATTTTTCACGGGCACGTGCAGTCCACTCACTGCTGCACACTCCGCCGGCACCAGGTAATCTTTGCTCATGGATGAGAAGAGGCGACAATCTCTCTCTCTCTCTTCCTCTCTCTCTCTGTCTCTCTCTCACTACCCTCTCTCTCTCTCTCTCTTAATTCCGGAGATAGTCAATCAGCAATATACAGAGATACCCATCAGGGCCAAAAGACTCATCGCAACAACCCCAGAACCACCAACGCCCCCCAAACCTGCATCTGACCAAGTCTGTCCTTGTGATCATTGTGTTCACATGATAGGCACGGGCCCTGCAACATCACAGTGTGCTGTCTTCAGCAGATGTTACCATGTCACCTCAGCGTTGGCAGTGACCCTGGACATGTAGCTACGCATGCATCCTTCTGAAAGCACACTACACGTGTGATGGTCCGGCGTACACAGGTCAGCGCAGGGGTGTGTCTATCCGGCAAGGGAAACGGGGTATCTCGGACATGTCCGTATGCAGGAAGTGCAGTAAGTGTGTCTCTATGTTCTGGAGTGGCCTGCCACAAGGGCTGCAGCAGACGATGTTGTAAAGTGGCATACACCACCATCAAACAGCACTCTCATGGTGTAGTTCGAATGCCGCAGAACATGCAAGAATAGGTATTACAATGCTGTGTCATACGAGTGCACAGGATACAATGGCGCACTGTAAAAAAGTGTGTGGGCTCGTGGAAGGGAGGAGCAGCTGCTTGGCAACATAACACACAGTGAACCTGCCCATGTCCCACATGCTGGGCATCTCATTCATGATGACCACGGTCGCAGACATCCCACAACACCCACGACCGGGCTTTGTACACATCCTGCATGAATACAGGGTGGTTTTTACTTCCATGCTCGTTCTGTGGTGTGATTGTTACAATCTGCTTATCAGTTATGAAATGTATAGTGGTACATTCCCCTTACCCCCTTTGTCTCCTCCTGTTGGAGTGTTCCACTGGAGGCTGCTTTAGAACGTTGAGATACTCCAGGCTGTCTGGAGAGTTAGGTGACAGAATAAACACTGTTCTTACTTTTCTCTGGCGTCAAGAATCATCTTTACAACACTGGCGACGAAATTGGCGAAGGGGGCCACGCTGTCACCTCCCCTTTCTGTGCTCTCTCCATTTGCTGCATGTTCCAGGTGAATCTGAAGTGCTTCATAAAGAAAATTGCAAATTGTCTCTGGTGAGAAGACAGACTTGTGTCCCAGGTGTACAGTACGTCGGTGAAAACGTTCTAAAGCAAGCGGACGGTGAGGATTAAGGGGGAAGAATGGAATACTACTTTTGGCTTATCAAGATCAAGGGAAGTGGGAGTACATCCCTGCCTGTGGGACCATAATCCTCACACCGAGTGGCTGGCTTTGGCGTGTGGTGAGGTTTTTGCCTTGTCAGCGACTGCTTTCCTGGAGATAGACTATTCATTGTTTTTGCTTGTGAGAATGAGGGATTTGGTCAGTGATTCCTGTGTACTTCGAAGTCCCTGTTGTCCTGGGTACCGGTCATGGATTTTCCCTGCAGAGTACCCAGCCCCTCTCTGTTTCCGGGACCATCTGTGCTTTTCCATGCTTGGTTGAAGTGAGGCAGTGATTGCGGGACTGTGCTTTCCGCCTCAGAACTTGCAGTGTGCTGTTTCAATCCTCCGTTCTTTGAGTGCTCTGCCCTCGTTCCCTTTATTGCCGCAGACCGACTCATTGACCTGTGCATCTCTCTGGTTGCTCTGTTTTGAACCTTGCCTCTATGCGCTGCTCCACGTTTCCTCCCTGGGCGCTGTGTAATTGAGCCCGTGGTTCCGGTCTTTTGAGTGCCGATTTTTCGTTCCCCTCAGAGTGTCCTGTCAGTTTCCAGTGCACCAGCAGCGTGCGCAAATCCTCCTGGGAGGGCAGCTCGGCATTCAACAAGTGTTCCAGTCAGCTCAGCGGCGCTCGACATTCTCCTCAGCGCAGTCCACGTCAGTTCTCCCTTCCCCCAGCCGTTTCAGCTCTGCGGTGGAGGTCCTGTCAGCAGGAGGCAGGCGCCGTACAGAGACACTTCTGTCCTGGTATTTGCGTTGCTTTCCGGGCCTGCGCAGCAGCACTGCCTTTAAATCAAGGCACGAGTTCCGGCGCACTTTCCCACAGGGCCGCTACCAAGGTAATTCTACTGGGGTATTTGAGGGCGGCGTCCAACCATCCCCTCCGGCGCACCAGCCCTTTCAGGACCACCTTACACTGCTCCTCAGCATTACATCTCGGACTGGCAGTGATTCTGTTTCTGAACGTCTCCGGATGTGGTAATCGGTGCGTATTGAGTAGTGGCCAATTGGTTACCTGTGAAACGTTTCCTGTTGAAGAAGGGGACATTTTGGGACTGCCTGTTTCTGCAGTAAGACTGCCACGCCTTCCCATACCTGGTTGGGTCTCGTTTAGACTTTGTTTGTTTTGTTCTACTCTCTAACTTATTTCAGCCTTCTGGACGAAATTTACTTACTCCTTTGTGCTATCTTTAGCTCACATGTAGATCACCCCCAGTTTTTCCTCACCCTATATCACAGATCAGGTATATAGGGGTGGGCGTAGTTCGCGAAGTAGCGCTACGCGAAGCTAGGCAAAGTGCACTTCGCACTACGCGAACTTCACGTAGCACTACGCAAGCTGCGTAGTAGCATGTTCGCACTGTGCAAGATGCATTTTCAATGATTGCACAGTGCGAGCAAGCATCTTGCACTGTGCAATCATTAAAAACGGCATCTTGCACAGTGCGAGCTGTCGTTTTCTGACGCTCAAGTAGATTTTTACCAGAGCAGCAGCTTTCTCAACGCGAACTTGTAGTTTCTCACTGCGAGCGGTCGCGAGCATGCACGACCACTCGCAATGAGAAACCTGACCTCCCCGCGTTCAGAGTCTCACCAGGATGTCATTTTGCTTGCTCGCGGTCCCGAACATGACGTTGAGGACCGCGAACAAGCGAAAAATGACTGCTGCACTACGCTACGCTACGCGTGTTCGCACCGTGCTACGTGCAGCTCGCGTAGTGTGAAGTTGCGCAAACTTCGCAAACTACGCGAGCGTAGCGCTTCGCCCAGGGTTAGTATACTTCCTGGGGTTACACTGTGTGCCTCTGTATTTTCCCATAGTTAGTAGGCATGTTATAGCATCCTGTAATCAGTTTTCCCCCTGCTTATTTTCCTACATATATTTTAACTACTCGGGGTGGGGAATTTTGTGTCCTGGTTTCCTGCTTGTATGTTTACTTTTCAGGGTGGGGATGTTTTGTCCTGTGGTATTTACAAACTCAGTGTTATGTGATATTGTGCATTTGTGACTAAGTACAATTACAGTGGGTAAAGGTGACAATTTGGTACACTAGGTACATTCTGCAGTGTCAGTAGAGTGTGTTGGTTCTATCATTCGTTGATTGTAAGTACCCTGTACTCTTTTCACAGTCAAGTTGTTCCCTTGTACATTTCCAGAGCAATTTCGAACTTTAAAGGTACCAGTTTTCAGTCTTATCGTGCATTGTGGACACATTTTACAGCATTGCGTGTAATTTAGTAAGGCTTATTAAGGAAAATTACCTTTTGTGAGTTTCTATAGTTAAAGTTAAATTCTACATTTCTCGGCCTCCAAAAATTGTTACCGTTCATACTTTTAGCCTCTCAGATACACAGTTTTTTTGTACTGTTAGCGCGTCTACAGAACATTTTGGGGTGTTCTCATTTTTCAGTGTCATCGGGATCTGCAGTGTTTTTGTACAATTTGTGACATCATATACAGTCAGTTTTGTACTGCTAGTACCTCAGAGTACTTTTGTGTGTCCACAATTAGTTAGCACCACCCCTGGTAAGTGTCTTCCACCCTTCCCTCCCTTTCTTTCTAGTTGGGCTAGAATTGCAGGGACCCCTGCCTCTGAGTGCTTATTTACCTCCAGCTAATTGTCCTTTTCTCCTTCCTTCACGTTTTAAAGGGCTTCCCTCACCCTTTTCCTTCCTCCATGGCTGCTCCGTCCATGTCCTTCTGGGACCAGTCTACAAGGTGTACATACATTCCCCGCATTAGGGAGGAACCACGTAAGAAGAATGATCTGGTTAGCTCTTCCATTCTTTTTAGTTTAAGAAAAACTTTATTGGGTATAAGAATGCAATGAAATAAAAAAGATACCATATTGATATTCAAAAAACAATGCAAGTAAAAACTATATGAAGAAGTAAAAGCAAAACGAGAAAGAAAAAGACGAAGAAAGGAAGGAAAAAAGAGGGGAAGAAAGAAGAAAAAAGGAAACTCGGCAAAGAAGGTACAATATCAATATCTGAAATGCAACATGTTGAAAGAAAACTTGCAATAATCCAAAGAAAAATTGTATAAAAATAGGGAAAAATGCATACATAGAAACAGAAGCATAGGAATAAACAAGAACATATCATGGGGGATTGGGTACTTCTCAGTACGAGTGGAGTGAAGCATGGAGGATTTGGCAGAGGAATCTAAGAAGGTAGTAATGGGTGACTATAAAATCACGCTTGATTGCGATCGTAACAGGATAAACATATGCTCTATCTAATCTATGATTAAAACAAACACCACACCACCAGGCCTGAAAGGAGATGGACGATGTATCTTTCCATGCTTTAGTAATTTGTTGAAACACTACTGCTAGGAGAAGGTCAACAATAGAAGTGTATATCTGAGAGGCTGCCCAGGAAAATATGTATAAAAAAAAGGGGAAATCAGTAGAAAAAATTGTGTTAAGTTGTTGCCAAACTTTAGACCAAAAAACACGAACCAGTGGGCATAAGAAGAGCATATGTTTCAAATCTGCCCGTTGTTCCGAGCAGGACCAACATTTGGAGGGAAGAGAGGAATTTATTGTATTCAATCTGGCAGGAGTGAGCATAAGGCGATTATAAATAAAAAATAACGTTTGGGTAGTATTGGCTGCTCTGGAAGACTTCCGTATCTTATTCCATATATCTTGCCACAAAGAGATAGAAAAAGATTCGTCCATATCCAATTCCCACGCCAGTTCCACTGCCGACTTATCTCTATCATCAGAAGATTCATACAATTTTTTATATATCTGTGAGGCAGATGAAGAGGATGACAAAAAAGGATATAGTGAGAGTAGAAGAGGAAGAATTACAAGAGACGGAAGAAGCAAGTGAATCATAAGTGGTGTGAACAGCAGCTAATAATACATTGTATTTAGAGAGAAAAGACAAAGGAAGAGAAAAACGAGTTTGAAGGATAGAGAAGGGAATAAAAGTACCATGCAAAAAAAGTTGGTGAACCCAAAAAAGACCCTGAGTATACCAGGCCGCCCAGAAAAGAGTTCTATTATTGATTTTGATAACAGGATTATACCAAAGAGGAGACTGTAAAAATCGTGTACGATCATCAAGACCAGTCAGAAACATTGGAAGGAAAAGTTTCCTAGAGTTCTTTAGAATAGGTAAAGACATCTGCTTAGGGACACGAGGTAATGAAACAAACTCCTTAAAGGAAAAAGGATGAAAAAAGGAGGATTCAGTGTCAACCCATAGGGGAAAAGAGGCAGTATCTAATAGTGATTCAGACAAAAAAGAAACAGAGTGAGAAAGAAAAAAGGAAGTATGATATGATGAAAAATGTGGAAAATTAACTCCTCCCAAATGCTTGGGGGGTCTAAGCTTAGAGAAAGACATTCTGGCTCATTTATTTTGCCATAAAAAACGAGATAAAATAGAATAAATAGTTTTATAGCAAGACTTTGGAATAATAATAGGAAGATTAGAAAAATTAAATAATAGGAACTAACATCATTTTAATAGAATCTAGTCTGCCCCATCAGGATAGAAACACAGGATGCCATCTTGTCGTAGAATCTGTGAGAGTGGTGTGTAAATGTTTAATATTAAGGGCCACAGTTTCTTTGATTGAAGGAGCAAACCAGAGACCCAAATACTTGATTTTGGATGGGCTCCAATGAAAAGAGGAAACCAAAAAATCAGCATGAAAAAATTTATTGAGAGGAAGAATTTCACATTTATCGACATTCAATTTATAACCTGACACAGCCACAAGATCAGAAACCTCAGAAAGAAAAGCAGGGACAGAGATTTGAGGGTTAGAAATGAAGAGGAGTATGTCATCAGCATAAGCAGATAACTTTATTTGTTTTTTTCCATAAGAAACCCCAGAAATATTGGTATTAAGCCGAATTTTTGTTAGAAACGGTTCTAAAGCAAGAATAAAAAGAAGGGGTGAGAGAGGACAACCCTGACGGACTCGACGAAACAAAGGGAAGGAAGGAGAGATAAGACCATTAGCAAAAATAATGGATCTAGGAAAAGAATACAATAATGAAACATACGAAAGAAATTTAGATCCAAACCCGAACCATTTAAGAGAAGACAAAAGAAAAGGCCAATTAACCCTGTCAAAAGCCTTCTCTGCATCTAAGGCTATAGCAGCTAAAGAATGAGGCAAAGTTTGTGACTTACTAAGGACATTGAAGAATAACCAAGTATTATCTGAGAGATGACGACCCTTGATGAAACCGCATTGTTCTTTCCCTATCAGTTGGGGTAAAATTTTGTCTAAACGTAAAGCAAGAATTTTTGCAAAAATCTTATAATCAAGAATAATCAAAGAAATAGGCCTATAATTTTTACAGAGGGAGTGGTCTTTATTATCTTTGGGAACAAGACAAATCAACGCCTCTTGAAAGGAGCCTTCAGATTTTTGAGAAGATATAAAGAGAAAAGGTGATATAACTTAGGGACAAGAAAAGAAGAAAAATGAGAATAAAACTCAATGGAGAAACCATCAGGACCAGGAGCTTTTCCTTTTTTAAGAACACGAATAGCTTCTAAAATATCTGCAGAGCTAATATCTTTGTCCAAGGAAGAGAAATCTACATCAGAAAATGAGGGAGAAGGGATGGAAGATAGATATCGATCAATGGCTGAAGACAAAGGAGGAGATTCAAGAGTGTAAAGAGTCTGGTAAAAATTGAAAAACTCATCCAAAATATCCTCATCTTTATGAAGGATGGTATTAGAGGAGGAGACAATCGACTCAATTTTCATACGTACGTTTTTAACCTTAAGATAATTCGCCAACATATTTTCAGCTTTGTTTTGTGAGGAATAATATTTAGCACTGGATTTGAGCAAAATTAAATTGGCAGATTCGGTGGATATCTTATTGAAGGAAAGTTTGGCAGTGATAAGATTATTAAGGTCAGACTGGGATTTAGAGGAGTAATATACATGTTCCAGGTGCTTAATGCGGGAGGTAAGAGAGGACATAGATTGCGTGGCTAAATGTCTCTTTTTGGCAACATAAGAAATAATGAAGTCTCTAGAAGCAGCTTTAAAAGTGTTCCAAACCAATTGAGGGGATGTTTGAGGGGATTCGTTGTCAGCAAAGAAAAGGGAAGCAAAATTAAGAAAAGCAGCCGTGAAGGAAGTATCCAGGAGTAAGGAATTGTTGAATCTCCATCTCCGATTACCTTTACTAGGAGGAAGTAAATCAAGCTGAAGGGAAACTGGGGCATGATCTGAAATTAAAATGGAACCTATATCAGAGTGGGTGATGAGTTGTGTAAGGGCTTTGGAAATAAAAAGATAATCTATACGGGATTGAGAAGAGTGGACTGGGGAGAAATATGTATATTCCTGCAAGGTAGGATTGCAAAGCCTCCATGAATCAACTAGGGATCTTTGAGAAATAACGGAAGTGAATTGAGCATGTGTTGGGGAAGGAGAAAATCGGGAATTGGAATTACGGTCAAGGAAAGGGTCCATAATCATGTTACAATCCCCGCCCAAAATAAAATAATCATCTGTGTATTGCATCGTGGAAGCAAGAATTTGGGGCCAGTACAATTTATCAGGAACAGTAGGAGCATATACATTAAAAATAGTCAAAGGAATTTTGTTGACCAACAGTGATACAACAACCCACCTACCCTCAGTATCGTTATCTTGTTTAACAAGCTGAACATTCACACGTTTATGACAAAGAATAGCAACACCATTACGTTTTCCAGTCCCTTGTGAAGAAAAACCTGACCCACCCAATTACGGAGTAGTTTAGAGACCGCAACATCTTTGATATGAATTTCTTGTAATAATACTATATCTCCTTTCAGGTGAGCTAAGTGGGAAAGAACACGCTGTCTCTTAATGGGAGAACCCAAACCTTTTACATTCCAAGAAATTACATTAATAGACATTTAAAATTCTAAGAGAAAATTGAAACATATGAATAATGACCAGCAAAACAACCGCACAGCGAGTGATAAATGGAAAAAAGGCAAGTATATAAGGAAATAGAAATAAGAAAAAAGAAGACATAAGAGAAAGAAAATATGAAGATGTCCTGAAAAAAGTATAGAGAGATGGAAAAAAGAATTGAAAGAAAGAGGAAAATGATGGGAGAAGATGGAGAAAAAGACTTAAAAAACAAGAAAGCGAAGAAAAGGAAAGAAGAGAGCTGAGTATAAGGAAAGGAAAAAACAGGAAAGAGGGTACAGAAATAGAAATTCAATATAGAAACAAAACACATACCGTAACAATACAAGAGTATTGGGGATGGAAGAACCATAAAGGAAGACAGCACAACTGACAGAAGACCTCCACGAAGACGCGGCAAGGGGGGGAACCACCAGGCAATTGAAGAGGAACAAATGAAAAACAACCTCTGGGGTCACAAGACCATCAACTAAAGGAATACAAGGGAGAGATATAACAAATACGTTAAGCAAACATGAAATTAAGACATTGCAGCTATACAACATAACATCTGAAAGAAACAGTCAACATTAGGAGCAGGGCAAACAACTAGAGAGGGCATTACAATAAAAGACAGTAAGACCAACAATAATCATGGCTGTGGTACGTGCATTGAATCGGTGTGACAGGAATCCAGGAACTGCTGCAAGCGAACAGGATCTTCGTAAGATGTAGTCTTGTTATTATAAGTGACCCTAAATGTGCAAGGATGAAATAATCCATAGCGGGCATTTAGGGCTCGTAAGGCCGGTCTCATGTCCAAAAATCTCTTATGGTGATCTGCAGTAGCCTTGGCATAGTCTTGAGCAAAGAAAAGGTTAGAGCCATTATATGAAATTTTCCCTTTCTGTTTGGCTGCATGAAGAACTCGAAGAAGATCAGTATACTCCAGAAAGTACAGAATGACACCTCTAGGTTTCATGGATGAAGTGGAAGATGATGATGATGAACGGGATGCTGGACCCAGACGATGAGCATGTTGTATATTCAAAGGAGGTGAATTTGGAAGATTGATAAGAGTGGGTAGAAAAGATTGAAAAAACGAGATTGAATTTGACCCTTAAAGATTTTCCGCAAGGCCATAAATACGTAGGTTATTACGCCTATTCCGATTTTCCAAACTTTCAATTTGCTGTTTGAGCGAAGCAATTTCTTTCTGCATAGCAGGAACCTGCACAATGACCGTTTGAGCTGAAGCCAAAGATCCCTCAAGATCCACCACTCTCGGCTGTGTATGAGACCAATTATCTTCAAGGCTTTGGAGACGGGAATTAGTCTCTGACATATAGGGTTTGAGAGCTCGGATCTCCTCCAATATAAGTTTCATAGAGATAGTATTCGACATGCCAGTAGGAGATGGAGGATTAGCTTTAGGTCTCTTCCCTGAATTAGCATTCGGAGACGGGGAGGAAGATTTGGAAAGAGATTTCGTAGAACGCGAACCAGGGGTACCAGAACCCTTGATGGCAACGTTGTCCGATTGTGAATCATCGAACGAATCTTGTAGAACGCTAAAAGGGTTATTATCTTCCAAAGGCACATGAGAAACAGTGCGTTGTGGAAGGGCAGCAGAACGGTTGGTACGAGAAGTAGCCATCGTATGGAGAGTTCAACTACTAAACATACTGCGTCAAAAGGAGAAACCAGCACAAGACTTGAGGTCGAAGTGAGGAGAATCTCAAAATCAAAATGGCGGCCACATCCTGAGGAGAACTGGAAATATGCTATTCAATCAGCATTAGAGGCTCAGAAACAGGAAAGCGTAGCAAAAGTGAACCACATTCCAGAAGTCACTAAAGAGAAGTAAATATCCAACATGTCTAAAGTTGAGAAACTCCAGTAGAACAAAAGCGGCAAAAGACGGCAAAGGGATGTAATCAAAATGGCGGCCACGGTTCAAACGTGAGCCGTCCGAAACTTGAAAGTACAAAATATCGGTAAGGACAGTTTCTTGTGGGCTGGAAAGCACATGTAGGTGTGCCGCGTACCTTCCGCCACACTTCAATACTGGTCCGGTAATCCAAGAAGGAAGAAGTTGCCTGGAGGAGCCCCCGTCACCTCACGTCGTAACGGAGCTCTCCGGATCTGCGGCCATCTTCTTTGGCGCCGTAGCCACGCCCCCCCAGCTCTTCCATTCTTAGTGTGTCCAAACACAAGGTATCGCTAATTAGCTATGCTGGGGAGCCCATACACCTGAGGGGCATGGTAAAGATGAAGGCCTAACCCGCTTAGGGGAGTTTGGCGAGCAGTGATTCTCTCACCAGGGATCATTGGTAAGATGTACTCTCCTTCCCATCATTTAGAGAGCTATCAGTATGGCCAGCCTACTGGATACACTGCTAAGTGTATTTTGGTGATGTACCCACCAGAAAACCGTCAGTAGTGTAAGCCTTGCTGAAGGTACCTTTGAGGATAACAATTACAATATTTTGTCCATATAATATGAGTATATCGAATGTTCTTTTTCTTCAAAATTTGGGACTTTTGCCTTAACAGTGTGTATTTAACTATCAGTCTTCTATGGATCATATATTAAGATGCATTCCTTATCGCTTTTTTGTTGCTTGTTCAATGTTGGCCTTATGATGGTATTAACAAGTTGCATACTGTCATCTTTCCTCACGTGCATCCTGTCTGGTAAGGTCCTCTTCCTTCCTCCTACATGAAGTGAAACAAAGTTTTTCATAGCTGTATGCCAAGTATTTATGCAATTTCTGCATTTTGTGACTTTATATCCTTTTCTTGGAGTTACAGTGGTGAGTGTTTTACCCTTGCCTGCTCATGACATATTGTTTTCCTGCTCATACTTGCCTTGTTTCGAATGTATTATTAACTGACCCTTCCTCCTGTCCCTCCCCTGTGATACCCCCTCTCCTTTCCCCCTTTCCATTTTATTAACAATGGGAGATGTGTTACAATCTGCTTATCAGGTATGAAATGTATAGTGGTACATTCCCCTTACCCCCTTTGACTCCTCCTGTTGGAGTGTTCCACTGGAGGCTGCTTTAGAACGTTGAGATACTCCAGGCAGTCGGAAGAGTTAGGTGACAGAATAAACACTGTTCTTACTTTTCTCTGGCGTCAAGAATCATCTTTACAACAGTGATGTTGCTGGATTGAAAAAAGGCTCGTAGAGGCAGCACCAGATATGAAGTAAGTCACAAAGGCAAAGTGTTCTGAAAATAAATTCTTCTTTTTATTGATCTTTTTGTTTTTTTGGGTGCACAAGACAGCCAACGCGTTTCGCTTTCCGCCTTGGGAGCTTCGTCAGGGCTGAAAACAACATGAAACATATGCAGACATTAACCCCTTGCGTGCAGTGGAAATTCCCCGCCCATGCTGACTCCGCCTTGCGCGGGCAGAGTCATGACGGAACGGTTCCGTCATCAGCACAGCTCACCCGTAGCTGATGACGGAACCGTTCTGTCATCAGCATGCAAGGGGTTAATAGAAAGACAATACAATACAATATATACATAGTTAAAAAATTGGTCAAATATACAGACAGTTTCTGAATGATGTCATTTGAGAGATGCAAGAACAAACGTGGAGTTGGTCAAAAAATCTTTATACATACTGGAGGGTAAAAAACACAATAAATAAATAGGTTTGTCTAAGTATATTCTAATTCGGTGTTTAATATACAAAAAAAGCCCTATAAGGGAAGGACAGTTGATATATCTTATGATTTGAAACTTTCTATTTAGGAAAAATTCAGAAAAGACAAAAAACGGGGGTTTTAGTAAGGAAGAATAATAAAAAGAGGGAGACACTAAGAGCAAAAAGTTTGCAATGGTGAACATATTAACAAAAAAGGGGGTGGAAGTGGGGGAGAGAAACAACAGAGAAATCTCACCAAGGTCAAAGAAGATATAGTACAAACAGTAATATTCTGGTCCAAATCAGGCAAGCAGTATAAGACTCAGTCCAAAGATCCAAATAGGCATGAAGTGGACTATCATGGTAAAAAAAGGGGGGAGGGGAGAGAGAGTAGCAAGAAAATCATCATTGTAGATGTATTTTATCCAAAAGAGCACCAATCGTAAAGTGCAACACACAAAGGGTGAGGAAAAACAATATCTCACCAAGATCAAGAGGATCGCACACAAATAAGTGCAGGAGATATGTATAACGTAGACCAAGTGTGTAAGATCAGGTTCCAAGGCAATTTTGATATACTGAAGCAACCTGTAACGAGAGGCAAACCTACTAAGAACCTCCTCGCATTGCACAGAAAACACGCACAGGTTCACACAGATATACGTCTAATATTTCAAAGTATAAAACCTTTCAGAGAAATAAGGTAAAAGCAGAGAAATGGTTAACAAAGTACCAGCTGTTTTTGCACACTCACCAAATAGTATGAGGTGATCGTTAAATATTAGGAGGCACAGTTTGTTTTAACAGAAATGTCACAGTAAAATTAGATTAAAACCCCCCCATAAGGCGACATTGGCTACGTACGAAACCATTCAAGGGTAAAGATCGATATTAAGACCTAGGCTAAATTAATCCAATGTAATATAATCGAAACATCTAATATTGTTAACAAAATATAAGGAAGTATTTATAACCGTGAACTAACATGGATATGCGGTCCTTGAGGGAATTTGTTTCTGAATAAAGATGAGGTATTACTTGAGAGAGCTGGGAAAACCCTAATAAGCTGCTAAGTACACTCGTTCTGAAATAAAACAGACAAAAATCACATAGATTAGTTATTCCGCACAGGACACCCATGAATGCGTCCAAAAATAACATGCCCGGAAAAATATGAGGTACCGAGCATACTAGAAGAACATTCCCAAATATGCTATCGGGCACTCCCCACTTCCATAACACAGCATTGAATAAAGCAAGTAGTCTTCTAGATGCCCGATATTAAATAGAAACTCCAAATCGTAAAGCGAACCGTGAGGCAAAGGGGCCCAAAAAGTCGTGGATTTTCAATGCCAAACCAACCCATTGAAAATGATCGAATCTTAAACCTCACTTTTTTCGACAGATACGACACCCAAACAGGGTAAATTGACCCAGAGCGTTACGCATAGTAATTTATAATCTTAAAAATCACCCCTTGTCAGCAAGAGCAATACCCGCTACGAGGATGAAGAAAAAATAATGAAAATAATGGCCTCATTTAAAGTAGGTGGCTTACAAAGATAGGATAGTGTCCTGATTTAAAGTAAGCGGCTTACAAAGATAGGATAGTGTCCTTTACGTAAATAAAAACCATTATCTAGAGCGTAAGTGGTGTCAACAAAGCCTCATGCTTACCTCAAGGACAAATAACGTCCACCGCGAGTCCCCAGTGTCCAACGCCAATGCCAGCTAACTTCCGCCCAATATCATTGCTGCCCACCTTTGCAAAAATATTAGAGAAGGATGTACATCGTTGCCTTACAGATTTTATCACCACTCATGATCTGTTACCATCCCACCAGTCGGGATTTCGTGCAGGTTTTTCTACAGAGTCTACCTTACTGGGGGTGACCGAAAACATCCGTCGCATGGTGGACAAGGGCGAAACAGTAGCACTTGGGCTACTCGACCTCAGTGCGGCATTCGACACCGTGTCACATGCGGTCCTCGCCCAGACTCTCCACTCCCTAGGCATCCGCGGGGCAGCTCTCAATTGGATCAGATCACTATTGGAAAACCGCACGTTTCAGGTATTTTCACAAACTGCCTGCTCTGATACCATGACATTTAAACACGGAGTACCTCAGGGCTCCATTCTTAGCCCGTTGCTTTTCAATGTATATATGAGTCCACTGTCCAAGATAGTGGAGGACACTGGGCTTTTAATGTTTTCTTACGCTGATGACTCTCAGCTGCTTTTTTCCCTATCAGCGGCAGACTCTGACAATTCCTCTTCCCTACAATTCGGACTTAGTAAAATCGCTGAATGGATGCAAAAAAACTTCCTAAAACTAAACGGCGAGAAAACCGAGTTAATCGTGTTGGGCAAAAATAAAGAACTCTGGGGACCCCAACACTGGCCAACTGAAATGGGCACCCATCCCCACCCCTGTCACTCATGCTCGCAACCTGGGAGTCATTATTGACGACTCACTCAGTCTACACCAGCAAGCATTAAAGACCTCGTCCACCTGCTTCGCCATATTGAAATGGCTAAAAAAGATCTGTTGGATGTTGCCTGAAAACACCAAGAAAACAGTTGTCAACGCCCTAATCACATCCAGATTAGATTATGGCAACGTTCTGTACCTGGGGGCAAATAAAGCTACTGTCCGCAGGTTACAGTCAGTACAAAATGCAGCAGCCAGACTACTCTGGAAAATTCCCATCTCTACTCCAACTACCAAATACATCAGGAAATTACACTGGCTAAAAATTGAAAATCGAGTCAAATTTAAATCCCTATGCTTCATGCACAGGATTTCCACCAATACCGCTCCAAAATACCTGCAAAACCTGGTGCGCCCCTATCGTCCCTCCAGATCTCTTCGATCCTCCACGGCAAATCATTTTGAAATCCCAAAGATCAAGTTGTCACGCATGGGTGGCAAGTCCTTTTCACTCCTAGGACCTACACTTTGGAATTCAATGCCACATACATTGCGGTCTGAGCCGAGCTACATCAAATTCAGAAAAGCCTTAAAAACATGGCTATTTAACATCTAGTTTCTGTAACCGCATTGACATTGGGATCTGCTGCGCCGGGAAACCCTTTGTTGGGTAGCTGTGCGCCATATAAATGTAAACAAATAAATAAAATAAAAATATTGTCAGAACTATATGGGTTTTAAACCAGAGGAGTAGTCACATGAGGAAATCACATGACCAACACCTGATAAGTCCCTAGGGATGTACCGGCCGTGAGAGGGTAAAGAAATGAAACCGAACCGAGGCGCCATATTTGAATTCCTAAACACAAGTCACGGCAGATAATGACTAAATCATGTTAATCAGCGGATATGTTTTAGAAGGACAAAAAGTGAAAAAGCTCAGCGCAAAACGATAACCAATAAATATCTGAAATTTACACAAACAGTGAGCCAATACAATCTCGGAACAAACACATTGGCTAATTCTAATGTCGAGACAGAACGCTCCGATGGACAGGTGTTAAGTCAAAAAAATGGATTACATATACATTGGGGAACACTTTAATTATATACAGGGCTAGAGAGTGATTTCACATGAAATTGGGCCACTATTTACATTCGCTATATAAATGCTGGTGCCCCAACAGTAAACAGACGAAAGAGAGCGCCATGTTGGACTCCCCTAGTTTGTAAACATAATAGAGGGCATTGTATGAATACATATATCGATCTGTACAGATAAGCAAACAAGGTCCAACAATAAGCGCCTGGAGAACAACAAGGACCGCAACACCACCGCCCTGCTGGACAACCTCGCCAACTCGGACTCAAGCAACTGGTCAACACCCCCACCCACTACGCTGGCCACACGCTTGATCCCGTCTTCTCATCCAGCAAGCACATCACCTTCAGCCACTCTACCGGACTCCACTGGACCGACCACAGCTGCATCCACTTCAGCTTCAGAAAAAACACAACCCACCACCACCCGTAACAGGTTCCTCACAGAAGCTGGTGCAAGATCACCGCCGACCAGCTCACCACTTCCCTCAGCCAGAACCCACCTGCCAGCACAACGGACACCAACGAAGCAGCCCGCAACTTCACGCAGTGGCTGACCGCCTGCGCTGACGACCTCGCACCTCTGAAGAACCCTCCCAACAGACCCAGAATCAAGAAGGCCCCCTGGTTCACTGACGAACTCAAGGACTCCAAGAAGACCTGCCGCACCCTCGAGAAAGCCTGGCTCCTCGACCAGACTGCTGACAACATGACCGCCCTCAAGCACACCACCTGCAAGCACCACCAGCTCATCTGCACCACCAAGAAGAAATCACCGAAGGAACGACAGGACAACAACGCCCACGACAGCAAGGAACTCTTCAACATCGTCAAGGAGTTCTCCAACCCCAGCACCGGCAACAACGACATCACTTCTTCACAGGATCTCTGCGACTCCCTCACCTTGTACTTCCACCGCAAGATTGCCGACATCCACAACAGCTTCGGCGCACCATCCACGCACCCAACCGTCGAACCAACGCACCCCACTGCCAGCCTCCGCACCTGGACCACGGTGACCACCGAAGACACAGCCCGCACGATGAACACCATCCTCTCCGGATCTCCAACCGACCCATGCCGCCACCACGTCTTCAACAAGGCCGACTCCACCATCGCACCCCAACTCCGAGACGTCATCAACACCTCCTTCGACACCGCCACCTTCCCGGAGAGCTGGAAGCATGCCGAGCTCAGCGCACCACTGAAGAAACCTACTGCGGACCCCATCGACCTCAAAAACTTCCGCCCTATCTCACTCCTTCCTTTTCCTGCCAAAGTCATTGAGAAGATCGTCAACAGACAGCTTGCCACCTTCCTCGAGACGAACGGTTCCCTCGACCCCTCGCAGTCTGGTTTCAGAGCCAACCACAGCACCGAGACCGCCCTCATCGCAGCCACCGACGACATCCGAGCCCTGCTCGACAACGAAGAAACAGCGGCACTCATCCTCCTGGACCTCTCTGCAGTGTTTGACACTGTCTGCCACCACACCTTAGTCCAACGCCTCAGCAACACCAGCATCCAAGAGAAGGCACTGGAGTGGATCATCTCGTTCCTCGCAGGAAGAACACAGAGAGTCCGCCTCCCCCCGTTTAGTTCCGAGGCCGCCGAAGTCATCTGCGGCGTCACGCAAGGATTGTCACTCAGCCCCACCCTCTTCAACGTCTACATGAGACCCCTTGCTGCCATCGCACGCCAACACAACCTCAACATCATCTCCTATGCCGACGACACCCAGCTGATCCTCTCCCTCACCAGAGACCCCAACACCACCAGAACCAGCCTACACGAAGGGATGAAAGACGTCGCCGAATGGATGAAGAACAGCCGCCTGAAACTGAACTCAGACAAGACGGAAGTCCTCCTCCTGGGACCATCGCCCTCTGCATGGGACGACTCCTGGTGGCCCCCAGCCCTGGGCACCGTTCCCAAGCCAACAGACAATGCACGCAACCTGGGCTTCATCCTGGACTCCTCCCTCTCGATGACCAGACAAGTCAACGCCGTCTCCTCATCACGCTTTCACACCCTTCGCATTCTTCGCAAGATCTTCCGATGGATCCCGACCTAAACCAGGAAGACGGTCACCCAGGCCCTCGTCACCAGCCGACTGGACTACGGAAACACCCTCTACCCCGGGACCACAGCCAAGCTACAGAAAAGACTCCAACGCATCCAGAACGCATCCTGGACATCCCCAGACGCAGCCACATCTCCAGCCACCTGAGGGACCTTCACTGGCTCCCCGTCAACAAGAGGATCACGTTCAGGCTCCTCACCCACGCACACAAGTCTCTCCACGACCTGGGCCCCAAGTACCTCAACGACCGCCTGACCTTCTACACACCCACCCACCAGCTACAATCTACTAGCCTCGCCCTCGCCGCTGTACCACGCATCCGAAGAGCCACCGCCAGAGGCCGGTCCTTCTCCTACCTGGTGGCCAAGACATGGAACTCCCTGCCCATCCACCTTCGGCTGACCCAGAACCACCTCACCTTCATCAGGAGACAACTCAAGAACTGGCTGTTCGAGAGGTAGCGGACCTCCTCCCCCAAGCGCCTTGAGACCCTTCTGGGTGAGTAGTGCGCTATACAAGTATTATGATTGAGTGATTGATTGATTGATTCCACAAGTACATGGACCCCTATTAGTGAAACAAGAGAAACAAAAAAGCACAAAGTTAAGCTAAGTAGCCATGTGCAAGGTTAGAATTTGCCATAATATGTCCACAAAAAGGGACAATTCAGTTACATTAAGTAGCTACTGGAAAAACAAGTCAAAGAGGTGAAAATTCCCAAATAGACTAAGCAAGAAACGGTGGAAAAGAACAACAGAAAATTGAAGATAGAGAGTAAAGAGCACTGAAAATAACTTAGAAATATTATATGTAATTTACTAGACTTGTTAATCACACTGCCATTTTAGTGGTTGATGCTTATAGAATCCGATACGCGGTACAAAAGGGGGTGGTGATGGACAGAGCATCTGAATCAATCAAACACTCACACCCAGTCAAAAGATCTGGGTTTAATCCATCACCATTCTTTAGCCCACTCTGCCACCCCAGTTCAGACATGGCTGTATGCAAATCAGTCTGACCCTGTGCCTCATGGGAACAGTCCAGCCCGAACTGCAAAGCCAAGTCTTCCCTGGACCAGAAACAAGCTTCCGAGGACCGTTTACTGGCATTCCAGCCGTCTTCAGCCCGGCTTGCTTGAATCCAGTGGCAAAGTGAGCAAGGGACTCATGTCTGAGCATAACCTGCCACACTTATGACACCCAAAAGCGGTACAAAAGGGGGTGGTGATGGACGGAGCATCTGAATCAATCAAACACTCACACCCAGTCGAAAGATCTGGGTTTAATCCATCACCGTTCTTTAGCCCACTCTGCCATCCCAGTTCAGACATGGCTATATGCAAATCAGTCTGACCCTGTGCCTCATGGGAACAGTCCAGCCCGAACTGCCAAGCCATGTCTTCCCTGGACCAGAAATAAGCTTCCGAGGACCGGTTTCTGGCATTCAAGCCGTCTTCAGCCTGGCTTGCTTGAATCCAGTGGCAAAGTGAGCAAGGGACTCACGTCTGAGCATAACCTGCCACACTTATGGCAGCCAAAAGCGGTACAAAAGGGGGTGGTGATGGATGGAGCATCTGAATCAATCAAACACTCACACCCAGTCAAAAGATCTGGGTTTAATCCATCACCGTTCTTTAGCCCACTCTGCCACTCCAGTTCAGACATGGCTATATGCAAATCAGTCTGACCCAGTGCCTAATGGGAACAGTCCAGCCCGAACTGCCAAGCCATGTCTTCTCTGGACTGGAAACAAGCTTCCGAGGACCGTTTTCTGGCATTCCAGCCGTCTTCAGCCCGGCTTGCTTGAATCCAGTGGCAAAGTGAGCAAGGGACTCACGTCTGAGCATAACCTGCCACACTTATGGCGGCCAAAAGCGGTGCAAAAGGGGGTGGTGATGGACGGACCATCTGATTCAATCAAACACTCACACCCAGTCAAAAGATCTGGGATTAATCGATCACTGTTCTTTAGCCCACTCTGCCACCCCAGTTCAGACATTGCTATATGCAAATCAGTATGACCCTGTGCCTCATGGGAACAGTCCAGCCCGAACTGTCAAGCCATGTCTTTCCTGGACCGGAAACAAGCTTCCGAGGGCCGGTTTCTGGCATTCCAGCCGTCTTCAGCCCGGCTTGCTTGAATCCAGTGGCAAAGTGAGCAGGGGACTCACGTCTGAGCATAACCTGCCACACTTATGGCGGCCAAAAGCGGTACAAAAGGGGGTGGTGATGGACGGAGCATCTGAATCAATCAAACACTCACACCCAGTCAAAAGATCTGGGTTTAATCCATCACTGTTCTTTAGCCCACTCTGCCACCCCAGCTCAGACATGGCTATATGCAAATCAGTCTGACCCTGTGCCTCATGGGAACAGTCCAGCCCGAACTGCCAAGCCATGTCTTCCCTGGACCGGAAACAAGCTTCCGAGGACCGGTTTCTGGCATTCCAGCCGTCTTCAGCCCGGCTTACTTGGATCCAGTGGCAAAGTGAAAAAGGGACTCGCGTCTGAGCATAACCTGCCACACTTATGGTGGCCAAAAGCGGTACAAAAGGGGGTGGTGATGGACGGAGCATCTGAATCAATCAAACACTCACACCCAGTCAAAAGATCTGGGATTAATCGATCCCCGTTCTTTAGCCCACTCTGCCACCCCAGTTCAGACATTGCTATATGCAAATCAGTATGACCCTGTGCCTCATGGGAACAGTCCAGCCCGAACTGTCAAGCCATGTCTTTCCTGGACCGGAAACAAGCTTCCGAGGACCGGTTTCTGGCATTCCAGCTGTCTTCAGCCCGGCTTGCTTGAATCCAGTGGCGTCTGAGCATAACCTGCCACACTTATGGCGGCCAAAAGCGGTACAAAAGGGGGTGGTGATGGACGGAGCATCTGAATCAATCAAACACTCACACCCAGTCAAAAGATCTGGGTTTAATCCATCACCGTTCTTTAGCCCACTCTGCCACCCCAGTTCAGACATGGCTATATGCAAATCAGTCTGACCCTGTGCCTCATGGGAACAGTCCAGCCCGAACTGCCAAGCCATGTCTTCCCTGGACCGGAAACAAGCTTCCGAGGACCGGTTTCTGGCATTCCAGCCGTCTTCAGCCCGGCTTACTTGGATCCAGTGGCAAAGTGAAAAAGGGACTCACGTCTGAGCATAACCTGCCACACTTATGGTGGCCAAAAGCGGTACAAAAGGGGGTGGTGATGGACGGAGCATCTGAATCAATCAAACACTCAAACCCAGTCAGAAGATCTGGGTTTAATCCATCACCGTTCTTTAGCCCACTCTGCCACCCCAGTTCAGACATGGCTACATGCAAATCAGTCTGACCCTGTGCCTCATGGGAACAGTCCAGCCCGAACTGCCAAGCCGTGTCTTCCCTGGACCGGAAACAAGCTTCCGAGGACCGGTTTCTGGCATTCCAGCCGTCTTCAGCCCGGCTTGCTTGAATCCAGTGGCAAAGTGAGCGCGGGACTCACGTATGAGCATAACCTGCCACACTTATGGCAGCCAAAAGCGGTACAAAAGGGGGTGGTGATGGATGGAGCATCTGAATAAATCAAACACTCAAACCCATTCAAAAGATCTGGGTTTAATCCATCACCGTTCTTTAGCCCACTCTGCCAGCCCAGTTCATACATGGCTATATGCAAATCAGTCTGACCCTGTGCCTCATGGGAACAGTCCAGCCCGAACTGCCAAGCCATGTCTTCCCTGGACCGGGACCAAGCTTCCGAGGACCGGTTTCTGGCATTCCAGCCGTCTTCATCCCGGCTTACTTGAATCCAGTGGCTAAGTGAGCAAGGGACTCACGTCTGAGCATAACCTGCCACACTTATGGCGGCTAAAAGCGGTACAAAAGGGGGTGGTGATGGACGGAGCATCTGAATCAATCAAACACTCACACCCAGTCAAAAGATCTGGGTTTAATCCATCACCGTTATTTAGCCCACTCTGCCACCCCAGTTGAGACATAGCTATATGCAAATCAGTCTAACCCTGTGCCTCATGGGAACAGTCCAGCCCGAACTGCCAAGCCATGTTTTCCCTGATCCGGAAACAAGCTTCCAAAGACCGGTTTCTGGCATTCCAGCCGTCTTCAGCCCGGCTTGCTTGAATCCAGTGGCAAAGTGAGCAAGGGACTCACGTCTGAGCATAACCTGCCACACTTTTGGCGGCCAAAAGCGGTACAAAAGGGGGTGGTGATGGACAGAGCATCTGAATCAATCAAACACTCACACCCAGTCAAAAGATCTGGGTTTAATCCATCACCGTTCTTTAGCCCACTCTGCCACCCCAGTTCAGACATGGCCATATGTAAATCAGTCTGACCCTGTGCCTCATGGGAACAGTCCAGCCCAAACTGCCAAGCCATGTCTTCCCTGGACCGGAAACAAGCTTCCGAGGACCGGTTTCTGGCATTCCAGCCGTCTTCAGCCCGGCTTGCTTGAATCCAGTGGCAAAGTGAGCAAGGGACTCACGACTGAGCATAACCTGCCACACTTTTGGCGGCCAAAAGCGGTACAAAAGGGGGTGGTGATGGACGGAGCATCTGAATCAATCAAACACTCACACCCAGTCAAAAGATCTGGGTTTCATCAATCACTGTTCTTTAGTCCACTCTGCCACCCCAGTTCAGACATGGCTATATGCAAATCAGTCTGACTCTGTGCCTCATGGGAACAGTCCAGCCCGAACTGCCAAGCCATGTCTTCCCTGGACTGGAAACAAGATTCCGAGGACCGGTTTCTGGCATTCCAGCCGTCTTCAGCCCGGCTTGCTTGAATCCAGTGGCAAAGTGAGCAACAGACTCACATCTGAGCATAACCTGCCACACTTATGGCGGCCAAAAGCGGTACAAAAGGGGGTGGTGATGGATGGAGCATCTGAATCAAACAAACACTTACACCCAGTCAAAAGATCCGGGTTTAATCCATCACCGTTCTTTAGCCCATTCTGCCAGCCCAGTTCAGACATGGCTATATTTAAATCAGTCTGACCCTGTGCCTCATGGGAACAGTCCAGCCCGAACTGCCAAGCCATGTCTTCCCTGGACCAGAAACAAGCTTCCGAGGACCTGTTTCAGGCATTCCAGCAGTCTTCAGCCCGGCTTGCTTGCATCCAGTGGCAAAGTGAGCAAGGGACTCACATCTGAGCATAACCTGCCACACTTATGGTGGCCAAAAGCGGTACAAAAGGGAGTGGTGATGGACGGAGCATCTGAATCAATCAAACACTAACACCCAGTCAAAAGATCTGGGTTTAATCCATCACCGTTCTTTAGTCCACTCTGCCACCCCAGTTCAGACATGGCTATATGTAAATCAGTCTGACTATGTGCCTCATGGGAACAGTGCAGCCCGAACTGCCAAGCCATGTCTTCCCTGGACCGGAAACAAGCTTCCGAGGACCGGTTTCTGGCATTCCAGCCGTCTTCAGCCCGGCTTGCTTGAATCCAGTGGCAAAGTGAGCAGGGGACTCACGTCTGAGCATAACCTGCCACACTTATGGCGGCCAAAAGCGGTATAAAAGGGGCTGGTGATGGACGGTGCATCTGAATCAATCAAACACTCACACCCAGTCAAAAGATCAGGGTTTAATCTATCACCGTTCTTTAGCCCACTCTGCTACCCCTATTCAGACATGGCTATATGCAAATCAGTCTGACCCTGTGCCTCATGGGAACAGTCCAGCCCGAACTGCCAAGCCATGTCTTCCCTGGACCGGAAACAAGCTTCCAAGGACCGGTTTCTGGCATTCCAGCCGTCTTCAGCCCGGCTTGCTTGAATCCAGTGGCAAAGTGAGCAAGGGACTCACGTCTGAGCATAACCTGCCACACTTATGGCGGCCAAAAGCGGTACAAAAGGGGGTGGTGATGGACGGAGCATCTGATTCAATCAAACACTCACACCCAGTCAAAAGATCTGGGTTTAATCCCTCACCGTTCTTTAGCCCACTCTGCCACCCCAGTTCAGACTTAGCTATATGCAAATCAGTCTGACCCTGTGCCTCATGGGAACAGTCCATCCCGAACTGCCAAGCCATGTCTTCCCTGGACCGAAAACAAGCTTCCGAGGACCGGTTTCTGGCATTCCAGCCGTCTTCAGCCCGGCTTGCTTGAATCCAGTGGCAAAGTGAGCAAGGGACTCACACCTGAGCATAACCTGCCACACTTTTGGCGGCCAAAAGCGGTACAAAAGGGGGTGGTGATGGACAGAGCATCTGAATCAATCAAACACTCACACCCAGTCAAAAGATCTGGGTTTAATCCATCACAGTTCTTTAGCCCACTCTGCCACCCCAGTTCAGACATGTCCATATGCAAATCAGTCTGACCCTGTGCCTCATGGGAACAGTCCAGCCCGAACTGCCCAGCCATGTCTTCCCTGGACCAGAAACAAGCTTCCGAGGACCGGTTTCTGGCATTCCAGCCGTCTTCAGCCCGCCTTACTTGGATCCAGTGGCAAAGTGAAAAAGGGACTCACGTCTGAGCATAACCTGCCACACTTATGGTGGCCAAAAGCGGTACAAAAGGGGGTGGTGATGGACGGAGCATCTGAATCAATCAAACACTCAAACCCAGTCAGAAGATCTGGGTTTAATCCATCACCGTTCTTTAGCCCACTCTGCCACCCCAGTTCAGACATGGCTACATGCAAATCAGTCTGACCCTGTGCCTCATGGGAACAGTCCAGCCCGAACTGCCAAGCCATGTCTTCCCTGGACCGGAAACAAGCTTCCGAGGACCTGTTTCTGGCATTCCAGCCGTCTTCAGCCCGGCTTGCTTGAATCCAGTGGCAAAGTGAGCGCGGGACTCACGTATGAGCTTAACCTGCCACACTTATGGCGGCCAAAAGCGGTACAAAAGGGGGTGGTGATGGACGGAGCCTCTGAATCAATCAAACACTCACACCCAGTCAAAAGATCTGGGTTTAATCCATCACCGTTCTTTAGTCTACTCTGCTACCCCAGTTCAAACATGGCTATATGCAAATCAGTCTGACTCTGTGCCTCATGGGAACAGTCCAGCCCGAACTGCCAAGCCATGTCTTCCCTGGACCGGGACCAAGCTTCCGAGGACCGGTTTCTGGCATTCCAGCCGTCTTCAGGCCGGCTTGCTTGAATCCAGTGGCAAAGTGAGCAAGGGACTCACGCCTGAGCATAACCTGCCATACTTATGGCGGCTAAAAGCGGTACAAAAGGGGATGGTGATGGACGGAGCATCTGAATCAATCAAACACTCACACCCAGTCAAAAGATCTGGGTTTAATCCATCACCGTTATTTAGCCGACTCTGCCACCCCAGTTCAGACATAGCTATATGCAAATCAGTCTAACCATGTGCCTCATGGGAACAGTCCAGCCCGAACTGCCAAGCCATGTCTTCCCTGATCCGGAAACAAGCTTCCAAAGACCGGTTTCTGGCATTCCAGCCGTCTTCAGCCCGGCTTGCTTGAATCCAGTGGCAAAGTGAGCAAGGGACTCACGTCTGAGCATAACCTGCCACACTTTTGGCGGCCAAAAGCGGTACAAAAGGGGGTGGTGATGGACAGAGCATCTGAATCAATCAAACACTCACACCCAGTCAAAAGATCTGGGTTTAATCCATCACCGTTCTTTAGTCTACTCTGCCACCCCAGTTCAAACATGGCTATATGCAAATCAGTCTGACTCTGTGCCTCATGGGAACAGTCCAGCCCGAACTGCCAAGCCATGTCTTCCCTGGACCGGAAACAAGCTTCCGAGGACCGGTTTCTGGCTTTCCAGCCGTATTCAGCCCGGCTTGCTTGAATCCAGTGGCAAAGTGAGCAGGGGACTCACGTCTGAGCATAACCTGCCACACTTATGGCGGCCAAAAGCGGTACAAAAGGGGGTGGTGATGGATGGAGCATCTGAATAAATCAAACACTCACACCCATTCAAAAGATCTGGGTTTAATCCATCACCGTTCTTTAGCCCACTCTGCCAGCCCAGTTCAGACATGGCTATATGCAAATCAGTCTGACCCTGTGCCTCATGGGAACAGTCCAGCCCGAACTGCCAAGCCATGTCTTCCCTGGACCGGGACCAAGCTTCCGAGGACCGGTTTCTGGCATTCCAGCCGTCTTCAGCCCGGCTTGCTTGAATCCAGTGGCAAAGTGAGCAAGGGACTCACGTCTGAGCATAACCTGCCACACTAATGGCGGCTAAAAGCGGTACAAAAGGGGGTGGTGATGGACGGAGCATCTGAATCAATCAAACACTCACACCCAGTCAAAAGATCTGGGTTTAATCCATCACCGTTATTTAGCCGAATCTGCCACCCCAGTTCAGACATAGCTATATGCAAATCAGTCTAACCCTGTGCCTCATGGGAACAGTCCAGCCCGAACTGCCAAGCCATGTCTTCCCTGATCCGGAAACAAGCTTCCAAAGACCGGTTTCTGGCATTCCAGCCGTCTTCAGCCCGGCTTGCTTGAATCCAGTGGCAAAGTGAGCAAGGGACTCACGTCTGAGCATAACCTGCCACACTTTTGGCGGCCAAAAGCGGTACAAAAGGGGGTGGTGATGGACAGAGCATCTGAATCAATCAAACACTCACACCCAGTCAAAAGATCTGGGTTTAATCCATCACCGTTCTTTAGCCCACTCTGCCACCCCAGTTCAGACATGGCCATATGTAAATCAGTCTGACCCTGTGCCTCATGGGAACAGTCCAGCCCGAACTGCCAAGCCATGTCTTCCCTGGACCGGAAACAAGCTTCCGAGGACCGGTTTCTGGCATTCCAGCCGTCTTCAGCCCGGCTTGCTTGAATCCAGTGGCAAAGTGAGCAAGGGACTCACGACTGAGCATAACCTGCCACACTTTTGGCGGCCAAAAGCGGTACAAAAGGGGGTGGTGATGGACGGAGCATC
The DNA here is from genome assembly GCF_964263255.1 of Lissotriton vulgaris. NCBI lineage: Eukaryota > Metazoa > Chordata > Amphibia > Caudata > Salamandridae > Lissotriton > Lissotriton vulgaris. The sequence goes on along the minus strand of NC_141691.1, from coordinate 1,507,005,281 downwards.
TGAATAAATCAAACACTCACACCCAGTCAAAAGATCTGGGTTTAATCCATCACTGTTCTTTAGTCCACTCTGCCACCCCAGTTCAGACATTGCTATATGCAAATCAGTCTGACTCTGTGCCTCATGGGAACAGTCCCGCCCGAACTGCCAAGCCATGTCTTCCCTGGACCGGGACCAAGCTTCCGAGGACCGGTTTCTGGCATTCCAGCCGTCTTCAGCCCGGCTTGCTTGAATCCAGTGGCAAAGTGAGCAACGGACTCACATCTGAGCATAACCTGCCACACTTATGGCGGCCAAAAGCGGTACAAAAGGGGGTGGTGATGGATGGAGCATCTGAATCAAACAAACACTCACACCCAGTCAAAAGATCCAGGTTTAATCCATCACCGTTCTTTAGCCCACTCTGCCAGCCCAGTTCAGACATGGCTATATGCTAATCAGTCTGACCCTGTGCCTCATGGGAACAGTCCAGCCCGAACTGCCAAGCCATGTCTTCCCTGGACCAGAAACAAGCTTCCGAGGACCGGTTTCAGGCATTCCAGCAGTCTTCAGCCCGGCTTGCTTGCATCCAGTGGCAAAGTGAGCAAGGGACTCACATCTGAGCATACCCTGCCACACTTATGGTGGCCAAAAGCGGTACAAAAGGGGGTGGTGATGGACGGAGCATCTGAATCAATCAAACACTCACACCGAGTCAAAAGATCTGGGTTTAATCCATCACCGTTCTTTAGTCCACTCTGCCACCCCAGTTAAGACATGGCTATATGCAAATCAGTCTGACTCTGTGCCTCATGGGAACAGTGCAGCCCGAACTGCCAAGCCATGTCTTCCCTGGACCGGAAACAAGCTTCCGAGGACCGGTTTCTGGCATTCCAGCCGTCTTCAGCCCGGCTTGCTTGAATCCAGTGGCAAAGTGAGCAGAGGACTCACGTCTGAGCATAACCTGCCACACTTATGGCGGCCAAAAGCGGTATAAAAGGGGCTGGTGATGGACGGTGCATCTGAATCAATCAAACACTCACACCCAGTCAAAGGATCAGGGTTTAATCTATCACCGTTCTTTAGCCCACTCTGCTACCCCTGTTCAGACATGGCTATATGCAAATCAGTCTGACCCTGTGCCTCATGGGAACAGTCCAGCCCGAACTGCCAAGCCATGTCCTCCCTGGACCGGAAACAAGCTTCCAAGGACTGGTTTCTGGCATTCCAGCCGTCTTCAGCCCGGCTTGCTTGAATCCAGTGGCAAAGTGAGCAAGGGACTCACGTCTGAGCATAACCTGCCACACTTATGGCGGCCAAAAGCGGTACAAAAGGGGGTGGTGATGGACGGAGCATCTGAATCAATCAAACACTCACACCCAGTCAAAAGATCTGGGTTTAATCCCTCACCGTTCTTTAGCCCACTCTGCCACCCCAGTTCAGACTTAGCTATATGCAAATCAGTCTGACCCTGTGCCTCATGGGAACAGTCCATCCCGAACTGCCAAGCCATGTCTTCCCTGGACCGGAAACAAGCTTCCGAGGACCGGTTTCTGGCATTCCAGCCGTCTTCAGGCCGGCTTGCTTGAATCCAGTGGCAAAGTGAGCAAGGGACTCACACCTGAGCATAACCTGCCACACTTTTGGCGGCCAAAAGCGGTACAAAAGGGGGTGGTGATGGACAGAGCATCTGAATCAATCAAACACTCACACCCAGTCAAAAGATCTGGGTTTAATCCATCACCGTTCTTTAGTCCACTCTGCCACCCCAGTTCAGACATGGCTATATGCAAATCAGTCTGACTCTGTGCCTCATGGGAACAGTCCAGCCCGAACTGCCAAGCCATGTCTTCCCTGGACCGGAAACAAGCTTCCGAGGACCGGTTTCTGGCTTTCCAGCCGTCTTCAGCCCGGCTTGCTTGAATCCAGTGGCAAAGTGAGCAAGGGACTCACGTCTGAGCATAACCTGCCACACTTATGGCGGCTAAAAGCGGTACAAAAGGGGGTGGTGATGGACGGAGCATCTGAATCAATCAAACACTCACACCCAGTCAAAAGATCTGGGTTTAATCCATCACCGTTATTTAGCCCACTCTGCCACCCCAGTTCAGACATAGCTATATGCAAATCAGTCTAACCCTGTGCCTCATGGGAACAGTCCAGCCCGAACTGCCAAGCCATGTCTTCCCTGATCCGGAAACAAGCTTCCAAAGACCGGTTTCTGGCATTCCAGCCGTCTTCAGCCCGGCTTGCTTGAATCCAGTGGCAAAGTGAGCAAGGGACTCACGTCCGAGCATAACCTGCCACACTTTTGGCGGCCAAAAGCGGTACAAAAGGGGGTGGTGATGGACAGAGCATCTGAATCAATCAAACACTCACACCCAGTCAAAAGATCTGGGTTTAATCCATCACCGTTCTTTAGCCCACTCTGCCACCCCAGTTCAGACATGGCCATATGTAAATCAGTCTGACCCTGTGCCTCATGGGAACAGTCCAGCCGGAACTGCCAAGCCATGTCTTCCCTGGACCGGAAACAAGCTTCCGAGGACCGGTTTCTGGCATTCCAGCCGTCTTCAGCCCGGTTTGCTTGAATCCAGTGGCAAAGTGAGCAAGGGACTCACGACTGAGCATAACCTGCCACACTTTTGGCGGCCAAAAGCGGTACAAAAGGGGGTGGTGATGGACGGAGCATCTGAATAAATCAAACACTCACACCCAGTCAAAAGATCTGGGTTTAATCCATCACTGTTCTTTAGTCCACTCTGCCACCCCAGTTCAGACATGGCTATATGCAAATCAGTCTGACTCTGTGCCTCATGGGAACAGTCCAGCCCGAACTGCCAAGCCATGTCTTCCCTGGACCGGGACCAAGCTTCCGAGGACCGGTTTCTGGCATTCCAGCCGTCTTCAGCCCGGCTTGCTTGAATCCAGTGGCAAAGTGAGCAACGGACTCACATCTGAGCATAACCTGCCACACTTATGGCGGCCAAAAGCGGTACAAAAGGGGGTGGTGATGGATGGAGCATCTGAATCAAACAAACACTCACACCCAGTCAAAAGATCCAGGTTTTATCCATCACCGTTCTTTAGCCCACTCTGCCAGCCCAGTTCAGACATGGCTATATGCTAATCAGTCTGACTCTGTGCCTCATGCGAACAGTCCAGCCCGAACTGCCAAGCCATGTCTTCCCTGGACCAGAAACAAGCTTCCGAGGACCGGTTTCAGGCATTCCAGCAGTCTTCAGCCCGGCTTGCTTGCATCCAGTGGCAAAGTGAGCAAGGGACTCACATCTGAGCATACCCTGCCACACTTATGGCGGCCAAAAGCGGTACAAAAGGGGGTGGTGATGGACGGAGCATCTGAATCAATCAAACACTCACACCCAGTCAAAAGATCTGGGTTTAATCCATCACCGTTCTTTAGTCCACTCTGCCACCCCAGTTCAGACATGGCTATATGCAAATCAGTCTGACTCTGTGCCTCATGGGAATAGTCCAGCCCGAACTGCCAAGCCATGTCTTCCCTGAACCGGAAACAAGCTTCCGAGGACCGGTTTCTGGCATTCCAGCCGTCTTCAGCCCGGCTTGCTTGAATCCAGTGGCAAAGTGAGCAGGGGACTCACGTCTGAGCATAACCTGCCACACTTATGGCAGCCAAAAGCGGTATAAAAGGGGCTGGTGATGGACGGTGCACCTGAATCAATCAAACACTCACACCCAGTCAAAAGATCAGGGTTTAATCTATCACCGTTCTTTAGCCCACTCTGCTACCCCTGTTCAGACATGGCTATATGCAAATCAGTCTGACCCTGTGCCTCATGGGAACAGTCCAGCCCGAACTGCCAAGCCATGTCTTCCCTGGACCGGAAACAAGCTTCCAAGGACCGGTTTCTGGCATTCCAGCCGTCTTCAGCCGGCTTGCTTGAATCCAGTGGCAAAGTGAGCAAGGGACTCACATCTGAGCATAACCTGCCACACTTATGGCGGCCAAAAGCGGTACAAAAGGGGGTGGTGATGGACGGAGCATCTGAATCAATCAAACACTCACACCCAGTCAAAAGATCTGGGTATAATCCCTCACCGTTCTTTAGCCCACTCTGCCACCCCAGTTCAGACTTAGCTATATGCAAATCAGTCTGACCCTGTGCCTCATGGGAACAGTCCTTCCCGAACTGCCAAGCCATGTCTTCCCTGGACCGGAAACAAGCTTCCGAGGACCGGTTTCTGGCATTCCAGCCGTCTTCAGCCCGGCTTGCTTGAATCCAGTGGCAAAGTGAGTAAGGGACTCACGACTGAGCATAACCTGCCACACCTTTGGCGGCCAAAAGCGGTACAAAAGGGGGCGGTGATGGGCGGAGCATCTGAATCAATCAAACACTCACACCCAGTCAAAAGATCTGGGGTTAATCCATCACCGTTCTTTAGTCTACTCTGCCACCCCAGTTCAGACATGGCTGTATGCAAATCAGTCTGACTCTGTGCCTCTTGGGAACAGTCCAGCCCGAACTGCCAAGCCATGTCTTCCCTGGACCGAAAACAAGCTTCCGAGGACCGGTTTCTGGCATTCCAGCCGTCTTCAGCCCGGCTTGCTTGAATCCAGTGGCAAAGTGAGCAAGGGACTCACGTCTGAGCATAACCTGCCACACTTATGGCGGCCAAAAGCGGTACAAAAGGGGGTGGTGATGGACGGAGCATCTGAATCAATCAAACACTCACACCCAGTCAAAAGATCTGTGTTTAATCCATCACCGTTCTTTAGCCCACTCTGCCACCCCGGTTCAGACATGGCTATATGCAAATCAGTCTGACCCTGTGCCTCATGGGAACAGTCCAGCCCAAACTGCCAAGCCATGTCTTCCATGGACCGGAAACAAGCTTCTGAGGACCGGTTTCTGGCATTCCAGCAGTGTTCAGCCCGGCTTGCTTGAATCCAGTGGCAAAGTGAGCAAGGGACTCACATCTGAGCATAACCTGCCACACTTATGGTGGCCAAAAGCGCTACAAAAGGGGGTGGTGATGGACGGAGGATCTGAATCAATCAAACACTCACACCCAGTCAAAAGATCTGGGTTTAATCCATCACCGTTCTTTAGCGCACTCTGCCACCCCAGTTCATACTTAGCTATATGCAAATCAGTCTGACCCTGTGCCTCATGGGAACAGTCCAGCCCAAACTGCCAAGCCATGTCTTCCCTGGACCGGAAACAAGCTTCCAAGGACCGGTTTCTGGCATTCCAGCCGTCTTCAGCCGGCTTGCTTGAATCCAGTGGCAAAGTGAGCAAGGGACTCACGTCTGAGCATAACCTGCCACACTTATGGCGGCTAAAAGCGGTACAAAAGGGGGTGGTGATGGACGGAGCATCTGAATCAATCAAACACTCACACCCAGTCAAAAGATCTGGGTTTAATCCGTCACCGTTATTTAGCCCACTCTGCCACCCCAGTTCAGACATAGCTATATGCAAATCAGTCTAACCCTGTGCCTCATGGGAACAGTCCAGCCCGAACTGCCAAGCCATGTCTTCCCTGATCCGGAAACAAGCTTCCAAAGACCGGTTTCTGGCATTCCAGCCGTCTTCAGCCCGGCTTGCTTGAATCCAGTGGCAAAGTGAGCAAGGGACTCATGTCTGAGCATAACCTGCTACACTTTTGGCGGCCAAAAGCGGTACAAAAGGGGGTGGTGATGGACAGAGCATCTGAATCAATCAAACACTCACACCCAGTCAAAAGATCTGGGTTTAATCCATCACCGTTCTTTAGCCCACTCTGCCACCCCAGTTCAGACATGGCCATATGTAAATCAGTCTGACCCTGTGCCTCATGGGAACAGTCCAGCCCGAACTGCCAAGCCATGTCTTCCCTGGACCGGAAACAAGCTTCCGAGGACCGGTTTCTGGCATTCCAGCCGTCTTCAGCCCGGCTTGCTTGAATCCAGTGGCAAAGTGAGCAAGGGACTCACGACTGAGCATAACCTGCCACACTTTTGGCGGCCAAAAGCGGTACAAAAGGGGGTGGTGATGGACGGAGCATCTGAATAAATCAAACACTCACACCCAGTCAAAAGATCTGGGTTTAATCCATCACTGTTCTTTAGTCCACTCTGCCACCCCAGTTCAGACATGGCTATATGCAAATCAGTCTGACTCTGTGCCTCATGGGAACAGTCCAGCCCGAACTGCCAAGCCATGTCTTCCCTGGACCGGGACCAAGCTTCCGAGGACCGGTTTCTGGCATTCCAGCCGTCTTCAGCCCGGCTTGCTTGAATCCAGTGGCAAAGTGAGCAACGGACTCACATCTGAGCATAACCTGCCACACTTATGGCGGCCAAAAGCGGTACAAAAGGGGGTGGTGATGGATGGAGCATCTGAATCAAACAAACACTCACACCCAGTCAAAAGATCCAGGTTTAATCCATCACCGTTCTTTAGCCCACTCTGCCAGCCCAGTTCAGACATGGCTATATGCTAATCAGTCTGACCCTGTGCCTCATGGGAACAGTCCAGCCCGAACTGCCAAGCCATGTCTTCCCTGGACCAGAAACAAGCTTCCGAGGACCGGTTTCAGGCATTCCAGCAGTCTTCAGCCCGGCTTGCTTGCATCCAGTGGCAAAGTGAGCAAGGGACTCACATCTGAGCATACCCTGCCACACTTATGGTGGCCAAAAGCGGTACAAAAGGGGGTGGTGATGGACGGAGCATCTGAATCAATCAAACACTCACACCGAGTCAAAAGATCTGGGTTTAATCCATCACCGTTCTTTAGTCCACTCTGCCACCCCAGTTAAGACATGGCTATATGCAAATCAGTCTGACTCTGTGCCTCATGGGAACAGTGCAGCCCGAACTGCCAAGCCATGTCTTCCCTGGACCGGAAACAAGCTTCCGAGGACCGGTTTCTGGCATTCCAGCCGTCTTCAACCCGGCTTGCTTGAATCCAGTGGCAAAGTGAGCAAGGGACTCACGTCTGAGCATAACCTGCCACACTTATGGCGGCCAAAAGCGGTACAAAAGGGGGTGGTGATGGACGGAGCATCTGAATCAATCAAACACTCACACCCAGTCAAAAGATCTGGGTTTAATCCCTCACCGTTCTTTAGCCCACTCTGCCACCCCAGTTCAGACTTAGCTATATGCAAATCAGTCTGACCCTGTGCCTCATGGGAACAGTCCATCCCGAACTGCCAAGCCATGTCTTCCCTGGACCGGAAACAAGCTTCCGAGGACCGGTTTCTGGCATTCCAGCCGTCTTCAGGCCGGCTTGCTTGAATCCAGTGGCAAAGTGAGCAAGGGACTCACACCTGAGCATAACCTGCCACACTTTTGGCGGCCAAAAGCGGTACAAAAGGGGGTGGTGATGGACAGAGCATCTGAATCAATCAAACACTCACACCCAGTCAAAAGATCTGGGTTTAATCCATCACCGTTCTTTAGTCCACTCTGCCACCCCAGTTCAGACATGGCTATATGCAAATCAGTCTGACTCTGTGCCTCATGGGAACAGTCCAGCCCGAACTGCCAAGCCATGTCTTCCCTGGACCGGAAACAAGCTTCCGAGGACCGGTTTCTGGCTTTCCAGCCGTCTTCAGCCCGGCTTGCTTGAATCCAGTGGCAAAGTGAGCAGGGGACTCACGTCTGAGCATAACCTGCCACACTTATGGCGGCTAAAAGCGGTACAAAAGGGGGTGGTGATGGATGGAGCATCTGAATAAATCAAACACTCACACCCATTCAAAAGATCTGGGTTTAATCCATCACCGTTCATTAGCCCACTCTGCCAGCCCAGTTCAGACATGGCTATATGCAAATCAGTCTGACCCTGTGCCTCATGGGAACAGTCCAGCCCGAACTGCCAAGCCATGTCTTCCCTGGACCGGGACCAAGCTTCCGAGGACCGGTTTCTGGCATTCCAGCGGTCTTCAGCCCGGCTTGCTTGAATCCAGTGGCAAAGTGAGCAAGGGACTCACGTCTGAGCATAACCTGCCACACTTATGGCGGCTAAAAGCGGTACAAAAGGGGGTGGTGATGGACGGAGCATCTGAATCAATCAAACACTCACACCCAGTCAAAAGATCTGGGTTTAATCCATCACCGTTATTTAGCCCACTCTGCCACCCCAGTTCAGACATAGCTATATGCAAATCAGTCTAACCCTGTGCCTCATGGGAACAGTCCAGCCCGAACTGCCAAGCCATGTCTTCCCTGATCCGGAAACAAGCTTCCAAAGACCGGTTTCTGGCATTCCAGCCGTCTTCAGCCCGGCTTGCTTGAATCCAGTGGCAAAGTGAGCAAGGGAATCACGTCTGAGCATAACCTGCCACACTTTTGGCGGCCAAAAGCGGTACAAAAGGGGGTGGTGATGGACAGAGCATCTGAATCAATCAAACACTCACACCCAGTCAAAAGATCTGGGTTTAATCCATCACCGTTCTTTAGCCCACTCTGCCACCCCAGTTCAGACATGGCCATATGTAAATCAGTCTGACCCTGTGCCTCATGGGAACAGTCCAGCCCGAACTGCCAAGCCATGTCTTCCCTGGACCGGAAACAAGCTTCCGAGGACCGGTTTCTGGCATTCCAGCCGTCTTCAGCCCGGTTTGCTTGAATCCAGTGGCAAAGTGAGCAAGGGACTCACGACTGAGCATAACCTGCCACACTTTTGGCGGCCAAAAGCGGTACAAAAGGGGGTGGTGATGGACGGAGCATCTGAATAAATCAAACACTCACACCCAGTCAAAAGATCTGGGTTTAATCCATCACTGTTCTTTAGTCCACTCTGCCACCCCAGTTCAGACATGGCTATATGCAAATCAGTCTGACTCTGTGCCTCATGGGAACAGTCCAGCCCGAACTGCCAAGCCATGTCTTCCCTGGACCGGGACCAAGCTTCCGAGGACCGGTTTCTGGCATTCCAGCCGTCTTCAGCCCGGCTTGCTTGAATCCAGTGGCAAAGTGAGCAACGGACTCACATCTGAGCATAACCTGCCACACTTATGGCGGCCAAAAGCGGTACAAAAGGGGGTGGTGATGGATGGAGCATCTGAATCAAACAAACACTCACACCCAGTCAAAAGATCCAGGTTTTATCCATCACCGTTCTTTAGCCCACTCTGCCAGCCCAGTTCAGACATGGCTATATGCTAATCAGTCTGACCCTGTGCCTCATGCGAACAGTCCAGCCCGAACTGCCAAGCCATGTCTTCCCTGGACCAGAAACAAGCTTCCGAGGACCGGTTTCAGGCATTCCAGCAGTCTTCAGCCCGGCTTGCTTGCATCCAGTGGCAAAGTGAGCAAGGGACTCACATCTGAGCATACCCTGCCACACTTATGGCGGCCAAAAGCGGTACAAAAGGGGGTGGTGATGGACGGAGCATCTGAATCAATCAAACACTCACACCCAGTCAAAAGATCTGGGTTTAATCCATCACCGTTCTTTAGTCCACTCTGCCACCCCAGTTCAGACATGGCTATATGCAAATCAGTCTGACTCTGTGCCTCATGGGAATAGTCCAGCCCGAACTGCCAAGCCATGTCTTCCCTGAACCGGAAACAAGCTTCCGAGGACCGGTTTCTGGCATTCCAGCCGTCTTCAGCCCGGCTTGCTTGAATCCAGTGGCAAAGTGAGCAGGGGACTCACGTCTGAGCATAACCTGCCACACTTATGGCGGCCAAAAGCGGTATAAAAGGGGCTGGTGATGGACGGTGGACCTGAATCAATCAAACACTCACACCCAGTCAAAAGATCAGGGTTTATTCTATCACCGTTCTTTAGCCCACTCTGCTACCCCTGTTCAGACATGGCTATATGCAAATCAGTCTGACCCTGTGCCTCATGGGAACAGTCCAGCCCGAACTGCCAAGCCATGTCTTCCCTGGACCGGAAACAAGCTTCCAAGGACCGGTTTCTGGCATTCCAGCCGTCTTCAGCCGGCTTGCTTGAATCCAGTGGCAAAGTGAGCAAGGGACTCACGTCTGAGCATAACCTGCCACACTTATGGCGGCCAAAAGCGGTACAAAAGGGGGTGGTGATGGACGGAGCATCTGAATCAATCAAACACTCACACCCAGTCAAAAGATCTGGGTATAATCCCTCACCGTTCTTTAGCCCACTCTGCCACCCCAGTTCAGACTTAGCTATATGCAAATCAGTCTGACCCTGTGCCTCATGGGAACAGTCCTTCCCGAACTGCCAAGCCATGTCTTCCCTGGACCGGAAACAAGCTTCCGAGGACCGGTTTCTGGCATTCCAGCCGTCTTCAGCCCGGCTTGCTTGAATCCAGTGGCAAAGTGAGTAAGGGACTCACGACTGAGCATAACCTGCCACACCTTTGGCGGCCAAAAGCGGTACAAAAGGGGGCGGTGATGGGCGGAGCATCTGAATCAATCAAACACTCACACCCAGTCAAAAGATCTGGGGTTAATCCATCACTGTTCTTTAGTCCACTCTGCCACCCCAGTTCAGACATGGCTATATGCAAATCAGTCTGACTCTGTGCCTCATGGGAACAGTCCAGCCCGAACTGCCAAGCCATGTCTTCCCTAGACCGGTACCAAGCTTCCGAGGACCGGTTTCTGGCATTCCAGCCGTCTTCAGCCCGGCTTGCTTGAATCCAGTGGCAAAGTGAGCAACGGACTCACATCTGAGCATAACCTGCCACACTTATGGCGGCCAAAAGCGGTACAAAAGGGGGTGGTGATGGATGGAGCATCTGAATCAAACAAACACTCACACCCAGTCAAAAGATCCAGGTTTTATCCATCACCGTTCTTTAGCCCACTCTGCCAGCCCAGTTCAGACATGGCTATATGCTAATCAGTCTGACCCTGTGCCTCATGCGAACAGTCCAGCCCGAACTGCCAAGCCATGTCTTCCCTGGACCGGAAACAAGCTTCCAAGGACCGGTTTCTGGCATTCCAGCCGTCTTCAGCCGGCTTGCTTGAATCCAGTGGCAAAGTGAGCAAGGGACTCACGTCTGAGCATAACCTGCCACACTTATGGCGGCCAAAAGCGGTACAAAAGGGGGTGGTGATGGACGGAGCATCTGAATCAATCAAACACTCACACCCAGTCAAAAGATCTGGGTATAATCCCTCACCGTTCTTTAGCCCACTCTGCCACCCCAGTTCAGACATGGCTGTATGCAAATCAGTCTGACTCTGTGCCTCTTGGGAACAGTCCAGCCCGAACTGCCAAGCCATGTCTTCCCTGGACCGAAAACAAGCTTCCGAGGACCGGTTTCTGGCATTCCAGCCGTCTTCAGCCCGGCTTGCTTGAATCCAGTGGCAAAGTGAGCAAGGGACTCATGTCTGAGCATAACCTGCCACACTTATGGCGGCCAAAAGCGGTACAAAAGGGGGTGGTGATGGGCGGAGCATCTGAATCAATCAAACACTCACACCCAGTCAAAAGATCTGTGTTTAATCCATCACCGTTCTTTAGCCCACTCTGCCACCCCGGTTCAGACATGGCTATATGCAAATCAGTCTGACCCTGTGCCTCATGGGAACAGTCCAGCCCAAACTGCCAAGCCATGTCTTCCATGGACCGGAAACAAGCTTCTGAGGACCGGTTTCTGGCATTCCAGCAGTGTTCAGCCCGGCTTGCTTGAATCCAGTGGCAAAGTGAGCAAGGGACTCACATCTGAGCATAACCTGCCACACTTATGGTGGCCAAAAGCGCTACAAAAGGGGGTGGTGATGGACGGAGGATCTGAATCAATCAAACACTCACACCCAGTCAAAAGATCTGGGTTTAATCCATCACCGTTCTTTAGCGCACTCTGCCACCCCAGTTCATACTTAGCTATATGCAAATCAGTCTGACCCTGTGCCTCATGGGAACAGTCCAGCCCAAACTGCCAAGCCATGTCTTCCCTGGACCGGAAACAAGCTTCCAAGGACCGGTTTCTGGCATTCCAGCCGTCTTCAGCCGGCTTGCTTGAATCCAGTGGCAAAGTGAGCAAGGGACTCACGTCTGAGCATAACCTGCCACACTTATGGTGGCCAAAAGCGGTACAAAAGGGGGTGGTGATGGACGGAGCATCTGAATCAATCAAACACTCACACCCAGTCAAAAGATCTGGGTTTAATCCCTCACCGTTCTTTAGCCCACTCTGCCACCCCAGTTCAGACTTAGCTATATGCAAATCAGTCTGACCCTGTGCCTCATGGGAACAGTCCATCCCGAACTGCCAAGCCATGTCTTCCCTGGACTGGAAACAAGCTTCCGAGGACCGGTTTCTGGCATTCCAGCCGTCTTCAGCCCGGCTTGCTTGAATCCAGTGGCAAAGTGAGCAAGGGACTCACACCTGAGCATAACCTGCCACACTTTTGGCGGCCAAAAGCGGTACAAAAGGGGGTGGTGATGGACAGAGCATCTGAATCAATCAAACACTCACACCCAGTCAAAAGATCTGAGTTTAATCCATCACAGTTCTTTAGCCCACTCTGCCACACCAGTTCAGACATGTCCATATGCAAATCAGTCTGACCCTGTGCCTCATGGGAACAGAAAAGTAAAATAAAGAGTTTTCCCTATGGGAGATATTATTTCCTGCTCCTAAATCAGGACTCAAACTGACAAACACCAATCACACCATTCATTTAGTGGAGCGGGAGAACACTTACCAGAAAGGACACACCTAGTCTAATTTAAAAAATATATATACAATTTATTGTAAATAATAATACAAAAGCATCAATGAATCATCAATTAAAAACATGAAATACACAAATAAAATGCACAGTTAAAACCACCTAGTGTGGGTGTGGAGAATTTAATCAAGTAAGACACTAGTATCTGTCTTTTTTATATCATTTCGGGCCGTCGTTTGTCAACAATGGAGGGAATAGTATTCCTTTGGACCAAATTAATCATTGGCAACGCCGAATATGACTTGACAATTGGCGTCGACGCGTTTCGGAAGCTTCAACTGATAAAGGCTTCCTTCCTCAGGACAGGGTTCTATATGTATTCTCCACAAGTCAGTATCAAGCCTAATGCACAAATAAAATACAACACAACCATTAGATCCTAACTTGATGATGGCAGATTGCACAATTATTTCTCTCCCTATCTTAAGAAGGACTGGTCTTAATACCATCTCTAAACATATATCCAAGTGTTAAACATGATTGAAATAACAGAAAATGCCTATTTGTAACCACAGGCAATCTATAGGTAATAATCAATCCTTTATATTGTTGTGCGTTTCCCCACATTGTTCATGATTCAGTCATGGCAGACGTTATTTTCACCTAGCACAGTTCCCCTTAGATATTTCTCTTTAGGAGGTACATTTGTCGCATTTCACACAAATTCTTTTCAAGTCCTAAATCTGGACTGTGTTTGTCACCATCTTTGGGTTTCTAGCTGTGTATCAATCATGATTATAAAATCAAAAAAAAGGGGGGGGGGGCTATTTCTAGTCACAAAAAGTCTATGAGTAGTGATCAATACTTTTTTGTTATTCAATGTTACACCACATTGTGCATGTTTAAAGCATCATTGCAGTTCACAGAAACACTTATTTGTCCCCAAAATAGCTAGCCTAGATTTCAGAACATACTCAAAGAAGACCTTTACATATCCAATAATTCTAAAGCATTATGTACGAATTTAACCTTGTCCACATTCTCATTACATACATACACGGCACTCCTGCACCACTCATGCACTTTAATATTTTTGTTTACTGACCGTAATGGTTGTATTTCCAGGGGGAATCTACCAAATGTGTAGTATTCCTCTGATAATCGCCTATAATGGTTTCAGGCTTCCACACTCCTATCTGCAATTAGGAGGGGTATAATATTAAGTATTGAGATATGGTGTACCCTGACTCCATTACTTAAAGGGCATTAAAAAGATTTTTTTTACCTCGATGTATAAAAGCACCTTTCTTTCAACTCAAGTCTGTTTAAGAGCTTGCTCAATGATGGGCTTTTAACGTTCCTGTATAAATTACAGAATATCAGTTAGTTGTCGCCCTACTGCTTATTAGTCAATTTGGATACAAAGCTCAAAGATCCATTATCAGGATTTTGTCACACATAAATTACCTTGCGTATTTCACAAAGGGGCATACTTAATTGGATACTCCCATTCACTCGTGGTGCTGTGTTATGCTGTAACGATATAGAAAGAAGCATTTCACTTAGTTATATGGAGACATAATCTATCTTTATTCTTAAACTGTATTTAATATTTTTTCCTTTACCGATGGTTTTGGAACAGATTTCCGAAGTGGGGTTTCTTTTAGGCAGCCGGGTAGTATCATACACGTGGCTGCATGGGGAATATATGAAATGCATTGTAACTCGATTTTGAAATTAGATTAAACAAAGTTAGTTGCTAGCTCACTACGGGGTTTTAGCATTAGTTAAGTGATTGCTAAGCCTACTCTTCATGATGGAACGTATCGTATTGCCGGTTTCTTACCTATTGTGGGCACACGGCTGTCGTCCCCGGGGCTGCTCGGCGTGGCGTCTCTGCGATCACCGCTTCGTTTCGTATAATGTTGTATCGACTCGCCTCATTTCAGTCGTCGCTTATGAAGCGCGTCATGTGGTCACGTGATCTATGATTAGATCATCGTAACTGAACTAAACCACAAAGGGTTTCCTATTTTCTTTGGAGTAGTAAACAAAAACTTTATTGCTCGCTTTGAAGGCGGACATTCCCTACATTGCGTTTGTTCCGTTTCTAGTTTTATTTCGTTTCGTATTTTCATGCGAAGAAGGAACAAGCACAAACTAAGTTGTTCACTTTTCAAAAGGCGTTCTCTATGACGCCTGAGCTCTTGTTGACACTCCTTTTGTTACCTTTTGTTTTGAGGTCAAACGATCACAATAATTTTTTGCTCACTTGCTCAGAATTACACCCTAATTTAGAGCGGTGTCCGAAAGAGTTGTTTTTGTGTGCACGTAATTTAGATTATTTAGATGGAGCTCTAATAAGTCATCATGTATTCAGATTGCATTTATATGATGACCACTACTATGAATTGAAAAGTAACTATATATGGTCTATGGGTCCAAAAAGAAAATTGTAGTCCCAAACAGTGGCTTACTTCTTTCTAATTTTATTGACAATTCTATTTCGATTATCAGCTAGTTCTGGAGATCTAGTGTATTCATTTTACTATGGCATATTAAGGTAGTATGTCTATTTCATCTACTTGACTGTTCTATGACACTATTCTCATCCAGTCCTCTTTAGTGTTGAGGCCCAGCCATGTCTTCCCTGGACCGGAAACAAGCTTCTGAGGACCTGTTGCTGGCATTCCAACCGTCTTCAGCCCGGCTTGCTTGAATCCAGTGGCAAAGTGAGCAAGGGACTCACGTCTGAGCATAACCTGCCACACTTATGGCGGCCAAAAGCGGTACAAAAGGGGGTGGTGATGGACGGAGCATCTGAATCAATCAAACACTCACACCCAGTCAAAAGATCTGGGTTTAATCCATCACCGTTCTTTAGTCTACTCTGCCACCCCAGTTCAGACATGGCTGTATGCAAATCAGTCTGACTCTGTGCCTCTTGGGAACAGTCCAGCCCGAACTGCCAAGCCATGTCTTCCCTGGACCGGAAACAAGCTTCCGAGGACCGGTTTCAGGCATTCCAGCCGTCTTCAGCCCGGCTTGCTTGAATCCAGTGGCAAAGTGAGCAAGGGACTCACGTCTGAGCATAACCTGCCACACTTTTGGCGGCCAAAAGCGGTACAAAAGGGGGTGGTGATGGACGGAGCATCTGAATCAATCAAACACTCACACCCAGTCAAAAGATCTGGGTTTAATCCATCACCGTTCTTTAGCCCACTCTGCCACCCCGGTTCAGACATGGCTATATGCAAATCAGTCTGACCCTGTGCCTCATGGGAACAGTCCAGCCCAAACTGCCAAGCCATGTCTTCCATGGACCGGAAACAAGCTTCTGAGGACCGGTTTCTGGCAGTCCAGCAGTGTTCAGCCCGGCTTGCTTGAATCCAGTGGCAAAGTGAGCAAGGGACTCACATCTGAGCATAACCTGCCACACTTATGGTGGCCAAAAGCGCTACAAAAGGGGGTGGTGATGGACGGAGGATCTGAATCAATCAAACACTCACACCCAGTCAAAAGATCTGGGTTTATTCCATCACCGTTCTTTAGCGCACTCTGCCACCCCAGTTCATACATAGCTATATGCAAATCAGTCTGATCCTGTGCCTCATGGGAACAGTCCAGCCTAAACTGCCAAGCCATGTCTTCCCTGGACCGGAAACAAGCTTCCGAGGACCAGTTTCTGGCATTCCAGCCGTCTTCAGCCCGGCTTGCTTGAATCCAGTGGCAAAGTGAGCAAGGAGCTCACGTCTGAGCATAACCTGCCACACTTTTGGCGGCCAAAAGCGGTACAAAAGGGGGTGGTGATGGACAGAGCATCTGAATCAATCAAACACTCACACCCAGTCAAAATATCTGGGTTTAATCCATCACCGTTCTTTAGCCCACTCTGCCACCCCAGTTCAGACATGCCATATGCAAATCATTCTGACCCTGTGCCTCATGGGAACAGTCCAGCCCGAACTGCCAAGCCATGTCTTTCCTGGACCGGAAAATAGCTTCCGAGGACCGGCTTCTGGCATTCCAGCCGTCTTCAGCCCGGCTTGCTTGAATCCAGTGGCAAAGTGAGCAAGGGACTCATGTCTGAGCATTACCTGCCACCCTTATGGCGGCCAAAAGCAGTACAAAAGGGGGTGGTGATGAACGGAGCATCTGAATCAATCAAACACTCACACCCAGGAAAAAGATCTGGGTTTAATCCATCTCCGTTCTTTAGCCCACTCTGCCACCCCAGTTCAGACATGGCTATATGCAAATCAGTCTGACCCTGTGCCTCATGGGAACAGTCCAGCCCAAACTGCCAAGCCATGTCTTCCCTGGACCGGAAAAAAGCTTCCGAGGACTGGTTTCGGGCATTCCAGCCATCTTCAGCCCGGCTTGCTTGAATCCAGTGGCAAAGTGAGCAAGGGACTCACATCTGAGCATAACCTGCCACACTTATGGCGGCCAAAAGCGGTACAAAAGGGGGTGGTGATGGATGGAGCATCTGAATCAATCAAACACTCACACCCAGTCAAAAGATCTGGGTTTAATCCATCAACCTTCTTTAGCCCACTCTTCCAGCCCAGTTCAGACATGGCTATATGCAAATCAGTCTGACCCTGTGCCTCATGGGAACAGTCCAGCCCGAACTGCCAAGCCATGTCTTCCCTGGACCATAAACAAGCTTCCGAGGACCGGTTTCTGGCATTCCAACCGTCTTCAGCCTGGCTTGCTTGAATCCAGTGGCAAAGTGAGCAAGGGACTCACGTCTGAGCATTACCTGCCACCCTTATGGCGGCCAAAAGCGGTACAAAAGGGGGTGGTGATGGACGGAGCATATGAATCAATCAAACACTCACACCCAGTCAAAAGATCTGGGTTTAATCCATCAACGTTCTTTAGCCCACTCTGTCACCCCAGTTCAGACATGGCCATATGCAAATCATTCAAACCGATAAGCATTGTATTTAATTGGAACAGATCTAATCATAAGATACCATAAGGTACCATAAGGTGATGGTACCAAGATTCATAAAGAACATCACAGATCTAAACAGACATCAGACATGGAGGACATTATAGATAACAACATTGTCAGAATTATGTCCACAATCGATCGCCCGAAGGCGACAAATCCATTTAGCTTCCTCCCTCCTTAATGCTAACTCCCTATTACCACCTCTCTTATTGGCGGATATATGTTGGATTGCATGGAACCAGAAGGAGTTGTCATTCTGATGTTGCGAGTTATAGTGGTCAGCAAGTGGGTGTCTCACGTCCCTATTTATGATTGCCCGACGATGTTCTTGTATACGTAATTTTAGTGGTCGTGTACTGCTACCAACATATATACGTCCACAGGGGCAACCCAGGACATAGACAGTGAACGGAGTATTGCAATTGCAGAATTGAGTTATCTTGAATTTCTGATCACTGTTGCATGAAAACGTAGTGATTTTGTTCCTACCCATATCACAAACAATGCACGCCCCACAAACAAAAAAGCCTGCAGGTTTTGGTGGTAACCAAGTGTCTTTACTTTGGGGCGTAATGACATAGCTGGGACACAGCTGATTACGTAGGGAAATGCCCCTCCTATAGGTAACGGATAGCCTCTCACCTATATGATCTTTGATGCCCACAATGTCAGTAAGCAGATGCCAGTTTCTGCGAAACACATTGAATATTTTATCACTCTGCGTATTATATTGCTTGATAATCTCACTTTGTTAGAGTACTTATCCTTTGTATTGGTTTTAGGATTGTCCCTCAGCGTTGAGTCCCTATCCAGTGCCTCAACTCTAGAGACAACTCTGTCTAGAATTTTATGATCATAGCCGCGTTTCAAAAACCTTTGTCTGGTCTCAACTACATTTTTCCTGAAGGTGGTTTCTTCACTACAGATCCTACGTATTGTTGTTAGTTCCCCAAAAGGGATATTTCTAACAACTGAGCCAGCATGCGCACTAGAAACGTGTAGGACAGAGTTGCAGGAGGTTTTCTTGCAGTAAAGTTTACTTTGTACACGGCCATTCTCTATATAGAATGTAATATCCAAAAAGTCAATACTACTTTTGTCGAATGCAATTGTGAATTTAACATTAAAACTGTTGTCATTAAGATATGAGAAATAATGCTCAAGATCCTCTAGAGTTCCTGACCAGAGACAGATAACATCATCAATGTACCTCCCCAGAACACAATGTTATTGGTCCAGGGGGAGGCACCTCGGGCCCAGGCATGCTCCTTCTCGTACCACTCCATGAAGAGGCAGGCGTACGAGTGGGAAAATATGGAACCCATCGCGGTCCCACTGGTCTGTTTGGACCAGCGACCATCAAAAAGAAAGAAGTTATTAAGCAATATTAGGTCAATCATTTGCATGACCATCTGATTTTGAGAGAAGAGTTTGGCATCCTCTGTGTCCAGAAAGGACTGGACTGCCATTAATCCATGTTTCCTGTCAATGCAGGTATATAAGCTGGCAACGTCCAGAGTCACAAAAGTAAGGTCATCCGACCATTTAAAGTTTTTCAGTTTAACCAAAATATCTTTACCGTCTCGTATATAGAGAGGAAGGCTATGTACGTGCTTCTGTAGTTTAAGGTCTACATAGGTCTAGATGTTGCCGGATTGTGTGACTCATGCACCTTGTTGGTGTGTTTCTTTTTGGCCATTGTTTGTCTATACTTGTGCTGTACTTGATTGTACATGTGTGCCATTGTGCCCATCTCCCCTGTCCCCCCACTCCGTGCTTCTTCCTCTTCATGCTGCTGTTGTTTCTATAATTTTGCTCCTCCACACATAAATACATTTAAAGAACAAATTAGAATACTTCCTTGATTCTTTTACGCTTCAAAACTTCTCTCTATTAGTTTCTTTTTAATTTTCCATATAAACAGTTTTTTTCATATTCAACGACACATCGAAGTCAGCACTGGAACGTATTCTATCAACACACTTTCTAGAACATGCTGCAACACGTGCAGGTTAAAAGTTAATCAATTTTTTTAAACCTAACAATATTTTTTGCAAAAAATGTTCAAACATTTAACGGCATGTGCAGGTTAAAAGTTCACGATTGTTTTAAGTTCGAACAGTGCCTTTCAAATGCAAATTGCAGGTGTGGTTGAGATGAGCAAATTTTATCCTATTATATGTACTCCGCGTTCAAACTGCTTTTTCTTCACCAATCACAAACATGCTTTTCCACAAAACGAATGTGCACCCTACTTTTAGAAAACAATGTTTTTCATCTCCCAATCAGGTATCGTTTTGTCTCTGAAAAAAAACTAGTTTCCGATCTTTAAACATATCTCTTATTCTACGAAGGAACTGCATGAGCTACAGACATCTTTCCATACCTTCCAGACATACCTTCAAAATGCTAGTGTGGATCGTAGGACATAGCTATGTTTTCTTGTGCAAGAGGTATGCAGAACAGAGACGTATTGACTTAGACCTAGGTTTACAAAATGTGGACATTAAATGGTTTCCACAGGGAGGATTGAAGTGGCACCAATTGTTGCCCTTGGTTAAAACCTGTTTGCATCTCCAACACCCTGACCTCATGATTGTGCACTGTGGTAGAAACGACATAGGCACATTGACTGGGGTAGGTTTGGAAATGCTTATGAAGGACACCTTTGTACAATTGATATTACTTTTGCCTCAAACTGTCTTTGTATATTCCAATATATGCCAAAGACAGAAGTGGAAATGGTCAAGACAATTTTGTCCTCAGATTGAAAAATCTACAATGAAAGTCAAAAAAGCTGTGTCTGCATACCTCAGAGACTACAAAATGGGGTCCATCTACAACAACAAAATACGTTTTGATATGGCTGATATCTACAGAGTGATGGAGTGCACTTCACAGATAAAGGAAATCGAGTTTTCCTGAATAACTTGAAGCTGTGCCTCCGCACTTATATGTAGCTCCGGAAAATGAACACAAGGGCTCTTTTTAGAGCCACCCTATAACTCACAACTTAGGCCCGCTATTTTAGGGCCAGGTAACTGCAACTCCCGGACCCTGATCAAAATGTATTCTCCACACAGCTGTGCAACAGCGGCCCCACCATCTCACTTTGCAACACAGAGCTCTCACTTTGATCACTGACGCTACTCACTCTTAGGGGTGAGTAGTTTGCGCTTTACAAATACTATATTGATTTACCTCCGCACTACCTATACAACAACACCTGAGCACCATATACAAGTTGGACAGGTGTGGCACAGCACCCATAGCACATGACTTCACAGCATAGCACACATAGTTGAGGCTCACTGTTTCATCCCCTAGTCGAGCAGCAGCTCACTTTAACAGCATGACACTTAATTTCCGTACCCCGCACTTTCAGACCGATAGGGTCAGTAGTTTAGCAACTTTACCCCGAGTCAGTCAGCAGCTCAGCTCACGCCCCCAGCACCATCAGACCCATAGGAGTGAGAAGTTTCAACTTTTTGATTTGATACACATTAATTTACCTTTGCACTCCCTGTATAACACCCCCTAAGAACCATACACAAGTTACAATGTTCGAAACAAAAGTTAATCCGAGTAGGTACAACTACGTGCTCAAACTACTTCAACAGATGTGGCGCAGCGGCCAGAGCACATGACTTCACAGCATATGACACACAGTTAGGGCTTACGTTTTCATCCCTGAGTCCGCCAGCAGCTCTACTTAGCACCATATGACTCTAGATACTACCTCATACTTCGCTTCGCACCCCCTGTATAGCACACCCTAAACACCCCACAGAGGTTACAGTGCTCCTACCCTCCTCTCTTCTACTTTTTTTGGCCTTTTTTCCCCTTAATCGCTTCAACGGAATCACAAAATGGCGGCCAACACTTCCTAGTTGCATGAGACTCTGGACAATACCTTACATATTTTCCATACCCCAGGACTTTCAGACTATTACAGGTCAGTAGTTCATCCTAGTAGGTATAAACACATGCTGACACTACTTCCACAGCTGTAGTGCAGCGGTCAGGGCACATGACTTCACAGCATAAGATATCTAACTTAATTTCCTTAGCCCACCACTTGCACACCGGTAGGGGTGAATACTTCGCTTCCCACCCCCTCTATAGCACACCGTAAAAACCCCACAGAAAATACAGTGCTCCTACCCTCCTCTTTCCCAATTTTTTCCCCTTACTGGTTTCAATGGAATCACAAAATGGTGGCCAACACTTTCTAGTTGCAACCGCTCGCATCGCTCGCAGCCAATTAGCAGCAAGCTTGTGCTCGTAACGCCTCAGCCAATCAGATGGCAGAATTCCCAAATATCGATATCTTTACATTTCGATATTTCTCAAAAACCACTGAACGGATTTACACCAAATATATAAAAGCGTGCTTTCTAGGCCAAGACCCTTTTCCCTGCCAAATTTGGTGTAATTCCGTTCACCCGTTCGACCTGTAGCCTTGTCTAAAGTTTCCTATGGAAATTAACATGGAGAAAACACATTTTGGGACCCCCCTTTCATCTCGGCCCCCCCTTGACAAATCACCCCCAAACCTTTAACATAGGAGCTGATATGAACAAAGAATTAGTTTTGAAAAAAGATGTATCAAACGACAACAAAGTTATAAGCAAAACAAAAAATGCTCTTGCTATGGAAACTTGGTCCTAACTATAACTACCTACTGGCGACTGCCAGTAGGTAATATATATGTATATATATTTACCCATATCTATGTGTTTGTGTGTGTATATAGATATATATGCATATGTACATATATATATATATCATACACCTTTCTTCTCTGCTGTTAATTTGACAAAAGGCAACCTATGCTACAAATATCATGTTTGCATCAATATATACAGGAGAAGTTTCATCTTTGGTTCAAGCTTTTATGATGATGCTTCAGTTTTGTTGCTGCTCATAATTAAGAGTACTGTCAAAAACAGCGGTGGGCGGAAAGCTCCCTTAGATATTAGATGTTAATGAAGTCAGCGAGGAAACATAAGTGCAGGCACTTTAATTAATTCTGAAGACTTTTTGACATTGGCTTTGGCTAGGAAAACTGAAATCATAGTATTTTCATGTTCAAGCTCTTATTATGACTCATTGTGTGCCCGAAAACACACGTTGGTTTATTTCAAATATCTCCGTTAGTAAAAGCTTTTAGAGGGAAACTTTAGAAGCATCAGAAGCTGCGGGAATTTAGCATTAAAACGATAGCAGTATTTGATGTGAAGCCAGCCATTAAGCTGAAACTTTAAATGGATTGAGACTTTGCTTTGGATTGTTTTTGGGGGCACACGGGCAGCAATCAAGTAGAACCACCCTCAGAGGTACATAAGGAACAGTAAAATTGAGGTTTCTAGAGTGTTTATATCTTGTGCATTTTGTGACATATTTATTTATGCTAATTTTGTTGGAATATTTAACAACAGGTATTCCCGTTATTTGAAGAAAAAAAAGCAAATAGCACACTTACATTAGCAGTGTGAAGTGGCTCGCTCAAATCCCAGTCCTGTTATTGCTCCTTTCTTTATTTAGAATACATTCATTCTCCATTGTATTAGACTTTCAATCTCTGAAAGGAGTAATGCGATTTATTCACAGCATTAGATTATATGTCTGGCCATTTTTGTAGAGCACATATTCTAATTTTAGCATCTAAATGATTTGTTTTAACTCTTTTTAAGGAAGGCGATTTAACAATAGTTGTATTTGCAGACACCGTAGTTCAGCTTCAGGGATAAACGAGGAACAAAACGTGCTGCTACATCCGTGGTTGAGAGCCAGTGTTGGGGACCAAATGGATGTAGTTTTACAGTTATATATTTTTTCATAAGCTTTTCTTAATGATTTTGTTCATTTTACGCTAATAGCAATTTTCGAATATCCTCCACGATATTTCAATGTATCTCAATAAATTTAAAGTTCCAAAAATATTATGAAACATAATGGACTGTAAAATACATGGGAATATGTAATCCCTGTGTAAACGCCTGCCCAGTCGCCGATTACAAAGAACTTGTCTGATAAAAGTTATTAGAGTCCAGTTCTGATGTCACTCTGTCTGCTGCTAGAGCAGCAGCCGTGGTGAAAGGCAGGTCAGGTCACAAAGCATTACTGAAACAGTTGTTTAACGCAACAAGAACAGAAGTTGTTTTTCTTTCCTCTGCTCTATTTTGATAATGACTAGCAGAGAGAATATTTTCCTTTTTTGCTCTGCTGAGAAAAAAGCTAGAATCGTTCTGCATGTTTCTACCCATTTCTAACTACTGCAGCTTTTATATTTTTTTAACTGACTTGTATTGACCCGTTTCTCATATCTGTTGGCAACAAACATCTAAAAGGTTTTTTACGTGTTTAATTTTACCCTGGAGTTTTTTTATTTGCTTGCTCCCCGTTTCAGAAGAAAGAGCTGAGCACAAAGGTTTTAAATGGTTTGGGGGAAAGATGATGGAGTGGCCATGTATTATATGGGAATAAGTACCCCTTGGCGTAGATTATAAGGCTACCCCACAGCCACTCATTTAATACTTTGCATTAAAGCAAACAGGATTTTCACTGAAAAAATGAAAGTTTAAAATGGTGAATTGTAATCACAGCTCACTTTACATTTAAAAAACTTTAAACTTTAAAATTCACTGAAATAAACAAGGGTTAAAGTAACGTTATAATTTGGAGAAAATTTCACAGACAACATAATGTTTTAAACCAAAACAAAACACTGAAATTCAACAGTTTATTTATCTCCAGTAATTATAAATCATGACCTAAAATAACTTGCGCTCTCCCCATTAACAGCAAAATTCTTCTCACAGGATGTCATGACAAGTTCTATGACATCATCGATGACATCACTGCAACATGTGAAATGTCATCAGCGATGACAACACTGTGCATGATGGGTATACGAGCTCTAGTTACATTAGGGCACGGTTATAGTTACTAGTGATAACTATAAATAATAAATTACAGTATTTTTTTGTTTATAAAATTATGTTGTCACTGAAATTTTCACCTAACTATAACATTAACTTAACCCCTGTTTATTTTATTGGATAGATAGATAGATAGATAGATAGATAGATAGATAGATAGATAGATAGATAGATAGATAGATAGATAGATAGATAGATAGATAGATAGATAGATAGATAGATAGATAGATAGATAGATAGATAGATAGATAGATAGATTTAGGGTTGCCACTCTCTATTTATAGTTAGGACCTAGGGCCTGATTTATAATATAGCGGATTGACCGTAGGTCCACCAGTGAAAAGGAGTAAATTACTTTTTTGCTCTGGTGAAAGGACTGCCCACTTGATTTATTAATCACTGCCTAGCTGGTGGGTATTTATACAGGGATTGGCAAGAACCACCTTCACAGAAATACCTATCAATGCCTTTAACTCTTTGCTTCAGTATGGCGATGGAAGGACGCACCTTTGCAGCAAATCAGCAAATAGTAGTCTTTTTATAATTGAAAACAAAATCCCAAAAGATGATTTTATGTGGGGACAAAGCGCCTGGAATCCTGATGAGTCTTTAAGTGGGACAGCAGTTCTATAGATAGAAAACTGATTTGCCCTCTGAGGCACACTGGAGGGCTGTTAATATCAGATTACGACAACTCAAAGGACACAGTACCCACTAAGGTAAGGATTTATGCTAATACACACAAACAAGTTCCAGTGTGCAATTGGAATTTAGTCACCTGAGTGGTCCATTGTAGGGCGAATAATAATTTATATGTGTGTCAGCCCCTATTCTAAAGTTCTTCAGCAGAGCAGCTAGATATTTCCAGTTTTTACAGTCAAATGCCATGCCCACGTCAAGGGCTACAACTGTAAGGGGAAATCCTAAGGTTGTAGCTAAATCAATTGATCCTTATTAGGTATGGGTCAGTTCTCTGATTCTACTCACTGAGAAAAAACCCTTCTGTTCCTCATTTATTAAACTGCCAAGTACTCTACCTAGCCCACAGCTAGGATGCTTGTAAAAATCTGAAAATCACAATTTATTGGTGATATTGGTCAATTCTACTTAAACTTTGTGGGATTCATACCCAGTATTAAAATCAATTAAATAACTGCCTCATTCCAAGATCCTGGTATGGGGGATATTTTCAGTAAACCCGCATTAAACAACTCAAGCCAGACCAGGATCACTAGCTTTGGCATTAAGATATAGAACTCATTTGGGATCCCGATTGGACCTGCTGCTTTATATCTTTTAAGTCCATTAACAGCTATCAAAATGTCACTCCCAGTTTTTTACTATTCAAAATGTGCTGCTGTTCTTGAGTAGGTTTAGGTAGGCATTTATCCCTCATCCATCTATCTAACTCGTCCTCATCCACTTTCAAAGTTTCTGAATATAGATCCTGAAAGAACTTGTGAAATGCACATACGCTCTCTTTACTATCCTCAACCATCAGATTCTTTCTCCTCATCCCTAACATTCTTGATGTAAGTCTGGGTTTTATCCAGTCTGGCCTTCCGTGCCAGCAACATTCCACAACTCTCACCCTGCTCATATTCCTTGCTAGACTCCCTCTGTTGTAAAACTTTCTCTTCCAATTTCAACTTAAATTTCAGTTGCAAAGCATCCAGTTTTTCCTTCAACCGTTTCCACCCTTCCCCCTGAACTTGGGATGTTTTCAGTATTGTTTCTATGGCTGCAAACTCTTCCTCTAATTGTGATGACTGCATCCTCTCCTTCCTATTCCATGCGATCGAAGAGCTCTTTAAAGCCCCCCTCAACCAAGCCTTGTATGCATCCTATACTATGTAAATGGGGACAGATGTCATATTCCACCTAAAGAAGTCCTCCATCCCCTTCCCTACCTCCTGAATGATTCCTGACTGGAGGAATAACCTCTTATTAATTGTCCAACATCTACATTGCATACTTACTGGCAATCCGATCTTTAATAACAAGGCTGCATGGCCTGATAAGTGGATTGGAAGATTCACTAGCTCTAAAATTATCTTTGCCTCTTCACTCTCTATGAAGAAATAATATATCCTTTAGTAATGACCATTTTTCTCGCTATAGGAGGTGTACTTCCTACAATTCCCTTTTACCCTGTGACACTCATATAGAGATTTGCCATTATCGAAAGGAGGTAGTCCCTTGTCCATGGTGAGCTTGTGTACAAACCGAAGACCTGTCTAGGTGACTATCCAGTAAGATATTGAAAACTACACGTGAGATATTAGGGGCTTTAAATTCTACCATGATGGAGAAAACATTGTAATTGACAAAACACCATCTATATTTGGGCCATAGTAACTCGCTAATGCAGGACTGCTGGGCCATAATTGGCCTACTGTCCAGAGTCTGCCATTGTCAGCTTTATATCTCACTATTTCCACTATTTCCACCCTTGAGTTTGCCTTAACTAAAATGGCTATCCCTTTCATACAGTATTGCTGATTCGGGCCGTCATATTCTCAAACAGCCTTTATTTCAGAAAGATCTTTGCACTCTGGTCTTAGCATATGGGTCTCCTGTAACATTATGATTTGAGAAGAATTATTTCATAAACACTATATGATTAAGTACTGCCTTCTCTTCACCCGCCACCCATTCACATACCAACACAGAATTGAGATGACTTGGTCCCCTTGCTAGTCATCCTCTCTCCCCGTGGTCTTTCAAATTAATTCTAAACAAAATTCCCCCAATAATTGTGACTGTACCTAATTTGGAAGAAGACATAAATATTTGTTTTCTTTTTTTCTCCCAGGGAACGCTCCCACACCTACCTCTTGGCATTCTTATGTCTGTTCGAGCTCACCTCTCTGGGGAACCACTTGTAGGACAATATGTTCTCACCTTATTTTTTACATCTTTCACTTGCCTTCCAGCTCTGCCTAGGCTATAAAGTTGCCCGCTTCTGCTGGCACTAGGTAGTTATGCGTTTTGTTTGCCCACATAACTCTCAAAATTTCTGGGGATATTAACTGAACTACTGCACCCATTTTCCTTAGATACTACATGCATTTGCACATTTCCCACTGTCTGTCTTCCGTAGCATGGGAAATATCAGACCTGATCTTAAATGTAGTCCCTTGAAGCTGTAGAAACTTTATCTTCAGGGCAGCACTCAGGATTTTTCAAGGTCTCTTATGCCCTGGATTAAATTTGGACAGGTCTCGATTTACCTTCTGGATTTCTGCCCCTAGGTCTACAGAGGAAGTAACCCAAGGGAAAGCAGTAGTTAACAGATCTATTACAAATAGTTTCACATCAGACCCCATATACAGGTTTCTGATTATAATTTTTTCTTGAGGTATTCTCAATTTTCTCAAGCTTATCTGACAGCTCTTTTTCGCTTTGTCTGAACTGGACTTCCTCTTGTTGACAATTAAACAAAGTTCCTTAACCCTGTTCTCTAGTGCCTCACTGTGCTGGTCCAAACCCAACATTTTCTCCTCCAGCCTTAAGCATGCCAGGTGCATCTGCCTTTGGTTAGCCCCTGAGGTTAAAAACCACTCTTTAATCTCGCGCAACAACTGGACAAACATCTCTTGCACTGCTTCCCAACCAGCAGAGTTGCTTTCACCAGTTCCAGCTATCTGATTCTGCAAGAAAGGCGGCAGGAATGGAGTGATTCCCCTCTCTGACAGATCTGCCATCTCCCTATTCCCTTCACTAAATGTCAGGCTCTCTGCAGCCAGGATTGTAAACCTATTTGCGATCGATATGTCTGGGTGCATCATAGATATTTCTACATTAGTGCAAGCCACTATCTCCTGCTGGCTCTTATCCTCAATGCCCTAATTTGGTCCAAGGTCTCCCCACCCTCTCTTAGATTCCTTTCACAGTTCACGGAGTTCACCTTAAAAAAGGACCTCATGGATGGCATCACTCTGAAGCTAATGCACCAGTCCCTGCTATCTATTTGGTCTGCTGACTGCTCTTCCCCATGCCCGCTGAAGCCCCAGGGTGCTTTTCTGCTAACAGGAGAGTCTTAGGGCCTGATTTAGATCTTGGCAGGACTGCCACGGATGGGCTTTTTTGGCGGTCTTTCTGTCCGGCTACCTTGAGGTCCAACCACTCTTTTACAATGCTGGCAGTTTGACGAACTAAAGACCGTTGCAGTTCCACTGATTCCACCAGGGATGTTCGTCAGCATCGATGACGCTATAGGCCAAAGTGGCTGTTGGAGGGAAAAACCGTCAGGCTCACTGCCCGGCCAAGCACCATGTGCCTTCCCGCTGACATGACTGTGGCAGTTCAGGATGGATATAAGGCACAAACTCACTTTCATTCATGTTTACTCTCATTCACAACCATGAATCTGATCTACCAGTTGGTTCTTATTTTCAAAGGGACCACATCCGAAAATTGTAGTGATTGTCGTTGCACATTCACTGATTAGAGATACAACTCCCGTATCAGATCACATGGATAGAGTGCACCCTGAAGTGATACAGGAGTTATATCTCCAATCAGTGAATTTCCAGTGAGAACCACTGCTGTTTACAGATGTGGTACCTTGAACAACGTTGCTCTGAATTGAATTTCTCTTTTATGATATACTTTGTGACAATCTTTGAGGTTGTTGGTCCTGAAATCCCACAATTAAGTTGAGCCATTAAAATTGAGTGGATCTTCGACGCAATTAATCTTGCATCTCCAGTAGATTGTATCCGATAGTTGCTTCCTAAATCTTTTTTTGTTTAGTGATGATGACCTTTAAAGTGGATATGCTGCTTCCCAGCCTTGTTGGCCACACTTTCCTTCACTTTCTGCTGAAAATGCTGAAAATGCTGTGAAGACATATGCAACAGATCACTGTGTAAATGGAACTGATCATGAACTTAGATCCCAATACATTTAACAAGGTTTCGCATTACACCTGCTTCAGGCTCTCCAACTTTGTTTAAACATTTTCATAATTGCATGCATGTAATCAACATTTCCTGAAACTATTTGGTCACAGGTTGGTCATTACATAAGTTAGCTCCTATATAATGGATGATCTTGTCTCTCACCTATCTATTTCATTTCTGCAGGAACAGTCTAACACCTCTGAATGTTTGGCCTTTGTTGCATAGAATAATAAACTTTGTTCAGCATAAGAATATCAATCTAAAATACCTTTGAACAGTGTATTGATGCCACTGTTCTCGCGACCGGAGAACATCCCAGGCACCATTTGATGTTTAGGCCTTGTTGCCGGGTCGACAGAGTGCTTTCCGCCGCCAGGCGTCCTGCCGTCGAGATTTGCCCCCTCTGGGGAGAGGGTGGGACCAGCGTCTCCGTATTTCTGCTCATCGGTCTTCCTTGCCGCGGAGGTTGCCTTCGTAGCAGCCAAGGTGCCGTCCTTCGCAGGCTGTTTTATCTTCTGGGGCATCTCAAGCTCACCAGGTCTATCCAAGTTCCTTTGTATAGTGGTAAGGATCAGCAGAGCCCTTTCATGCCAAAGGTATATGCTGTGTTTAAATCGTTGTATGCCGATACGGAACGCTTGCACTGTCCGTATTAGCAGATCACCAATCCTTATGCTGTACTCATCCAAAGGCATTGAGTATCGTGTCCGAGTGCTTGTAGCATATTCTTCAGTTTTTAATACTATATTTTACGGGATCCCTCAGTAACCGGGCTGCTGCAGGACAGGGAGGGGAGCAACTTTCGCAGCGGTCACATAGCCGCCATCTTGCCTCCCACTACCAACAGCAAATGGACTTTCAAAACAGAAATTGCTTTCACAAAAAGCGTATACATGTACCAATGTGTGTCAACAAATGCTGCAGTGTTGTATCAACATTTGTATGCATTGAAATCCTGTTTGCTTTGTATTGGCCTTTCACAATACTACCACTTACTCCAAGTATGTGTCAAATGTCTAAATGACTTTATGCCTTCTGTATTAAAACAGCTAATCAATGTCTGATGCACTATGTTGATACCTATACTGTAAAAGATTTATTTGTAATGCTCTGTCGGGTGGATTGTGCTTTAACCGCCACAGCATAAGTAAATACATAGGCCTTGAAATACTGCTAATACACCCCAGTACCTAACATAAACTTTTTTTACATTTTAATCATGAATCTCTCTAGTCATGAGTGAAATCTTTTACTAGTGTAAACACCATTGTCACATAACTATGCTGGCTTGCACTTTAGGTGGAAATTGGTACAACATCACAGCCAATAGTACAGATGCTAATACATATATCTTGATCACTTCTAAGATTCATAGTTAACTCAAAATATGCAGTATATTACACCTTGATAGATTTCTACTTTTGACTATTGAATACTAACATGGGCCTGCTTATGTATTTCCAAGATGGGAAATCACTCTACAGATGTGATGGGACTTTTTATACCAAAAGGCCTTGGAAGTATTCCCTTTCACTTCATCATAGATTTAGCTTCTGGTCACAAGATAGAACAATGATCAATGGCTTTGTTTATCTGTTACTGTGCTATCTGTGTTGTTCTTAAATGTGTATACCTCTCACAAATTTTTATGAAAAACCAGACTGGCTTACTTCCACACTTGTGAAGGAGTTAGACATCATGCAAAACTGCCACTTGTAATCAGAATTAACACGTATGTATTATTCAAAGCACATTTTGGATATGCAGAGAACCAAAAATCTGGCCATTGATTCAGATAGCACTAGAAAGTCTGGTTCACTTGCTTTCTCATGTGTGTGTATGAAACCAGCCTTCTAAGGTGACATCTGGAACATCCACAATTTCATGATTGAACTGTATGATATGTCACCTGTAGTAGGGCTAAACCCAGATCATTCACAATAGGAAAGGATCGTCACACCTGACACACAAAGAACTTGTGCCTGTTAAGTACACCTGTTCCTCTTACATCCAAACAAAAACTCATGAATAACTGTTGTTTAGGCAGGCATGTGTCTGGTGAAACGGGTCCATTGGTAGTGAACACAAAGTAGGTGGTATTCTTTTCCACAAATTCATGTACTAAACACTTTATCATACACCTTGTGCCAAACTCACACCTTCAAAAACTCTTCTGCGTTGGACATGAGTCAACCTTCATGTAGATGTCAAAAATAGTTGCTGTTACAAAAAATAGTTAGTTAACATGTTCAACTCACACTGCAACTTACCCCCTTGCAGCTGCTGTTGGGCTCTCCACTGCCCATCAACTGCTGGATAGGCCACTGCAAGAATGCGGGCTATTGGGGGGGGGGGGGGGGCAATGTGCAGTGCATGCATTTCAGAGCTTGGGAGGACTGGCCAAACTGTACTCCCACCTCTTCCTGCAGTGAATGCTGCACCACTTGTAGATCCCCAGTGCCCTTACGTTTCTGTCGATGTCACACAATGTTTCTACACTATAGAAAGCATGATTCATAAGTTAACATACCACATTTGCATCTTCGCAATCTGACCCAAAAAATATGTAAATGCACACTTTTGAAGTGACCTGTCGACTGCCCTCATCCCTGGTCACTTCCGAAACTCACAAATACAGCACAGTGACATCATGCAGGCCTGGGTCACTTACATTTTCAGTGATCTGAGCTACTTCAGATACTTCAAAACATTGTGAGCTGCTCACAGGCAAGCAACTTGCACTGTGAAAGGTCTGCCATGAGTGTCAGTGAGAGTGTACTCTTCGGTGATGTATGAACATGTGTACCTATGGATGGGCTAACATTGTACAGATGACACAGTCTCTGTGGTAAAATCTTGTGACACAGGACACACCTTTTTCCAGATGTGGAACTGTTACATAGAGTACACACACATACATTTATGTGAATATTTGTTCTTAGGGAATGTAAAGAACAGAAAATGTTTCCATGCTAAGAATTGTTTCATAACATTTCCTCCGCACCATAAATATCCTCTAATCAAATTGAATACAATTGTTAATTTGTGACAATCATACAACAGTACCAAGTATGGGAAAAAGTGTGCCCTGTGCCTCAATGTTTTACTACACAGACTCATTCTCCGCAATGTCTGACTGAAGCCCACTTCCTCCCAGTGGCCAGTATTCACTGTGCACTGTGCAGAAAAATGTACCATGGTAAGAAGACTTTGTCAGAGCATGTCTCTGCACTTAAAAAGTATCATATATAACAAAAAGCTGAGTCTTGCATTAGTACATATGGCACATCGAATAGTAGTCACTGGGAGTAAGGGACTGTAGTTTGCAAAGGGAACACTTCAGAATGGGGGTCTAACTGAAATTAAGTATTTCCTCAAGAAGTGAGGCAACTCTCCATTTCAAATGTTTTCCCTATCTTAGCCTACAAGGGCATTTTTGGGCACACACCTCCAAATTTCTGTTGTCAAGGAACCAATTTTAATGACACCAATACCTCAGTGCTTTGCGTTTGTGACTCAACCCCAGCTTGGCCCATGATTCTGACTGAGCACTGCTCATTGTCCAGCCCTGATTTCTGCAGCTTGCTGATCATGATGCCACACAAACACAGCCTTCACATTACTTTCATATGGAAAACGGACCATGTGCCCATCAATTGACTTACGTCAAGGCTGTGTGCCCCTCTTGTCGTGTCTGAGTGCTACTGGTAGCTCCAAAACTGCTTTTTTGAGACCTCTGATCTAGGCTGAGGGTCATGTGGAACTATAAATATAACAAATATGAATTTAATTTGGTAGCTACAGAAAACATTTACATGTACAGTTGTAATTACATTAGAATGTTTTTTTTAGATGTACATGATGTGACATTAATGTATTTCACATGCATTTAAAAGGATACTTGGATATATCTCTACATGTACAGCCCAACATTTTACTTGGGCTTTGAACACAAACCCATAATACTCAATGGGGCATTTTGATATTCATAGGAAAGTGTTTACAAATCCTCAAGATCCTTGTCCTAAGTGATGCACTGACTATATGCCACTTCACATAATTCAGTGTACTACAGTCAGGAACTCAAAGGGTTATTGCAGCCTGTGTTTCAGGAAAAATGAAACAGTTAGACAGATTCACATACACATTTCGAACATGTACCTGTTCCTCTGGTGGGCCGTAGAGTTGGCAATACAGGGAAAGGACTTCCTCTGCCAACTTCTCCAGCTCCTCAGGTGTGAAGGCAGGGGCCCTTTCCCCAGAACCTCATGCCATCATAGCCCCCATAGGTCTGAAAGATCACAAAAGTAGAGGAGGTCTTGATTGCTGCAGCATTAGGAGGCAAGCAAATGTTTTCCAAACTGCCATGTATATGCACGCAATAGACGTGATCAGCGACAGACACAGCCATTGGTTGCTTTCACAGACATTAGCATTTGAATATCTCAGTTGAGGAGTATAACACCCACTAGGCACTCAAATTTCGCTACATGATGACTCACTTACAAATATCTTGAAGTCAAGGTCAGGCAGCATCCATTTTAGGGCTTAAAATCCAGTTCCCAGGTCGTAAGGATTTGGCTAATGTGAAAGGGACTTCTATGCTTTGGGTCGCCTGCCTCATGTGGTTTGAGCAATTGATGGCCCACAAATTGCCTTTGTGACACCAAGCTCCAGGGAACAAATATACCGCAATCGGAACCACTTCCATTCAATCAATCTGCAAGTTGTCATCTTACCTGATTTGTATCTCACAAGTGTCTGTGCCCTTTCCCCCTGATCTGCCTATAATTACTTTGTACTACAGAATAGCAGCCTACCCTAGGAACTGGCCCAGCTTGGACCTGAGAGGGCCTGGCATGTTGGTATGTACAATCAGGCATTACATGTTTTGGGTAATCACACAGTGAATCATCTGTAATTGTGTTACTTATTTTGTCTAATTTGTGCATTTCCATTTAGGTGACTCTGCTTATCCTACCCGTCCATGCTTGTAGGCACTGCTGAGGAGCCCAACAAGGCCAGGCAAGTCTTCTTCAATGAGGCCAATGGAAGAACACAGAAGCCAGTTGAGCCTGCTTTTGTGCTCCTGAAGAACAGATTTTGCTGTCTAGACAAAACCTATGGAGCCCATCTCTAGTCACCCAACAAGGTGTGCTAAATCATCATGGCCTGCTGTATGTTACACAACATCGCCTTGTGACGTGACATCCCATACTTTGCAAAGGCTGGAGCGCATGCAGAGGCACTGGGTGAGGATGGTGAAATGGTAAATTAAGATGATAATGGTGAAGCTGAAGCATTTGACGTATGTCAAGATATTATTGCCAACATCTTCACCTGAGTGTAAGCATATATCTAAAGTTCATGACATTCAGTATAAACCACTTTTTATTCTCATGAGGAATACAGTCCGTGCTGGGCATTTTTCAGAGAGAGTGTGTTTATGAAGTTCAGGCCCAAGATAGTTGTTGCTCAAAATTTTGACATTTCAAATGTTTCTCCTTGATTGTTCCTAGAAAATATGATCTCAAAAGTACTCATTTGTAATGTGTCTAATGTGTTATGTGATTTAAAATAAAAATTTGTATTTTTGGGGGAGATCCTCACCATGCCATCTTCTTATGGACATTTCAACATTGGGACATTTGCAGTTAAATGCTGCTTTTGCGAACTACAAAGGGACTATGGGTTGATCGTGTGAACGATACACAAAGACTTTGGGTGGAAATATCTTGTACTGAGACAACTTCCACAGTGATGGAATGCATGTTTTGAAGATTTCATTGGACTTGTTTCCTATTGAATGGTGGCACCAAGCCAATATGTTTTTCTTGGGTTGCTTTAACATCATGTGGTAGTTAACCAAAAGCATAGCCATCCCCCCTTACATTGACATAATGCTAATTTTGTGTTAAGTAAATGAAAATGTTGATATGTCTCAGCATTGTATAAAGAACTTCTTATAGCACTCCACTTAAAGTTGGTTGTGACATTTCCCCAGATACTGCAGCAGTGTATTGGACTGATCCTGTGGCCACAAAATGAAGTATTGCCAGGATTTAGTACTTTGGTGTTATTGTTGTGCTAATCTGATTGCGAGGCAGAAAAGCTGGCTCCAGCTGATGACATACTCCAACACTATTTTACCTATTGGATCTGTATCTTTTGATTATATCCCCTTCTTTCATGGTGGCTAGGTGTGGAACTGGAAATATAAAAAATGGCACTGAGTATTTGTGTTGAGTATGGTTTGTTATGTTTGATAAAATTTACACAGAACAATTTGATTCAAATGGAATTAAATGCTAGTTGATTAATGGTTTCTATTTGTATTTGGTTGTTATGGTAGAAGTTATTGAGAAACCTTACATACTTGCAATTCACTTTTAAACACACAAATATTTTGTCATAAATATTTTGAAAAGTATGATGGAATGTATAACAAGAGCATGAACACAAAACAATAACTTCAACAACAGTCTTCTATTTTTTTACTTTTTATTTCATTGCATAAAGGGAAATGAATCAAAAATGGGTATGAAGCAAACAAAATAAGAAAAAGTCAGTTATGGAGAATGAAGTCATAATTGTTGAGCCAAAATTATTTGTAGTCCAATGTAGAAAATACACCTGAAGTTAGGATTGCGGTTTCTTCCTGGAGGTGGGGTCTTACCATCCTCTCTTTGTGGTCCAAATTAACGTGTGCACCCATGAACCATTAGCGGATTACCAATTGCCAAGACTGAGGTGGCTCCAGGTATTGCCTTTGGTGACAGGGACTCCCTTTCTGTAGCTGAGGCTGATGGAGTAGGGCCAGATGGAGTTGGCCCACAGAAATGGGAAGATGGTGAAGAAAAAACCCTGCACAGATGGTTATAAATGCTCTGCATCACCCCAGTCATAGAACCCACATTGGAGTTCAGATTCTACATCTCAACATTGTGCTCCCTCTGCAACATGTTATTTCCTGCACCCCGGAAAGGACCTGGTCCATCATTTCTTGTGACTACTGTAAGGATGCCAAGAACTGGGTGAAGTTGGCCTGGGTGATACTGACCCTGTGCCCTCACTATACTGGCCCTCAAAACCACACCCACTACCCTTAACTCCACTACTTCCTGACTGGACTGGAGGTGCACAACGCAGGGGTGTTGTCTCACCACCAGCAAGGACTGGGGCACACAAGATGGTGCTTCTTGCAATTTGTGCACAGGAAGAGGAGAGATCTGTTGACTGTGGTGTTGTTACAGCTGGGTTTGGAGGTGTAGTTGTGGGCCAAGCAAGACTTACAGGTGCGGTCTGCTCAGGCTGATGCGATGGACTAGCTGTGTCATGTTCACCTGAACTTCCTGAATTAGAGACATTTGGTGTGGCATATGTTTGACCAAGTGCTGTGTCAATTACACCTATCAGGAATGTAAGAGAAAATGTGTCTGTAAAGGTGTAGATTACACATCCAATGAGTTTTGAGCATCTATAATTTAGACGCCTGAAAGGGAAAAGGACTTGCATAACATAATTAAACCTTTCAGTGTAAAATCTCGTTGGTACACAAACAGTTTATGTTTCATACAAAAGTACTTGTGTAGAACAAGTAAGAAGTCCTGAAATGAAAAAAGACGAATTAGTAAGTATACCAGAAATACAGCAACCATTCAACACAACAGAGTAGGGAGGAAACATTTGAAATTCAGCATTCTAAGGCCTAGCAGGCTAAGAGATCAACAGTTGCACAACTCAGAGAGATGTTTAGCATTAGTCCTTATTTAAACAGAGCATAGATCAGTTTTAAGATATGCCACATGTATTCCACATACATTTGTAAATGGTATACATTGTTATAGTCAGCAAACATTGTTTTGTGGTACTAATTCTCTCGATTCACTTACATGACAAGAAATTGACATGATCTTAACAACACCACTAACTATTTTCAAAAGAGAGCAATAAATAGAGATTGGTAAATGAATGGCACTTTAGCATATGGAAACATTTGTTGAAAAAGGGGAGAATGAGCTAAATTAAATGTCATACGTTTGCCACACAGAAAAAAAGAATCATGGTGTTTGTAGTTTTTTCAAAAACATTCACATCACTTGCAAAATTGTAACTTAAACATACCTTGTGTAAATATGCAGAACAGACATTTACTATTGGAAACATCTATATGTTATTTGTAGTATAAACACTTACAGGCACCATAACATAATGTGCAATGTGTTGGCTATTGAAAGCTGTTATCTTAAATACAACCCACTACATTTGAACCAACAAGTGAAAGAAGGTGTTACTAATATAATTAGGCTTTAATGTCAAAATGAGTGTGCCTGGCACATTAGTAATATATAATGTCAAAGCAAATAGAAGATTTGTGTTTGGTGACACATTGAAAGGTATAACTTACCAGTCTCTAATTTCCAGGGATCCCTGTCATGACTTCAGGATGTAGGGTGTATGGTCTAGTAGGGATTTCGGGTGTAATAGATCTCCTCCTCCCAGTGCATAGGATGTAATTGGGGCTGGGAGAACCACCAGCAGTCATTTGGGCCAGCATGTGCTGCTTGGAGGCCAACATACACACTCTACCTCACCGCATCCTAATTTCATTCTGTGTGCACAAATTGTAAGATACATCATTCACTCTGTGAACTATTCAGGTCCATATTATCCTTTTCCGCGGTCGCCCCAACCATAGTAATATGGTGAGGGGAATGGGTGGCGGGCCGCCCACATGGCGGTGGTGATTCGCCCGTGATCCTAATGAATCCCTAGGTTTACTCTCGTCTCTCTCATCTCTTTCTAGTTTCCTTAAACTAACGAAGGCTTTCTTGACAAACTCCACATCCTTTTTTACAACAGATTCAGGCTTCAAGAATAAATGCGGGCGCCCCAGCTCATCAAAACTACATTTAATGTATTTAAGCCATGGTATGCGAAACGCATGATCAAGGCTCATATATTCAAATAGGATTAAGTGACTGAGTGCAAGGTCTTTATTCAGCCTGCACTTGAGCCAAAATACCAAGGGGCGCAAAGCCAAGATATCATTCAGAAAAAGCACCCCCAGTTCCTCATGAGCCACCAAATTCGACAAACCACTTGGAGCGTCCAACAATCGCTTCAGGAAATTATTCTCAAGTACCTGCAAGATGTCGGTGGCGATATGCCCCCAAGTTTCACTACCATAGCAGGCTGTAGCTACACTTTTTGCCTGATAGTGTTTCAGCATTGCTGCAGTTGGATGCTTGCCTATCTTAGCC
Source organism: Lissotriton vulgaris (assembly GCF_964263255.1). Taxonomy (NCBI): domain Eukaryota; kingdom Metazoa; phylum Chordata; class Amphibia; order Caudata; family Salamandridae; genus Lissotriton; species Lissotriton vulgaris. Next base: position 1,506,966,635 of record NC_141691.1, on the reverse strand, counting down.
GCAAAATTCAAAATAGCAGCATTTACCCGCAACTGTACCGTCTATTTCTTCTCAATAAGTGTCCCCCTGTTCAAACAATCATCCAATAGCACCTCCAGTTAACAAAAACGGGGCCAGAATACAGCCCTGCTGTACGCCCCTCCAGATCTCAAAATCCTTGGAAACACAAAGATCCTCCGAAAATCAGACATTGGCATTCGTGGCCCTGTGCATACACATGTGAACTGCTCAGGAGACCCATTAAATAGGTATCAAACCTAGGATGTTGGTGGTGCCATATTATATGGTAGATACCAATCTAGTAGGACTGTGTATTCAAAACACCAAAACTTCATAATACAGTGACTGAGGGCCTGATTTAGATGTTGGTGGACAGGTTGCTCCTTCACAACAGTGACAGATATCCTGTTCACCAAAATATAAATTCTATAGGCTATAAAGCGATTTATATTTTAGCGGTTGGGATATCCCTCACAGTTGTGACAGAGTAACCAATTTACCAACATCTAAATTGGGCCCTTTATCATCTTATACAATCAGTAAATGTTTGTTTGTTTGGTTTGCTCACAGTATCACATCTAAAATCCTAACCTTAAAGAGTATTGGATGTTGTTGGTAACCTCAAACATGACTACTCAGATTCCCAAGGAAATCATGGAAACAGGTCCAACCCTTTCATTTGTTACTTTTGCATGCCCAAGGGGTTACATAGAAAAAACATAAACATCCATTTTCCATTTTTTTTAAAAGCTCTCATTTTTGTCAATAAATCATGAACTGCTCTTATGAGAAAGGTGAGGCGCATCATTGTCATGAGCATTCTTAGAAAGGTGGAAAACACAAAAATTCAACCATGTTAATTGTTCATAATGTTACTAAGGTTACTCCTATCTATTACGTATTTCCCTATGCTTATGAGAGCATGTCAGGAGTACCCTTCTGCCGGGCATATTGGCATGCCATAACCCCACACCTAGGTACTGTATGTCAGGAAACTGGCCTCAGTGCATTAACAAATGCACCACAGTCTGTGCAGGCCTGCATACTTCTTCTGCGCAGCTATATTCCTTCTCGGCATGAAGCAGAACTGCATCAAAGTCTCAGCTCCTAGCAGCGATGCTGTGATGACAATGGCAGGAAGTAAATCTCTCACAGACTTCAGCATGGATACTGAATACATAACAAAACAGCAAGCTTATCACACTGTGTCAAAGATGCAGAACAGGTTTGCTAACTATTCGAGAAAGAATTAGTCATCTTCTACAGTCAAACCTAAAAATAAAACAAGGCATCATGTTTGAAGTTGTGCGACCCTGAAATTAGATGTGCAGACTATAGGGTGACAATGGCTATCAGAAATAATCTTGCATTAAGAAAAAAATTATCAAGTCACTATTAGAAGTTAATGATAAATTAAAAAAGTTAAAATGGAGACCAAATGTAAAGGTACATAACACGATAACTATAAGCTCAGGTTTAACCTCTTCCATGCTCTTGACGGCCAGGAGGCAGCATGACCATGCCCTCGATCGGAATGTTCAGCACTGCGCCGAAATTTGCGCCGCAGTGAAGAGGTTAAATCACGATACTTTTAATGGACCTAACAGGTATAGTGACATTATTACTTGTAGTGGACCCCCTCAACTAGCGCCTTTCCCTCCAAACAAGAATTTAAAGCATTGTATTGGGCCGCGCTCCGCCAAACTCGAGTTACAGTTTCCAGCTCTACCAGTCTCACGGGTGGGTTCCTGACCTTCAAGTTGGATCCGTCCCGTGAATCTTACTGGGATGTTATTACCAAATCGCTGGACAAGAAACTCTACCATCAGTTTCGGGTAGGAGCCCTGCCACTGAACACTTTTATAAACAAAAGGTCCATTAGTGCTTCGGATCTCTGTAGAGGATGCTTAGGTCAGAAGGAAACAGAAGGCCACTTTTTATTTGCCTGCCCCAGCTACTCAGTGCCGCAAATCAAATGGCTAAAACCGCTGTTTCAGCGTCTGCCCTTTAGAAAATCTGCAGAGGCCATTTGGGCGCTAAAAACTAACACCTCTGAGGTGTTTGTAGTGAGTCTAGCCAAGTATCTAGGGTGGGCCTGGATTATCAGGTCAAAACATCTGACAAACACCTGATAGGGTCCTCTGATGCTCCACTATAAGGCTGAATGTTTTTTCTGCTGTAAATATATGATTGCATTTTATTAAATGTTCTTGTTTAGAATGTAATTGCTAACTTTTATTATGTCTGTGTCAGGTTTTTCTTTCAAGATGTTTAATATCTTTTTTTAATTAATTCTTAAAATTTTTTGGTTTAGTTTAACATTGTATAGTCTACCTCAGTTTAGTTCATTTGAATCTAGTTTCAGTTTAGTCTTGTATTGTCTTGTCTATATAATTGAACTTAGCCGTTGTCGTAGCGGCATTTTAAACAATAACAATCATAATTGTATATGGATTAGACTAGCTAAAACTATGAAACTTGTTTATTAATGTGTGTTACAATGTGTCTTTTATGATTTTTTTAAATCGAAATAAAGACTTTAAAAACCTGAAACCTGACTACCTTTAATCCCAACTGATATTCCACTTTCTCATACACATCATGAAGCAACATTCTGAACAGTAGCGTGTAGAAACCCTTTTCCTCTCTCTTCCAAAAATACTTGAACTAGATAAACTTTGACCTTTCGCTTAGTTCTGTGGTATAAAAGTGACACAAAGTCAGTTTGTGCAGGTCCTGGACGGTTGCCAGGCCCTTGGGCAAAGCTCTGCTGCACAATAGGGTGTAGGCCATAATACTATACAGAGGCATTACCATTCAGTACAACTACCACGCATCCACAACCTCAACATTTTTGCAGGAGAAGCATTTGAGCAGTGAATCTGGTGGCACAGGAATGTCTCTCTGCATGGTATAAGACATTTACTCCAGGCCTGAGTGATTCAACTGCAGGAGAATCTCGTATCCTCCCCTTATTTTACACTCAGCGCACATGAAATCTTGCATGTACTCTGAAGGCCTAGCCCTGACATTGACTTTGAGGGCCAGAGCTTGGGTCTCAGCTAATGGCGGTTTGCTAAAAGCATACACTTGGTCTTTGCTGTTGCCCATTTATAGTGAGAATTAGTGGCAGCATACTATGGGCCACTATGGGCCTGATTCACTAAGGCAATTTTACACATTTGTGTAAGTTTAAACTTGCTTTAGTAGCTTTGCTACTTTTTGGTATTCACAAACTACAAGTGTAATTTTACTACTTGTGAATACTAAAATTGGCCTTTGGGCCTGATTTAACAGGCCTGATTCACAAAGGTAAACCACCACTTTTGAGTAAGCTTTACTTTCAGTAGTAAATTGAGTTTGATATTTACAAACTACAAGAGTAATTTTACTACTACTAAAATTACACACGTAGTTTGGGAACACTAACAAGTAGTAAAGCTTTTACAGCAAGTGTAAACTTACACAAAATGTTAAGTTTACATTTGTGAATCAGGCCAGTTAAATCAGGCTCAAAGGCCTGTTTTAGTATTCACAAAATACAAGTGCCAATTTTACTGGTAGTATATGTTTTAGTGATCGTAGATGAACAGGACATTGTACTTGTTCACGGATACTATATCGAAGCCTACAGGCCCACACAAGTAAAATTCCACCCAGGTGTCATAACAAGACTGTGCTGATATACCTGTAAGAAAGCTGAGTGTTGGTGTATATATGGTATATGGTAGCAGACTCCATATTGATTGCAAGTATGTATGTATGCTGTTACTGGTAGGATCCATTTGTTTTGTCCTTGGCCTGACATGGCACAATATGAGGTTGTGAAATAACCCTCAAACAATGGAAGAGCATTCCAAGCATTCCTAGGGAGCTGGGTGTTCCTCTAGACTTAATGGCTCAGATTCCAAGGGGCAGAGTTACAAGCCCCTTTGCGCCACTTTGCGTCACATTTAACATGGGAAAAGTGACGCAAAAGTGGCGCAAGGGACTTGTAAATCTGCCCCCAAAGGTTTAGCGCTGGTGCCCGTGTGACACAGAGCTTTGCAAACGCTTGCAGCTATTTACTTTGTTACACCAATATCATTTAGCGCCAGATTCTAATTTATGCGTGGCACACATGGGAATTAGTGTTGGTCTGCTCTGAAAACTAAATAATGTAAGCATTTTGTGCTTGGTGGGGTGGAAGATGTGCAAGTAGTGATGAGAAGAGGCAATAAAAGCATTCACAAAACCCAGGCAATGAGATTCGAAACAGTGCGAAAGAGAAGTGTGTGAAAAAATAACGCACCTTAAATGTAAGGGAAAAAGTAGAGGTATTTAGTGAAGCATCCACCCAAGAGTACCAGAACTTTGCTGCCTGCCAGAGCACCAAGGTGCTAGTCATAATAAGACACCGGTAGTGTCTACATGGTGTCGCGAGAAGTTGCAAACAATGGAAATATTTTTTTTTAAAGCAGAGCCTTTCTCTCTTTGAGCTGAGTGAAGAACAAATAGTGAAGAGATATCAGCTCACTAGGGAAATGATAACCTCTCTCCTACAGCAAAATTAGAACAGCGCTCGAGTCAAGCGCATGCCATACCACCAAAAGTAAAAGTCATGGCAGTACTACATCTTCTAGCATCAGAATCCTTCCAGAGTACCTAAGGAGCAATAGCAGGTGTCTGCCAAAGTGCTGTATCAAAATTTCTCCATCATCCAAATATTGCCCCAATATCTGAGATTTCCCAAATCAACATTGGAACAGAGACAAGTGAAGCAAGGATGTTATCAAATTGTGCAATTTCCAAAAGTTCCGGGCGCCATTGACTGCACACATGTCAACTTGCTCCCACCAGCAGACATGAATCATCTTTATTGTGATAGGAAGTATGCATACTCCATTAATGTCCAAGGGATATGTGATGCTTCACACATGTAGTAGCCCAGTTTCCGGGCAGTGCCCAATATTCATATATATTCCGGCACTCAACCATTAGTGATCGTTATGAACATGTAGAAGTGTATTAATAGGTAAGTAAAAGCTATGTTGCTTTAATATGTGCATACATTGAAAAGGATATGTTTTCTTAACCATGAACACAAATATGCCATTGATATGTCTATGAGTATGAATAAAAATAGACAAATCAGAATTTCAGAAAGTTTTCATTACTTGTAAAGGGAAAAATATATGTAATGTACACCTGTAAACACATTTTTCTTTGTGAAGTGATTCTTTTCTATCATTGGCATTTCAATGTTGCCAAATGTTTACTTCTTTATGCAAATGCAGTAGGGAACTATCATTAATAAGATGACTGTGACCTATTTAACATTTATATTGTGACATTGATAAATAAAGTAACACATTAGAAAATCTGTTTGTGTGTTACCATAGGTTGCCACTGTAATGCGATATTGTCGTTCCTCAGCTAAGTAGTGAGAAGAGTCCTGGTCGCTGTAAGATGATTGATAGACATATACATATATATACTCGTGTTATGTATAAAGATAGCACATCATAATGCTGTATATGTAACCTAATAAAAGGTTTAAAATAGAATAAATGTTCATAGAAGTAGGCAGCATGTCAGCCTGTAATAATTTCAGCTCAGCAACATCGACAAAGTATAGAATAATAAATGTTCACTGTGCTGAATGCAAAACCATTTTTTGTCTGGTCAGGGGGCTAGTACAACAGCCAAAATTTCAGGAAAATCTCAGTAACTTTACTAAAAACAACAGCTTATCTCATACCTCACTTATGCGTATACTGCTTGTTCAATAATCAGTCTACAGCTTTCTGATTTGCTCCTGTAAGGATTATTGTTTACAGTCTCATTGAGTAAGACCGATTGAGCAAAAGGCTACAGTGGTTACCCACATTTTTGTATTCCACTGGAGCCTCATTTGGTGGCAACCTCCCTGTTAAAAATGTATGTGTCTACCTAAAACAATGACCCTGGTTGAAGCTACATGTTTGAGAATACAAATAAATATTTAACAATCAAGGCAATTTGGCTCTGTCAAAATATGTCATGTTATGGTATGTTAATAGATGTTCTGCATGATATGGTATAATATGGTATGCGGTGCATTGGTATTTGATGGTGTTTGTTGGTCATCAATCACATTGAGTGTATGCTGGAAAGGTTTTATGGGGCCCCTTGTAACATTGAGGGCACACTGTGCCTGTAGTTGCTGTATACACCTAGGACTAGAAGACTTACATTAAAAGGCATTTTGTCTGTTTTTTTGACAATTTTAATATTGAATGGGGAAGCAATAGTGTTTAGTGTGAGGTTGGGCCAGGCTTTAGTACCTGTGTCTAATAGTCTGCAAAAGCATCATCATTAATCCCATGCATTTGATTTGAGTTACAAAGAGCTGGGAGGAGCAGAGTCCTTGATTAATTCTGTGGTAGTGAATACAGCGAGTCAAGTAGGCAGTGGCAGTTTAGAGCTTAGGTTGGTATATGTATCTTCATACTACAGTCTTAGTGCACGGGCATAGGCAGCCATTATTTTCTCCACATGTGGTTTGTGATGTGGGGATGTCATGGACATAAACCATACTTGTGAGGTGCAATGGAAACCTTGCATATAGGGAGTATCAGTAGCACACTAAGCTGAAGTCAAATGAATTGGGTAACAGTGAACCTGTGTGTTGCTTGTTAGCCTCTTATACATCTTCTTTGCCATCCCCAAGGAGTTGGAAGTGGGCATTGGTTGAGTGTGAAACATTATTGTGTGTTTGTCCTCAAATATCGTGAATGCAAATATATGTGTCTAGGCGGTAGTCAATGTATTACTAAAGGACCATGTCTGTGTATGCCTGTTGTGATATTGGTTAGTAGATGTAACTCTTGTTATGCTTGAATTTAGAATTCATTTGGAAGGTTGTTGTTGGAGTGTCACCATGATATGAAATGGAGGCAGACTAGAAATAGCTTTTGAGGATGGCTGAATGCTTTTGGGTGCATCGTCATGGTAGAAAATATATGGATTCATTGTTTTGTTTTTAACATATGTTTCAACGGAATGAATTTAGCTATATATGAAATGTAGCTACAGATAACTATTTAGGGGATGCATTTACAACCCCACTCTGCAGCATCAAGGTTACATTTATATCACTGTAAATTGTCTATGTACTACTAAATATACAATATTATAACATTCTTCTTGGTACACAAGTAGGTACTGTCTGGTAAAAGTGAATGTGAATGGTCACAAACATGAATACTATATAAATTTGCCTAAAAAATGTATGTACTTTAAGCCATAGCTACCATAGGTTTTTCAACAGGTGGGTTAATGCAAGTCTGCTTGAGTTTGTTACCAGAGTGCGCAAGCTACATCCAAATCACATGTACTACATTACATCTGTCTGATAAAATACACACTGTGTGTACCATATGGAACATTCAATATTACTTGATGCATATGTAGTATACATACCATGTATATAAATATAACAATAGATGTAGAAAGGAAAAATGCTGTTGTAGGCTTTAGGACTCGTGGAAACTTGTACACGGCTAAGCATTGATAAAGTCCTTGTGCCCACTCCCTCAAACATGGTACCAGAAGCCTACACCTGATTGAAATATTTATTTACTTATACATCCCATTATAAGTGGTATACCGAATAGTCGACATGTTAATAAAATGTTACGAGTGGGTCTGCAGCCCTCATTACACACATTTAAGTAGGCCCTTAAAACATGTCCCAGTCCTCCCATTGCAGCTTCACTACAGTTTAAAACTGTAATTTGACTTGGCAATATAATCCCCTTGCCAAGCATGAAACTCCCCTATTATTATAGAGATGTCAACCCTAAGGGAGGGGATTTGTAGGCCAGAGAGCAGGGCGCATTGTAATCACAGGTTTACACATGTACCTTCAAGTGTTACATGTACTGGTTTAGAAATGTTTCTCAATTACTTTTTCCATACTGTGAGGGCTACCTTTCGCATAGGATTATACTGGGTTACTTCATCACATTTATGAATTGTTAACTTACGTTTGGCAACATTTTGACTTATCGTGTTTGTTGTTCAAGAATATTGAATGAAATACTCCTCTTTAATGACAAAGTAGTAGGGTCCAATGTGAAAATGCCACTGATCCTAATTTGCCATGTTCCTGCCCCAACTCTTTGGCAATTGTAGCCTGTTCCTGAGTCACATGACTTGGTGTAGCTGACAGTTGGACTTTTCACATAATTCACAAACAACCACACTATTGAAGTATCAGACATGCCTAGATGGGTCATCAACGTGAATGATGGGGGATGGAGCTGTGCACTGCCACACCTTCAACTGAACAAGCTGTGGTCTGCATTGACACATAGGACTTGTCATCCCTGCATTATTCATGCAGGCAGCTTGGTGCCAGGGCAGGGAAGCAGGAAACATCAAGGACACCAACTTGAATGCTCTTAACACTTATCCTACTTCCAAGGAGGCACTAGGCATGAAAGTGAGACTCTTAGTTCCACTCTCCAGTTAATTTACTGGACCTTCAGAAGGTCTCTCAGTGGATGGCTGCTGCTGTGGCCTGCTGTATACTTCAGAAGACTGTGTTGCTGCACCTGAAAGGACTGCATTGCTGTCCTAACCCTTCCTGGAACACTGATGCCTGCCTTGCTGTTTCAAAGATGTTCTCATGTTGAACCCAGGAGTCCCACAGTGACTACAAGGCATAGTAGGCTGGTTTCCTGATGAAAGCCTTGGGGACAGAAAATGTCCAAACATGTAGAAGCCACACTTGGAGCCATACTGAGTGAGTATTAACCCCCCAGATGGTGCCCCTCCAAAGCTGGACCTTCAGTGTTTGTGCTAAAGGTGCTGTGATTCTCAAAATATTACAGTTTTGATTTAAAATCTTTTTTATTTAAAACTGCTCTGACAACTGACAGGAGACTGAGGACAACATGCTTGTCTAAAATTCCCAAGGTGCATACACAGATCTGACTGCATTTGCAGCAGCTGCAGCAACGTTCTAATAAACAGCAGTGTTAATATTGAGAAAGCCGATGTCAATATGACTAACAATACATTCGAGTTTAAAAACGGATTTGCATCTTTATTAACAAATTAACCCTTTATGAACTCTACGACAACCTGACTCAGAAATAAGTAGTCAGGCATGGCCAGAGACCCAGGCAATGGTCACTGATTGACAGGACACAGGTCGTGTGACATATAGCTGGTGGACAAACACGCAAACAGAAAACCCCAAATAAACACCACGGATAGGCACAGCGACATCACAATGGTCCAGGGAGATTAGCCCCAATAAAGCAAACATGACCAGAGGGGTACATGCGTTCCTAAAACTTCCTAAGGTCAGATGCCACATGAAGTCAGACAAAACATAGCCAAAAAGGACACAATAACACACTGTACATGCAGTGATCACACGCTCCCCATGCTAGACATCTGCACACTTGGGCCCCTGCATCTATTATTATAATTGCCCCCAGGACCTATCCCATCCGGGGGCAAAATTAAACAACACGCAGGAGACCATGCGTCATTTAAAAAAAAAGAAAATTGGCAGGATTCGTGGAGCCTACATGGCTCCCGCCCTGTGGGACCGCCTGAGCAGGCCGACGGGGTCAGGGTGTTTCTACCCTGACCCCTTTTCTTCTTTTTAATAATTTTTTTACCTTTTCACAAGATGGCTGCCAATGCTTCCTGGTTTGAAGTGTTGGCGGCCAATCCGATTGCAAGGCTGAAGATCAGGTAAATATTTACATTTCTCAGGAAAATTCTAAACTGATTTACACCATTTAACAAAAAGAACGCTTTCTGAACTAAGAGCTACCTTTTTGCAAAATTTGGTTTAAATCCGTCAGCAGTTCGGGCTGTAGCCTTGTATAAAGTTTCCTATTGAAATTAACATGGAGAAAACGTGTTTTGAGACCCCCTTTTTTCTTGGGCCCCACTTGACAAATCACCCAAAACTTTCAAGACAGGAGCTGACCTGAGAACCCTATTAGTTTTGAAAATTTGGAAAAAATCCGTCAAACGGCACCAAACATATTGGCAATTCTAAAAAACGCTTTACTTTTGAAAACGAAGGGGCCCATTAGGATGGCGGTCGGAAAATGACCCCGACCGCCATGGAAGCGGAAAACAATCTCCCGCCGGGACCGTGGAAAAACCGGCAGTCAAATTCGGAACAAACGCCAAAAAAGACCGATCTCAGCGGAAGCGGGCAAAGAAAAACTGCCCATCGCGGGCGTTGACGTCTAAAATCTGACCGCGCCGGTCAGAAACACAGCGGAGAATCTACAACCCACCGCACGGAAACACCACACAGGAAATTAGGATATCCCAGATGGTCCCGCGGTGAGATCTGCTGTTTCCGACCGCCGCGGTTGCACACTGCAGTGAATGGGAGAGCCAGCGTAAGAGCTGCAGCACAGTCACCGCAGCGGACGATCCATACAAAAAATAGCGGATGATGCTAAAACCCAAAAATAATGCCAAACATTGCAAAAATCAAAGTAGACCCGCCCTCCAAAGACACAAAAACAACCCAATGAAACAAATACATGCCAAACTGAAACATACATTTCCCAGGACACCACACATAACACACCAGACAGCAAAACCCAATTTGGACACAAACACATACCTGAGTAAAAACAAGCCCCATGAGTGACCACAGTTCCTTTGCAACACCCCAGAAAAAAGGGCATACACCAGATCTGAGAGGAGAGGCAAAAAAACACAGAACACTCAACACCACCACCACCACCACCACCATCATACCAGCACCAACAAGCCCCCAGCACATACCACACCTCACACACCAACACCCAACCCACCACCCACACCCCTGCACCCACAAACACTTTGCACTCTACACACCATGTCCACACATAAAATGCCTAAATTCTCAGGGAGTGAGTTGATAGTCATGGTAAATGAGATAGACAGAGTGGAACCACAACTGTTTGATAGCCTGGTCCAACTACACCATTAGCCACAAGGACGCAAATGTGGGAAAGGATAGTACAAAGGGTCAAAGCAGTAGGGACCACCCCGCGATCCAAGAAGGAGATCATGAAGCGGTGGCATGACCTCAAGAGGGTTGTCAAAGAGATCAGGAGCAAGAACTGGGAGCTGGCTAACCAAACTGGCAGTGGCCCTCCCATCCCACCGAAAACATTCACACCATGGGAGGAGAAGGTGCTTGCCATACTGCATCCAGAGAGTCTCACAGGAGTATCCAGGGGAGTGGAGGCTGGTAAGTACAAACAAATGTTAACCAACACACTGATATGTACTGTCTTGCACAACCAAAAATCCACACCACCCATGACAAATCAAATACATCTGCACCACACACCCACAAAAACCTTTCTCACAGATCCAAAATGTACTCACTACCATTAACCCTAAACGTAGCAACCAATATTAGCATGGGAGCATGAGCACAGGCAGCCTGCACCACTACTTCCACCATGCCCCCTGTCCCACCCCCAAGCAGGATAGAGTACTCCCTCCAGCCCACAAGCATGTGGGAGCCATTGCAGTGTGCACCTTCACCTAACAGGTAGGTAGCCATCTTCCCAGGTTGTGCGGTTTGGGTGTGGGAGGTCTGCACTATTACACCCACCATGCCCTTTGTCCCACACCCCAGAAGGATGGAGCACTTCCCCACCCCACCCAGAAGCATGTGTCAGCCATCACACTACTCTCAGCAAACTCACAGTTAGGTAGCCATCTTGGCTGGGAGGGTATTTGGGGGTGGGAGGCCTGTACCATTAATTCCACCATGCCCCCGGTCCCTCACCCCAGCAGAATGGAGTACTCCCTCCCACCCACAAGCAGTTGAAAACCATTGCATTGTTCACCAAACGTACTAACAGGTAGGTAGCCATCTTGTCTGGGAAGGTGTTTGGGGGTGGGAGGCCTGTACCACTACTCCCACCCTGCCCCCTGTCCCACAACCTAGCAGAATGGAGTACCCCCTCCCAGCCACAAGCATGTGGCAGCCATTGCAGTGTTCACCTTCACCTAGCAGGTAGGAAGCCATCTTGCCTGGGAGGGCTGTTTGGGTGTGGGAGGTCTCTACCACTACTCCCACATGCACCCTTGTATCCCAGATGAGCAAGATGGAGCACTTCCCCACCCACTAGCACATGGAAGCCATTGCAGTATCACAAACCACCTAACAGGTAGGTAGCCATCTTCCCTGGGAGGGCTGTCTGGGGGTGGGAGGCCTGCACTAGTATTCCCACCATGCCCCCTGGCCCACACCCCAGCAAGACGGAGCATTCCCTCCCACTCATAAGCAGTTGGAAGTCATTCCATTGTTCACCAAATAAACTAACAAGTAGGTAGCCATCTTGCCTGGGAGGGTGTTTGGGGGTGGGAGGCCTGCAATACTACTCTCACCATGCCCCCTGTCTCATACCCCAGCAGGATGGAGCACTCCCCCACCCCACCCAGAAGCATGTGTCAGCCATCACACTACCCTAATCAAACTCACAGGTAGGTAGCCATCTTCTCTGGGAGGGCTGCCTGGGGGTGGGAGGCCTGCACTAGTATTCCCACCATGCCCCCTGGCCCACACCCCAGCAAGACGGAGCATTCCCTCCCACTCATAAGCAGTTGGAAGTCATTCCATTGTTCACCAAATAAACTAACAAGTAGGTAGCCATCTTGCCTGGGAGGGTGTTTGGGGGTGGGAGGCCTGCACTACTACTCCCACCATGTCCCCTGTCCCAAACCCCAGCAGGATGGAGCACTCCCTTCCACCTACAAGCAGTTGGAAGCCATTGCATTGTTCACCAAAAGCACTAACAGGTAGGTAGCCTTCTTCCCTGGGAGGGCTGTCTGGGGGTGGGAGGCCCATACTACTACTCCAACCATGCCCCTGGCCCACACCCCAGAAGGATGGAGCAATCCCACCCACAAGCAGTTGGAAGCCATTGCATTGTTCACCTTCACCTAACAGGTAGGTAGCCCGTATGTGCACCCACACATTTGTCACTAATGAAATGCTGCCATATGACAACACCAGCCCTTTCATTGCACAAAAATGCACACTGACCCTGCTTGACACGCACAGTGTGCACACAGATAAGCAAAGGGAACTGTCATAGATACCAAAGAGTCACACACCAACGTACATACACAATGAAGACTGGGCACAACCATGCACAGCACACACTGATGAGTGCATTGCCATGTGGCCCAATCCACAAGGACCATTTCAATATTTAGGAAGCATGTGTGGGCTTATGAATCGAAATATGTACATGACATGAAAAAGTAGAGCAGTACAATACAATGCCCAGTCCATGGCCGGATGTGACGTCTGCCAGGTCAGACAAAACAACAAGGAGACAACAATGACAAGGTGTTGTGCTGGTCCCTAAATGGCAACAGGTCCCGGTGAACATTATTCAATTACGATTTGCATGGTATGCATTGATACCTCACAACATGAACAAGTAATGTATGTACCTCTGTACCATGTTAGGAGGCACAGTAGTGCACATAGAAAACGATGTGAAGATCTGTCAATTGTGTAGTGTACAGACAGTGGATGACACAAAGCTAACAGAATGCCTGCAGAGTGCACAACAATGACCTCTCCCCATCTAATCCCCAGGTGACCCACAACTTACTGCTGAGGAGTGGACAACACCAACAAGCAGCAGAGCTAGTCTCCCCCCCCCCCCCCGGTACATGGACTCTCGGATTTTCAGGATGATGAGCAAAAGGCCGGCCAATCTGGTGTGCCAGGGAGCAACAGGTCCCAGGACCCCATCCTCCCCACCACCATGTCTGCTGTAACACCAACTGCACAGCAGACCCCTGCTGTTACGGCCTGTGCGTCCATTGCCACCACCACCAGTGCCACCTGCCACATCCTCCCTGTCCCAGGGGATTTCTACCCCACACCAACAACTGAGAATGGCAGGGAGAGTGTGCTGGGAGCCACAGTGGGGAGGTGACGGGTCTGTGGCAGCAGAGCAGGTGGGAGGGCCAGAGTCACCCTCGGACACCAGGAAGCTGGGACCCCATCCCTGGAACACATCACCAGAGTCCTTGGGGCATACGAACATGCCCAGGGACAAACTGGCCAGTCGGACGGTCTTTTATGCAAGCTCATCCGGCTGATGAGGTCCATCGACACACGCATCCTGCTGATGAGGTCCATCAGTGGAGTGGTGTGGCTCACTGGTTAGAGGCGGCAGACCCGTAAGCAGAGGACGGCCTGGGACCAGGGTTCGATTCCCGACGCGGCAGGGTCGTGGACCTTGGTCAGCGGGATCGATAATTCTCGCCTCGGTGCCTACTCCAGTCAGGGACCACACTCGGCAACTCTGGGCATTAGCTTGCCTCATCTTCACAACGGCCCCCCCAGACCGCCGGGGATGCTTGGTCGCACCTTAGAGATACCCATTAGGGACCATCTCTCAGGTTGAGCCAGGACGGGTTCCCCAGCGGTCGAAGCGCAGAGATACTCCTCCGGGAGTCGATTCCTAGCGCTATATAAACCCGCAATTAAATTAAATTAAATTAAATCGACACACGCATTGGACAAATGGTGGACCTCGTGGGCCAGCAAGTGGCGTTACTGAGGGACAGGCCTGCGTCCCAACCAACACCTTCACCCCCTCTGTTTTGCTGCAGGATGACAATTCACCATCCTCCCCTGCAGCCACAGAGAGGGGTGAGTCCTCAGACGCCGCTGGCCCCACAGCAGGGCTCACCCCAGCCAGGCGAACAAGGGGCCGTCCAAAGAGTCCCTGGAGGCAAAGCACCAGCCAAATGCCAGTCACCGAGCCAGCCCAGATAGCAACCCTCTTCTCCACATCATTGACTGTTGGACTGTCCTTCCCCACACTGCCTTGTGAATGGCACCTGTCTGTTGGACTGGGTCACCACATCAAAGTGGTATCTACTCTTACATCTCATTTACCATGACTGTCAACTCACTGCCCCCTCACCACCTCCATGAAAATCTGCCCACCCCCTCACATGTCAACTTTGCAAATAAAATACCTTACACACTTTTTTTGTGTCAGATTTGTCTTTACTGCAGGATGTACAGTCTTCAAAATGTCCATATTGTATTGTATGTACTGTATGTAGGCAAGGATAAGTCTGAGGTACCTAGGGAAACACAACAGAACAACATTCACTGGTGTGAGTGCGGCATCACAGACATTACACTACTCCAACCAACTACATAAACCAACACGCACACAACACAATGGGCAAAAAGGGTCAACATATATTTGCTGTATACGTTCACAGATGACACGTCACACTCCCATATCCACACACAGGTGACTTTACATCTGTCTGTTTAAACCATTCGCACACAGCCCTTCAAGGCAACAGCAATCTTACCAGACAATGTACATGTTGGACTTCGTCACCCACCTTCAATTGAAGTAGAGGGTGATGAGCTGTTGATGCATGTCACCACCTTCCTCCTCTCCACTGTCATCATCACTAGACTCAGGTTGATGTGCCGGCCGGGGCCTTGGGTCCTTATCATCATCCAGGAGTAGGGGAATCCGCTTGCAAATGGACAGGTTGTGGAGAATGCATCATGCCACTACGATCTGATAGACCTTCCTGGGCATGTATGCCAGTGCACCTCCGGTTTTGTCCAGGCTGCAGAAGCGTGACTTGAGCAGATCAAAAGTACGCTTCACCACACGACGTGTCCTCCCATGGGCCTCATTGTATCGGATATCAGCCGGGGTCCTGGGATTCTGCAGTTGGCTCAGCAGCATTGGGCAGCTGGGATATGCAGTGTCACCTAGGAATGACAAATACACATTGCAATGTCAACAGAGGTCAACAGGTCACACACAGCACGACACACGCCTCGGCATACTCACCCACAAACCATGCATGGTCTGGAAGCAGATTAGCCATCAGCCGTGGTACAATGCAGTTCCTCAGGACATAGGAGTCATGGACTGATCAGGGGAATCTGGCACACACATGCGAGATGATCATATCTGCCAGGCACACCATCTGCACATTAATGGAGTGGTAATGTTTTCGATTACGAGAAATTTGCTCACTTGCCTGTGGTGGCACAAGACCGACATGTGTGCAATCTATGACACCAACAACATGGGGGATGTGCCCAATGGGATAGGAGTCTCCCTTCACAGCTGCCAATTCAGCACCCCAGGGGAAATGTATATATCTGTCCTTGTATATAATCATGGCGGACAGGACATCACGCAGCACTATGCTTAACATCGGTTGAGACATCCCACCAGCGCTGGCCACGGTTTTCTGACACAGAATAAACAAAGAAGGACAAATGAGTGACACACCAGGTCACATGAGTGGACGTTTGAGCCACACAGAGGGCAAACCTCTCTATTTTCAATACACAGGTGCCTCAAACACCACATAGGTCAATGTGAATGCACATAGTTCATGGCCACATTTCCCATATGCACGCCTGGGAGCGTGGCATCCAGCCAATGTGCAACAAATCAACACCACTGTCTCATACTCATCCACAACACAATGACCACAGTTGGCGGTAAAGTGACAATTGCGTGTATGAGCAGACAGAAAAGCACAAGTAAGTAACTATATCATACAGTGAGACAAGCCTTCCCGAGGTCATCACTGTCCCACAACACATTGATATGTGTACACATTGTAAAGTCCACTACACCACTGTCCTGCCTCATCAATCATCTAATGCCTTTGTGACATGTTAGGGACTACAGACCAATGTACGTCACACATCCATAACACAATGACCACAGTTGGCGGTCAACTGACAATTCCGTGTACGAGCAGACAGAAAAGCACAAGTAAGTAACTACATCATACAGTGAGACAAGCCTTGCCGAGGTCATCACTGCCCCACAACACATTGATACGTGTACACATTGTAAAGTCCACTACAACACCATCCTGCCTCATCAACCATCTAATGCCTTTATGAAATGTTAGGGACTACAGACCAATGTACATCACACATACACAACCATGGCACATGTAGGCACCTGTGGAGTCAATGGAACATTGGAATTGTGTGCAGAATGATGTGCCCTTCACCATGTGGCCACTGTGCACAGTGTACCCGATGGACATTGCCATTGTATGTGCCCCCAAATTGCGGTAGCTACTGCCTGGCCTCGGCGGTGTCTCACTGGAACCCCCCTGACACAGGTGCGGTAGTCATTGGCATGGAGACATGCCCAAATGATGGTTCGCATGCTCCGCCACCCAAATCGCGGTGCCTCATGCCATTGTATGTGCCCAAATCTCAGTAGCTGTCGCCTGGCCCCGGCGGTGTCTCACCGGCACCCCCATGACACAGGTGCGGTAGTCATTGGCATGGAGACATGCCCAAATGGTGGTTGGCATGCTCCACCACCCATTTTGCGGTGCCTCATGCCATTGTATGTGCCCAAAATCGCAGTAGCTACCACCGAGCCATGGCGGTGTCTCACTGCCATGAAGCATGCCCTAGAGCCAATGGGAATGATGATTGTGGTGGCATGATGCAATTTTGAAAATTGCGTTAGGCGTGCTCCGCCACGCAGAGTCGGACATTGGATGCTTTTGAAAGATGCAACATCGCGGTAGCGCACCCCGAGCCCCTGCGGTGTATCACCGCCATGGAGCATGCCCTAGAGCCAATAGGAACGATGATAGCGGTGGTATGATGCCATTTTGTAAATCGCGGTATGCATGCACCGCCACTGCGGAGGCGGTCATTGGATGCTTTTGAATGAGGCAGACCTGGACAACCAATTGTTGCTGCTTGACACCTTTAAAACGACCCAAGGGGGATATATATGTGTGGGAGTGAGCCTCAATGGGAGAGGTGTGGCGTCTCGGCCAGCACGACTGACGCTGGACTCTGGGGATCACGGTTCGATTTCCGGCGCCGGCAGCAGATTAGCCCAGCACCATGTGACTCTGGGCAATAGCTTGCTTGATCTTCCCGACGACCCCCAGCGCCTAAAGACCCTTAGGGGTGATTGTTCGCGCTTTACAAATGTGGATTATTATCACATTTCCACTGCTCCCAGAGCCTGCTGCCAGAGACCCCTCATCTGCTTCTGCCTCCAGGGACTTCTGCCTGAGACCCCTCATCTGCTGCTGTCTCCAGGGACTGCTGGCTGGGACCCCTCATCAGCTGCTGCCTCCAGGGACTGCTGCCAGAGAACCCTCATCTGCTGCTGCCTCTAGGGACTGCTGCCTGAGACCCCTCATCTACTGCTGACTGCAGGCATTGCTGCCTGAGACCCCTCATCTGCTGCTGCTTCCAGGGACTGCTGACTGAGACCCCTCATCCTCCAATTCCACCACAGGTGTTCCATGTCCACAGGGATGGCAAGGACAGAGAAGATCCATGCCAGTCCATTCACAGCGTGGAGCTGGAGGTGCTGGTGGATGAGGTGCTCGCACAGTACCCAAGTTGGTATGGTGCCCCAAATGTCGTGGTAAGTAATAAAAGACTGAGGTGTAGGGCAGGGGGGAGCCCACATGTAGTTGGACTGCTGCAGTATATGCCTGACGGTGTGGGGTTCTGTCATGCACTGACAAACATGCTGTCTCCAGGTGGAAGGAGTGTGTGTCCCATTGTCTCAGGTTTCCCTACCTGCAGTTGTAGTTCTGAGTGAAGTGTGTTGCATTGTTAGCCAGACAGTGAAACAGTATGTTGGCCTGCAGTTGTAGGTCTGAGTTAAGTGTGTTGCATTGTCAGCCAGACAGTGAAACAGTATGTTGACCATGCAGGTGCATGGACAGTGATTGCTTGGCTGAATGGCTATGTGTGCCCCTGTTGTCCAACTCAGTGTGAGCCCAGATGCTCTGCACAGTGCCCGCCCACAAAGACAAGATCACATCACTGCATTTACTGAGTCCTTACTCTTGTTTTTTCACAGTGAAATCCAACGATGCACCACCTCAGCCCTGTATAATTGCACACAACCTGGAGTTCTGGACTTTTTGGTTCCGTCCAGAGGTGTCAGGGGACAACACCCAAAGACCCCGGAGTTCTACCTGTCTTGGTGCACGAATAAACAGAAACACGGGCTTCTCGATGGTGGCGTCAAAGACCAAAGGTTTATTACTGCAGGGACACAGAAGTCACAGAAACAACACATGGGCAGTATCTAGGAGCCTGTTCGATTTGTACAAAGAGGGTTGCTCCTTATATACTAAATATTGGCCTTCAGGCAAATTCTTCACATGTTAGTACATTCCCAAACCTTTGTGTCCTAAACAATAAATATTTGGCGTTGCACAGGAATCGTCAACAATATCTGATGTCAAAACATTACGAAGAGGGGTTCCCACTAGTTCATCACAATCCCTTGTCAATATTGCATTCAAGAGCCGGACCGCCTCATCGTAAATTTCGTTACCTCCCCCTAATAAAGATTCAGAAAGAAAGGAACGGAGCCAGGTGTGGAAGATAGGAAAGTAGGATAAGGGATGTTTGTGTGTTGTAAATGGGCAAGGCTACCAGCTTCGGCCGCCTAATCGTGATCAGGCCAATGGACACGAGAACCAGTATAGCAGGGCTGGCCTCGGGCAGAAGGAGCAGCCTTTGTTGAATCATGCAACTACAGCGTGTTCTGATCTAAGGTGCACGTGTCACTAGAGAGGTGAATCTCCGGCTAAGCCTACGTGTCCTTAATTGAAATGGAGAAATCAGAGGTTATTGCGTATGTGAGGGCAAGAAACACAAAATGGCTGCCCTGATCTAAGATGGATGCCATGGGTAGATCGGAAATGTGTTTGTAACAGGAGTACTCTTGCTCGTAGCATAGCGAAAACACCAGGATATGCTACATGGATCATTTGCGGTTCGCTGATACCAATATTATGTATTTCCGACAATATTGAAAACACGGGTTCAAATTGTCACGGAACCTCAGACCCTCCTTTTGCCCTTACATAGGCAATTTCTCAGTCTATGTCAGAATCTAGTTCTATGCTCATCAGGTCAGTGACATGCTGTTGTATCATCATCCTTTCTCGTGCCTTTTCTCCAAACGCAGGTGGTTTTCTAAAACAGGTTGCAGCACAAAGACTACACAGAGCTGGACCACACTGGATAATCAGGCAGCATGAGAATAGAAATACTAAGATGACACCAATGACCATCAGAACCTTCCATCCCCACACTGATATCAGAGTCCACAACCACTCTATGAAGGACCAGTTTCCCTTGTCTACATGAATAGAGTCGGAAATTTTGTGTAGCTTAGAGATCGCCTCATAGACTGTTGGAGCATTATTGGGAATAAAGACACAGCAGCTCGATTGGATCATTCTGCATACCCCACCTCGATCTGCAAGTATTACGTCTAAAACCATACGGTTCTGCAACGTCATGAGTCTATCCGCCTGAAGCTCAGCTGTCAAGTTGCTAAGGGCACCAGCAGTTTCGGTGATAGTAGATTCAACTACCCGTGTTAGCTGACGTATGTTTCTACTATTGGCCATAGGCCCCCAGAACGGAAGGAAACCTTTGAAGAAGTCTCCATCTTCCTGACCAGCAGTATCTTCCTTGCTGAAGACACCTCTTGCTACTCTGGTCTTGTGATAATCAGATGAAGCAGTGTATGTTGGAGGCAACAACCGAGCAATATAACATGACCTGAAAAGTCAGCAGGCAACCATGTATACGCTCTATCTTGACAGATGAAGTAGGTACCCCTAGCAGTAAGAAAAGCAGGGGAAGAGTTAGATGAAAACACGTAAGTCTCTACGCACTCACTCCTCCCTAGCTGAGCTCTTGGATTTCTCCCATTACCTTGCAAACAGACCTGACCTCGGTGAGGTACGACCCAGATTGGAGTTGAGCTTTTACGCTTGCTTTCTCCCAAACTAAGGCGATACTCTGAAGAATTCCAACTCAAATATACTTGCAATTCGTCTCTAGGGTAAGATGGAGTGTTATTGACATCCTTGATCATATCAATAATACCCTGGACTAAAGCTTTGTTGGCAGAGTTATATTTAGTGGAACGTGGTGGACGCGGAGGATAGGTTTCAAGGGCATAAGCAAAAATGGTCTGAAGGGCCTGAAATGATCCATTATAGCTGAAAGGCAAAACCAGATAGGGAATACCTTTATCCATAGTGTGGGGTATCAAGCCACACACCCAGCAGTCTGTAGTGTTAACTACCAGTTGGTGTTGGTGCAAGAGCTGTACAAAAGTGTTATTGATAAATTCTGAGCGTCGAGCTTGCTCATGTTCAGGAAACGAGTGAAAAGAGTGTATAGAAGAAACAGTAGAGGAAGCAGGATCAAGGGGAGGTACTGTAGTTACTGGCACAAAGATCAAATTTATACCAAAAACGATTCCACCCCCCCCCCCCAACGTTATTAAAACAATTAAAAATGTAATAGCACATTGCATCAGAAAACATTTACTATGGAGGATTCTGTAAAGTCTGTTTCTGCGAACATAAATCACATTTTCTCGTTGCAGCGCAGGAAGCTCCATCTTCTACAATCCGCTCGCGACCACTGATGATGTGTACGTAGATGAAAATGCCTCTATCAGCCCTGGGAGTTCCCAGAACTAACAGAAGGATCGACCTTGTGTCAGACCCCCGCAGATTCAACTAGGCACACAGCCACGACCCTACGGCTACCCAGACGGCAAGGCAATTGAAAACAATAAAACAATAGCAAACTTCCTGGCTGAAGGCAAAGTATTAAAATTTCAGATGTGTAAAATTGGCAGTTTCCTGCTTTATTTGTCCATATTACAAGATCGTAAGTTGTATCTTAGTTTTGCAGGAACTGTTTGATCAGGAAACAGTGTAGTGTCGGTAAAGTTTGCAATGTTCAAGTTCGCAGATGGCAGAGTTTCTTCAGATGCAGAGGGCAAGTGTTCAGGAGTCAAAGAAGTAGTTTCAGGAGGAGAGTCAGAGTCCGGAGTGTCAGTTATCAATTCGGCATCGCTGAAAGGGATAAACTTGGGTGATTGCTCAAATTCAGAGGCACCAATTCCCTTCTTAATCCAGTTGTCATAAGGAAGTGGCAAAGGCACACGTTTGACATGTGTTGCATGGATCCAATGCTTGCGACCAGCTACACGAACAGCAGTTCTCGTCGCCAATAACACCTGGAAGGGGCCAACAAATCTGGGCTGAAGGTTCTTCGTCCTCGTAAAATTTCGTACCACAACGTGGTCGCCGGGTTTCAGCTGATGGCCTGGACTCTCCGGAGGCTTTGGCAATGCATCGAAAACCTGTTGGTGAATAAGACTCAATTTAGCAGTCAAGTCGTAAAGGTAATCAATCAACATTGGATATTCTAGAGAACAAAACTCCTTTGGCCTTGGCACTCCCCAAATATTAGCGGGACGGCCAAAGACAATTTCGTATGGACTAAGCCCTACTCTAGAATGCACAGTCGCTCTCGTGGATAACAAGGCCAAGGGTAATGCGTCTGGCCAGGATAAACCCGTGGATGCCTGTATTTTAGCTAGTTTTAGTTTGAGGGTGCCATTGTAACCCTCAACTAAACCAGCAGACTGGGGATGGTTTGCACTGTGAAACTTTTGTTTAATGCCCAAACCGGCACACACACTCTGCATAACTTTCCCTATAAACTCACTTCCGTTATCTGACCATACAATCCGTGGCATTCCATACCTAGGGAAATATTCTTTGAGAAGAATCTTGGCAGTTGATAGGGCAGTATTGTCCTTTAGTGGATATGCTTCGATCCATCTGGAAAATGCACAGACTACCACCAGGACGTATTTTAGATTGTTACAACGATCCATGTGTATGAAATCTAGCTGAATTACTTCAAAGGGGCAGGAAGGAGGAGCGAAGTGACCAGCAGGAGTAGGAGTTCCCTTGCCAGGATTATGCATCAGGCATACCATACAATTTTTCACCACTCTCTCTGCACATTTACTAATCCCATCATTCTTCCAGACTGGAGCCAACATTTTACAGATTCCTTTAGAACTTATATGTGCTACTCCATGCGCCATTGTCACCACTGCAAGCAATATGCATCAGGCAACATCCAACGCTGTTGTTCCGACAAATCAATCCAACACCCACTTGAATCCAACCTACCCGTACTTTCTTTCCATGCACGCTTTTCCTCCTCAGTTGCCTCTTTCTGAATCTCTTTCACACTTTCCACTGTATCCTCACACATTCCAGACTCGGAAATCCATCTTGCAGACGTAGCAACATACATTCTACTCATCATATCTCTAGCTGTTTGTTTAGCGGTTTCATCAACAAAAGCATTCCCACGACCAACATCATCCGTGATTGCTTTATGAGCACTGCATTTCACAATTGCAACTTCAATCGGCAAGGTTAGAGATTCCAAGAAGTCATTAACTAGCTGACCATGTTGAATCTTAGTCCCATGGGACGTAATGAAACCTCTTTCTTTCCACAAACGGCCAAAACTATGGGCCACGCCAAACGCGTACTGACTATCTGTGAACACATTCACTCTCTTTCCCTTTGCTAACACACACGCTCTTGTTAGAGCAATTAATTCTGCAGCTTGGGCAGAATTCTGACTCACTCTCGCAGTCTCCACAATCGTACTCAAAGTCGTTACTGCATAAGCAGCGGTCACATCACCATTCTCCAGTTTAAAACATGACCCATCCACATACAACGTGCCATCTGGATCTGATAACGGAGTGTCTTTTAAATCAATTCGTCCTTTTGTCTCTTCCTCAGTTCTAAAACAACAATCATGGGGCTCGGAATCACTCGACTCTTGATTAGTCGGCAACAATGTTGCTGGATTCAATACATTGCATCTTTTGATTTGAATATGACTTGCTAGCAGTGTCAGCTCGTAGCCAGATAATCTAGCACTGGTAAGGTGTTGTGTCTTGGTTCTGTTCATGAGTGTACCTACAGCATGAGGAACCATAACCACTAGCATGTTGTTCATCACCAAACCAGCAGCTGGTCGAATGGAAGCTGCAGCTGCCGCTGTAGCTCTTAAACAACTAGGTAATGCTCTAGCTACCGGATCTAATGTTGATGAAAAATACGCACAAGGGCGTTGTTTATCACCGAATTTCTGTGTCAGAACACTCAACGCGCAACCTTCTCTTTCGTGAACATAGAGCGTGAATGGCTTACTGTAATCGGGTGTACCCAATACAGGAGCTGAACACAATGCTTTTCGTAGCTCAGAAAAACTCTCCTGACATTCAGCGGACCATGGCACCGGACTTGGAACACCTTTCCCAGTCAAAAAATTTGGGATCCACTGCCTACAGTACGAAGTAATGCCTAGAAAGGCACGTACTTCTCTCTGTGCGCGGGGAACACTCATCTGAGTAATTGCTTTTATTCTCTCTGGGGTCAACTTCCTTCCCTCCTTTGACAAGAGATGACCTAGGTAGGTCACTTCTTGGCAGCAGTATTGCAATTTCGAAGGTGACACCTTGTGATTCAAGTTGGACAAATGATGCAATAACGAAATCGTAGCTGCTTTGCAAGTTTCCTTGTCATCGGCAGCCACTAGAAGATCGTCTACATACTGCACTAGGGCAGAACCTTGAGGAAGTACAAAAGAATCTAACTGACTTTTTAATGCCTGACTGTAAATGGACGGACTCTCACAATAGCCTTGTGGAGCTTCGCATGAATGATAGAACTTTTTGCTGCACCAGTATCCAACAGAAACGGTTCGACTACACCTGATGTTGCTACTGCGACATAAGGCCCACTCTGATCCACTGGAACTGATACTACTCCCTCTCTCTGTCCATGGCTGTCCTAGTACCCATTTTGCTGAAATCCCTCATCCACTTCACAATAGTCTTCAACATGATACTGTTGAGATCTATTTTGCTGGGCAGACTGTCCATTTCGTTGATCAAAGTGATTGGAAGGGCGATCATTCGTCTGTGGAGGCATAGCACCTCGTCCTCGACCTCTAGAATTCTGCACAAAACCACTGCGACCTCTCTGGGCTGCTGCTGCATTATTTTGCGCTAATATCGGACAGTCATTTTTGTAGTGACCCTCTTTCTTACAGTACGCACACTGATTCCACTGATATTGTGGCCTCGGTGAATTATAATCTGTCCTTTGATATGACCCTTGCTGCGTATTAGTCTGATTCATGCGAGGCGGATATGCCTGTTGCAAAAGAACTTTAGTCTTTAAGTCTTTCGTTTTCTTATCTGATTTCTCTTTCTCCTCTGTATCCCTGTTTTCATAATACTGTGCAGTTGCAAGTATTGGCGCAGTTGTAGAGACAGCCCACGCACTTTCGGAATCTTTCAATTTATTGCAGAGCTCTGGTAGCAGGTTGTGTACAAATTTATCGACAAACAATCTCTGTCCTCCTTCTGTGCTCATATCCTGACCACTATGATCTACAAAAGTCTCTTCGAACCTCGTGAAGAAGTCGGAGACACTTTCGTCTTTCTTCTGCCTGCATGCGGACAACTTATCCCAGTTAACGCACAGTGCTGGCATCAGAATCTTCATTAAGTCAATTATCCTACCTGGAAGATTAGCAATTAGAGGTTCGGGTTTGGAACCACCTATTTGCTGACCATCTGCTGCAATGATAGCTGCCCAATCACCACCTAAGGCAACTGGATGATTTTCTTTACGAATTTTTGCCCAAATTGGTTGCGGAACTACATTCCCAAATAACATGTCGATGTCCGCTAGATTCATAACACAAGCCTCTACTGTCTGTGCTAACTCCTTATAGTATCCGGCAGGATTTTTACGCGGATCTGGCAAGGCCTGTTTCACTGCTAGCACTTCGGCTCGCTTCCACGGAATGTGTATCCACACTCTCTGGAATTGCGCCGGAGCGGCTGCAATACCACGGACCGCATCAGCTTGTACAGCTTCGCGCCAAATTGGAGGAACCTCCCTCATTGGATATTGGCCAGTCTGCTTCGTACTACTTTTCTCTAAGTCTCTCGGTGAGCGAAGAGATGGATCATTTCTATAACTTAAAATCAATTCCATCGCTTCTTTTATATTCGGACCTACTATCATTCCTGCAGCAAATTCTTTCTGAACTTTAATTAAGTCTTCTGAATTCGATTCAGAGTCATCTTCTTCTAGTTCCTCACGTAAAAGAGAGCACATTTCGTCAAAGACATATCGTTGCGTTGGTTCATTCCATTGCATAAATGTATCTAGTACATCTCTCGCACTATATCTCCTACTCTTCAAAATCCATCTAAGAGCCGTGGAATCCAAGATTCCCCGTTCCTCAGTACTTGGAAGCTAACTGCGTCTCTGTACAGAGTCAGAGGCAGGAGTCTTAATTAAGGTTTTATAGAAAGGAGACAGAATATTAGAGACGGAATCAGTGATTCTTCGACGCACAGTAAGCGGAGTCATAATACTAGCAGATGTAGAGAACACAGAGGCAGTAGGAATAGATAGCGTGACGGTAGGAGTATCAGGTAAGACAGCTTGTGAAACAGGAGGTGTAAGCGATACAGGTATAGGTAAAGAAGCCGGCAACCCAGGGAGTGGAGGTGCCGAAGGAATATTCACATTAATTATAGGAGGTACAGGAGCTTGATTCTGGGGTGCAGGAGCAGGAATACCAGGTTGTCCAGCAACCGGCAATTGAACATTCGGTACAGGCGGAGCCGTAGCACCTTGTGCATACGGTGGGGGTGACCGTAACAAGTAAGACAACAGAGGGTCGCGCTCGGGGTCCTCTACGATCTTAGTTGTTTTCGATGGCAAGGCAGGATAGCACTTGTCGATCGCTAAATTATGCTCTCTAATGGCCACCTCTACGGCCTTCTCAGACTCGTTGACTTGCAGCTGCTTAACAGCCTGTTCTAGAGTCAACTCTTGCTCTTTTTGTTCTTTCTTCAACCTTTTAATTTCTCTCTGTTTGGATTCTTTTTGCCAGTAACGGAAAGAATCAAACATTGTCGGCCGGACTTTCTTCCTAAACAATTTCGCTTCCAAATTATCAAGGATTTCGGGTTCAAAACTACCATGCAGTGGCCAACTAAGGACACCATCCTTTTCCGTATAGCGGACCCACACCTCATTATAAGATATAGGACCCACACCAAACTTACAATACAAATCATATAGAGGAGTCCCAATCGGAGGAACCAGACATGAGTCCTCCAATCGTGAATCACTGTTGCAACCAAAACAAGACAACATACAATTTTTCCGACTTACCATTTTGTAATCCGGAACACAGAACAAACAAAACAAGAAACAGATATGTGCACTTGAACCAAGAACTTAGGCCTACCAAAAACGAACTGATGTATCGATACCCAAACTAAACCAATAGATTATCGTAACCAAAACAACAACCAGTGATAATCTTATGAAACCAAACCAAACCAAGAACCAAAAAGGATTTTAACAACCCTCACGAAGTAACCAACGAGCAACCACTAAATACTTAACTGAGGTACTGAAGACGTCACCAAGGAGAAACCCGTCACGTTTCGCCGTACTAAGGACTGCACCTCGGGTCCAAGACAGGGCGACGGTCAAGGCAACGGCCCACTGCAGCCGTCCTGAACGGGAACCCTCGTGGAAAAGAACGTCGGGCCACTTTTGCGATATGCCGGGATCGATGAAGTGGGGCGCCTCCCTCAGGAATCTTCACACAAAGCTTCTCGAGCTCTTCAGGCTTTTGGACCGGTACCGAATGACGTCGCCCCACGTTGGGCGCCAATTGGAGTTCTGGACTTTTTGGTTCCGTCCAGAGGTGTCAGGGGACAACACCCAAAGACCCCGGAGTTCTACCTGTCTTGGTGCACGAATAAACAGAAACACGGGCTTCTCGATGGTGGCGTCAAAGACCAAAGGTTTATTACTGCAGGGACACAGAAGTCACAGAAACTACACATGGGCAGTATCTAGGAGCCTGTTCGATTTGTACAAAGAGGGTTGCTCCTTATATACTAAATATTGGCCTTCAGGCAAATTCTTCACATGTTAGTATATTCCCAAACCTTTGTGTCCTAAACAATAAATATTTGGCGTTGCACAGGAATCGTCGACAATATCTGATGTCAAAACATTACGAAGAGGGGTTCCCACTAGTTCATCACAATCCCTTGTCAATATTGCATTCAAGAGCCGGACCGCCTCATCGTAAATTTCGTTACCTCCCCCTAATAAAGATTCAGAAAGAAAGGAACGGAGCCAGGTGTGGAAGATAGGAAAGTAGGATAAGGGATGTTTGTGGGTTGTAAATGGGCAAGGCTACCAGCTTCGGCCGCCTAATCGTGATCAGGCCAATGGACACGAGAACCAGTATAGCAGGGCTGGCCTCGGGCAGAAGGAGCAGCCTTTGTCGAATCATGCAACTACAGCGTGTTCTGATCTAAGGTGCACGTGTCACTAGAGAGGTGAATCTCCGGCTAAGCCTACGTGTCCTTAATTGAAATGGAGAAATCAGAGGTTATTGCGTATGTGAGGGCAAGAAACACAAAATGGCTGCCCTGATCTAAGATGGATGCCATGGGTAGATCGGAAATGTGTTTGTAACAGGAGTACTCTTGCTCGTAGCATAGCGAAAACACCAGGATATGCTACATGGATCATTTGCGGTTCGCTGATACCAATATTATGTATTTCCGACAATATTGAAAACACGGGTTCAAATTGTCACGGAACCTCAGACCACGCTTGTGTAGTTCTATATTTTGTTTGTGAGTCCATGTCCCCCAATGCCACACACATGACATACTGATATATTCACAGGGCATGCACATTGAGTGCTGCACAGTCTTGCACACAGTGAGTCTACCCACAGACACAGCTTAATATGTGATGTATGTGCCCAGACACGCGTAGGACTGGAGATGTGTGCTTTCCAAAAAGGGGGTTCAGTGTTGTCATCTTGCATGTGTGGGAGATGTGCAGGGACTCTGTACGCCCTCATAAATGCATGTAATCACATCAGCTTAGCCCATGCAGAGTGCCCATGTGAGATGTACCCAAGGGTGGGATTGACAGAGATTAGTTTTGGTAATGAGTCTGTGTCTTGCAACTGTACTGATAGATGTTGGTACATGACACTATCACTGATCATTTCCTCCTCTTGTCTCCCATGCCCATACACCAGCATAAGGCTGTGTGGAGGGCCATTGCAGCAAAGGTGCAAGCTCTGGGGGTATCTAACCGATGGGGCACCCACTTCCACATGAGGTGGGACGACATCAGCCGGCTTGCAAAGAACGTGGCAGAGATGACCTTGGGGCTGCTTCCTCGCACTGGACGGTTGGCACGGCGCAGCATGACACCACTGATGAGTAGCATCTTGGCAGTGACTCATCCTGAGCTGGATGCACGTCTGAAGGAGCATCAGCAGCAAGGCAGGGGGGAGTATTTGGGGAGGGTGACTTGGGCTGGGAGTGGATGCATGGGTACAGGGCCTGGGCCAGCGGTCGCCTATGTGATGTTTGTGGAGTGGTGCAGTGCAGTGTCATGTAAGTGGCTGCTGGGAAGTGTGCCAGTGTCATGCATTTGCCCAAACTGTTCTTACAAAGGTGATCCTCCCTGCTGTGCATTCTCATTGCCTATGTGTTGTGCTCTTCATGGTTATTCAGCATTGGGGTAGTCTGGGGAATCCCTTTGGGAGTTAACAGCAGTGTTCCCAATCTGAGTGTGACTACATCTATGCGTACATTGCATGCACCATGAATGTTGAGGCCTACACATCTGACAACAATGTGCACTAGTCTTTAGGTCCCAGAGTACAACATGGTGTTTGGCATGGGCTATTTGCCATTGTAAACTGTCATGTCGTAATAAGTGTCTGTGTTGTCCCCTCCAGTTCCCTCAAGGTCTGTCAGTGGCAACAAGTGGTGTGCCCACATCATGTCCGTAGGTGTGGGCATAGCGAGTTGTGCATCTGGTAGACTTCAGCCAAGGGCAGGGTGTTGTGCTGTGTGGCCTTAACATGGCTCAGTCAAGACAGATGATCAGGGTTACATGTACTGTTGTGGTCTATGTAGTGAGTTGCTACAATGTGATTGCAGAGTGTGGTGTGCAACAGGTAGATTTGGGCATGTTTTATACTGCATTGATTGCATTGCTTTGTCCTGTTGATGCCACTAACCTGACCCTGCACCTCTCTTTCATGCAGATTCGCCAGCGGTCACGGAGAGACAGGAGCCGGACACCAGTGGGGGAGAGACTAGCACTACATCTGCACAGGAATCCAGTGACACAGAGGTCACCAGCGCCTCAGAAGGGGAACGGAGTATGCAGGAGGAATCCCTGCCTGAGACAGAAAGTACCACATCATCTGATGCCACCGGGGATGCATCCATGTTGGCGGGCAGAGGGAATGGAGACTCTGCATCATCTTTTACCACACAGCGGCCAGTGCCCACTCTCCCATCCACTTCCTCTGGTGCTGCCCGTGTCAGTAAGAGGGGACGAGTTACATTCACACCTGACACCGCTGCCCCTGCACTTGTCCCTCATGCTGCCTTCAGTGCTGAGTCTAGTGAGCTTCTGCGCCAGCTTTGTGTGGTCCAGACAGCCCTCCTCAGTGACCATGACAAAAACTTAGCCCAGGTGGTTGCCTACATGGAGGGCCTACACTCCGACGTGGGTGGGCTGCACCATACTGTCCAGGCTTTGTTGTCCACAGTGACGTCTGCCCTTCAACAGGCACATACTCCAATTCCTGCTCCAGGGCCTTTGTCCACCCCCCAGTTAGTGGCCACATCTGATGATAGTGATGTTCCCATGCGTCACAGTCACGATACAGCACAAGAAGCACCCAGCAGAAACAACCCAAGCGGGCCCGCCCACAGACACCATCCCCACAGAAGAGCAAATCCACCCCAGAATGCAAAGACAAGAGCCCATCAGGAAAAAGAAGGGCCCAAAAAGAAAAAAAGCAGACTCAGGCTCACATGCCTCAGAGGCCTCCCCAGCTAAGGACTCTCCTGTCCCTAAAACTTCACGCAAAGCAAGGCATGAAGTTATGTGGCTCTGAGGAGGTGTTGTATGGCAAGGGTACACCTAGGAAGGGCTTGGAGCCACATTCCCCCACCACATTGACTCCCATTCCAAGCCCAGTGAAGCAGGTGAAGGAGAGCACTATAGGGGGTTCCCCTGGCAAACAGAGGAAGGAGGGCACTGTAGGGGGTACACCTGGCAAAGAGGGGAAGGAGGGCACTGTAGGGGGTACACCTGGCAAACAGGGGAAGGAGGGCCAGAGGCGTAGCCAGAAAAAGTGTTACGCAGGTTCCAGCACATCACCAGAGGGAGTGCCAGTGTCTGCACCTGATGCGGCTCTGTTGGTGTGCGTGCCTGTTGTGTCAACACCAGTTCCCATTAACCCCAGTACAGGGAAGCCATTAAGAATTCCCAAGAAGTGGAAAGGCACCCCTCAAACCTCTCCCACCAACACAGTGTCTCAGGTCTGCATGACTCCACCTTCACGTGCCACTACACCACCTGGTCCAAGCAGCCCTCTGGCTTGCCAAGCCACTGATAGCCCTACCTCACCTGGGCCACTCTCTCCCCAAGCAGGTGCTCCTGATGTCCCCGACACACAGCCAGCTCCCAGTCCGCCTGACAGCCGTGTGAGTGCTAGTCCCCCTCACACACCTTTATCTTTCACAGGTGGGCCTGTTCTTCCCATTGTTATCCCCTGACTGTGTTGCTGCCAATGGAAGGGTATAGTCGTACACACTCCCTGTGCCGAATCTCATGTACTCGCTCTGCACTTTGCCTTGTCTAATGGCCTTCCTCTCCTGCCCTTGCCTGTGCAAATTCTCATGTACTCACTCTGCACTTTGCCATGCCCACTGGCCTTCCTGTCCTGCCCTTACCTGTGCAGATTCTCATGGAAATGCTCTGCACTTTGCCATGCCCACTGGCCTTCCTGTCCTGCCCTTGCCTGTGCAGATTTTCATGGATATGCTCTGTACTTTGCCATGCCCACTGGCCTTCCTGTCCTGCCCTTGCCTGTGCAGATTCCCATGTACTCACTCTTTACCTTGCCATGCCCACTGGGCTTCCTTTCCTGCCCTTGCCTGTGCAGATTCTCATGTAGTTGCGCTGCACTTTGCCATGCCCATTGGGCTTCCTGTCCTGCCCTTGCCTGTGCAGATTCTCATGGATATGCTCTGCACTTTGCCATGCCCACTGGCCTTCCTGTCCTGCCCTTGCCTGTGCAGATTCTCATGTACTCACTCTGCACTTTGCCATGCCCACAGCCTTCCTGACCTGCTCTTGCCTGTGCAGATCTCATGTAGTCTCTCTGCACTTTGCCATCCCCACTGGCCCTGTTCCTATGCAGTGTTGGACTATTCCCTGTGCAGCCTCTCATGTACTTGCTGTGAATTTTGCCCTGGACACTGGCTCTGTTGGCCTGCTGTGTTGGACTATTCCCTGTGCAGCCTCTCATGTACTTGCTGTGAATGTTGCCCTGACCACTGGCCCTGTTGCTCTGCTGTGTTGGACTATTCCTTGTGCAGCCTCTCATGTACTTGTTGTGCACCCTGAACTGGCCCCTGGCCCTGTTGCTCTGTTGAGTTGGACTATTCGCTGTGCAGCCTCTCATGTACTTGCTGTGCACCCTTGACTGGCCACTGGCCCTGTTGCTCTGCTGTGTTGAACCATTCCCTGTGCAGCCTCTCATACTTGCTGTGCACCATGGGCTGGCCACTGGCCCTGTTGCTCTGCTGTGTTGGACTATTCCCTGTGCAGCCTCTCATGTACTCACTCTGCATCCTGGACTGGCCACTGGCCTTGCTGTTTTGCCCTTGCCTTTGCTGCTTCTTATGGATATGCTGTGCATTTTGTGCCTTGCACTTCTCTACTGTTGGTGCCATTCTATGCAGCATGTGAATAAAGACAGTTACTCTTGTTTTCTGTTTTGTCAGTGTCCTTACTGAATAACGTTATGTTGGTGTGTGCATATGTGTGGCTGTGCCCCATGCTCTTTTTTCACAGGGGGCACAGGGACTTCAGTTTTTTCTGACACTGATACTTGTGGCATCTGTGGTGTCAATGTAACTTGTGTTGTAGTTCTCATTTTCCAGGTTTTCAATTGTTGGCTACATTGTTCACATGTCAGGTTGGGGGGCACTGCCAGCACAGATTGTGACTCTGTTCACAGGTTTGCATGCAGGCTGGCAATGTCACCATGTATGTGTGTTATTCCTTCATGTGTGCCCAGCTGTGTATGTCAATGGTCATCTTGTGATGGCCCGTCATCCTGGTCCCATGGCCTACATTAGATGTGTGCTCTTGGGTTGTCAAGAGGTGTGCAGTGACTGACTACTACTTGTTATTTTAGTCACTTGTGATTATGCAGAGTGTGTGACTGGCACATCAGTGTCGTGTTTGTTTGATCATCCATGTGTCTTGATTCTGACTGGGCAGACCTGCTGCTACCCACTGCCATTATGGTTGTGTTTCTCAGGCATTGTAGGCACATGCTGCCTTTTAACCTCCTGTATGGCATGGTGTGTGTGGTGTAATACCATACTCTATGTGTGCTTCCTGTGCGTACTCTTTGTGGGCCTGGACTCCCTCTGACTGTGTTTTGTGCATTCCTGCCATGTCCAATGATGACGTGCAGTGCACTTCACTTGGATGTCGGCTGTCCCCTTGCTTTGTGTGTGTATATGTGCCTCCTCATCACTTCATTTGTGGAATTGTGCTGTGTGGTGCATTTGTTTGGGCTGGGGCTATGTGCCACTCAGGTTATTTCCCTGATTGTTCCTTTGTGGTGTTCTTGTGCTGTTTGGCAGTCATGGTTGCTCATATGCTGTTCAGCTGTGTGTGTTGGCCAGTGCTATGTTCAATTTGATTCCACCATTGTGTCCCAGATCTGTGCATCTGTTGTGGTTGTGTTGGATGTATGCGTGTTGCCTCTGTTGTTGTTTCACTTCCTGGGTCTGCTGTTGTGTTTGTGCTGTGCTGATTTGTGTTGTGTGGGTTGGTATTGTGTCACTCATGTCTGTGTGTGACTGGTATGCTTGGTGTGCACACACTTCTTGTTGTGCGTACAGTGCTGTGTGTATGTGGCCTTGACATTGCCTGATGTGCATCCCCTGATGTCCTGCAGTGTTTGTTCAGTTTTTTTGGCCTGTGCATCTGTAGCTGGTTTGATGTCGCTGTGTTGTTCTGTGATGGTGCACTTCTTGTGTGATTTGCGGTATGTTGTGTGTGCTTTGTTCCTGAGTGATGATGAGGTTGTGCACTCCTGTTGTGGCTGTGCTCCCATTGCCTTGCCACAGTTTGGCTGACAGGGTATGTCTGTTTTTGTTGTGGTTCTGTGTGTGTTTCATTTGGATTATATGTTTGTGTGATGTTTTTATGCAGACATTTGCTGTGGCATCCCTGTGTGTGATGTTTGTGGCTACACCCAGGGTGTGTGTTTGTTTTTGTGTGTATGGACTGGCAAGTATTGGCAGCCATCAGTGTGTGTGGCACTGGTGTCGTGTGATGCTGATGTGAGGGGGGTATGTGTGTACATTCCTCCTGGTGTTTGTCAGTAATGGAGTATGTATATGGGCCCTGTGTGTTCTGCTGGTGGTGTACTCCTGTGAGGTGGTTGTATGCATGTGTGGCTGTTCCCAGTTTGACTTCCAGGTCTTCCTTTGTTCCTTGTGCCTTTAATTGGTATTCCTTGCTGTCTCCTTTTGTTGTTGCACTGTGGTGCCGGTGGTTTGACTTCACTGACTGTACCAGCCTTGTGGGGTTTGATGGTCTGAGGGGGTGTTCTGTGTTCCTTGTCTTGTTTGTGATGGGCACATGGTTGTTGTGTGTCTCCATGGCCTTCCATTTGTGTACAACCCACTTTGGCTTGCTGATTTGTTGTGCTCCATTGCTGTTGTCATTGTGGGTGTCTGTGTGTCAGTGTGTGGTATGTATGTGTGACTGTGCAGGCTGTGTGTCCATGTGTATGTTTGTTCCTTGTAGGTGTTCATTCGATGCTTGTGCTCATGTTTGTTTCAATGTGTTTGGTGGTGTTGTGGTGTGTGTGTTCCCCTGGCACTGTGCTGTGTGTTGTGTGTTCCTGTGCAGCCACTCCTGCAGTGTCTGTCTCCCTGGTTGTTTGTTGTGTGATGCAGGGTGTGTATTCAGCTGGCTTGTTGTTGTGGACAGGATGGGCACATGGCCTGTACCTTCATGGGGTGTGCTGATATGCGGTGCAAGGAGGTGTGTCCCTGAGGTCTTGGTGCACTGCCTATGCCTTGGACTCGCCCTGCCTTCTGCATTGTGCGCATGTATTCCCTTGTATTCACCACTGCGGTGACGTGACCGGGCCATTGGTGCAGGATCACAGAAGATGTGTGTCCAGGATGCAGAGGGGTGACTTGGTGACAGGGGGGTCATGTGTGGGTGCCCTTGTGGATGTATTACTGCCCCAGAAGGGTGGCTGTTGTGGATTTGGACCCTGTGTCAGTCTGTGTGTTGTATTTGTGTAGTTGCGTACCTGCAGCGGCGTCCCCGGTGGGCCATGAGTTCATAGTGATGTAGCAGGTACAGCACCGGGAACACGTGTAGCGCGCGGTCCATGGTGGTCGTGACCTGGTGGAGGGGACCAGGACTCTGGTTTTGCGCACCGCTGTCGTGCTTCCGCCATCTCTGATTGTGCAGCGTCTCAGCTGCGGTGCATCGGCTTGTTTAGGGCATCCTAATTTGTGGAGCGGGGCGGATGTCATTCCGTACGGCGGTGAGTCTCCATTGGCTCACTCTGCCGTGGTGGCGGGCACACTTTGATGGCGGACTGGAATATACCTATGTTTAGCAATACTAATGTGGCAAACGTGTTCACTACTGCTCACGGGCAGAAAAATGCATTTTTCTGCACCGCCAGCACTGCAGTGGTGCCACCGCCAGACATCCTAATGGACCCCTAGGTTTTCTAACCTTAAAAACATATGCATTCATCACCACCCCCTTTTCTGAATCGTTTTTGGCCCCTATAGGTGTGGCAGGGTATACTCAGACATGAGTCCCTTTCTCACTGCACCATCAGGATTCAAGCAAGCCGGGCCGAAGACGGCTGAAATGCCAGAAACCGGTCCCCGGTAGCTTGTCTCCTTTCTGGTGAAGAATTGGCTTGGTAGTTTAGTCTGCCCTGTTCCCATGATGCACTGGGCCAGGGACAGACTGATTTGCATATAGCCAGGTTCTGAGCTGGGATGGTGCAGTGAGATAAATAACGGTGATGGATCAAGCCCTGATCTTTGGACTGGGTAAGAGTGGTCTGCTTAATTCAGACACTCTGTTCATCACCACCCCCTTTTCTGAATCGTTTTTGGCCACTATAGGTGTGGCAGGGTATACTCAGACATGAGTCCCTTTCTCACTGCACCATCAGGATTCAAGCAAGCCGGGCCGAAGACGGCTGAAATGCCAGAAACCGGTCCCCGGTAGCTTGTCTCCTTTCTGGTGAAGAATTGGCTTGGTAGTTTAGTCTGCCCTGTTCCCATGATGCACTGGGCCAGGGACAGACTGATTTGCATATAGCCAGGTTCTGAGCTGGGATGGTGCAGTGAGATAAATAACGGCGATGTATCAAGCCCTGATCTTTGGACTGGGTAAGAGTGGTCTGCTTAATTCAGACACTCTGTTCATCACCACCCCCTTTTCTGAATCATTTTTGGCCACTATAGGTGTGGCAGGGTATACTCAGACATGAGTCCCTTTATCACTGCACCATCAGGATTCAAGCAAGCCGGGCCGAAGACGGCTGAAATGCCAGAAAGCGGTCCCCGGTAGCTTGTCTCCTTTCTGGTGAAGAATTGGCTTGGTAGTTTAGTCTGCCCTGTTCCCATGTTGCACTGGGCCAGGGACAGACTGATTTGCATATAGCCAGGTTCTGAGCTGGGATGGTGCAGTGAGATAAATAACGGTGATGGATCAAGCCCTGATCTTTGGACTGGGTAAGAGTGGTCTGCTTAATTCAGAAACTCTGTTCATCACCACCCCCTTTTCTGAATCGTTTTTGGCCACTATAGGTGTGGCAGGGTATACTCAGACATGAGTCCCTTTCTCACTGCACCATCAGGATTCAAGCAAGCCGGGCCGAAGACGGCTAAAATGCTAGAAACCGGTCCCCGGTAGCTTGTCTCCTTTCTGGTGAAGAATTGGCTCGGTAGTTTAGTCTGCCCTGTTCCCATGATGCACTGGGCCAGGGACAGACTGATTTGCATATAGCCAGGTTCTGAGCTGGGATGGTGCAGTGAGATAAATAACGGTGATGGATCAAGCCCTGATCTTTGGACTGGGTAAGAGTGGTCTGCTTAATTCAGACACTCTGTACATCACCACCCCCTTTTCTGAATCGTTTTTGGCCACTATAGGTGTGGCAGGGTATACTCAGACATGAGTCCCTTTCTCACTGCACCATCAGGATTCAAGCAAGCCGGGCCGAAGATGGTTGAAATGCCAGAAACCGGTCCCCGGTAGCTTGTCTCCTTTCTGGTGAAGAATTGGCTTGGTAGATTAGTCTGCCCTGTTCCCATGATGCACTGGGCCAGGGACAGACTGATTTGCATATAGCCAGGTTCTGAGCTGGGATGGTGCAGTGAGATAAATAACGGTGATGGATCAAGCCCTGATCTTTGGACTGGGTAAGAGTGGTCTGCTTAATTCAGACACTCTGTTCATCACCACCCCCTTTTCTGAATCGTTTTTGGCCACTATAGGTGTGGCAGGGTATACTCAGACATGAGTCCCTTTCTCACTGCACCATCAGGATTCAAGCAAGCCGGGCCGAAGATGGCTGAAATGCCAGAAACCGGTCCCCGGTAGCTTGTCTCCTTTCTGGTGAAGAATTGGCTTGGTAGTTTAGTCTGCCCTGTTCCCATGATGCACTGGGCCAGGGACAGACTGATTTGCATATAGCCAGGTTCTGAGCTAGGATGGTGCAGTGAGATAAATAACGGTGATGGATCAAGCCCTGATCTTTGGACTGGGTAAGAGTGGTCTGCTTAATTCAGAAACTCTGTTCATCACCACCCCCTTTTCTGAATCGTTTTTGGCCACTATAGGTGTGGCAGGGTATACTCAGACATGAGTCCCTTTCTCACTGCACCATCAGGATTCAAGCAAGCCGGGCCCAAGACGGCTGAAATGCCAGAAACCGGTCCCCGGTAGCTTGTCTCCTTTCTGGTGACGAATTGGCTTGGTAGTTTAGTCTGCCCTGTTCCCATGATGCACTGGGCCAGGGACAGACTGATTTGCATATAGCCAGGTTCTGAGCTGGGATGGTGCAGTGAGATAAATAACGGTGATGGATCAAGCCCTGATCTTTGGACTGGGTAAGAGTGGTCTGCTTAATTCAGACACTCTGTTCATCACCACCCCCTTTTCTGAATCGTTCATTCCATTATTGACAAACCTCAGTAACTCGGAAGCTAACTAGAGGTGCCCCCGAGTGGGGTATTCAATAGGTGAAGTTGAAAACCCTACTTATGACTTTGTCAGTGGTTAATTAGGAAATGCATGCAAAATAATATTGTGCTTACAGTACCTATTAGCATATATTTAAAAGTTTTCCAGACAACTTCCCTGACAGACTTCTATAGATTTTACCTGCCGCGATTTAGCAGGGGGTCATCGGGGTGTAGCTTTTACCACAAAACTTGGATTGCAAGTCCCTATGCAAACCCTGGTTTGCACAACTACTACAGTCAGGATTAGGCCCATAGTCTCTATTGTGTAGCTGCAAAACAAATATGCAGTTGGAAATCCCTGTAACTAAAAATAGCAAACCATGAAAACTTACTCTGGTTTCGTTTTCAGTCTCAACAGTTTTGCCCATCATTACTTTTCAGAAAGACGAGCATGACAATCCAATTGCAATGTCACAGCCTTTTGCAAGAAAAAAAAGTACTTATTTACTGAAAAAGATGGAATATGTATAAAATATGTATAGACAGGGACCAACTCACAAGGACATTTAGAGATGTAAATATTTGTTCACGGCATAAAATGCCATTAGTTACATCAACCAGGAATCAACAAAAAGAATCATAGCAGGTGTGATTTGTTTTACTACCACCGATTTCTCCCTGACAAGTTCAGAGAAGTTCCTTGTCGCAAATCCTACCCCAGCGTTGTAATGTAGGTAGTGCAAAGCTTGTCACTTCGTATTTGACTGAGAACCTACAAACACTTTCATTTGAGGGCAATCCCACCCTGGAAATGGTCCGAGATTCTCTCCAGACTTACCAAAGGGAATCTGAGTGGTGGCGTGCAGCAAATCTACAGAGGTCAAAGGGCGCATTTGCATTTTTCTATAACATCCTGTTCAGTTCTATGTTGTAGTAACACAGCAAATGTACAATGCTTCATGAAGTCAATACCCTCCCTGCATGCTCTCCCCAGAGTAGTATGCATGACTCTGCATGCCCTTTATTAAGCTTTTTATATATGTCGCCTCATTTTTTCTTCTTAACTCTGTTATGCGAAGCTCTCTTATATATGCCAGGTCTTATTCGAACAATACAAACCTCAGACATATAAAGCAATTCATAATCTTTGCTATAAGAAATACCACTCAGTGTTGCTGATCTAGTACCTGTATAATCAAAAGAAACTATACATTTCTTTTTTCTTTTCGATGTCTGTACTGCATGCGATTTCCCAAATTCCAGCCACTAATAATGTATATAATTACCTAATTATTCAGTGGAAGAGCAAATGTGCTGCTCCATGGTTACCGTATCCCTGCCTCCAGTATGACCTTCAGCTTCTTTTGTGAACTGCAGAGCACATGATTATTTTCTTCGCTCACCAACAGTAACTATCTTCCTACTCAATTCAACTAATGACATATTCTTTCTCCTTTGTTAAATGTTCAGTTGTAGTGAAACTTTCTGGCTTCTTTCAATGCTTAAAGGGCCCTAGTCTCAAAGGAACACGTACACTTATGTCTAAATTTGCTCTTTATCGGTATTCACAAACAAACACTTTAATTAATAGTAACTATCACTGTTGAGACTCCACAGTTTACGGCCCCTATGGTGAAGTCTCCGATGTCATAAAGTTACTAATAAATTGTTTTTGGTGAATACTGAAAAAGAGTAAACATACCTAAAATGTAAGTTTACCTTTGTGAATAAGGCCCCTAGTTTTTTCAAGGGTGTTTAATGATTTGTATTTGCTTTTCATAACCACTAATTATTTCTATAAAAAGGTCTAGGCCAAATTCCTCGAAATCAGTGCAAAATGTGCCCATGTGAAAACAAGGATTTTGCACATTTTCATTAGGGGTGGGTTTGAAACTGAGGCCTGTTTTGATCGCTACGTCTGCTTCCACGAGGCAGTCTTGATCTCCAGTGGCAAATGCAGACGAGACACCGAAGAAAGAAGAAATGGCCACTCAAAAAAACACGAGTTAGCTATGTTTTAGCTGGTGAAAGAAAATGTGGTGCTCACTCATAGACAATAGTAGCGAACCATTCAATCAATCATTTATTTACAGAGCACAGCTAATCACCCTATGAGGGCATCCAGGTACTGGGGGAGGAGTGCTGTTACTGGGAGTTGTCAGTTGAAGATCCAAATTTTTAGGCCGTTTTTGAAATTCTGCATGAATGATGACATCCAGAGGTGGAGGGGGAGGCTGTTCCAGGTCTTTGCAGACAGGTAGAAGTAGGTGCTGCTGCCACTTCTGCTTTTGTTAAAGTGGGGCATGTAAGCAGGGCCGGACTGACTACCGGGCAGTTTGGAATGCTGCCGAGCTGCTGGCTCATTTTATTGCAGTGGGGGCTGATTTCGATCATGGAGACCTGTGTGTGATTCGAAATACTAAACGCAAAACGAATTTCGTTTAGTACACGCAGGTCCCCATCAACGAAATATACCCCCAGCTCAGCAGCATTCCAAACTGCCCAGTAGCCAGTCCGGCCCTGCATTTAAGTGATGGAGAGGAAGGCAGAGCATCATTGTCATTCGGTTTGGAGGAAGTTCAGTCTGTTGTTGAGGTAGGCTGGTCTTTTGTTGTGTATGGCCTTGTAGGCCTGGGTAAAAAATTTAAAATGGCACCTTTTGTGGACGAAGAGACAGTGGAGTGTTCAGAGGTAAAGGGGGTTATGTGGGCTCTTCTTGAGAAGTTGTGGATGAGCCTGGCTGCTGTATTTTGAATGGCTTGCAGTCTTTTCAGCAGTTGTGTGGTGATGCCAACATAGAGGGAATTGCCATAGTCCACATGGCAAGGCAGACACTCTGGGTTCTTTCAGCGAGGAAGGAAACAACCCATCTGAGGGCATTACTTGGATACCCATCTGGAGGAGTCCATTTATTCGGATACCCATCAGGAGGAGGGTGTAGTGGGTCCCGTGTTTAAGGCTGCAGAGAGGTCAAAGAGAAATAGATCTGTGTTGTTTCCCTAGTTTAGGACAGCTCCAATGCCATTGGTGGCTGCAATTGGAATCCAGATTGGGAGGGTCCAAAAGGTTGTTGATTTCCAGGTTGTTGGAGAGTTAGCTGTTTATTGCTTCTTTCAGAACCTCAGCTGGGAAAGGGAGCAGGAAGATGAGCCAGTAGTTCTTGAGTTCTTCCGAGTCTGCGGTAAGTTTTTTTAGCAGAGGTTTTACTTCTGTATGTTTCCATCGTTCTGGGAAGGAGACTGAGGTGACTGATGAGTTGAGGATGGTGGTGAGTTCCTTACTGATGGTGTTGCTTCCCAGGTTAAACATGTGGTGGGGGCAGGGATCCTTGGGTGCTCCTGATTGAATTGAACACATGATGGTGGCGGTGGTCTGCATGGTTAGTTGATTCCTGGTAGTTATTATTGTGGTTGATGTTGTGTTGCTTCCTTTCGAGGAATTCTTTGAGGGTGTTGCTGGGCAGTTCGAGGCAAAGCGTTCAATGATGTTGCTGATTGTTCTGTAAAAGAATTCAGTGAGGGTGTTGAAGATGGTGTTCTCAGTTGCTATGGGGTTGGCGAACTCTTTGATGATGCTGAAGGGCATCCTTTTTGGTCTTATTCAGAAATAGATGGTATTCATTGAGAGCCAAATTGAAGATGGATCAGTTGCTGGGAGCCCTGCTGGTGTACCAGATCCTTTGCAGTCATTTGCATTTGTGTTTGGGGGATTTTAGTTCAGTAGTGAACCAGCTGGTGTGTTTTGGTGGTCTTTCTTGTCTTGAAGGCTTGAGTGGTGCAACTATGTCAGCGCATTCGGTGCTCCAGGTGTAGAAATTGTTGACATCCACCTCAAGGGTGGCAGTGGTGTCTGGTGGGCATATGGGAATGCTGTTGGTCCGTAGCTTTTCTGTGACCTTGATGTAGCTACTGTGGTAGGAGCTGGTTTGTTTGATGGGGGTGGTCATGATGGAGAAGTGGATGATGGAGTGGTCGGACCAGTTGATTATGGAGGTGTGGCTATATATGATTTCATTGC
Source organism: Lissotriton vulgaris (assembly GCF_964263255.1). NCBI lineage: Eukaryota > Metazoa > Chordata > Amphibia > Caudata > Salamandridae > Lissotriton > Lissotriton vulgaris. The sequence goes on along the minus strand of NC_141691.1, from coordinate 1,506,924,270 downwards.
TGGCCATGAAAATGGGGTCCAACGTGTGCCCCGCTATGTGCATGTGGTTGATAATGTGTTAGGTGAGGCCAAGGTTGTTCACAATTTTGGTTAGATTTGATGTCTTAGTGTTGTTTGGGTCATGGAAGCGGAAGCTTGCTTTTTGTCTCTCTTTGTATCGCTTCCTTTTCTTCCATTCCGTTTGTTTGGTAGTCATTGGTCCTAGTCTTCCATGAACTCTTTCTGGTCTGTCCTGTTAAATGTTCTCTCCTGCCACTCTGTTTCTGTAGTAGTCGCTGATCCTAGTGTTGTGTGCACTCTTCCTGCTCTGTCCTTTACATGGGAAATACTTGCCTTATGTTTGTATATTTCAGTCGTAAACCTGACCTTGATTCCAGTTCTGCCTATCACTGAGTTCAGTTCATGTTTCTGTTTTCCATCCACTGCTATCCTTTGGATTTGTGCATGTTTCTATTATAATCTTGATTGCAGTTGCCACCAAGAGTGCCGCTTAGATTCTGAGGATTGTGTCTCTGGCAAAGAGTACAACCCACTGCTCTTTCACCATAAGAGCTGCTGGGTGACTCCCCTAACTCTGTGAGATTAATTTACTAATTGCTTTTTTCTAAGATCTTGTCACTGCCCAGAGAGATTGCAATCAAAAGAGTGTACAATCTATCATTTATGATAGTTTGCCTATCATTTCCCTTGTATTCCTATTGTAGTGCTAGTGTTAGCATATAGTTTCCTTTTGAAGTACATCTGTGCATGTACACCTCTGCCATGTGGCACACATACATGCTCTAAGGGCATGTATGTGTGTCACATGGCACACAAGCCAGAATCAGGGGTGCAACAGGGTGTCAAAGTGACACCCTGTCCCCCTTGACAATTCGGTAATTTTACCGAATCAGTATTTACCGATTCGGTAGTTGACATTGATTCCTATGGGCCTCAAGGCCCATAGGAATTAATGGCAATTACCGAACCGGTAAATACCGATTCGGTAAAATTACCGAATTATTTCCTACATCTCATTTACCAAATCTAGAATACTGAATCAGTAAAATTCGGTGTTCTATAGTCGGTAAATGAGATTTACCTACATTGGGCCCCAAGACTTTTCTTTTTTTGCATTGCCTTCTGATATGCTGTAGGGGCCTATAGCTCAAACTCTTTAACTCTCACCACACACCATGCAGTATGATCCATCAAAACAAAAAGAGAACCCTAGGACATATCACCCAGCATCATGTCATGCATATACAAGTACAACAAATTCACACACCACCTTCTCTTAGTCAACTCGAACAACTTGATCATAATCTCACTCATCACTTCACTAAACGAATAAATCCAGCACACTTTAGTATGTTATGTTATGCAGATTTGTAAAGGGCGCTAATCACACATGAGGGTATTCAGGTGCTTCACAGGCGGGTCCTATGTAGTGTAGTCCTTTTGTAAGTGTGTGTGAGGAGTTTGAATTGAGTATGTTTGTGTATGGTGACCTAGTGGAGTTTCCTGGGGTGTGGTGTAATATGGGTGTGACACAGTAAGCTGAGAATGTGTTTCGCGGGACGCAATCTAGAGGGAATGAGAGAGGTAGACGAGGAGGGAGTAATGCGTCGTACGGTCGTACTGACATAGCGGAGGACCAATGTGCATATTGTAAAGAGTTTGGGCATTGGGCTGAAGATTGTCCGGTACTTCGTGAGCAGCGTAGTCAGCGTGGTCGAGGAGGTGGAAGGTCGAGAAATAATTATTCAGGAGCGAGAGGTGGCGAAAGTGATCGTGGTAGGTTTGAAACGAGGGGCCGTGGTCAGGATGAACGAAATACTTTTGATAGACGAAACCAATATCAGATCTCGGAGGGTAAAAATGTGGAGCATCAGGATTATGTGCATGCATAGGATTGCGTAGGATGGGGTACGAAATCAGTTGAAGTGCCAGTAGATCAAAGAGGTCCATATGTATCAGCGGGCATTTTGGGTTCTACTGATCAGTTTTTAGTTGACACAGGAGCTACTCGTAGTGCTTTGTCCAAAAACTTGGTTCCAAGGGCTCCCCTGTCTGGCGAAACGATAACATGTATAGGGTTTGATGGCACACCCTCTCCTAGCCCATTATCACAACCTCTTGCACTTTGCATTGACAAATTTTTTAGTTTTGGTCCATTTTTGTTGTCACCTCACACTCCAGATAACATTATGGGCATTGATTTGCTCAAATATTTTCGAGCAACGATACGCTGCGCTCCCGAAGGAGTGTGGGTTATTTTGAATGACAATTACCCAGATTCAGACAGATTTTGTACCATACAGGAAATAGAAGCATTAGCCTCTCTCCCTCACACGTTGTGGGCGACCTCAGATACGGATGTGGGACAGATGCTTATTCCACCTATTCGAATTACTGTCAAGGAGGGAGTACTTTTGCCACGTGTACCTCAGTATAAGATCTCTAGGGAAGGTGAAATTGCCTTGACGCACATCGTTCAGGATTTGATCATTGCAGGAGTAGTTGAGGAAGTTCCTTACAATGTCTGTAATAGCCCTATTCTCCCAATTCTTAAGAAAGACACTGACGACAAAGTCTATTGATTTATTATTGATTTGAGAGAAATCAACAAAATTGTCATCCCTCAATATCCTGTGGTGTCTGATATCACGACATTGCTTACATTGGTCCCCCCAACAGTGACGACATTCACTGTCATTGATCTCAAAAATGCATTCTTTTCCATCCCCATCCATCCCGATAGCAGATATTTATTTGGCTTTACGTTAAATAATAAATCGTATAGATTTTGTCGTGTTCCTCAAGGTTACACAGAGAGTCCTAGTATCTACAGCCAGGCTTTAAAACGACAGCTTGATTCTTTTGAATTGCAATCTGGAGTGGCCCTTATACAGTATGTTGACGATCTCCTATTGGCCGCAGACACTTATGCACAATGTGAGGAGAGTACACTTGCTTTGCTTTCCTTTTTGGCTCAGAACAACCATAAAGTTTCTAAGAAAAAGCTTCAATACTGTAGACCCAAGGTGACCTACCTCGGTCATCTTTTGTCTAAGGAGGGGCGTGCATTAACATCAGATCGAATTCAGGCAATTTTAGATACACCAGTCCCCCGTACTCAGAGAGATGTACGCGTCTTCATAGGACTAACGTCCTTTTGTAGACAGTGGATTATGGGGTTCTCACACATTATAAAACCTTTGTTAGCGTTACTGTCTAAAACTACACCAATGCCCCTTGAATGGACAGATGAATGTCAGAATGCTTTTGAGCAATTGAGACAGGCCCTTTGCTCTGCACCCATGTTAGGTACACCAGATTACACAAAGATTTTCACATTGTACGTGGACGAGAAAGATGGGTGCGCGTTATCAGTGTTAGTGCAAGCACAAGGGGAAAAACAGAGGCCATGCGCGTATTTTTCAGCCATTCTTGATCCTGTAGCACGAGGGTTACCTGGGTGTTTTCGAGCAGTGGCAGCAACAGCAGTAGCTATACGGCAGAGTGAGGGAATAGTGTTATCGCACAAACTGTTGGTGCTAGTTCCCCATGCAGTAGATGCCCTGTTAAATCAAACAAAGACTCAATATCTTACCAGTGCCCGTTTAACAGGATATGAGCTCACACTTTTGGTGCCACATATCACACTGAAAAGATGTGCTACCCTGAACCCTGCCACTTTATTGCCTTATCCGGTTGAAGAGGGTCAGGAAGAAAAACATCACGATTGTGTTTTCCTGACTGAGGAGCAGACAAAGGGTCGTGTCGACTTACATGATATGCCACTTCCAGATGTGGATGGGGAACTGTGGGTTGATGGATCGTGTTTGAGGCTGCCAGATGGCATGACTTCCGCAGCATATGCGATCACGACACTTAAGACAGTGGTAGAAACAGCACGAATACCACAGAAATCGGCTCAAGCAGCAGAGCTGATAGCCTTGACAAGAGCCTGCGAGTTGAATGCTGGCCTATGTGTGAACATCTACACAGACAGCCGGTACGCTTTTGGAGTAGCGCATGACTTTGGCCTACTCTGGAGAGAGCGTGGGATTCTGACCTCTCATGGAGTACACATTATGCACGGAGAACTAGTGCGTGATCTCCTAAACGCGTTGCTTTGCCCAAAGAAAGTAGCGATAATTAAATGCAGTGCACATAAAAAGGTCACTGACAAAGTGGGACAGGGCAATGCCTTTGCAGACAATATAGCACGACAAACAGCTATGTCTCGAAATGACTCCCCCATGTATGTAGCGAAGTCACAGGCTGAGCGATGGCATGATGCTAGAGCAGAGATACTAGACATCCAAAAATCAGCGACTTAAGCAGAACTCGTTACATGGGCAGCGGAAGGGGTACTGGATGACGAGGGTTGTTGGAGGAGTAAGGACATGGAGAGATGGAAATTGCCTGCAGCTTACTTGCAGGCGATGGTTCAGATGACACATGGGTTAGCACATGTGGGAGCTCTTGCAATTATTCGATTGTTAACACGAGTTTGGGAGCATCCTGAGATTGTCAATACTGCTAAGAGAGTAGTGCAGACCTGTTTGATATGTTTACAGCACAATCCTGCAAAAGGGACACATACTCCGAAAGGAGGGTTCGTTCCACCTTCTGCACCATTCGAGGTACTTCAAATGGATTATATCCAGCTTGAGCGCTGCAATAACCTTAAGTATGTCTTAGTGGTGGTGTGTGCCTTTAGCAAATGGGTCGAGGCCTTCCCCACGAAAGATAATACAGCTTTGACGACAGCTAAGGTTTTGCTCAAAGAGTACTTCCCTCGATTTGGAGTTTGCACATTTTTGTGGAGCGATAATGGTCCTCATTTTATTGGGAAAATTGTGGAGTATGTACTAAAGGGACTGGGGATCCAGCAGAAGTTTCATGCTGTGTTCCACCCTCAGTCAGCAGGTCTTGTTGAGCGGTACAATGCCACGTTGAAGTTGAAACTGGCTAAGATTTAGGCGTCCACATTATTGAAGTGGCCGGATGCCTTGCCCCTAGCATTGCTCTCTCTTAGATCAGTGCCCCACTTTCGAACTGGCCTCACACCTTATGAAGTGGTGTTTGGAAGGCCTATGAACATATGGGGAGTTCCTAAGCCGCGATTGTTGCATGATGTGCCTTGTATAATGATGAACGATTATTTGGCACGATTAACAAATGATTTGCTTTCTATTCATCAACAGGTTCGAGAAGCGCTCCCTGACAATTCCATTGGAGAGGCCCATAGTCTCCGTCCTGGGGACTACGTAATGGTGAAGTCGTTCGAGAGGGCAAATAGCTTGGAACCGAGGTGGCGTGGCCCCGAGCAGGTCCTTTTGGCGACTCGAACGGCTGAGCGAGTGACTAACAGAAAGCGGTGGGTGCATTCAACTCACTGCCGTCGCGTCTCTCCGGACCTGGTGAAACCTACCGTGTTGTCCGACTACAAAGAGATTTTGGATAAAGAAAAGAGCCCAGCTGTGACATCGGCCGAATCTCAGGGAGCCTTCCCGGACCACACTGTTTCTGGACGACAGCGCTATGATCTGCGGCCAAGATAGGAAGAAGATTTTTGTGCGAGACTGGTTGGTTACCGCTCTGGGGTTTGTGAAACGGAAACCGGGAATCTCAAGGGGGGGGGGATCAGTTCTGCCAAGAGTAGCGACACCCGTCTTGACCCCGGAAAAGAAAACAACGGCTACCTCGGAGTTCAGCACCACTGTTTTTGTTTTTAATTTTTGTAGTTGTATATTTGAGACATTGTGAACTTTGAACTATGGCGGTTTCTGCATCACGAGACAAGAGAATTCTTGGTGCCATTTTGTTCGTATTGACAATTGTGGTGATAGCAGTAATAGCCTGGGTAGTAGAACTTGTGGTGCCTGTACGAGAACATTTGCTGCCGACTACCCCGGCTCCGTCTGAACATTTTCACTTCACCTTACCCTACCATGAAGAACGGCACCGACAGACTTACTTGAACAATAGTTTTATTCAGATTTTGCTTCATACTCATAATATGACGAACACTTCTAACTGTTGGGTGTGTGGGATGTTGCATGGTCATCAGAAGAAAGGGGGCACCCCGCTCATCCCACTCCCATTCTCCCACAATGGTTCCTGCAACCCCCGGTATACTCTCCTATTCACTTTACGATGGCCAACAAAAGGGGGGGTGCTTTTCCGTTTAAACAAGATATGTTATCATGACCGGGATGGGTATCCACGAGCTGAGGGTACTCGATTTGAATGGGAAGAGTACCGCCCCGATAATGTGTCTGCACCCCGCATTTACAGCAATCAAAGGAACATCAATATGTCCAGTTCACATGTCATTAATGTTATAAATACCAAGGCTGATCTCTGCATACGTAATAAAGGTACAATCCCGGTTGGAAAAAGTGAATGTAACACCACACTTACATTTGACAGTCCGAATGGCATAACATTTGTGGCATCTCGAAATACATACTTTATCTGTGGTAATAAAGGCTATCATCAGCTCCCTTTAGGATGGTTAGGCACATGCTATGTATCTTTTGTATTGCCACCTGTATTCATTGCCCCACCAATGTATCACAATGACTACGTGCTCTATCACGACTTTGTGTTAAATCGAGTTAAACGTACTGTGGTTTTGGACGACATTGATCAGACCGATACTGCCTTACAACAATAAGTAGACTTTAATTTGGGATTGTTTTCCTTTGTGGGGGCTGCTTTGAACAGTCGGAAAATACGACGACTGACTCGTGTAGTTGAGGGTGTAGCTAATGACACTGCTATTGCACTAGGGAATATCACGGAGGAACTGCAAATTTCTAGAATTGTTACACTCCAAAATCGCATGGTTCTTGATGTGGTTCTAGCTGATCGAGGGGGGGCGTGTAGAATCATTGGAAGTAGCTGCTGTGTATACGTACCAGATAATTCGCCATCTGTTTATGATGCAATCTCTAAACTTCACAAAATCGCTGCTGAAATACACCCGGACAATGGTACATGGACTCTTTCGGGGTGGTTCTGGTCGATGCTTAGTACTTGGGGTTGGAAGCTGCTGACAATTTTATGTATTATAGTTGGGATACTATTTTTTGTATGTTTATGTATACAATGTGGCCCTGCTTTATGTTCCATGTGTTTATCAGCCTGTAGTCCATCTAGACGAGCTCTTGCCCAAAAAGAAATGATGCTTCATACAGAAGTAGCTCAAATAATGTCAATTGATATTGAAGATGAGTATCCCGACTACGTCCACTATGAGGTAGCTTCAGCTAAACGCTAAAAGGGTCGTCTGTCGTAATATGACAATGGCTGGGTTAGCGCTTAGCTTTGCTACACGTTATTTCCCTTAACTTGGCCTTACTCGAAAACGCCATTTTGTATGTTACGGCGGCCATTTTAGGGAATGAGCGGCCTCGTGGTCAGCATGCCCTTTAGTCCGTTGTCCGTACCGCTTACCACTCGAGTTTGCCCAGCAACAGGCTATTTTTAGTAACGGTCAAGCCTGTACATGTGCAGTTCCAACTGACCAGTCACCCCCCAGGAATGTTCCGCCAAACTGACCAGTGGAGTTGTAACCCCTCCCATGAGTTGGCTGGGCTCCAAAAATGACCATATATGTACATAAACTCTGTAACCTTGTACCGCCAATCTTTTCATTACCTGTAAAGTGTATAAAAGAAGGACTCACACCAACGTTCGGTGTGATACTTCTTGCATTGCCGAAGGGTGCTGTAGGAATGTACCACCACCCCATGGGGTCTTGATAAACTTGTCTTTTGTACTTTTCAGTTTCCGTGCCAACAGTTCTTTTGGTGTAAGTGGGTATTTCTGCGGAGCATGTAGGCCTTGGGAACCCAATACCACACTCTATTTATGAAATGACAATACCCCATGTACAATATGTAAACCCGGCTAATTGGAATCATGTTGGCATTTTTTTACGATGTATTTCACATGAATTGAAGCCTATATTGCTTTGATTATTTTTCCTTACCATTTGTGTTTACAATTCAATTGCATTAATGTTTAAAACAGAATGAGCAAGGATTTGATTGAAAGTGTGATATATCCTGTATTTGATTACATTTATAACTGCTATTGGTTCATGTCAAAATGTCCGCCGTTATTATCACTTTTGCACATTGGTGTTTTTACGTGGTCACGAATATAAGAAGGCGACTAGATTGATTTGGTGAGCGTGACAAAGCCGTAATGGCAAAACGCATCGTTTTTCTACTTGCCTAAATAAACTTTACTTGCAAGTTAACCTGGGTGTCCGAGCATCATCCTTACCAGGACGTGTGTTGGAGTAAATTCATTGGGATACCGGCTACCCTTCATACATATACATATACACATACAAATGCAAAAGCCCAAAATTGAGGTGCCGCACACAAGTGTGTTGAAAAACCTTCTTTTATTGGTAAGTACCAGGGAAACCGCATCCGAAGGAGGCCCAGCTGCACACAGTCTTGCGCCGCACTCAGCTTACTGCTCCTACACACTGATGGGTTAATTTGGCAGTGCCACATAAGTTTGTCGTGGGAGTTACAAGGTGCCAACGACCATTCCTAAGTTAGCATGAGTTTGTACCTTGCATCACAGCTATTTTAGCCGCTTTTTCCACACAACTGTGAATGGATTGCTTCTCGTAAACACTTCTGTTTCCGCTGCTTTGCATGGGAACTGTCTGCCTTTCACTATTTCTGATGTGCACTGAGTTCTCATCTGTACGCTGAATTCAAGAGCAGAAAACAACATTGCTGGTTATTCAGCTTTTGCCCGTCCCACACACATATAGAAATACCATGGAACAAACCTCCGCTTCTGAAATTTGGAGTGATTTTAATTTTGCACAGGATGCAAATGACACACACTTAGAGAACAATCTTTCCTGAGAAAGAGCTGTGCACATCTGGAGGTTTCAATCCTATCATATAAGACTTGAGGTAGGGGTTCTGCTGTCCAAGCCCAGAGGTCTTCCTCTGATATAATAAACATGGCTTGTTGCACGGGGACGGTGGTTAGCGCTATTTGGCTTAATCCACTGACATTATAATATACTTTCCCCATTTGTACTTTATGCAATTGTAACCATGCTGGTTATATTGTTTAAATGCATTTCTTTGCTCACCCTAGCACGTGTACTACTATTTTACAGAGCTCGTTAGTTCAAATAAACATTTTAAACTATGCAAAGTCTGTAGTTACTCACATTGTCAACAGGTATCAGTGTCTAAGCGAAAGACTGTCTTGTTCCCACGAATTATGGGAGAACATCAGTCGCATTGTTTCAGGATATCTAATCATTGGTAGGTCCACAGTACTACGGAGTGCGAATCAGCCAGAGGTCTTCCACTAATATAAGAAACATAGTTCGTAGCATATGGAGGGTGATAAGCGCTGACATTATAATACTCTTTCCTCAATTGTAACCAAGCTGATTCTATTGTTTACATGCATTTATTTGCTCACCTTAGCACATGTACTACATTACAGAGCTTGTTAGTTGAAATAAACATTTTAAACTATACAAAGTCTCTGGTTACTCACATTCTGAATAGGTATGAGTGTCTAACCGAACCAGTGTCTAGTTCTCACGAATTCTGAGAGAGGACCTGAGTCGCATTGTTCTAGCTACCTAATCATTGGTAGCTCCGCTGTGGTACAGAAAAAGAATGACAAACTATAGCTGGCCAGATACAGGTTTCTGTGCACTGAGGCGTGTTTTTGGTACACCACAAAATATCCTGGTTTCTTGTGACCTGGGGAGCGAGCCGCAAGCCGGTAATGTGGGGAGGGGGACCTTAAAATGGGGATCTCCCACAGACAGAGCTGCTGTATATTTTGAGTGTTGCCTAACAGAGGTAGAACTACAACCCCAATGGCTTGTAGAGGGAGAGATGCCAGCTCACAAACTGAATCACAAAATGACTATGAACACTTCCTAGTTTCAACCGTTCACATCTAATCAACCACAAGCTTGTGCTCGTAACCGCTCTGCCAATCATGTCACAATTCTCAAATATCAATATCTGTGAAATTTGATTTTTCTCAAAAACTACTGAACAGATCTACACCATTTAGTGTAGAGAAGTGTGGCTCAGGGGTTAGAGGCGGCAGACCCGGAAGCTGAGATCGGTCCTGGACCAGGGTTCAATTCCCCATCTCGGCGGGTCTTGGGCTCAAAAATTTCACGGACTCGATAATTCTCATTCCGGTGCCTACTCGACTCATGGGTTCACACTCTGCGACTCTGGGCAATAGCTTGCTTAATCTCCACTACGGCCCCTCGCGGAGGGATGCCTGGCTTTCACCTTGTGGATACCCTGCTGGGGTTATCTCACAGGGGAATACCAGGACGGGTTCCCAAGGCAAGCGCCTTGATGCCTTCGGGTGATACGTGCGCTATATAAATCGCAATACATACATTTAAACAAACACGTATGTTTTGGACCAAAACCTTTTTCTGTGCCAAATATGGCGTAATTCCGTTCAGCAGTTTGACCTGTAGCCTTGTCTAAAGTTTCCTTTGGAAAATGCATTTAGAAAACACGTTTTGGGAACCCCCTTTTTTTCTAAGCCCCCCCTTTGACCAATCACCCCCAAACTTTCAAGATAACAGCTGAACAAAAAAGAGAAACTTTTCGGTAAGTTTTGTAGAGATTCTTCAAACAACACTAAAGTTATAAGCACAAGGAGGGCTCCAGGACAGGGGCAGCGCAACACCTCGCCCAACTTGAGTGAAGCACCAAGGCTGCGGGGACCCCAGCGGGCCCCCCAACCCCAGCAAGCCCCGCTATTATTTTTTAAGAAATGCCCGTGGAACCTAGCCCACCCACAGCCCTCCTTAAAATAAAGCGCGAGAACCTGCATGAATTGCGCTGATTTTCTTTTCTTGGCCCTGGGGGCCTTCTGGGACCACCTGAGCAGGCCTAGGGGGTCAGGGTGTTTCTACCCTCTTGTTTTATATCTTTGTTTCCCTGTTTACTGGTGACTTGCTTTTACCGAGTCACAAGGCGGCTGCCAACACTTCCTGTTTTGGATTGTTGTCAGCCAATCAGAGTGAAGCTCATGCTCCGCCCAGTTATCGAAACTTTTATTTTTCTAATTTCACAACAACTACTGAACGGATTCACACCATTTAAAAAAAACTTTGCTGTCTGATCCAAGCACTACCTTTTTACCAAATTTGGGGTAATTCTGTTCAGTAGTTTTGGCTGTACCCCTGCACAAAGTTTCCTATGGAAAATTGTTTTTTTGACTCTTATTTTTGGATTTTCTCAAAAACTACTGAACTGATTTACACCATTTAACAGAAAGGTCACTTTCTGAACCAAGCTCTATCTTTTTTCAAATTTTGGGGTAATTCCGTTAAGTTCTTTGGGCTGTAATTCGTTGCAAAATCTCCTATAGAAATTAACATTGGGAAAACGCACTTTGGGACCCCCCTTTTTTCTCACCCCCGCTTTACAAATCACCCCCAAACTTTAAGGATAGCAGCTGACCTGGATAGACTTTTTGGGGGGGAAATTTCGCAAAGATTCTTCAAACAACGCCACAGTTATTAGCAAATCAAAAAATGCTTTTGCTGTTGAAACTAGGTTCTAACTATAACTACCTACTGGTGACTGCCAGTAGGTAATATATATCCACAGATTTGCCCAGCAATTGAGGCCGCACACCGCTGCAGGTAGGTCACAATCTTTCTTACGGCAAACAGGCAGCTTCCCATCCTGTTTTAAAATCCCTTGGCCTAACGCGTTTCAGAGACCCATTCTCCTTCTTGAGAGGCCTCGTGGATAGCTTGCATATCATATACTCTGCATTATCCCCTGAGTGCTACTTAAATATATGTCATTTGCCTCCAGCGTGCCGCAATGCATTCCATTCTTAAGTGCACGCAGGGAGTTACAGTTAATTTCTGTACAATAGTGTCCTCCAGTGGGTTCAGGTTATTCACGCCAATGTTACAGCAGGATTCCTACCCAAGTTCTTCTCCCCCCAATCTCAAGAATCCTTGGTCGACTGGACCGTCTAATCTCCTAAGAAATGTGAAGGGAAGAACAACAGGTTCATAATAACTTTATAGACAACAAATTCAATACAACTCAAGAACCACTGACTACTGAATAAAGTTTAGGGGTTTTATTACAAAGCCAAAAACAACTGAACATACCGGCACCTCAGTATGAGGTTGAGAAAATAAATGGGCACTAATACAAACATAATCCTATGCAAGAGTCTCATACAATTTAAGATGATGATTAAAGTAATCTCTAAAAGCATTAGAGAGATGATGACAGTCCCTGCTTGAAGCTTTGACTGCATTCGATCAAAGGAAAGAAAAGAAAGTTAGTCTGTCCTTACGCTAACACTAAAGTGGCATCCGTACTTAGCATCCCTCCCAGGCAAGAGAATAAAGTCTCAGCAGTGAAGACTTCCTAAGAAGTACACTCACTTTCCATAGGTAAGTAGCCTAGCTACTGAGCTCGTTCGAAGATGCACCTTCTATTCTCCTACCCTGCTCTTTCCAAACTCAAATCTGACTTCAACTAACTCCAATTGACTCACCTCCCTCGGGGCTCTGTCCCTAATATAAAATCCCCAAAATGTTAAACACACCCTAAACACGCCTCTTCAGCAGGTCTTCAGGCTGTGCTTTTCCAACGAAATTGTGTCACCGTCCAAAACCGTTGGTGTATCCTTGGAACCCAGGCACCTTCTCCGCCAAAAGTATCTTCTCTGCATTCCAATACCTTCCCCCATCTCTTGCTCCTACCATCCTTACTCCTAAATCAAAGAGTTATTCCGCCTAACTAAACATGTGTCCTTGCACCTGCAACAGAACGCCGGTGAACGAACTAGCCTTTTACACACACAGATCTATAATGTAAAATTCGACTAAGAAAGGAGCCATCCCAACGAGAAATACATTTTCAGGCCTACAATTTCTTCGACAAGCTAAGAACCACAGTTAGGCCTCTTATTAATGCTTTCATAAAATGAGACCTTTACACATCTTAAACACATTTCTAGACTACATTATGAAAGTTAGATTCTAAATCATGTTAATGCATTACAATTTATTCACAATACGAAATCCTACTTGTGCAACTTTTAACATGGTGCACTTTTCAACCTAATGCAACATCTCATACGAGAAACAATAATTTCTACATTACTTAAGGCACATTTATGTTAACACTACATTAGTTTCCAAACGTCATGAACACTCCTAAACATTCTAACATAATTTTGATTATTACTACATTTCTAATGATCACACATTGGTACAGTCCTCTAAATATGCGGGTGCTGACTACCCATGATTATGACGTACCCCTAAAATTTTCTGAATAACTTGGCGCTCTAGCACCAATTTAGGGACATCTTCAGAAGCCCTCCATTGAGCCTCGGATGAGACTCTGCTTGCTTTATTAGAATCCCCTGCTGCGTCAGCCACAAAGGCAATCTTACCCCTCATGTTGACCCTTCTATTTTTTTACTCGGTGGTGCGATCCCTCCATGGCCTGGAACCACCGCCTTACATGTCTCCACAGAATTGCCCTGAAATTGAAGCTTCACACCGCTGCAGGTAGGTCACAACCATTATTACAACAAACGGGCAGCTTCCCATCCAGCCGCGGTCGGTAGTGGGAGTACCTGCCGGGCGGTGACGTGGGGAGGGGGAGGGGCAGGGTGGGGGGTAGTAATCTATGAATTACGGAGGTTTATGGGTAAGTAAACATATAAATAAATAAAACTAATTTTGTTGCTGCACTGCATCCCCAAATGCGATGCTGTGCACACAACGAAATTCATTTTATTTATTTATATGTTTACTTACCTGTAAACCGCCATAATCCATAGATTACTACCCCCTACCCAGCCCCTCCCCCTCCCCACATCACCGCCCAGCAGGTACTCCCACTACCGACCGCGCCTGTTCGCATCCTGTTTTAAAATCCCTTGGCCTAACATGTTTCAGAGAGTCCATTCTCCTTCTTCAGAGGCGCGTGGATAGCCTGCAAATCACGTACCCTGCATTATCCCTGAGTGCTACTTATATATTTAATTTGCTTCTGGTGTGCCGCAATCCATTCCATTCTTAAGTGCAGGCTGGGAGTTGCAGTTCATTTCTGTACAATAGTGCCCTCCAATGGGTTCAGGTTATTCACACCAATTTAGGGACATCTTCAGCAGCCCTCCATTGAGCCTCGGATGGTACTCTGCTTGGTTTTATAGAATCCCCTGCTGCGCCAGTCACAAAGGGAATCTTTCCCTTCATGTGGACCCTTCTGTTTTCTACATAGGTGATACGATCCCTCCTCTGCCTGGAACCGCAGCCTTACATGTCTCCACAGAATTGCCTTGAAATTGAGGCTGCACACCGCTGCAGGTAGGTCACAACCTTTATTACGACAAACAGGCAGCTTCCCATCCCGTTTTAAAATCCCTTAGCCTAACACGTCTGCAAGGTCTTGGTTTGGGATGAACAAGTATATCTACTGTTGTTTCATCAATGAGGTTTAAGCTTCTGTACTTTACAACCATGTTCAAATTTCTTTGTACAAGTCTTCTGTGTGATCAATTAAAAAAAATCTTTATTTTACATTTTATATTTTTTTATAATATTTTGTTTTATTAAAAATATCTATCTATCTATCTATCTATCTATCTATCTATCTATATATATATATATATTTATATATATATATATATATATATATATATATATATATATATATATATATATGTAGTATTAAATGTAAATATATAACAATTGAGATAATGTGCAGGGATTTTTTTTTATTATGTTACCCAATATATCTATTTGTATGTTTATATAAGTATATATTTATATATATAAATATATACATATGTAGTATTACATAATATTTACATTTGTTTAATTTACATTATGGTAAAATTATATATTAAAATACTTAACATTTACTACTTTAAACTCTATCTATAATAAATATTTGATATTATTGTCTATTTTTGGACAATATCAGTGTCAACAATATTTTTGTACATACCATTATAAGTATAGGATTTCGACATTATAGTCTGCAATATTTTCGACATAGATATTTCTTTCCACAATATTGTGTCAGTTATACCTGCCAAATAGGCTCCACTTCTTACAAATGTAGAAATATTTATGAAGGAACCACCATAGGCCTGATGAACAACTCTAAAGTAGGTGTGCATTCAACTTTCATCTTGAAGAAGGTTGCAATTAACCAACGTGGCGAATGATGACTCCTCTGACCAAACTGTATGTTGCCTGTAAGTATTCACAATGACATTTTTTGCGAGACAGAAAAAACATTTCATATTTTAAAATGTGGCATCATACTTGGATATGTTTCGAGAAACTACTCCTTAGCTTCCAGTTTCCACTGAGGCCCTGTCATGTGTTTATCTAGGTTCCTGATCGATACTGTGAACTTATGCCCCTATTCAGCGATAAAGCCTTTTATTCCCTATATTGGCATAACCGTTCAAGTGCGATTTTCTGAAAAGTCATCTCTGGCCTCACACGAACAGAGCCACAGAGCCACATTCCAGCATGACTCTCTGCTACTTCCTTTGCGACCAATTAGTGCAATGACAGAGCAGCAGTCACTATCTGATATTCCTAGATAACACTCCGAGTTCTTCAACAAGATAAAAACTTAGCAAACCTGGAAATCCCCGCTTGCTATGTTTTGATTAGTAATGGAACTCTAATGAGCAACTGATAACTGTCACTTCCTAGTGACATCTTTGTTTGACGTCTTATGTCCAGCAAACTTGCGTCAAACCCGGCACCTGTCAGGTATAAATATTACCAACGTTGCCTTAAGCAATGCGAAGCTAGCTGCTGTTGAGCGAGAGCTACTGTTGCTGATGCCAGCTGCCTGCATGACCCCGTGTTGGTAAAAACTAGCACTCTGTCGCTGCAGCCTGCTATCCTGTGGTGGTGAAGCTACTGATTACCATTATCGCCGCTACAGCGCGAACTGTGGTTCAGTACGCTTGAGGAGCCGTGCAGCCGTTCTCTGCGAAGACATCCAGCCCAGCTGCCCGCGGACGCTGTCACCCCTCCTTCCTCGACGCGCTGAGAGAAGCCGCTGCCTTTCTCGTGCAGAGAAATCCAGTCCCGGCGCTTCCGGTTTAGCCTCGCAGGTGACTGGGATATCGAGAGAGACCCCTGAAGGAGATACCAATCCTCCATCATTCTATTCAGAGGTATGGTGTTGACTAAACCCTTAGACGAGAATTCTTGAAACAAACCTTGGCAAAACCAACTTAACTTAAGCTACTTACTTACTCCCCCTTCTCACGTGTTAGGCCTAGGTCAGGCACACTGGGGTAGGCTTAGTTAGAAGCACCAGTTGAGTATGTTAGCCTAATGTATATATGACTGTATATATGTTTTATTACTCTTAAACCATTGTATGGCTAAGAAACCATATCAATGCTTTTACAGTTCTATTTCGCTATTCTTATCTTACTGTACGTACTTTTTATAATAACAGTTATTGCAATTGTGGCAATACATTTCTCTTGTATGAGAAGAAAGACTGTTCAATAAATGTTAACCTTTATTGATAAACGCCCGTCTCTCTATTCTCTACATATTGTGAAAGTAAACTGCACCAGACTGACTGAGTGAAATCTATGTCTATTGTTTCACACGACCCTAGAGATCGACTCTTGATCTGAGGAGCAAAGTTGTCATGTTGCACGGTTGTTGGAAAACTGAATCCCTTCTTGTCTGTGCCAAGGAAGCTGATCACTTCCTATGCAGAGAAGAAAGTTTCCAGTGACCTCTGAGCTAGTTGGTAACACAACCCAATTAAGTTTAGCATAGTCAGTGGAGGCCTGGAATATCCGCAGTTCCATGTCGATACTACTGTTTATGTTATTCCAATGCGCAGGGCCTAGTGGGAAACTAGGAACTACACTACATGGCGCCCAACGTTTGGTAAGGCGATAAACTAACGTAAGACTTGTAGAGTAACTCAGTCGTGCATATTTCACACCCCTTTCTCCCGTAAATACTCCAATAGACGTCTGGAGTGGGTGAAAGGTTAAAATCCGCCCGACCTTAGTAGGAAGAGATTCCTATGTAAAGCTCTGGTTTATTCAACGTTGAAGGATACAGTGTTCCAAAATATTGTGCATCTAATCTTTGTCTCCTTGGAGACCTACTCTGCAAAGCCTGCATTTTTAAAATGACAGACAGTGAAGAAGAAAGGGAAGCAGTTAGACTAGCATCCCAGCTAATGGAGGAAGACACAAGTCTCCTAGAAACAGATCCGGATGCTATTATCATCCCGGTCCAGTTAAGAAGATCTATAACTTTAAAACTTATAGAACACGGACTGACACCTCAAGGTGGTACAGTAATTTTCGTGATAGAGGCTCACGAGTATCGGCAGACAGAGGTATTCTATTCATGGATAAACTTTCCAGCGGTAAACGCAATAACACAAGAGTTTCACTATTACAAAATAGAGGAACCTCCGGATGAGTACGCCCCTTTCGAGGAGGTTGAAATTCCACTTAAATTTCAAGAGCACCTGCTCTGGTTTAATGGCGCCCTAAAACACAATAATCACATAACTAGGCTCGGTCCTCTAGGCAGACCAGGAGCCACGTGGCCGGTTCTAGCCAGCTACACACCACATCCTGACATTATAAAAATGTCTAAGGAAGAGCTGTTAGCACAGCTAAACACATTAATAAAAATACATAGGCAATTAGTCCAATATGTAATACGGACTGCAACAGTCCAGCCAGCTGTTAATACTCCACAGCTGACCCCTCATCAGGGGAACACAAATAAAATTACACCACAGAACATACAGTCATGTCTTGGTAAAACACCCGTAAAACGGGAACAAATTCCTTTCTGGTTAGCCCAGAAAATCACTCAAATAGAGGCAGTATTTCCTGATACTACCCCTATAGAGAAACACAGAATCTTGACCATCTGCCTTCCTATGGGAATCGCACCACACGTGGAGGACTGCGACACTTGGGGTACAGTCTTTGCTTCCATTTACACAAAAACACACGGTGTTCCGTCTATGGCGGTAATACCAGACGTGCTAAAACAGATTCAAAATGAATTCGGTCCAGAGCCCGCTTTAAATCTAGGTATGAAATTACTGAAAGATTTCAAGCAGGTCACGGCTATATTATTAGCCAACGTAAAGGGAGAAGCAGCATCTGTGGCGATTCGCCAGAAGTTGAGGGAAACAGATATAAAAGATCCTGTTGAGCTTGCAAAAATCATAGAAAAATGCTATGAAGAATTAGGTAGAGACAGCTTGGGTGGAAAACCAGTTAAGCCCCAACTGCTCGAAAATCCTATAAAATTATTTATTAAAAATAATTTAAACACTCCTAAAAAGAGCTGGGATGGGAATAAACAATCCACTCCCAAGGAAAAAGTTTTCCAGACCAGAGGAAGGTCTCCTCGACGGAGGGAAAGAACTCCGACTCGAGAACGCCAGTCTCCCCAGAGGGAGTCCTCTGAGAAAAGATATAACCTTAGAAATAGGGATAATATAAAAAAAACTGATAGATATCAAAGTATTGATACACGTCCCTCTCGATCTTTTCCACAGAATTCGGAAAGAAGAGGACGGTCAGACCCAGGAGAGCACACCAAGTCCAAAGACAAGGAACCTGCTCAAAATAAGAAATCTCAATTTCCTAAAAAGAAGGTAGCCAGTATTAGAGTAATCAACCATGCCGAGAATACTGAGGACACAGTTGAAAAACGGGGAGTGGGCATTGACAATGTTGGACAGTGCAGCAGAGATCAGTATAGCGCGCAAGAACTTAATGAGTCATCTGGAGACAGTGGACACGAATGAATACATTCAGGTTGAAACTGCCGACGCCAGACTTAGCGAGCCCCATAAAATATACGAAATAACATTGCGTATGGAGGGTGATAAGACCAGGAAAATTAAGGGTCTATTTTGGGATAAGCTCTCAAAAGGCTATGATATTCTGTTAGCTGAAAAAGATTGGCCCCCGGAGTTTGTCAGGGAGTGCCCTCGTGGCGAAGAAGTGATTATGCCTGCCTTCTCGAATCACATACCGATTCATAAAAAATACACATATGCAAGGAAATGGGCAGTAGCCCAGGCACCTGCATTGTATAAAAATCATGTAGGATGGGATGAGGATTCACCTCCTCACAAAATCCAACTAAAAAGTGAACCAACTGCCCAACGGCAGTATCCCATAAAGCAAGAAGCTAAAAAACAGGTCAGGGAGATCTTAGATCAACTTGAATACCAGGGGGTGATTGAAACATGCACCTCTCAAATGAACAATCCTTTGTTTCCTGTCTCCAAGCCAGACAATTCATATTGTCTAGTTTTGGACTACAGACATCTTAATACATGTTGCAAAACTTTTGCAGTACAAAACTCGCATAGTGCAGCCCTAATGAATAATATAGTTAGGAAAAAATATAAAACGACATTAGACATTTCTAATGGTTTCTTTTGTCAAAACATTGCACCGGAAAGCAGATACTTGACCGCTTTCTCCGCATTTGGGTCGCAGAAAAAATTCTGTCGACTCCCACAGGGGTTCAAGAATAGCCCAGGACTATTCTCAGCTAGGGTAACAGAGTTACTACAGATCTATGATGATGAAGCGTTATCTTACGTAGATGATATTTATCTCACAGACGACGACTTGGATACTCACTTGAAAAGAGTGAACACCATTATACTTGGGTTCGCAGCAGAGGGTTACAAATTCAACTTTAAAAATTCCCGAATTGCCCATCTGACAGTACTATTTTTAGGGTACGAATTATCAAGTGAAGGGAAAAGCCTAGCGGACAACTTCTTAGAGAAGTGCGCTGTACTCCAAGCTCCAAAAACGCTGAAGAATTTACAATCCATACTAGGTTTTCTGAATTTCGGAAGAACTTACATCCTAAATTACGCAGAGAGGGTTAAACCTCTCTACGAACTAATAAAACCTGATTTAAAACAAATCAATTGGACTCAAAAACACACAGAAATTTTGAGATCACTGCAAACAGACATGTTAGCAAAAACAAAATTAGATACACGTGACAACACACGCGATCTTGTAATCCGAGTCATCCCAGGAAGATGCGGAATCACGTACCTAACCTCTAATGAAGGAGAAAAGGTACCAATTTCAATTAAATCTCACTTGTACACACAAACAGAAAAAACATTCAGTCACACAGAAAGAACTGTGAACGCAGTGCAGATCGCATTAGCAAATGAACGAGAACTAGCACACGGCAAACGGATTAATATCCTTACAGCGGAATCCGCCTTCGAGGCGCTATTCAGCCCAGTAAACCTGCCTACAGTGTCACTGGATCCAAAATGGATACAGTGTATAGATTCTCTAGGAGCGGAAGACGTGAAATACTATTTCGCCCCGCAATACGAAGAACTGAATGGTTTAGAATATGACGAAGAATATCCTCTGCCAATCGAAATCATGCCTCTCCCACAATACGCCTGTATAATCTATACAGATAGCTTTGTACAGCATTTTAATGTAGAGAGTAAATCCTACAATCCAGCATGTGCGATCATTAAAGGTCGTTGGCTGTGCGGTAAATTCAGACCGAAAGTAACAAAAACTGAATCAGTAAAGTACTGTTCGGTTGAAAGAACTGAAATCAGATCTTTAAAGATGGCGCTCGAAAATGCAGAACGCGAATTCCCCACACTTATCGTGTGCGATTCTCATTTTTGCGTCAACTCTTACAACAATAAACTGCTGAGTTGGATCGAAAACGACTACAAAGATGACACAGGTGCCACAATAAAGCATAAAAAGCTCTGGAACGAGGTAGCTCTTTTACAAAAAGAACTACAAAAGACTCACGTGATTCACGCACAGAGTCTTCAACGTGATGGCGTTCACGTTGCAGGGAATTAATTGGCTAATACAGCCACCGCGGAAGCAACTAAACCGGCTTCCGTAGCCACAAAAAAGCGTACAGATAAGTATATAGACGGGGAAACCATGCTAGCAGTAAAAACGACTGTAAAAGGCGACTGCGCAGCACTACCCATAAACTATCCACTCAATTATGCATACATAATCGATGCAAACTCCGTTCCTTTTGCTCGAATCCCTGGAGTGGGGGATAGAGTAATTCCAAACAGGAGCAGGAGGGGCTTCCTCCTACTGGAAGCACACATGGGGTTGGGTCTGAAACACCAAACAATCAAAGCCTCTCTGAAAGAATTGCAATCAGAGTACTGGTGGCCAGGAATGAGTATAGATATTCAATGTTTTGCTCAAAATTGTGAAGACTGCAACAGAGATCGCAGTAATGAACAGGCCAGTGTAGTTTCAGGATCCCTTCTAGACAGCATAAGGCGGTCTATCTGCGCAATCAAAGAAGAGAAGCGCGTCCCAGTGTACAACGTTTAAGACGAAATACACTTAAATAATGAGGCCCCAGCGCTCGGCTGACGCTAGAACAGTTATAAAAGATTCGCGAGTCCATATCGGCACATACGCAATTACCACGTTCCATTCTGACCAGGGTCCTGCTTTCAGCTCTCGAGCCTATAAGGAGGCCATGGCCAGCATGGGAATTGGGTTGCGGTATTCTTGTCCGTCGCATCCCGAAGGGAATAGTGTGGTAGAAAGAAAAAACCGGGACATAAAGCAATCTATAACAGCGAAGGTATTAGGTTCAGGCGCTGGGTGGGTCAAACATTTAATAAGTGTCCAGACTAGTCTTAACAACATGCCAAGAAATTCTCTAAAAGGTTTCAGCCCATACGAACTATTGTTCGGAATTAGAATGAACGTTCAGGACCTCGATAGTCAGATGTCAGTGGTACAAGAAGAAAAAACGCAGTTTGATGTAAAAGACCGTTTGGCTGTTTTACAGGAACTGAATGAAACAAGAAAATCATTAAGCAACATAAAGTTAAAGCAACAGCCAAGTACCACTGACGAGGCACCACCCGCAACAGCCCCAGCAAGGCCTGTCTGGATTCCAAAGATTGGGGATCTAGTCAGAGAAAAGATCGCGGTGAAGAAGGAATTTGGGCCTTCTTACAGAAAAGCAGTACCTGTCTTAGCAGTCACCGGAACAAGATCAGTTGTGCTACCGCCCCTTGCTGGTAAAAAGGAGAACAGAATCGTGTCCATCGATCTGGTAAAACCACAAGCATGTGGCCTATAATCAACAGTAGGCCCAGTGGACTCCCAAGAAACAACAGAATACCCAAACTTGCAACAATCCAAGAGGTTCAAACTGAAAGACTAATCACATTCGATCAGCCTGCAGTGCACAATGAAGGACTATGCAATAATGCCATGGAACTCGTGCCTCTTGAAACACAGATTGCAACAGTTCGTCAAGAAACACCAGTCTACAATGATGTGGCATCAGAAAGTGCTACCGAGAGACAGATTGAAAGAACAATCCCATCAATTGACAGAACTGCCTCTGGTTATTTCATCAACTTCGACAACTTCTCTGAAGATTTTAACGACCACGAAGTAATGCCAGAAACAAAAAAGTCTTTTAAAGAAAAAGCAACGGAACTCTTTCATCAACTGAAGGAAATCTACCTTATTTCCCCTTGGCTAGAGTTCTGGTTCGGTCTAGGTGTATTTTTCCTCCTGCTTTGGCTCATCATGGTACTGTGTTTGGGAAAATTCATTGAAGGAAAATATATTACAATGGACACAGCAAGTCAGAACATCAACCTAGTCCTGAAACCACACAGATCATCCCACGTGAAGAAAAGAGAACTGTCAACAGTAAATGTCACAGCAATTCCAATACCTGGTGGGGTAGTATGGGAGAAAACAGACTATGAGATATATGGTCCGGTCGAAATCCTGAAGTATCCTCATCAACTAAAGGTTTCCTTAAATGACTTTGTGACACCAAGTACATTCTCTGATGATTGGGACTTTAACAGTATTAATGACATGATGTCTGATTTAGTAATGTCAGCTAGATTCACAGATCATGATTATTTACAAGGTTCATCTAGTTATGAGCAATTATTCTGTTACACCCACTATGGGGATCACTACTTGCATAAATCTGCACAGCCTAGAAATGTTTTTATGTATAATCAATGGGAACATTGTTCTACACCACCTAAAAGCAGTTCTAAAGCATTCTTTGAGAAATTCAAATACTTCTCAGGGTTTAACACCAGTGATGCAGAAACGTTTTATTATAAACTGTTAGATAAAACAGGAATGAAAACAATGCTGACAAATTCTAAATTTATATATTCAGAAGCATTTTATGACAAAATGATGACATTTGGTTTTGATTATTGGAAAAATAATATTGAAACGAAAACGATTTGGGGTACAAAAGATTGGCAGGTGCAAGGCATAGAAGCACTATTTAGAACCTGCATGATACCAGAACAAATGTTATTTTTAAATGACACTGTACACCAAACATCTTGTCTTGGCCTAGCTAAGATCAAAGAAATGAAAACACCGTCTATACCAAAGCCAATAGCTGAGAATGCAACTGCAGATAATGAGTTAGACGTGTCACACATTTTACATTTCAACAGAACACATCCTGATTGGAAAAAATGGTTAATCTGGCCTACAGACACAAATAGCTGTCAAGATAGGTTCCTGAATAAAACACAGGGTTTAAAAATGACCAGATTAGACCCTAGATATTCCCAGAGACAACATCCAGGGATTATAACCACATACAGTGTAGGGAAACTCTGCCTAGAATGGCTAACTACATCCACACTGGCTGAAATTAAGCAACACTTGTCTTTATTAAAAGATGGTGCTGATTTGCGCGATTTCATTCTTGGACCACGCAAACAGCGTCAAAAGCGTTTCATAGCGACCAGCATCTATGCTGCTTACAACGAGGCTTAGAAAGTAAAGCAAATTGAAACTGCTGAAAAAATACGAGAAATTGATCGTATTAATTTGGAGAAATCACTTTCTGTGGTAGACAATGGGTTAATGACTCTGTCTTCCAGAATATATTCTTTGGACAATATTGTATCCTCTGCCTTTGATGTGATAGACAGAGATTTGCTAATGTTACAACATGGCCAGTCTCAACTACGCTCTATTATAGAACTAGGCTGGACGCTGCAAAATCTTCGTTCAGGCTATGTGCCTTGGCGTCTGATAAACACAACGTCATTATTTTCCATTTTTAACCTTACTGATAAACAGATCAGTTTGGCACAGAAAGGAGCAGACTATACAATCTTGAGCATCGAGAAACTCGAGAGATTACCATTGACAATGTCAGAGAGCCCTGTCATTGAATGGATAATACACGGAATTATCACAATTCCGATAACAACTTTCCGATTTAAAAAGTGCCTTGAATACATACCTGCTGGCCAATATGAACAATTGGGTAAAGGATATGTAAAATCTATATGGAAATTACCATACACTCATTCTTGCTATAGTGACAGTGACAAAAATGTATTTCTTAGTGGTGAGAACTGTAAACATTCACTAAGCGGTATACTTTTGTGTCAGGGTATTAATTTACACGGAGCATGTGATGGAAATTCAAACAACCTTTCATGCCACCAGCTAGTCACACCTGCAACTCAGATAGAGCCCTTCTTTATGCAACTCGCAAACGGGAGTTACATTCTAAGAACGGATCACAGGTGCTGTGGCCTCGCGCCCGGACTAAGTTATCTAGTACAAGTAACGTCCATGGTCAAATGCTTTATGCAAGCATTGTTCCCGAGCGGGCCTCCAGACATAGTGACTCCCCTCTGGCCTCGTCTGAATCTCTATTCTATACGAATTGATACATTAAGCAAAATGAAATCTGTGCTTTTACAGACAACAGTGCCTATAACGTCATCTAAAGAGACGTATGATCTTCTAGTCGCAAGGACGGCTACTGAGGTCCATGACCTTTTATCAACAAATTGCCCCGTGCATTTCGTAGAAATGTTTAGCCAACTCCTTAACATGTCTAGTGCAACAAGCATCCCAGGCATATTTAAGACAGTCTTTACGGGACTGCTAACACCCTTCCAGGCAATTTTGGGAATCTTTCCTAATTTTGTGCACTCCATCTTTGGTGGTATTCCACTATTTTTGGACTCCTTGCAGGGATTCTATTTTTGACCATCCTGCTACGTTATGGCAAGCCTCGGCTCAGACATAGCTCCCATGGGAATGGAAGAGACAATCCTAGCAATGCGCTACAGGGACAGGATAACTAACGTCCTCGGATTGGCCAGGCTGAGAGATCTAAACATGACCTGGTTCCTTTCATTCAGACCGATATGGCAAAATTGCATTTTACCTGTGCTACGGTGTATGCTTTGCGGCGAGGAATGCGTGTTGGACATCTGTCTTTCACTTCCATCAGCAGTACCAGTGGACGTCGATACTTTGCTAAGTCCAATAACGGCTCACGCATTGTGTTGTCCCCAGCGGCTACCAATCCTGATGACGGCATTCGTGGAGACTCCTGTACTACAGCCAAGTGGTAACAGTGGAGCGAGTGGCAAAAGCAACATCATCCAGGTACAACGTTGTGTGAGCATTGCTGGTCCTGCCCTCGATGACAGCAATCATTCTCACACCTGCCAAGTTACAGCGCTATCTAATTTGGTTGAACTATCACCTGATTTTGTAGACCAATTCTTTGCGAGCCTGTCTGATACGATGTTCTCACCCATAGAGAAACAATAACTTTTTAAACTTTTGAGAAGCTTTCCGACACACAGCGTTCCCATGAACTCTGAATTCGGCCTTCAGTTTGATCAACAAAAACTGCCAGGAGCTTTGGAAATCTATTTTCTTTGAATTGGACAATTTTTTTAATATTGACCCTTTTTTTGGCACGAACAATTCTTTGCTTACCGTAAAAACTATTCTTAGAGAACAGAAGCTTCACACTTCTATTTCTAAACACATCTAGAGACATAACAACATTACACCAGCCTCTAGCACACATGTTATTACAATGCATTTTTATGTGATGATTTATCTCGCATTTCTTCTGTCAGAGATACTTCATGTGTAATTCTTTTTGCATAATCGTTCATTGATTTTATATATTAACCTTTTGAATGATTACTATGCTTTAAACAACGTACAGTACCTAAATTCCATGTATTACAAGTACGCCTATTTTCGAATGCATTTATGTATTTTGGGGTGGGCTATGTTACACAATGTTACACATGCATCTAATTGCTTAGTTTTAGTAATTTTGATGGACATGAATACGTGGAGTGGGTGTCATGTGTTTATCTAGGTTCCCGATCGATACTGTGACCTTATGCCCCTATTCGGCTATAAAGCCTTTTATTCCCTATATTGGCATAACCGTTCAAGTGCGATTTTCTGAAAAGTCATCTCTGGCCTCACACGAACAGAGCCACAGAGCCACATTCCAGCATGACTCTCTGCTACTTCTTTTGCGACCAATTAGTGCAATGACAGAGCAGCAGTCACTATCTGATATTCCTAGATAACACTCCGAGTTCTTCAACAAGATAAAAACTTAGCAAACCTGGAAATCCCCGCTTGCTATGTTTTGATTAGTAATGGAACTCTAATGAGCAACTGATAACTGTCACTTCCTAGTGACATCTTTAATTGACGTCTTATGTCCAGCAAACTTGCGTCAAACCCTGCACCTGTCAGGTATAAATATTACCAACGTTGCCTTAAGCAATGCGAAGCTAGCTGCTGTTGAGCGAGAGCTACTGTTGCTGATGCCAGCTGCCTGCATGACCCCGTGTTGGTAAAAACTAGCACTCTGTCGCTGCAGCCTGCTATCCTGTGGTGGTGAAGCTACTGATTACCATTATCGCCGCTACAGCGCGAACTGTGGTTCAGTACGCTTGAGGAGCCGTGCAGCCGTTCTCTGCGAAGACATCCAGCCCAGCTGCCCGCGGACGCTGTCACCCCTCCTTCCTCGACGCGCTGAGAGAAGCCGCTGCCTTTCTCGTGCAGAGAAATCCAGTCCCGGCGCTTCCGGTTTACCCTCGCAGGTGACTGGGATATCGAGAGAGACCCCTGAAGGAGATACCAATCCTCCATCATTCTATTCAGAGGTATGGTGTTGACTAAACCCTTAGACGAGAATTCTTGAAACAAACCTTGGCAAAACCAACTTAACTTAAGCTACTTACTTACTCCCCCTTCTCACGTGTTAGGCCTAGGTCAGGCACACTGGGGTAGGCTTAGTTAGAAGCACCAGTTGAGTATGTTAGCCTAATGTATATATGACTGTATATATGTTTTATTACTCTTAAACCATTGTATGGCTAAGAAACCATATCAATGCTTTTACAGTTCTATTTCGCTATTCTTATCTTACTGTACGTACTTTTTATAATAACAGTTATTGCAATTGTGGCAATACATTTCTCTTGTATGAGAAGAAAGACTGTTCAATAAATGTTAACCTTTATTGATAAACGCCCGTCTCTCTATTCTCTACATATTGTGAAAGTAAACTGCACCAGACTGACTGAGTGAAATCTATGTCTATTGTTTCACACGACCCTAGAGATCGACTCTTGATCTGAGGAGCAAAGTTGTCATGTTGCACGGTTGTTGGAAAACTGAATCCCTTCTTGTCTGTGCCAAGGAAGCTGATCACTTCCTATGCAGAGAAGAAAGTTTCCAGTGACCTCTGAGCTAGTTGGTAACACAACCCAATTAAGTTTAGCATAGTCAGTGGAGGCCTGGAATATCCGCAGTTCCATGTCGATACTACTGTTTATGTTATTCCAATGCGCAGGGCCTAGTGGGAAACTAGGAACTACACTACAGCCCTGCACATCAGAGTGCAGCTGTCTTTCTCTAAACATTGCAACAGCCTTCAACTATATCGTACGGTTTATCAACTAATACCAATTAGGGAGAATTGTTCCTAATACAATAATATCCACCGTTCAATGCACATAAAGTTAATTATTTTCCACCTATGCAAGCATTCATGTTAAGTTAGCTGACAATGAGATATACGTGGATATTCAGCCAAAGTATCTTACAGAGGAAGTGCTTGTTTTATACTAACTCTGAAGACAAAGTCGAATTCTCATGATTAGCACAAAGTGAGCCTACAAATCAGCGGTTAGAAACCAACTTTCCGGCAGCTAGGACTAGAATGTAATTATTCGCATAAAATATTGCATTAATTTACTAACAGGCCAGGCTCATCAGATCTTCATTGGTCCCATAGGCCTCTTAGAGGAGCAGAATATTTAGCTTTGGTAAATACTGATCATAATTAAAGTAAAGTAGTTTTCCTAACTTGCTGAATTAAATACGAGGAGTGCTGCATTTCTTCCCTATGCAAATGAATCTTCAGTAAACACCTCCTAAAGTTAGCCAGATGCGCTGTACAGAAGGCAATGCATGAAAATTTACAAGCGCAACTCTTACATTTGCTAAATGAGCATGAAAAATTCAATTCTCAAGTTTTTGAAATGTTAATTGTAGGTTACAAGTTGTATCGAAGTCAGACATTGTTCATTCATAGTATGTTTAAATGCTGGAGACGAGTGAAATGGTTCCTAACTACATTTGATTAATTTCAGAGGCGTCCGTTGTTGGTTGGAGGATTATGTGCAGCTTCATGTTTTTTGTGTTTAAAAGCTTTATTTGGATTATAACAGTAAATACAGATGGCCAGCAACACAGAGTAGAGCAGATTGAAATGAAAACATAACGATAAAATGACCGGCACAAGAGCAAAAAATAAAGCTGTTTACGTTTTATAAGGAAGTAAGAGGAAGGAAGGGGGAGGGAGGGGAGAGAAGAGGGAAACGGATTACTCTTACAAATTGATAGAATTTGATATTGCATCAACAAGGAATGTGCACGATAAGCATAATATAAGTAATAAATACAAGAAGCCAACAAGGATTAGAAAAAAAAGAATCACAAAATTAAACTTTTAAGGAGGTTAAAAATGTTCAGAATTTAAATGAGAATTATCTATTAACACCAGTTTGTCTAAATAAGTTGTAAGTGGCAACCAGAAGAGATCTCCATAACCATTGGCTTGCAAGAGGAGGCGAAAGCAATAGCAAGTCGATGAAATTGGCAGAGACTATTCCACCAGTGTTGGATAGAAAGCTTTGAAAGCGACTTCCAATTGAGAGTTATGTGTTGAAAAGCTAAAGCTAACATAAGTTCAAAAAAGACCATGTTTGTGGGAGGAAAGATCTAAGGAATCAAACAGACTCCCAGAGAAAAGAAGAGGAATGTAGGACCAGATTTCCCCCAAAAGTGAGAAACCGAAGAGCAAAGGAAGAGAAGGTGCTGGAAATCAGAATTAGAAGAGCCACAGGTCCAGCAATTAGTATCAGTAGAGTGGGAAAATGTAGCTGTAGAAGTAGGAGTGAAATAAAATCTATGATAGAGAAAAATCATAGATTGAGTGAGAGAAGCAGATCGAGAAATTTTTAGAGAACGGGACTAAAGTTTGTCCCAAAAGATGATGTACCATTCTCATCCCAGGTCTGATTCCCAGGCATGCACGCTCTAATTTAGTTTTAGTACGATCTGGATCAGGAGCTAAGGAATGTATATAATTGAGAGAAGTCTTGGGTAGAGAGAGAAGAATCTTGGGAATAGAGTATTGATCAGAAAGAAGAATGGAAGAGGGAAGCGAGTAGAAAGTATCAAGAATAACCGTCATTAGAATAAAATCGTTCTGTGGGAAAGAACGGGGACAATGAAAGGTAGCTTGAAATTGGGGAAAGGAACATGGAGACAAGCCATCAAATAGGTTCTTGACCCAAATTATCCCCTTTAATCTCCAGAATTTCCAAAAGATGGATCTCTTGATAATAGTAATAATGGAGGTGTGCCAAATTGGAGAATCTAAAAAGGATTCCCTAGAAACAAATTTTGGTTGGGTCAAAGGCTTCAACGGGGAACAAGTGTGTTTAAACAAGGGGAGAGAGGTATGAGGGGTTTTGGCAGAAAAGTCCAGAACTTCCTTTAAAGAGAAGGGTGATAGTAAGGCTCATTCAATGGAAAATTAAAGGGGGTAAAAGGGGAAGGATTAGAAAGGAGCCATTTTTAGGCCTGATGGAGGCAGAAGGATTTGTGATAAATTAAAAAATCAGGACAATTCACACCCCATTAGATCATTACATACTGGCTTTTTGTTTTTTCAAAGAAATTTAGAGAGGCGAGAATCAATCCTTTTAAAATAACAGGCAGGAATATGGACAGAAAGCATGGAACGAGCATAAATCAAAATAGGAGTAATCATCATCTTGATTGAGTATAACTGACCCCACCACAAAAGAAAGAGAGGATTCCAGGAGGAGAGTAGTTTGTCAATCGAGATAGGGCCTCATTCATATTTAGTTTAACAGAAGAAGCAATGGAGTTGGAGAACCACATGCCTAAATAAGTGATTTTGGAACCATTCCATGCAAAACCAGTGAAAGAGAAGGAATGAGGAAGACAACATTTTGTAAGTGGGAGAACTTCTATTTTATCTGAATTGATTTTATAACCAGAGACAAGGGAGAATGAAGAGGATTCATGTAATAAAGGATGAATAGAAACTTCGGGAGTAGAGATATAAGGTAGGATGCAATTCCCGTAAGCGGAAAGTTTTAAATGTTGCTCACCATAAGAGAAACGTGATATAGAATCATTATTGCGGATTGAGGATAAGAAGGATTCGAGAGCTAAGATAAAGAGAAGGGGGGGAGAGGGCAGCTTTGACGAACTTGACATTGAAGGGGAAAATATGAAGAAACACAGCCTTTGACTAACACCAAGGCTCTGGGGCAATATACAATAAAGCAATAAGTGAAATCAACTTAGGACCAAAACCATGCCACTTCAAAAATGCAAGAAAAAGGAACAATCAACTCTATCAAATGCTTTTTAAGCATCCACAGAAATGGCCGCTAAGGATGTGGAAATGGGAGGGATTTTGTTCAAGACATTAAGAAAGAGACGAGAGTTAATCTGTCCCTGACAAAACCACACTGCTTCTTACCAACCAAATGAGGCATAAGAGCATCTAAGCATAGAGCAAGTGTTTTAGCAAATAGTTTATAGTCTTCTTTAACCAGAGAAATCGGGCGATCATTTTTATAAAACATAGAATCCCGGCCTTCTTTATGTATGAGGCACATCTTGGCCTCCTGAAAAGTGCCATCTGTCTTATCGGAGAGGAAGAATGAATGAAAAAGATCTAAGAGTTTAGGGAGTAATAAGATAGAAAAATGCAAATAAAATCCAACCGAAAAACCATCTGGTCCAGAAATTTTCCCTTTCTTTAAAACATTTAAAGCAGTAGATAATTCATTAAAGGATAAGTCTGTTTCAAGATCAGAAAGATTAGGATGATCATTGGATGGGGTTGGAAGTTTATTAAGATAAGATTGAATAAGGGCGCTGAAAGGAGGAGATGCTGGGGTATAAAGGTCTTTTTAAAGTAGCATAAATTCATTGAGGATGTATTGATCCTTGTGAATGGGAGTGCCATTTGAAGAATAAATAGAGTCTATTACGGTATGGTCTTTACATGATTTGAGATAATTCACTAAAAGTTTACCCACTTTATTACATCCTCCAAAATAGCGAGCACTACTACGGAAAAGTATGGAAGACTCATTATCAGTCGTAGTCTTATTAAAGACTAATTTGGCACGGATAAGAGCTGGTATGACTGAGTCTGCCGATGAAGTATAGAATTTGTGTTCTAAGGTCTTAATATGTGCTAGGGTAGATTTGTGTGGTTGAAGGAAGCGTTTCTTTTTTTTTTTAGATGAAGTCTATAATAAAACCTTTCGCTTTAGCCTCAAAAGAGTCCCATAATATATGGGGGGAGGTGGGGTCACGGTTTAGGTCGAAAAATTCATTAGCAACAGTTATGAAAGAGGAAGAAAAAAGTGGATCATGAAGAGAATTATTAAAACGCCAAAGGGAGAACTTGGGTTGCGGAGGGAGCAAGTCAGGGCTCGAGTCGGGGTACCACGCGGGTGGACGGCATCCCCCCAATTATTTTAAGGGGCCTTACAGAGTGGACGCCGTCCCCCAGTGCAAAAGCTGGGCTTCAAATTATAGCGTTATTCGCCCTCACGGCCGGCCGCCCCGTCGATCTCCCAAGTCAGTCTATCTGCAGCTCAGTGCATCACAGTTGAGTTAAGTAGTAAAATGCGAACGCAGGGGTCACATCTGTGCAGTGAAATACTCCTTTGCAGGACTAGAGTGTAACATGTCTGCTGGTATGCACGTCCTGCCTCTATGTGTGCAGATCCCCCCATCATATGCAAATACGGATATTTACATATATGGATACATGGAAGGGCGTTTGGTCAGCCCTCTTCATCAATTAGTCTCTTAACCGCATGCGCGCTAGCGGAATTCCGCTCCCACGCTGGTTTTTTTAAAAACGCACTTTGCGTGACGAGCTGGGCTCGTCATCAGCGTGCGAGGAGGCTACGCGATGACGAGCCCAGCTGGTCATCAGCGTCGAAGGGGTTAAAGTAGTGTTCAAATTTCGCTGTACTCACCACAAGTACCACACGGGCGCTG
The DNA here is from genome assembly GCF_964263255.1 of Lissotriton vulgaris. NCBI lineage: Eukaryota > Metazoa > Chordata > Amphibia > Caudata > Salamandridae > Lissotriton > Lissotriton vulgaris. The sequence continues at coordinate 1,506,891,693 of NC_141691.1, read as the reverse complement.
GGTCCGCTCACTTCAGCCGCTGTCTCTTTATTGTGAGTGGTAACATTTTATTATGTCACTTATGCAAATCCACCTAAAAAGTTGTGTACTTCAGTGCCCTAGTGTGACAATGTCTGCTTTCATTTCATGTTTGGTAATGTATTCCTGCAATAGCTCGCTTTTTACTCACGTTTCTTTTTATTCTAATACAAAAGAGGCACTCCACTTTTGGAAGGAGGTCTTCTTTACATTCGATCTACCTTTCGTGACGTCACTTCCGGTCGTGACGTCACTTCACGTATTTGAGCGACCCCCACTTCCAGGTTTTTTACCTTCCGTGACGTCACTTCCTGTCGTGACATCACTTCCTGTCTCTGAGCGTTCCCCAACTTCTTTATTTAGGACTTGTGCCCTGGAGCAAGTCAAGGTCAGCCAAATTGGGGAATGGTCAGAAATGACAATAGGTTCAATAAAGGAACATAACTGATTTTGAGATAAAAATTGAGAGAGAAAAATATAGTCTAGACGGGAGAGGGAGTTGTGAGGAGCAGAGAAGAAAGAGAAATGAAGGGTATCTGTGTGAGAGAGTCTCCAAGCATCTTCAAGGTGTGTTTGGGAGATAGTATCGAGAAAGTGTTTATTGGTTTATGAGGTTTGAAGCGTACCTGAGACTGACAGTCAGGAAAGGGGTCAACAACTTGATTGCATTCACCTCCTAGTATAAAGAAATCATCTCTAAACTGAATACATTTCTGTGTAATCAGAGGCTGAAAGGAACAGTCAGGTTGAGTAGGGCCATAAACATTAAATACTGTCAAAGAAATGTTATTAATTAACAACTTAGCGAACAACCATCTTCCATCTGTATCAATCTCTTGTGCAGTTGTGATACACCCTTAAAATTCAATTTCTTATGACATTAAATTATAACACCGTTTTTCTTAGTGGAGGTAGGAGAGAATAAAACTGAACCCACCCAATCTTTTTAAAATTGTAATGTCTCAGAATCTGTAAGGTGGGTCTCTTGTAAGAGAACCAAATCAGGGTTATAAGAGGCAAGATGGGATAGTATTCTCTGTCTCTTAATTGGGTTAATAAAACCTTTCACATTCCAGGAAATAACTCTGAATGTGAAACCATCAACAATACATAAAGAACAGTAGATGCAGTAATAAAAAAGTGAAGTAAGGGATAAAGGGAGAGAAAAGGAAGAAGAGAGAAAGACCAACAGGATCTCAAGAGGAAAGAAAAGAATGTATAGAATAGCTAAGAGAAGAAAACAGATGAAGGAGAAGGCATTTGAGAGAGAGGAGGCAATATTACCAGAAGGAAGAGGAAGAGGGATACAATAAGGAGGGGAAATTAGAAGGGAAGAGAGAGAACATATGACAGAAGACAGTACATGTAAAAAAATAAGACTGTGGTACGTACCTTACGGGGAACAAAGGGAAGAATGAGAGGCGGCAACAGACAATGAAAATAGCACACCAAACAAAGGGCAACACACCACGCCAGGACATCAACTAGACATGAACAGGAATGGGAGCAAGACTAGGATCATAGTGCAGTTATACGAACCTATAAAGGACAAACAAATAATGCAAATAAGAACAAGAAGAACATTGGAAATAATGGAAGTAAAGAGCTGAACTTTACAATATTATGTAATGGATAGCGCCACAGAAGAAACAGTGGAGGGCCAGCAATCTCCATGGAAGAGGTAGAATGTGACTAAATGAATCTTAGAAGATCGCCCGGCTCTTCAAAAGTAGAAGTCTTGTTGAGAAAAGTGACTTTAAATAGGCATGGATGGAATAATCCATAACGTGCACCTAGGGATGGAAGAGCCGAATGAAGGTCCAGGAATTCCTTACGACGTTTGGCAGTGACTAAAGAAACGTCCTGAGAGATAAATACTTTGGTGCGAAGCCATGCCAGCTGTTTTTTGGCTTTAGCTGCATTTAGGACTTATAGAAGATCCGTGAATTTTAAGAACAAGATTATCACTACACAGGGCTTGGAAGGAGAAGCTGATGAAGATAAAGGGGGCCCAGTCTATGAGCACATTGTATATTTAGTTTGGTGGAAGAGGGGAGGTCCAAGGCAGAAAAGAAGTAAAGTATGCAAAAGGTTCATCCCCTTGAAGACCTTCAGGAAGTCCATAAATTTGGAGGTTGTTGCGACATTTCCTATTTTCAAGGTATTTGGTCGCTCTTCTCAGTTGGAGGACTTCGTTTTCCAAAGAGGAAATTCTGGTAGAAGAGTCTTGTACCACATCAAGCTGCTTTTCCACCATATTAATGGTGGTAAGTACAAAAAATTGAAGGGAGGGATCAATATATATAAATCTTTTATATTAGGGGACTATCAATTCTCCTATGGAAGGCACATTGTCCAATAATTCAATATCGTGTTTAAGCAAGGCAACAATCACATACCTTTGAAGACGTGTTTATATATTATAATTATAGTAATCAAGGAAAATACTTTGTCCTATAAGTTCACACTATTTTCAAACATACAATATACATATATATATATATATTCAATGAAAAAACCATTGGTTATAGAACATATATAGTTAGGAATTTGCATTTACAAAACCTTATTTTACTCGCATAAAACCATTGAAATTCCATATATAGTTAGATGCGCTAACTATATATCGCGCACCCGCAATCCACTGCTGATGATGTCACATATTACATCATTCATGACATGGTCAGTGACATCACTGAAGACATCACTGATGACATCTCAAATGACATCACTGATGACATCACTGATGACAACATCCAGTGACTGAATGTTTCTGTAAAGTTAAAATATGTCTTACATATTGAAGAATGAGTGGATGTATAAGTGTCTGGATGAAGGATTTAGTAGGTACATGACTGACTGTATGAGTGAGTGATTAAATGTGTCTCACTAAGTGCATGAGTTAGTGACTAAACTGTCTTAATTTGTGCATCATTATGTCTGTTGTTCTGTAAACTGTTGCATGTGTTGATCAGTAGCTATATGAGTAACTATATGGGTTATTGATTGGTTGCCCAAGTATTTGTATGGGAGACTGAGTGTGCGTGTGGGTGGCTGGGAGGTGTATGACTCTGTGCATAGATGTGTGAGCAGTTGATTCACTAGATGTATGGTTTCAAAACTGCATGTGGAAACAGCTGTATGGGTGGTTGACTGTGTGCATGAGTGTATTGGTGAGTGAATGGATATCTCAGTGCTACAAGTCAAAGTAAGTACATATGTAAAAGACAGTACATGTGAGAGTTGACATATATAAATAACTGTGCATAAGAGCCAGTGAATGTGTGAGTGGCTGTATGGATTATTGTGAACTTGTATCAGGTATTGTATAAGAGAGAAAATATGTGTTAGTATATGTTTGAATAAGTAAAGTTTGTATAACTGTATAGTTGAGGAAATGGAGGTGTGATTGATTGTTTGCATAACTGACTAGTTGTGTGAGTAACTCCATGGATGAGTGACAGTCTGTGAGTGTCTGTTTACACTGATTGTATCTAAGGTTATATTAGAGTCTGAAGAGGTTCATTGTATTATCACATGAATGATATCATGAGTGATGTCACCAGTGATGTCATTTGAGATGTCATCAGTGATGTCATCAGTGATGTCATTTGATATGTCATCAGTGATGTCATCAGTGATGTAATTTGAGATGTCATCAGTGATGTCATCAGTGATGTCACTGACCATGTCATGAATGATGTAATATGTGACATCATCAGCAGTGGATTGCGGGTGCGCGATATATAGTTAGCGCATCTAACTATATATGGAATTTCAATGGTTTTATGCGAGTAAAATAAGGTTTTGTAAATGCAAATTCCTAACTATATATGTTCTATAACCAATGGTTTTTTCATTGAATTTTCAAGGTTTTGTAAATGCAAATTCCTAACTATATATGGACTATAACCTATGGTTTTTTCATTGAATTTCAATGGTTTTTTGAAAGCTAATATCTGTATCTGTAAAATGTATTCTTCTTTAAATCTTAAAATATATTTTACATGTTTTTTATACATTTAAAAAAAAAAAAATTTTGTTGCGCTCCTAGTCCGCGAACCGGTCAGCTTCCCGTTAGCTCAATTTAAAGCCGCGACTTGGTACGCGAACCGGTAATCGTTCCTTTAGCGTAACTGTTACGTTATCATGACGTTTTGCGTTGTCGCGTAATACGTTATCCGACGCGCCAAGTTAGCGGACCCGGAAGCGGATCGGAAAGCGGCGCAAAGCGCGAAACGTAAAGACAGCAGGTCATGTGACTCGGTAATAACACTTTTCATTTGTTCATTTCACTTTTGGTTTCCTAATGATGTAATACTAGGTCATGTGATCTAAAATTAACACTTTTCATTGGTTTAGAACTTTTGCTTTTCCCAAATGATGAAAACCCCTCCTTCTTTCCTCACTCTGACTTTCATCTTGGTGAGAGAAAGACCCTTTTACATTCTAGAGAAATGGCTTCAGTTGTTGCTTCTGGTAGTGTTCCCCCACCACCACCTCCACCTCCTCATGGAAAAAAAGGACCACCTACTCAACCAATCTTTGAAGAAGAGGAAGATCAGGAAGAGGAGGAAGAGCCTGAATTTTTGCCTGAGGAGCCCAGGAGGTACAACAGGAAGGAAAATTTCATCTGGCAATTTTTTAAATTTCCACCAGGGCAAAAGAAAGTCAATGCAAGATATGTCTTTTGCCGTATCTGTGATGATCGCCTTTCAAGGGGGACGGACAAAAAATATAGTTTTGGAAATTTTACAATGCACAGGCACATGAGTAGGTGGCACCCAAATAATTATAGTGCTGCTCAGCTTCGCAACGAACAACAAAATCCCCCGGCAATAGCAAGAAGATCTGTCATGCCAGAAGTATTGGGACCAGAGGCAAGGGAGTTGATCCCGAATATTCAAATGGACATGGGGGAAGTGAAACAAATGTGCGTGTGGTGCAATCAAATATTATGCTACCGAGAAAGCAGCATTACTCTTATAATAAGAGCAATCAAAAATCATGTATGTCCAAAACGCCCCAAAAAATAAATTCTTCTTTTTTTTGTTGCTCCTGTTGAGCCCTCTTCAATGAATCATTTTTGTTTCCCCCCTCCCCCCAAAAAATAAAAAAAAATACAAAATGTTCAGAAAAAAACAAAAAAATATAAAAAATGTTCAGAAAAATAATAAAAAAAATTTAAAACAACAAAAACCAAAAAAAAGTTCTTTTCAGAACTACCTCCCCATTATAAAAAAAATTGGTAGAATTTTTGGAACTCTGCCAAGCTCTATTTCTTTTAGTTCGCTCCCAGTTCGCACTCTGGTACGCGAACCAGGAGCGAACCAAAAAAAATTTTTTAAAAAAAGAACAGTAAGTATAAGGAAAGGAAACAGACAGTTATGTTACAAGAAAGACAGCTATAGAGAGTAAAGAAAAGATACTGTTACCCGCAATTCACTTCTGATCATGTCATATATTACATAATTTTTGACATGGTCAATGACATCATCAGCAGTGGATTGCGAGTAACAGTATCTTTTGTTTACTTCCTATAGCTGTCTTTCTTGTAACATAAATGTCTGTTTCCTATCCTTATACTTACTGTTCTTGTTTTAAAAATTTTTTGAGATCATTCAGAAACAGTAACATTAATAGAGACAGAATGAGTGAATAATAATGAAGAAGTATGAGAAGAGAGGGAGTGAGAAAAATACTGGAAGGAGTAGAATAATTAAGTAATAGAGAAAGGAATGAGAGAAGTAGCAAACACAGGAAACTAAAGATTAAAGAAATGAAGCAGTAGAACTAATAGATGTTAAATGTGATAGAGTAAATGATTGATTGAGGGTGACGATAAGGTGTGTCCTCTCTAAATGTTTGTTTAAGGTGAACCGTACTCAGGGTTGCATATCAAATTTATGCTTGTTGAAGAATACAGAGGAGATAATAGATGTGTAGACCTACCATTGTAATAAAACATGCCCACTTATTACATCATTCATAACATAGTCAGTGACATCATCAGCAGTGGAATGCGGGTTAAAAAAGTAGAAAATATTTACCTTATAATTCTTGTTAACTTTTAAAGAAAATTGTTCATACTTTCAATCTGTAAAAGAGAGAATAAACATTTCCAAAAATATTAAAACATGTATTTAAAAATTAGAAAAAAGAAGGGAAAAGGTTCAAGAAGAAACAGTTTTTAAACAACTTTGACACTTACAGAAGCCTCTGCTTCTCTACGACCCGTACACAATCCTAAAGATATTTATTTTAAACAAACAGTATCTTCATGCTGATGAAATGAGGCCTATTTTGGAACATGGTGCTTCTTTTGCATTGCTGATGTCTCACAATAGTGATGCAATAGCAGTGCAAAAGAGATGTAAAGCCATCATAAAATTGTGTCTAACATTTTAAATGATTGTTTCAGGATGCAAATAAGATGTGTGCTTTCAAGAGCTTTCTTTGAGGTGAGGCCTATTTCTTTTTTTAAAAAAAAACAGTACCCAGAAGTACAGCACTGTAAGCATTAAAATTGACACTTACAGAAGACTCAGTTTCTCCATATCTACCTCACATTTCTAAATGTATATCATAAGTACAAAAAGCAGAACATTAATTATACATGTTAAATGGTTTATTTGTGCTGTTCTCAGAATGTATCAAATTTCACTTAAATCAGTGACTTGAAGGTATTAATCATGTAACAGCGGGGAAAAAAAACACAATCAAAATGATTGTGTTTAAAAAACCCATACAACCTAAGAAATCTGAATTCAAAACTCCTTAAAATTAACTTACTTTCAATGACGTCGAAGGATCTCCTATGAACAGCGTCCACTCTGTTGTGCTATAAATATTTTCAGCCCGCCACTTTCTGAAAGAAAACCTCCATCGTTTCGAAAAATATGTTACATACAAGAAAAGACTTCTCACATTCTATCACATGTTTCCACTAGGCCAAATCATGTTGCAGCGATTCGCAACTCTTGTAATTCTTCCAATCAAATCCCGTCATTTTCTATTTTCGCAACTTTCAAAAAGAAAACATTTGAGATTATTTTCACAATCCTGGACTACTAATATCTTACTCTTCTTTGTCACTCATGTTCTCCTTTTCCTATGACACTGATACTGCTTACTATGAAGCGGACTTACTTGCATCAGGTTTATATAGTTGGATTTTTAAATTGACATTATAATTAAAAGTTTTGGACCAATAATCTAGACAGCATTGCAGACTTACATTCCCTCTACTTGATGAACCTTTTGCAATTCCTCACAGGAAATCCCAAAATTCTTTCTTTAAAATTTTGGTTTTAAAAACACCAGGTAAGAATTTTTAAGGTCAAACGGCAATTTTTTTTTGAAAGTTACAACGGAATCATTGCAGAATGACCAGCCGTTTCGAGACTTTAAATAAGCTGTATAATGTCCTGATGTTGTTGAAGGACCATCGTGATAGATAATTGCTACAGTTACAAAAGTCCTTCCTGATATTGACAGCTGAGAAGCCACAAATTTTTTTATTAAAGTTGACAATTTTGATCCATCAGGCCTACATCGTTGGATCATTAAAATGACATACTGGCCATATCTACGTATACATAATGTTGACATCATATCAGATTTACATTGGCTACACTCCATGTTGTGATCCGCTGCATTTACTAGCTTATTAAAGGACACTGATTTACTGTCTGGCAAAGTTAAATATATAAATCTTTCTGAGTCTACACTAGTAGTACTTGATACCATACAGTTCTCGCAGTCATGCTGCCATTGATAAGAAAGCCCAAACAGGTGATCTACATCTACACCCTCATCTTGCAATACATCAAGCATATATATTAAAAACTCCTGACAATCTTGCTGATTATTTTCAGAGAAGTCTGTTTGACCTGAACATTCATCTAACAGATAACGAACTTCAGACACACTTTCTACTTTTGTTCGATCAGTGCTACATTTCTCGAAAACAGAATTCAACAAACAGCATAAAATTTGTTCTGAATTCAACAGAATCTGTTCTTTTAAACTCTCTAGTGAAAAGAGAACATTAACCACTACATTTGCATAGCAGTTGACACCAGAACTGTTTTCAAATTGAAAACCGACAACATCTTCAACAGAATCCACTTTCTTTCTGCTAACAATTTTCTGTTCATCGACTTTTGGTCTTTTTGCTACAACCTCCCTACTATTACTGATATTTCTACGTTTCCGGCCTACCACACATTTCTCAAACAAAGGATATTGAGGCAAATGTGGCGCATACTCTCTTCTTAACCTATTGTATTCCTTAACACAATCTAGATCCGCACAAATGTTTGTGACATCACAGTCAATCAAGTACAATCCCGATAAAGTTCTAACTCGTGACAATGCCACATATGCCATACCCTCCTTGAACACAGAACTGCCAATATTCACCAATGCACTGTCTACACTTAAACCTTGCGATTTATGGATTGTCACCGCATATGCCAAGCAAACAGGAAACTGTTTACGGCGAACATATAAGTCTTTAACAAGCAAAAACCTAGCAGAACAACGACCAATTAGCTGTACTTCCTCAATGCCATCAAATTTAATTTTTAAAAATTCTATTCCATCTCTATTTCTGTATTTCTCAAAATCAACAACATTACCCATTGATCCATTTACCAGACCTCTTTCAACATGTAAATTCCTTCTCAAAATAATTCGGCAATTTAAACACACATTCAAAGTCTTTTCAAAACCCGCTGTTTTAGATATAGTCTTCTCTAATGAATCCAATTTTGATTTCAAATTCTCTGACAAAATAATTGTTGATCCCATATGCTCTATTTTGTCAATAGCTTCAAGTTTCACAATCTCTTGCTTTTCTAAATTCAACATTTTGTTGTTGAAGATGGCACATTCTGCAAGAGTTGGCATCAAACATATTCCGGATTTCTTCTCAGTAATTTTCTGAAAAATATTCTCAGCCACAATCTCTTGTTCTGGATATAAATTTGAAAGTAATTGTGCATTTAAAGCTTCTTTTCCATGCTCGGTCACTTTTCCAATTCTAATATCTTGTAGAATATTCTTGTAATCTTCATCCTTTGCCTGACGCATATTTTCATGCAGTTCAGCATAATTGAAGTTTAACCATATATTGACGTTGCCAATGCTCCCTAGGCACTTCCTGGTATCTTCATGCGTGAGTATTTTGAACACAGGTTGTCCTTTTACTGGTGTCAGCTGCAGAAGATCTCCGAAAACAATGATGTGTTTGCCACCAAATAACACATCATATTCAGTTTTAAGTACTTCTTGCATTCTCAAATGCACAAAGGCAAGCATGACATTGGAAACCATGCTTACTTCGTCAATGATAAGTAGTTTCATTTTGCTCAAGACTCTTAAAACTTCACAGTAAGCATCCCCAGATAACTTGTGGTATTGTAATTTGTTGTCATGCTCCACCGGCAGCATCAGTAGACGATGCAAAGTAATACCTTTAATTTTCCGTGCTGCAAGTCCAGTAGGAGCGGTGACAACACAAGACAGCGATGACTCAGTCCTTTCCTGCAGATAGCATGAAATTGCTTTAATGAGGAAACTTTTTCCAGTTCCCGCTTCTCCACTCACATACAGTCGGACAGGCTTCAACGATGTACATGAGCACTCTTTCTTCTCATGACTTAATCCATGCTCAATTTGCTTGGTAACTTCATCATATATTTTCCTCTGCTCAACGTTGAGTTGTTTTTCCAAGTCTTCTAAGTTAACTGAATCCTCCTGAGCATGTGCCATGGCTCTTTCCACTTCATTCATAGCAGTGGCAGCTTCATTTTTGATAATAGGTCCTCCAAGTGGATCTTGACTCAATGAAACAGAACTCTGACTGTCCTGAGAACTGTCTCTGGCAATCTCGGCTGCAATCGTTGCTTCCTGCTCAATTTCCAAAGTTAGCATTTCTTGATATTTGGGAAAAGCAGGACATTCTATGGTCTCCTTAGCAGCAGTGAAAGAGTCTTCGTAACAGAGGAAATCTCCAAGCAGTTCCTCTTCTGCACGCCAAGGCTTGAAAAGTTGCAAAAGTGCTAAATAGAAAAACTCCTTTTTTTCTGGAGATTCGCCACTCAATTTTCGATGGTTTACTAATTGGCATTTTCTTTGCTTGACCAGGCATCCCTCACTTCCAATTACAGCATACACTCCTTTCTCAATATCTTCTTTGATGTTCCTCTTGAATATATAATTTTGTAGAACCTCATATAGACAAACATCCTCAAGGTGACTGCTTCGATTTGGATAATATGTATCCAACATGTTGGTCTTCAAAATGTCGGTACTGTTTGGTTCCTTTTCTGCCAAATATTCAATTTCCCGGACAGGTTTTAGAACTCGATTTCGCGTTGCAGCAAGACCAAGACTCGCCCAAACAATACTCCTGGATTTGGCATAGAGACTTGCTGAAGACAATCGATCTGAACATTCGTAAGCTCCGATTTCTCGATGCGACAACATCTTCAGACTGAAACTGTACAACTTCTTGCTGAGGCTCTTTTCATGGGAAATGTCCTCCCACATATCCTTCAGTTCTGTCTTTTCTTTTTTGGTGATGTAAGATGTCACATCCCGAGCCACAGCCATACAGTTGTCACCCACAAACTGTATATCCATGTTAGCATTCCACATGGACAAAATCACTGGGTTGTAGTCGTTAATGTACTTGGACTCTTCATTCCTTTTCAAATTGTATGTATTTTTGGGTGATTTCCTCGTCACATTATGTCGCAGTGAAGACATCAAACTGTTCACTCTTCCTTTAGAAATCACCGGTCGTGGAAAGTTGAAACGACATTTGGTGTAGAACTTGTCCTTGTTTCTGAATTTACGACGACAGTACTTTCCACAACGATGGCTTTGGAAACGTAGAACTTGTTCTCTTAGGCTTTTCTTCTCCGTTGCGTTTGGAACAGCACACGTAGAATACTGTTCTATGAAATTCATCACTAAGTCATCCGAATCTGTTCCAAATTTAGGTGCATCCTTGATCCACAACAACATATGTATATGAGGAGCACCTCTTGCTTGGTACTCCTTTCTCCAGAAGAAATCCAACACCTCTCCAAGAGGTGGATTCTTCTTATTTGTGATGAAAGACATCATAGCTTCAAATCTATGATTAAAGTACCTGCATACATTCACAGGATCCAAAGAACACAGTTCTCCAGGTGTCTTGAATTCAATGTTTTCAATATTTCCATTTGCCTCTAGTAGAAATTCAAGTAAGTCTTCCCAGCCATACTCGGCACAGCTCAGAGTGAGGAACCATGTCGGAGTTCCTAAGTTCCTCAGCATACATTTTAAATCACCATGACGACGGTACCAGTACTCATTAGTACCACACTGACACGCCATGAGATTAATTAAGTGAGAATCCAAAATACTGTCTTGGACATTGACTTTATGCATAAAGTCACTTGCCGAGATATTTCGCATCTGTATACCACTTTTTAAGATGTGGTTCACTGCATATGACAGTCCAGACAGATCGCTTTCAAACAGGAGATGAAACAAATAGGGAATGCATTGACGAAACCTAGGATCTTCTGCATACAATCGTAAAGTCCGGTATTCAAACGCAGGAATTTGATGAGATCGCTCATCATATCTTCCTCCTCGACCTGTGGGAAATAGCTGTAGGAAACACCGAGCTTCCAAACTTTCCTCCCAAACACTAATGGGACTCCCTTTGGCTTGTTTCATTTGAAACAACTCAATAGCATTCCCCATGACTTCCTTGGAATGCAAAGGATGAACACTATAATGTTCATATATTTCTTCACTTTTAGAGGCCTCTACTTTCTCAATTTGGCCAGCACACAAATCGCTATCCTCTTCATCACTTACTTCCTCTTCTGCAACATATACATTCTTATAGTACTTATTATTTTTCTTCAAATACAATGTTGCCTTTTTGACTTTCCTAACATCCACTAAATCTTGCCATATTTTCTTATTCTTTGTCGGAACACCATTAACCAAGATAACCAGAGGTTCCTCTTCCACTTTTTCTACTCCAATTGTGTTAATGTTTTTGTTCAAATCTAGAGGCAAATAAACAACTCTTCCCTTTAATCCTCTCTGTAAATCTGCTGGAGGCAACTTCCCTGTCTTTGGCTCCATTCTTACAATAGCCTGAAAGGGATGGATACTTTGAATCAAAATAGATTCATAAGTATTTAAATCCTTCAATTCAGAAGGAATCTCAACCAATTCCAGATTATTATGAACTGCCCTAGCAGGCATCTGGTTTTGGTTTAATTTATTACAACAATAAGTACACACACGTTGATCCGATCCCAAATCAAAATAATTTTCTACCATCAAGTATGTGGCAAAATCCTTCCATTCACTATTATTTTCCCTTTCACTTTTTGCATATAAATCCACTACCTTAGTCTGATTCTTATAATAAGTGTGTCGACAACATACACAAGTGAAATTAGGCCTCTCACTTGATTTCATCTGAAACGTGGCAATTTCCTTCTGAAAATTATCTGTACTGGAAACCTGTACATTATCTTCAACATTACCCTCTACTTCAGGGTCAATTTGAACATTCTCATCTTTACTACTAAAGTAACAAAACTCAATTTCCTCACAAATATTCTTCACATCTATTTCAGAACCATGCAAAAGAGCAGCACATAATTGTTTAAGCATAATTGCTGGACTCTTAGCATAATACAACATTCTCACTAATTTTCTCACTTTATTATGATGCACTGCTAGCATCCTGAAATGATGAAAAACACTCTGGCATACTCTCCTGGAAAGACAAGCCAGTGAATGACCACGCAAATCTGTCATTTGTCTCACTCTGCAAGGATCTAAATCTTTCAACAACTTCATTTTCTGCTTCAAACTTTTCTTATTAAATGTCCGTATAAAATCACAAAGCAAATTGATGGAAACCTGTCGCACACTGCAAATAGAACTACACTTCCAAATGTACACAGGACCCTTAGGACGTCTTCCTAAAACCTCATCACTTAGCGCCTCTTCTGTCTCTGTTGTCACAAGTTTTTCTTTTTCAACTGGACAACCATCCTTCACTTCATAAGCTCGACCACTGGTGTCAAATGCAAACACCAAATCATTATCCTGAAAATAACTCTCCTCATTAAAAAATGCCTCAGAACTTGAACTATGCATCCATTCTCCGGAAAAAACTTCACAAAAGTTACTACGATTTACTACTCTCTTCCGTCTACTGTTTGTTTTGAAATCAGAAATTACCTTGCTTAGTTTCCTAATTCTATTGATTACCAAAATAAACAACTTTCGCTTAATTTCAAAAGCATGATCAATAATTTTCTCTACATTTTTCTTCTTCTTATAAAATGCCACTTTCTGTTGGCCTTTCTTAATATTTTTTAATAAATTAACTATTATCCTGTTACGGAACATTCGTTTTCGAATGTCCCTAAACTGTTGTTTCCTTCTACTATCATGCACAGAGTTATCTCTTCCTCTACCAGTAACATTTTTGATGGGTCTTTCCTTTCCATTTAAATTACTCTTCTTTTTCTGAACTGAAACATTTTTGCGATAAATACTTTTTTTACTAAAAATATTTCTTAAGAATGATTTTGTGCTCTTACCCGGAGCTTTCTTGGTGTTTTGATAAGTATTTGGGGAAGAGGACTGCTGCAATAAAAGATCATCCTGCTGTCTTTGACGTTTTCTAGCCTTTCTAATTCTATTTTTCGTAGGCATTTTTCAAAATATGAAAAAATCTGCAGTTGAATCTGTGGAAAAATATAATAAAAAATTTTATTAACCACTATTACCAAACAGTAAATGAATAACAGTCATCAAAAACTTAATGCCCTACTTAATATTTAACATAGCAAATCTTTTGCACCAGCACTGCATCACAAAAATGACACACAGTGGTACAAAACAGGCATACAACAATCATAAATCTCTCCCTAATATTTTAATTGATTAATTCAGGATGACGATAAGGTGTGGCCTATCTAAAGGTTTGTTTAGGCCCAGATCTTTGGACTGGGGTGAATGTGTGTCATTGATCCTCATTCAGTCGATCGCCTGTTTTGTTTATTTGAGGTGAGGCCAACACATGGTTGCAGATAAGATTTTCACTTAAGAAAACAAAGGAGATAATACATGTGAAGGCCTACCAATGAAGTAAGTCATTATTTGAAATCAATTACATTTCTGGATATGTACTGCTAAAGCTTCATAGGTTGTTTTGGGTCATATTTATAAGGCATATGAGTGTGTATGATGTTATTTTTCCTTTTTAAATGGAAAGCGTTCTTCATGGTGCAAGTTTCTTGTAAATACGCTCCCACTTGCGTTTGGCAAATTTAGATTTTGATTATGGGAGTTACATAGCCATGTTAATAATGTCAAAAAAATGGTGCTAGGGCATTCCAGAAAACGCTTTCATGTGTCTCAAGGACATTTTTAGTCATTTCCTCTTGAATGCAGGTATACAATTGATTTATATGCTGTGTTTAAAAACGATTATTTGAAATCAATTACATTTCTGGATATGTCCTGCTAGAGCTTCATAGGTTATTTTGGGTCATATTTATAAGGTATATGTTATTTTTCCTTTTTAAATGGAAAGCGTTCTTCATGGTGCAAGTTTCTTGTAAATACGCTCCCACCTGCGAAACGGAACTTTGCGATGCGTAGCTGATTGGCTCCCCGGTGTCTGTCAACATTCTAAACAGTCCGGAGCGGCCGCCATCTTATCTCTCGGTAGGATCGAGAGAGAAGAAAAGGTGAAAAACGAAGGGGGAATTTAATGAAAGGGGGCAAGGTATACCCCTCTTGACCCCCTAGGAATATTGTTGGGGTTTTTAAAGGGTCCCGTGGGGAAAATAAAAAAATATATATTTTTCACGGTAGAAGCGCTTCCCGAACCGCGAACTGGGCCGCAAACTGGTAGCGAAACGGGAATTCGCCATTTTGTGCTTCGTTTTAATTAAATTACTAGGTATAAGGGGGTGCGGGAGACCATTTTGTGCTTCGTTTTAATTAAATTACTAGGTATAAGGGGGTGCGGGAGACGTATCCTAATCCCTTATATTTTCTGAGGGTGGCTGAGGAGGCTCATATACGTTGATACATGTGTTCCAGCGGCTGTGCGTGAGCTTTTTTTTTTTTTTTGCTGCGTGACGTCTGTTAACGTTCGATTCGAAGGAAATCAGGAAGTGTTGACCACCAATTTGTCAGTGCGATAAAATATTTTGTTATAAATGAATCCTTATTGATAAACATTGTCTGCGCCATCTTGCCTTTTTTACAATGCCACAATTTTGTCGTGCACGGCAGCCATTTTACATGCCAGGCCGGTCCCAGGCTATCACCTAGCCCTGCGGATGTAGTTTATGGCCCTAGCTGTAGAGAATCCAGACATGCCAACCCACCCGATTCAGGCGTCAGACTACTGATTTCAGTGCTACTCTCCCGCCTCCCGATTCCTGCAAGCAAAAACCCGGGGGCATATTACCAACAACTAGCGATAACTTGTTTAGAGACAAAAATTATCGCCGCACATCGGCGATTTTTATCGCAGATAAACCTTGCTATTAGCAAGGTTTATCGCAAATGCGATAAAAAACGGCCGCAATGCATGAATATCGCTGAAAAGTCATCGATATTCATGCATTATCCAGCAAATGCTCTTAGCCATGTTATCCACCTCCCATTGGATAACATGGCTAAGAACTGCTCGCAAATGCGATAAAAAACGGCCGCAATGCATGAATATCGCTGAAAAGTCAGCGATATTCATGCATTATCCAGCAAATGCTCTTAGCCATGTTATCCACCTCCCATTGGATAACATGGCTAAGAACTGCTCAGGGCCCCATGAGGAACGCTTTCCATTTAAAAAGGAAAAAATAACATCATAGAAAAGAATCGTTTTTAAACACAGCATATAAATAAATTGTATACCTGCATTCAAGAGGAAATGACTGAAAATGTCCTTGAGACACATGAAAGCGTTTTCTGGAATGCCCTAGCACCATTTTTTGGACATTATTAACATGGCTATGTAACTCCCATAATCAAAATCTAAATTTGCCAAGCGCAGGTGGGAGCGTATTTACAAGACACTTGCCCCATGAGGAATGCTTTCCATTTAAAAAGGAAAAAATAACATCAAAGACACTCAAATGCCTTATAAATATGACCCAAAACAACCTATGAAGCTCTAGCAGTACATATCCAGAAATGTAATTGATTTCAAAAATGGTTTTTAAAAACAACATATCTGTTTCAGCTTACATAAGAGACCATGGAATGGGCTTCATATACAACAATAACTTGTGTTACTGCATGCCAGAATGCTACACCGAATATGCAATTACAATTTCTCAAAGTAACAAAATCTATTTCACTACAGACAAAGCCACAGTTTAAAAACACAGCTTTCTTCATCATTTTCTCCTTAAATCATACTATTCTCTATCTAAAATAAATAAATCTTTTCTCACCTTAGCAAATACTTTTTGAGTTTTGAAAACAGTCTCAGAAATACACCAAATTGTCTTCAGCAGAAGAAAAAGGATGCACTCCAGAGGCTGCAGCTATTGAAAGCACAGAAATACAGATATTCATTTCACATATCTCTCATATTAGCCAATCATAACTCTTCCCTCACTTTTTTCAAATCAAAACCCTTCCCCCCTCTGCCCTCTCTGCCTTTTTTCCATAGCAACGACCTCCTGGAAGACCTCTCATGTTTGCAAATTCACACAACAATGTTTCAATTGAACTCTGAACTCTCAGTGCACCTGCGTATCCAGTGCAATCTTTCATTAAAAGTTTCTTCCTTGACCATTCAAATTACATCTTTCAAAGAACACATCCATGCACCCTAACTTTCTGTTTTCAGAAATGGAAAAGCACCAATCACTGCTAATGAATCATTAGCATTGGAAATCCACAGGTTTATTTCTTTACAAACTCCTACTGTTTCAACTGCCCTTTCATTACCACACTTCATCTGACTGCAGCCCAACCTTCTCCCACCATGTTTAAGGTCTGGATTGTTGGACATAGTTACATCCACTGGGCTCAAAGGTATGCTGAGAACAGAAATTTACACAACCTCAATTTACAAGATGTGGAAATTAAGTGGTTGGGCCAAAGAGGATTAAAATGTCACCAATTGATACCATTGGTGAAAACCTTTATGCATTTGCCAAAACCTGTCCTGTTAATAGTGCACTGTGGAGGTAATGATTTGGGCACTTTGACAGGGGTAGGTCTGGAAATGCTTTTAAAGGACACCTTTGAGCAATTAATGGCACTTTTTCCTCAAACTGCCATGGTATATTCCAATATATGCCAAAGACAGAAATGGAGGTGGTCCAACAATTTTGTCCACAAATTGAAAAAGCGAGGAAGCATGTAAACAAATCTGTTTCAGCTTACATGAGAGACCATGGAATGGGCTCCTTGTACAACAATAACTTGCGTTACTACATGCAAGATATCTACAGAGGAGATGGAGTTCACTTCTCAGATGAGGGCAACAGAATTTTCATTCTGAATTTAAGACTGTGCATTGGTACCTACTTATAAGTACCTAAATGTACCATAAACCCAAAAGCTCTTCTCAGAGCTACCCTTCATCTGATCACTCACAATTAATATTTTTCTCTAACTTATTTCTGTAATTTTCAACAAACTACGCTCAAAGAGCGCTACCCGGTACGCGAACTGGAAGCTAACCGCGCAAAATTTTTAAAAAAATGTTTTTTCTCCGCACATATGGTCCTCCTCAGCCACCCTCAGAAAACCTGGGGGGTCAAAATACTTGTACCGTGTCCCCTTCTACCCTTTCTGAACATTATTTACCCTCCATTTTATATCTTAATTCGACCGAAACACAAAATGGTGGACTCCCGTTACGCTCCTAGTTCGCGGACCAGACTGCTTCCCGGGAAGCGGTCCAAAAAAAAGGTGGGAAAGTAATTCACAGAAAAACGACTGGAGACACTATCACCAAATATAGATTAGCTTATACTGCATAACAATCCCTTTCATTTTCACAAATTTGATTGAAATTCCATTTAGCCATTAAGCCTGTAGACCTCTCTAAATACCTTGAGGTAAATTACTTCACAAAACACATCTGAAGTGTTGGAATTGACAACCAATGAAAATGTTACTTTCATTTTCTACTTTTATTACCTGATATTTGATTGGTTATATACCTGAATATATATAAAGGAAGAGAAGAAAACACAGCCATTTTGACTACTACTTCTTGTTGTACATCACATTTCAATAGTTACCTAACACTTCAACTTGTTTCTGAAGGTAAGTTGTTATTTTTAAAACTGAAGTATATTGTGCACTATAACTTGATATGGTAGACTTTTTCTGATAGATATACACTATCCCTCTGTAGTAGTTATGGATTTAGATAGACTTCTCTGTTATAGTTATGAATGGAGTTAGGCTTCTCTTCGTTAAATCACATACACTTTTTTATAGTCCTATTTCCACTCTGATACTATACACTGCCAAAAGAAAAATTCACTGATAAAAACTGCCTATCTAAAATTAATCCCAACAGTGCCCTATCTCTACTAATATATATTTTTTATTCAAAATTTCAGGCAAAATGGAAGGCGAGCAACAAGTTACATTTTCAATTGAACTGAAGGAGAGCAGCCAAGACAAAATTGATGATTTTATGGATCAAAGTAGAGACCACGAACTTCTACAATGTGTTGAAGCAGTGGATAACCTGCTTCAAAATGAGAAAATGTTACACCCTATATTCAATTTTGACATTTCTGACACTGAAATGTTAGAAAGTTTAATGAAGTATGAAACACAATCAAAATAAAAAAAAAAATTACAAATAAAGAAAACAAAAAAAAACAACAAAAACAACAAATAATTAACATACAGTATTAGAAAAGTCTATCATTCTTTTATCCTTATAGTACGCTGGCCAGAACGCTTTCCGGTTCGCGTACTAGGCGCTCACCAAGCAAAAAAAAAAAAATATTTTTTTTTTTTGCCCTGCTGGGACCTTTTACAACCTCCACATAAAACCTAGGGGGTCAGGGAGGATCTACTATGCCCCCTTATCGAAATTTCCCCCTTTGTTTTGGCCTCCTCTTGTCTCTCGATCCTACCGGGAGACAAGATGGCGGCCGCACCGGACTGTTTAGAATGTTGACAGACACCGAAGAGCCAATCAGCTTTCCGTGCGCAAAGTTCCGTAACGCGAAAAGTACGCAAACCGGATCGCTGCCCGGAGCGCTGTTACAGATATATATCTTGTTTTAAACGTTAATTTCTCAAAATCCACTGAAGCACATATATTGAGACCTAGCAAAGGCACATCGAGCTAACAGTCCCTACAATTTTGCCAAGTTTCGTGGAAATCCATTCAGCCGTTCGGGCTAAAAGTGAGTCCAACCGCCCTATGGAAATTAACATGGGAAAAACGCGTTTTGGGACCCCCCTTTTTTCTCGGCCCCCCCTTGACAAACCCCCCCCAAATTTCCAGGAGCTGCTCAGAAACAAAATGTGCCATTTTCCTGAAAATTTCAGCCAATTCCGTCCACAAACGCCAAAGTTATTAGGCATAGAATTTTCAAAAATCCCATAGGGAAAAAATCCTAACTATATATACCTACTGGCGACCGCCAGTAGGTAATATATATATATATATATATATATATATATATATATATATATATATATATATATATATATATATATATATATATATATATATATATATATATATATATATATATATATTATATATATATATATATATACACATATGTAAAA
Source organism: Lissotriton vulgaris (assembly GCF_964263255.1). Lineage (NCBI taxonomy): Eukaryota > Metazoa > Chordata > Amphibia > Caudata > Salamandridae > Lissotriton > Lissotriton vulgaris. Next base: position 1,506,871,827 of record NC_141691.1, on the reverse strand, counting down.
AAGAAGGACAGAATTCTGGGTAGTTCTCAAGTTTAGGTGGAAAGCAGCTCCTGTTAGAGCACTCTCAACACCAGCGACACTCTAGATCTGCTCACCTCAAATGTCTGTTTTTCTATCAAAGTTTTTAAGCATAGGATTAGCACAGTGCTATCCACACCGAGATAGTAAATGACAAAGTCTTTTGCCATTTATACAGCAAAGTCTTTAAGCATAGGACTAGTACAGTGCTGTCCTTGCCGAGCTGTAATATGACAAAATCCATTTATCACTCCAGGCACAATATTTTGAAGGTAAAAAATTGAATTTTGAACCAACAAGGCTACAAAGTAGGCACTCACTTAAGCCACACAAATCTGGGTGCCCAACCTTGCACCAGGGCGTTCACGTATAAAGCACTATGACAAAAAATACATAAGTTGCTACAACATCTCCGGCATGGAAACGAAATATCAGAAGACACATACTGCAAATAAAAATAAGGATAAAAAATTAGAAATAAATCTTCGTCGTCTCTTACCTTCAGTGTAACAAATACGCCTAGTAGTAATTAGAGAACGCAGCGCCCCATTTGATCGGGATGCACCTTAGTTCACCTGTCGAAATAGATAGCGGACTAATCTATCCATGCCAAAGAGGACGCTTCACCTACGTGAAGCACAGAAACAGAAACAGGACTGTCCCAGTGGAGCTGGGACTGTGGGCTCAACTAAACTCTACTACAAAGCTTTATTGAAAAGCGTAAATAGGGCCAACAAATCACTTAAACAGGACCGACCCTCAAACCACTACCAAAACACAGAAATAATAAATTAAAAAAAGGGAAGGTAAAAGGGTCCTACTATTCAAGCAAAATGGAGCACAAATCCATCGAAGTGGATCAAACCACGGAAACTAAGTTTCCCAGGACCACAAACTACGGTGACAAAATATAGGACCCAAGTAGGCACAGAGGTCGACTTACAACCTATGGAAAGCAGTAAGACATATATTACAAAGCACAGACCCAAAAATGTAATCAAAGCAAATTCTAGGGAGGACAGTCTCGCTGAGCTATACAGAAATATACATATTTACACACAGTACGTTCAAGTAGTAAACCCAAATAGTCTTATAAGGAAATCACCTAAGATGTCACGGTCAGATTAATACTCACATTTCCTCACGGTCATTCAAACCCAACCTTGCAGTTTGGTACTTTTCAATCATCCATGCTTCAAGTTTATTTAAGGTCATTTGTAAAGCCACCTTATTTGGGGTTTTACCACAAGGAGTACCGACCACCTGATGTCATTTTCGTTGTGATTACATTCACTGAAATGCTGAACCAAAGGAGGTCCCTGTGTTTTACAGCGAATTCTGGACTGGTGTTGCATTATCCTCATCTTGACTGTTTGTGTCGTTTGTCCTATATATATACCTTATCACAAGGACATATAAGGGAATATAAAACATTTCTCGTATTGCAATTGGAGAAACTGGTTTGAGTATGCTTTTTCTCATTCAACATTACAAAGTTTGAGTTGGTCGTATACGTACATACTCCACAGCTATTACATTTAAAATGTCCCACTGCCGGTGGGAGACCCAACATATTTCTCAGGTTTCCTTTAGGGGGAGTAGACTGTGTCGCTTTCACAAAATGTTGACGAATATACGTTCCTTTGTGAAATTCAAACAAAGGCTTCCACTATAATAAGGCGGGATTCCATAGAGGACCATTTGTTATCCATGGTCTGAAGGCAAGAGTTTGTTTCCTCAATGAAAGGTCTGAGGGCGCGGATTTCCTCCAGAACAATATCCAGAGAGACCGGAGAGACAGCTTTAGGAGGAGAAGGAGGGTCATGCTTGAGTCTCTTGATAGTGGATGAAGGAGATTGAGATTTAGCTGCCATGGTCAATGAAGCTGTGGAGGAGGAACTAGCCCCGGGTGCAGAGACCATAGAAAGTGAGGAAGAAGTGGGAGCTGAGGAGGTAGTACAACCAGTTGTCATGACGTTGGACACCAGCTTCTTGGTGGAATGGAGTAGATATTTGCTTCTACCCATTAAACAGAGCATGAAAAATCCAGGAAGAGGCTAGTGAGAGAAGCGACGAGGCAGCGACAAGGAAAGTTACCTCATAGGTTCAGCAAACCCAGTAAAAGTCAAAGTATCCAATGCTGACTACAATGAAGACAAATGTGACGTAATTGAAGTTAAAATCACGGCAGGAATGCTTCAGTGCACCATGAGAAGCAATTTGAGGTGAAAAGCTGAAGAGAAAAAAACAAAATGGCGGCCAGAAAATGGTTAAAAAGTCCCTGCATAATTTCTGTGTGAATTCCACAAGACAATGGTTGAAGAAGGTAGATTCATGTAGTGGCGGTGTTTCTGACTCAAGAATATGCTGACATGGTGATCGTAGAGGCGCTGGAACCGCTCAAATTAAATTGCGTTGTCCGATGCAATGCAGAGCTCCGACACTAGGCGGCCAACTTAGGTTGCGAGCAGCCACTCCCCCGCAGTTTAATGCTTTCACTTGGTGTGGCCTTTGGTTCAGTATTGATTGTGTAGCAATACATTGTCAGTGTGTGTAGAGGAAACACATGTGCTGTTGTGGTGGATCTTTACCTGTTTATCACTGGTAAGTCATTTGGAACTCTGCTCATTTATTTAATCTGTCAGTAAATGCAGGAGAATTGCGAGGAAGTAGGGTAATGTACTGTTTGAAGGTTTTTCCCCTTATGATCTACTCATGATCAATCTACTGCTTTATATGTCTTTTAAGTTTTTTATTATATCACTCTATTTTATTTTGTAATGAATTTCTGACTGGTATTGTGGGATTACGTTGTTGGAAAACGGAGCATGAGGCTAGTGATCCAGCGCTCCTAATGAAAAACTGTCTCACAAACGCTACTCATCTCTACAATACTCACCATTAATCATGAATCACTACTAAGGCCCATAAACTAAAGGGACAATTTTGAGCGACTGAATCATGTGACCTAATTAAAACACTCTATTCATAAAAAATTTACAAAATTATATACAACTGCAGTTTATCATTTCTTACCATGGCTTGTGATCATATGACATTTAATTAAGTCACTAAGGCGAATGGATCAACTAATGATAACTAGACCATGAATAAACAAGAACAGTTTGTCAATTCAAAAATCTAATTTTATTATATTTATTTTATTCAAGGAAAGAGCATTTTTATTCAAAAATCATTATTTTATTAGCAAATTGAAAGCATCATTCAAAGAAAGGCTTATTAGACTGACATTTTAATAGGCACATCAATTAGCATGAACTAAAGTAAAATATAAGTTTCCATTCCCTAAATTCTATCACCCAGTCTAAAAACTCTCTTCAGCTAAAGAAAATTCATTAAAGACTGCTGTCCTTATGTGCGCCAAAAAGTCTAACAGCACATCACGCTCTTCAGGAATCGGAAAGCGAGGAAATATTCCCTCCTCCCCGTGGGACAGGTTTTATACCTTTCTAGCTAGCTAAAGTAGCTAAATTCTGCGTACTTTTCCAAAAAACAAAAACGTTTCATTGGCTGAGCCGTGTCAGTCCATTAGGTCATTCTTACATTTTATCCAAGTACGGGCTTCACATTAGCCCTATTGTCTCTTTCTTCGATGACATTTGGCTTCCTCAGAAATTATACTTTCTCGTTCGAGTACTGTCTTTTCACTTCCTAACCTTGGCAGACAAACGCAGATCCTGTCCTTAGGCCTTTACTCAGAGAGCACATTTTATTCAAGCAAAGTCATTTATTCAGCAAATATTTCCATTATACAATGCAAGGCTCCACTCTAGACAAGATTTCTTTCACGTCTGCTTCTCTGTGAGCCATACTTTTCTTGAGCCACTTTTTAGGCCTCACTTTAGAATCTATTATTAAACAAACACAAGACATCAATTAATTAAAGAATTGAGACCCATTCTGTTTCCCGCCCCCTTCTAATTATTAACCAGGTTAATTATGTTACCTAGCCAAAGCACCTATAGCAGCATTTATATTAACCTTCTTCTTTTAGGCCATAAGGATCCTCCACGAGCTTTTGCCACAGAAATGACATAACATTACATAAGCACACAAAATAGCACATGCCAATAATTAAACAGCCCCATTTAATACTGACAAAGACAATAGACAAGGTTAGTTTATTATTTTTCCACACACTTGCGATTGCAACAAAGAGCATAAAGTTAGTCCCACATGTTTTTCTGTGTAAATGCATTTTTAAACTAATGTTGATTAATAAATTCAACGCACACATTTTAATACGATTATTCTTGTTATGGAAGTTTAACTTCGCGAGTATGAACAAATATTCATTCAATAACTCGCTCCATCTCTAGCATAATATTGTTTTAGATTTAGCGATTTTTTGTCGGGACTAATTTTTTGGTTGAAAACTTGTGTAGTGTAAATCAGAACAGAAAACGTTTTATCAAGTTTCCTTTACACTGAGATGAGATAATGAATTGATGGACACATTTATTAGGTCTCGCCTTTTCCATTCCGAAGGAATGGAAAATGGAGAGAATTCAAGTGCTCAAAATACTCGTCAAACCAAGGGTTTTTTGGTGCGGTTTTCTTCGAGTTCACGAGGCCACAGGCACGCGCTTTTGGGCCATAAACTTTCACGGCCATCTGTTCCCCAGCTCCAGCACCTCCCCTCTCTCTACCCGCACACAGCCTTACTTGGATTTCTCCTGCCCCTCCCCATCCGGCTTCCCTCCGCGCATCTCCCTAATCCGCCTGCCACACTTCTCCCCCCTCGCTCGCATTCCGCCCCCCCACCAGGCTCTCCCGCCCCATCCGGCTTCCCTCCGGCCATTTGCCAGCATACTTTCATTTGAATGGAAAATCTAGTAAGCCCATTCTTCAATCGAGCATTTTGTATTTCTGTGCTTAATCCATGTGCCGCAACACCCCACACGGGACGCCTACGCGTTTTGGCTACTGCCTTCAACTGGGCAACCCCGTTACCACAACCAACGTGAAATTTAACAAAGGATAGACATGACATGAACCTCTCTCATTTCCTGTTTATTTCATCTAGACCGCATCCTACAGTTTTACAATTCGTCACAGTTGCACACCATATTGAATTACATAATCGCAGTATCTCAGTTCTCTTCGTGTCAATTCTGAAGTCCAATTTCTTGGACGTGCTGACTTTTGAGTTTATGTTTCATTTAATGAGGGCCAGTTTGAATGAGACACCTGTGCAAAAAATGTAACACAAGTCTACTAAAAAGGAATGAATAGCACGCACGAGCTCTTAAAGCTATGGCTCAAGGGAGAGATTTATTTATCTTTTAGTTTATAAAGCCTTTAAAAAGCAATTCAATGTGAACATTAAGGAGACGAAAATAAGAATATGTATTTAACAAAGAAGCATAGCGCGTCACCCGCCTTGCAGATCTAAACACAAAAAGTGACAAATATTTTAGAAACAATTAGCAGTTAAATTTGCCGTTGGATTTTTCGTCCATGGACAAACATGAAACCACAAACAAGGGCAGATTTTAGCATTTTAATTTTTTTAATTTGTTTTTAAAGCGCTCAGTTGTCGCGGGTAAAGGATTAGAGCACAACGAGGTGTAGTGGTACCTTTTTTTGGTTTCTGATCGCAACAGATCTCAAGAGTTCCTGTAATTACTGCCGCGATAAATGCGACTGCCTTGGGCCGGGGGCGGGCAGTGTCCTGCCAGCAGTGGCGATGCATCAGGAAAGGCGAGCAGAATCAAACGCCAGCAGTGGCCGGGCTGGTATTGTTGTTACTTATTGATATCACGTTGGCTGCAAGTCATGACTTGTTGCTATTTATTAGGGCGGATGGCCATTGTTGTCGCTTTAAAGGGTTACTATTATGTCGAAGCATTTTAAAGTGCATTGTCCCACATTACAATACGCTATGTTGCCTTACATTCATTTATTTTTGTTTCTGCGGGGCCCATCCAATGCTGTCATTATTATCTACTTGTTCTAGTAGGGAGGAACTGAGCATTGTTTGCTTATAAGTGCTGCGTGCTTCTACCGGGCTTGGGCCCTGTCCGATCAAGCTGAAAACATAGGGAAAACATTAATCCATGTGCCGCAACACCCCAGACAGGATGCCTACACGTTTTGGCTACCGCCTTCAACTGGGCAACCCCGTTACCACAACCAACGTGAAATTTAAAAACAAGCACTGGCGGTGCCAATAGGTTTCACATTTGGAAAGTTGGAGATATTGGTTTTGTAAATGAAATTTTATATTTATATATTGTTATTGACAATGCCAATAACGATATATAAATATACAATTTTATTTACAAAACCCATAGCTCCAACTTTCCTACTGCGAGACCTATTGGCAACGCCAGTGCTTGTTTTTCATTTATCAGCAAATCATGTTTTGCTCATATCTCTGACTGTATGTATTTAATCATTTTAAATGTGTACATGCTTTTATGGTTGATGCATATCCCAATAAAGCCATATTACCTTACCTCTGTTTATGGAGCAAAGGCATGTTCAGATGTGTGTTGTGTGGTTTCTTGAAACTGTCATGTTGACGAGTGACACATTTTCATAGCAGGGTACCATTGGTGCTCTGTTGTTTGTCTGAATGTTCAGTGACAAGTCTTGTGATAAACTAGTAAAGTTGTAGAGATACTGATTGCCATTAGTAAGTTCACAGGTACAATGGTTGTTATGTAAGGGTCTGAAGTTTTTCGTAGAAGTAGTGCACAAAGCCAAACGGTTTGAAATTAAAGCAAACTATGTTTCGCTGAATTCTAAAACATTATTAGATTTCATTCCATACAAGCAACACAAATGGTCAAAATAAACTTCCACGTGTAATTATGCACCAGTGCAATTTATTTTTGATAAAACCAAGTGCCGGGTCACCCCCCATTTTTTGCCTTCTCTTGCTGAACCGGGTTTTGATGGCATTAGGCCTCTGTGTTTTTTCCCCACTGACCAGTGGTAAAGTGCTTGTACTCTCTCATAATACCATGGTACAGGGGGCACATACCTGATTAGCACATTTAATTTACTTGTAAGTCCCTAGTAAATGCTAATACATGTACCAAGCAACCTGCAAAATAAATGCTAATAGTGGGCAGCAGCACTCATTGTTCCACCCATTAATGTAGCCTTTAAAATATGTCTCAGGCCTACCAATGCATCCTGTAGTGCAGTTTTAAACTTCCATTGCATCCTGGCAAAATAAACCTTTTAACGGTTTTAAACCATTCTTTTTATTACTTATAAGTCACCTCTAAGGTTGTTCCTAAAGGCTCATTAGGCAGGGTGCATTGTATTTAAAAAAGTAGGGCGTGTGGGTTAGGTTTAACATGTCCTGGCATTGAGAACCCCTGAACAGTTTTTCACTGTTGGAAGGCCTATCTCTATACAATAAAACAAGAGAACTGCACCTGTACTGAGTCAATGAGTGCTGATAAAGTCACTTGATGTATAGGTTTCACTCCCAGGAGAAAATAAGTCAACAATACAACAATAGTTATGGATACATGGATTTGTTTTAATCAATATTCATGGAAAAACAATTCATACATTGCAAAACATTTGATAACAGAACACAGTAGAAAAAAAGGATAATGATCCCCCACACAAGAATAGAACATTCACACAAACGCTTACACTCTCACTCATTCATTCACATGCGTCCAAGTGCTACAAAGATCCATTCATTCAAGGGAGCTAAAATTCAAAAACTAGTCAAAAAAAGGGCAAGAACCTATGAGTCAAGGTACAGTGAAGAAAATATAAACCAAAATACTCCTGCTGAGTATACTGTTGTATCCTTTCAACATTTCTTACTCTCACTGTCTTTCTCTCTCTCTTTTTATGCTACCCTAACAGCAATGATGGATCTTAATGAGGAGTCAGTTGACATTGTTTTTGAAATTTCTGCGACTATTATAGACAATTTGAATGATCCAGTGGATGTGAATACACATAATGAAGACCTTATTGAAGAAGGAGATGGCAAGGGGGATTTTTACGATGAATCTTTTGATTCAGAATTAATTGAATATTTAGAGTTCATTGAGTTCCAGGATTCTTCTTCGGAGACTACCAATGACGAAATATCTGACAAATTAATGTTAGAAGTTCTTTCAAATTACGAAAATTCAGAACAATAAATTTATATTTAGTCATTAAAAATTGTTAAAAATGTTTATTTTTTAAAAAATACTACTTGTAGGTACTTAATTCACCAAGATAATACAACAGCTCTTTTCAGAGCTACCCTACCTCTTAACACTCTAAATTCATTATTGAAACTAAATTTTTTTCTCTGTTTTTCCCGTAGTACGCGTACCTATACGCGCACCCGGAGCGCACTCCGCGAAAATTTAAAAAAAAAAAAAACTTTTTTTGCCCTTCGTGGTCCTTTTTGATCCCCCTCAGAAAACCTAGGGGGTCAGGGGGTGTCTACCCTGTCCCCTTTTAATCATTTCTCCCTTTTTCTTTCACCTCTTGTGTCTCGATTCTACCGAGACACAAGATGGCGGACTCTCCAGACTGTTTGGAATGTTGACAGACACCCGAGAGCCAATCAGCTTTCCGCTCGCGCACTTCCGTGGCGCGTCAGGTGCGCTCCCCGGTACGCGTACAGGTAAGCCCTCTAAGCGCGCATGTAGATATATATGTGTTTTTAAATTTACTTTCCTTAAAAACCACTGGAGCAATTTTCCCCAAATATAGAAAAGGCACTTCTGCATACCAGTCCCTACAATTTTACCATGTTTGCTGTAATTCCGTTCAGCGGTTCCGGCTGTAGCCGTGCCTTAATGTCCTTTGGAAAATAACATGGGGAAAACACGTTTTGGGACCCCCCTTTTTTCTCGGCCCCCACATGACGAATCCCACCGAAACTTCCAGGGAAGGAGCGGAGTGGAGCTGGCCTAAAGATTGGAATATTTCACATTCATTCCTCAACAGGCGCCAAAGTTATAACCAATAGAATGTTGCGGATTTCCTGTGATAGCTAGGTCCTAACTATAACTACCTACTGGCGACCGCCAGTAGGTAATATATAGATCTCAGCCGAGATTGAAACGCGTCTTCTGTTTTTTGCCTAATAAACACGCAACATTTTGCATCGCAAACATTGTGTGCCTCATCTTTTCCTGCATGATCGGCAGGAATTCTCGCTGAATATATATATATATTAAAGGTACGGTACACACATTTAAAGGTGCAGTGCAGAGCACGACACAGCGTGCATAGAATTAAAAGACATATTTGCTGGAGCCAATCATCATGTTTATCAGTTGGTAATATGGCTGATTTTACCAAAACAATAGTGTAGATTTAATTGTTACATCAAGCAGGTAAATTAATGCTGTGTAAACCAATTGAAAGTAAAACACTGTTTATAAAGACAAAATAATTGTATAATACATTATGATACATTTGTGACACACTTGGGGGCTGAAATAGTAGGGTGACAAGGAACCATGGTCAGTTGCAGGGGAGGAATAGAATTACCCCAGTGCTACATAATAATGGGTGAGAGTAGATGATGGAGTAAAGGTAAAGTACCTTATTTCATGCGTAAGGCAAGTGTTGTCATCACTTGTCATTAACGGGGGAACGACTATGGTTTGACAGAGGTAAGATGTTTCCAAGGTTAGACTTCTAAGTGAGGCTGTAGTAGAGGCAACAGTTTGTGGGAACAAGCTGGACCTCATGTGCTCTTATTCTTAGAATAGTGGCTAATCTTCAATCCAGGTCAGTGTGGCATTCTGTCAAAATACAAGGAAATAGATCAGTATCAAGCATTATCAAGCATGGTTCGTTAATGCATAACTGTACAAATATATATATATATATATATATATATATATATATATATATATATATATATATATATATAGAGAGAGATATACATCACTTACATATATATATATATATATATATATATATATATATATATATATATATATATATATATATATATACATATATATATATATATATATATATATATATATATATATATATATATATATATATATATATATATATATATATATATATATATATATATATATACATACTAGCAGCCCGCCCCGGCATTGCCCGGGGCAGAAGGGGGCTGGGGGCCGCATTTGAGACTTGCGGCAGCGTTACCCGGGGCAGAAGGGGGCTGGGGGCATAATTTCATGCTTGCGTGCACCCATGGCTCCCGGCTGTCCCTCTGCCCGTCCCTCATTGCACACCTTTACTTACCTTACTCGCCACTCCTCCTTGCGCTGCTGATGTAATGCTCCACTGCTCCTCCGCTTCTCGCTGGTCATTACCGCTTGTCCGCTGCTCGCTGCTCCTCCCAGCCTGTCCGCAGCTCCACCCCGCGACCATGTCCTCCACTCTTCCTGTTGCTCGTGAACCCAGCTCCTCCTCGCGCTCCCGATGTCATGACGCAGACGTCGCGGTTGGCGCTTCTTTCAAGGGACTACTTTGTTTTTAAAGTTAATTTTTAAAATTTAAGTTTTTTTAAAATTTTATGTAGCCTATGTCCATCTACACACCCTGACAATTTCAAGGATGTATCGGGTGTGTGGATTGGCGCTGTGGTTCCCGAGTTTACCTGGCTCAAAAGGGTTGAGTTCTCTCTTTATAGTAGTAGTATAGATATACATATATAGATTAAAATAAGCTTCTAATAATTACACAGAGACAATGAACTTTTCAAAAAATGTTTAATACAGGACTCACCTCAGAGACTACATGAACCAGCATGCTATTGTGCAACTCTTGTGTGTAACGCCCAAAGTGGGTGGTGTTCTCAATAAAGCAACCACAGAGACAACACTGGTGAGTCAGTCATTTCCCCTGTGTAGCAGTCCATGAAGAAGAGGCGTTGGCCTCGAAACGCGTCGGGAATCAAGAAGGGAATCGAAAAATGAAATGGATGCAAAAAGCTGCAAGCAGCCTCGAGGCTTCCAGACCGGATGGTAGGAGCTGCATCGTGTGACCTCTGTAAAGCTCCGGGCATTTGAGAGGAAATGTTAAATACACGGCAGCCTTGGCCGTGGCAGAGGAGCACCATTTCCTACAACTGAATGCAAAGGCTTGGAAAGAAACCTTTTCTCTCCGTGTAAGCATGCAGCCCCATGGCAAAACGAAGCCTGCAGTTTTGCAACCAAACCTACTCAAGGATTAAAATAAGCTTCTAATAATTACAGAGAGACAATGAACTTTTCAAAAAATGTTAATACAGGACTCTCCTCAGAGTCTACATGAACCAGCATGCTATTGTGCAGCTCTTGTGTGTAACGCCCAAAGTGGGTGGTGTTCTCAATAAAGCAACTACAGAGACAACACTGCTGATTCGGTCATTTCCCCTGTGTAGCAGCCCATGAAGAAGAGGCGTTGGCCTCGAAATGCGTCGGGAATCAAGAAGAGAATCAAAAAATGAAATGGATGCAAAAAGCTGCAAGCAGCCTCGAGGCTTCCAGACCGGATGGTATGAGCTGCATCGTGTGACCTCTGTAAAGCTCTGGGCATTTGAGATGAAATGTTAAATACACGGCAGCCTTGACCGTGGCAGAGGAGCACCATTTCCTACAACTGAATGGAAAGGCTTGGAAAGAAACCTTTTCTCTCCGTGTAAGCATGCAGCCCCATGGCAAAACGAAGCCTGCAGTTTTGCAACCAAACCTACTCAAGGATTAAAATAAGCTTCTAATAATTACACAGAGACAATGAACTTTTCAAAAAATGTTTAATACGGACTCACCTCAGAAACTACATGAACCAGCATGCTATTGTGCAACTCTTGTGTATAACGCCCAAAGTGGGTGGTGTTCTCAATAAAGCAACCACAGAGACAACACTGGTGAGTCAGTCATTTCCCCTGTGTAGCAGCCCATGAAGAAGAGGCGTTGGCCTCGAAACCCGTCGGGAATCAAGAAGGGAATCAAAAAATGAAATGGATGCAAAAAGTTGCAAGTAGTCTCGAGGCTTCCAGACCGGATGATAGGAGCTGCATCATGTGACCTCTGTAAAGCTCAGGGCATTTGAGAGGAAAAAAAAAATATATATATATATATATATATATATATATACACTGAAAAAACCATAGGTTTCACACCAGTTATAGTTACCTTGAAATTTTACTGACATAAAAGCATTGAAATTCCCATGTTATAGTTAGTTGGACTCTATATACTATAACTTGCGCGTGTAATGCACTGCTGATGACATCACATATTGGATCACTCATGACATGGTCAGTGACATCACTCATGACATCACTGATGACACCATCCAGTGAATGTGTGTCTTTCTGAAAAATAAATATGTTTTATATATGTATATTTAAAGGTCGATGGAAGAATAAATGTTTGAACAAGTGTCTAAAAGGATGTATAAAAAAATGGATTGGTTAACTGGCTTATTAAGTGTATCTTAGTGAATACATATATTAGCGAGTAATGTTAAAATATTTAAATATATGTATCAGTGTTTCACTTTGTGTATAAGTGGCTGCATGGGTTGGTGAGTAGCTACATGTGTGTGTATATGGGTTATTAGATGTTTTTTTAGTGTCAGTATGAGTGTCTGTATGGTTTGGGGGGGGTATTACTTAGCACATAGATGCATCAATGACTGACTCACTGTTTGTATGTGTTTTGAAGACAGCATATGTGCAGGACTGTATGGGTGGATGAGTGTGTATATGTGTGTGTTAGTGAGTGAATGACGGTCTCACTAGTGTCTTTATCAGTAACGAAATATGTTTTAATCTAGTATATGTGAGTATTGATGTATATAAGTGAGTATATGTGAGAGTGAGAGATTGTAAGAGTTCCTTTTTAAATAAGTATGTGTTTCTATAAGTGATTGTTTAAGAGAGTAAGTATGTGTAGGTTTCCTTAGAAGTAAGGTGGTAGTGTGTGTATAGTTGTATATGCAAATAAATGGATGTTCAATAGTTTATTTGCATGTGTGAGTATGTGTGTGAGTAACTTTTGGAAGACTGTCGGTGTGTTAACAAATGTATAGGTGTCTCACTACATATGATGAGTGAGTATATGTATGAGTGACTATATAGAAGTGTTGGTGAGTGAGTGGATGTGTATATAAATGGTGGAATTACTGAATTGGTTGTTGTAACTGGTATAGGTATGTCCACTTTTTTTAAAATGTTAGCTTTTATTTTTCAAAATGTAATTCAAGGGTTACTTTACAGTGAAAGTAGGTCAGTCTCTCTGTCACAAGGATGGTGTCATCAGTGATGTCATGAGTGATGTCACTGACCATGTCATGAGTGATGTAATATGTGATGTCTTCAGCAGTGCATTACACGCGCAAGTTATAGTGAGTCCAACTAACTGTAACGTGGGAATTTCAATGGTTTTATGTCAGTAAAATTTCTAGGTAACTATAACTGGTGTGAAACCTATGGTTTTTTCAGTGAATTTCAAAGGTTTTTTAACTGCTAATTCCTAACTATAACTGGTGTGAAACCTTTGTTTTTTTCTGTGAATTTCATAGGTTTTTTAACTGCTAATTCTTAACTTTTTATAGGGCTTAATACCTATGTACTTTTTAGTGAATTTCTAAGGTTTTTTTCCGCAAATGTCTATAGCTTAGAAAGGTATGTTTTTATAAAAATGAACCCTATATTGTATATTGATATAATATTTTTTTTAAGTATATTCATTTTTGTAAAAAATTTCACTTTGGTGCGCTTCCGGTGCGCGTACCGGTGAGCGCCCCGGTGCGCGTACCGGGGCGCGTTCCGTCAGCGAACTTTTCTAAAAAAAAGAAAAAAAAATAATGAGAAAAGGAAAATGAATAAGGGAGCAAAAGAAGAGAAGAAAGAGGAAGAAGACTAAAGTTGAAGTTCTGGGAGAATGTGAATGGCTGATGAAAGTAAAAGGAAGGAGAGTAAAGGATGGGGAATGACAGGTAGTGACAGAACTTGAGAAAAGGAACAGCGGTGACAGAGGGAAACAAAATAGCAGTAAGTGTAAGTAAAGAGGAGTGAAAGAGGGTGGATAAAAGTGAATAAGGGTAAGACATGGGAAGTGATAGAGAGAAAGAACAGAGAGAGTAAAGGAAGGAGTGTCAGAAAGGGACTAAGTGAATCAGAAAAAAAGGTAAGTGAAGGAGTTCAAATGAGCAGGGACACTGAAAGAAGTTGAATGTGGTAGGAAAGTAAGGAAAAGAGAAGTAAACATGGAGGATAACAATAAGTGAGGGAAGCACAGTAAGGAATTAGGGGTGAAGTAGGGTGAGAGAAAAGTAGTGAAGTTAAAGCAAAGGGTGATGATAAACTACTTTTTTTAATCACACTTACCATGTAATTATTGAAAACTTTACTCCATGTTAAAACTACACTTTCTATCTGTGAAAGACAAAAGAAAAAAAAGTTATAATTAGTAAACTATATATTTTAAAATAGAAGAAACAGGTGAAGAGGAAAAAAAACAAAAAAAGTATACTAAGAAATAAAGCAGAGTGAAGGATACAGAAACAGAAATAAAGTAATGTAGAAAGACAAAAAAGAGGGAAAAAGAAATAGAAGGAGAACAAATTACTGAAGATAAGTAAAATACTAAAAGAATGTGAGATATCAAAACAAAATCAGGAAAGAGAAGTAAGTAAAAGGAAAATGAGGGAAAGGGAAAGGAGTCTAAATGATGATCCATTAATAAGAAACAGGAATGGAAGGTGACTGAGAGTGAGTTAAGGGGAGTCACAGAGTGAAGGGATGAAAGGAATGAGGTTATTATAGAACGATAGAGGAAAAAGGAGTGAGGAAGTAAGTACACAGAAAGACAAAGAGAAGGACTGCGTGAACTGCAGTACAATGAGTGAAGATTGCAAAAAGAGTAAAGGAGCAATAGAAGGAAATAGAGGGGAAGAAAACTAAAGCAGTGGTACTGAGAGAATGTGAGAAAGATGAAAAGTGGTGGAAGGGAGAGAGGAAATGCAGACAGTTGAAATTGGATTGAGGAGTTGTGAATGAAGTGGAGTAAAGGAACAGTGATGAAACAAAGTGAAAGAAAGGCAGTTTAAGTGAGTAAAGAGAGCTAAATAAGGGTGGAAAAAGGAAAATGAGTGTGAGACAATGGGAATACAATATAAATTACACAATGCAAACTATAGAATAACTTATACAACATGTTACATAGTTTTTTTTTGCTGTTCTCAGAATATATTGAATTTCACTTAAATTAGTGAGTTCAAACTCTTCATCATATAACAGCGGGAAAAAAAAACACAATCTTAAAGATTGTGTTTAAAAAAACAATAAAAACTTACAACTCATATAAGTACACTAATCTTTAATTCACTTACTTTTCCGTGAGGCTAAATAGAAGATAGTGAAGGTCCTTTTGGTGGAATAAAAGTCTGCTGTTCTCTATAACTTCCATTTCATCGACTTCCTATGAAAAAAAATCTAAGAACATCATACCTTACACTTTCCTTACGGCCAAATCGTGTCTGATATATGAGTATTTTTTACTTCGAGATCCACTTACAGTACCTATATGAGATAAATAATTTAAAACATTAGATTAACTAACTAACTAACTAACTTTTATTATCTATTCCCTTCTTCAAAGGCCAATTCCCTTTACTAAAACTTTGGTTTTAAAAACACTAGGTAAGAAATTTTAGAGTCATAAGGCAAATGTTGTTTATAAATCAAATGAGAATCATTGCAGTAACTCCATCCTTTTTCACATTTTTAGTAGCATGTATAATGTCCTGAAGTTGTCGACGGACCGTCATGATAAATAATAGCTTCAGTTGTAAAGGTTCTTCCTGAAATTGATAACTGAGAAGCCACAAAATTTTTGATAGAAGTTGTCAATTTAGTTTCATCAGGTCTACATCCTTGGAAAACTAAAATGATATACTGACCATAACTTTGTATAAATAATGTGGATAGCATTGGACAGTTACATTGGGTACACACCATATTATGATCTGCTGCTTTAACTAGATTTTTAAATGACACTGATTTACAGTCTGGTAAAGTCAAATATATAAATCTTTCAGTGTCTATTCTAGTATTACTTGATGAACTACAATTGTGGCAGTCATGCTGCCATTGATAAGAAAGGCTGAAAAGATTATCTACATCTACACCTTCATCTTCCAAAACACAAACATATACATTAAAAATTCCTGACAATCCTGCTGAATGTTCTGTGAAAATTTATCTTGACCAGAACACATATCTAAAATATTTCGAATTTCTGTTACACTTTCTATTTTTGATCTATCACTGCTACATTTCTCAAACACAGTATTCAATAAACCACACAATCTTTGATCCCGATTTTCAACAAGCTGTTCTTGTAAAGTTTGAAGAAAAAAAACAACATTAACCACTACATTAGCCTAGCAGTTGACACCAGATATATTTTCTAACTGAAATCCAACAACATTTTCATCACAATCCTTTTTCTTTCTGTTTTGAATTACAGTTTCATCTACTTTTTGTCTTTTTGCTACTACCTCACTGCAATTATCCTCATTTCTTCTTTTTCGGCCTACCACACGTTTTTCAAGCAGAGGATATTGAGGCAAATGTGGAGCATACTCTCTTCTTAACCTATTGTATTCTTTAACGCAATCTAGATCTGCACAAATGTTTGTCTCATCACACTCAATCAAGTACAATCCTGATAAAGTTCTGACTCGGGATAATGCCACTTATGCCATACCCTCTTTAAACACAGATCTTCCAATGTTCACTAAATAAAGCATTATCTACACTTAAACCTTGAGATTTATGAATTGTTACTGCATATGCCAAACAAACAGGAAACTGTTTTCGGCGAACATATAAGTCTTTTACAAGTAAAAATCTAGCAGAACAACAACTGATTTGTTGTACTTGCTCAATACCATCAAATTTTATTTTTAAAAATTCAATTCCATCTCTATTTCTATAATTCACAAAATCAACAACATAACCCATTGCTCCATTTACCAGACCTCTTTCAACATTTAAATTCCTTCTCAAAATGATACGACAATTTAAACACACATTCAGAGTCTTTTCAAAACCAGCTGTTTTAGAAATACTTTTCTCTAATGAATCCAATTTGGTTTTCAAATTTTCGGACAAAACAATTGTTGCACCCATATGCTCTATTTTATCTATTGCTTCCAGTTTCACAATCTCTTCATTTTCTAACTCTAACATTTTGTTGTTGAAGATGGAACATTCTTGCAGAGTTGGCATCAAACATATCCCAGATTTCTTCTCAGTCATTTTTTAAAAAATATTCTCTGGAAGAATGTTTTCATTTGGATACAAATTTGAAATTATTCGAGCATGTAAAGCTTCTTTCCCAAGCTCACTTACTTTTCCAATTCTTACATCTTTTAGAATATTTTTATAATCTTCATCCTTTGCCTGTCGCATATATTGAAGCAGTTCAGCATATTTAAAATGTAACCATATATTAACGTTTCCAATGCTTCCAAGGGACTTCCTGGTATCTTCATGCGTGAGCATTTTAAACACTGGTTGTCCTTTTACTGGAGTCAACTGCAATAGATCTCCAAAAACAATAATGTGTTTTCCTCCAAATAACACATCATACTCTGTTCTAAGAATTTCTTGCATTCTCAAATGCACAAAAGCAAGTGTTAGATTTGAGACCATGCTTACTTCATCAATGATAAGAAGTTTCATTTTCTTCAAGACTCTTGAAACTTCAGAACACGCATCTCCAGATAACTTGTTGTAATGCAATTTATTATCATGCTCAACTGGCAGCATCAATGAACGATGTAGAGTAATCCCTTTAATGTTATGTGCTGCCAGACCAGTTGGAGCAGTTACAACACAAGACAGCGGTGAATCAGTTCTTTTCTGCAGATAACTTGAAATGGCTTTAATCAGAAAACTTTTTCCTGTCCCCGCTTCTCCACTTATGTACAGTCGGACAGGCTCAAATGATGTACATGAGCACTCTTTTTTCTCATGTCTGAATCCATGTTCAATCTGTTCTGTGACTTCATCATATATCTTTTTCTGCTCAACGTTTAGTTGCTTTACCAAATCTTCTAAGTTCACTCCATCCTCTTGAGCTTGTTCCATAGCTCTTTCCACCTCATCCATGGCAGTTGCAGCTTCATTTTGGATAATTAATAACTGAAAAGTACCCCTGACTCTGCAATGAATGCTGTATAGGTGATTGATTATTCTAAGTGTCTTTGAGAGTGGGTTCTTGATTGGTGATTAGTGAACAGCTTGCCAGCATCTTTTGATTCTTCTGAAACCTCTTGGTGTACTTTGACTCTAGGTCTCAATTTGTTTTACTTTTCTTGTTTAACAGGTCAGCCGCAGGAGAAGCAAATCTTCATCTCTGGTTCACAACAATTTGGAAGAGGCTACATCTCTGGCTATATACTTCCAAGGATAAAAACTACATCCATGTGTACTTGAACAGGTAATTTATATGAAATGATGCTGCCAAATGGCTTCAGTGGCAAATCAACTGATTAACATAGTTGACATGACATGTATAGCTAAACTTGCTTTTTTAAAATGTGGGTGATCATTCAGGGTACATTCAAATATCTCTGAGTGGAGGAGACCTCAGGCACCCCATTTATCTTGGGTCCAAAATATTGCCCTTGTTTTCATCTAATAGGTCTCTCTACTGCAAGGAACCACCATAGTGCTTTTGGTCTCTGGTCAACCTTACTTCCAAGAATACAGTTTTACCATTTTTGTGCATTATCAATTAAGTTCATTTTAAATATTTTTTACCAGGGTTTGCACTCCTTAATTTGCATTCTGATCTTGGTAACTAACTTAGGAGTCAGTGAGCTGTCAAAGACTGTTAGGAGCTTGATTTAGTAAATGACTCTGTCCTAGAAGTATTATGTTGATTAATGATGGCCTTTGCCTTGGATTTCACACTGTCTTTGTCTTCTTTCATGTTATGAAAAACGTTTTATTGATTCTTCCGCTCCACTTTGAATTAAGAAACTGTGGCATGGCATTTTGGCTGTTAGGGCCTGTTGTTCAGCTGATAGTCCCTTGGGAAAACTCCAATCAATCAATCAGTCAGGGTCTTGGGTAGCGCGGCTACTCACCATGCAGGTCTCAAGGCGTGGGAGAGGTGGACTGCTGGTTGGACTGAGTGGAGAATCATTCGAAGAGCCAGGTCTTGAGGTACTTCCTGAATTGGGTCAGAGACGGGAATCCCCTGAAGTGGGGGGCAGGGTGTTCCAGGTCTTGGTGGTGAGGTAGCTACAGCTACTCACAGGAATTGGTGAATGTCAACCCTGCTCAGCTGATGTGGAGAGAGAGGTTTGGGTTCAGGGAATGACGGTTTGGTGTGTCATAACTTCAATGGGCTAGTAACAGCAGTTGTCATCCCCACCAGAATTATGAGATCTGTGGTGTGTCTGAGGATCTGTTAATCTTCCAGGGGACCACTACTTTAGGTCCCAACAGTCAGACTAGTGCCTTTTTATTGGCCAGGAGGTCCATGACCTGGGGAGTGTAGTTGGAGATTGCATGTAGGCAGAAGGACCACAGTGTGCTGCTGCAGAAAGACCTAGGAGGTCCTCAAATGTATGTGCAACTGTAAAAAGCATCAATAAAAATCATTGCAAGAATCAACTAAAACTTTAGGGGCCACAAGAACTGGAGTATGCCACTAGAATTTCAAAGAACCTAATCCCATCAAAAACAGCCATCAAAATAAGAAATATAATAATTTCAATGTTTCACTTCTGTGGTACTTTGTAAAAATCACAGGTATTTATGGGCAGCGGGCACTGGCTGCAGTAACAGAATCCCTAGCATGACTGGGGTTTATCCACCAGGGGGCCAGTAGAGTCTGATCATGTCTTGTAGATCCTTGAGAAGTTCCCTAGTTTGAGAGTTCCGGCCTCCCTCTTGAATCTTATGATTTGGGATGCTGCTGCGCCTAGTTTGTGCAGCTCTTGAGAAGTTACCAAAACTCTAAGCGGACCCATCGTGTATTCTTCCCTATTCTCTACTCAAGGAAGACACATGCTTGATAGCAGCCAGCTTCACCTGCTCAGTGCCACAGTGGCATGAAAGGAAGGGCATGCAGGCCCGGGACTGCTGTGTGATGCAATGAGAACTACAAATCAATATCCCAGATGGAGTACCAGAGCAGCTGCTACAGAATCGAAATCTGAGCAGGTGCTTTAAAAAAGTTCCAGGAAAAATAACAGCAACATGTTTACCAGTCACTCATGCGTTTGGTTCAAAAGAAACGCCAACATGACTGAGGCTATGGATTGAATGAACCTTTATTACTGGGTCCCCTGTGTTTTTTAGAGAACATGTTTGAAATAGAAATAAGACTGTTGTGAAATGTCTGTTTATGTATTGTTTGGTCCTGCAGCATTACCATATTGGTAATGAAAGCTAAAAATCAGTGCATATTTCTGGTACCATTTTTGGTACCATTTGAAATGGTTACTTATTGATGAAATGTTTCATTGAAAGTGAGGTGCTCCTGTTCTGCTATTGAATTGTATGGTGACAGCCAAACAAAATCAGAAAATCTGATTTATTATCTATCAATGCACCTTCATGTAGTCACAACAGGGTTTTGTGCTTTTATAAGTAAGGGTCTGCTGGCAGGTAAACCATTAAATGTTCCTCGAGATTGAGGGTCTAATCTATATTTAGGGGTGTTAATAGATAAACATTTCTTGTTGTGCATCGGCTGTAGTTTGTAAGGACTTTTTCGGGGTTTCCATATTTCTACATGACAGTCATTTCTGCATATTATTTAGTTTTGTGTGTATGAGAGTCCTTTTATTTTTAAAAGAAAAAACTTTAAACAGTCATTTATTTTTTGTTATGTTGAGTTATCAGCATAACAGCACCTCTCCTGAGTACGCCCTGGCTCCTCTTTTACGCTACCATAAAAGACAAATGCTAAAATTAGTATTTTGTTACCCATTTGGGGATATGCAGTATGGGAGCCTCTGGACATTATTGGTGAAAGACTTGTATTGTTATAATTCAGACTCAGTCCTTTTGACTTCACTAGGACGCGTTGAACTAGATTTCTAATAGTAATTCATAACAATGTCTGTGTTTGCCAATTGTTTGTCTATATTTGTGTAAATAGTATTATAGTAGTATGTGCTGGTAAAATTGTTCCAGCAACATAATATTGCATTACTTCTGGCACTTTGCACTTGCACTTTTTTACCCAAAATGCCTGAAATTACGTCATATCCTGTAATTTTATGTTCAGGGAAAAATCCTATCACAGGAGGAGGTGAACAAAGCAAAGGAACAGACCTTGAGAAACTGCTGTTCATGTCTAGTGGGATTTTATACTTTTTTTTGGTGCAAAATGCACACTTGCTTCCAAAATGGATGCCAGAATGCAGTTTGTGCTAAAACATAAAACTAAAATAGTTCTTAGAGCCAGTTTTGTGGTTTCTATAATTGTCCCAAAAGTTCACATAATTGCACAAAGGGCAATCACATGAATTTTACACACCCTTATATATGAGATATTAGCCAATATTGGGAGGTGAGATGAGCTAAAAAAAAAGGGTTGGACGCTTGCGGATGGACACCCTGATCTCTGCGTAGAGCTTGAGAAGTGTCTTTCATGAGAGTTCTGAAGCAGAAATCAGTTCCCAGTTAAAATTTTCTCGGTTTACTATCACACAGGCTATGTCCCACTCTATGTTTTCACTGAGGTCTTATGGATCTTTGTGGTTATTTTAGAGAAGATCTAGGGCCAGATGTAGGTGGCCATTTACCGGCCGGTAACGGCCGATTTCGGCCGTTACAGACCGGTAAATGGGTTTTTGGGATGTAGGTGGGCCAATTTTACCGAATCAGTAAATTTACTGAATCGGTAAAATACCGATTCGGTATTTTTACCAATTCGGTAACTTCTAGATGTAGGTGGGACTCTTCTGAGTCCCAAAGGCCTTTCAGATTCGGTATTTTACCACCCAATACAATTGGGTGGTAAAATACCGAATCCAGGGGTGCATGCACATGTGTGCATGCACACCTATGCCATGTGACAGACAGACATGCCCTTAGGGCATGTCTGTGTGCCACATGGAACATATGCCTGTATTTGGGGTGCTAGAGGGTATCAAAGTGACACCCCCTGCACCCTTGCTGGAATCGGTATTTACCGAATCGGTAAATACAGATTCGGTAATGCCCATTGATTCCTATGGGCTTCAATGCCATAGGAATCAATGGGCATTACCGATTCTGTAATACCTACATCCCCCCCCCTATTTTACCACTTCTTAAATACCAAATCGGTAAAATTCGGTATTTAAGAAGTGGTAAAATAAAATTACCTACATCTAGGCCCTAGAGTTAATTATCATGTAAATTATAACAACAATGCCTAATCTATTTTCAGTCAATAAAGAGAGCCTGGTATGAGTTAAAGAGTTTTATTATCATATATTTTAGGCAATCATCTTTTTTAGTCACATGTTAATTAATATTAATTGTGATTATCAAAATGTGAACAGAAATCAATCATTAATATTGGCCAATGAAAATCATAATAAAATGCAATAGGCGCATTCCATAAAAGAAAGAATCCCTATTTTAAGAATCTGAGAAAGAAAAAAGGAGTCAGTCAGGACCCATAAAGCTTTCTAGTTCGACAGTAGAAAGCATATAGCTGCAGCATTAAAGTCCGCTCAATAGATCAAAATATAATTCAAAGCAGAACGTCCCGTAAGGAGAGGTTCAAGAAACACAATAAAGTCTTAAAGCAATGTAGTATTAGATCTGTGTCTGGGTAAATAGCATAGAAGAATGGTTTGGAAAAAGGGGGAAAGTGGAGAAATCTGGGTCTGCTCTAGGAACAAGCTCTATTTTAAACTACAAATTTCATGAAGCTTTGCAACATCGTCTCTAGTCAGCCAATCAGCTTTCGAACAGGGCGACTTCTCATCTGACAGAAATACAATAGACCACAGACAGCAATGTTAACTTTGCAAATGAGTTGCATTCATTCTAAGTTCATTTGGGTTGTTTTCCCATTCAAGTCTACAGTATATACTTAATTTCTACCCTTCTAATTTATCAAGTTTCTTAACAATGGTCTATGTAGAAGTTGAAAAATCAATATAATGAAAAGAAAAACATTTACTGTAGTGGGCTTTTCATATTCTTTAAAAATGCGGCATCTTCATACTTGAACTCTTCAATACCCCATTTAAAAGACTAGTCAAGTTTATTCAAATGTTCGGCCTTTAAAACCATAACACCGTATTATTTCATTTACATTACCTAAAGCGTACTATGAAAAATGTAATAAAAGTATACAATCTTTGTTCATTGTTCTACACTTAATAAAATCAAGACGAGATTATATCGTCCATAAAGTGCTGCAACCCTAACAATCGTCCTAATCATAAAATCCATTTTTGTCATAAAAACTATGTATTAGATTGTATGATTTTCTTCTGGAACTCGGCTTAATTCCTTTAGATACATGTTTTTACCCCACTCCATTGAATATTTCTTTCAAAAGTATCTTTTCTCTTTTAATAACTTCGGACATAAACAGATAATATGTGATATGGATATGTGTTTGTAGTTGCACAATCTGCAGTCTTGATTTTGGTGCTGGTCTTTCCAGGAAGAGATCGGATCCTTTGTTTCCCACACACCAAAGTGTAAATTCATTTTTTTAAATGGTTGAGAAATAAGTTATGTTATGTTATGTTATGTTACAACGCTCTTGTATAGCGCACGGCTACTCGAAAAGAGTGTCCCGGCGCTTTCCACCTGCAACTCAGAATAAAAATAACACAACACAGCAAAGAGAATAAGAAAAAGAACTGAAACTGAAACAATAAGAACAGCCTAAAGATTAAAAAGCCAGGTCTTCAGATTGGCAGTGCTGCGCAGCGAAAGAGGAAGCGAGTTCCACAGCTGTGGAGCTTTGCAGCTGAAAGAGCGCCCTCCCGTGCGGGCCTTCCTCACCCGAGGGATCACCGCTTTGTAAAGGGATTCCGAGCGCAAGGAGCGGACTGGTCGATAGAAGGCCAGTCTCCGCCGCAGGTATCCAGCCCCTGATCCAAACAGGGCTTTGTGCATCAGAGTCAGGGATTTAAACTGGATCCGCTTCCGGATAGGCAGCCAGTGTAGCGCCTGTAGCAGCCCGGAGGCTCGGGCTCGTCTACGCAGGCCAAAGATAGCCCGGGCGGCAGAGTTCTGTACCACCTGAAGGTGCTGAACTAGGTAATCAGGGAGGCCAAGGAAGAGGGCATTAGCATAGTCTAGCCTAGAGCCGACGAGAGCCTGCACAGTAATACGCCTGTGCTCCTCAGACAGCAGGGGCAGGAATTTACGGAGCATTTTCAAAATTCCATAACAGGTGCCAGCCAGACCCAGAATATGTGTTCGCAGCGACAGCTGGTTGTCCAGCTTGACACCCAGATTTTTAGCCACCAAGGAAGACTGTGCAGGAGGGCTCATGTCGGACGGCCACCAGTGCTGCCACTCCGGATCGACAACGCAACCGAAGAATAGAACCTCGGACTTGCTAGAGTTGGCCCTTAGACTGTTCCATTGGAACCAGTCAAAGACCAATGTAAGACAGTCCCGAATTCTCCCTCCATCAAACTCCTGGTCTTTCCCGCATGTGAAGAGGAGTTGCGTGTCGTCAGCGTAGGAGACGATCTGGGCCCCATATGCTTCCACCAAGGCCGCCAAAGGGGACATAAAGATGTTGAACAACGTGGGGCTCAACACAGAACCCTGTGGAACCCCAACTCCCAATGGTGGCATCTCGGCAGAGCTCTGGGAAACCCAGACCGTCTGGCGGCGGCCTTCAAGGAAGGATGTAAACCACCTGAGCGCCGTCCCCCTGAGGCCGATGTCATAAAGCCTCGCTAAGAGCGCCCTATGGGGGACGGTGTCGAAGGCCGCCGATAGGTCTAACATTACCAACATGGCCCTCCCGCCGACATCCAGAGTCTCCCTGATGATCTCAGTGACCTCTAGCAATGCCGTTTCCGTACTAAAATTAGGACGGAAACCAGATTGGGATGGGTGGAGCAGATTGTTAGCTTCCAGAAAGCGCGACAGGACACCGTGGACGTGTTTTTCTGTGATCTTCGTGAGGGCCGGAAGAAGTGAAATTGGCCTATAATTGGCCAGAACCTCGGCGTCGAGACCCGGTTTCTTTAGGAGGGGGATCACCATCGCTCTTTTCCAAGAGCTAGGGACCCTCCCCTCCCTCAAAGAGGCGTTGAGGATGGGATTAACCAGCGGACTCACCACCTCCGCCATCCTAGCCAAATATTTGGCGGGGCAGGGGTCAAGTGGTGAGCCAGATTTCAAATTGGTCAAAAGCTGCCTGGACACATCGCTGGAAACAGCAGGAAAATCAGACAGCACCGCCGCTGGTGTGTGCGTAAGTCCGCACCCAGCCCCGGTGACGCCGCTTCCATCCTCCGGTCCTTCCACAAAGGAGGCCTGAATCGCCTTGATCTTATTAGTAAAGAAGCCGGCAAGATCACATGCCCACGTATCCGAAGAAACTAAAGGGGGCGATTGGGAGCTAGGGGTCGTGAACTCCTTCACAATGGTGAAGATCTCCTTACAGGAGTTCGCAGATGCCTCGATCCTCCTAGCCAAATAGTCCCTCTTAGCTCCCAGAATGTCCCGATGGTAGGCCTTCACCGCCGCCTTGTAGGCGAGTTTAGCCTCCCCAGGCCCTCTCGGCCACCTTGCATTGGCTGCGAGCCACACGAAGCGCCTCCGTAAACCACGGTGCAGATTGCCGTGCCGCCGTGGATCGGGGGGCTGCCTTGGGGGTCAGATCGTCCAGCCTATCAATGAGCCATAGCTGCAGAGCCTCAGTGTCGCTGTCCAGATCGCCCGAAAGGTGGCATGGGTGATCCAGAAGCGCCTGTTCCAGCATGTCAGGTGTCACTCTGTGCAGCGCTCTCGAGGCCGGTCTAGACAGGACCGAGGCACTGTTATCCGGCCGCGCACTCTCCAGCACCGAAAATCTGATCAGCCTGTGATCGGACCAGAGCACCGGCAGGGTGTCAACCTCCATAAGAGGGACAGACGAAAACACCTGATCCAGGGTATGCCCCTTCTCATGAGTTGGCCCCGACACAAACGGTATAAGACCCAGTGGAGATGAAATATCCAACAGTTTGACCGCATCCGGGTCGTCCGCTACGTCAAGGTGGAAGTTGAAATCACCGGCCATGACGCAGTGCTGTGAGGTAAGCACCAACTCAGAGACAGCTGTCTGCAGATCTAAGTTGATAAATAGTCCTGAGGTTTCCTGGTACCATATGACTTAATAACCAAACAGAAATAAACCTCGGCACTCTTATTCAAATATATATCAATTCATAAAACGATTCAAGCAAATCAATTCAAAGTACCAGCAGGACATCAAAGTTGTTCTTGCAGTGTCAGATTAATATGAATATATGCCAAAATTACAAGATTGAAAAACATTAGCAATATAATCAGGATGATCAGCTTGGTGTGGCAATCCTACTTCCAAGCGTTGAACCGGCAGCCGACATGTGTTTTGTCTCATAGAAACTTTTTCAAAGCTGCAAGTAATGCTTAAGAAAAAGATTTTACATTTTTTATATCCAACAGATATATATATCAAGCTAGCAATGGAAACAGGAAGCACGCAATTTGAGTTATAAAAGAAAACATGGAGATCAAGAAATCCACCACGTTGATGTATTCAATAGGTGTAGCTAGAGCAAAAGAGAAAAGTGCAGATAGACCAGAAGTAACCAGTCGTGAGAAATATAAAAATATATAAAATGTGCAGTGCTCATAGCCCAAATCAATGCTATTAAATTTCACAGAAGACTGTGTAAAAGTGACCAAACAGTAGTGTATGTCCGTCCACGTCTTGTCGTGGGGATTTGTTTGTCCGTATTGAATTCTAGCTGAGGGTCAAGTAAATGGAAATACTATATCTATTAATGAGTGAAGCACTATTAAAGAATAGTAAACATACATAGGTATGTTTTTTTCCTCTCTGTTATGGGTAGACCGCGTCACGTATGTTAACCCGTACTTATTTTTTCTTTCTCTATTTTTTCGCTTGTTATTCTTTCTAAAATAATAGAGCAGAAATGGTGTCCCAAATCATTATATTCATTTATTTTGGTGAAGTATTTTAACGTTGACCCCTATATGTCAAAGGAAAAAACATAGGAACAATCCTGGATTGAGCTGTACATTAATCACCCAGAGCTCAAGGCCATCTTGGCTGCATAGTTTATTGTTAAAACCCTTGCTTTTTTTGTCTTGAAACAAGCTAAAAGAAGTATATATTTTAAAAGACCTCTTGCATTGAGAGAAACCAGTTTTATATCAAGAAAACTGCGAAAATAAAGGCAAGAGAGGAATGTGTGTCATAATGCTGCGGTATTTCTCCCTGCAGGGAATCACAACGCGGTCGTTTCAACGTCGTGATTCCGCATACCATTACTCCGCAAGTCAGAAGAACGACTTGTGGTGGGGGAGCACTGGATGTTGGAATAGTATAGTTTACTATTCCAACTCCAGTCAGTGCGGACACTAGGGAAGGTGTTGGACTTTAAATCCAACACCCCCCTCCTCCGCAAGTCGTTGTTCCGACTTGCAGAGTAATGGTATGTGGAATCACAATGCGGTCGTTGTAACAATCGCGTTGTGATTCCCTGCGGGGAGAAAGATTTGCGGTAAACGTAATTTTGCGTAGTCACAGAGTCATGGGCTATGATATGCCCCTAGAAATATTAAAAAGAAAAGAACGGAAGAGGGTTAATAAACATGTACATCAACCAATATTTTGGCATCCTATTTATTTTAATAAAATATACTTAAGCCCATTCTGCTCTAAATATTTATTTTGTAATGTTCTTAAAAAAAGGAGGGAGGGTTCTATCTATGTGAGATATCCCATCTTCCCAAGCTCATATGGAAAAATCGAAAAGCCGATATCCTACTCCTCATTACTGATTATGATTTATCATGATAAGAGTACTTGTAGTAGTAAAGAATAACAGGGATTGTGAAGACCACAAGGTACAGTGCAGTGTATTCACTATTAGTGGGACAAAGATCATAAAGCCCTGGAACTGCAGTATGGCATTTTAATATCAGTATCTCACTGTTCTTAGAAAAGGTGGGCCATCTTATAAACGCATACCCCATGAACGATCGTCCGGCTCGGTAATGCCAAAAGAATGGGGAAGGAGCAAAGAAAAACACTTCTAACAGTCTCATAAAAAACCTCAAACCTTTAATACTATTTGAGTAAGATCGGGTCCATGAATATAGCACCAGTAAGCTAGCCTCCAAACTAACCTTAGGTCTTCGAGTCTCCCTCGCGGCACAGTCATTCTCAAAATTGATCCACCGCACCGGCAATATTTACCGGTACTTGTTTTAAAGAAACTGCGTAGGCGCCACGCCTTACGTCTGGTCACGTGTTGTCTCAGTCACTCTCTGATAATTGTAATCGAAAGGGGACTATGATAAATATACCCTCGCTATCACAATGAAGCCCATGGCGGCCATTATTGTGTGATTTAGGTTCGAAAGAAAGTTAATAAGTGCATGCTCATTATCGTAACCTCCTGTGGAGCAGTATATGGAAACAAAGTAACCTCACTCAATTTATGGACCCCAAGCATTTTACGCAGAATTGCAAACAAAACATTTTCTGTTCTCAATATTCTTAGTCCAAGTCAATGTTAATACAATAGGAGTGATTTTAGAGGTACACAAGACCAATTGCATTGCCACTCAATATTTAACAGTTGAATCGTACTCATATGCTTTTTATACATATATTTCCATATTTTATAATTTTTTGAATTCATTTAAAATGTCCATCCTTGACGCCACGCAGTATTTGAAAGACACAAGTCAAAATCATATGCACTTTGAGTACATATTATAATTTCCTTACAAAACTCAAATCAATTTAGGTTGGAACTTGTCAGGCATTAAAATCATACATTTTGTTAACTTCTTTGCCTACATTTGCAGATAACGTTCTCATCTTCTTTTTGCATATGTATTACCTCAGTTTACATTTTGTGAATCATTTATAACTGTGCCAATTATTGATATTATTATCTAGTTTGATGCCCCACCCACAGTTACATGTCTTTCCCAAGTGGAAACAACACATTTGACCACTGATGAGTCTCTTATAGTTACAAGTCTGTCGTATGTCTGAGTCCACTACCCCGCCCGCCCTGCCCCTCCTCCGCCCTGCCCCGCCGCCGCACAGCACTTCCTCTGCGAGTAGCCACTGGTCTGACCTCCCCCAACAGGCTCCTTGAGTGGACTTTCCCTAACCGCCAGCATTGTAATCTGACCATTACATCTTTCCTGAAGTCAGCTTTTGTTAAACTAATGCATTTTTTTAGGAGACACTTTCTTTTTAAGATGATTTCTCTGTCAAAACATATAGTCCGCCCAGGTTGGTGCTCATTTAAGAAATATTCTGCAATGGAAACTCACTAAATTGCCATACTATTAGAACTAATATAGCAGTTAAAAGGCAGTATAATTACTGTAAGAAAGATGTTCTCTGCTGGGCCTATCCAAATGTGAACTCCACTTTACTCAAGAAAAGGTTGGAGGAGCACACAATAAAAACACTTGGGCTCTGATTCACAAAGAAGCTCCACAGGTGGGACAGAGGCTCCTTAGTCATGGCAGGATTGCCAGACTCATGGTGGGTTCTCTGCAATAGGAAACCACAGTGTGTCAGGGCTTTGCTGTATATGTTTTGTATTCCTGTTGATGATCTTACAAGACCAAAATATGAAATGTCAAAGAAACTCCTTATTAATTTTTATTCTAGTGCTTAGTAAATTCAATTCTTCTTGATGTTTTAAAAATTGATATTTCGAGATATACTGAATCCCTTTTGGACCACTTTCATATTTTTGGGATAATAGCTGTATTTCCTTTGGTTATATTCGTATTTATATAATAAATTGATCAATGCATAAGACATGACTGCATTTTGTTTCCCTCATTTGTGAGTAAATTATGTAGTTGGCAATGTTCTTGAACAAGTATATCCTATGATTTTCGATAACAACTTTAATCAATTTATAGACAAACTTAAGTTACTTATTTTCTTTAATCAAACATATTTGCATTTATTTATAGTCCATGTTTTGCATCAAAAATGTCTTTAATTAAAAGGTGGAAAACTTTTCTGAGACGTAATATGTAAATCACATTTTAGAGCCATAATTCTATGTAACATTTTAAAGACTTTGTAGTTTACATGTGCTTGCCTTGTAAATCCACCTGCATTTATTTCCATTTCAATTTTGGATGCCTTGCAATGAAATAATATCCGCATTTATAAATAATATTGTTCTATAGTGAGCAATTTATTAATTGAATCTGTTTTGTTTTTCTTTTATGGATGCTGAGGTTGTTTACATTTTTTGTATATTTCGATATTTGAGTTAATGATTTTGGAAGACATCTTTCAACTTCGCTATGACATCAGCTGCGCACCAAGTAGCAATGCCACCAGTGGTCATATGGCCCAGAACTCAACAGTGGAAGAGTGCCTATTCATATAGTGTCTCCATTTTGCCAGCCTTTTTAAGAAAATATCACAAACTGCTATGGCGTAAGCAAATTTGTGCCCTTTTGAGGGATGAACTGATGGCGCTTGCACCATTCATGGCAAAGTATTACAATATCTATAGCGCGGGCATCAAACATTCAGTTTTTCTAGACTGTTGGTTACTGTGAAAATCGTGACACATTGATCAGCATGCAGTTAGCAGCCATTGATAGATTGTAGCAGTCAGTGATGACTTATATTTTCCTAGTTACAAACATTTAATTTAAAAAAGCAGTCTATGTAATATACACTATTTTTATATTAAATATAAATGTAAATTAATTGTATATATTTGTTTTAATTTAAATGTAGAACTGTCTAAAAAGATACTGCACTATTAACTTGATTTTGAATTAAACCATTAATTATTTTAAATATACCATATTAATTTAAAAAAAATAAAAATAAATTCCCTACAATGGAAAAAAATGATTTCCTCTAATTGATGATTTTTTTAAATGAAGTATAGTATTAATTAGAACATAATGAAACATTAATTTGTAAATTCAAAAAAGTTGCTAAAATATTTTATATTTACAAAATGCATGTGTTTTATTTTTCAATGTTTTCACATTAAGTTATATTCATTTTCAACTATTTTAAATAATTCATGTTAACGTTATTTCCTATGAGGTTTCATTTTAAGGGTCTGATTACGACTTTGGCGGTGCAGCGATAGGACCTCCCTCCGCTGCACCGCCAGTTGGATGCATCGTGAGCTCAAAAGATTGGTGAACGTGGGCTCACTTGCAAACTGCTGATTAAACAAGTCATATCTTGTGGTAGGAATGAACTGATCATGTGTTTCACCATGCTGAGGTTTATTTGAACTGGGTACTTGTGTTGCTCGGGTACAGGGTAGCGCTGAACACTGAGCTTTTCGCTTGAGTTAGATGGTGGGCTGCATTGGACAATGGGGTTCTCGCAGGCCAATGTTAAGTGAAACACAGTACTGGTTTGGTGCAAGGACATGGTAGCGCGAGTGAGGACAGTGTGGTGCTACGTATAACAAGGCCACAGGTAAAACTTGGCAGATGTTACTAACAAGGCAGGGAAGGTCCAAGGATTCCAAGGCTAAACAACGCTTAATAAGCTGGTTTTATAGGTAAATGGAGACACACTCAAAGCTCTGGACCTCTTGAGCTTCGTAAGGATAAGCGAGTTTGAGAAAAGGGGAGTGTGTACTCCGTGAAAAGTCAAATATTTTGCTTTTTGGGATGAATACCCTTTCTTTCAGATTTTCTTATAGAAGAAATGACTACTTCGAGTTGCAGTATGACATCTTTATTGTTGTGTTGTGAGACATAGACAGCCGACACGTGTTTCGCCCCCTAATGGCGAGTTGCGCCGGGGTTTTCTCAAGGCTATTTACACAAATGCAGCGGATAATGCAATTGTTTCCATATTGTCAAAATTCCAAAAACAAGAGTTTCAATACTCGCAGAACAATATTCTTCTGTAAGATAGCAGAAGGCTAATCACTGCAGTTCGGTCCCTGCCCGCGGCTCTCGGCATTCGGTATGTGCATAGGTTGAATCCCGATTTCTACAGTACCGCGTATTATGGTTTTACCTTCTTATCACTATCACTGAAGTCCAGGTTGATTGTCACCAGACAGGACACTCACCAACATGTATGACAGGTTGTCACCTTAAGGCATGGCGAGGACTCAGTTATGTTATGCAATTAAGGTATAAGTGAGAGGTTAAACAAATGTCCCTTGTGTCTTTTTGTTTCCCCAATTTTATTACAGGTTTGCACTTTCAGGCATTTAATTGGTTGTACTGATGATGATCCTTCATCTTTACAGGATCAGAACGCCGTCGACAGTAGATGTAGTTTAAACTTCAGTTCCCCATTGTGTGACTTATTTGTGTTTTTACTACATGAGAAAAGCTAAGATATCAGGATTCATATGTACTAGCTTCTCACAAAAGAAAGAATGCCTGATGTACCCTTTGTTTGTCTAGCCCTGTTGTATGCTGTGGATACAGGACTGTGTCCCACTTCATATTTGTTGTGTTTGATATTACCTTGTATTATTTTCATTGATTAAATCCTAGGATCCGGCTGGACACCTTACTTATTATAGTGCGCATTGTGGTCTATAATTATTCATTAGATTTCATATCCCCCCCTTGTCAAGGACCGTTGTTTCAAAATAATATTAATTATTCAGTAGGCAGCCCTGGCGATCAGGCCTGTAATCATCAAGCTGCAGACACCCACTGGGATGGGCAGCTGAGAGTTATAGTAGGTAACCGTTCTAAGACCGGAACACCCTGACACGGAGTAGTCATGCTGTGATAATACTGGGCGGGTGTTTTATTGGGTGGATATCACAAACACACCCCCTCAACACAAGGTGGTCGCAATAGCGAATGGTTCCATGGCCTTCAATGGTTCCAGACTTACTTCGCAGCCAGTCCATTGACAATATTTAAATCTGTGTGTGGTCTGGGTTTTACTGTCTAGCAGATTATCTGGAAAGTAGGTATACCATGCATCATTTGCAGAAGGTGCTTTAACAATTAACTGATAGATGGTAACACTGACTACATTTACATAAGTTGGATCGCAACATCACCATCTTTTCTCATACTCAGGGCCATTGGCATTATTGGGATGCAGCAGCAATGTTCACAGAACTTTAGGTCTGCATTAGCCAATGTACAAAAATGTTCTAGTATCCAGCAATCTTGGCCAAGCTGTGTTGCTGCTGTGTTGCTGCTGTGTTCGGGCAGATTAGCATCACCACCTTGCATACGGCATTCCAACAGGCCAATAGTTGATAGAACATGGGATCCGCCTTCCTGAATCCTGCACCAGAACACAAGGTTAGTCAGGGCCAACTTGTCTGTTGGGCGACTCCTGCAGGCAAGCGCTCACTACACTTCTTGCACGGTCAAACTAGTTCGGAATTTAAGCATTCATCCCTGGGCATTAGGAAAGCCAGACAAGCAGCCTGGGGGTTACGGAGCAGGTACACTCTGCTCTTAGAATAGAAGGTTAGGCTGCATCACACCACCTAGGAAGCAAACACTTCTTTGAGTGCGGGGTGGGCCAAGACAGGACAGCAAGTAATGAGCTATGTTAACTGCCAGTGAAGATCATTTTACTCGGAGGAAATTGAGCGCTGCAGGTGGCCATTCCTTGCTTGAGATAGATGATAGCTTAAGTCCCCGATAGTACTCATATACTGGTCCAGTGGCTATCAGGCCATCGCATCGCAGGTTGGAGGTCAACCCCGTTAAATCCTAGGGTTTACTAGGAGGGTACAGGGCTGGTGCTCAGGAAACCATGACAGAGCAGGGGAGATACCGGCACAACCAGTGGTATTAAAAGTATCCCCAATTTCACCATGTGAACTACACATAAGAAGGCTTGGAGTAAAATTTCACTGGTCCGCTGAGCACAGCGGGCCGTTCCGTTTAAGGGAAAACTACATCAGAGACTGGTAGGGAGAGGTCTCCCAACTCATCCTGGCCATCCACTTTGCTGTGCACAACAACTGCGCATATGGGAGTCCAATTACCTGTACATAGTTTATTCAGACACGCAGTATCATTTCATTTAAACAATCACTGTAGTTACAAGTTGCAAGCATGAGACTCCCCCATGGTCAAATGGTCACATTATCAGCAAAAAATCTGCCTGTGGAGTCTGGGTGCAGCTACCACAGATCAAACTGAACAGGCCACAGTCCAGCAGGAAAGGAGGAATGTTAAATTAATTGCCCACTTAGCATTAGTACTATTATACAGGGGGATGGATGTGATTCTAGGGGCACAGTGGTGTGACGTCATCGCTAGATGGTCTGCGTTTGCTGGGTAGGAGGTTCCGCATCACCAACCAGAAGGGTGACAAGTGAAAAAACCCAGTAAATAGGTTTAATATACCTGTGTCTCTGGCCTTACAGCTGCATGGAACGTGTGTCAATTGCGGTATGCCCAGGGGAAAATTGTGTACTTAAGGTTCGTATGACGGATGCGGTTTTTCGTATCTCCTAGGGGATCCAATGAAGGTGTACCACAGCTAAACAGGGAACTAGGAATCTTGGTTTACAACACTTTGGCAGATTTAAAGCATCCAGGGTCGGAGATGGACAGTAGGTATTGGGCATCTGTGATGCGACGGCAGTTAAGCAAGCAGGGTATGCTGCCTAAGTTGTAATTGCACGAAAGGGTGAGGTGTCTCCAATAGTGGGCACAAGACACATATTGTTTTAAACCAGATTTGACAACATTAAGATATTCACCAGGGTTTGGCAATCAAAGGGGTTTGTTTCCATCTGGTCAATACAGCAAAATAAGTTTTCCCCAGAACCAAGGGTAGGAGACATGATCCTGCAGTTTGGTGCAAATGCCCGCCTGGTTAGTATTAGTTGCCTCACTGGGTGGTGATGCTGTCAGCCGACATAGGGTGCTGCCGTCCCAAGAAATGGGGACACAAGGTGTCTAGCACAAAAGATTGCAATGTAAAAGAACATTTGGCATGTCCAGTGATCAACAAAAAGTAAAACTTAACTGAGCAGGTAATGTGCCACTGCTGGGGTTGCCCAAAGGTGGGCAGTGGTGGGCACTGTGAACGCCACTGCCCCCCTATTCAGCAATATATATTAATGGTGAGGGTAAAGTAGGGCTAAGTCAATCCATAATGTAAGGCACCATATCCCAAACAGTGCGCACTGTATGAAATCGGACAGATTTTCTTTGCTGGTATGCCTAGGGGGTTTCACCAGAGAGAGTTTAGCTGGCGAAATTCCCATAAGGAATAAGGGATGCATGGCAAGGGCAGGAGGGCACCCTTGGTCATTGGCACATATTTCTAGTTATGAACCTTCCCATGCATCATGGTTTAGAAAGCAAAGGGACGGGGCAAATGTTAAGCATAATTCTCCTTGTCCGAATAGCCAAACTAGGGAGGCGGGGTTGGGAGCTGTTACCTAACAAGTGGGCTGTTGTCCCATAGATGGGGGACACAGGTGTTTGAGCACACAGGATGCGAGAAGGACAGCAACTATGTAAGATCAGCAAATAGATGGGGCAATGTGAGGCTTGGTGTCTGAAATTGTCCTGCCCAGAGTTGGCTCAGGGCTAGGTCATTTGAGGCAGTGGAACTTTCCGCAGGAGTTCTTGGCACAGGTTCACAGGCCAGAAGGGTCTTTGTTTTCATCAGACACTAGCTGATCCAGGCTAACGTCAAGGGCCATTGTGATATAGATAGGGTTTATCCATCACCAGTAGGGAGGGATCTCTTACCTTAGATTGCAAGAGGCCTGAAAATGAGCGGTTGCAGGTGAGAAATGTGCTGTTTTGGTGAGAACAGCAACTACGTGGGTCAATGTGAGCTCTGGTGGTCAGAGATGAACCCCCGCAGAGGTCCGAGCTAAGTCAGAGGAGGCTGTTGAACAATCCTGTAAGAAGGAACTGTTCATGGCCTAAGTTCGCAGACCAGAGGGTCCTGGGTTTCATCAGACACGAGCTGATTCAGGCTAATGTTAAAGGCTACTTTGCTAAAGGCATCCAGGTGTATGCCTAGGTTTGGCTGACAAACATGGGTTGTCACAGATGAGCATAGACACTTTCCACTGGACATGCATGAGGCCCTTGAAAGCAGGTTGCAGGTCAGAAATTAGCTGTTTTAGTTGGGGGGCTCTGGCGGCAACGGGGGCAGCCTCCAGAGCTGTGGCAGAGTGACAGGGTGATCTAGAAGCAGAAGGGTGCAGCAAGGGTACCTCTGTGCAGCACAGTAGGGGTGCCAGAGCCAACGTCCAGGAGCCTCAGGGCAGGTTCCTGGAAAACCGCAACGGTGCCCCGTTAGTCCTTCGGGTGGTTGGGGGCCTGACCAACAGGGGATCTGCCCTGCTACGCTCTGCCCTGAAAAGGGCGTGAGTAATAAGAGACCAACATGTCGTGATCCCGAAGAGGATCACCAAAGGTGTAGCACTGTCTGGGTGTCCCACAGTGCTGGCTCATCAGGCGGGCGGGGCAGCAGGGGTTGGTACAGCTGCCCGCCCTTGGATCGCCTGTAAGATAACCCATCAAATTGCATACATTTTTATGGAATAAACCTGCAGCAATATTTTCCCACAAACTAAAGTTGTCTTGTGTATTTATTTATTCTCGCGTGCTCGGTCTGTGGGTGGGGGAAGTTGCCGATAATGGCACTAACTTCCGATATTGATATGATATCCCGATTCTGCACTGTGAAGTCCATGCGGGGAAGTAATATTACAATGGCGAAATAACACATTCAGAGGAAGGTCTTAATGATTCAAAGAATTTAATTTCAATTTAGATATCAGATGTCAGGGGTTGGGATGGTGCTTTCCTGGGGTGAATACTTCCGGAGATAAGCAGCATATTTAAATTAATACCACATAGATATTAACCTGGCATGGTTAAAGGACACGCTATACCGGTAGAATGTATGAAACGACTCATTCTCTTTTTATTTTTTCCCTTAATTTCTTCGAGTTTTATGTAGTGCAAACTAGACCGGAAGTTATATTAGGTATCTGAGCACTTCACATGAACACCAGTTTTGTTACAGATGGACACGTTCATTTTTGTTAGGCACAGGGAGATTAAGTGATTTGCCCAGAATCACAAGATGTTAACAAGATGTTAAGCATCATTGTTGAGGCTATACACCCTCTCCTCAAAATAATTAATACTCATTCAATAAAAGGACCTCTGCAATTGCCTCATTCTTGATACGCACCATCTGCAGAGACATAGTAAATACAATTCTGGACTGAAGTGCTAAAGTCGTATATTTCAAATTTCCAGATGTGACACTGAATTATTTACGAAAAATTATCAATAAATGGTCTCAGAATGCTGTAAACTTGGTAATGAGCAGATGTTCTTCAAAGTGAAAACAAATATGCAAACATATGGTTGTAAATTACTACATTTCTCTT
This sequence comes from Lissotriton vulgaris, assembly GCF_964263255.1. Classification (NCBI taxonomy): domain Eukaryota; kingdom Metazoa; phylum Chordata; class Amphibia; order Caudata; family Salamandridae; genus Lissotriton; species Lissotriton vulgaris. Next base: position 1,506,834,231 of record NC_141691.1, on the reverse strand, counting down.
ATTAATAGAAAAACTGTTTGTTTTGGTTTAAATAGATGAATTCCTTACAGCAGTTTGAAAACAATATTTTCAAAAGAGAGTAAAGCTTAAAGATAAAGAATGACTGTAAGAAACCGAGTTACTGGTTGAGGGGGGTGAAACCCTACTCAAGCAGGAACCACAGTCCTTGTCAGGGTGAATTTACAAGTGAACCCTAAATTAACCTGTGCTCAACCCCCGGGTGGCTTGGCACAGACCATTTGAGCTTATATCAGAGGCAATGTTTAAAGTATTTGTGCAACACTGCAAACAGTAACGCAGTGAAAAGATACCACAAAGGGTCCCTCACTAGTTTACACACAAAAGGTAATATTAATGAAAAAAACAAGACAAAAACAACAGAAATTCATCAGTGGAACCAGAGATATACAGGGTAAATGATTTTAATAAAAAATAGTACCAAGAACACATGGGCACACTTTTGAAATCTGGTTGCGCCAAATTGGACAAAGTCTTTAGTTCAGGTCGACCACGACAGAGCGCATGTCAGCAAAAGCAACCCAGTGAGGCCCACTGAACAAGAGTACCTTAAATTCTGGGTGCAGGGCGTTGCAAGGTTCCGCCCCAATAATGCATCATGCAGTCAAGGTAATGCGTTATTTCTAAAGAACTATGACACTGCGATCAGAGAACCTGCATCAATGTTGAGGCTGCCGTTGGCATGAGATTTGCTATGCTTGGGTATGCATACATGAAGCTTTGCAGAGGCTTTTCCAATGTAGAATGCAAAGTCAATGCAGAGTCCTTGTGCTGTGGTTTTTGCAGTTGTCACCCCGAGTGGAATGGGTATGCTCAGACGTGAGTCCGATGCTCTCCACACCACTGGATTCAAGCAAGCCGGGCTGAAGACTGCTGGAATGCCAGAAACCGGTCCTCGGAAGCTTGTTTCCGGTCCAGGGAAGGCATGGCTTGGCAGTTCGGGCTGGACTGTTCCCATGAGGCACAGGGTCAGACTGATTTGCATATGGCCATATCTGAACTGGGGTGGTGTGAAGTGCAAAAAAACGATGGATTTAGGCCCAGATCTCTGTACTGGGGTGAATGTATGACATTGTTCTGCATTCTGTCCATCAACTATGGTTTTTGCATTTGTCACCCCGAGTGGGATGGGTATGCTCAGACGTGAGTCCCATGCTCACCACACCACTGGATTCAAGCAAGCCGGGCTGAAGATGGCTGGAATGCCAGAAACCGGTCCTCGGAAGCTTGTTGCCGGTCCAGGGAAGGCATGGCTTGGCAGTTCGAGCTGGACTGTTCCCATGAGGCACAGGGTCAGACTGATTTGCATATGGCCATGTCTGAACTGGGGTGGCGTGGAGTGTAAAAAAACGATGGATTTAGGCCCAGATCTCTGTACTGGGGTGAATGTATGACATTGTTCTGCATTCTGTCCATCAACTGTGGGTTTTGCGGAAGAACCCTTTCAGCACAGGCTACACGTTGGTTCTGCTAGAGATTGTGCCATGGCAAAAAGGTGATGTGTCAATTTTGCTGCGCCCACTGAAGGGTGGGCAAAGCACATGTAGGCTGACTTCCTAGGGTCCAGGACTGGGGTGGCACACCTTGGTGTGGAAGGACTAACTAATGGGAGAATCCAAGGAATATGCTCTGAGGAGTTGCAAGGCTGCAATACAAGTTATTGCATCATCACAGAAGATCCCGTCAATGAAGGTCTGGTATTGAGGATGTGTTGTGCAGTTGAGACACTGTGTTGGTTCCAAAGAGCTGTGAAAATGAACCTGTCACATCATCGATACTGCTGTTGACAAGAGATTTGCACTGTGTGAGCCGGCCCCAGTGAATCTTTGTACAACAGCAGTTTCGATGTGGGCTGTGAGGTCGATGCGCAGTCCTTGTGCTGGAAGACCCTTGCAGCGAAGATGAGCCACCACTTGGCAGGGTAAGACCCACAGATGTCAGACTCCATGTGCTGCGCTTAAGGTCTAGTCAGGAGGCCAACCAACTACACATTGTAGTAAGTTTGGGGTCCTGGGTTAAACAGATACAGGTCCAGTCCTACCCATCCTGGTGAGAAAGAAGAAGGCAGCAGGTCAGTACAGCAAGGCAGCAGTCCATCAGAGTGGCAGTCCTTTCAACAGAGTATTCATAGGTCCAGTAGTGTACTAAAGAGTTGGTGTCTGAGGTCGATATTTATACCCAGTTTTGCCTTTGAAGTGATAAAAGCTTCTTGAGGTTTTCCTTTGAAGTCCACTGGCTTCCTCTTCCTGCCTTCCCTGCTGTGGTTCGAGACTTTCTAAAGGGGGCATGTGGTCCTTTGTGTAGAGGTAGGACACAACCCATTCAATTATAAGTAGGGCTGTATCCAGTTCCACTGTTTCATTTCACCGGTGATGGCCAATTCTGGCACCCCTAAGCTGTCTATTGGGTGTGGCTGTCTGGGAGGAATGCACAAAGCCAACTGTCAGCCCGCACCCAGTCTTGTGGCCCAGGGACAAGCTACCCGTCACTAAATGCCTAAGGCATGAAAATGCAAACTTTCTAAAAGTGGTATTTTTACATTTTAAAATCCAACTTCTCCATAAGAGAGAATTTTTTGTTACAATTTCAAAAACACCAAACATGAACTAGCTACCTGTTCCCTTTTGGAATTTACAGATTATTAACTGTAATTAGGTAACTCTAATGTCATCCAATGGAAGAGGTAGACCTTGCAGTATTGAAAAACGAATGTATGAGTTCTTCACTTCCAGGACATGTAAAACTTAAAGGCGCATGTCTAACTTTTAAAAAATACTACACCCTGACCTCTGGGCTGCCCTGGCCTACCCTAGGAGTGACTTTCCTGTATTCAAAGGGAAGGTTTGGGCTTGGCAAAAGGTTTATTGTGCCAAGTGGAGTGACAGTGACTGCACACAGGCTGCAATGGCTGGCCTGAGTCATGTTTAAAGGGCTACTTATTTGGGTGACACAATAGGTGCTGCAAGCCCACTTGTAGCATTTAATTTACAGGTCCTGTGTACATATATTACCACTTTGATAGGGACCTATAAGTAAATTAAACATGCCAATTGGGTATAAGCCAATGTTACAATGTTTTAAGGTTGCAGCACATTCACTTTAGCACTGGTAAACAGTGGTGAAGTACACATAAGCCTAAGGTCAACAAAAAAGAGATCAGCAAAAATGGAGGAGTAAGGCAAAATGTTTTGGGAAGACCATCCCAAGGATGACAGGTCTAACAATTACTGTGTCTCTATGACTGTTGTTGGAAACCATTGGCTATAACCGAGGATTTAGAACCTGTTTATTTACTGGTCTGCAATAACAACAGTGAAAGGTTTGTTTAGTTTATCAATAGGCTTAGGTCAGAGCATTGGAAAACTGTGTGCTGAAGCTTGTGCTTTTGATGAATGCTTATCTTCACTGGCTCTCCAGGGACCATGCTGTGGAAAGAAAGGTAGTGGTTTGCTATATCTTCTGCCTTCCTTCCCAGTTTCTGTTTTCCGTAGACCTGAGGGAGGTGTGGTCAAGTTGGAGCTTTTCTTGTGCCACCAATTGGCATCTTTCTCATATTTTGTTATTCATTTTTTCACTCTATTTTTTGACATTTCATTAGCTATGCTAGCATATTTTTGCTTTTGACATTAAATGTTTCTATTTTCAGTGTAATTGTTAATTACCTTTTCCATTTTTATTTCTGGATAGGTCGTTTGGTAAAGACACTTTTTTATATCCTGTTTATGCTCTCATGCACTTCCACTGTTACCTTGGCTCCTAGCTGCTTAGCCAGTGTGAGTGTTCTGAGTGGAATGTTGGTGTGATGGACATGAATGGAATGTTTGGTGCCTGTGAAGTGAGGTGTAAAAATTGGAGTATGGCCTGAGCAGCAGGCAGGCTGCTCCTGGTGGGGCTGCTGTACATGAATACCAACCTCCAATTAAGACTAATAAAGAATCTTCAAAGATACTCTTCAGCTACTTGTCTTATACAACATAATTTGGGCGTCAATGTGGAGACAGACTCATGCATACTAATGGTCTTACTGAAGATTAACTTGTCACAGAAAAGAAGATTGTACTACTGAAGAAACGTAGAGAGACTATGAAACATGAGGATACAGAAGTCATTAACTAAGGACACACAGTTCCAGACAAGTCAAGACAGCAACAAAATGAGTCCTGCAGCCCCACCAGTATCCTTTCACCGGACAGCCCTAGCCTGGGCCTCCTTTATTTGCTTGCAGGATTTGGATTTCCTGCTATGGAGAAAAATTGGGCGAGCCTAAGAACTTCCTCATATCTGATCTAAGAAACATTCAACTCTAAAGTATGGGCCTGAAGTGTTGAGTCAACTGTCATTGGTGGTGTTTGAAAAGTAAATAATTTCTCAACTTGGTCATTTCCTATGATGCACAGTCATCTATGAATGTGCTCTGGAATAAAAATTGCTGCACACTGCCTCATGGTACCGTTTTTAATTATCCTGTAAGCGCTTGATTTGAGTAATGTGGCTACTGATGGTTTGGTCGGTGTGTTTCATGGGGCATGTTAATCTTTGGGCACTCCCACAGTGCCTATCATCTAGTTGGTCTTGGTACCGGAGTCTGGAGGAGATCAGAAGTTTGGCAGACTGTCACAGTGGTGATTCGTTTTTTTCCTCTTCTTCTATGCCGGCTCTGCAGTGAAGTCGGAAAACCACTGCAGTGTGGTTTAAAACAGAAGTGGAGCACGTGAACCTTACCTTATCCATGGAGCTGCGCAGAGGTGCTGAAGGATCCTCTGTGACGTCTTTGTTTCTACACAGCTTTCGAGCTGCTGTGGGACGCTTTCCAGCATGGACGTGCCTGGAGCCACCCGGCCAGCATCCTCTCGATTTGCCACAATCTTTGGTGGTTTGTGTACATGAAAGGCTGTGGCTGCGCTTCAGGCACATTGTCCAGGCAATTGTTTTCTCACTAGGCTGTGCCCGTAACACCAGCAAGCACTGCCTCTGATGCAGCGCCTCTCCAGAAATAATTTACTCATCAGTGGGGCCCATAACACTGATTTCACTTACACACATTCTCTCTACTCCATGGATTGGTGAGATTCAAAGGAGAGCAGCAGGATCATTGCGGAGTGTCTAAATTAAACTAAACTATTTACAAATATACATCTGCAGTTTAAATTCTTTACCATGGTTCTAGTGCTTGATCAATTTATCCAGACGCACCACCCTTAATTTCGATGGATCATGCTAGTACAAATTAGGCTAAGGATGAACAAGACCAGCTTAATTCTTCATTTATCTAATTTTTATTTAGCAATGATTCATTGTCATGACTTATTTTTATTCACACAATTTAATATAACTGAATTCAAGGTTATTAATTGTAAATCTCAAACATTTAATTTTGTTAAATCAAAGCTCAGAAATGGACATTTATTTAGAATTCAATGGAGACTGTTATTTAGGAAAAGACATAATAGTTTCCAAGTTCATCATTCTATTTCCCTAACTGTCCACCTTACCTAAAGACTCCGTTCCCATTCAAGCTAAGTTCAAAATATCAAGAAAAACAGCAAACTTCTTATGCATTAGGATTCAATCAGCATTCCGGGAGCATGTCAGGATACATCAGGAAAAGAAGATTTTTTACTTCATCGGAACGCCTTCTTTTATACCCTTTTTACTAACTAAACTATCTCATTTTCTGAAACATTTAGGGTCTCTAACACATTTGATTGGTTCTTCCAAGGGGTGGATGAGCATAACTCATATGCTCATCATTTCATTATTCAGCTTCCGCGGCATCAGCAAAATTGAATATGGCTATTGTCTCTGTTAATGTTCATGTCACTTGTGTCCTCAAATTGCAATATTAGCTTAAAATTCCCATGATTTCACTACGGACTTCCATTTTGTTGGCTGCTATTCATGGTTTCAGGGCACATTGTCCTTGACCCATCTCATTCGGCTAGAGCCTTCGCAAGCTTCATCTGCAGTTTTCATTCACAGCTCTGCACATGCGCAGTACACCTCAAGCTCGATTTTATGCAAACGTCAATTTTTCTACAGGCCACAAAGGCCCATACGGGAACTATTATAGAAACAAACACAGATAGTTATTGAATTAAAACCCATTCTGTTCACCTCCCCCTTTACTAATGTATCCCTGTTAGTTGTTACCTAGCAAAGAAAGCCACAATTATGCATGAACTCTTTCTTACCTATCTTCCAGTTTCTGCCACAAATAGACAAACAGAAGGCACATTCATGCCGCTTTTAGATTATTTTAAAGCTGCTTATCAGTTTAGGACATGACAACATCACTTTATTAGTTAATTATGGTTGAAACATGAGCAAAATTAGTATCCCACGTGTACTTGTGTAGGTGCAAATTTACTCTAGGTTTATTAGCATTTCAAACCACTCAATTAGTTCATGTTACTGTTATGGGAGAGGGATTTCACAAGGGGTAAACAAAACTGTGTTTCTACCCTCGCTCCATCACTGCCACAGATCTTAGGTTTTACCTCAACTCAGTGAACCGGAGGAAATGAAGACAGGAGCTAACGAGGCAGATGTTCCTATCGGGATTGCTCTACATCAGATTGGTAATGGTAATGTTGCTGTGGCTTACCATCAGTACAATTTCAAAAAAGGCATGGAGGATGTACTTACAGAAGTGCCCTTCAATAACATAGAGGTGTTTTTGTACATTAAGTGTTTTGATCCTTTGTTCACCTCTCTAAATGCTAAAAGTTGCAAGCTAGTCGTGTGAGATTGCTCACAGTAGTTCTTGTGCTGTCTTAAATGGATACTGTCCAGGTTTTGCATAACATTTTTGTTGAACCTTATGTTTGATAAGTGATGTTTTAATTACTCCTATGCTGAGTGATGCCATCATTTTAGGTCTTTAAAACACATTGTTGTCATTCTTAAAAGTATGCTTACGTTACAGTGACGTTTTTAGTGCTAAGTTCCTGCAGATCCCATAGTCATTACTGTGGTTCAACGTTTGCACTCTGTGGGTATCCTGAGTGTATTTTTTGCTGTGTTCCATTATTTATATCCATTGTGTCACTGCTGGGGCGATATTCTATTTCTTGTCCGAAGAGTGCAGTCCTGAGTGTCACCACTTGTTAGTATGTTGGTATGTGTTAGGGATGTATTTTTTCTCATTTCACACAACGTTGGTCATTTGACATGTTACTTTACATGCACACCATGTTTCTACATTGAACGTTACATATCCCTACACGTGGGATTGCTTTATGGGCTTTGTTGGCCCATTTTTTTAAGTAGCCTTAGTACCCTTATATGATGGACGTCACAATGTTTTTAATGTCTGGTTGTCACCCATTTCTTGGTTTTATGCCATACGCACTTACATGGGGGATCTTTGTATGGATGGAAGTCACCTGTATTTGCATTGTACGTTACACTCCCTTACATGACCGAAAGGAACAGGTTTTAGTCCAATTTTTGCGCTGTACATTACAAGCTCTTACATGAGGGATGTCAATATGGGTTAAAGTCCCATTTCTACTATTTTCGGGACCTTAAATGAGGGATAGCTAAATGGGTTTCACTCCCATTTACTCGGTTTACATGATGAAAAAACCTTACACGAGGAATGTCTTTATGGGTTATGGTCCCATTTCTCCAATTTTCGGACCCTTACGCAAGGGGTTTCCAAATGGGTTCTAGTCCCATTTTCTCAGTTTAAATGTCAATCCCGTACATGAGGGATATCTGGATGGGGTGCAGTTCACCTGTGTCTACATTTTCCCCTTGCATTAGAGACAGAATTCTGGTTAGGGACAAAATTATGGGGGGGAGGAAGGTGTCACCTGTGACTACATGTTACAATTTTTTGCACTATTTTGGAATATTGGTCGGGTGTTTCACACCCATGTGTGCAGTGTTTTGAAGTGTCTTTATTTCTCATCTAGTGGTTTTGGGTTTTATCTAGTCAGTTGTCTAGTTTCTTGTAATGTTTTAGATAACATGGTTTCTACATTTTAATATGTTTTATAATGGGGAAGGATGGGTGATATTTCTTGTGAATCTCTTTATTCATCCTCTCCGCTTCCTTTACTGTTCAGTTCCCCCAGAGATGTTCTGTTTTCCTTGCATCCCTGGGTTCAGAACCATTTACCTTCATGTGTAAATTTTTGTGAATAGTTGTTTCCACCTATTATCTTAATTTTAATTTCTGTTTAAATGGGGGAGGATGTGTTATATCCTGCTTAGGCTCTCATGCATCTCCCCTGTTACCTTGGCTCCTAGTTGTTCAGCCAGTGTGAGTGTTCTGAGTGGAATGTTGGTGTGATGGACATGAATTGAATATTTGGGTGCCTGTGTGGTGAGGTGTGGCAGTTGGAATATGGGCTGAGCAGCAGGCAGGCTGCTTCTGGTGGGGCTGCTGTACATGGATACCAACCTGCAACTAACACTAATAAAGAATTGTCAATGATATTCCTCAGCTACATACTCTGGAAAATGCACGGGCCCCCTGCAAGATAAAATACTACCCTAGCAGGGAAAACAACTTTTTGGGAAAAGGACTTTGCACCGGGCACAGTGCTCAATAATAAAAATGTGAAGCAATTAAACCTTAGACCACAAGGATCAAGTTATTCAAACAAGACTGCGCTTATTAAAAAGATTTTTCTTTTTTAACTTTTTATTTTACTTCTTTCGTTCTTTTTTCTATCTTTTAACTTATTTTTAATTTAACAAAACATACAAAAATATATTCACAATTAAATATTCTTTTCATAAAATGCACATTCTAAATACTCTTGTACAAGTTTAAACCACATAATCTTACCATGTATGATATATCCTGAAAGGTACAAGTGTCGTCAGGTAATACAAACAGAGCGACCGAAGCTGATCTAGCAAGTAATTATCCGGATTCTGTCAGACAAAACACAATATATATGCCGATTTCAAAAACACAAATTACAGTTGTTAACTACAAGCTTTTTGACCTTGTATATAAGGGAGGGAGGTAGTCTGTACAGTGACACATTGAAGTGATTGCTGTAATTTGCAATTAAAAGCTTTAGACTGCTGAAGTATTTTTAATAAAACATTCTCTTCTCATTTTAGTAAACCACTGATATGGAAACACTGAAGAAGGCTTTTGCAGAAATGCATTGGTAGTTAAAACCTGTGGTAGTTAAGATCTGTAACCAGCACTTTTCGTAAAATCAACGCTATTTTGTGTTTGTAGTTAACAACTGTAATTTGTGTTTTTGAAATCGGCATATATATTGTGTTTTGTCTGACAGAATCCGGATAATTACTGGCTACATGTCATACATCACGACACACTTTAACATGATTTATATTTGTTCATTCTCGAAGTGCCTATGTGTCAGATTGTATAGGATAAACAGGAGGGAACCCATAAACCAAGTTGGGATGGGTGTAGACTGTAAGTGTAAACAATTCCCAACAGGTATCAATAGGAAGACAGTTCAAAGGATGTATGCAATATGCATTACAATTGAAAAGAAAAGGAGTCACTGTAAACTTGAGGACAAACGGGTATTATTCACCATTTAGAAAGCTAGGCAGGTCTTTTTGCAAAATCATACAGTTAAAGCAGCACTGTATACAATAAATGGGGTGACAACCCGGTGGCACTTGGTGCAAGTGGTATATACATGAATATGTACAGTGAGTAGTGACGGTAGTGCAAGTGCAGGGGTGAAAACAGCGTGGTCGGCGCAAAGTGACAGTGAAAAATACACAGAGTAATGGCTCCAGGGATTTAGGTAGTAATCACTTAAAACAAGATTCAATTCCAGGAGTACAAAACAGGTAAAGCGCCATAAAATTAGGCTGTATTGTCGACGGCGTTTCGATCCTCTTCACTCGGGATCATCATCAGGACGGGGTTGTCGGGGGAAGACAGTGAAATCCGCTGCTGTCAAAAGTCGTGCAGTCGGAAGGGCTGGAAATTAAGGTCCGGAGCTGAAAGCAGGGGTGTCTTGAGTAGACGGTGAATATCTGCGTCTGAGTCAATCAGAGGTATGCCGGGTGGGTGATTCCAGGGTGTAGCTTCAGGCAATTGCCTGAAGCTACACCCTGGAATCACCCACCCGGCATACCTCTGATTGACTCAGACGCAGATATTCACCGTCTACTCAAGACACCCCTGCTTTCAGCTCCGGACCTTAATTTCCAGCCCTTCCGACTGCACGACTTTTGACAGCAGCGGATTTCACTGTCTTCCCCCGACAACCCCGTCCTGATGATGATCCCGAGTGAAGAGGATCGAAACGCCGTCGACAATACAGCCTAATTTTATGGCGCTTTACCTGTTTTGTACTCCTGGAATTGAATCTTGTTTTAAGTGATTACTACCTAAATCCCTGGAGCCATTACTCTGTGTATTTTTCACTGTCACTTTGCGCCGACCACGCTGTTTTCACCCCTGCACTTGCACTACCGTCACTACTCACTGTACATATTCATGTATATACCACTTGCACCAAGTGCCACCGGGTTGTCACCCCATTTATTGTATACAGTGCTGCTTTAACTGTATGATTTTGCAAAAAGACCTGCCTAGCTTTCTAAATGGTGAATAATACCCGTTTGTCCTCAAGTTTACAGTGACTCCTTTTCTTTTCAATTGTAATGCATATTGCATACATCCTTTGAACTGTCTTCCTATTGATACCTGTTGGGAATTGTTTACACTTACATATGTGTCGGATTGTCATACTGATAACTATGCAGATTGGTCACATTTAGTTTTCATCCATTGGACCATTCAAATGCATGGGTGGGTGTGGTGATTCACATGTTTAGGTAACACATAAATTAAGCCTCTTGTTTCTTTTGACTAAGATGCAGAATCACCACTTAATGCAGGTTTACTGGATGTAATATTAAGAGTGATGTGCCTGAGTGGTTAGCATGCCACATTACTATTATTTATCGTCATTTATTTTTTTAACTTTTACAACTGTTACAAGGAAGGAGTGAAAAAAATAGAAATACAGATTCTAGGGTAGCACGTCCAATATCACAGAGCATATGCATACTCAATTGCAGAAGAATATCCATAAAATAACAAAATATTAACTACCCAAGTATCCTTGAGAAAGCAGAATAAAAAGAGAGGAATAAAAATAGGAACCACGTCAGTACAATCGAGTTAAAGTCCCTGTGCACTTAAAAAAAACAGCAACACAGACAGAGGCCTTCTGACGACTTCTCCCTGACCTGAGCCTCCTACAATGATTAAATAATAAACAACAGAGAGATAACAATCCCAGATAACTAGATAATTCAAAATCAACCATCCTATGCAGGCTGAGAGGAAAAGGAAGCATTACAATTAAAATGTTAACATGAGGTATCTTTACCAATGAACCACTCTTGTCTCTAATGATTTTTACACATAATGACAGAACGCGAGGTGTCATGCAGAAAGACTGATTGTGCGGTCAATGGGTTTGTTTTCCGGCCAAGCAGCCTTTAGATGGCCCCAAATTTAATGGCAAATGCCCCTCAACAGTCTACAATTCAAGAGTATATAAATAATATCACAGTCCTGTTCTTTAGATTTCCAACAGGTCACGTCAGTGCTGAGTTTTGCATCATACAGTATTTCCGGTGACCAGCGGCAACAGAAATCTTTTATTTTGCCCTTACTCCCCTTCCTATTCTAACCTTACTGGGCCCTTTGCCATTAGTTATTATCTGCAGTGCTTCTATTACCATAGAGGCAATGACCATCTGCCGAATCTTTCTCTGCCGATAAAAGGGGTGGAAGTTAGGGTAAACAAACCCCATGCTGACTGTCCAATGAGAACCATTAATTGACAGCAAACTAAAAATTTGAGATCAGATTTAGGTACACCATTCTTAAAACTGTGCTATCTAAATGAAGGAAAGTCACAGGAAGACCCAAACTCCTGAAGAAGTTAAGTCGAGGTAGATTCATGCAGACCAAAAGTTCTGCAGCAGCAAAGCTAAACAAAAGAAGTAACACTTGATGTTCTGTCAGAGTTTGCTGATTCTCCCTACAATGCATTTAAAAGCATTAGTAAACAGCACAGTTTATATGGAACTATCAACAGGACTTATTATTAGACTCAGAAAGAGATCAGATTACTTTGGTTATTGTATTGAAGATTCAAAGTTCATTGCCACAAGCAATTTCTTAAGAATTTCAGTTAACAATATCACAACTTTTATAACAGTTCCAAACATTTAAGCAGGCTTTTCAGATGGTAATAATCAGATATGGTATTGTATAATTACAAATCCCCACCACCATTAAGGTGGAAGGATATTTTGTTGTCTAACAAAGATGCCACATGGTTTGACCAATAAGTCTCAGTCCTACAAAGATTGAAATTGAAGATTCAAATTGAACCCCTTCCCCATCTCAGCATAGATCAAAGGAATGAAAAGTGTAAATGGTTCAGTAAAGAAGGATTCAGTCCATCAGCTACTGACTGTAGCATGAGTGAGGCAGTCTAAAATCAAGAGAAAGGTTCATCCAAAATCAGTTAGCATAGCATCCTCTCGCATGGGGAAAAAGGGAAGCATGGCGTCTCGATAAGAGGCAAACATCAATTGCATCTGCAATGAAAAAAATCAGAAAGGCGTCCCTCTCCCTGTCGGTTTTCTTCTTTTATAAAGTTCCTAACAATGTCCAGTGATGTAGCATCACTCCAACATCAAAAAGTGGTTGCATGACCAAATTCACATAATGTCACTTAGGACACTAGCATCAGTAAGATGGTTTCCCATGGTAGTCATGAGAAACAAATAATTGAGAGGCCACATAGACCTAGTATTAGTATAAAGATGTAAAGCAATCATCTATGGCAATAGCTGAAAATTCTGTTCCCACAGGAATATTTCACTGTGCACATTGAAGAAACGTACAGGAATGTCAGGATTAATACATGTCCAAGACCGATAAGCAACATTTCACTTGTAAAAATGACCCATTGTATTAGGTCTGGGGAAAGGTCAACACTAGAGAAAAAGCATTTGCGAAAGACCCTTTAAGTTAGCCTTACATGTTTAACTGAAATGAACTCTAAATCAACATCAAATATAATGACATTAAATCAATTTAAACACACACAAATATATAGAACTTTCACAAATGATTATTACATTGAATCGCTAACATTAGAAATACCCTGCTACCACAATTTTTCTCAACGCTCATATAAGTTTATAGTTTTCTAAAATCACATCACAAAAATCGTTTACCATTTTTCATGAACTATAAAAGCTCTAGTATTACTATGCAAAGTTTCAAGCTTGTACTTCATTTCTACACGTTTTTGTACCCACATTTCTAAATGATGCACACTGACATAAATCATCAAAAACACTAAGGGGCACATGCATCATTGTTTCATTTTGCACTTCCTAATTTGCGATTTTTAGGGAATCGCAAATTAGGAAATGCAAAATGGGATGCATGTACATTTTCTCAAAATATTTGAGAATCGGTAAAAATCGCTATTTTTACCGATTTTCAAATATTATGCGATTAGCAAAGTGCGAATTCGCAATTCCCATTCATTCCTATGGGCTAAAATGCCCATAGGAATGAATGGGAATTGCGAATTCGCACTTTGCTAATCGCAAATCCTGATTGCATTTCAAGGGTGGAGAGGGGGGTTCAAATGACCCCCCTCTGCACCCATGAAATGTTGTTTTCGCATCATGTTGCACACACACATGTCCTAAGGACATGTGTGTCCGTAACATGAATGTGTAAAAAACTGCTTTTGCAGCGTTTTTAACACTTTTTGCAAATTTACCGAGTGGTTCAACCACTCGGTAAATTTGACACCCTAATTGCGAATTCGCAATTATAAAAGTAATCATGCATTGCTTTTAAGAAATCGCAAATTTGCGATTTCTTAAAAGCAATCGCATTTTTAGAAATCGCAAAAATGTGCGATTTCTAAAAATGCTTGATGCATTCCAAAAAGCATTTTTGGAATCGCAAACGGCCGATTTTAAGGAATCGCACCGTTTGCGACTCCAAAAATGCTTGATGCATGTGCCCCTAAGCTACGTCACTTACCATCAACATTTCATTGTTATACGCTAATAAGAAACATGTGCATAAGAGATTTTTGAATGCCACCTTGTTTATAAGTAGTAGAATGACCTTACATGTATGTCTTCATTGTCTTACATTTGAAGCACGTTTTTACAATGCTCCTACTACACGTGTCAAACATGTGTAACGTGTACTTTCAGCTTTTCATCTTCCCAGTAAATAAATGTGTTGTGTATTATGATTTTTAGAATCATGCTGCATCATTTTTTTTATAGTATGCTAAAAGTGCATCCCACTGATCGGCTATGACTTGTGTTTTCAATCTAGTCTCCCACCATTGTGCGTAGTTTGGAGGTCATCTCAATTGGAAGTATTGGTCAATCGGTGTGGCACAAAATGCACAGATCATCTGATTAAAATTATTCCATGTATGAATATATGTACAAAAGGGAACAGTCAAGTGTCATCTGTGTTCTCCCCAGTGTGGCTAGTAAAGGCTATTTGAGTTCAATCTCCAATGTTGGGTTGTAGGGAGATGACATTCCTGTTGTAGTGTTTGGAAAGGTCCCAGAGAGCCATTGCCAATGACATTGTCACTCTGTCGTACTTTACCTGTTTTCCACAGTGAACAACTGATTTCCTCTCCCCCTACTATGACTGCAGAGTTGCGCCACTGTGGTGCTTTCGAGTGCGGATGATCAGACATATTCATTAGCTTGTTGGCCCTCCACAACAAATATTGGGAGTTGTGCATGATACGGTTGGAGAGAGAAGTGATCTGGAGTCTCATAGAATAGTAGATGGCAAGGTCTTACCCATGTTCAATATCTGTTATTCCATGACGACCTAGGAGGGCCGCTGTCTGAAGGTACTATGTAAATGGAGTGAGCTACCTGCTACTAACAAGATTAGAAGGGAAGCAATGGTTAGGTCCCTTAAGGCCTGGGGAAGACCAGATCAAGAAACTGATGGGGAGGGTTCCTCTAGCACCATGTTCATGTTTCCTGTTAATTGGGGGAGGACAGGCTCTCCTGTGCAGGGCTGTCCGTGGGCCATTAAAGAAATGGAGCCAGCCCTAAGTGAAAGGGAGTTACCCCTATCTGAGAAGAAGTGGAAGAGGAAAGAGATAAGAAATAGCAGCAGTTATAACGATGAAGAGGTTGAGATGTCCAGGGGGTTGGATTTAACCCCGAGCTTGGGGAGGGATTAGTGCCCAGGTGCACAGATGGGGATCAATCAATCAATCAGGGTACTTGTAGAGCGCACTGTTTACCCGTGAGGGTCTCAAGGCGCTGAGGGGAGGGGGGTGCTGCTACAGCTCGAAGAGCCAGGTCTTGAGGAGTCTTCTGAAGGCGAGTAGGTCTTGGGTCTGCCCTATGTTGGTAGAGTTGGTGTTCCAGGTTTTGGCAGCGAGGTAGGAGAAGGATCTGCTCCTGGAGGTTGTTCATTGGATGCGGGGGACAGCAGCAAGGTTGAGGCTGGCGGAGTGGAGCTGGAGGGTGGTGGTGTAGAAGCTGAGTCTGTTGTTAAGGTAGGCTGGTCCGGCATTGTGGAGTGCTTGGTGTGTGTGGGTGAGGAGCTTGAAGGTGAACCTCTTGTCGACGGGGAGCCAGTGTGGGTCTCTCAGGTGGGGGTGATGTGGCTGCGGGGGGGGACTTTGACGATCAGTCGGGCGGAGGCATTTTGGATGCGTTTTAGTCGTCGTAAGTGTTTGGCTGTGATTCCTGCGTAGAGTGCATTGCCGTAGTCCAGTCTGCTGCTGACGAGGGCCTGTGTCACCGTTATTCTTCTTTCGGTCGGGATCCACTTGTAGATCCTGCAGAGCATGCGGAGGGTGTTGTAGCAGGAGGAGGAGACGGCGTTGACCTGTTTAGCCATAGAGAGGGAGAATTTGAGGATGAATCTTAGGTTGCGTGCATGGTCGGTGGGTGTTGCCAGGCTGAGGGGGTGGGTCCGAGGATGAGTACCTCTGTCTTGTCCAAGTTCAGCTTATGACGGTTTCTCCTCATCCAGTCGGCGACGTCCTTCATTTCCTCGTGGAGGTTGGTTTTGGCCGTGTGTGGGTCCTTGGTGAGGGAGAGGATGAGCTGGGTGTCGTCGGCGTAGGAGATGATGTTGAGGTTGTGCTGGCAGGCTCCTTGTGCGAGGGGGGCCATGTAGATGTTGAACAACATCGGGCTGAGGGATGAGCCCTGGGGGACGCCGCAGATGATGTTGGTGGCTTTGGATCGGAAGGGTGGGAGGCAGACCCTCTGGGTTCTGCCGGAGCGGAAGGATGAGGTCCAGTCAAGGGGCTTCTCTTAGATTCTGGATTCTAGGAGGCGTGTCTTTAGAGTGCGATGGCAGACCGTGTAAAAGGCAGCCGACAGGTCCAGAAGGATGAGGGTTTCGCCATTGTCTAGTTGGCACCTGATGTCGTCTGTGGTGGTGATGAGGGCTGTTTCGGTGCTGTAGTTTCATCTGAATCCGGACTGGGATGGGTCATAGATGTTGTTGTCTTCTAGTTGTTGGGTCAGTTGCCTGTTGACGATTTTCTTGATGACCTTTGCCGGGAACGGGACCCGGGAGATAGGCCGGAGGTTCTTGAGGTTCTTGGGGTATGCCTTGGGCTTCTTGAGGAGGGCGTTGATTTCGGCGTGCTTCCAGCTTTAAGGGAATGTTGCTATTTCGAAGAAGATGTTGATGACCTTCCGTAGTTGGGGTGCGATGGCTGCTTCTGCTTTGTTGAATACGTGGTGTGGGCACGGGTCTGACTCAGATCCTGAGTGGATGGAGTTCATGACCTTGTGTGTCTCGTCATCGCTGACGTTGGACCAGGAGGTCAGGCATGTGGCGCTGGTGGTATTCCCAGGGGAGGTGGAGTTCTTTGCTGTCGTGTGCGTTGTTGTCCAAGTGGTCTTTGAAAGAGGCTCTCTTGGCTATTCTGATGAGGTGGTGATGTCTGTGGGTGGCGTCCTTGTGGGCTGCCTGGTTGTCCGGTGTGCGTTCGTGGAGCCATATTTTCTCCAGTTTCTGGCATGCGCGTTTGGAGGTCTGGAGCTCGTCGGTGAACCAGGTGGCTCTCTTGCTGGCCTGGTTGTTGGAGGGTTTCTTGAGCGGAGCGAGGGTGTTGGCACAGTCGTCGATCCACTGTCTGAGGTTGCTGGCTGCGGCGTCTGGGTTGGTGGGGTCAGTGGGTGGGTTCTGGGCGAGGATGGTAATCAGCCAGTCTTTGGTGACTTCGCTCCAGCAGCGGCGAGGCAGCTGTTGGGTGCGGTTGTGCGTGGTTGGTTTCTTGAAGGTGAAATGAATGCAACGGTGGTCGGTCCAGTGGAGTTCGGGGGTGTGGTCAAAGGTGACGTGGGTGCCTGTGGAAAGCAGCGCGGGTGGGTGCGGTGACGAGTTGATTGAGGCTGAGGTTGGTGAGGTTGTCGATAAGGGTGGCAGAGTTGGCATCGTTGTTGTTCTCGAGGTTTAAGTTCAGGTACCTGAGGTGGATGTAGTCCTTGGAGGCGAGTGTGTGGGTGCTGGCGAGGTAGGCGATAGAGTCACTGAACTGAGCCCAGGGTCCGGGGGGGTCTGTGGATGAGTGTTCCTCTGACGGTGGTGTTGGGGTCGGTGTGGATCCGGAAGTGCAGGTGTTCGGCAGTGTTGAGGGTGTCGTCTGTGTGGGTGGCGACCTTGAGGGTGGACTTGTGGACGATGGCTATTCCTCCTCCGATTCCGTTGGCGCAATCCTGCGGGTGATCTTGTAGCCATCAGGATAGCTATGGAGGTGTGGGGTGCCGAGGAGTCATTCCACAAGGTCTCGGTCAGGAAGGCCACATCTGGGGCAGAGGTGTCGAGCAGATCCCAGAGCTCGACGGCATGTTTGCGTGCGGAGAGGGTGTTGAGGAGTATGCAGCGGAGGTTTTTGGGTCCAGTCCTTGGAGGTTTTGTGGTTCTGTCGCAGGGATGAGATTGACAAATTGTTCACAGCATTTGAGAGGGCGCTTGAGATGAGGGAAGTCTGCACCAAGCATTGGGGTTCAATCTTGTGAGAATGAATCCCAGTAGCCGGGAGGGCTGGGAGCCTAAACCTGCAGGGGAATGAGACGAAATCCTACTCTTACTTGAGGCAATGCTTGGTTAAGAGACACCCATAAAGTGAACACTCAATCCTAGGTGGACTATGTAGATCTCTGAGAGAAGATACATGGGGATGTATTAATCTTTAGAAATGTATATCTCAGTTCTCTACATTAGATGTTTGGTGCTTTGGTGTCATTTTAGTGTGGAATCACTGAAATGCAAGCTATAAGAAGGTCAGTAGACGAATGCCCTGTTGAACAGCAAGGCCAATACTGGTATGGCCGCCACCTTATTTATCTTGCAAAAATTCCACAAGGAAGCCATGCTCCCCTGGTTCCTTGCCAGTGGCCATGTCAATAACCACCTTAGTACCTTCCTCTGCAATTATCTCACCTTCTAATACAGGAGAAAGGTCCTAGGTTAATGTAAAGAGATCTAGATGCTTAAAAAAAGCAGTTTTTTCCGTCAAGTTTGAAGGGTGTTGGAAGTATTGAGAGTTTTATAGTATCTCCGGAATTCCTCCATTATGGCAGTCAGGACCACCAGGAGAAGCCCCTCCAAACTATGGAGGGCCAAGACAATTCTAAATGATTCCAGTTGTCGAAGTAGTGAAGTCAATTGGTGGCCTGCCTTTTTCTGACTATAGTAGTGTCTCTGTCGGATACGAAAGGAGCATTTCTCAGCGTCAGTCATTAATAGAGTGTTAAGTTCAGGTTCTTTGACTTAGAGGACACTCAGATGTTCCTGCATTGGGTACATCAAATAGGTCAAGTTCTCTAAGTGGAGCTTGGATGTGATAGCTTGTCGATTGGTGAGTGCTGCCTCCTCAACAACATGCTCTTCCCAGCAGCTTTCTTAGTCACCACAAGATCTTTGTGGATGCAACAAAATGTGTATTATCCTCCAAGAGCCTCTCCATGTATGTAGGTCCATGAGGTCATGGTTGGACATTACACAAGGGATTAGAGATGCAGCAGACAGCTGTTGGAGGAGGGAAGGTGAGCATTAAAAGTATTCAATCTCAGTTCGGATGGTATGAGGACTAGAAGCAATCATGTAATCCCTATCCCAGTGCTGCGAAGGTTCTTGCAAGGCTTGGTCTCGGAATGGTCTAGTAACCCTTTAGTTGAGAACAACCCTGTTGCCTTCATTAAACTGTTCTTATCATTACCAACAGTCTATAGAGGACTGATTGTTAGAGATGATTTCTGCTTCCTCCAACAACCAGGCCTTGATTCATCTCCAAGTAAAATGATACAGTTGAAGCCAAAAACTGTGAATGTTTTTGGGAGTATCCAGGGATTTTGGGGTTGGCTGACCCCTGGAGGTAAGATTATCCTATTAAAAGAGAATATACTTGTCTTTCAGCTAAATATAGAACAGCTGCTACTTACATTACTTTCTAATTTCCTCCAGAGCAGGGTTTTAGGGTCAGAATTTGTTACCTAATGGTTTTATGATCATTCTACTGCGGAGTTAGAAATTGTCTCCAAGGACTTAGGTGCCCGAAATTTGAGATGGAAATTGAATAAGTGTTACTTAGAAGATGAGAATTTGGTTAAGTAATGTAAAACAGAGATTGAGAGCTTTTTCAAGCAAAATAAAGAGTCTGCTTCAATTGACATTGTGTGGGATGTTTTTTTCTTAAATGAGGCTTACCACCTCTGTCCTTTAAGCAAGGCAACATTGTCAGCTTACTTCAAAAGGGCAAGGACTCCCTTGAGCCTAATTCTTATCATCCTATCACATTTTAAAATATGGATTACAAAATGATAATGAAGCTTGGACCTCATAGATTTAACACGCTGGCTCCCTATTTAGTCCATCAGGATCACAATGGCTTTATTGCTGGGTAGCAATTGAGTACTAATACTAATTATATGATAGCGGCTTTGAATATGTTCTCAGTTAATCAGATCCCATAGTCGATCTTTTTTTAAATGCACATAAAGTGGTTGAGATTGTGCTCTGGGAAATCTTTTTGTTATCTTAGGCAACTTTGGATTTTCTACCTAGACTACAAGTTTTATTAAAAGGATGTTTTTGAATGCACAATCTAAGCTAATTATAAATTCTACTGAGGTAGGCATAATTAGGGTTCAACATGGGACAAGGCAGGGCTATCCACTCTCACCATTTCTTTTTACTTTTTTTGATTGATCCTCTGACCATAGCAATTTAGAGTGACAGAGTGATGTAAGTGCCTAGGCCTTTAATGGAGCAATGAACTGGAATGGCATGAGGAGTAAAAAAAACAGCTCTGTACTGGGTGAAAGTATAACATGGTGCGGCATTCTGTCCATCACTTGTTCTTTTTGCATTAGACCTTTAATGGCAAAAATTAAGTTGTATACTGGCAATGCCATTCTTTGATTGGCCTGAAAGAAAGATGTGCAGGTAAGAGTGCTAAATATTCTTTCACATTTTCAAATGCTGGGAGGATATATGGTGAATAAATAAAACAAAATGTCATATTGAGCTCGTAGGCTGTATGCAGGCTCCCTTTAAGGTATATTTGTTTTATTTACTGAGGATGTGAATGAATTATACAATCCGCTATGGACTGCTGCTTATCACAGTTAAAGGCTTATTATCTAGATGGGCTTTGCATCCTCTAACATTATTAGGGCAGGGTGCTTTAATAAAAATATCTGTTCTCCCTTTATTTTATTTTAGATTTGCAGCTGTCCCATGCACAATCTGCTCCAAATGTTTTGCAAACACAAAGTTGATGATCTCTTCTTTCCTGTGGAACAAAGCCAGCCCAAGAATAGCACTGAACACTTTATATAGGCATACAAAGTCAGGGGGTTAGCTCCCCTTGTTTTAAGACTTATTATTTTGACACACTTTGCATGGTATATGCACAGGTTTATTAAAGTACCTTATATAGACACCTTCAGAATGAATCAGGGGATATAATGCTGTAAGAAAGCCAAATTAGAGACCCTCCAAGACTTACTAAATACGCCAAAAACGTTTGATACAAAACATTACAAGGGCTCCCCAAGAAAAGTGCACATTTCTCTGAAGCTTTTGGCATTCTCTATGTTAATTTAGAACCTTTACTGAATCAACTTGAATTAGAGGGTGGGGTCACAATGGATTCAACAATTGTAGCTGGGTGGGGAGTGAACATATTTCTGAAACTGGATGATTTTCAGCTGAATGACCAATAGAAAACTTGGTGTGAGATATACCCATGGATAACTTGTTAGAAAACATGGTTGCAGTGGTCCTGTAGGACCCTGCTTGGGTGCTACAATATATTGATCCCAAAGGTTTGGCAGACAGAGGGAGATGGCGTTAAATTGTGTAGAATATTTTAACATGAAGAAAGAAAGTCTTTGGAATCAATACTTACTATCCTGCGAGAAGGTAAATATGTATTAGCGAATTTTAACGAAATAACTCAGGGAGGAGAATTTGACAATATCTAATGATATATGGTTAAGAATTAATGAATTACATTTTTCTGCATGAGAGGGGCTAACTCCCAGCAAACGCAATGTTTTGCAAAATGGTTAATATATATACAACTCCTCAGACTTGGTGGCCTTTTAACACTCCACCCATAACAATACTATTGCGGCTGAAAGATTTATTGAGGATGACAAGGGTCCTGCAGGGGTGCATTTTTGCATTCCTGCTGTTTACGCTTTACTTTGATAAGCTAGGGGACCTTCTCTCATCTAGCAGCAAAGAAGTCCTTAGAGCTTGTTCTAAACTGATCCCTGCACTCCTGTATGCAGACGACACAGTGTTGTGTGCAAGGACTGATGTAGGCCTCCAAAAACTTATAAATGTTTTTAATAATTGTATGGGTTCACTTGATCTTGCCACTCATTTTTTGAAATCCCACACTATGACGGTAGGTACTCAGAAGGCTTCTAGGTGCAAGTTCTTTTGTACAGGGGTAAAAGTAGCAAAAGTGTCAGCCTTCCCTTACCTGGGAGTACTGTTTGATGACCGAGGGACTTGGATTGTGCAAAGGGCACACAAAAAGAACGTTCTGGCAAGAGCAGAAGGGGCAACCATGGACTTTGCAAAAAGATTGGAATCAAAGCCTGTACCCACCCTGCTAAAGGTGTGCAAGGAAAAATGTGTCCCTATCGCCACATATAGATGTGATGTATGGGGATGTAAAGACATGAGGGACATCTAGGGGGCAGAAAATAAATATATGCGTAGGCTACTTGCTGTCCCCTCAGCACTCCAACTTTTATCATGCATGAGGAGCTTGGCATAGGGTACATCTCTGACCTTATTGCTCTTGAGCCCCCACTGTGCTGGTTGAGAATTTGGTCTAGCACAGCCACCACTTTAAACCAACCAGTGATAGCGTATTGCACTGCACTTGAGGGGGCCCTACGTATCCCCTAGTTAAAGTACATTATGGAGCACTCGAGGTGGCTAGGTTGGCCTTACCTGTATACTAACCCCAGGCCTTTAGGCCCAGCAGCCATTAAGAATATCAAACATCTATTTTTGGCTAAGAAGCAGGGAATAAGGGAGGGCAAGGAATTAGTTAAACCCATAGTGAGAAAGTATGTCACAATGAGTCTGAGCCAACAGCTGTAGCCTTATTCGTCACTGGTCACTAATACGCACCATCGCTTCGTTTTAACCAGATTCAGACTGAATCTGGTACACTGGCTATTAGCCTTTCCTCAAGGCTGCACGAAGCCTAGTGCCCTAAAGCCATATCCTTTTGAAAATGTTGCTGAACAGGACACTGTACATTTTACTTTTTCTATAAATTTTAGGACCCCCTACGTAATAAATGTATTCTTCCGCTGTTTAGATCCAGCCAATTTCTTCGAGTAAGGCCTGAATTATTATACCTAAAAAAAAATCCTCCCCTATGGATTGTGAGTTTTTTTTACAGGGGCCTTAAGATTCAGGAAGAGGATGCCGAGTATTTCACCAAAAGTGATACTAGAAAACCCTCTCCAGGAAGTGTGAAATACATGAATTTTGTTTATAAGAAAGTTGGTGAATTTCTATGACATTTTTCAGTTGCTCACACTATTGTGAGTACTATGTTGATTGACTATCAAATTAACGATTCATTCCACCGTGCAAGAGAGCCAGTTGATGAAAAGTGCTGATGCTTTGCTACATGCTGTATGCTATTCTAGGCGGAAGCAAAATGTCATTGAACTGGAAAAAACCAATGGAAGATGATGGCCCACTGTAAGCCCCTGTATGTATGTGTTGGAAATGGGATCTGGCTGAGATTTGCGCCAAAGCCAGACAGAGACCACCCCTCTAGTCAGGACAAGGGAGTTACACTACAAGAATAACCCCTGCTCACCCCCTTGGCAACATGACTCGAGCAGTAAGGCTTATCCCTGAGGCAATGTGTAAAGCATTTGTGCACGCACCCACCAGCAACAACATCCCAGGCCCCTCACAAAAGAAACTCCACACAAGGATATATAAAAAATAGCCTTTGTATTCTCAAAACACATCAGATAGTAATCACACAATATACATTGTGCCAACTTGTATGGGCAATATTTACAAGGGATTATGTACACATGACAGGGCCACGTGGGCCACTATCAGAATCAGCACTTGGTAAAGAAATAGTAAAGGAATATATGAACTTAGAACACTGCCAGTAATCACTGGCAGACACTATACTCAGCGTCAACCTGTAATATAAATCATAACAGGCACAGGAATCCACAAGTCTAAATACATTAGACCCTAACCAACTTAGTAAAAATTACACTAGGGGCGTAAATCACACAGGGAAGTATAATCTCCCTAACACAAACCTAAATAGCATAAACAATATCTAGAGGTATCAGACAGGGTGCGCAAAACATACTATATACAATACATTTCCTAGCACCCAAAAGCATTAGCACATAATTCACATTAGGGCCTAGTGCCCTATAAAAGTAACCATCCCCCTGGCCAACTGTCCATCTAAAAAGGGGGGCTCCAATGCCCTATGTTCAAAGAGTCAGGGCTGCAGCTGCCTAGCAGCGAAAGTCAAGGTTGCGCCACTGCGCCAAAACCTAAGCGTTGCAGCTTCCCACTACTTGCTGGGCAGCTGAGAGCAATGACTGGGAGGCCTAAACGATGCAGCTGGCACTAAGTGCTGCGCAGCTGTGAAGGCCAAGGTAGGGCGAAGAAGTGTGTCTCACTCCTAGATTCACAAAGGACATGTCCCCTGAAAGGAAAGTCCTAAACTGTGCAGCTGCCCACTACTTGCTGGGCAGCTGTAAAAGTCACAAAGGTGGCATGGGCTCTCACTGGCCCTCTAGAAACAAAAATGCACTAAACGTTGGAGCCCTCTAGGCTCGGGAAATGATGGGGCTAAACATTGGAGCCACACGGGGCTCAGTAAGTAGTAGTAATAAGCTTTATTCGATTTTTAAAAAAAAAACATGAAAGCATCGACAATACAGAAAAACCATAGACATTTCATTTCATAGACACAATAAAAAGCCATCATTCAACAATTATTGTGCAAAATTCAGTTACCATTAAAAAACATAAGAGTTTATCCTATGTAATATGAGGGGAGCTCGGATAAAAATCATGTAGATCCCAAATGCGAATTGTGCCTTGTCTTTCACTTTCATTGGGGGTACAAACTCGTAAAAAGGGGGCAACATTGTTATTTTTAAATTTAATAAGTACCAAATCCCCAGCAATGCATTTGGGCAGCGTCCCTAACCATCCCACCCTCCTGACACTCAAGATACCCCCGTCTAGCCCTGGCGGCAACGGTCTATTCTTATTTAGCCAATAGGTGGCCTTATTTAACAAATCCTGCTGGGATTCGCATGTTCCCTGAGTGAGGGCAGGGACCCCAGAAAGGACAGAGACATACGGGGCTGCCTCAGGGGGCAGGTTGATATGTGGCATTCTTGCCAATGCGGGTCTAGCCACTGTGTGTGTTTTTGGTGCAGGTTTAACAGATACTTTGGGGCCTATTTGAATAGGTGTGCGTAATGACTGTATTTGGAATGCCCCATTGCCAGATATAAACGTTTCGGGGGCGGTGGTAGGGTTAGGACAGACGCATGTGGCCATAATGGTAGCTGGAAGCGGGAGCTTTCTTATTACTGACTCAATATTGGTCAGCCTTTCCCCTAAATCATTCATTTTAGTGACCAAGGGAGAGATAGTAGCAACCAGCAATTGCTCAATTTTGGCCAATAAAGTCGTGTTGGGAGACAAAAGAGGATCCTCTGGTATGTCCGCGGCCGGGTCCTCAATAAATGCTATTGGATTAGCAAGTGATGGTATACCTGTGTTGTTCCCAAAGTTAGTTTCGATGTCATGCTTCCATCTATTGTAGGAACCCAGGGGCGCGGCATTTACTTGGCTATGAGGTTTGTCAGCGAGGCTATTAGCATTAAGACAAAAAGAATCCACAGTTGGGGAGGTTATAAGATCAGGGGCGTACTTAGTACCGCAAAGGGCGTTGAGTTCCTCCCATATGGACATCGTGTTGGTAATAGACTATAGGAATGCCAGACAAAACACCGAATAATATTTAGGCACGATACCTCACTCTGTGATGGGAACAAGCGGGGTGGCCCGTCCCGGCCTCCACAGGCCTCGGAGGGCCACAGAGGGCCCGCCCTTTGCCCGGGCTTAGCCCGGCGTCCCGCTCGCGTCCCGCGAGGGAGTGCTGACGGTAATTTTATGCGCCTCCTGGCGCTGTATTCTTGTCACGTGGTTCCCGTGGGCTCCGTGGGCTGCTGGTAATTGCAGTCCCCTCACCTGCACTCTGCACGGCTGTCTGCGCTTCCCCAGGTGGAAGCGGGAGCGGACAGCGGGAGGCAGGCGGCGACCCCAGCTGATGAAATAAAACGGGCTGCAACTCTCCACCCAAGCACCTCAGTGACAGCTTGGAAGTCCGGTGAAAGTTCCCCCCGCTCGGCAGGGCTGACGGTAATTTTATGCACCTCCTGGCGCTGTATTCTTGTCACGTGGTTCCCGTGGGCTCCGTGGGCTGCTGGTAATTGCAGTCCCCTCACCTGCACTCTGCACGGCTGTCTGCGCTTCCCCAGGTGGAAGCGGGAGCGGACAGCGGGAGGCAGGCGGCGACCCCAGCTGATGAAATAAAACGGGCTGCAACTCTCCACCCAAGCACCCCAGTGACAGCTTGGAAGTCCGGTGAAAGTTCCCCCCTCAGTAAATACATATGGCTTAATCAAGAAAAGACCTTGCCCCCAACACTGAGGCATCCCACGGGGATCAGCACGGGCCCCTCGGGGGCCATTCAAAGAAACATGACCCCACTGTTGGACTCCTGCTCAGGGGACTGGAAAAGGGCAACTGGGGATCCTCGTTGGAACCATGTAGGCTCGGTAATGAAATCATGCCCCCTGTTGGAGCGGCCCGCTGCCAGACAGGGCCACTCGCAAGAACACACATGTCCCGGTGCCTCCAAGGCACCACGATGCACACCCGGAGCTGCCCCCCCAGCCTTTCAACACTCACTGGGCAATTCTGCTCTGGCGCGGGCTCCTCCTGGCGGCGGCACTTCTCAAAATGCAGCAAGGGGGGACAGGCACTGGCAATGTGCCTCACACCCTCCTCCGCAGGACACAGGTGGCACTTGCGGGGCTCTCTCTCTCCACGAGAGCCCTGCCTTTACAATGCCCCAGTCTTCACCTGGTCCCCCATCTCAGGACTGGGACTTAGGATGTGGAGCCCTCACGGCTTCGGGCCAACTTTCATTCCGGGGCTCCCTCCAGCGCATGGGAGCCCCGCAACACTTGCGCTGCTTCTTCTCCCGCCGGCCCAGCAGCAGGCCCCGCCCACATCACAGGCAGCCTGCCTGACTTCCGGGTGGCTGCGGCTGGGCGGCAGCAGCAGCAATCTCGGGCGGCAATGAGGGGTAGGCTCCCTCGGCGCTAAAAAATGAATGTAGTATGCAGGGTGGGCACCCGCTAGGGTTCAAATGAAGAAACGGCCATAATCGGGGTGGGCACCCGAAGTCAACAATAAAAAGAAGCAGACAGAATGCAGGGCGGCACCTGCGAGAGAATACCATAATAAGTGGGGTGGGCACCCGTGCTGCGAGTAAAAGGGCTGGAGCGCTTCCTTCTAGAAAAACAACAGCGCTCTGCCCACAATTAAAAATAAAGCGCTCAGCTACGCCTACCCGACACCATTAACAGAGCATTCACATGGCGATTGCCCCCCATGCACTCACGGACCCAGTGTTTGTTGAGGAAATAAGAGATGATATTATTAAATACTTTGCAGAGAATGCGGGTTCCGTCACCTCAGAAGCCATTGAATGGGATGCCTTTAAGGCGGTAATCAGGGGCCAATGCATAGCGAGACAGGCGGGAGTGCTGCAAACAATACGTGACGCACTGGCCAAACTGGAGGGGGAGTTGAGAGGTCTGGATGCGGCCTTTAGCCTTGACCCGACCTTAGCGATTGCTGGGGACATAAAAACAAAGTAGCTTGCCTTTAATGAGGAAGCGGAGCGCGAAGTGCGGTTTCTGGGGAGGCAAGCTGAGGCCCGTAGATACGGAGAGGGAGATAGGCCTAGCAGGACACTAGCCAGGTTGATAGCTCCTCGCACACACTCACACCACATTCACACTGTTTATAACATGGAGGGGGCTTTAGTCGTTGGCCGAGAAGCTGTGTTACGCGCCTTCACTGACTTTTATGCGTCACTGTACACCTCCAAACAACCCACTGCCCCGGCCTCCTTGGACAGCTTTCTAGACTCTATTGCCCTAGTTTGGTTTAATAACAACCAGAGACAATACATGGACCTACCTGTTACCGTCCAGGATATTGTCCAGGTGATCAAAAGCATGCCGGCAAACAAGGCCCCTGGGCCTGACGGCCTGACAACGTCCTTTTACAAGACGTATGCTGATGAGCTGGCGCGGAAACTGCACTCGGTGTTCGTTGAGGCCCTTGAATTAAACTCCCTGCCAGATTCCATGCGTGAAGCCTTAATAATTACGCTCTTAAAACCTGACAAAGACGAAATGCTCCTGGACTCCTATAGGCCACAATCCCTGATTAATGTGGATGCAAAAATCTACGCTAAAATAATTGCAGATAAATTACAGCCGATGTTGCCGATCATTGCACTACCTGACCAGTCCGGATTCATCCCCGGGCGGGCCACGTCACACAACCTCAGGACTATTTTCTCGATCCTTCATTACTTACATCCATCTGTGCAGGCAGCGGTGGTGTTCTTGGACACCACTAAAGCGTTCGACTCTTTGGAATGGCCGTATTTATTTAAAATTTTGGAAAGAATGGGCTTCAGTCGTAACTTCATGACTCTAATAAAATTACTGTACACTGGACCCAGAGCTAGAGTGAGCGTCAACAGCCTTGTCTCTAGACCGGCTAGGATACGACAACACCACACCGCGAGAGGCATCGGGTTTAGCTCCCGGAGCTTACTAATCTCGCTGTATGCCGACGATGTGACTCTGTACGTCCTCAACCCCAATGACAATATGAACCCGCTGCTCCGAGAATTCGTGAAATTTGAGGGCCTGGCGGGAGTGTCAATAAATTGGTCTAAGTCTGTGGCCTTCCCTCTAACGGATGGGACTAGCAGGCCGGCTCCTGACTACCCTCTGCGTTGGGAGACTGAGGCTGTTAAGTACCTGGGGATATGGGTGAGTCGGGATGTGCAGGAGCTATGGTCACTAAACTTTGGAAGAGCGGTGGACTGGCTGGAAGGGAAGATTGAGGTTTGGAACAAACTGCCTTTATCCCTGGTTGCAAGAATAGCATTGGCGAAAATGGTGATTCTCCCCAAATTCCTGTATCTGTTCGTGAATATCCCGCTGCCCATGACATCGCACTTTCACGCACGGGTCCGCTCTCTGTTATTGAAACTGGTTTGGGCTGGGGGCAGGCGAGGGTCTCCTGGGACCTACTCACGCTCCCGCTTCGGCAAGGGGGCCTTGGGGCTCCCGACCTGAGGCTGTACTCTCTATGTGCGCAGGCGCAATTTCTACATTTTTGGGCCTTCCCCACTCCCTACCAACCACACGTGGCGGTGGAGCTGGCCGCAGTTGCCCCGTTGCCTTTGCGGGTGGCACTATACGGAAAACTCTCACGCCCCTCAGGGGAGATCGACACCGTAGAGATGGTGCGCTAGACCTGGCGTGAACTGCAAAGGAGAGCAGGACTCTCCTTCCTTTACGCGCCAGCCATCCCCTTACGGGGAAACCCGATGCTACCCTGCTTAACCGCGAGAGGTGACGTACTCATGCTCCGCGGGAAGAGGCTGCACACTTTCACCGATCTATACCCCGACGGCACCTTTGCGGAGCTGTGTGCGACAGAGGACGACCAGAATGACTCTTTTGCGGACACGCTGCTATACCACTCCCTTAGGGCATCTTGCAAAAAGATGGGGCCCCAATTCCCGGAAGAGCCGCGAGCTCTAGATGCCCTCCAAAACCTGCTTTCAAAACCTTCCCCCAAAAAACTAGTATCGAGACTATACAATAGCATGCAAGAGCAGGCCCCAATCACTGTGGCCACAGCCAGGATGGCTTGGGCTGCTGACCTGGAAGTCCCGCTGACCGACGAAATGTGGGAGTACTGCTGTAACCAACTGACGGCACTATCTCCAAACTATCGATTGCGGCTCATACACTTCAAATTCTTACACCGTACTACCGCACACCGACGCTGCTACATCGCATGGGCATCCGCACGGATACGTCCTGCTGGAAGTGCGGTAGGGAGGATGCGTCCTTCATACATGTGGCATGGAGCTGCCCCAAACTGCACGAATACTGGGCGGACGTCTTCACAGCTATCAACCAAATCTTGCTCAGAAATGACACACCTTCACCACTCCTGGGCTTGTTGGGCTATGTCAAAGACACTGAACCTTGCGACAGGAAACTGCATGCACTCCTCCTCCTCTATGCTAAACGACAGATCTCGCTACACTGGGGCAGGAAAGCACTTCCATTGTTCACGGAGTGGATTGGGGATGTCGCTTATGGACATGCACAACTAACCCACTACTGGGAGACTATGCCCACTGCCTCTAGGCCGAATGACATTTGGGAACCGTTTCTGCAATGGACCAGAGAGAGAGCGTGCGGGCTCGGTCGCCTCTGGGGGATGGCCTGATGTGGGTGTTTCGGATGATATGGGCTGAATGATTTGAGCATGAAACCGGACTGTTGTAACCCTGTTGATCTCCTCAGGCGCTAGCTTGTCCTGGCCATAATGAGTACTGACCCTGCTGTCCCTTTTGACTTAGCGCGCACTGCGTGTCCTGTCCCATCTGCCTCCCCTGAGACCATATGCCCCGGTGGATTGCCCTGCTCCGACATCGTCTCTCCCCCCCCTACTTCCCCCCCCTCCATCTTCACGTAGGAGGCTTGATACCTGCTGCACCTCCACCCCTACCACGGATCGCCATCCACTACTAGTCGTCCTGCGCAGGCGCTCGCAGCCCCATACATATGTGGGACACTGCGTGGTTGATTTTCTGCAATTGCACCAATGTTAGGTTGTTTACGTTTCTCTTCTGTTTGTTGGGGTAGGTTGGGTGAAAACAGTACTGCTAGATGTACCCCTCTCAAATGCTGTTTCAATATTGGGGTCTGCTGATCGCCCCGGAACAGCCATATTACCTCAGCCTACGGTTATCTGTCTACTGTACTGATAAAAGTGAGACCATTTAACGTGCTAAGGTTGCATTGCTCACATACGCATCATTGCTGTATAGTATATCTTACTGGGGGCTCGGAGTTCCGCAACATTAAGTTACAAGCGAC
This sequence comes from Lissotriton vulgaris, assembly GCF_964263255.1. Lineage (NCBI taxonomy): Eukaryota > Metazoa > Chordata > Amphibia > Caudata > Salamandridae > Lissotriton > Lissotriton vulgaris. The sequence continues at coordinate 1,506,803,349 of NC_141691.1, read as the reverse complement.
TGATTTAATATGCTTGATGATATGTAAACTTCATAGCGGCCTGCCTCCGGGTTGTTGGCGTGACGCAGTGTAATTTTATGACTCTCTTCTCATAATAAATGTCTTGCACCAAAAAATAAAAAAAAAAAAGAAAAAAATAAAGCGCTCAGAAGGCGCTGGGAGGCATAGAAACCACCAAGCCCCCAAGGAACGACCCCTAAAGCAAAAAGGGTCTCAAAAATGTCCTCCAGCATCCAGGGGAAAGGAAGGGCATCCAGGGGCTGGGCAGGGCCAAGGGAGACAAGCCTTCCCCTGGACCCCAGCAGCAGCACGCTCCTGTTAAATTCAAGTCAGTAACAAGAACATTTTCATGGGGTCACAGCCCCTTCTTTTATACACAAAATCCTTTGTCTCCAAAGGTGCAGGAAAGGGGCGAACGAGATGCAACTGGTCCTGGAGCACTTTGTTTTGCTCAGCCCCTCTCACTATTCACAGGACATGCCAGGGATATCAGACACACCACAGGGGGTGGAGCCAGCATTGTGGAGGGAAGGCCCAGCCGTATTCAGGTCCCAGGTGCAACTCCTCCCTCCCATCTACATGTAGATCTCCCCATTCACCACCGGGCAGACCCATCCGGACTCCTGGAGCCAAGCACACCAGCCAGCTCCAGCCAATCAAAAGCCAGACAGTCCATTCACATTCACTGCACAGACATGCCAACTTCTAAAAGTGGCACTTCCCCACTAGACACAATAATTCTGCGCTCACCATTGCGCATAATTTAATCTCACGAGTTCACACATACCAAACTCAACCCTGCACTCCCCACACATCAGGAACTACCATGGACACACATATTCCCCATGCATTCCTATGGGAGGGCAGGCCAATCTAACCACACGCACTCAGAGAGCGCAAGCACTTTACACTGGGCCACAGTGCTAAAGTGCGCAGAGACCAGAAATCAACTAACATCATGTGATTATTACCCCATTTAGTGCTCCCGAGCACTACCTCCCTAGTGCTGCCGTCGGCCAATGGCCCACGGAGCCCCGCCCACCTAATGGAACACCCGCACTGCGCCGAAATAACTGCCGCAGTTAAGGAGTTAAAGGCAAAAAGTTCAGGGGTGAACCTACCAAAAGGGCCAAGTCCAACAGAATGTATATATGTCTTTCTGTGCTGTTTAAACAGATGGCAATTGTATACTTACAGGTCCATATGTTCACTAGATGAAAAACAGGTGCTACAATCATTTTACATTAAGTAAGGAAGACTGCACAGTACCATATAATATGGGCTAATATCTGATTTTTATGGTTGCAAAATCGGCAAGCAGCATTCTGTTATTTTTATTTCCAGATGTGTTCAAACTCTGCTAAGCCAAATAATCAAAAGCATAGGCATAGATATTGATGTCTTAACTCCCATGGTAATGGTAGTTCCTGCCGTGCTTGAAGTTGGATTCATAGATTTCCCATAGTAAAGTATTATGAGCCTTCTTTGAATGATTGTAAAGGTTTTCTTGCAATTAATGAGTGATATGCTGAATTTATTGAATTAAAAGTTTTGTAAGAATTTTTTTTTCCCATAAAGGTACCATATTTATCTCTGATAAGATAATTTATTGTGGCAAATCAAGGAGTATTTTAGAGGGTTCTGGTTAGAACAAATTCCTTACCTCTCTTACACTGTGGTTGGTGACATTTTATCTCATTACATATGCCCAGTTGTTTGAAAAGGAGTGTATTTCATGCCATATATAGTGTACTTCAGCTGTTGGGCCGTGCTTTTATTTTTGTCATTTTTTTGCATGTTACATTTACTTGTAAACCAAAACGAAAAAGCACTTACCATGGACAGACCTATTCTATTCACTTTGTCACTGCTTTCTAGGGTCATAGATCTCAGTTGGAGATTTAACAGGTCATAGCCGACCTATTGGGTCAAATTTACTACAAAAAGACACAGTGCAGCACCGCAAGCCATTATGCTGCACCGAGCTGCATCATTTTAAAAGCACAGGCATACGTCGTATTATCAACAATACAATGCAGTCTTACATCATAAGTAATACACAGGCCCGTGCCTTCATGGCGACACATCACGATCAAGACAGTCAAAAAAGTATATGTATACTGCACGCACTCGCATACCCTAGGCCAACGCAGCCAAGGATACATTCAATAATACTAGATCAGAATCCCCACAACACACACAGCGCTACCATATAAGCATCCATGTTATGTTAGTATGAATGTGGAGAGCGCACGTTCACCCCAGGGTTTCTTGGTGCTGTGTGCCGCTGGGGAACCCGTCCTGGCTTTCCATGTGAGATGGTCCCTATTGGGCATCCCCAAGGTGAAGCCAGGCATCCCCGGCAGCGAGGGGGCCATTGTGGAGATTAAGCAAGCTATTGCCCAGAGTTGCAGCGTGGGACCCATGGTTAGAGAGTCACCGAGGCGAGATTTATCGAGCCCGCTGACATTGGTTCCGTACCCTGCCGCGTCGGGAATTGAACCCTGGTCCCGGGTCGACCTCTGCTTCTGGGTCTGCCGCCTCTAACCGGTGAGCCACACTTCTCCACTTCATCCATGTATAAACACATATGTTTCTGGGCGGATGCCTGGTTAAACACGCCACAAAGGTACATATTGCACACTTACGGACAACAAAGGACAGTATTTTTTGTTTTTGTTAATAAAGTTGGAGATATCATATTTGTGAAAAAGAATGTCAATATTGTTACATAATTAATATTGTTGTGATTATTTGAAGCCTCATCAGTACTGTATCTGCTTTCTCTTTCTTTTCTCATGTTACCAGTCACACATATTATTGTTAATTTGATACAGTTAAATCACATTTTCTTTTGTTTTTCCTCTCTCTTTTTGAAAATCAATAAAAGGAATCCCCCACAAAATAGAAATCAATATGATGCATCCTTGTGCTTTCCCCTGCATTGGCTCACAATTGGCTGCCATGCGCTAGTTCAGGCACCCTTGCGTCATGTTGCAAGGGTGCCTACATTGTGAGGATGATTGTTTTTGTGGAGAAAGGAACACCTTTCTCGCCAAAACCATCATTTATAGCATTGTCCTTTTTCTGTGCGTGCTGCAGAATACAGTAGGCATAGAAAGAGGAAAACACGAGGAGAAAAAAAGCATTTCTCCTCGTTGCGCAACTCCTACACCTCCCCTGGAGAGGCATAGGATTCTGACGCATTCCCAGTTTTACAAAATGGTGATATGTCAGGTTCCATGGATGTTGCATGTGAACACCCACAGCAACACCCATGGAACACCCCTTTCATGCAGAGTCATGCATGAAAGGGACCCAAATATTTACAAGGCCATGTAAAGTCTTGCAGGGTGACTTCATTTGGCCTTGAAAACATGGGCAAGCCAATTGCACCACCAGTGTGTCGGCTAAAGTGGCGCACCGGTGGTGCAATAGGCTTGTAAATGAGGCTCATTGTTTCAAAATCATAACATATACTTGAGAATGGGCTTTGGGCAGCCCCTTGCTCATAATTGGATGGCCCTGTTGTGTGTCTCAGTTGTCTGCTTATTCTTGTGTTTGTTCTACACAAGAACATTTCGGTCATATATTTAACAAGTCCTTACAGTCTTACCCCTTTTCAATTAAGGCTGATATCCTTGGCATGACACCATATTGGCTTACAAGTGTGCCCAAAAAGAACTAATTTACAATGATTGCTCACCCATGAAACCGAAAACTGATATGTGATAGAGTAGACGGTTTCTGTTTCTTTTGGGGGGAGTGTGCACATGCATTCTGAAAATTCTGAATCGATCCATAGAAAAATATGGGAAAAGGATACAACTGCGATTCGGACAGATATATCCCTGAGTTTTTTGTGATGTCCAAATGTCACAACTCTCATAGGAGAAAATCACAGATTACATTTAAGATTTCTAAAAATATATTTGTGGAGTCAGTCCAAAATAGATGCCCACAGCAATACTTCACATTTTCGCCTTCAGTGCTATATTTCAAATTGTCCTCACATTTTTATCTATCTTCCCTCATTGGTCCACCATCATCCACTTTCTCATCCTTACCTACATAGATGGGGAAAATGAATTATCAGAGTAGGTAACGGGCATCCCTCCCTTGGTAAAATAAATCAGAAATGAATGCTCTGGGATGGAGGTACTGACATTATAAAGTCACATATCATAATTTCGAAATGTCAGTGTAAAATGTCATCATGACCTTATGAACAGTGCAATAGGACCTTTCGGAGGCACATCAAAACACTCATCTCTTATTTTATAAATTGTAGACACATTTTTGGATGTTAAAGTGTTATAGAATCAATTAAGATTTTTTAAATAAAACAAGTTTTCATGCTGAAGGGACTAAGGGCCTTATTTATGAGGAATTGGCGTAAGGCAGAGGCACAAGTCTTCAGGCTGCGCACCCTTACGTCAATCTGAAAGGGTTGGATTGCACCGTATTTATGAAATACAGTACATTCCTGTCCTCTCCCCCTATGCTGGGCCATAATTTGCTGCCTAGCACTAACATAGGCACCCTTGCACCATGGAGCAAGGGTGCCTCTGTTTCAGGCAGGATTGTTTTTGTGCACAAAGGGGCAGTTTCCTACACAAAAACAATTCAGAGAGGGGTTTTCCTCTTTCCATGGGTGCTGCAGAAGGCAGCACACATGGAAAGAGGAAAAAACAAGGAGAAATTAAAATATTTCTCCTCATTATGCCTGCTTTGCCCCAAGTTTACGCGATTAAGTAAATCTGGGGCAGCATCATAATCCATGGGTCTTGCGTGGGAAAACCCAGAACAACGCACGTGGAACACCTCTTTGACCCAGGGTAAGGCAAGGCAGCGACTTGCTCTGTTTTGTATTACTCCATATCTATTAGGCAATGCAAGGCCACTCAAAGTGGCTTTGCATTGCCTCATAGTTATGTTTGAGAGGCTTGTGCCTCCGGAGCATGACAGAAGTGATGCTCCTGCTGTACGATCCTCTCATAAATAAGCCCCTAAGTTTGCATATTCTCTTGAAGCAATTAATAGTGATGCAGCATCTGACCCTAAATTCGTGAGAACACGCACAAATCTAGTTTACATATCACCAAACGCCCTCCAATTGAAAATAAAATGATTAGGTCCAAGAGACGTATTATGTAATTGTTGGGATCATCACTTAGTAGCTCTGCGAGTTAATTACTTGTTGCTGATACTTGTATAAACTGCAGAACATAGGTTTCGATCCCAGCATAGAAGATTCAGACTTTTCTCACATGTAAGCTGATAAATGTAGAATGATTCTATATTTTGTTATCAGTATTACAGCAAAATTACATAAACTGTGGAACTAAGTGCTATCATGTTAAGTTTTAGACAACTTTCTTAAATGAGATTACAAAAAACATAAGGGCATATTTACAAGAAATTGCCATAGAGCAGTGCCATACGGCTTTTTGCTTCCTTGCCCTACACCATTTTTACAAGATCCAGTACATTCCTGTCCTTTCAGCTAGTGCTGGTGCACATTTTTCAACTGTGCATCAATGAAGACACCCTTGCATCATGGTGCAATGGTGTCTGCGTTGTTGGCAAGATTGATTTTGTGCAGAAGAGACAGCTTCCTGCACAACAACTATCCTAGGAGGCATTTTCCTCCGGAATGCAGCACACATAGAAAGAGGAAAAAACGAGTAGAAATTAATCTTTTCTCCTTGTCATGCCTGTTCGGGTGATGTTCATGGCTTTGACGCATTTCCAGATTCATGCTATGTTGTAAATCTGGGAATGTGTCAAAACCTATGTGCGTTGCGTGGGAACACCCACTGCAATGCCCATTAAACGCCTCCCTGACACAGTGTTAGGCAACGCAGCGACTTGCGCTGCAATGCCTCACTCTATATCTACAAGGTCATGAGAAGCCACACAGGGTGGCCTTACATGACCTTTTAGATATGGCTAAGCCCTGTTGACCACCTGAACGTCACAAATAGTGACAGTCTGGCAGCGCTCAGGCATGTAAATGAGCCTCGTAATTTCAGGATAATTTTCAAAATGATGACGAGAGGATTTTATAGCATACAGGGTAAGAGCGGGCTAGTTGGTTGGGCCACACAATGCTACATATGCTCATTGGTAAATATATTTCAATATAAGAGTGTGCATTTACACCTAGATGGTACATTTGGAGCTATCATAACGTGATCAAATATCTGATAGCTTTATTTGAACTACCACTGCATTTTAGAAGTTATGTCCAAAAATCCTGACCACATAAAATGGTATTTCTATCTTATGTTGAGAGAGCTGGGAATCAAATGTTAAATTGTGTAGCTTTCTTTTACAACAAGCAAACTGAGATGCTTTTTAGGTCTCGCGCCTAGGGTTGCTCTGCAGCATGAGGCATTTAGTAGGTGAAAAACCGGGATGTGAGGTTGACCTAGGAATCGCACACGCTCGTGCATGTGCGTTTCCTTTTAAGCAACAACAGCAAACTGAGATGGTTTTTAGGTCTCGCGCCTAGCGTTGCTCTGCAGCATGAGGCATTTAGTAGGTGAAAAACCGGGATGTGAGGTTGACCTAGGAATCGCACACGCTCGTGCATGTGCGTTTCCTTTTAAGCTTTCCTTTGCGTGCGTCTTATTCTAAAAGACTGCACTCAATTGGCCAGAGGTGGTCGCATTGCTCCTCCCTTGGCCTATTAGGTTCTATTAAGTGCTTGGTGCGAGTAATAGACAGAAATAGGCCAAGGCTCACAGTGGCGCGGGCGCGAACACCACACGTGGGCTTTTGTTTGTGTTGCTATGTTCCCATTTGGCTATGCTGCTACTGCTATTAGAAAGGCGTTTATGCATCCAACATGCTTCCCTGTCAAAAGTACCCACTGAAGATGGTGCTGGGACTGAGGCAGCATTGGTTCTCAGGATGAGGATACAACTTGGCTTCATAGATGTGGAGCCACCTCAAAAGCAATGACCGGGACCAAGGAGGTAGAGGTAACTCAAGCGTGCCGCCCATCTCTTTTTTTGTTTTTCTCCGCGGTTGTGTGACGTCACCTTGTGTCGTCACAAAATATGGTAATGAATCCTCAATTCTTTTACTTTAACAAAAGAGAGCTGAGGTGAAGAATTTCAGAGGTAGGGTCATTTATTCGTATATAAATATGGCTCGGGTGCCGGGTTCTGAAGTACCCGAAAATTCCTCTCAAGGTAGTAAAGTTCAGTAAATCTCAGATGGCTATGAAGCGCGGCTCCGAGTCATTTTTGTTTTCCATAACATGTGCTCTTTGTTTTACGCTCTACGTCTGCCATCCAGGAGCGCTGCCACCTCCGCTTCCCGCAGCGGGGGCACGCGTGGCCCGGGCATGCTGCAGACAGGGATCTGAGGGCGATGGCCAGGAGGGAGGGAGTGCCCACTGGCTGCACAGATTTTACACCAGAGAGTTGAAATAGACAGGGTTGTCTGCTGTCTAGCTCATGTTGTTTAAAAAGTCATAATACTTGTGTAAGGTAGCTCTCTCGCTTTCCATGTTTCGACTTAAATTAATGGCCCTGCTACGTGCAGCTAGGACGAGGCGCATGTTTCTTACTCATTAACATTTTTTTGGGTCCCGGTTTAATTTTCAGGGTTCCCCCTCTAAGAGCAAAGTACACTTTAAGGGGCTGGGAGTGGGGCTTCCTTAGGGGGCACATTATACCCACAAGGCAGAGCATGCTGGAGCGCGCAAGTCGGTGCCAGTCTCCGACTCAGCGCCCTGCAGCGCTACCTGCGGCCGGCCGGGGTCTGGTACCGTTGGCTCCCAAGGGTGCCTTCACAGCTGCTCCCTAAGTGGTTAATTTGCTGGGAAAGGCCCGGATGTTTTGCCCTCCGCGCCTTACCTGCTCTGTTTACTTTGCAGCCCAAAAGCTAATCCCTGGGGTCATCTGGGCAACAGTGTTTGAAGTCCGTACAAGGAAATCTCTGCCCTATTTTCATTTTTAAAACATTTGAGCAATTATACTATTTTTACCCTTGCCTCGTGAGTTCTATTTAGATCGCCATATTTTTACCTGGTTGTAGGAAGCAATGAATTGGCCGTGAGCATTTGTAAAGTGACACCCTCACTGCTGCGAGTGCTGATTTTGTTAGCTGGAAGCCCTGTTGGTAAGTAGTGTTCGTAGAGGTTAGGTTCCAGGAATAAGTTGACACCTCTGCAAAGAACTCTTCTTGCCTACAGAGTAGGGGCAGATGAAACCAGTTGGTCACAGTAGTACGTTTAAATTTTATATTACAGTGCAGGACCAATATGTTTTAAGTTTTTCCCACTAAAAGTGTTGTATGCCCAGTTATTGAGCTCAACGCTGTTTTAAGTCATTGCTTTTTCTTTCACTTTTATCTCCACTTGTCAACTGGAGTTTCCACCGCAGTAGAACTTAGAATGACTAAACCCAGGCAGACTATCGCGAAGATGAGGGTGTGATTCTCAGCCATGCTTTTTTAGCCACAACATTTGCTTGTAAACTGGAAATATAAGGGACTAAGTCTATGAAAAAAAAGCTTAAACCCTGTCCCGTCTCCCTCTAAGATGTCTGCTTGGTGGTCCTATGAGTGGGGTTTCACCTGCAGGCGGTTTATAATCCTAGCTCACCGTGTGCCCACTGTGTGCTTTTTAGCAAGCAGCTTGTTGCCCACTGGGAGTGCCTAGAAATCTTTGATTAATCTATGAAGCACCTCCTTCTGGTTTTCTACCTAATGCCAGTGCTTTTAAAGTAATAAATGGAAGGGGGTGTGGTAGGGGAATGTGACCTGCCAGAAAGCTCCCAACTTTAGAAGTGGGGAACAAGGTTCGAGTCCCGACATCGGCGTAATATCTTTGATTATGGTCAAATCACGCCAACTTCTCGTGAATGCATATAACGAAAAAAATGTACTGGACTGTGCGCATGTACTCTGGCGCTCATGTAGCGCTGTAATGGAGCTGGGTGGAAACACACTGTAAAGTTTTTTATCAAGTGCTCAAGCATGACGTTAAGGTGTGGCTGTTTTCAGACAAGATCTCCTCAGCCTTTCCAACATTGTGGCGTTACTCTCCAGCCTTTTCTGGTACTTGCAAGTCACAATCTGTCATATTTGTCTTTCGATTTTGAGTCAGCGTCACTTTACAGCAAGTGCCATAGTCATATCATGATACAGAAAAGGGGGTGGTGATGAACAGAGTGTCTGATTTAAGCAGACCACTCTTACCCAGTCAAGAGATCAGGGTTGAATCCATCACCGTTATTTAGCTCACTGCATCACCCCAGTTCAGAACCTGGCTATATGCAAATTAGTCTGACCCAGTGCCTCATGGGAACAGGGCAGACCAAACTACCAAGCCAATTCTTCACCGGAAAGGAGACAAGCTTCCGGGGACCGGTTTCTGGCATTTCAGCCGTCGTCGGCCCGGCTTGCTTGAATCCTGGTGGTGCAGTGAGCAAGGGACTCATGTCTGAGTATACCCTGCCACACCTGTAGTGGCCAAAAACGATACAGAAAAGGGGGTGGTGATGAACAGAGTGTCTGAATTAAGCAGACCACTCTTACCCAGTCAAGAGATCAGGGTTGAATCCATCACCGTTATTTAGCTCACTGCATCACCCCAGTTCAGAACCTGGCTATATGCAAATTAGTCTGACCCAGTGCCTCATGGGAACAGGGAAGACCAAACTACCAAGCCAATTCTTCACCGGAAAGGAGACAAGCTTCCGGCGACCGGTTTCTGGCATTTCAGCCGTTGTCGGCCCGGCTTGCTTGAATTCTGGTGGTGCAGTGAGCAAGGGACTCATGTCTGAGTATACCCTGCCACAGCTGTAGTGGCCAAAAACGATACAGAAAAGGGGGTGGTGATGAACAGAGTGTCTGAATTAAGCAGACCACTCTTACCCAGTCAAGAGATCAGGGTTGAATCCATCACCGTTATTTAGCTCACTGCATCACCCCAGTTCAGAACATGGCTATATGCAAATTAGTCTGACCCAGTGCCTCATGGGAACAGGGCAGACCAAACTACCAAGCCAATTCTTCACCGGAAAGGAGACAAGCTTCCGGGGACCGGTTTCTGGCATTTCAGCCGTCGTCCTCCCGGCTTGCTTGAATCCTGGTGGTGCAGTGAGCAAGGGACTCATGTCTGAGTATACCCTGCCACACCTGGATTTGCGAATTCGCGATCCGCAAAATTCGCGAATTTGTGGATTTTTGTTTTTTTGCGTGTTCGCAGGGTTTTTTGCGTGTTCGCGGGGTTTTTTGCGTGTTCGTGGGGATTTTTACGTCTTCGCGAGCCGCTTGCATAGCGAAGTTACCCATGCAGTCGTTTATGGGAGAGGTAGAGAGAGATAGATAGATAGATAGATAGATAGATAGATAGATAGATAGATAGATAGATAGATAGATAGTTAGATAGATAGATAGAAAGATAGATAGATAGATAGATAGATAGATAGATAGATAGATAGATAGATAGATAGATAGATAGATAGATAGATAGATAGATAGATAGATAGATAGATAGATAGATAGATAGATAGATAGATTGAGAGAGAAAGAGAGGGAAAGAGAGAGGGAGAGAGAGAACGAGAGAAAGAAAGAGAGGCCGGATCTCTGAAGGGCCAGATTCCTGAGTTGCCCCTACAGAACATACAGCTTTTTATTTTTAGCTAAATGCATATGAAAATTGTGCTGTAAAGGTCTCTTTTAGTCTAACCCCTCCTGACAACTCAAAATGGGTGTATTTGCCATCCTCTCCCTTCTTCCTGTTTTTTATATCTGTAAGTGCGAAACGGATTTTACGCCCACCCTTAGTGCTAGCTAGCTCAGAGGTCACTAGAAACTTTCTCGAATTCACAAGAAGGGATTAGTCTCTGACAACTGCATAAGCATGACAACTTTGTTTCCCCAAGATAAAACGTATCTTCAGAGTCGTGGAAACAATAGATAGATATTTCACTCAGTCAATCATGCATGCTTCGTTTCACTAGAGGTGCGGAGAAAGTAGAAGGATGGGCGTTTTCTATAAAAGGTTTTATTGAACAGTCTTCTTTCTCAAGCATAAGAAATGGGCTGCTACAATCGTAACACTGTTTGTAAAATATAATGCGTACAGTATAAATTGTAGAATAAAATAATACTGTAAGAGCATTGAATGGTTCCTAAACCATATATAAATACATACATAAATAACAGAGGCTAAAATTACTCAACTGGTGCTTCTAAAATACGCCTACCCCGGTGTACCTAACCTAAGCTTAGTACGAGGGAAGAAGTAAGTGAGGTGTAGCATAAATGTAGTATTATTTTGCCAAGAATCTGATCAAGATTTCTCTAAGTGTCTAATCAGCTCCGTACCTTAGTTTAGAATAGAGAAGGCTGGTCTCTGGACTTGATTTCTCAACAACCCGCAAGGGTAGCTTGGAAACACTGGAGCTGGATTTCTCAGCAGGAGAAAAGACAGCGACTCTCTCAGTGCATCTGCTGGAGGGTCGGCTTCCTTCGGCACTTGCTGTAGCAGGGCGCATCTGGCAAGTAGATAGTCGAACTGCTCCAAACCAACGTGTCTTTGCTTGGGCGAGTGTGGGCATATTTATACCTTGAAGATGCCGGGTTTGACGTATAGTTGGACATAATGTCATCATGGAGTCTCAGTTCTTTGAAAACTCCATGAGTTCTCGGATAAATCAATACTCAAGCAAGGAAGTCCCTGACTGCTGAAGGCAGGTTTTTCCAAGAAATCGTTGTGGATTTTCGTAACAAGTGGAAGTAGCCCTGCCGTATTTGGACTGCATGAGCTAAACCTAAATATGGTTATGATTTCTATGCCTATTTAAGGATATGGTGATTTATACCTGTATAAGGGCATGAATCGGGAAACTTACAATAGGGTCCTAAAATGATACATAACACCCACTTCACGTTATCATGTTCATCTAAGTTCAAGCACTAAAACATATAATCTAGAGCATGTGTTTACAGCCCCCCAAAAATCATATAAAATGCATTTGAAATGGTTGCGCACGTAAAAATTAGCATTTTTGTACAGTACACATTTAAAGGAAATGACTTCATGTAAACATATGATATGATATTAGCAATGCTAACTGAATGAATCACGAAAATTACATTCATGAAATGGCTCTTAGTTACAGAAGAAAAGGTCGAGACCATCCCGTAGCAGAATATACAAATTGTATCCCCCGCAGGGCACGGGGGATATGGTTTTTCTAATGGCTACTGACGTGGTGTCAATCCTTGTGATATCGCCACGCTCCCAAATACCTCTTATTGTGGCCAAGCCTAGTAACCCGGGCTTAGATAGTGTAGCAAATTCATCTTGTAGCTTTATGGCTCCCTTTGGAAGACTTTTTGTTTCTAGTACGTCCTTGCCTAGGTCACGGTCAGTGTGCGAACCCTGCTCTTACCAGACTGATAATGGGCGGTGTGTGATTGGAGGACCACCAGTAGAGACCATGCAAAGGGTTGGCTCTCCTGAGCCCATTCCCTACGTGATGCCATCCGTGGCTGATCCAGCTTTCAGGATTCTTAGCTGGAATATCGCAGGTATTTCCCGGAAGCTGGACCTGCCCGACTGGAATTCACTGGTGGAGGCGTATTCGATCTGTATCTTCCAAGAGACCTGGAGAAAGGAGCCCTGCTATAAGGTTGGTTACCCCACCTATTTTGCACCAGCAGTCCCTTTGTCCTCAGGGAAAGGTCGGCTTTCAGGTGGTCTCCTCATATGGGTCGACATTTCTCTGGGTTGTCAAATTGTGCAGAGCGCGATCCACTCCCCTGATATTCTTAGAATCTCACTAAGGGGGTTACGTAGATGGCACACCTTAGACATCTTTAACATCTATGCCAGGGGTACTAAAGGAGATTATTTGTCCCCAACAGTCTCTTGCTTGGAAAATCAACTTAGGCAATGCCCAGCATGCACGCTTGTCCTGGTCGCGGGGGATTTCAATTGTACTTTTGAGCCCCTAGCGTCTGAGGACATTTTGGACATTGCCGATGAGGATGCTAGGAGGGGTATACCCGCACTGACCATCCAACCTATAAGGAGATGGTCCCAACGGGCCATTCAATTGAATTCGTTGACCCTGGAACTAGGATTGAGGGCAGCAAATTTGAGAACCATTTCTGACCAATCTGGAGCCCATACCTCTGCACCATACTTTGAGGATTGGCTATATCTTACTTGATATTAAGCTCTGGAGCTTCATGCATGACATGGAAGTTCTACCATCAGTAGATAGTGACCATAATCCGCTTTCTCTGGCGTTGCACCCCTTATGGACGTGCGCGCCTGGTGCGGGTATGACATCCAAAGTGCTCTCTACTATGGATGTCTATCCCTCAGGTTGCGGGAGACGTCTTAAGTGGGGTAAGGCTCCTTTGGATGAGGGGAAAACCCAAGCAATAGGGGCACTTCTAGAGGCAGTCCAGATCAAGTTGGATGCCCCCTCCCTGGCATATAGTGATGTGACTCCACTTTTTTGTGAGACTATCACGGCCTTGAGCAACTTCTTCATAATCCCAAGTAAGGACCCTCCTTTGGTGGAGTGTAAGAAATCGAAGAGTCTTTTTGGTCGGTTTACTAAAAAATGTAGGAGTAAAAAATCTGCACTTATTGCAGCAGTTAAACGTAACTCTCCGTCCAAAATCAAGCTGGCTAGGAAAGACTATAAATTGACCATTAAAGCAGCAAAAAAAGAATGGGAGGATAGGTACTGGTGTAACTTAAAAGAAGACAGTGCAGGAAGTGACCCTAGAGGGTTTTGGAACCTAATTAGGGAGAGGAGCATTTTAGATAATACTCTCATTACGTGTAACATCACGGGCCAAAGCTGGTATAATCACTTCTCGTCCCTTTATAACACCATCTTGGAGGGCAATCAGGTGCCGTTTATCACCCATTCTATCCCAAGTGACCCCCTAGAAGATCAACTAGGAGACCCTTTCTCTCCAAAGGAAGTTGAAAATGTAATAAAATCATTGCTGCCACTTAAAGCAGCTGGCCCCGATGGGATACCGGGTGACCTGTTACGCGCTAGTCACATTGAGTGGGGGAAGATAATATCATCCCTACTCAATGCTGTCAATAACGGAGCACCAGTCCCGGATTCTTGGAAAGGGGCGGAGGTCGTCCCAATTTTTAAAAAGGGGAGCCGGGACGACCCCGCCAATTACCGTCCAATCAGCCTTATTGATGCCACACAGAAGGTTGCGGGTAAAGTGGTGTTGGGGAGGGTGCTCCAGTGGGAGGCCGATAACAATATTTTATCAGACTACCAGGCTGGTTTCAGGTCCGGCACTGGGACCATCAAACAGGCTTTTGGACTGTTGATCATCTATTGGAAGGTGGTGGTACTGGGCAAAGGCAGTCTTTACTTAGCGTTTATAGATCTAAAGACTGCCTTTGACCTAGTGCCCTGGGAGAGGCTGTGGGAGGTCCTGTCCAGACTGGGGTTGCCCCGTATATCTTGTCCCTACTGGTGAGGCTTCATGCTGAAAATTCTGCACAGGTGCGGTGGGGCTCGAATGGCCAAAAAACAGATAGTATCACAGTGAAAAGGGGCGTCCGCCAGGGTTGTGTGCTCGCGCCCACTCTATTTTCACTTTATGTAAATGGAGTGGTTGAACATCTATTAAAAAATCCATCAGATGCACCCTCCCTGGTGGGCAAGCGAATACCAACCCTGCTATTCGCTGATGACACTCTCATCATCTCGAAGTCCCTCGTGGGCCTGCAGAGCCTCTTGGATATTTTTCATGCCAAAGGGGGTTGATTATTAATTCTAATAAAACCAAGTATTTGGTTCTGAATCTGGCTAAAAAAATGGGACGACCTCCTGTATTGAATTCTGTACCCCTGGAGAGGGTTGCGGAAATCGACTATTTGGGCATTCGGCTAACAAGTACCATGCAGTGGAATTCGCACATCCAAAAGATGTTATTAAGCCACAAAAAGATAGGGGGGGCTCTCCTTAGAGAACAGCGCTCCTCATCAACAAAACCTATCGCCCCAGTTATTGAGATTTATAAAGCAAGAGGGGTTAGTGCGGCCCTGTACGGGGCAGAGTTGTGGGGCTTATGTAACATCGAGGTACTAGTCAGATCCGAGAACAGATTCCTGAAGGATCTGATGGCACTCCCCATGAGCACCCCGAGCTTACCTTTGTTATTAGAAATGGGGTGCCGCTCGATCAAAGACCAAGCACAAATCCGCCCACTGTTATTATGGGCCCGGTTATGGCGAGTGCCAGAGTTGGCTTCTTATGCTGAAGGTTTGAGGGAGGTCTTGTCTATGCACGGCTGGTCCAAAATTAAATGGTTGAAAGGTGTAGAATTCCTGCTTGGGGAGCTAGGTTTGGGAGATGCTTGGGACTCTAGATCGGCTCCACCTAAAGCTGTTCTAAAGAAGTTGTACTGGAATTGGATCACCAACAAAAATTGTTCTGTGTCGAGGCATTGTAGATCCACCATTGAATTCTTGAGGGTTAAGGATGTGGCTGCTTGCAAACCATATCTGGATATCATCACGAACCCTGTAGATCGGGCCGGGCTTTGTATTTTAAATTTAGAGTGGGGTCTCTACCAGTAGGCGTTTATAGATCTAAAGACTGCCTTTGACCTAGTGCCCTGGGAGAGGCTGTGGGAGGTCCTGTCCAGACTGGGGTTGCCCCGTATATCTTGTCCCTACTGGTGAGGCTTCATGCTGAAAATTCTGCACAGGTGCGGTGGGGCTCGAATGGCCAAAAAACAGATAGTATCACAGTGAAAAGGGGCGTCCGCCAGGGTTGTGTGCTCGCGCCCACTCTATTTTCACTTTATGTAAATGGAGTGGTTGAACATCTATTAAAAAATCCATCAGATGCACCCTCCCTGGCGGGCAAGCGAATACCAACCCTGCTATTCGCTGATGACACTCTCATCATCTCGAAGTCCCTCGTGGGCCTGCAGAGCCTCTTGGATATTTTTCATGCCAAAGGGGGTTGATTATTAATTCTAATAAAACCAAGTATTTGGTTCTGAATCTGGCTAAAAAAATGGGACGACCTCCTGTATTGAATTCTGTACCCCTGGAGAGGGTTGCGGAAATCGACTATTTGGGCATTCGGCTAACAAGTACCATGCAGTGGAATTCGCACATCCAAAAGATGTTATTAAGCCACAAAAAGATAGGGGGGGCTCTCCTTAGAGAACAGCGCTCCTCATCAACAAAACCTATCGCCCCAGTTATTGAGATTTATAAAGCAAGAGGGGTTAGTGCGGCCCTGTACGGGGCAGAGTTGTGGGGCTTATGTAACATCGAGGTACTAGTCAGATCCGAGAACAGATTCCTGAAGGATCTGATGGCACTCCCCATGAGCACCCCGAGCTTACCCTTGTTATTAGAAATGGGGTGCCGCTCGATCAAAGACCAAGCACAAATCCGCCCACTGTTATTATGGGCCCGGTTATGGCGAGTGCCAGAGTTGGCTTCTTATGCTGAAGGTTTGAGGGAGGTCTTGTCTATGCACGGCTGGTCCAAAATTAAATGGTTGAAAGGTGTAGAATTCCTGCTTGGGGAGCTAGGTTTGGGAGATGCTTGGGACTCTAGATCGGCTCCACCTAAAGCTGTTCTAAAGAAGTTGTACTGGAATTGGATCACCAACAAAAATTGTTCTGTGTCGAGGCATTGTAGATCCACCATTGAATTCTTGAGGGTTAAGGATGTGGCTGCTTGCAAACCATATCTGGATATCATCACGAACCCTGTAGATCGGGCCGGGCTTTGTATTTTAAATTTAGAGTGGGGTCTCTACCAGTAGGCGAATTGACTGTGCGCTGGAAACCTCCTCAACAGACCTCACCTTTTTGTCCGATTTGCTTGACTCGGGTAGAGACTGTCGCCCACTTGTTATTCAAGTGTCCGGACTACGAAGTCCCGAGGCGTTGTTGGTTAAAACCAATAGGTAGAGAACTTGGAACTCGACATTATAGTGTTGCGCTACGTATCTTGATGTCAGACACTCGGACTTTGTTTGCATGTACTGTGTCCAAATTTTTAGGATGGTCATGGTCCATCCGATCCAAAAGCCTTTCTTTATCAATGTAATGATTCTTTTTAAATAGTTATATATATTTTGTTGTTTCAAGTCAGCTTGTACTCCACTTGTTGTATTTATTGTGGATTTTAAATGTGTTGTAAAAAGCTTTTATGATATATTTTTATCGAAATAAAGCCAAAACTAATTAAAACTAACTAACAAACTGGTTTTGTTTGTGGATTAGTCTAATATTGTGTCTAGGAAGTGTTCAAGGAATTCTTGTTCTCTAAGAATAGTTCCACTTTAAGCAGATTACTTTTTGTGCCAAAGTTCATTTTGTTTTTTGGAAAAAGTCCAATAAATCTGTCGTAAAAATGGAGTTCTGCACTTGGTAGCATTTGTTTTGAAAAAAGTGAAGGTTGAATTTCAGAGTTCTAAACATCTAAAATTAGGACCTTCAGACGAACTCTTTGGTTCACTTCTGGATCTGCGGAGCACTCTGTGTTTTGCTCGTCGACTCCAAGAGGACTGCCCAGCTGCTTGAAGCCTACCATGTGCCATCAGAGAAATGCCCTGCTGCTTGACACCTGCTTTTCAGCTTGATCCCAGGACTACCAGAGTGACTCCAAGGGCTAGTTGGTTGACCTCCTAGTTTGAGATTCAGGGACAGAAAAGGCTATAATCATCTTGAATCCACACCTGAATCCCACCTGAATGAGTACTGACCCTCCAAGCGGTTCGACTCCATTCCTGGACCCTTGGAAGTTGTACTAAAGGGGCCCAGATAGCTCTTGAAATGTTCAGACAAAAAGTACCTTGATAACCGAGCAAAGACCGGGACCTACCTGCTCACCAATCGGCAGAAGGTGTATCACTGGTCAGCCTGCCTTCATGGTAGCTTCTGCTGTGTTCTTCCCAGCAACTCCACACAGAAAGAATATTCCGCCTCATGCAGTGCTCATTTTAATGATGCTCCAGTGGTGCAGACTGCAGAGCCATATCTATGAGGCCAAAGTGAGCCACCCTGCTTAGCTTTTCATGGCCTCATAGATATTGTATGAAGCAATGCAGCACAAGTCACTGCATTGCATCACACTGCAATAGGGAGGTGTGCCATGGGGTTGCAGTGTGTGTGCCACCTAACACCCATGGCATTCGACACATTCCAAGATTTACAAAATTGTGTAAACCTGGGAATGCATCAAAAGCTTACACCCCTCCGCAGGGGTGGCGTTAACAGGTGTTATTGTAAAGGAAGGTGTCCCTTCCTGCCTGCATTGGTGCTTGCCATTCTTTGTGCACAAGCGCAGTAAAAGAGGACAGGAATGTGCAGTATCTCATAGATACAATATGAGAAAAATAACTCCTTTCATTTTTAAGAAAAAATATTGTTATTATATTGTTTTTACATTTGGTATTTTATAAAATTGGTGTATTGCATATTGTCTAATGGATATGAACTTTAGCATTATATTCCTTTTTAACTAAACAATCATTAAAGTGATATTATTTTTCATATAATGTCTTCTTCCTGCTTTCTCCTTATACCAAGTCACTTGTAAATTAAAGATCGATTGCCTAGGAGTTATTTTTCTCATATTGAATTTACTCTGTCCTAGGTATTGTATTATCTATTGTTCAGGGGGTCCTTGGGCCCGATTCACAGAATGAACTTACTACTTTTGGCATTCACAGAATGCACTTACTACTTTTGGTATTCACAGAATGAACTTACTCATTTCGGTATTCACAGAAGTTAGGACTACTAACTTTAGGACTCCTAAATGCCTTCTGTGAATACCGCAAGTCTTAAAATTAGGATTTTTCTCAATTTAGTAGTAGTAAAGTTAGGACTACTAACTTTAGGACGCCTAAATGCCTTCTGTGATTACCGAAAGTCTTAAAATTAGGATTTTTCTCAATTTAGTAGTGGTAAAGTTAGGACTACTAACCTTAGGACGCCTAAATGCCTTCTGTGAATACCGAAAGTCTTAAAATTAGGATTTTTCTCAATTTAGTTGTAGTAAAGTTAGGACTACTAACTTTAGGACGCCTAAATGCCTTCCTTGAATACCGAAAGTCTTAAAATTACGATTTTTCTCAATTTAGTAGTAGTAAAGTTAGGAGTCCTAACTTTGCTACTACTACATTGAGAAAAATCCAAATTTTAAGACTTTCGATATTCACAGAAGGCATTTAGGAGTCCTAAAGTTAGGAGTCCTAACTTTACAACTACTAAATTGAGAAAAATCCTAATTTTAAGACTTTCGGTATTCACAGAAGGCATTTAGGCGCCCTAAAGTTAGTAGTCCTAACTTTACTACTACTAAATTGAGTAAAATCCTAATTTTAAGACTTTCGGTATTCACAGAAGGCATTTAGGCGTCCTAAAGTTAGTAGTCCTAACTTTACTACTACTAAATTGAGAAAAATCCAAATTTTAAGACTTTCGGTATTCACAGAAGGCATTTAGGAGTCCTAAAGTTAGTAGTCCTAACTTCTGTGAATACCGAAATGAGTAAGTTCATTCTGTGAATACCAAAAGTAGTAAGTGCATTCTGTGAATGCCAAAAGTAGTAAGTTCATTCTGTGAATCGGGCCCCTTGTTTTTTTCATTTGTATCTCATAGATATAACACATTCCTGCCCTTTTCTTTAGGCAGGGTAGCATAGCAGGAAGGCTTGCAGTGCTGCCCTAAGTCAAAAATAAGTTGATGACCCGCCCAAACAACTCTGTCTATCCAGGACCCTTCCAACTCGACTTGTAACAGAGAGGCACTGAAGTTCCAAAAATAATGGAAGACTTGTCTATTCTAGTACACATATGATTAGGAGATGTACTATTCTGGTGCCATCTTCCTCTTTGGCCTACATCACACAAACCAGTGTCATTTGTTTAAAAGCCAATTGTTTTCACATTTTCAGTAGCTGCCCGTCTTTTTCCTGTAACTGGGCAGTCTCTCCCACTTTTATGGATTTCCATTATTATCTGCATAGCCAAGTTGTGTGTGCTAGAGAATTGATAAAGAACTACACCACTTTTATCCATTTCAGAAGATGCTCAAAACTAACGCAACATATCATTTCCTTATTTATCCAAATTAATTTACTACCCAATCTACATGTTTTTAGGTGTATGTTAACAGCATTTCACAATTTAAAATACCCACACATAAATAGGTAGGAAATAAACATTAAAACCTGTTTGAAATGTCCACTAGTTAGAGGTTTGACTCCATGGTGCAACAAAGGCCCCTGCAGCTGAAGCAGTGCAGGGGCCCCCGAGCTCCAGTGGGCCCCCGCAGCACAGTAACCTGGCATCAGAGTTCTTTTAACAGTTTTGCTAATGTGTAACTATCTATTTGTGCATCACCATGAATACTAAACTTTGCAAAGGTGCTTTACTAACTGCATGAAACTCTGAATATAGCATGGAAATTGCACTCTTGTTTCATCCAACGTAGCACCCTGCCCGAGGTAAACATGTTTAGACCTGCCCCTTTTTGCAGGTTTAGCTCCAAACTTTTTATCTTTTGCCTCCTATTTTTCTGACCCTGTTTTCGTTGGCTATGGGACGCTGGGCACTATAACACTGCTGATCAGTGCTAAAGTGCAAATGCTCTTTGTCTAAATTATGATTGGTTATCTGTTATTGGCATATTTGATTTGCTGGTAAGTTCCTAGTAAAGTGTCAGGTACTGTAAATTAAAGGCTACAATTGGGCTTGCAGCACTGGTTGTGCCACCCACATGAGTAGCCCTGTAAATGTGTCTCTGACCTAACACTTTAGTGTCTGTGGGCACAGTTTTAAATTCCCATGATAACCTGGCACGTGCACCCACATGCCATACCCAATCCCTCCCCTTTTTGTACATGTAAGGCACCCCGAAGGTACACCCAAGGTACCCCCATGGGTAGGGAGAAGTGTATGTGAAAGGAAGTACATGTGCTGTTGTGTTTTACATGTCCTGATAGTGAAATACTGTGTATTTCATTTTTCACTGCTGAAAGGGTATCTGTCCCATAGGTTAACATTGGAGCTTCACTGTAATATTTTACATGTGTAACTTTCAATTGAGCTAAAGAACCATGATGGATTAAACCCAGATCAGTTGACTGGAGGTGAGTGCTTGCAATGTTCAACACTTCGTCCATCATCCCCTTTTGTTTTGCTAACTTTCAATTGGGACAAGATAAAAAAAATAGAATTAAGGCTCTCTGAACTTAGAATTTATTAGCACACCTTTTGGTAAAGGTTGTTTTTAAATTGTGTATTTGAAAATCCCACTTTTTGAAAGTGGGCATTTTCTTGCTTTACCATTCTGTGTGCCTTTGACTGGTTGTGTATTCAATGACTGGCTTTGGAGTGACAGGAGCTGGGAATGTGCATTCACTCTAGACAGTCACAATGCGGTTGAGGTGTGTCCTGCCTTTGCCTCGGTGACTCATCACTACGCTGAATAGATTTGGTCTGGATTTAGAGTGGTGTGAGGAGTTTTGCTAGCACATGAATTAACTGTGTCTCCTTTGTGCAATGCTCTCTCCACCCCCTGTGGTCATGCTGAACCTGAGAGGTCAGACTGAGCTGAGAGACTCTGAAGCAAAGAGAACAATAAGAAAATGGGGTATAAGTATTAAACTTAATACCCCATGACTTAAGATTACTGCTGGAAATAAGAAGACCCTGCCAAGAAGAAGCGCTGAAGAGTTGTGTGAGGAGCGCTGCCTTTTCTGTGTGAGGGGTGCATTGGCCAGCAGTTGCTACTACTGTCTGTGATGGAGAAAAAGGACTGATGCTTTTTACCCTGCTGTGGTATCCTGCTTGTGAAGACTCTCCAAGGGCTTGTGGCCTTTTGGAAGTCTCAGGGAGATAAAAGACTTCATGAAAAGATCCTTGTTGGATATAAATGTCACCTGTCTAGAAAGAGGGTTGGAAAAACTGTGTGAGGAGCGCTGCCCCTGATGTGTGTGGGGGTGGGGGTGGGATGGTCTACAGTTGCTGGAAATTCCATGTGCTTACTGGAAATTTCTGGTGTGCTACCACAAAATACTTTTGCTCTATTGGTGATTTGTGGTGCCTTATTGGAAACATCTTGTGTGTTGTTGTCGGGAAGCTCCTTTGTGTGAGAATTCCTTGTTACCCCCCTGCCCTCCAGCAACGGTGTGCAGCCACTGAGAAGCCGCCTGCAGTGCCATGCCAAGAGGCACCAGATAGAGTCTGAAAACAAAAAGGGCACGACCACCAGGCAGGAGCCAATGTGAAGGTAGCCCTATCGTTGCCCCAGCAAACAATTCGGCAGCCACTGTGATCCCAGTCCAGAGAGAGACACAGCAGCATGTGCTGTCTCAGGAGAAGCCTGAGTGCAGAGTAGAGCGAGGACACTTCCTGAGTGAAGCAGGAGCCTTGTAGCCATAGCTGGCCAACATCCAGCTGGGAGAAAAGATCCTTGCTCCTCCCACCTATTGGTTTTATGATGTCTGCAAGCTCTCAGCATTTAATGTAATGTTTTATCGGTAATGATTATGACACTTGCCTAGTGGCAAACTGAAAGTGATTTTTTGTGGTTGCTGTTTATAAGTTTGAATATAATATAAGTTATTTTTTTATAGATCCTGGTGGGGGGGTCTCTTTTATGGTGCGGTAGTGTGTCACTGGCGTGTGTTTTGTGCAAACAATTTACACATTGCTTCTGGGATGAGCCTGACTGCTCTGCCAAGCTACCTAGTGGGTGAGCAGGGGTTATCCTGGGTGTGTAACTCCCTTATTCTAACTAGAGTGATGGGTTCTACCTGGCTGAGGTGCATACCCTACCAGGAACCCTACTTCTAGCAAACATCATGACGTATACAACACAATCTCTGTCAAATCATGGCATGGCCATCTAGTTTTGCTTTATTGGGAATCTTGCTTAAGAGGAACTTTGTTTTGAAATACTTGAACACAAAACAGGACAATTTTCAAAAGGGTATTATTTTTAAAATTCCAGACAATTAACACATCAAAATTTTTATTGAATAAAGCACTATTAGAGAATAATGTAATCGGTGTATTTGTCTCAGGCTGAAATCTGTTTTGCATTCAAGCATGACCACAGATTACCAGATCGATTCCTGGCAATGCCATGTGACATTTACAGCACAATGATATTCACTCTATGTGGAGTTTTCTATAGCAAAGAAGTCCTCACAAAAGGGCTATGTGTAAAGGCACTTTTTATTTTTTGTTTCTGCAAGGGGAAAATATTTTCCCTTCCACTACACCCCTAAAGGTGATTTTTAGACCTGGCATCCTTGGCATGGGTTTCCCCTGCATTTTTGCCTTTGCCTCCTGTGTTTTTACTGTGTGTTGGACATTGTTTTTGCTGGTCTGGATGCTTTGGGCACTTTGCCACTGCTGTTCAGTGCCAAAGTGCAAGTGTTCCCTGTAAAATTGTGGTTATGGGTTGGTGATTCCAAGATTGGCTTATTTGATTTACTGGTAAGTCCCTAGTACAGTGCACTATGTGTGTCCAGGCCCTGTAAATCAAATGCTGCTAGTGGGCCTGCAGCACTGATTATGCCACCCACATGAGCAGCCTGCAAATGTAACTCAGACCTGCCACTGCAGTGTCTGTGTACAGTTTTGTACTGCCATGTGGACATAGCAAGTGCACCCACTTGCCAGGCCCTAACATTCCCTTTCATTACATGTGAGTCACCCCTAAGGTAGGCCCAAGGTACCCCTGTAGGTAGGGTAGAGTGTATGTGAAATACTGCTAATTTAGTTTTTCACTATTGAAGGGTTATCTGTCCCATAGTATAGATTGGGAGTTTAATTGTAAACCTCTTTTAAATATAACTTCACATTGGGACAAGATGGGAAGATAAAGTTTAGTATGCCTGAACTCAGAATCTAAAGATGCATCTTTTGGGATTGGTTTGTAAACCACTATTCCGGTTATATATCGGAGTGATATTCAAACTCAAGATAAAGTGAAAATAGTTTATTCCACAAACCAACAACGTGCATGGAGCCCTCTAACCTACTCTTGAGTAACTGTCACCACAACCGACAAAGAGTTCTATTACAACGCATTAAACTTGGTCACTGTGACAACAGTGCCCCTCAAATGTCACCCTAGAACTTACATGAATTACATATGAATTATATAAGACAAAACATTGCAACGTTACCTGCACTTCCAAGTAGATATTACATTTTCTAAAGGGACCAGGGACCCTTCCCTTTCTGAATGTTAACATAAACTTTTGTTGGGGAGTGGGTGGTGATTTAAAGGACCACAGTCAATTATGAATCAAACTTTTTTTTATGTTAACTTTTCTTTTTAAACGTAGCCCCATTTTCTTTCATGAAAACTGCCTCCTTCTTTTGTTTTTTAACCCCTTCGCTGCGGGGATAATTCCCCCGCTGTGATGGGGGGGAGGGGGCACGCACAGCACCCGCATGCTCATGACGAGCTGAGCTCGTCATGAGCTGCAGTGATCCTGTGCTCACAGGTGCATTAGCTCCCGTGGAACGCTCAGCACAGCAGGGGAATTCTCCCCGCACCTGAGCATTCCACGGCCCATGACGAGCTTAGCTTGTCATGAGCACCGGAGCACCGTGCCTCATGACGAGCTCAGCTCGTCATGAGCATGGAAAAGGTTAAAGTTGTCTTTATTGCAAGATAGTCGCAGACTTGGTGGCCAGCTGACCAAAGCAGTCCACAAACCCTGAGAAGGCCTTCAATTGAAGTAATGTCTGACCTACCTCATTATTCTTTATGGGGTAGGTTGGACTGTGAATCATTCCTATTCCATTTTTTGCCAACCCACCTGTTCGCACCTAGGTCTGTTCACACAAAATCTTTCTGGTTGCAAAAATATTGGTCGCAAATTAAGACCAGTGTTTACGATCTGCAAGTAGGTACATTGGCCTGGCTCTAAGGTCGGTCGTAAGTGCACTGAATTTAATTTTCTGAATGGGCTCCAATATTTTGATTGAAAAGTAATGTTTTTTTAAAACCACCTTTAAAAGCTCAGTACACAATAATAAACACATTTCCCCAGGGAAATACAGACTTGGTAAATGGAAAGATCAATGATTTTGTATTTGGTATTAAATTAAGATCTGATCCTGCTGTGAAATGAAAGATCATGAAAAAGAAAACAATTTAAATTTGAAATCAGCTGCATAAGCTGCTTAGTGCTGTGGTAGCGGATGCCATTTTTGTGTCTTCGACGTTTATCCAACTCGACCGCATATGGTGTCAGCATATCAACTATAGCCTTAGAATGTTGTATGGGTTATGAATTATTGATATTGCATGCTTTCCTCACAGAGCAGGAGACGTCAGAGATAAATAAGGAAAGCAAGTTTTAATGAAAACCGCTCTGCAGCTTCAAGTGATAGCTCAAGTGATGAGAATCCCTTAAACATCTGCCCAAGACGCTGGAGATAAGTAGCAATTTAGGAATGAGACGTATTTCTGCGAGTTAGGAATTGAAGTGGATGAAATAAAACACGGAAATGTGTTTCATTGCCGTTGTCTTGGCATTGTACAGTCAGTAAAGCTCACTTGATGACTCTTTTGTTGCAAGTCAGGCAGCTTTGTTGCTGTGCTTATATTTTATTCAGAACTTCTGGTTTGCTGGATTTCTGAAACGTGTTTACTCTGCGAAACCCTGAGTTCAAAGGTATTGCTCCTCACTTAAGGCCTTCTTAGGTTTGTCCCAGTATCAGACTGGTACGCCCCTACTAACCCCCAGATTTACTGACACCTGGACCTTAGAGGGATTGACCACGGATAACAAGTTGTTATCTGAGGGTTATCTGAGGGACTAAGGTATTAGGGAGGGAATCAGAAATACTGCACTCAAATCTCTCTGTTTCTGCCCATTTATCCCTAGAGTTTGAAACGTACCTTGAGGTTGCTCCTGTTACCTGTCCCAACAGACTTACACCGTGACTTGTTATAAGACCCGCAAGGGCCATAATGAAATGTACATATGCTTTATTAGGTGATCTCCCACCAAAAATGACCAAGACAATCTCGTTTCGAACTCAAGCCAAGTGTGTCAAGGTTTGCATGAGAATTTAGGCATGATTTATAAAAAATCGGTACTTACATTGGGCCCGATTCACAGAATGAACTTAAGACTCAATCCTCAACTTACTACTATTTTGTCATTCACAGAATGCACCTACTACTTTTGGCATTCACAGAATGAACTTACTACTTTTGGTATTCACAGAAGTTAGGATTTTGTCTTAAGTCTGTCTTAAGTCTGTCTTAAGTCTGTCTTAAGACAAACTTAAGACAAAATCCTAACTTCTGTGAATACCAAAAGTAGTAAGTTCATTCTGTGAGTGCCAAAAGTAGTAAGTGCATTCTGTGAATACCAAAATAGTAGTAAGTTTAGGATTGAGTCTTTAGTTCATTCTGTGAATCGGGCCCTATAAAAGTGACTTTCAGAGTTCTGGTTTGTTTGCTCACCCAGCAGGATACAGGGTCTCATATGACAACAGAGGAAGAAAGTACATATTGATAACTCGTAACAAATATACCATTCAGGAGGAAGCAGCAGAGGTGTCAAACCAATATGCAAGTACAGGGGAACAGTCAAAAGAAAAAGGCAATTGTGTACATCAAGCAAGTAGAGAGCTTGAGCAATATTAACACACACCAACGGTTTGATTGAGCAAGCCGAACATTAAAGGCCAAAACATCTGTTATTCAGAAAAATATCTTCGGCAAATAGAAATAGAAGTCCCACGTGTGGTTGTGGCAATTGAGAAAATAGCTGTCCACCTAAAAATCATGAAACACATTAAAGTGCCAGCGATTACTGATCTATGACATACCCACAAACTAACCCCTCAGAATACATTATTGAACATCCTCCCCAAATCACCCTACATGATAAATTGAATTTGGCACACCAGCATGACCACTGCAGCCAGAAAGGATCTACTACAGGCTGCAAACTACAAAGGACACAATGCAAGGCACACACACACACACACACCAGCTGCTCCAAAAACAATGACATGCCTCTCCAGCTCCACTACAGTACCACACCTGCAGTGTGTAATTGCACCTTTTTTTCTTTTCTTTCTTTCCTCCACAGGGAAAGCATGTTCCCAATGGAGAAACCTTTCCTTACAACTGCTCCAAATTTTGAGTCAATCTGTTCTGTTTCTCACCTTGGAAGGGGAGTTACCCCAGCCGTTTGCTGCAGTAGAACTCAGATCATTTCCAGGTTGGGAAAGGCCGATCAGAGTTTGTGCATGGCAACAAACACACAAGTGTTTGTGTGGGCACAACCTTTCAAGAAAAACATGCCTTGATATGCCCATTCTCCATCCTATGAGTGGGGTTTACTACTGCAGAAAGCCAATGGCGCGTCCACCAAATGTAGCAATAAGCATTAGGTTAGACAAGGACCAAGCCATTTGGGTATGCCAGCGGGAGAACTTGTGTGTAATTCACAATGGTGGAATGCCAAGGCCTTGCCTCTCATTGTCACTCCAAGTGGCATCATCAGTGCTCCTGCACACTCTTGTAACCATGGTCAGCAATGACTGCTTCCCCAATGATCATTCTGCCATCTGAGCACTACTGCTCCCAACCAACATAACCCTTGAAGATAATTCCTGGGAGTAAAACGTTCTGTTAGGAGTAAATAGTTTGTTCTTTAAAATACCACTTCACTCACAGCTGTTTTTCGCATATATAGAGGGTCATTAGGATGTGGGTGGTGTCGTGTCCTGGCTCAAGAAAGACAGACACAATATATATATTTCATAAGGAACTTTATTCCTTGCATCCTTCTCCTTCCATGTCCCTATTCTCTCTGCCCCTTTCCTGCCTACGCTCCTCCTCTTCCTCTGGTCCCCAGCTAGCTCCACCCACCTAACTACTAGACTGCTGACTACATAACATCTCCCCCTTTCTTAACAAGACAACAAAACAGTAAACCAGTTCAGATTTCTTCAATGAGTCTTTTTGGTCGTTGAATATCTCGGCGGGGTCGCACGGACATGGTTCCAGTCATATCGTCCACCGGAGGGTCTCTTATCTGACTCCCGCTCTCTTGGTCACATTGGTCAGGCCCTTCAGGCGCGGACACTCCAGTCATTTTCGTTAAGGCTTCTCTCATGTCCGGAGGGCACTTCTTAAAGTGTGATACATTCCTAGTGACCCGTCGTTGATCAGACTCCGCTGTTATCATGGTGCCCTTCTGCTGGGTGACCAACAAAGGTTCAGCTCGAAAGCGACAGTCAGTCTTTCTTTGTTGGTCTTTTTTGAAAATGACGCAATCTCCTTCACGCAAGGACGGTGATCTTGCTCTCCTCTTTGCATCTGCATATGATTTCATTTTGTCCTTGTTGCAGCTGTCAGTCGCCATCACCTCTTGATGACTGCGGAGAGGCGACACTGCTCGCAAGGCCCCTTCCCAAGTCGGGATGCGATTCCTTATGGGACGCCCGAGCATCAATATTGCAGGACACTTTCCGGTGGTCGTGTGAGGGGTTGTCCTGTATGTTCTAAGGACCTCCTTTAGGGCTGCTTGCAGATCCTTCTTTTCAGCAGTGGCTTGTTGAAACGTCTTTTTAAGCGTGGCCATGAATCTTTCAATGGTGCCATTTGCCTGCGGCCATAGAGGTGTAACTCTCCTATGTTTAAAGTCCAAGTGCTTTGCAAAGGCACTGAACTTGTGTCCATTGAAAGGAGGTCCATTGTCTGTTTTCACCTCTTTGGGAACACCCCATGCTGCAAACACTTCATCCAACACTTTGAGAGTGCTGGAGGCACTTGTGGGTGACACAAATTGCGCAATGGGGAATCGTGAGTTCTCATCAATTATGACCACAACATATAGCGGTCCGTAGAAATCCATGGCGAGTTCTTGTCACACTCCGCTGGGTAGAGTGGTCATTTGCAATGGAGCAGGGGATCCCCCCGGTTGACCAGCTGACACTGATGGCAGTCCTCCAGAGTTGACTCCACCATCTGATCGAGGAGAGGAAACCATACCCGTTCCCGGAAGGCTCGTTTCGTTGACACTACTCCTCTGTGGCCTTCATGGGCAAGGTTGATGACACCTTGCCGTAGTTGTCTGGGAACAACAATCCGCTGACCTCGCAGTATCAATCCATCTGTGGTGACAGACAGTTCGTCACAGACGTGTCGGAATGCTTGCATTTCATGCTTGACAGTCGGATCACTGGCGTCTTCTTCACATTCATGTCTCCACCAGTTAGTCTGAATCCGACGTAGCACTTTCTGTAAGATGACGTCTTGCGCAGTGGCATCTCGGATGGCAGTGCTTGATCAGCCACGAAGTGGATGTACTCCTCAGCAATGGAAGGCTTGAATTCAGACGATGCGTGCGGGTGTCGTGACATTTAGTCTGCCGGGTTTGTGGACAATTGTGAAAGTATATTCCTGGAGTCTCAGACCCCACCTTTCAATCCTCGGCGGCATCTTGGATCTCGGGTTGCCGTAAATGGTGGCCAGCGCCTGATGATCGGTGATCAGAGTAAGGTGCTTGCCATAAATAAAGACATGAAAATGTTCACACGCCCATACCACTTCAAGACTCTCCTTTTCAGGTTGAGAATATGCTTTTTCGGGATCAGACAGACTGCGACTGGCGTAGGCAACGATGCGTCTCTGATCAGAGTCATTATCATATTGCGCCAGGATCGCCCCCAACCCCACAGGGCTGGCATCCACTGTAATTTCTGTTTTCCGTCAAGGATTAAAGTGTGAGAGGTTATCGGCAGACTCTACCGCCAGCTTGATCTCCCTGAACGCTTGTTCACACTGGGGGACCAATCAAACGGTTGGCCTTGTTTCGTGAGAGCTCGAAGAGGGTGGCTGATGGTCGCATAGTCTCTGATGTTGCGAGCACAGTAGCTGGCCATGCCCAGAAATGATCTCAATTCGCTAACGTCTTGTGGGCTCTTGGTGTCATTCAGAGTAGCTATCTTGTCCGGATCGGGTTTCATCCCGGCACCCGAGAAAGTGTGGCCCAAAAATTTCAAAGTGGACTGGTGGAACTCACACTTGTTTTTGTTTAATGTCAGGTTAGCTTCCAGCAGGGCATGGCAGATGCGATAAAGAGCCTTGTCATGCTCATGAACGTCTGATCCGTACACGAGGATATCGTCACTGTAGTTCAGAGTGTTGGGGATGTGCTGAATGACTTGTCGAATTGCCTCCTGAAAGATTTCTGCAGCCGAGGAGACGCCAAAACTCAATCGCTTGTATCTGAAAAGTCCAAGGTGGGTTGCAAATGTCGTGATGTAATGAGACTTGACATCCAACTCCAACTGGTGGTAGCCCTTGTTTAAATCCAGCTTTGAGAACACCCTCGCTCCATTTAACGCAGAAATCATGTCGCTGAGATGTGGCCCAGGGTGGCGCTCCCTTTCTATTGCCGTGTTGGGTAGTCGCATGTCAACACACAGCCTCACCTTGCCAAGGGTGCCCTTCTTTGGTACAATGACCACCGGTGACACCCATGGAGTTGGACCGTCAGTCCTTTCGATGATGTCTGCTGATAGGAGTTCTTGGAGTTCATCCTCCACAGCTTTTTGGAGATGAAATGGTACACGTCGAGGGTGTTGCGCCACAGGTCTGATCTGTTCATTAATATGAAGATGGATTTGGCACCCCTTCATTTTCCCTAATCCCTGAAATAGTCTGGGAAACTTACTGATGATGTCCTGGTCATCACTGACTTTAAATAGAATCTCGACGAGCCGGAGGGGCTCTGCAGTGGGTAGACTGAGTAGGCAGTCTGCTTCCGGACCTTTGATGACATGTATGACCGCTGGTATGGTCACAGTTTTATGCCTGAGTGTTGTTGGAAATTTTCCCGAGCAAGGGAGTGGCTTCTTGGCCATCCAGGTGAAAACTCGGCCATGTGCGGGAGTCAATGGTGGCTTAGGCTTCATTCTCTCATATTCCGTGACCGGAATGTAGTTTAGCGAAGCTCCGCTGTCCAGCACGAATTTGGTATCATGGTTCCCTACGCTTATATCCAGACGTGGATATTTCTTGAGCTGGTCGGGATCTGCAATCATGTTCACATATTCCACTGTGTACTCAGAATCTCTGGATGATGATCTGGAGTCTTAGGATGGTGACCTCCGCTCCCATCGAGATCTACGTGACTCCCGCTGCAGTGTGACGAGCCTGAGGACAACGTAGACTTGTCCTGGACTGCCCTTATGTGATGTTTTCTGGTGTTAGAGCGAGATGACCTCGTCGTTCCGCTCCGCCTCTCTTTTTGATAGTCCCCACACATCACTTCAAAGTGGTTCGTCCGCCCACATCTTCTACATCGCTGGCCCATGGCAGGGCAGGCATCGACATGTGGATAGTCATATCCACATCTATAGCATCTTTTTGTCCTTTCCGGCCTCCTTTCCCTTCGCCCAGGGTCTCGCCCCCTGTGCTCAGTGTGTCGTTGACGAGATGATGGCCTGGGTCACCATTGCTTTTCCTTTGAGTTTCGATGGCTGCTGCCGCTGGCTTGGACCCGACACGCTTGTTCACAGATTACATTGCGTCCTGTTTCAATATTGGTAGCGTGTTCCTCCGCCTGGTCATAGACGCGAGTCATTTCTTCAATGTCATCTAGTTCATGAGGTTTTCTTAGCAGTCGCCTCCTGAGGGTTTCCGAGTGACATCCATCTATGATTTGTGATTTTATGGCAGCATCTGTCGAAAAGGTGTCAAATTCGAAGTGTCTCGATAGTCGCCGCAGCCGGGTGATGAATGCACTCATTGCTTCATCTTTTCCCTGACGCGCTTGATGAAATGCATGCCGTTCATAATCAACATTTCTTTTGTGAAGGAATTTTTGTTCAGGGCCTCACGCACCTTGTCACACCTTGTCATAGGTTCCTACATCTGCAGGAGGAAGATCTTTGATTATCTTACTTATTTCTCGGCCCGCTAAGTTGCGGAGGGCAATCAACTTCTCTTCATCAATGGTTACCTTGGACCGCTTAATGTAATCTTCAAAGTCCTCAAGCCACTCTTGCCATCTGGGGCCCATGCTCCCTCCCGTGGTCAGTGTCAAGGGTTCCGGGGGCCGCAGATGCGACACTCCCATGATGATCGGTTTGACTTCATTTCATTGTGGGGATGTGTTTGGGGTCACCTTCGTGATATCACGTGCTTTTCACTCTTTCTTTTGACTCTGGTTAACCTGTTGTTCCTTCTTCACAGGTGCTCAGGCTGATCGATTGCGTCTTGTTTGTTATTTCTGCTTTACATTAACTCGTGCTTGTTTACACTATTACGTTTTCTCGTGCTTGTTTAGCATCAGTGTCTTGCATTAACTCGTGCTTGTTCGTACTGTTACAGTTGCTTGTGCTTGTTTAACGTCCGTGTCTTGCATTAACTCGTGCTTATTTGTACTGTTACAGTTGCTTGTGCTTGTTTAACATTAGTGTCTTGCATTAACTCGTGCTTGTTTTGTTTTCTGCAGTCTCCATGTGTCACTGCTTGCTTGCCAACTGACACGCCTGACTTTAAAATGGCCGCTCCCACACTGCACAGGGTGTCCCTTTCAGCAGACTGACTTCAAGATGGCCGCCTCCTTGCCACTCTCAGACACCACGAGGATCGAAGCTGCATCCACTCTTCAGGCTCACAGGGTTCATGTGGCACTCACCGGCAGCTTTCTTGGCGGGCAGCAGGTCTCCCTTGGTCGCCTTCGTGCCTCTCGCCTTCATGCACTTGCAGGTGAGCTCGGGATCAGCTCCCGATCTTTGGCTTGCCAAACCCCACGCATCGGGGGTGAGCTCCGACGCTCAGCGCTCTCGGCACGGGATATTCGACTTCCCCACACGTCTCCACGGCTCTCCACACCACTGCAGACAGTAGTGGCCTCCAGGACTCCTCAGGAAGTCTGGGGTGGGCTCCCGACTTCTTTGTTGGTCTCGCACGACCCTCGAACTCGCACTCACTTTTGGGCGCGAAACGGCGCTCTGTTCAAATTTTTCTTATGCGCTCGACCGCGCTCCCTTCACATGGCTCCACACGATCTCTGCATCGTGGAGCGAGGACATTCGCTGCTGGCCTCTTCTAGGGGCGGGAACTTCTTTGGGGCACACACCTATCGCGACTGCGACAGTTTCTCGCCAGTGTCCCAGGGACAGGATGCTGTTTCTAGGGTTACCGAGAGAGCAAGCTGCTCATTCCATCCTCGTCGCCAGTTGTCGTGTCCTGGCTCAAGAAAGACAGACACGATATATATATATTTCATAAGGATCTTTATTCCTTGCATCCTTCTCCTTCCATGTCCCTATTCTCTCTGCCCCTTTCCTGTCTACGCTCCTCCTCTTCCCCTGGTCCCCAGCTAGCTCCACCCACCTAACTACTAGACTGCTGACTACATAACAGGCGGGAACATGCCTTTTCGTGGCGGCATTGCCGCTATGAAAAGGCATGCAGGAATCTCTTGCAGGGGCCCTTCGTGGGCCCCCTGGGACTCTGGGGGGTGGGGGTGCACATGGGGGGTACCTATGGTACCCCCCTGCATTTCAATGTACAACGTGTCACGTTGTGCATTGAAAAGCACACCATGCATTTTTGGCATTGCGGCGGTCAGAAATGCGGGATGCCCCCGCCAGTGTGGCTGGTGCATTCTAATGGGATGTCCAGGACCGCTGCACCCTTAGCGGGCGGTCCCATTTCTCACTGGTATGGCGGGCGGACAAAGTCTGCCCGCCACACTAATGAGCCCCCGAGTGTCCAGTGGTTTTATTTGTAGATGACCATCAGAGGCCTGCACAGTGTAGCTCGCAGGCCTGCCTTTACCACAGTGCAGTTGTTGTATATAAATGTTTTTGACCCTTTAAAAAAAAAAATGAATTAAATATGTATTTAATCTGAAGTTGAGTAGTAGTAATCCTTCATTTGAATTGTGTTATGGTAGGATATCAAAATAAAAAAACAGCACTTTGCCGCGGCGTGCTGTATCATTACAGGCGTCCTTGTATTACTTGATAATATTGTACATTCTGTAATCAGGCAGTTAGGACTGTTTTTCACCTAATTACACTGGGCTGTCATAAAAATAGAATGTGTTGACGCCAAATGAAGGGGAATTAGTGTACTTAGTGTAAGCATTTAGTTAAATCCTGGGAGCATGAAAGAAATAATGTTTATTCCATAGGACTGAATGCAGTCCCTGACCTGACTACCAAGAGCGTCATTTCATAAATAGTGAAATGGTATGACAGGCCCGAATATTCTGAAGGGTCTTTAGCCTCATTTTAATGGGTGTTTCCCATGAAAATTAAGGAATCCTATTTCCCACCTGTAAATCGTCGAAGCATGCAGAGAGGCAAAGAGGGTCAGAAGAGGTGTAACTGTATGCCCATTTCCAGGTAACTGGCAGATATTTACAGGTGCAAAGAGCCTTGGGGCCTCTTTCATGAGTAATTGCACGACTTGCTGTGCTGCCCTACACCAATCTGAAACGAAATGCACTGTATTTATGAAATACGGTGCGTTCCTGTGCTTTCCTGATGCGCTGGCGCACAATTTGCTGCCTAAAGCCAATGTAGGCTCCCTTGCATGGTGCAAGGGTGCCTCAGTTGCAGGCAGGATTGTTTATGTGCAGGAAGGGGCACCTTCCTGCACACAAACAATCCTCAGAGGCTTTTTCAACTTTCTTTGTGTGCTGCAGAATGCAGCATACATGGAAAAAGCAAAAAACGAGGAGAAATACAAACATTTCTTATTGTTACCTCTGCTCTGGGGAGGTGTATGGTTTTGGCACTGCTCCAGGATTACGTGATTAAGTAAATCTAAGGCAGCTTCAAAATCCATAGGAGTTGCAATGGAAAAACCACTGCCACACTCACGGAATGCCTCTTTGAAGCAGAGTAAAGTTAGGCAACGACTTGCGCTACTTTGTAATACTTCATATCTATGAGGTAAAGCCATACAGAGTGGCTTTGCCTCATAGATTCGATTGAGGGGCTTACGCTGCCGGAGCATAAAAAAAAAGTGATGGTCCTGCGGTGCATGCCTCTCTTAAATAAGCCCCATAAGGGGGGAGATATGAAGCATACAACGGTTCCTCTGTGCCCTTCGTTTAGGGGGAAGTGGGGATTGCCACTTCCATAACTGAACCTAGAGGGTACAGGGGCACCAGTTCATCCCCTATCAAGGTAGCCATGGTGGCACAGATGTGATTTATAAATGGCCTTTGTCAGAGTCATGATTTGTCACTGCTAGGGTAAGTAGTCTTTTACGATACCGATCATCATGGAGATGGCCAAGCCACCCTTGAGCGGTCACTGGGGTCCCCACACACCCTCACAGAGGGGCACTTAACCTCTCATCTACTTATGGCTCTGTTGCCAACGCGTACACTGTAATAGAGAGTGTCAGTAGAGCAGGTTACCTTTTTGTAATTTCAGTGTGATTTATACACATGTTGGTTTGTACATGTGTGCACACAGCCATGCAGTTTTTAAAAAAATATTATTGGGCTATACAAGTAGTGATAATGGGAAATGCAGATGTATATAAAGCTAGATGGGTGCACAGTCTGGGTCATTTTTCGAGCGCCCCAGAATTTTACCTACCCCATCCCTCCCACTCAAATTACGAAACTATTAGCATTACTATTAGAGGTGATGTTACTCTGTGTTATGTGTGGGAACCGGTTAGGTGCGCTAAAGAATGCGAGATGATTGGAAAAATAGTTAATTTTGGTTCAATTTCCCAAGTTATTCCTAATTTTCCTGGATATTTCACCATGTAATTACACCTCCTTTAAGCAGGTGGGTTCCCTGTGAAACGTGACACAATTAGAAGTTATGGTCCAAAATATGCCTTCACATTTGATCAGTTACATGCCTGAAAACTATCTTTTTATGGGCCGTACTTCAGCTGTATGAGTTTTGCTTGAATATTCCAGGCTGATGGGACAGGGTTAAATAATGATGTTTTATTTCCGATGTGGCCATTCATTCCAGTTACTTGCCCCATTGGAATTAAAAGTCCAGTCATAATGAGGGACTTTCTGCCTTATGGTGGTTACACAATGTAATACTGGATATTTGAAGACACTTTTAAAGGAGTACAGATGTACAGTGTATTTCTTAGAGTATCGAAATACATCTCTTGTAAAATAAAAACACTTACTGAGCTGTACAAATGAACAATATGTGTCTTTGGGGCAGTGCAATGCAAGTATGGGGCAATACAGACCACGATAGAGCCGTTGGCCTGATTCAGGGAAAGGTTTTACCCATTCTATGTCTCCAGAGATATATTTTAGAACAAGTAGGGCCGTATTTTCCAGTCTCGCTTTGTTAAATTCATTGATTCTATGTCTATAATTTTTCAAGGCTATTTTCGTGGTAAGTGGGGTTTTGGGATAGAAGCAACCAAGATGGAAGTCTTAAATATTTTATTATAAACATTGTTGCACATGAACAGGTGCTCCAAATCTTTCACTTTCGATCATGGCATTCTGCATAATCATAATATTGAAAGTGACAGTTATGGTAATGAGACTATACACTAAACTTCTGAGAGAGATGTTCATATGGTCATTTTTCTCACAAGTCTTAAAGTACAACATTGTAACTGCTTAACTAATATTAAAAACATCAGTTATTGGTGGCACTCAACCACAGTGGGTTAGATAAAGGACATGTACAATGAAACAACTGCATTAGAGGAAAAGAAAAATGGAAAGTAGCAAAATGTAATTCTAGTGACATTCAGAAATGCAGATCTGTACGATACTAGGTATGGGTGTAACTCACGTTTTTGCTGTAGCATATTGGGGCATATTATCAAGGGGGTTTATCTCCGCTTTTTTGGCTTTAAAAGCCAAGAAAGCGGAAATAAATTTTTCTCCCTATTACCTAGCTGTCGCTAACACCAGTTAGCGACAGCTAGTAGGAGATAGCGACCATCTTGGGCCCCACTTTGCATGTCAGTGATATTTATCACTAATGATATACAAAGTGGGCGTGCCAAGATGTTAGAGACTGGAAACCGTCGCTAACTTCGCTATCTCCTATTACCAACTTTTGGAGATATTCACGCTAAGCGCAAATATCTCCAAAAGCTAACACCTGCCCTGAGCAGTTCTTAGCCATGTTATCCAATGGAAGGTGGATAACATGGCTAAGAGCATTAGCTCGGTAATGCATGAATATCGTTGACTTTTCAGCGATATTCATGCATTGCGGCGATTTTTATCGCATTTGCGATAAACCTTGGTAATACCAAGGTTTATTTCTGGTAAAAATCGCCGCAGGTCGGCGGTAAATTTTTGTCTCTAACCAAGCAATAGCTATAATTATCTCTATTGCTTGGTAATATGCCCCATCGTTAGTAAAATTACGTAAGATTGCAAAGAATTTAGCAAAGAGCATAATCCTGTAATCTTTTCATTAGAGTTCGTGGCTACTGTATACACCTTCTACTAAAACCATCAACTATTCTGTGGGCATCGTTACGTTCTGAACCGTTCATCTGCAAGGGGTTCCTGAGCATGTTAAAAATGAAAGGCAGCTGATTTGACATGGATGCAAGAAGACAACTCAAATATTTACACTAGAAAAATGACAGCACACCTTCCTGCCTCTGAAGTAGATAACAAGCAGACAGACCTGTAAGGAAATTAGGGATGCTGCAGCAAGTCAGGGATATTTGATGAAACGCAGGGCTGAGGCGGGGTGTGCTAGAGAACCCAGCACCAAGACAGCCACAATCTAGTGAGGCTTCATGCCCCTGGAAACTGATATCAGCATTTACCAGTGGAATTTGTGGGTCCTAGCAGAGTAAGATGAGTTGAGGTTGGCTGGGGGCTGCGGTTACATATGTGTGATGCACATTCCCTGAGGGTTACCGAACAGAGTCCTGGCCTGCATGGTGCAAGATAGAGGTATCTAACTGGCAGTGGGCCGCGAGCAGCCATGAAGTTTAGGTTGGGATCAGGACTTGGCTCCCGTCTGCTGGTGGAGTGTCACTCAGCGTATGTGCTAGCCGCTTGCCGAGGAGGAAGAGAGCCTTTATTCAGTAGAAAATCTACTGTGAACTTCCTTGGAGCAATCACCTGTGAAGCTTGTTGTCAAGCTCCCCTTGTCCCACCATTAGGCATTCATGTGGTGATTGTCACCTACATCACTCATGGACGAAGTGTTCAGGAAAGAGATTACAGAAGAGATAGTGAGCTTCTTCCAAAATAATGATAATTCAATGCAGGCACTAGGTATCCTATGGAATGCTTTCAAAGTGTACATTTGCATTGTTTTCATGGTTTCCACATGGGGCCAGAAAAACATTATTAGACCAACTAAATAAATTGTAATGTGAGATAAAGTTCTTAAGAGGCAGTATGCACACACAATGACTGCTCAAACTTTGGCTACCATCAGGGATACACCGAATTAGTTAAATGAGACAGCAGAACAGGAAATGAAGCACCTCCACAAGAATGCTATCTGCTTGAGTGTGGCCTCACAGTAGTGAAAAATGGATTTGGGTATTTTCCACTACCAGGACATGCAAAATGTAAAAGTGCATATCCTACTTTTTCCTTACACAGCACTGTACCCTATGGCCTACCCTGGGCCTACCTTAGGGGTGACATATGTGTCATAAAACGGGAGTTTAAGGCTTGGCAAAGCTTGCTAAGTGTCAAGTCGAAGTGGCCGTAAAACTGCACATGCAGGTTGTGCAGTGGCAGGCCTGAGACATGTTTACAAGGCTACTTGTGTGAGTGGCACAATCAATGCTGAAGGCCCACTAGTAGCATTTTATTTGCAGGCCCTGGGTATATGGTATACCACTTTACAAGGGACTTACATGAAAATTAAATATGCCAAACAGGTGCAAACCAATTATACCATGTTTAGAGGGGAGTGCACATGTACTTTAGCACTGGTCAGCAGTAGTAAAGTGCTCAGAGCTCTAAAGCCAACAAAAAGGAATAAGCAAAAAGAGAAGAAGGAATTTACAATGTTCAGTGTGACCCATCAGAGAGTGCCATTTTCCAACAAAGGGCTTATGGCAAGATTGAGAGGTCAGGAAGAACATTGGCCTCCCTCATATGCCCTGGTGTGCATCCCAATGTGTAATACAAATAAATAATACTAGGGGAACGACCCTGTGTGAGTCTGACTAAATTATTGCTGAAATCTTGACACAGTATGCTACTTTTTACATTTCCAGGATTATTTCCCTCGAGAGCCGACTGTAAGAACTACTGCGATCGAATTGCTCTAGCATGGTTGGATGAAGCACAACAACTATTTCTGCCTACATCCATCGGACTAGATGAATTACGTGTAGACATTATTGGCATGCCCACTTCAAAGGCACTGGGTGGGAATGCCCTCAACAGCAAATAATCCAGGGGTACACCGAGCTCCTTTCACCCTGGCTATTACAGGTTTACAATAACACCATCTCTGCTGGGGCCCTACAACCCACCATGCGAGAAACAATTCTGATCACAAGCCTCAAGCCCAACAAGAAACCCACACAATTTGACTCCTATAGGCCCCTTTTGCAGGTAAACACTGAAGTTAAAATACTATCTAAAGTACTTGCAAATTGGTTACAACTGCTCTTGCCCTGCTTAATCTTACTGGACCAGTCTGACTTTATTGTGGACCGTTCTACAGCACACAACTTTGAAACTCTCTTCGCTATTCTCCACCAGATAAATCCTGAAATGTAGGCGGTGGCTGTCTTTCTTAATGCCTCTAAGGCATTTGATTCTCTGGAGTGGGGGTTCTTGTTCACAGTGTTGGCCAGGGTGGGAGTCTTAGACACTTTTGTGGAGTTAATACACCTCCTCTACACACCCCTTTGACTAGAATACAACTAAATGCACTGCTTTCAAATCATATAAAGGTTGGTGGCAGCATCAGTCTAGGCTGTACCTTATCCTCCCTGGTATATGCACTGACCTCTGGTATGTGCTATTAGACAATCCCTTGCAGAGAGGAGCCTACAAGTCTGCTCCCAAAATGTGATTGTCTCATTATACGCTGATGATAATACCCTGTATTTAAGGAAACCAGTGCAAATCCCAGGCCATCTTAAAAGGCAATTATCCATGTTTAGGAATCTAGTGAGTGTATCCATAAACAAAAATGTCCTCCTTAACCCCAATGAACCAGGGTTGTGAACTGGAATATCTTTTGTCCTGGGGTCAGTCAGCCATCACATATTTAGTTATATGGATCAGTTATGACAAGGCAGGAATGATAACTACCAGTTATGATATAGTAATGTCCAACATTGAACAAGAAATCCAAGGTGGATCTCCCTTCCACTTTTGTTGATAGAGTGCATAGCACTAATGAAGTAGGTTAGTCTACCAAACCTGCTATACTTGTTTCATAACATCCCAATCCCTGCAACTAAAGAATTCTTCAAAACACTTTGCTCCCAAGTGATCACCCTAGATTGGGCGGGAGAACAGTCCAGAATAAACTCGGAAAATTCAATCAATCAATCAATCAATCAAGACTTTATTTCAGTTCACAGAACTAAAAAAGTACACATAAAAAACATATAAATACATTGAACAACATAAAACTCATAAAATGCAACATTCAGTGCAGAAATCTCAGCAATAGAGGAGGATATAACTCTTACTAATTCAGTACAAAATAATTTAAGATATGAAGTACTGAACAACAGAGCTAAGCAGATTACTAGATCTCCAAAAACCTCAAGAGGAGTACTAAAAAAGGATCCTGAAAAGGGCCTGCTATGCTATCTGAAAAAATGCTACTGAGGCACAGAGGAGTTAACTAGCATTTACGAGACTCTTCTTGTCCATAATAACTAAAGTGCACAGTGAATTAAACACATTAAAATACACTCCAAGGGCTTTATCTAGCAGCGTTTTTGTATATATTATATCAAATTTCCCTCATATAATTAGAATTCGAATAGATGATGTAGAAGCGATTTCCTGTCTTACATATTCACAAAGCATTATGCCGGTCCTTGATCACAAAAAGGTGGCAGAAGGGGAAACTGCTTCGTTTAAGCGCTGATGAAAAATAGTAAGTGCTCTTTATTCTCTACGACGTGACAGCCTAAATGGCTTAGATTAGTAAAATTCTCCATTTTGTTCCACGAAAGGATAAAAGATGCTGGAGGCAGGATCCCTGGCCTAAATGTAAACAGGGCTTTTGTGTGCGGGGATTGACATAATCCAAAAAATCTTTAAAGTGTGGAAAACACTCGAACAACAGGTAGCAGT
Source organism: Lissotriton vulgaris (assembly GCF_964263255.1). Lineage (NCBI taxonomy): Eukaryota > Metazoa > Chordata > Amphibia > Caudata > Salamandridae > Lissotriton > Lissotriton vulgaris. The sequence goes on along the minus strand of NC_141691.1, from coordinate 1,506,762,044 downwards.
CGGAAAGGCTAACTAAAGGATTAGCGGGTAATCTTGCACTTAAAACAATACCATCCTTTCACAGTTTCTCAAGCCTATGTTGTTACTGATGTAGGGTGCAGCCAATACTTTTAAGCCTAACCTAAACAGACAAGTTTTTATATGGCATAGCCAGGGAATGGCACGCAAAAGATGGTTACCCAATATGTCCCTAAGGCAATCTGTATGAGGTGTCAGTTTTCCTGTTGTCCATAATCTATTCTAATATAAAACAGATTTTTAATTGCCTACATCCAAGATTGAGTTTCGATTTAGATCAAGTCTTAAATGGAGTAATGGAGCATTGGTAAGAAGCCTCAACTAAGATTTTAAAAAATAATTCTCACTTTTATCAAGCAAGTCAAGCTTACAAAAGCCCCTCAATTCAGCCCTATACAAAGCTGCTCCACATGCGTGGGTCATATAGATCACCAAAACCGGGGATATAGGTTATGAAGAGGCATTATTGGCAAACCTAATGATTGCCCCATCACTGTGCCTCAAAGTCAGTGAGCTTTTCTCGATCTGAGCATTTAATCTAAGGAAATCAGTAAGTCTGACCCCTAGATAGTTAAATTAATGAACTCTTTCCAACAGGGACCCTTCCAGGACTATATTCCTCTTAACTTTTTTCAGCGGGTTGGACCCCAAATATTTGGTTTTACTTCAGTTTATTTCCAACTCATAACTTTTACAAAAAGTCTGAACTTGCCCAAAAGTATACATAGGCCCCTCTGAGTTTTTGAAAGAAGTGTGTCATTTGCAAAAAATAAAGCAGGGACCTTTAAACCAGCCATTTTGGGAGAATTGTTCTCACAATCCATCACGTAGGTGATACAACCATTGATGAATAATAAAAAGAGTGTAGGTACCAAAATGCATCCCTGGCGAACCCTCTTCCGATAGGGTTATCCTCTGTGGTTTCCCCACCCGGACCTCATCTGACTTTGGCAAAATTATTTGTGTAAAGTTGTTGGATCAAGGACAAAAGGACAAGAGGAACCCCAATCTTACCCAAGACTACCCAAAGTTTTACTCTAGGAACTAGATCGAAGGCAGCATGCAGATCCATGAACGCGACATACAGGGAGCTCTGGTTTTTGTCTAGAGATTTCAATTTATAATCAGGAACAGTAGGACGTGGGAAACACTCACTTTTCCCCATATGACCAGATGGGCAAGCAGGACCGGACTTTGAGCTATACTACCTCTGTGCACAGATATAGCACGGTAAGGATGAAAACATCCTCTCCATGGTAAAGACTTATGCCGCTGCCCTAAGTGCACAATTGTACTGTTGCCTGGATCCTTAATACAATATTTTTTGTCATAGATGAGCATGGCTCAAGCGTATGTGCCATGAAATATGCCTTTGTCATGCGTTGTGGAGCGGAGTGGTGGCAGCATACTGCGTAGTGCTCAGTAGTAGTGAAGAGGACCGTTTTGACCTGTGTCACTGTAGTGTGGGCCACAGGCTCACTGACCTTCTTGAGAGTTACGCTGCTGTGTGCATAACTCACCTTTGGCCTACATCATGTAAGTTGTAGAGTGCTGCACAGTGTAGGAGTAGTAACTCTGTGTTGGTTGTACTTGTGCCTGGAAAGGTACTGTACAAGGATGGAGCAGTACTCTGCAGTGCATGTGTGGTTAGTACATTTACTGGGTGTATGGATGCCGAGAAAAATACATTATATGAGAGATGTAGTGATTTGCAGTGCATGTGTGGACGAAGCATGTACTGAGTGTATGTGTGCTTGCGTGGAGTACCATATGAAAGGTGAAGTGTTGTGCAGTGCACTCATAGTGAGTCTGTGTTCTGCCAGAGTGTGTGTTTGTAAGAAGCACTCCCTGGTTAAATATAGAAAAGCTTTAGTGCTGTTCAGTGGGTGCTGACTGAGTGTGTGCATTTAATGCATTGGCAAATGTAAAGGTACAATGCATGGAAGAACAGTGCTGGATTTAAAGTGTGCTTTGAAAGTGCACTGAGTGGGTGTGCCTGCAATGGTACTTTGTATGGAAAACCATGGGTTCCATTTTAGGAAGCCCAGGCCTGCCTGGTAAGGACACAGGAGGATAGGAATCCCACAGACCGATTTATGTATTGCTGCATTCCTCTGAGCTGGGTGGGGACTCGATTGAGGTAAAAGGTAGAGACTCCCTTTACTTTGCAAAAGACAGCTCTTTGACTCAGTGATCGATCACAAGGAGGGGTCTGAACACATTTCAGGAAAGGAGATGAGGCTGATAAGAGGATTATAACAAATCAGGCTGAGATTAACTTTTTAAAGCACATCATAATGGCTGACATCCAGGTGTGAACTCTGCTCACTACCATGAATTGTGTTTTGGACAATCGGCTTCGGAGTCATGCCTGCTGTGACAGACATCTTTCATGGAGGAAGATAAAAAGGAGAAGGGCCCACTTTGAAAGACGCAGAACACCAAAATCAAACTAAAACGACACAGACCCTAAATCATAGTTGGTTTCTGAAAAAGGGCCATAAGAAGCGGAGGTTGAATACCCAAAGTTTTGTAATCTGCCAGGCAGCCAGACTTGCTGTGTGAAAAGGGGCAGCTCTGCAAGTCTTCTGCTTGTGACCAGGACTGGTGGCTGAGGCTTGCTAGTCTCCCTGCTGGGTGAAGGGACATTACTCAAGGAAACCAAGGCCACCTGTGCTGGAGCACCAGTGCCTGCCTGCTTACCAAGACCAGTATGCCCTATGACTAAGAGGAGAGCATTGGAGGGAGCAAGGTCCTAAGGTGAGCCATACCATAAGGACTCCCTGTGAGAGGAATGAGGATTCAGCAGTGCAATGATAAGGCAGCTGCCTGCATGCTGACCTTTATTTTCCAGAAAAGGGCATCCGCAGACTGTGCCAAGTATTGAGTGCTGTGTGGGGGATGCCAAGTCCACACAGCCTTTTTGAGGTTACCTTGTATGCCAGAAGGCGTCAATGTTGAAGACTTTGTGCAGGCCAAGACTCGTGAATGCCTAAGCAGCCTCTGTATGCCAGGAGGGTCCACTGTGGTGTGGGCGATTGCACATAAAGAGTCTACGTTGAGTATGAAAGGTACTGCGCCAACCCCATATGCCATGGAGGGCTGCAGGACCAAATCATCAAAGATGTTGGGCCATCCCCCAGGACTGAAGTGAGGCTGAGACCGGCGGAACTAGTTTCACAGAAGGATCATGCCCTCAGTGGCTCCCATGGATCAGGAGGATGCCAAGGAGGAAATGTGCCCTTACGGGACTCCAGTTGGGAGCCAAAGGACTGAATTCCTCTGCCAGGGATAACTTGACTTTCCACGTCTCTGTGTGCTGTAAGCTGCTACAATCACCCTGGAGAGCAGCCATGTTACTCCAGAGAGTGAGCCAGTGCATTACCGATGCTGCCCCGTGTACAGCGAGCACTCGCTCTAACACTGAATGCTTCCATGCTGCAGGAGTGGGTAAGACTTGAACTAGGGCCTTTGGTGCTCCGACTTTAAGGGGGAATATGTAGTTGCTTCTGAATGTCATTCTTCATTAGATGTGTAGAGTTAGAAACAAAATACTACTTTTACTTCTAAAAGCAGTTATTTGGCAGGACATTGACGTATTGTTTGTACTGTTTGCACGTTGAGTTATGAGTCATGCCCACTGACCTTTATCTACATCCACCCAGAGGGAACCTTAACTGCCCAACCACAGTAACCACTGAGAGTCAAGTGGAGAAGTGTGGCTCACTGGTTAGAGCAGGCAGACCCTGAAGCAGAGGTCAGACCCGGGACCAGGGTTCAATTCCCGACGCGGCAGGGTCTCGAGCTCAAATGTCCACGGACTCAATAATTCGCGCTTTGGTGCCTGACCTAATCATGGGTTCACACTCTGCAACTCTGGGCATTAAGCTTGCTTAATCTCCACAACGGCCCCCCGCGGCGGGATGCCTGGCTTTCACCTTGGGGATGCCCGTTAGGGGCGATCTCACAGGGAAAAGCCAGGACGGGTTCCCAAGGCAAGCGCCGAGATGCCTCCGGGTAGTTGAGCGCTATATAAGAACATACAAAAAAAAAAAAGTGCAAAAGGGGTACTTGGCCAAGTTGAGCAGGATCCATAGTTGGTTGGGACCTGGAACATCAGGAGTGAAAGGCCTCAACCACCATTGTTGGGCCCAGTAACCACTGCATGCCCTATAGCCCTCTGAAAGGGGTACTGACTAGACCACACATTACTGGATGTATCCCCATGATTTATGGCCCACAAGCAATTTAGTGAGACACAGCACACACTCGTTACCCTTGGTTGCACTGATTGGGAGGGTGCCTCGACAGAGCTGTACTGAATTGAATTCAGACAAGTGTGCACAATTAGCCAAGGAGGACATCAGAAAATGCTTGGCCTGCCCAGTGCTATATGCCCTGAAACAATCCATGACCCACCACCCAGCTGTGACCCCTTCATGTTGGATCAGGTTTTTCCTCTGTAAACATTTAAATGAGTCCCTCCCTCCCGCTTGTGTGGTCGGACCATTTTCTTCTTGAGTTCACCTTTAAACGTGAGTTCACTTATTCTAAATCCCATGGAAAGCCCTTGATGGGCAGTTTTAGACCTTTCCACCTCATTACTCCACAGGCCTTAAGCAGGGCTCTCGAGAAGCACCCTGCTAGCCTGAGCAGCAATCTTGAGGACGATGTTGCCTGTTTAGACAATTGGCTTCTGCTCCTAGCAGCTGAAATCGCCCCCGGTCTCATTCAGTCAAGTCTGCACGTGTTTCTGCCCTTTGGTTTCTGCCCTTTGCCCCCTCAAGCAAAGCAAGAGCCCTTGTAAGCATCTAGAGCGAGCGTGGCATAAAAAATTTGACTCAAACAATAAACTAGCATACAAACGTGCCCTCAACCTCCATCATGAACGTATTTTCAAGGAAAATCAAAGCATCAAACAATAAAAGTAAGGAGATTTTCAAATTAGTGAAATAATTCTTCTCCCCTGGTGCGGTCGCTAGGACTTTTTCACCCTGTGTGACATGGGTGGAACCTAAGACCGAAGTTCTTTTTTGATAAAATTATGAAGATTCAGGACACCTTTTCCCCTCACCACCCTGTTTTAGCACCAGTTTCTGAGCCCACTGCCCTTTCCGACTGGTCTAGGATGTCATCCTTCGTGGATTCCCCCCCCCCCCCTCTCTCCCCTTGGCTACTTCCTCAGAAACTATGAAAACAATGAAGTTGGGGGCTCTTTCTGACCCATGCCCGGCCACTACCCTAGCATCAATAGTAGAGATCATTAACCCATTGGTAAATGAGATTCTGAATGCCTTTGCTGCAGCTTGGGCAGATCCCCACAAGGTGGAAGAAGACGGAACTACTCCCCCTCTTGAAAAATCCGACTTTGGATGCGGAGATAGCATTAAATTATACACCCATATATCTTCTGCCATTTTTCCCCAAAACAGAAAATGTGTTTACTCAGTTACTTCCTCCTTTGTGGAAACTAACCACATATTGCATCAGAGTCAATTCAGGTTCAATCCTCATTTCAGAACTGAAACCGTGCTCCTAGAAATCTCAGAGTCTATAAAGGACGTCCTAGACAGGGATGGCAAAGCTGTTTTGATTTGACTGGATTTGATACCGTCCCCCAGGACCAACTGCTGTTGAGGCTCCAGGAATCCGGTTTCAGGTGGACGGTACTGAAGTGGTTTGCCTCTTTCTTATCAGAATGCCTACAAACAGTCTGGGCCCCGCCTTTTTTGACTTCCATTCCCCCGTTAAAAGTCGTGGTTCCACAGAGCTCTATTCTCAGCCCTAGAATTTTTAATATCTATATGTCTCCCCTAGCGAACCTGACTGAGACTCATGGAGCAAAGATAGTGTTGAATGCTGATGACACTCAGCTGCTTTTTACCTGTGATGGGGATACGGACTAAAGAGGCGAAGCGATCAACTCCTGCTGAGGTGTTTGCCTGGCTGCAGTTAAATCAACTGAAATGCTACTCCAAAAAATCAGAAATAATATTTTCGGCCTGCCCCCCAATACCTTGTGGCTCAATGGGTGGCCACAGTACATGCATCCACCTTCCACCTCGGTTAGCCTAGTCAACAACCTGGGGGTGAAAATGGATGACACCCTAAACATGAAACCACAGATCCAAGCGGTAGCCGGACAGTGTTTCGGCCTTCTGAAAGTGTTAAAAAAGTTGTTACCCTTTTTTTTTTACCCCAGATTGGCTTGACCAGATTACGTTAATATCCTGTACCTAGGACTACCAGAATACTTACTCAACCGCATACAAGTGGTCCAAAACACTGCCGCCAGGGCTATACTTTCTCTCGCCCAGAGGTCGTGGATGTCCCTGCATCTGAAATCCATCCACTGGCTCCATATCCGTAAGAGGATATATTTCAAGGCACTTGTATTGGCCTTTAACCCCTTCGGGCTCAGGATGGCCGGGAGCCGTCCTGAGACAAGGTGGGCGTGTGCTCACGACAGCACCCGGCCCTCCTGGCACCCTTCCACAGGGGAAGCGCTGGTGCTCCCCCTGTGGACTGCCAATCTTGCTGCCCCCACCGGGGAGGCCTTCCGCTGCCCCCCCCTTGCCCCGCCGCCCTCTCCTCCACATTATCTAATGATGTCTGCGTGAGTTGCCTTTCCACATGGAATCATTGGATGATGAATCTACTATCTGTCAGTGCGGATGAAGCTACTCTCAGTGCCTGTTTTAGAGGAGGACACTGATGTGCCAATGGTGCAAGAGGCATCTGGATTGCAGCCTGGAGCTGCAATGCTTCCTATTAGGAGTTCTTGACTCTGGGTTGATCCAAACATGGTGCAGCCGGTGTTGCCTGCCTTTACTGGTGATGCAGGGTGTAGCGTGAATTGTGATTTTTTTTTGCCTATACAGTTTTTTCAGTTGTTTATGGATGATGTATTTTTGGCAGAGATTGTTGAGTAGTCTAATTTGTATGCAGAACAGTATATGAGGGACAACAGTGAAAGACTTAGGTCCTAGTCTAGAGTTACTCAGTGTACTCCCACAAATATATTGGAGATGAAGATGTTTTTCGGTTTGAGAAGGAAGCCGTTCATTGCTTCATATTAGTCTACTAGTCAAGTGATGGCAACGGCCATATTTCCTGCAATTATGAGTCGTGATCGGTATTTACTTGTGCTTCCGATGCTGCATTTTGTTGATAATGCTTCAGCGTTGCCACAAGAGCACCCTGACTGTGACCGTCTTTTCAAAATTCGACCTGTTCTTGATCACTTTGTAGATAGATTTTCAGAGATCTATACTCCAGGGAAATAAATAGCTATTGATGAGTCTTTGGTCCTGTTCAAGGGTTGTTTGGTTTTTAGACAGTACATTCCTAGCAAAAGGGCACGTTATGGAATTCAGCTGTATGTGTTGCCTGAAAGTAGGACATGATATGTCTATAATTTCCCAGTGTACACTGGTAGGGATTCTACAATTGACCCCCCTGGTTGTCTGTCCACTTTTGGAGTTTCAGAGTCAATTGTGTGGGATCTTGCTAGAGGACTGTTTAACAGAGGCCACCATTTCTACCTTGATAACTTTTACACTGCTGTGCAATTGTTTAAGGAATTGTTCAAAGTGGACACTTTTGCTTGTGACACAATCAGCTCTAACCGTAAAGGTTATCAAAAAGAGCTTGTATGCAAAAAGCTTCAGAAGGGACAGTGCAGTTCCTTGCATAGTGATGAACTACTAGCTGTGAAATTTTTGGACAGGAGGGTTGTGCACATGCTGACTACCATCCATGATGAGAGTACTTCACCTGTGGCTGTTTGGGGTCAGATTGCCGAAGTGAGAAAACCTGTGTGCATTTTAGACTACAATAAGCACACGGGTGGTGTTGACAGAGTAGATCAGAGGTTGGAACCTTACTCTGCTATTCGTAAGGCTTACATTTGGAATAAGAAGTTGGCCATCCATCTCTTCAATGTAGCAATTTTCATTGCTTTTGATATGTACAAGGAATGTTCTACTGTGTCAAAGTTGACTTTTGTTCAGTTTCAGGAGTCTGTGATAGCAGCCAAGTGCTCCTTGAGTTGGAGTGGTGGAGGATGTGGCTAGATTGAAAAATCGCCACTTTCTTGATTTAATTCCTCCCACGCCCAAAAGACAATCCCTGCAAGAGATGTAGAGTCTTCTTGCGAAGAGGTGTGCGGAAGTCGTATGCACTGTGCTGATTGTCCTTCTAATCCTGGCCTGTGTGTGCTTACATGTTTCAGATTGTATCACACTCAAAAGAGTTTTTGGGAGCAACAGTGAGTCTAATAGTGCACTGCCTGGTCTGTATGGTTTTATATAGTCATTTGGTTTAATGTTTGGCAATAGAATGATCTCTTTAGTTACTGCTGTTGTTTTTGTAGTTCTAGTTTTCTTTCTTATTTAAAAAAAGAATTATGACGGTGTGCGTGGACTGGCGATTGGCTGGCGTTGTGCATGGACTGGCGCTTGGCTGGCGGTGTGCGTGGATTTGCGCTTGGATAGCGGTGTGTGTGGACTGGCGCTTGGCTTGCGGTGTACGTGGATTGGCACTTGGCTGGCAGTGTTTGTGGATTGGCGCTTGGCTGGTGGTGTGCCTAGACTTGTGCTTGTCTGGTGGTGTGCTTGGATTGGTGCTTGGCGGGTGGTGTGCTTGGACTGGCGCTTGGCTGGCGGGGTGTGAGTAGTGACTTACTGCTAGTCACTACACACACTGCTAGCTATACATTTACATACAGGTGCTTGGCTGGTGGTGTGCTTGGATTGGTGCTTGGCGGGTGGTGTGCTTGGACTGGCGCTTGGCTGGCGGGGTGTGAGTAGTGACTTACTGCTAGTCACTACACACACTGCTAGCTAAACGTCACCCCAAGCAATCCATGAGCTGGTGTGGTTGCTGTGTCAAGAATGTGGGTATGTGAAAGTGATGGGCCCTTGAATGGCGCTGTATGCTGGTGTGAGTGTGGTAATGTGCTGGGCCCGTGGCTGGCGGTGTGAATGGTTTTGTATGCGTCACACGTATGAAAGGTGTATGAATGGCCTGTAAAGCGGTTGGTGCCTTGTCAAGGCTTTCAGCCCACGAGCTGTGAGTTAATGGTTCAGTTTCTCGTCTTTTCAATTATTACCAGTGCATTTCATTTTTTGTGAAATCTCTGGTTAATAAAACTGTATATACTGAGCCATCACTCACCCTCGTGCCAAATCCAACCAGTGTGTCTGTGTGCTTGAAGAATGGGCGGTTGTTCAGAAATATTGGTCTTTTCTGTCTTTCTCAAGCAGGGTGTACCTTTTCCCTTTTTGTGAATGTTGAAATGTGTTGGTTTCATGCCTGGTGGTGTGAATAGTCTTGTGTCTATCATGTATGAAAGGTGCCTGAATGGCTGTAAAGCGGTTAGGGCCTTGACGTGGCTTTACAGCTCACAAGCTGCGAGTCACTGGTTCAGTTTTTTGTCCTTTCAATTATTGACAGTGCATTTAATTTTTGTGAAATCTCTTGTTAATAACATTTTATATACTGAACCATCACTCGTCATTGTGCCAAATCCAACCAGTATGTGTGTGTGCTTCAGGAATAGGTAGGTGGCTGTGCAGTAATCTGTCTTTTTAGTCTCTCTACCAAGGTGTAAATTCCATCTAAGAATAACCTACCAACTGTAGATATTGTGGTAAACCCCACACCCATGGGAGTACATGGGGATGTCTCTCTTCTGAATCTGAACAAGTTATCTTACCCACAATGTCCTGCAAACCTCAATGTGTCTGTCACATTTTCCTTGCATCATTGTGCCAAAGTTTTCACGCTGCAGAAAGAAACAGCAAATTTCCTACATCCTAGCGTTCCCCCAGGTCTCTTGATAAAAATGGTGCCTCACTCATGGGGGAGGAGCAAGTACCCGCGACAGGCAAAGGCCCAAAACGTATTAAGGCGATATCAAAATTCTATGTCAGGCGAGAATTATGCTTTATCCTTCTTTACTTTAGTGACAGCAGCCATTTTAAAGTCATCAAAACAAACAACTATTCCCATGATACAGTGGGAATATCACAAAAAACAATAGAGTGTCCATATCTAGAGTGTCCCCTGCTCTCTGCTCCAATCACAGGTACCCGAGGTGCTGGTAGTCCTATTTCCTTGTCTACTCTCCCTCTTTCTTTGCTGCTGCAGCCAGATAAGTCACGTTTACATTTCTCTCAGTGGTTTATGAAATACATTTAGTTTCATGTTGTTGTACTGTATTTAAATGCTAAGCTCATTTCTGCTTAACTGGTATTATTGCTGGACAGATTATTGCTTGTGTTGTGGCACTTTTGCCGGTTTCTGGGGGTTTTCTCGATATCCCTCAGGTGCTTCTGGAGCCTTCATGCTCTGTTATCTGTGCTTACGGCACGCGCCGGTTGACCGTCATGCGCAGTTTACTTATTATTGCTTATTGTTTGGCAGCTCGCCATGTTTCTTTGGTGTTTTCTGAGGTAACTAAGTGCGAGTCAACCGCTACTCGGCTGACTCGCTCTCCCGCCACAGGAGTGTTCCTCCCTAGCGGCTGCCTGTTTGGTTTGGCTCGCGGTGTAGACTTTCACCACGGGAGGGCGCGTGTCTGCGTCCACCACGCTGCGTGTGTTCCTGGGATTCTGCTCACTCCGTGTGATTGAATCTCGGAACGCACAGCAGCGAGGGAGCATACGCCTGTCCTTACACCGTTTACGGTTTGTTTTCTGCCATTAGGCAGCTGTTGTCTTTCACGCCCGCTGAACGCCTTCCAAAAGGTCCGTAATATTCTGTGAGGCTGCGGTTTGAGTATTGTGCCTGTTAGATGTGGCACCTTGGCGTGAGTCTCCCTTCCAGTTTTTGCTGATGTGCCTCAGATGTTTTGCTGGTGTTCCATGCTCAGGGCACTGCGCCACGGCCAATCCGTGCCGCAGTGCAAGTGCTCCCTATGTAAAATGTATCCGTAGTTGATTTCCATGATTGGCTTATTTGGTTTACTGTCAGTCCCCAGTAACGTGCACGAGGAGTGCCGGGGGTTGTAGATACAAATGCCGCTAGTGGGCCTGCAGCGCTGGTTGCGCCACCCACCGAAGCGGCCTAGTAAATGATGTCTCGGGTCCGCCATTGCAGAACCCGCGTACAGTCTGTTACTGTCACGCTGACTACGCAAGTGCCCACACTTGCCAGTCCCTAAACCTTCCCTAACCTTCATATCTGTCACCCCTATGGTAGGCCCACGGGCAGGGTGCATTGTAATCGTAAGGTTGGACAAGCCTGATGTGTGTGGCGTGTCCTAGTAGTGAATTACTGCCTTTTTCGTTCTTCACTATTGAAGGGCTGCCTGTTCTCTTAGGCCAAGGTGAGCGGCTGGAACTATTACACCCTATAGTCCCAACAGGCTCAGAGAACACGGCGGCATGTCGAGTTTGGTACGCCTGAACTCAGAATAATAAAATACTTCCTTTAGCAAGGTTTATTTTAATATACTGTGGTTGCAACTGCTACTTTTAGAAAGTTAGCATTTGCTCGCCTGACTATTTCAGCCCGCCTCTGCCAGGATGTGTATCTGCTGTCTGGGTTTGTGTGAGTGACAGGGCTGGGGAATTTCCGAGAACAGTCGGGGTGACCAGGTGATGAATAGAGTGCTTACACCAGGATAGGTGGGCGGAGTAGTCCTTGACTCTGAATAGGGTTGTGCTCCACCACCACAATGCTGGCTCCACCTCCTGTGGAGCCTCTGATGTCTCTGCCCTGCACCCTGAAAGAAGACGGCAGCGTCCTGTAAACAGAGTGCTCCAAAACCTGTTGAACCAGGCTCAGGCCCCCTGGCCTGCCAAGACAAAAGAAATCGAGTATAAAGGTAGGAGCCCGGCTCCTAAAAAATCAGATCCAGTTTTGACCATGACGAACCTCTGCCCGACTAGAAGGACCAGGAGAAGCTGAGGAGAAGGAATCCTGCAGTGGTGCCTTGCTGAGAACGGAGAGGAAAAGACCAGAAAGGACTTTGAAAACTTGTGCCTGAAACTATCTCCAAGGGCTTGATCATGAGCTTGCCCCCTGAACGGAACCCTAGGACCATTGGGTTCTATTCTGCCTGTGCCCGTCTGCTGTTGGGCCTTTAGTTCTTATTCCCTCGCCAGAGTTGTGACTCGGGTGCCTTCGCCCTCCAAGGTCGTGACAGCTCGGAGCCTGGTCGCCCCGCCGCCGAGAGCCCCGCTCAAGCTTGAGTCGCTCTCCGTTTCAGTGCCAGGCCGCCCGCTCTCCTGTCACCTCGCCTGCTACGGAGTACGCTGTGCGCCTCTCATCTTCTCCCGCCGGAATCTACATGGAGCGCAGCTGGTAGCCTTGGACGGTCCGTACGTCGTAACGTACCTGACTGTCTCGCTTTGCCCTCCTGCATACCAAGGCTGTGCCGCACCTCAAGAAGGTCTTCCGTACTGCGGTACCGAAGGCCCAGTGCTGCACCCGCCTGCCTGAGAACCCGACACCCCACACAGATCCACAAGTATGAACTGGTGTGCTAAGAAGTAGTACGCCCCGCAGGCCTGAACGGCGCCACGCCCTGTGAGCAGCTTCAGATCCCGGATCGCCACAACCCTCCACACCGTCCCGCTCACCCGCCTCGCACCTCGAGGGGGCTCCGAGCTGGATAGATCCTCTGGAGAACCGTTGGCCTCGTCCAGGGTCCGCCCTCACCAGTAGCCGCGCCTGAAACGCCTCGGACACTCATCCCAAGGTACATTGTAACTCTTTCCCGAGTTCGCATCGGATCCAGGGTCCGCAACATTTGTTTTCCCTGTCATCGTACCTTGCTAACCAAGAACACTTACGAACAATTGCCTAGTTAAATCTGGTGGCCTTCATTCGCTAAACGTTATATGGTCTTGTGATAATCCTGCATATATTTTTACATAAAGTTTACGTATTTTTGATACAACCTTACGACTGGTGTCCGTTTGTGGTGGGTCAGTGGGTTTCCTGTATGTGATCATAAATGCTTAACTAACTATCGCCCTGAAGATTAGCCTTGTCTGCTCGCGCCACACTACCTAGAGGGTGAGCAAAGGTTATTTCTAAAGGAGTAGTTCTCTTACCCTGACTAGAGGAGAGGGTCCCTGTTTGTCACAAGTGCATACCTGTGCCAACCAGAGACCCCCGAGTCTAACAGTGCCCAGTCTCGGGGTCCATACTTTAAGCCTTTCTAACGCTCCTGTGAGTCTGTACCTGGAGGTTGAGTCCTGCTGGGGCCCATTTAATGGAAAGGCTGCCCTTCTATTGTAGCACCAGGGCTGTTTGGTCCCAGGGCTTGGTCCCCGAATATGAGCTTTGCTTGCTGATAAGTCGACTAACCCCCAGCCTCCCATATTGCAGAGTTCCCTTCCGCCAGTCATTCCCACGAACCTACGTAGTGTTTCTCTTCCCCTTACTTACCTACATAGCGTTTTTCTTCTAATATAATGGAGTCCTCTGAAGAGAATGCTTACCTGGATGACCAGGATGATCAGTGGGAGGAAGACCCGCTCACAATGTTGCAGTGGGACGAAGATTTCTATGATGCAGTGGACTCATGCCATTCATAAGGCGGTGGAGCAGGCTATGGCCCCATTAGAAGATCGCCTCTCACTAAAAATCGAGCTAGCCTGCAACAAACTGGCCTGAGCAGCCTAGTCCAATCGAGATTCTCTACCTTGCAGCACTGACACCGCTGATCCTCAACCACCTCCCGCTAAGTGGGCCAAAAACGCAGGGGTTGACACCGAAGCCTTTGCCGCCTCAAGCAGGCTTTCTTAGCTAGCAAACCCCTCCTGCGACTGCCACTCCTGACGACTCTTCTCATGGGAACAATGAAGGGGATGGGCTTTCACATCCCTGCAGGCCTCCCCAACCAGCGCCTGCCACTTCTGACCATGGCACGGATAAGCAGAACCTCTGCGCTGATATGCTGGATCCAGATGATATCTTGCACCCTAAATCCTCAGACAGGGCGCCCTGTGACAAGGTCGCCCAGTACGTCGCCAGCCACATCCCCCGGCCGCTAGAGGCATCAGTGCATAATTGCCTTAGGGAGGAGTGTCCACGCCCTTCTGAAGAAGGTAAGGTGTTGGCAACCCCCGAAATTGACCCGCGCATGGCAAAGTTTCTACAGAAATTTGTAAAGGATCCCAAAAAAGGTATCCACAGGTCTTGGTGGGCTTACCAAGACAAGCTCCTGGATATTCTTGGACCCATAACCAAAATTCTCGATATGGCTGAAGAGGCCAAATCATCAGGGGCCCTCATCTCCCCAGAAAACCACTCCTCTTTGGCCCAGTGTGTGGTGGTATTTCTAGGAAATGTCAATTGCGCCCTGTCAATGGAACAACAAAGATCCCTATTGATAAAGGTGGACCCCAAATTGGGGGAATTCAGAGGTGAGCCCCATTGCCAAAGGAGGCCTCTTTGGTGAGCCCTTTATGAAAGAACTAGGGCGCTTTGTGAATACATTCATGTCTGTGGGCAGGGCGCAAACCTACATTTGGAAGGTCTTTCGCCCTTGGGTTTTCCGAGGGGGCGGTGGAGGCAAGGGCATCTCGTCCGGCCACCCTAAGCAGCAGAGAGGAGGCTCCAACCAAGTGGCTCATCAAGATTAAGCCAGGTTCGGCAACTTCTATCCTACAAGGGGACGGGGAGGAAAGAACCATGGTGGCAGAAGCGGTGGTGTCTCCAGCTCTTACGGTGAGTGTTCTCCATTCTTCCCAACTAAAAGTGGATGGCTGGCTGGTGCATTTTTTCCAGGTTTGGACTTCTGTCATGGGCGACGCATGGGTACTCCAAACTGTCCAAGGCTTCCATATCGAGTTCCGCGGGGAGCCGTTCCAGCAGGCTCCGCCGCATCCTCTGGTGTTCTCAGCGGTGGCCAACGCTTTCGTCGACCCGGAGGTCTCTTTTAGTCAAGGGAGCAGTCGTGCAGTCCACTAACCATGCTTGCGGCTTCATCAGCAATCTTTTTGTAGTGGACAGGGCGGACGAGGCCAGAGATCCATGATCAATTTGCGCAAGTTCAACGAGTGGCTGGTATACCGGCCTTCAAGATGGAGGGAATCCATCAGACTGGACGACTGGATGGCATGCCTAGACCTAAAGGACACTTATTTGACCATACCAATATTTCCTCCACATCAGAGATTCCTGCAGTTTCTTTGGCGGGAAAAAGTGTACAAATTCACCACCCTTCCTTCCAGTCTATCCTCCACTCCTGGTGCTTCACCAAGGTTTTGCGTCCGGTGATCGAACATCTGCGTGCGTCCAGGATGCGACTCATAGTTTATTTGGATGACATATTACTCATGGCACAATGTCCCACAGCTCTGTCTCACCAACTTCAGACAGCGGTCAATTTACTCCAAAGCCTAGGCTTCGTAATCAGCGAGGCAAAATCCATGCTCGTTCCGTCCCAGAAGGTGGTCTTCCTGGGGTTTTCCATCGACTCGGTTGCCGCTACTCTCAGCCTTTCAGCCCGGAAGATGACGAAAATCCATCACGAGTTAAGGAGAGCTCTTACCCAACACCAACTCTCCCTCAGACAGATAGCCCGCATTGTAGGTCTTCTGTCAGCGTCCATCCAGGCCATTTTCCAAGGCCCTCTCCATTACAGGGCCTTGCAGCGTCTCAAGACACAGCATTCTCGAAAAAAGGCCTCTCCTATTCCCAGAAGGTACCTCTCTGTACAAAGGCCTGGAATGGACGTGCAATTTTATTTTCAGTGCCAGATATTGTTATCGAGTACGACGCCAGCAGGTCAGACTGGGGTGCACGTTGTGGCGAGTTCACAACAGGCGGAGTCTGGTCTCCTATGGAGCAGCAATTTTGATGTTGCCTCAAAACATTTCGGGCCCTTGCCTGTCGCAGGTTCTTGGACCTCCTACACAAGTGAGGCACCATTTTTATCAGGAGACCCGGGGGAACAGTGGGTGGTAGGAAATTTGTGTCAGCCCGGTGATGCCACAACTATCCCATACAAAAATTAAGTGGTTTTAAGGGGATTCTGGGTAAGAAAAACTTTAGGGGATCCACGCAAGACATACCTCCCTGAAATCCCACGGTTGTCTAGCTTTCATAAATGTGTAGGTGTGGTAGGTTTCCCTACATGGCCGCTGAGCACGGGGCCAAAAACCCAGGTAACCCCCCTTGCAAAACCAGGTTATTTTGTGATCGGCAATTTTGATGTCACCTCAATATGTTTTGGGACCTTGCCTGTCATGGGTCCTTGGGCATCCTACACGAGTGAGGCACCATTTCTTTTGGGAGACCCGGAAGAATGCTGGGTGGTAGGAAATTTGTGTCAGCAAGTTGATGCCACAAATTTCCTACACAAAAATGTGTGAAAAATATGATTTTGTTCAGCTAAATTTGAGGTTTTTAGGGGATTCTGAGTAAGAAAACATTGGGGGATCCACACAAGCCAAACTTCCCTTGAATCTCCCAGGTGTCTAGTTTTCAAAAATGTGTGGGTTTGGTAGGTTTCCCATGCTAGCCGCTGAGCAAGGGGCCAAAATCCCAGGTGGCCCCCTTGCAGGTCATTTTGTGAAAGGCAATTTTGATGTCGCCTCAATACGTTTTGGGCCCTTGTCTGTCGCGGGTACTAGGGCCTCCTACACGAGTGAGGAAACATTTTTATAGGGAGACCCGGGGAAATGCTGGGTGGTAGGAAATTTGTGTCAGCCCAGTGATGCCACAAATTTCCCACAGAAAAATGTGGTTTGCAGGGGATTGTGGGTAGGAAAACGTTAGGGGACCCATGAAAGCCATACCTCCCTGTAATACCCCGAGTGTCTAGTTTTCAGAAATGTGTGGGTTTGGTAGGTTTCCCTGGTTAACCGCCGAACACAGGGCCAAAAACCCAGAGGACCCCCCTTGCAAATCCAGGTCATTTTGTGATAAGTAATTTTGATGTCTCCTCAATATGTTTTGAGCCCTTGCCTGTCATGGGTACTTGGGCCTCCTATACGAGTGAGGCACCATTTCAATAGGGAGACCCGGGGAAACACAGGGTGGTAGGAAATTTGTGTCAGCATGGTGATGCAATAACTTTCCCACACATAAATGTGTGAAAAAGGGATTTTTTCAGCTAAATTTGAGGTTTGCAGGGAATTCTTGGTAAGAAAACGTTGGGGGATCCACACAAGCCATACCTCCCTGGAATATCCAGGGTGTCTAGTTTTCAGAAATGTGTGGGTTTGGTAGGTTTCCTTGGCTGGCCGCTGAGCACCGGGCCAAAAACCCAGGTGTCCACCCTTTCAATTTTGATGTTGCCTCAATACGTTTTGGGCCTTTGCCTGTCGCGGATACTTGGGCAACATTTTCATCAGGAGACCCAGGGGTACGCTGGGTGGTAAGAAATTTGTATTAGCCCGGTGATGCAACAACTTTCCCACACAAAAATGTGTGAAAAAAACTGCTTTTTTCAGCTAAATTTAAGGTTTGCAGGGGATTCTGGGAAAGAAAACATTGGGGGATCTACATAAGCCATACCTCCCTGGCATCCCCCTGTTGTCTAGTGTTCAAAAAAGTATGGGTTTACTAGGTTTCCCTTCGTGCCGGCAGAACTACGGTTAAAAAACTACAGCTTGGCAGTTTGCAAAAAAGGGTAATTTTTCAGTGTCAAAATGTGGTGTGTCCATGTAGCGTTTTGTGCTGTTTCCTGTCGCGGGCACGAGGTTTACCCACATAAGTGAGGTTCCATTTTTCTCATAAGACTTTGGGGAACGTGGGGTGGGTGGACATTTGTGGATCCAACCAGGTTCCAGAACTTTCCAGCACAGAAATTTTAGGAAAATGTTTTTTTTTTTACAACTTTTAAGGCTTGCAAGGGATTCAGGGTAACAGAACTTGTATGAGAGCTAGTCAAGTCACCCCATCCTCGATTTCCCTGGATGTCTAGTTTTCAAAAATATATAGCTTTGCTAGGTTTCCATAGGTGCCAGCAGAGCTAGGGTTCGAAAACTAAAGCTAGCCACTTTGCAAAAAAAGGGTCATTTTTCACTGTGAAATTGTGGTGTATCCACATTGCGTTTTGCTCCGTTTCCTGTTGTCGGCACTAGCCTAGGTTGGGAAAAAGAGAGAAACCTCTCTGTAGCAAACAACTATAATTGTGACTGCCCTTTTTGATATCAATATTCACCAGATATGTTGTAGATCAGAGCCCCACCAGGAGCTGCCTGTCAGCTGCTCAGCCCATGACCAACTGTCACTTCACCTCTCTGAGTCCTAACATTCTGAGGCATCATCAGACTTCAACATTCTAATGAGTCAGAGACAGGCACTGGCTGAGTAGGGGTGGTAAAATACCTTACAATACAAATGCAGGATACTACAAACTCTTCACACATTCACCAGTTGAAGAGCCATTGTCAGACAGTGAGCTCATAGTCAGCTATTAAGCCATATATAGAGTAGGTGTTGTGCACATCTGTTGGAGGTTATGCGCTCTCAGATTAAATGTGGTGTTTTTTACCTCCTCTGGACACTAGAGGCAATCTCAGAAGCCTATTTTTTTATATTTTGGTGCTGCGGAAGCATCCTATGCAACAACAAGCACAAAACCTGTCCCTTAGTTCCACTCTTGCTGTGGAGGCAATGAAAGCTGAAGTGTTTGCCCTCACTCCATTGGCCTGTCCCTTAAATACCCCGTCTTGTGTAGTCTATCATATGAGTGAGCAAAATCCTGCCCTTTTATTAATCTCAAAAAGAACTATTGATGAACAGAATACAGAACAATGTCATACATTCACCCCAGGTCAGAGATCTGGGCATAAATCCATCGTTTATGTGCTCACCATGCCATTCTAGTTTGGACCCAGCCATATGCAAATCACTCTTGCGCCCAATGGGAACAGTCCAGCCCGAACTGCCAGGCCAGGTCCTCCCGGCACTGGAAACAAGCATCCTAGTCTATGGCTGAGTCTAACCTGGGGTGCCATGGTGAGCAAAAGAACGATGGATTTAACCCAAATCCCTAGACTGGGGGTGAATGTATGATTTATTCAGCATTCCGTCCATCATTTGTTTGCGTAGCACTTTTACTAATCTTCACCCGCTCCCACACGATGGAAAAGGAACTTTAGATTGGCATGTTTGCTGTTCTCTATTCTAACACACTTCAATCTTCTATTGTTGTGCCCCTGCAGGTCTTTGAATTTAGCTGGGCTGGGCGTCTAAACCTGAGATTTTCCTTACCCGGCCGTCCTTAGTAGCTGAAGTAACCTTCTAGAGTAACAAAATGAAGCTAGTGAGTTGAATGAGAAGTGGGGAATTATTAAGAATATAGAATGTGTACTGAGTGGATTAGGAGGTGGTGGAGAAATGGGCGCTATGAGGTCTAGCCTGGAAGAGTCGCTTACAGGTGAGTTAATATAGTACAGAAGGTGTAGTGACTCCTTGTCACAGGTGTAGGAAGGGCCTACCTACCAAAGAATGGGTTTTTTACAAACAAACCAGGATGGAGAGGGGGCATTTTCCATTCTAGAGTAATGGGTTATGGAATCCTTGCCACATCATTAACTGAATTTCTGAAACACTGTAAATTATTTTTTGTGCTTGTGTTTTATGTGAATCAGCACACACGTGATATTTCCACCTATAGGAACGTACAATAGTAAGTAACTCATAGGTAAATTACTATACCAGTGAACGTCTAAATGTGAGCTGTATCTCAGCTGAAACATGCCAACTAAAAAAACAGAACAAAGCTATGTACTGGTCGACGGTTTCCAGAATCAAGTTTTTCTGGCAAAAAAAAACATATTTAGTATAGCTGAATCCAGTTCCTGAAAGCACAACCTCAAAGTAGATAGCTGGAATCTAAAGTATGTTCAAATAAAACCACTCACTTGTGTTCAGTTGGTAGACAAGGTGGAATATAGTTCATTAAGCGGACAGTTCACGGGCTAAATATTTACATATGTGTATTTTATGGCACAAGCGAAATAAACGAGCCTACGGTTGTCCTTGTGGTTCCAACTGCAAAGGGCTCCTTTGCAACTGCCTTAATTTTGCTTCCCTGATGCAGTTGTAGAAATTATTTATAAACTTGGCAACGTCAAGCGATTACATCCACGGCTCATAACTCATCCGGAGTATGAGAAATACATTATAAATCACCACGAAAAACCTGTGATGTCTTTGCTTTTCCTCTGAACGCTTCCCTAAGGGAACAATAACCGAGGCAGGGGACTCAGTTATAAGACGCTGATCATTTAAGGTCGCTGTGTTGCCAGAGGGCTGTGCCATCAGCTCTGCAAATTCCTTGACAAATGAACGGTTTGAGAAGAGTGCATTAACTAGAGCCTGAACACAGTGTAATTCATCTTCAGTGGTGGACGATGGCAGAGAACGAATGGGCGGCTTGCAGGGGTACTTGAAATCAAGATGCTTTTCCTGAGATTCCATCCGTGTAAATACACTCAACAGTAGCTACTAGAAAGATAAAACACTGCAATAGCTCTTTGTATTTGTTTACAAAAAAATGGCATTCCAAATGCCATATTTTGCAGGAACGTCAGAAGTTTTACAAACGGAGATAGCTATCCTATTCGGGACAAGAATTCACAAAACTGTGTACCAGCTTTCTCATGCACATCATCACTTTCACAGTGATGATGTCAGAGGGCATTACATCCACATCAAGTGTCATTTATGACAGAAGAAAAGTCCTGATGGCTTTGAACAGACTTGCCAACGAGTACCTATAGAGAGAGAGAGACAGCGGGTTGTCCACTACCCCAAATACCAATTTTTGTGATATTGCGGCCACTGGCTGGCAGCAAGCATTGGTTTGGGGTTCTAGATGGAGGGCGGCATGGAATGATATAATTTCACTATATGCAGGTGACATTCGGTTGCACTTAGCTAACAGGTGAATTTATGAAGAGGCTTAATGTTTTTTTTTTCTCGAATTTATGAATAATCTTTGGAGTTAAAATTAATTGGGCTAAGTCTCTTTCATAACATATTGTGCAATTGAGTCTGCTGTTGTATATTTTCTCCTCATTTATAGTTCAGATGCAGTGCTTTACGGATCTGGGCTTGTGTGTAACTACTGATGAAGAGAAGTTCTATTTCCAGAATTTAAAACGATTGCTTACTTATTTTTGTTCAGGGGTATCACAGTGGGAAAGAACCCCTTAAGGGTAGGGCTACACACTCAAATCACTGAACTCCCCAGGTTTCTATATGTTTTGCACAGTTTGCTATTTTGAGTTTGTGATTTGTCTTTGTCAATAGGTGCTATTTCACTTCCTATGGGAGGACGAAGCCCAGGAGAGGAGGGCCCACCTCATGAATCTCTAGGACCCGCCGAGGCCCCAGTCAGCGCTTCTCAACCTGGTCAGGCAGGGGAATGCTGGTGGACCCCCCATCACGGGCCCATGACGGTGCCTCAGGCAGGATGACAGAGCTGAGGGGGAAGTGCTCGCTCTGGCACCCAGGTGGGTACCAGGGCCCAGTCGGAGCTCCTGGACCTAGCGTCACATGGGAGGCCTTCCCAGCCTGCGAGACCCCATCCTAGGTACTCTGGCATGTGGTAGGCCTCATGACGGTGATCAGAATGAGGGCCTAAAACCCAGGGCCAGTGGGGCCCCGGTCCTGGGCCATCTAGTCTCAGGCTGATATCCACCAGACCACAAGGGGGTCCAGGGTACACTGTCCCTAGTAAGCAGGAGGAAAGCTAACTCTCTTTCTTGTAATCTGTGCTCACCAAGTGACAGAGGGGACCGAAGGTGCGATTGCACCTGACATCCTGGAGCCCTGGTTGGGCTCGAGGAAGCAAACGAGCCGTCATCAGGACTTCAAGGGCATCCCAGCCATCTGATCACCCAGTAGAAAGCATGGCATGCAACCAAGTAGCCAAGCTCAGTGGGCCCCAGCAGGGCCTCCCGTACAGGGATGAAAGAGGGCCCCTGAAGGATCTCCAACCTGAGACTCACAGGTACCTTGACATGCAGATGAAGCAGGGGAGGCATACCAGGGCATGAAGGACCCCCGTCCGGGCCCTTCGTTGGTGCGGCAGACTGGTGGATGGAGTCCAGGGTGGGAGAGCCAGCCCTGGGGCTTGGCAGGGTCCGGTCAGAGCTTCTGGACTCAGGAGCACAGATGAGGCCTCCCTGAGCCCATGGGACCCTATCCCAGGCACTTCCTCATCCAGGAGGCTGGAGGACAGAGCTCAGGAAGGGAATCCCCCCACCACAAGTCCCACCGGGCCCTGGGCAGAGGTTCTGGACCCAGACAAGCAGGGGGAGACTCCCCGGGCCTTATGGAACCCTGCCCCAAGCCCACGGCAGTTTAGCAGGCTGGAGAACCGAGCCAGTACTTGGCAGGGCCCCGGGTCCGGTCAGAGATCCTGGACCCAACCAACCAGGGGAAGCTACCTGGGCCCAGAGAATTGATAAGAACACTTGCTCTATCCTTTTTGTTCCCATAGATTTTGGACCCTAGCTCGGCCAGCACTTAGGGAAACCTAGCTAATCTGGGTGGGCTGACTTGCGTGGTTCTCACAATGTTTTTTCCTCATATAATAAACACAATACAGAAAATAACTCTGAACTGTGATTGTGAAACATATTACAGATACAAGAAATATAAAGCATCCAAATATAATACTCCATCAATAAACATTGATTAAAAGAGATAAATAATATAAAAAAAGACAAAGGAGGGCTACATTGAACGTATATTGACTAATGAATATTAAAATACATGCTTTAAATTGAAGAACAAGCAGTAATATATGTATCTAGGCTAGACCACATGTTAGACCTGGAAGTAAATAATGCATTAGGGGTATGTGGAAATGAGAATTGCCCGTGTCTAAGAAAAATGAACCCAGTCCCACCAAGCATTAACTGAAAGTAATGTAGCATCTTTCCAATTAGAAGTGACAGATTTGAGTGTAGTAGAAATAAGGAAGTCCAAAAGTTTACAATCCTAATGAAAAGCGATTTGGACTCAGCATCCATCTTGCTCACGTTAAATGGGTCAACATAGCTTAAAGCTATGGCGCTCGCTCTTAAGATGCTCCTTCTCCTCAGAATATCTAGAATTCTAACATCTCTGTCCCTACGCAGAATACAAAAAGGATACATTCCTACCCTCCCAAAGGTATCACGTGACAGTTCAATAACAATAAACCTTTTAAAGAGATGTAGTCAGCCCTACTCTCAATTCTTCTCTGTAATGAAAAGACCATAAATTTAAGTCTTCTTCCTCTCGGGGCTAGGTTCTCTTCTTTCTAAGGCTAATAAATGTATCTTTAAAGTTCATCCTTCATCATTTATGATATTTGATCCAAGCATATTAAGAACAAGTTGCAATATTTCAGCACTAATTTCTCCCATTTCTTGTGCAGTCGGCTGACGACCAAAATGTAGGGAACTGAACTTGGTTGAGGATCAAAAGGCGCAATCCACTCAGCCAAGGTGAATCAGGAACTGTCAAAGTCAGTATTCCAAATGCGTAGATTCCAGGGACTATTAACTGAAGATTGATTGTCAGGGTATTCCCACTGTGACTCACTGTGCCTGTTCCCAGCCTCCCAGATTCTCCCGTTTTTGCATCTGCAGCCAAGTACGTCCACTCAGGAGATGCGCACTTTCAAGATGGCACTCTCTCCCGTCCGGATCGTCTCAGACCATCCGGTTTTTCTTCAGTTTCACTTTGTTCGGATTCAGACATTTCAGAAATTGGAGCAAGATCTTTCCCAGCTGTAAGTCTTAGTTTTAGCCTTTCCTTCTTTGTTGGCCATTTTGCTGTTACAGCATCTGTTCTCCTCCGTTGTTCCTCTTGATCTGATCCTTCTGCACCAGATGGTTCACTCTGCTCTGGTTCAAAGTTCACTTCCCCAATATCATCTATTTCAGAATATGCATTTGTTTCAGGAATCATTCGATTTATGCTGTGTTGCTCGGCTGATTGTTTCGCTTCATCGAGAGCTCTCGCTTATGAGCGGCGTCTTTCACTTTCTGTTGCACTCTTGATTGCACGTCTCGGAACACAAGACGTTGTTCCCCCCTCTAGTGCTGGAATTTGGGAAGCGTGGATCTAATTTGGCAATCCTCCACACTTCACCCTGTGCTTGTGACTAGAAGCACCTGGTATGGTCCTCTCCAGAAAACATCAAGGCAGCTTTTTCTCACGTGCCTTCGGACAAGCACCCAGTCACCAGGGCTTAGATCATGCAGCAGGTCACTCGAGGTGGTTGCAGTCGCAGCCTTGACCTGGTGAAACACAAAATTACCCACATCAGGAAGTCTTTTACAATAATCCATAATCAAATCATCTGTGATGTTTATCAATGATGTCGCTGGCACCATAGGCAGTCGCACAGCTTTTCCCATCAATATCTCGTGGGGAGAGAGCCCTGTTCTCCTCTCTGGCGTACTACGCATGCTCATTAGCACAAGAGGGAGTGCATCGCACCATCTCAAAGAAGTTGATAAACACACTTTGGATACTCTCATTCGGATTGTACCATTTACTTGTTCCACTAGACCAGAAGCCTCGGGACTGTAGCTGCAATGTAATCTTTGATCAAAGCTGCACATAATAATTTCATAGGTTTCTTATGGAAATGTGTTCCTCTATCTGTTTCCACAGAGTTCAGAATTCCAAACCGCAGTATCAGTTCCCTTAAGAGCGACTTTGCCACAGTGAGACTGTCATATCGCCTGGTTGGATATGCCTAAATCCATTGTGAAAAGATACAGACCACCACCAGGACATAGCTCAACCTATTGCATCTTGGCATCTCAATGAAGTCTAACTGTATTCTGGTGAAAGGACCTCCTGATCTTCCAATGTGACTCATGGCAACAACAGTTCTCTTTCCCACATTCATTTGTTGACACATAACACACCTGTGACAAACTGCTTCAGCATGCACACAAAATCAAGGGTTCAACCTTGTTAGTCTAAACACTTGCACCATGGCATCTCTTCCAAGATGAACTGCTCCGTGAATTTGCCTTGCCATTGGGCTCATAAACAATTTGGTAACACTGCCCTTTCATCTGTGGATACACAAATGCCATAATCTCTATTTTGACAGCCTGCTCTAACCCAGGACTCTGCTCCTTTTGTAACCTCATTTTGCTATCTCTTAACCTCATCCCAAGTATCAGCTACAGTCAACATCATGCTGAGCTAGGTCTCTTCTGCACTTTCTCCTACGTATCCTCCATTGAAAATACTAACATGTAATGCACAAAAATGAAACACTTCATCAGCATAATTATTTCCCTTGGTAACAAAATCACCTTCTTTCATTGAGCTGCATATTTTACAACTGCTATGGCCTTTGGCTTCTTTAAGGCATCTAGTAAATAACAAACATATTCACCATTTCAGATGGGAGAGCCTGAGAACGTCAGATATCCCCTCTGAGACCATAACTGCCCATAATCATGAACCACTCCAAACCCGTATTGGCTGTCTGTATAGATGGTCACTCGCAATGGTACAGTCATGTGTTAGGGCTAAAATGTCGGCCACCTGAGCGGAATATACTCTTATTAAACAGGCAGCTACGACTTTTCCCAAAATAGTACAGACAGCAAAAGCCACTCTCAGGTACCATTCATTGTCTCTTAAACATGAACCATCAACAAAAAGGATCAAAGCAGATTCAAGCAGTGGTTCATCAACAATGTCAGGTCTGGGTTTGGTAGATAGTTCAGTAACATCAAGTAAGTCTTGCTCTTCACAATCTTTTCCTTCTTCTTGTGGAAGAGGTAACAATGTAGCAGGATTCATAGTAGTACAATGTTTGAGACTAACATTTTCAGCACCTAATAAAACTTGTTCATATCTTGTGAGCTTATTATTGGTGAGGTGCTGTATCTTAGTTTTTGTCATTAACAGTTCCACTGAATGTGGCACATACACCACAAGCAGATGACCCATGACTATACTTTCACATCTTTCAATGCCGACACCTGTTGCAGCGACAGACTTGAGACATCCGGGCAACGCAGAAGCTACAGGATCTAATGTAGCTGAAAAGTAAGCCACTGGTATGCGGGCACCTCCATGTGTCTGAACGAGAACAGCCAATGCACATCCTTCTTTCTCGCAGCAAAAGAGCGAAAACGCTTTGTTGTAATCTGGCATTCCAAGAGCTGGAGCGCGACATAGGCTCTCTC
The DNA here is from genome assembly GCF_964263255.1 of Lissotriton vulgaris. Classification (NCBI taxonomy): domain Eukaryota; kingdom Metazoa; phylum Chordata; class Amphibia; order Caudata; family Salamandridae; genus Lissotriton; species Lissotriton vulgaris. The sequence continues at coordinate 1,506,735,882 of NC_141691.1, read as the reverse complement.
TCAGCTCATGGAAGGCACTGAAGGTTTCTTCATCCCATGGTGTACCGGATCACTAATATCTTTTTGGGTTAACCTCAAAAGGGGCTTTGCCTTTAAAGAGAAGTTTGGGATTCACTGTTGACAATAGCCGAATATTCCCAAAAACATGCAGACTTCCTTTTGTGTTTTCGGAGTTCCCATTTGCAGAATCATTTCTATGCGATCTGATGACACCCTACGTTTTCCTTTTTCAATTCGATGTCCCAGATACTGTACCTCTGTTTGACAGTACTCAAGCTTATTTGATGACACCTTGGGTATATTCTCTGCCAGATGGTTAAGCAAAGGTATCAATTCTGCATGTACCCTCAGTTTCTGATGCGACTAATAGGTCAACGATATATTTTGAACCAGAACTGAGTTTTGGGGCATCACCAATCCTTCAAGATTCTTTTTCACTGGCTAAAGATAGAGGGGCTTTCTGTATACCCATGTGGGTTACGACACCACGTTAACACACAATCATCTATCCTGAATGCAAAAATATACTGGCTATTTTTGTGCAATGGTATGGAAAAGACGGCTTGGCACAAATCAATAACTGTGACCCATTCGGCTTCACAGGGTATCTGAAATAGTATAACAGACGGATTTGGTACCACAGGACACCACAAAATCACAATTTCATTAACCCTGCATAGATCCTGCACTATTCTGTCCTTGCCACTAGGCTTCTGTAGTCCCATTATAGGTGAATTACAGGGACTTCCCTTTATCTCTTTTAAAATGCCTTGTGCAATCATGGACTCGATCACGCGTCTTATTCCAGCCATAGTTTCTGGAGTCAATTTATACTGTGGAATTTGAGGAAATTCAGTATTGGGTATGACCTGTATTTTCACAGGTTCAACACCTTTGATTAATCCAATGTCTTCACCTATAAAATCCCATACCTTCGGTGAAACAGAGTCTCTAAAATCATGTGGTAAATCTTCTATTGTGAGAACCACAAACAGTTCTGCACATAGACTCATATTTGCCATTTTAAAATCAGCATCATCATCAAATGTTTGCAACTCCACACCTTCTCGGAGTGCAGGATATGTTACAGTTTAATTTACACAAAAGGTCACGTCCCAGCAGACTGACCCGGCTAGAATCACACACTACGAACTGATGTTTATCTTGAAAGGGTCCTATTGTCACAGGTAATTCGGTGGTTAGAGGGTTAGTCACTTTCAAATTGGTTACCCCTACTACTTGGATTGACTTTCCTGACAAGGTTAAGTCTGGGACCAATTCCGTCCGAACTGTGGAACGTGCAGCTTTGGTGTCTAATAGGAAAGTAACAGGATGTCCATTCACTTTTGCATCTACAAATGACCCACTTTGGTTCACTTCCAGGGCAGCACCCAAAGTGCATTCTCCCTGCTCCCCCCTCTGACACTCATGGGGATCTGGTGTCTGCTCCACTCTGTCCTTTCTCTCAAAATAAGGCATCTGTGTATCTGTCTGATTATTCATGGGTATTCTTGGTGGTTGTGGTATTTTCATTTGGGACTCATTACTACCCCCATACATGGATCTAGGTCTTGTCACAGTATTTATACCTTCTGTCATCTGTCCCTCTCCTTCATATTGTAGTTGGTTTGCTGGATTTGACCTACACTCGCGCTTCCAATGCCCAATTTTGTGACAATAATGACATGCTGTTATACATTGCTGCTTTTGCACCAATTCAGCTTCCATACCAGCATCGGCACCTCTCCCTCTACCCTGTCCAGGTTGCGGCATGATTAGCTGTTGGTTCATTCCTCTACCACTTCCTCTTTCTCGACCTACTCCTTGCCCCCAATCTGGTCACTCCGCATTCCTCAACTGCGCTGACATCAACTTTTCCTTTGTCTTCTTTTGTGCTGCTTCTACCTGCTCACTGCAGTATTTTGCATACTGCAAAATTTCATCAACAGACTTGTTCTGCCAACATATCAAGTGGTGCTCTATCATCAAACTAATGTCAGTTCTCAATCCTAAGACAAATTTAGACACAAATCGTCCCATATCTTTGGGTTTGACAGTATCCAATCCACTATGTTGTTTAAATCCCACTAACAGCCTTTCATAATAGTCATCCATAGATTCTTCAGGGTCTTGAGTAGTACGGTCAATTTTAAGCCAGTCAACAGTCTGCGACACAACTGTAGACTGTAACCATGTAATTACTTGCTCGTATTTCTTCATCACCTCTGCTGAAGGACCCTTTGTCAATGCATCTCTAGCTGGTTCCCTAGTAGGCCAATCAACAGTAACTTTACATGCTGTCCACAAATCACCCAGAACCACTATATCGAACAATGTATTCAAAAAAATCCTCAACACTTTTGAGATCTTAACAAACCGATCAATTTGTTTATACCAATTGGCAGACTTTTCCCTCAGCCGAGGGAAATATTAGTAAAAGGCGCCAAATCACCCCTGCTCCATGGCACACGTACATACCCTCTGTTCTGCACTTCTCTTGGGGGGAAATTTCCTGCTGCTCCTGCTTCTCTACCTGGAGGCGGAGTATCTCCTATCACTTGCTTGGTACTTTTCTTTTTGTCCCATCTTTCTTCCAATTTATCCAATGCTCTCCACAGCCTCATTGCTATTATCAAATCTCTAATTTGCGCCTTTAACCTGGCATTCATTTTTCTTCCAAATCCTGAGCAGAATAATTGAAGCTACAACTTACCTGCATTAACTTTGTTTTTGTCAAATCCACCTCATATCATTTTGCTAAATGTACCAATGCCTCATTAGCGTGCTTTGCTTTCTTAGTAACATCCTCAGCTAGAAATAGTAATTTACTGGAATCGTATGTTTTAATTATTTGTATCGGCAGTTCCCCTTCTATCACCTCATCTATCTCGATTTTCAATCTTACCTCATCTACCAATGGTGCTTTTATTGCCATATGTATCATTCTCTGACTCTGCTCACTTCTAGACTCTTCTCTGCCACAACTTTGTGTCCTCCTTGGAATTGTACCTTCCTCCATTCTCACCATCGGACGACTTTCTCTTTCACTACTTCAACTTCTCCAATGATTACCCTCACACGACCCTATGGGAGGAAACATTACTCTAGGGGCTTCCTGTGTCATCTCCCGCTCTTCTCTTGGTTGCATTGACTCCCTCACTGGTTGAGCACACATTCTGATGTGGGATCTAGAATTAGACAAAGCTCTGGTACGTCTTCGTTCCGACCCACTGTCCACTCTTGATGGATCAGCAGTAGCTGGTAATGGAGTGCTAGTTTCTACTGCCCCTGAACCATACCTGACCCACTCATAGTAAGGCTTCCCCCGGTCATCGTCTCCTCGCTTTCCCTGGATTATTGGGATTGTCTTTCATCTGCCCTCTCATTAGTATTATAATTCGAAACTACAGGTCCTACTGTAATGGGTACTGTTAGAGAGTCTGGCAACTGTCTAGTACATATGCTTCCACTGTGCTCGGTATCCCCAAATCCAGGCCCTCCAGAACCTCCTGGGATCTTGATTCCTACTGCCACTTCCCTCGTCTCGTGCTGTCTGGTCTTCTAAACCAGTCTGGTCTATCCTTGATGCTTCCCCAGGCTGCTGCATTCTGTCTTGCTCTGGCCTGAGATCAGTAGGTGGGGGATGATCTGCTAACAATCTCTCCAGAAAACTATCATCTGTATCACTGTCCTCTTACATTTTGCTCTGACCCTCAGATCCTCCTTTTAGCAAACTGAATGGATATAGGCGTTCTCCCTCTATGGTGTCTACTCTCCACCTCTTCAACTGCGCAACCTAGCGTCCTGATATGCCTTTGTTGCTTTTTTTATCCTTCCTTGTGTAGCTTCCCTTCTTTTTGCCATTGCTGCTCTCATCCATGCATCTAAAGCTTCAAATTGTGTTGGTCGGGGCATTTATCGCTCCTCTAAGCTGGTACAACACCTCCATCTTAAACCACCCATAGCGAGGAAAAGCCAATTCACCCTCATTTTCTGTCAATTTATGCCAAATTTGTAACCATACTATAGTATGGAGCCCTGCATTAGTTGCCATATAATGTGCTGGGGTATCCTCTGGTGCAGTTTCTTCTTCCACCCGAGTTACCACTCCTGTATCTCCTCTTCACATAACGCGCAACACCTTAAAACATATCATGGTATAAGCAGCTTACTGTAATTCACAATACGATGTAACCACTCTGGGCAACTTTCGACCAATCCCAGCGCGGTGTTACACCAACCGACGAATCCCAGCGAGGCTCTTTCTGACGTCACAACTCCCTCCTTGCAGCAGCTCACCCTCCTTTACAATCTTTCTTTGTACAGTCTCGCTCACACATTCACACACAAATAACTGTATAACCAACGTTTTTAACCAAGGGACTGATTCCTACTACAGCCACAATAACAAACAGTTGCATAAACAAGTAATTGTCCGTCCACTAAAAGATTGATAGAACACTCTCACAAGAACATCCGCTGTGACCCCCAACCTGCGTTGGTCACTCAATCGCTGTAGTCCACCCCGTTACCTGAGGCTTTCCACCGCAACTTTACTCTTCACTCACACACAGTTCCCTACAACAAGTGGATCGCCGATAGCGCTTCACGACACCCACATTTTAACCGGACAATTACAGATACAATTATCACGGGATCTTGGACTTCACTTAAGTCCACTCACCAAAACTTCCTGATCTGCACATACCCAGACCAGTAAACTGAATAACCCACAATAACTTAACACGTATTCTCACTTCGCAGGACAACACACAAACAAAACATCCCCGCAATCTAACACACCACACTATTTCATACTCACTCCACTACTGCTTCTGACTCACCATCAGCATCCGCTGAACTCCATCAATCGCCGTTCCTCTGCCACCGAGTCCAGAGTCAGAATTCTCCCTGCTTCTCCTCTAAAACCCTCAATTTCCCCTCAATATAGAGGCCAACCATCCTCTGTTACCATTCTGATAGAGCCAAACTTGGGCCTTGCCTTACTATCCAAGTTCAGCTAGGTGGTCTTTTGTTTGCCTGCTAAAATTTGTCGAGGGGAAAAACAACATCGCAAAATCAATGAATATAGGTCCAGAAAAATTAATACAGAGCCAAATCTGCGCATATGATTGATCCGGCAAAAGAGACACAAAACTAGAAACTCCAAGATTAATACACAGCCCAAGATGGATGCGGAGTCCAAATCCCTTTTCATTAGGAAGGAAAGCATGAAATATCTTTCCCTACACTACTCTCATGAATGATGCTTCTAGTTGGCTGCCCTATCTCAGTTCCCAAAGCTGTCAGCACGTGTACACTTTCTTAGAAGTACTCATGTCAAATGGGTCAAAATAGCTTAAAGCTATGGAGCTCGCTCTTAAGATGCTCCTTCTTCAACAAAAATCTAGAATTCTAGAATCTCTGTCTCTGCGCATAATACAAAAAGGAAAAATTCAGACCCCTCCCAAAAGTATCATGTGACATTTTGTTTCATTTCTTTAAAGTTTCCAAAGGTTTGGTGTTTTTCCATCATTTCTTTAATTAAATCTTCCTTGCTTCTGGTGACCTTGGAGGGTAGATAGGCCAGGCACAGACCATATCCTCCCTGCTCGCTTCTCAGGCTGTTCGTAGAAATTACAGTTATCTCCTTTTTAAAATAATGAGGATATATTCCTTCTACTTTCAATGGGATAAAAACACACACTGTTCTGGCACAAAGAAAGATACATTTAATTAATTCATCAGTAGCAGAAGAAATGAAACTGTAAACACTTTGCAACTTGGGGCCTAGACTTCAGGAAACTTTAAACACATACAATTTCATTTGTGAATATATATTGTCTTCATACACAACAGCATATAGAGATAATGGTGTCTTATATTACCAGTAAACTTTATATAACGTGCACATTGCACTTCGTGGTTAACATGTGGAGTAAATGCATTTAAACGCAAAACATGATAATGCTAAAACATATGTGAGTGCGTTTAAATCATGAATATAGTGCACCCCTACAATTAGAGTGCTGTATGCGCTCTGTAGAATCACACACTACGAACTGATGTTTATCTTGAAAGGGTCCTATTGTCACAGGTAATTCGGTGGTTAGAGGGTTAGTCACTTTCAAATTGGTTACCCCTACTACTTGGATTGACTTTCCTGACAAGGTTAAGTCTGGGACCAATTCCGTCCGAACTGTGGAACGTGCAGCTTTGGTGTCTAATAGGAAAGTAACAGGATGTCCATTCACTTTTGCATCTACAAATGACCCACTTTGGTTCACTTCCAGGGCAGCACCCAAAGTGCATTCTCCCTGCTCCCCCCTCTGACACTCATGGGGATCTGGTGTCTGCTCCACTCTGTCCTTTCTCTCAAAATAAGGCATCTGTGTATCTGTCTGATTATTCATGGGTATTCTTGGTGGTTGTGGTATTTTCATTTGGGACTCATTACTACCCCCATACATGGATCTAGGTCTTGTCACAGTATTTATACCTTCTGTCATCTGTCCCTCTCCTTCATATTGTAGTTGGTTTGCTGGATTTGACCTACACTCGCGCTTCCAATGCCCAATTTTGTGACAATAATGACATGCTGTTATACATTGCTGCTTTTGCACCAATTCAGCTTCCATACCAGCATCGGCACCTCTCCCTCTACCCTGTCCAGGTTGCGGCATGATTAGCTGTTGGTTCATTCCTCTACCACTTCCTCTTTCTCGACCTACTCCTTGCCCCCAATCTGGTCACTCCGCATTCCTCAACTGCGCTGACATCAACTTTTCCTTTGTCTTCTTTTGTGCTGCTTCTACCTGCTCACTGCAGTATTTTGCATACTGCAAAATTTCATCAACAGACTTGTTCTGCCAACATATCAAGTGGTGCTCTATCATCAAACTAATGTCAGTTCTCAATCCTAAGACAAATTTAGACACAAATCGTCCCATATCTTTGGGTTTGACAGTATCCAATCCACTATGTTGTTTAAATCCCACTAACAGCCTTTCATAATAGTCATCCATAGATTCTTCAGGGTCTTGAGTAGTACGGTCAATTTTAAGCCAGTCAACAGTCTGCGACACAACTGTAGACTGTAACCATGTAATTACTTGCTCGTATTTCTTCATCACCTCTGCTGAAGGACCCTTTATCAATGCATCTCTAGCTGGTTCCCTAGTAGGCCAATCAACAGTAACTTTACATGCTGTCCACAAATCACCCAGAACCACTATATCGAACAATGTATTCAAAAAAATCCTCAACACTTTTGAGATCTTAACAAACCGATCAATTTGTTTATACCAATTGGCAGACTTTTCCCTCAGCCGAGGGAAATATTAGTAAAAGGCGCCAAATCACCCCTGCTCCATGGCACACGTACATACCCTCTGTTCTGCACTTCTCTTGGGGGGAAATTTCCTGCTGCTCCTGCTTCTCTACCTGGAGGCGGAGTATCTCCTATCACTTGCTTGGTACTTTTCTTTTTGTCCCATCTTTCTTCCAATTTATCCAATGCTCTCCACGGCCTCATTGCTATTATCAAATCTCTAATTTGCGCCTTTAACCTGGCATTCATTTTTCTTCCAAATCCTGAGCAGAATAATTGAAGCTACAACTTACCTGCATTAACTTTGTTTTTGTCAAATCCACCTCATATCATTTTGCTAAATGTACCAATGCCTCATTAGCGTGCTTTGCTTTCTTAGTAACATCCTCAGCTAGAAATAGTAATTTACTGGAATCGTATGTTTTAATTATTTGTATCGGCAGTTCCCCTTCTATCACCTCATCTATCTCGATTTTCAATCTTACCTCATCTACCAATGGTGCTTTTATTGCCATATGTATCATTCTCTGACTCTGCTCACTTCTAGACTCTTCTCTGCCACAACTTTGTGTCCTCCTTGGAATTGTACCTTCCTCCATTCTCACCATCGGACGACTTTCTCTTTCACTACTTCAACTTCTCCAATGATTACCCTCACACGACCCTATGGGAGGAAACATTACTCTAGGGGCTTCCTGTGTCATCTCCCGCTCTTCTCTTGGTTGCATTGACTCCCTCACTGGTTGAGCACACATTCTGATGTGGGATCTAGAATTAGACAAAGCTCTGGTACGTCTTCGTTCCGACCCACTGTCCACTCTTGATGGATCAGCAGTAGCTGGTAATGGAGTGCTAGTTTCTACTGCCCCTGAACCATACCTGACCCACTCATAGTAAGGCTTCCCCCGGTCATCGTCTCCTCGCTTTCCCTGGATTATTGGGATTGTCTTTCATCTGCCCTCTCATTAGTATTATAATTCGAAACTACAGGTCCTACTGTAATGGGTACTGTTAGAGAGTCTGGCAACTGTCTAGTACATATGCTTCCACTGTGCTCGGTATCCCCAAATCCAGGCCCTCCAGAACCTCCTGGGATCTTGATTCCTACTGCCACTTCCCTCGTCTCGTGCTGTCTGGTCTTCTAAACCAGTCTGGTCTATCCTTGATGCTTCCCCAGGCTGCTGCATTCTGTCTTGCTCTGGCCTGAGATCAGTAGGTGGGGGATGATCTGCTAACAATCTCTCCAGAAAACTATCATCTGTATCACTGTCCTCTTACATTTTGCTCTGACCCTCAGATCCTCCTTTTAGCAAACTAAATGGATATAGGCGTTCTCCCTCTATGGTGTCTACTCTCCACCTCTTCAACTGCGCAACCTAGCGTCCTGATATGCCTTTGTTGCTTTTTTTATCCTTCCTTGTGTAGCTTCCCTTCTTTTTGCCATTGCTGCTCTCATCCATGCATCTAAAGCTTCAAATTGTGTTGGTCGGGGCATTTATCGCTCCTCTAAGCTGGTACAACACCTCCATCTTAAACCACCCATAGCGAGGAAAAGCCAATTCACCCTCATTTTCTGTCAATTTATGCCAAATTTGTAACCATACTATAGTATGGAGCCCTGCATTAGTTGCCATATAATGTGCTGGGGTATCCTCTGGTGCAGTTTCTTCTTCCACCCGAGTTACCACTCCTGTATCTCCTCTTCACATAACGCGCAACACCTTAAAACATATCATGGTATAAGCAGCTTACTGTAATTCACAATACGATGTAACCACTCTGGGCAACTTTCGACCAATCCCAGCGCGGTGTTACACCAACCGACGAATCCCAGCGAGGCTCTTTCTGACGTCACAACTCCCTCCTTGCAGCAGCTCACCCTCCTTTACAATCTTTCTTTGTACAGTCTCGCTCACACATTCACACACAAATAACTGTATAACCAACGTTTTTAACCAAGGGACTGATTCCTACTACAGCCACAATAACAAACAGTTGCATAAACAAGTAATTGTCCGTCCACTAAAAGATTGATAGAACACTCTCACAAGAACATCCGCTGTGACCCCCAACCTGCGTTGGTCACTCAATCGCTGTAGTCCACCCCGTTACCTGAGGCTTTCCACCGCAACTTTACTCTTCACTCACACACAGTTCCCTACAATAAGTGGATCGCCGATAGCGCTTCACGACACCCACATTTTAACCGGACAATTACAGATACAATTATCACGGGATCTTGGACTTCACTTAAGTCCACTCACCAAAACTTCCTGATCTGCACGTACCCAGACCAGTAAACTGAATAACCCACAATAACTTAACACGTATTCTCACTTCGCAGGACAACACACAAACAAAACATCCCCGCAATCTAACACACCACACTATTTCATACTCACTCCACTACTGCTTCTGACTCACCATCAGCATCCGCTGAACTCCATCAATCGCCGTTCCTCTGCCACCGAGTCCAGAGTCAGAATTCTCCCTGCTTCTCCTCTAAAACCCTCAATTTCCCCTCAATATAGAGGCCAACCATCCTCTGTTACCATTCTGATAGAGCCAAACTTGGGCCTTGCCTTACTATCCAAGTTCAGCTAGGTGGTCTTTTGTTTGCCTGCTAAAATTTGTCGAGGGGAAAAACAACATCGCAAAATCAATGAATATAGGTCCAGAAAAATTAATACAGAGCCAAATCTGCGCATATGATTGATCCGGCAAAAGAGACACAAAACTAGAAACTCCAAGATTAATACACAGCCCAAGATGGATGCGGAGTCCAAATCCCTTTTCATTAGGAAGGAAAGCATGAAATATCTTTCCCTACACTACTCTCATGAATGATGCTTCTAGTTGGCTGCCCTATCTCAGTTCCCAAAGCTGTCAGCACGTGTACACTTTCTTAGAAGTACTCATGTCAAATGGGTCAAAATAGCTTAAAGCTATGGAGCTCGCTCTTAAGATGCTCCTTCTTCAACAAAAATCTAGAATTCTAGAATCTCGGTCTCTGCGCATAATACAAAAAGGAAAAATTCAGACCCCTCCCAAAAGTATCATGTGACATTTTGTTTCATTTCTTTAAAGTTTCCAAAGGTTTGGTGTTTTTCCATCATTTCTTTAATTAAATCTTCCTTGCTTCTGGTGACCTTGGAGGGTAGATAGGCCAGGCACAGACCATATCCTCCCTGCTCGCTTCTCAGGCTGTTCGTAGAAATTACAGTTATCTCCTTTTTAAAATAATGAGGATATATTCCTTCTACTTTCAATGGGATAAAAACACACACTGTTCTGGCACAAAGAAAGATACATTTAATTAATTCATCAGTAGCAGAAGAAATGAAACTGTAAACACTTTGCAACTTGGGGCCTAGACTTCAGGAAACTTTAAACACATACAATTTCATTTGTGAATATATATTGTCTTCATACACAACAGCATATAGAGATAATGGTGTCTTATATTACCAGTAAACTTTATATAACGTGCACATTGCACTTCGTGGTTAACATGTGGAGTAAATGCATTTAAACGCAAAACATGATAATGCTAAAACATATGTGAGTGCGTTTAAATCATGAATATAGTGCACCCCTACAATTAGAGTGCTGTATGCGCTCTGTCAGTTGAAAAAGAAATGGCGTAAATCTCCAGTCGCAGAATTACAATGCCAACAGTTTGGGGTGTCTAATATTTAGCTTTAAATAGTTTATCCAGAGACCAAAAGCATTGGTATAGCAGATAAATATTAGTTTGTATGAGAGTAGCCGGGAGATAACTAGCAGTGTAGGACTTCCAAATATCATTCCATAACACATTAGAGAGTTGAAAATGTATGTATGGTGACAATTTCTGAGTAAAACGTGTAAAGGAGGAAATAGGAGTAAAAAGTTATTTATAGACTTTAGAGGTTATATGTCCTGTATGACTGAACACGTTAATACAAAACTCCATACTAGAGGGTTGGGTCATAGGTAGCTTTTAGGGATATGCATCAAGAATAGTGTTACATAGTAATGTGTATTTAGGAAAATCAGATAAAGGTAAAATATATTTAGATTGAAGATCATCAAATGACTACAGAAAAGGAAGATGGTAGATTGCTGCCGCCAAGAGGGCGACGTCCTAGATGTGCACCCACACCACTTTTGATCAGGGAATGGTAAAGCACTGAAATAGAAGGAGAGTGATGCTGTGAAGAGCTGCCGATTACCAAGGACTGTTGGAGCACTGTCAGAGCACCCGGAGTGCTTCTGAATGCTTTTGAACTCAGCGATAATTAAAAGCCCTTCTCGTAGCTATATACGCTGTGGGCCATCGAGGACTGTTGAGGACTGTTGGAGCACTGTGGAGCATTTTTTATCTTGCCTACAACTAAAGCTCTTCTCGCAGGCACAAACTCGGCAGGCTGCTGAGGATTATCGGAGCACTTGGAGTAATGCTGAAAGTTGTTGACAAATTAAAGCCCCTTCTTTTTCTAAAGAAGTAGAGCATGTTGAAATATTCCACTAAACTGCCATATGCGCTCGATGTTAGTCTTGATTGCCAGGACGCTGCCACAGGTTTGGATTCTTTCCCCCTGACGTGCACACCTCTTCTTGATTCAGCGAGGATGGCCCCGCCAAAGGCAATGGCTCAAAAGGGAGGCACAGTTGGTTTGCGCTCAACTACAGCTATGACTGACCCAGCAGCTGCAGACTCCGACACACACTCCTCCAATGCTTAAGGTAATGCAGCTCGATCAATGGTTTCTAAAGTAGGACACCCCATTCTAAAAGTACTGCAATCAAGGAAAGACCCTGAAGTGATTAATCTCAGTGGTCTCTTGAAGCTGCCATAAGAAGGGGAGAGGGAAGCAGTCATTAAATTAACCGGCGGAGGTACCGTCAACATTACCAGCTATGACACTGGAGGAAAGCCTTGAGCAATCCACAAGCATGTAAAGTTTGCAACCCCTGCCTAAGAGTGCTGGGGAAGGGTTTATAAACCTTGAAAGTTTAGCAATGCTGAGACTGGCGGGCAGGCTGAACGGGGTCGAAGGAACAGGCTGAAGCTGTGTGGGCCACACAGCTTATAGATTCTCAGCCGGACCAATCTCTGCTGAGTAACTGTCAAGGGGGCCTAAAATAGCAATGTAAGTCAGATATGGGGGACATATCGGTTCAACTGGCTGACATGGGAGGGTTATAGATGGATTGTTCTATCAGCGTAAACACGGACAGAAGGGGAGAAGCAGTTGCTCATGTACTCTTGCAGGATTATAGTGTAGATCCCTTAATCGTTCCTGCTGACCTTTCCATCTGTAACACTAGACAATCGCCAACTCACTCTTTTGAGACTGATTTAACTACCAATAATGCTCAGTCAGACTTCATGTTTGGCTCTGCTACTGTGAATGAGGGCAAGATGTCTTTCTCAACTGCCAGATTAATGGAATCCTCTGCTACGGCGATTCTTCAGGCATTGCAGGCTCAAAGGAAAGAAGCTCAAGAATATTATGCACAAGCAAATGCTAATAGTTTGGCGAATAGGTAATCTCTTGCAGACGTAAATGCCAAAGTACTGAAACTTACATCAGACATCAAGGAGCTGCAGCTATGGGTCGCAGACACAGAAGAGCATGTTACCAGATCTGTTTAGGTCTCAGAAGAGCATGACAACCAGCTTACTTTTATGCAAGGGAAGATCAAGGACTTGGGGAATCAGCAGCGCCGTAATAATCTCAGGCTCTTTGGGGTACCAAAAGGTGAAGAAGGAACTGACTCTCGAGCATTTGTTGTGTTTCAGAAAGCTTTCCCTGGCCTGTCTGATTGGGATTGGGAGTGCCAAATACAGCGGGCGCATAGATTACCAGCAATTTCGAACAAGCCGGTAGGCCGTTATCCTCAGCCAATCCTCATATACTCAAAGCTCGGCCCACAGCACCTATTCACCTGGACTCCTTTTCGATTTTTGTGAGATCAGATTTTTGTAAAAACACTATGGACAGATGATGGAAATTAGGCCAACTCATTGATCCACTAAAATCTGAAGGGGCCCAAGTCTTTTTGCAAGAACCAGCTAGCTTATAAATCACTAAAGACTGGCAAACACAGCTGATATATACGGAGTATGAGGTTTTGGTCAAATGGCGGCAAGGGACTAAATGACTCTTCAAATAAGACAAATATTGAGTATGTTTGATCAAGGGGAGACAGTTGGCTAATATGATTTGGAATAATCATTGAATATTAATCCCTGAAGTTTGACAATGGGTGATTCTTTTCCACAGACACTGGGTGGTTTGTGGGAGGGGTGGGGTGGGTATATGGTTAAGAAAAGCAAGGGGGATAGGAAAGCGGAAAAGCAAAAGGCTCTAAACAAAAAAAAGTCTCTAGGAGTTCTTATAATAATCGGAGATAACATTGTTAAGGAATATTTAGCTGACAATATTTGTCTTTGGGGGACGCCAGGGATATATGGTAAAACAATGAAATATTATAGCTCTTATTAAATGTTTATGTGTTTTATTTCTGGAATAAATGCTGGAGGAAAGCGCCAATTGGTCCGAAAAGAACTGGATACATATAAACCTCACCTTGTATTTTTAACAGAAACTCACTTGGCCTAAAAGGACAGGGTTTTTTTTTAATCAGTTAAGATATCAAACAATAGGATGAACCTCTCAAAATGTCTCGATTAGAGGCACAGCTATTTTAGCTAGTAAAACACTTGCAATATAAACCATATAGGATACTCACTGATCACAAGGAGAGATGGGTATTTGCTCAGTTGGAAATTCATGGTATAAAATACATCCTAGCTGCTGTTTATGGGCCCAATGTCAATGATCCTGAGATTTCTAAATCACTAATGTTAACACTATTAGAATGGTAGAAGTCCTAATATCATTGGGGACTTTAACTGTGGCATCTATTTTAGAATTAGCACGTCTGCATAGCATAAAAGACATATGGAGAACTCTCCATTCTAACCTCCCAGGATATACATACTATTCATGTCCTCACAAGCAATATTCTAGGATAGATATGGCCTGGGCTAGTGATACCACGCTCTAGCTTAGTATGATTGAGGTATGTCCAAAAATAACACCGGACCATTAATTCTATTATGTTTTGCTTTCAAACACAATTGAGAAAATAAATCTTGGCTTTCTTTTTCTTTCCCCTGCTACTTATTGACAAACAGTGACTATATCCCTCAAATGCAGAAACTATTAATAGAGTTTATTCAGTGTAATCTTAACACAACCACCTCTGATATCGTTTGGGATTCAATGAAGGCATATACGAGGGGTATCACTCAACAATATATACCACAAGAGAATGAGGTTAGAGATACTACTTTAAAGCCACCTGTTTAAAGCTTGTTAATTCAGAAATATGCCATGCTGTAGCTATTAGACAAAATGCCCCTAGAAAAATTCAGCTGTATGCTTATCTTATCAAAGTAAGCGCATCACTGAGAGAGATATTACAGGAGAGGGTTGCTGCTCTCTATAATAGGAACCATGCTGCTCAATACGAATATGGTGACCAAGTGGGGAATATACTTCCATATCAGTTGGTTGAGCATAAAGGTACATATGTAGTAAAGGCGGTTAAGGGTGTGGATAGTACATTATATACTGAACGTAAGATGATACTTGAACATGTTAAAGTACTTCATGAAACTCTTTATGCGCAATCTGATTTAATAAACTCAGAGGGGTTTGATAAGTATTTAGAGAAAGCAATTACAAGAAGAAGATATTAGCCAGCTGTCTCCTGAAGTTTCAGTAGAGGAAATTTTTGCTGCCTTGTCTTTGCTAGCTTCTGGCAAGGCACGGGGGACGACTCAATTCCTAGTGAATTTTATAAAGTATTTAAAAGCATTATAGGGCCACTATTAGCTAGGGTCATTTCGGATATTAGCGATACTGGGATAGCACCATTATCCTGGGATACTATCAATATTGGTTTTTTTTGCAACAAAAAAAAAAAGGTAAACCACTCAAAGAATGCGGCTCATATTTTCTGATATCTCTGATAAATGCTGATGCCAGGTTTGGTATTGAACCAGCATCATGACTTTATTACAGGTCGAGGTACTGCAGCGCTACAAATATTATTCTAATGGCCTTTGATTGTGCTAAACAAACAGAGTAACCTAGCTATCATACTTTTAGATGCGGAAAATGCCTTTTGATCGCATGGTGTGGAGCTGTTTATGGTCTACTCTTGCTTCATTTGGAATTATGGGTAGTTTTCTTATATGAATACAAGCCTTATATCGCACGCCGCAGGCCAAGCTAAGTTATGCAGGTATTCAATCCATATTCTTTAGCATACATAGAGGTACTTATCAAGACTGCCCTCTTTCCCCACTTTTATTTGCACTTTATATTGAAACATTTTAAGCAGATATTACTTACCAATCAAGATATTCTACTCTTAAGGCTGGAAACTAATGACTTAAAGGTAAATGCTAATGCAGATGATATTGCCATTTTTACAACGGACCCTGCTGCTTCATTAGAAATAATTTTGAGTGAAGCAAAGCTTTCGGTTTTTTCTCTGGGTATAAGCTGAACCCTAGCATAACTCAGGTGCTTTTGAATTTTGAACCAGATAGGCCTATTGCTCGGGTATGCTCTGAGGTGACCTATCTTGGATTTGGTATTATGCCACAGATTAGACATATACTGTGGAGAAGTGTGGCTCAATGATTAGAGCGGCAGACCCTGATGCAGAGGTCTAACCCGGGACCAGGGTTCAATTCCCTGTCTCGGTGGGGCTTGGGCTCAAAATTCCACGGACCTGATAATTCTCGCCTCGGTGCCTATTCCAATCATGGAGTCCCACTCTGCAACTCTGGGCAATAGCTTGCTTAATCTCCACAACGGCCCCCACAACGCTAAGGATGCCTGGCCTCCACCTTGGGGGTGCCCAGGAGTGGATGCCTCACAGGGAAAGCCAGGATGGGTTCCACAGCGGTATTCGTACAAGTGCCTTGAGACCCTTGCGGGTGAGTAGTGCGCTATACAAGTATCAATTTACATTTATGGTTGGATTATGATTAGGGCTCCCGGTTTTCAGTTTTTATGGATTTTTACATATAAAAACAGAGGGAATAACAAGTTTTCCTTTATCTGTATTTATATATAAAAACAGGAAATACTAGTGGGTTAAGAGGTGTGAGACAGCTTCCCGGGCACACACACAGCTGCCAGCCGCACTAGAGTACTTCACAGGTCTATAAAAGACCATTTACTTGTTGATGAGACCTTGTTGTTCTTTCTCCCCTTCTAAGAGGCCCTGCCAGAGTATGATTAGGAGCCTCTATTCACACCATTATGGCGCACCTGCTTTCCCAGTGGGTCAGTGAGTCAGTTCGAGACTGACCAAACGCAGTTTGCTCCGGGGAGTGTCTTGGAGGGAGGACGTTAAACCCTGGGGCACCATGAACACCCAGATGGTTGCAGCGTGGAAAGCCTGAGACCACTGCGGCGGAGGATAAAGACTACGTGACGTCCGGGGGGTGGGGGAATACATTGTAATAATGTGTTAAAAAATATTTTCTATTTAGTTACCATTTCCTTACACTCTCCCTGTGTCCCATTAGAGTTTTTACTAGATTGGTGTTACTCAATTCTCTCCATGTGTAGTTAGAGAAAGAAAATGTAAACATCTCGGTTTTAAAGGAGTAAGCAGCAGTTTGTCAGAGGATTTTGTCTGACATTTGACCACTATCATTGAGCACGCAGCAAATGCTACAAAATAAAAACAGAATCAAAAGGCCTTTTTTTTAGCTCATTCTCTTTTGAAACGTAGCTCGCTCCGGGACGTGTCTCGGAGGGAGGGCGTTAACCCCTGGGGCACCATGAACACCCTGATGGTTGCGACGTGGAAAGTCTGAGACCGCTGCGGTGGAGGATAAAGACTGCGGGGGGGGAATACAGTAACATACATGGACAGTGTCTGAAAACTCGCATGACTAGAACATGGCAGGGAGCCCAATACCTCTATTAACCACCATATAACACCTGCAGCCTCTGCTTTAAATAGGCAGGAGGTACTCTCGGGTACTGAGAACCTACAGTTCTTTTATTTTCAAGGCAGAGTAAATGCACGCCTTTGCTTTGAAGCAATACTTTGTAAATGGGAGAGTCATTTCTCTGCTCCGGTCAGGTACTCTGCAATGGGAGTATCTGTACTTTTTTATTTCCAGTTCAAGCACTTTCTAAAGCCGAGAGGCCCTGTTTACCGTGTGAGTGAGTATGCCCTTGGTTTTCTTCAGATTAGCTTCTACTACCCTTTTTCACTGTTTTTTCTTTGTTGTGTCTGTTTTTCTGTCCTACTTCAAGCACTCACTTACAAAAAACGAGCATTTGCAATACAATAGGTCTTGCATTTACTTGAGTTTGAGCTATTGGCATTGTAAATGACAGTGCTTTTTATTTATGTTTTGGTTTTTAAAACAGATAAATAAAAGGCATTGTCATTTACAATGCAATAGCTTAAACTAGCGTAAATGCGAGACCTATTGCATTGCAAATGCTTGTTCTCTTCTGCACACACAAAACATCAATCCTCTAGTAATGGCCAAGGACAGCTTTAACGCTGGTAGGGCACAACTGGGTAGCAGCTGAAGGCTGTGTGAGGTTTTCTCAGTGGTGCAGTATGGTGTTCAGTGGGGGAGAGGAAATGGCACTCTGCCGATGCAATAAATTGCAAGCTCTGAGACAAATGGCTTGTGATAGCACTTTTAAGCATATTTGGGACATTCTGCAAATGGCAACATTTTCAGATGAATGTATAGTGTTGACCAATAACAACCAAGTGCATGTGTGCAGTGTCACTTTAAATAAATGTGGAAAAATACTAGCTGTACCGTTGTATTTTGCTTGTGGTAAAAATAAATGTAGATAAATACAGAAAAAATATCCCAAAATTAAATATGGATAAATACAGACGAACATGGCAAAAAAATAAATACCATAAAATCAGGAGCCCTAATTATGATACTCTGCTGCAAGACGTTAGTAAGAAACTAAGACCCAGGCATATACCTGTAACCATAATGGGCAGATGTAACATTATAAATATGATGATGCTTCCTAAATTTCTTTATTTTTTTGGTCAATCCCCTTACTAACCTTTTTTTTGCAAAAACTAGAAAGGGTAATAAGCAGTTTTATTTAGGGGTATAAACAGGCTTGCCACACTATAATTTTATGAAACATCCATATAGTCAGGGGGGCTCCAACTTCCCAACTTTAAAATATATTATTGGGCAGTCTTTATGTGTCATCTACATAGCCTTCTTTCTAGCGAGGGTCAAGACTTTAGCCACCAGCTGCTGTTAGGTCATGACAGTAGTAGATTTCTCTACCAGATACACAACCTGAAATACTTCAAACAAGTCTATTTCAAGACACTTAGGGATTCGGCCAACATTTGTTGGGAAATTTGTGCTGGCTACTCTTCCAGTATATCATAACAGGTTCCCCCTATGGGATAATCCATTATTACCTGGAATTCTGTCAACAGTGCCTCATAGAAATGGGCTAAAATGGGTATTGAAAGACTCGGGCATTTACATGACCAGAGTGGTCTGTAAACTTTTTCAAAGTTGACAAGATGTGTTTGGAATCCCACGCCAATATTACTCTAAGTTTCTTCAAATTAGAGACTTCCTCGTAAGATCACAGGGATGTTAAATCTGTAGCAACATATGATATACTAACCTGTCTCCACGAGACACCTCAGAAGCATGCAATCCGTATAGCATTCAGTATCTGTCCCAGGATAGAATTGATCCATGTTTATTTTTAGCCTCAAAATGGAGTAGGTGCTGGAGAAAGAAGTTTCTCCTTTCTCCTGCAGAAGAAACTGATGCACTCATAACACTAAAGAAGGCTTTATTGTCAATTAATTTAAAGCTACAGCAGTTTTGAACTGTTTGTATGTTGTATTACACCCAGGTAAAAATAGCTAACTGGGGAGTACAAGGTGCGGCTAGGATCTGACTGGAAAAGAAGATACCAAAACCTTATTTGTGGGGGGGAAAGAGGAGAAGATGTTGTCAATTTTGGTGAGAAAGAAATCCGCAAGAGTGTCGCACTGCTCTCCTGAAGTGTCCGGAGCGACGGGATTAGGGGGGAGCTTTGAAAGGGTTTTTACAATATTAAAAATCTCATGCAGGGAATTAGATGAGGCTAAAAAGATTTCTTCATAGAAAGTGGCTTGAGCGGATCTAATTTCCGCTTTATAGATATTAACACACTTCCTGTATTGTTCCTTTGTTGCAGGGGAAAAATCTTTCCTCCATGCTCTCTCTAGTTTTTACCATTCCGTTTAAGCTCATGGAGGGCCGCTGTATACCAAGGTTTTTTAGGGTTTTTAACCCCTTCGCTGCTCATGACGAGCTCAGCTCGTCATGCAGTACACTGGTCGTGTGCTCATGACAAGCTGAGCTCGTCATGAAACAATGCAATCCTGCATTCTTCAGAACACAGCGGGAAAATGCACCGCATGCATGGGTAGGATTAATCTTAACTTTTATTTCCTTTTCGAGAATAAGGATAGCTACAGAATCTACATGCCATTGATTAAAATTTCTGTTGGCTGTACCTACGCCGGCTGAAGGTGCCGGTTTAGTAGATTCCAAGAGCTTGGCCCATTGGTCCACAGGCAGTTTGGACCAGGACCTTGACAAGGAGGGGAACTCTGTGTGGCGTTTTGCCAGATGGCGACCAAGTGAAAGGTATCAAGAAATGGTCTCACTATGGTGTAGGGATGGGGTTTTCAACTACCAGGGTGTCCAAATTGGAAAAAATTGCGTCCCACAGGTGTCCCTTCCTGTGTGTAGGTTTGTTGACCTTTTGTGTCAGCTGATAGACCATAAGGTCTTTAGTGAGTTCAACGGCTGAAGTCTGAGTGGGGTCGTCAAAATGAAAATTGAAATCTCCCAAAATGGAGAAGTTACCAGAGGAACTAGTTAAATTGGCGACCACCTCTGGAACGGTTTTGCAGAAGTTCCTCGAGGGTCATGGGGATCTATATATCAGCAAGTCCGAGAAGGTCAGGACAGGACTGAATTTAATGGAGAATGCGACGTTATAGATTATTGCAATTCCGCCGCCTTTCCCTACAGGGCGGTCTAATCTGGGGATGGCATAGCCCAGGGGGTAGCGCTTGAATGAGGACAAGCTCAGAATTGGGCGAGAGCCAAGTTTCTGTCAGAAACAAAATCTCTGGTACTTAATCCCGAAGCAACATAGAGATTTCAGCAGTATGGCAAGGTAAAGATCTGTCGTTGATTAAAAACATCTTAAAACTAAGCTGTTTAGTGGGGGGAGCGGAGGCATCCTTACCAATCTGGGATCTGCAGTGTGGACAGAAGATGGGGAGCTTGTAGGGCATGAAAACGTGCTTACAGACTTTCAACACTGAGGGGTCCAAGGCACGGAGGGCAACTTAACTATAGCGGATAAGTTGGGTCGTGCTGGAGGCAGGGTCTCTGGCCCCTAGCCCCGGTCGGCCACGGACGGGCGCAGACGGGCTTGCCTTAGGCACGCCTACGGCGCGCTCGCGGCGCGTCCGCTGCACGGGCACTTAGGCATCATTATTTGTAGCCAAGTAAGGAGGTGGCCAGGCAGGCGAGGATACAGACACTAGTCCACTGACCTCGTTGATTCCTCCCCAAGATGGCGGCCACAACTCCCGCCCTTGCCCCCACACAACGTTTCCCAAGCACAGGAGCAGAATAACAGTTTAAAAATGTGGCAAAAACGAGGTAAGGGAAATTATCCCAAGGAAGAACAAATTTAAAAACTGAATGTTTATTTTTTTTAAATTGGAACAAACGCTAAATAAAGCTCCCGGCTCACGCCTCAGGAGTCTAGTGTGACTAATGCATGCAGGTTTATTGTTCCAGATCAACTCAGTGAATAATTTTTATAGTTTAACATAAAAATTAGAGAGAACACAAAGGGGTAGCATGGACAGCAAATAAAGAATTTGCAGAGTTATAGACGTTTTAATTGCCTCATTACGTCCCCACCAATTTAAATGTCCAGTTTCACTTTGGTGCTACTTAAAATTGTGGAACAATTAGTTTCAACTGCACTTTTAACCAAATCAGTAAATGTTATGCCTAGATATTTGAGTTATTTTTGGAGACCATGATATATCAATATTTGCCAACATTGTAGAAATTAAAAAAACATTTAGGGGAAAAAAACTCTGTCTCATTAATATTCAGGGAATATCCGGAAACTGCAGCACATTTATGAATAATATTGAGAATGGCAGGTAAGGAATAAGGGGCTCATTAATATGTAATAACACATCATCAGCGTATGCAGAAACTTTAATGCTAGTATTTTTCAAAATAATATCTGTGTATTTATCACTAATGCAGAAAGAACACAAGAGGGGTTCTATGGTGATAACAAATAGCAACGGAGATAGTGGACACCATTGAAAAAAATGGAAGCGGAGGGTGCCAAACACCATGCTTTAATCATGTTGAGAAAAATAGGCCCAAATTTAAAAAACTTCCAAAGTTTTCGATAAAGGTTTACCTTATCAAATGCCTTTTCTGCATCCAAGGCCAACACACCAACTGGGCAGTTGGTGTCTTTAGCACGAGACAAGGCATGACAAAGCAAGCAAGTGTTATGGGCTGGCAGTCTAGCTTTCATGAAGCCAGTCTGATCAGGTTGAATATTGGTGGAAAGCAGGGGAGATAATCTATTTACTAAAATGTTGGCATATATTTTACAGTCCTGATTTATTAGAGATATGGGACAATAATTTGACGCGAAAGTAGGATCTTTATTAGATTTGGGGAGGACAATGATAGTGGCTTAATTGAAAGTGCATTCCATTATGGAAATGTGTTAAAAGTCCGTAAAAAGAGAAAGTAGGATAAGAGATAATTGGTCTTGAAAACATTTATATAATTTAGACAGAATACCATCGGGCCAGGTTTTTTATTGGGGTTTAGTGCTCTAATGGCTGTGATTATTTCTTGAATATCGATGGAATTTTCCAATGCTAGTCTGTCAGTGTCAGAAATGTGAGTTAGTTGACAAATATTAAGGAATTCAATGATGACATCATTTTGAAGAGTGAGAGGTTCATGATATAAGAAGGAGTAAAAGGATAAGAACTCTCTCAGTATTTCCTCAACACCTGTCAATACAGTGCGCTTATTTGTTTTGATAGCTGGAATTTGAATTCTGTCAAGCTTAATGCATATATAGTTAGCTAATAGTCAGCCTGATTTGTTTGAATTAACATGAAAATTAGATTTTTTTTTTACATAAAATAAGTAATCCTGCTCTTTTACTGAGCATATGAATGAATGGAATCTTATACCGCGCAACTTAGCCCAAGGGCATCAAGGCGCCAGAGCAGGTCATCCAACACATCATCAGACACAGTCGGCTTTACATATTCGCTTCAGAGAAAAGCCAGGTCTTTAAGGCTCTACGGAACAGAGCGAGTGAGGGTTGCCTTGCAAGCTCAGGAGGGAGCGAATTCCACAATCTGGGTGCTATAGAGGAAAACGCTCTGCCTCCCCATTTCGCCTTTACAAATCTGGGGACCTCAAGAAAGTTTTTATAGGAGGAACGAAGAGACCTGCAATGGTAATAATGGAGGACAAGAGACTTGATCCCCTCTGGGCCAGTACTGTGAAAAGCTCCATGAGATACACACAGAGTTTTAAAGACAATCCTGGAGTGTATGAAGAGCCAATGTAGATTCTCCTGGGCTGCAGAAGCTGAGGCCAATCTGGGAAGGCTCAAAACCATCTTAGCCGCAGCATTCTGGACCAATAGAAGACGATGGATAAGACTCATGTTAACGCCCAAATAAAGGGCGTTGCAATAGTCCAGCCTAGAGGAGACTAATGCTACCATGGCCTGTTTCCCAGCTTCTGGGGAGAGATAGTGGGCAATCTTTCTAAGAACCCTAATGATGCCGCAACAGGTGGAGACAGTCCTATTGACCTGCCGGTCAAAGGAGATGCCAGTGTCCATTAGCACCCCCAGGTTCCTAGCGTACTGGCGAGGGAGGGGACATTCCCAAAGTGACGGCGGCCACCAATCCCTTGACCAGATATCCTGATTACCCCCAAAGATCAAAACCTCAGTTTTCTCCCCATTCAATTTCAAGAAATTCAATTCTGCATCATCCACTGAGAGACAGCCTCCATGCAGTTCCTAAAATTCTGGGCAGAGTCCTTCACAGAGTGAGTAAGGGAAACCATTATCTGGGTGTCATCAGCATATGACAGCACCAAATAATCTAACAACCCTGGAAAGTGGGGCTACGTAGATGTTAAACTATGTGGGACTCAATGACGAGCCCTGAGGGATCCCAGAATGCACAGGTTTAGTGGCAGATGGAAACTGGCCTAGTTTCACTCTATGTTCCCTTTCGTTAAAAAAAGGAAGCAGGAAGGCTCAAGGCCGAGCCTCCACCCCTATCCCTCTAAGGCGAGACACCAATATAGAAGGAGACAGAGTGTCGAAGGCTGCCGTAATGTCTCAAAGGACCAAGAGTGTAGTATGGCCCTTGTCGACCTGAGAGCGGATGTTGTTAACAACAGCAGTAAGTGCAGTTTATGTGCTGTGATGTTTCCTAAAACCATGCTGAGAGACATCCAAAAGGGCGGAATCCCTAAGATAGGAACTAAGATAAAGATTAAGATGGGACTCCAACATCTTTGCGGGAGCAGGGAGAAGTGAGATGGGACGGACGTTTTTCAACACTCCAGGGTCCAAGGCAGGTTTCTTCAAAAGAAGGTTTACAACCGCCATTTTCCATGCGGAGGGAAAGATTCCATCCGAGATGGCACAGTTCATAACATTCATGAGAGGTAAAGTAACTACTTCTCGGCAAGCATTAAAAACCTTAAGCGGACAAGAATCCAGAAGAGAGCCCCATGTAATATTATCCAGGAGTTGAGTCTTCACCTCAGGAGTTCAAAGAGGGAAAGACAGAAGACTTGGGAGCTGATCACCAGGCAGACACCCGGCCTCAAAAGAGGCAGGGGGAGTAATGGACCTCATGCCAAGGTTTGAAGATTCAAGTGCGCCATAAATGTCCACGATCTTAGTATGGAAAAAAGCAGCAATGTTATCACACAAATCTTGGGATTTCACTATAGCGTCTACTACCTGGGCAGAGGATAAGGAGTCTATGATTTTAAAAAGATCTCTAGGAGAGTTAAGGGAAGCGGTATATGATTATATTCATATCTATATTTCTGAAGTTGGCACTTATATTTGCGGATCCCGAAATGAAATGAAAATTCTTTCTACAGTTGCTATGTATTTCTCTAATTTGGAGAGGTTGGTGTAGGATGATTTATTATCATGCACCATAATAGAAATTGTAACTCCTCAAATATAAGCTTTAAAGGCATCCCAATGGATAATTTTGATGGCATCACATGGATTAATATTTAAAAAATGATCATTAATGGCTGAAGCAAGATTTATAGAATTAGTTGGATTAAGAACTATCTGAAGCAAGCTTTTTTTTGTGTCCTCATTTGTTCTTAGCCTTTTAATTTGGAGGGTTTTTTTTTGGAGTAAAAGCAATGCAAAGAAATCGGCGCTGGCCGGAGTATCTAATTGCCTATTCCCAGGCACTCCAGGGTAGAGACCTCCGATCACTCAAATTCAAATTCAAATTCAAATAAGCTTTATTCGATATTTCAAAGAATATCATACAAGCATACATAGCAGAAAAAATATAAAACAATTCATTTGATCAATTCATTAAAATAGATAAAAATGGAAAAGTGTATCGGAGAAAATATTACCATTTAAAAAGAAAGATCAGGGGAACCAATCTTATCATGTTTAAGAGTTATTGTAAAAGAATCTAAAAAACAGCATATTTAAGTAGGGCCTTGCAGAGACTTCCTAAATTTAATCAACAACTTCAAGTGCTGTTCCATGATACATATAACTTCTCTATCCTCTAACATCTGTAGGCGCTCATACGCGTCCTTACAAGACCTCAGGCCCCATCTCTTTAGTAGGGGTTTCAATAATGTTTTCCTGGGGATCGCATAATAAGTACAAAATAAGATGGTATGGATATTTGATTGCACAGAGGTATCATCACATGGACAAAGACTCAGATTTCGGGACCAATCATTTCCTACTGGAAAAGTTATAAGACGAAAAAATGACCCCAGTCTAAATCTGGCAAGCAGCATTCTAGCATAACAAGAAAAGTCAGTGGACAGGTATGCTTGAAGCCCCTTGTGCTGCGTCACCCTTTGGTACGCCTGGAGAGTTGTATTTAGTTTTTGATGGTTCCATCTTTTAGTCTCCAAGTGATCCAATAGAGTTTTTCTCAAGCTTTTTCTTGAAATAGAATCCAAGGTCAAAGGATCAGAAAAGTACTCTGGGTGACCAATTTCCACAAAAATGTTTTTAATGTAAGCCAGCCATTTCGTGTGTCTTGCCCCCTCCTGTTTGAGAATGTCCAGTATCACTTCGCGATTCAGATCTGTTTCAATAGTGGTCCAGATTTTATGCCACAAAAGTGGGGGCTCCACTTTAATTAAGTCTGAAATAAATGGTAAGTCTAACTCAATATGCATCATGTATACGGAAGTAGATTTGGGTGTTGCCAATAAATACCTTAGGAAGTTATTTTCCTCTATTTGAATAGAGGCAATATTTTTTTCAATGCCCCAGAGGCCAGCCCCATAAATAGCTGTTGAAATACATTTTGTTTTATAAAGAACAATTAGTTGTTTAACAGGCCTCCCACCTATTCTTCCAGCAAAGTCTCTGAGCCCACCAACAGCTCTAACAAGGGCAAGTTTCCTCATTTTAACTGCCGACTTCCAGGAGGCGTGTCGGTTTACAGAAATGCCCAAATACGTGAAATTGTCCACTGTCTCTAGTCTTTGCTCCTCAATATAAATGGGGCATGATCTTTTATTTATCTTTTTATTGCAGACCATTGAGTAAGTTTTCGTAATGTTGACTCTCAGGCCTTTATCTAAATGCCGTGACTGCCCTTTGTAGCCCCACTTTAGTTTGTGAAAGTATAGCCGCATCATCGGCATAGAGCAAGATAGGGATTGATTGCCCTGCCACCTTTGGATAATCACATTCAAAGTTTTTTAAATGATCTCCTATTGCATTTATATAGAGGGAGAAGAGCATTGGGGCCAATATGCAGCCCTGCCTAACCCCTCTATTTATGGAAAATCTTGGCGAGCACTCTCCTTTTGGGCCATATCTAACTCTAGCTCCTGCGTTTCTATACAAATTCTTTATAAAGATGAGTATTGATGTATCTACTCCTAAAAGTTCCAGTATATCCCAAAGTTGTTCATGGTTTACACAGTCAAAAGCAGAGCTTAAGTCTACATAAGTGACATACAGGTTTCCATTTTTTGTGTCAACGTATTTGGACATAATAAGATGTAGGTTCAGAGTTTGTTCAACTGTACCTCTCCTTGATCTGAAGCCATACTGGAGTGTTGAAAGTATGTTCTTCTCCACTACCCATACTTCAAGACGTTTCAGAATAATACGGCCCGCAATCTTCATTAGGGAATCAAGCAGGGAGATAGGCCTATAGCAGGATGGAGAATGCCTATCACCCTTTTTGAAGATGGGTATCACTACAGCCTCATCCCATGATGGGAAGTGGCCCAAAGTAGTCGCAGAGTTCAAGGCAGAGGTCAATATTGGTGCCCAAAAGGATATTTCTGCTTTGAAAACATCTGTTGGGATGGCGTCCGGCCCTGGTGCCTTACCAGCTGGACTCTCCCTTATCGCCATCTCCACCTCTTCCCACCTGAAGACAATATTGGAATGAGTTACATCAAGCAGGTCTATGGATGATGAAGTCTTTGATTCTGCTGTCGTCGATGTGGGTTGACTATATAGGTTTTGAAAGTAAGCGGCCCACGTCTCACCATCAATTGCAAGGTCCATATTTCTCTCCGGCATCTTTACCCATGGGAGCGGGGTATTTATAAATTTCCAGAAGGCCGAGAGATCTCGATTTTCACTTGCTGACACCAATTTTTGCCATGCTTCCTCCTTCAATACTTTTTTTCTATTTTTAATAGCCAGACGATAAATATGTCTGGCTTGTCGAATCTCCGTAGTTGGTTTTGGAGTTTTATGCAAAAGATTCTTTAATATCTTTAAAGCTATAGAGCAATGTTTGTAAAACCAAACTTTGGGGGTGATGGCCCCTGCCTTGAACTGTCGTGTAAGCAATTTTCTGAGACTGATCTGTATTTTCAAGAAGGCTTCTCGGACGGAGTGGGGCTGTTCATTTAAGGAGAGACAAATATGTATCTCCTCCCACCTCATCGTCAATAAGACTTTCAGCAGTCTAGCAGGATTGATTTTATCCCATTTGATGGTATATCCATTGTGAGCCCCCAAAACAATTGGTTGCTCATAATTGGTTTTGGGGTTGTTATGCATGAAAACTGGAGAGGGCAACAAGATAGATAAGGCTAGGGGATAGTGATCCCCATATAAGTGGTCCAAAGTGTTCCAGGAGGATATTAAAGGGGCATACATCTGTGAAAAAAGAATGAAATCGATAGTCGAATTTATACCTCTACCATGAAAGCTGGGTTTAAAAGGTCTACGTGGGAGGGTTAAATTGTTAGCAAATTCTAAATTAAAAGAAGCCAAAAAATTATTTAGTAAATCCCCTGAGTTTGAATGTATAAAATGATGGTTAGGAGTATCATTATTAATACTAGGATCAATTTCTATGGAGATGTCACACATGCCCTTCATAGCATTTGGGCATATGTAACAGTTAAAATCACCCATAAAGATTGTCACACACTCGCCGCCACGTATTTCTTTAAGTGTGACCACTGAGCGGTGTAACTCTTCCAATACTTTTTCCAATAGCTCTGGGGGCATATTATTATAGAAGTTAATTATCAGCAGTGTCATGGAGGAGCCAACGTCCATGGCAATTATTTGATAAGATGTCCTTAGTATCTTTTTTACAATCTTGTGGCCTATTGTGACACTTATATACGTACAGAGACCCCCACTATGTCTACCCTGGTTACTTGCTATTGCAGGTGAATGGAAAGTATGGTAGCCCAGTAAATGTGTAGGGGTCAGCGCCGAGGTCTCTTGAAAACATAATACAGGGTATAGTTTTACCACATCCAACCAAGTAGGTAGTATAATTTTTTAATTAATACCTGCCAGATTCCAACAGAGCATCTCTAATGTGGCAGGAGGTTTACTATTCCCCCCACTGATAGACCGCATATTTGGAGTACTTTCTCGGGCTATCTGTCTCGTTGGTTTTTTTGCTGTATCCCCTTTTTCTATCATGTTATCTATTCGTGTGTCTAAGGTACTATTAGTCAGAGAGGCCTTTGTCAAAGATTCATTGGGTAAAATGGCAGGTAAATTCTCCCTAGGTTGATAGTCCACTTTCTTAGGAGTAAGTCATTCTATGTCATCCAGACCATAGAGTGGCTCAAATTGGTTATAACAGGGGAAATTCCATGAAGGAATTTGAGGTGGAAACAATTGGCCATATCCCACTGGAGCGTAACCAGGCGTCGAGGGATATTTAGTATCCCATTGATTACCTGTGTTATGATAGGGACTTTGAGATGGCAAAATATTTTCCCTAATTCCATATCTTGATGGATAGTTGTGATAAGATGGTCTTCTATGCTCTTGGAAGGTAAAATTACCGAAATAGGGCTTGGGCTGGTGAGATTTTGGACGCATTAAAGCTTCAGGGTAGAAATAAGAAGGGGATTTAGGTACAATCGGGCCATTATAGAAGTCTGAGTACCAATCCCTGATGTGTGACGTAACTCTGGGATCTTTGAATGTAATAATAATAACGTCACCTTCTATATCTTTAGGGCGTATACCTACCCAGTTCGTTCTTCTCACCATAATAATATCTCCATTGAGATGGGGCGGAAGAGGCCTGTTATTTTTGAGCCAATATATCACCTTGTTTTTGAGACTGGCGTGATTTTCATACACTCCTGTAGTTGGTAGTGGAGGAACCCCAGTTAAAACAGTGACATTTTGTGAGGCTGTTGGGGGTAAATCCGCATTTCTTATCCTAGTTGGTCTTCTATTTTTAGAGTCACTCTTATGGATGTTTGAGTTATTTTTTGCGTTCCCCATTCTTGCAGAGTTTATAAGGGAGTTTATTTGCGCAGATTGTGACATTGTATTTTGCGTCGGTTTATGTTGGACAATAGGGGCCTTAGTTACTGGCTTAGATATAGTTACGGGTGTTTGTTTGATTGAAGATTTTGTTTCCTTCATGATTTTATTTTCTACAGTTATTTTTCCCGGGTTAGAGTTTCTTTTGCCATCTTTAGAGTTCACGGTGTTTGGTAATTCCTTTTTTGTTGTAATATTGTGAATAGAACCTCCTGTTAGGTTTTCCAATTGTATTCCAATTCTCTTTACTCTTTCTACTATTGGAATGAGTAGAGCTTTTAGGAGATGTTCCATTGCATCCACAAAATCCTTAATGGATGGGGGTACGTTTGAAGTCAAAGTTTTTCTGGTAGCAATGGGTACCCCTTCCACTATTTGAAGAAGTTCTTGTCTAAGTACGTCCTTTGGAAGTGGTTGCTTGTATGTAGGAGTGTCCGTTTTAGCCGAGCCTCATTTCCTGCGCTTCTTTGGGGGCGATCTAATAATAGTCTGTTTCCTTTTAGTTTGATTGCATGGAGTATGATTTTTATTGGAAACAGAATTTGGAAGCACAGGAAGTGTAGGCTGTTTACCATCAGGAGGTAATAATACTTCCAAAATGTTTAAGGTAACAGGCGTGGTGCTTAAGTTTACGACCTCAGAAATCTTTGGTAAATTTGGAGTAACAAGGTCGATGAGATCGATAATACTATTGTTATTAGAGGGGGAAAGTTGCTCAGGTTGAAGGGAAGCCGATGGACTAGATTGAAAAATTAGAGGAAGATTGTCCGTATTGAACAGATTGCATCTGTGTTATGCTGGGTAGAATTTAAGGATTGGACCTCAGAAATCACTGTCGCAGTGGGTTCTAAAATGGTGTGTTTCAGTAACTCAATTGATTGACGACGGGCAATACGGCGCTCTGCCATGGCCAAATCTCGATCAAGATCGGCAGTTGTTCTGAAGAAGAATTTATCTAGGGGACCCATAATAGGAGTTCCTGTTAAAGGAGTGTGTCCCTCTATGTCTGACATCGCCGTATATTTCACACTCCAAGGCAGGGGAAAATGACAAAGTTATAGACAGTCAAAATCGGAGCTACTCACGTTAGGGGGGTGGCCAAGCCGTGCCTTGTGTGGCCTTGGAGGGCCGTAGAGGGCCCGCCCTTTGCCCGGGCTTCGCCACGGGCGTCCTGCGACGCGGAGGGCTCTCTTCCTTTCAAGCCCCTCCTGACGCGTGTAACGCGTCAGGGAACGCGCCGCTGCAAAGGCTGCCGGGAAAGGTAGTCCCGGAGCGGCGGCACGACTGGTGGCAGCGGTGTGCTGTGGGCGTATGGCTCCAGGCTCCAGAAGTCCTCTTGTGTCACGATCCTTGTTTTTAGTTCACAAGTGCAAACGCTTCTCCGGTGGACAAGACCCCCCGCTCCACCGAGGGCTCTCTTCCTTTCAAGCCCCTCCTGTCGCGTGTAACGCGTCAGGGAACGCGCCGCCGCAAAGGCTGCCGGGAAAGGTAGTCCCGGAGCGGCGGCGCGACTGGTGGCGGCGGTGTGCTGTGGGCGTATGGCTCCAGGCTCCAGAAGTCCTCTTGTGTCACGATCCTTGTTTTCAGTTCACAAGTGCAAACGCTTCTCCGGTGGACAAGACCCCCCGCTCCACCGAGGGCTCTCTTCCTTTCAAGCCCCTCCTGTCGCGCGTAACGCGTCAGGGAACGCGCCGCCGCAAAGGCTGCCGGGAAAGGTAGTCCCGGAGCGGCGGCGCGACTGGTGGCGGCGGTGTGCTGTGGGCGTATGGCTCCAGGCTCCAGAAGTCCTCTTGTGTCACGATCCTTGTTTTTAGTTCACAAGTGCAAACGCTTCTCCGGTGGACAAGACCCCTCCGATCACTCTGATTATAGAGGAGGTGCGAGATACCTTCACACACCGGGGCCTCCTTCCCCTTAAGCCTCATATTTCTGCATGCTCCGCTTCCAATATTCTCCACTCTTACAGGGCCTGCAGATACCTCTGCCCCCAGAAATTACAGACCACTCCATGGTGGGCTTTTCCTGGCCTGTTCGGCTATCAACATAATCATAGGACTCCCCAAAAGAAAGAAAGAAAAAAAAAAAAAAAAAAGGGACTCAGACCGGACTTGAAGGTAAACTAACTCCTACTCTTGTTCTTACGGGTATCTTTATGCAATTATGTTATTAACTCTGTTGCTCCATTCATCCCAAATCTTCCAAAATGCAGTTTTCTTCGTGTCGCTTATTGCTCTATCTAATTTTGCAAATCTATGTATTGAATTACTCCATTCACACTCTAGTGGGGAAACAGGGGAAATCAATTTGATACATAATTCCCTACGTGCCAATAGAAAAAGCACAAACATTAATATTTTATTGTTCTTAGATATCTGAATTGTGACTTCCTCATTCATTCGGAGTAATGCCAAAAATTACTTGAGAGAGACTCACCTTAACTTCAAACCCCACAATGCTGGAAATGGTTACACCTACTTTGTTCCAAAAACCTTGTATTGATGGACATCGCCAGAACATGTGTACATCGTCCGCATCTGCTTCCCCACATTTTGGACAAATCACTTTTTTAGAGCCCATCTTAAATAGTCTTCTTGGGGTCCAATACGCTTTGTGGAGAGTAAATAAATGATTTTTCTTTAGCAAAGCAGCCTTAACATTCTTTTTTTTTTTTTTCTTTTTTTTTTTTTTCAGTCCTCATCTAGCAAAAAGATTGTAGAGTATGGAGGAGTCAGAGGCCTCTGTTCTTTGATTCCTTCGGCCCTTGGTTCTTCGAGGTGTTCAGTTTACCTTGGCTTTCAGGGGCCTCCTTTTGTCCATCTCTTAGCACATGATTTTCGGAGGGAGGAGAGCTAGTCATTTTGACTACTCAGTTCAAGACTAGCTTGAAATCAGTGGTGCCTTTGCTATTAATCATTGGACTCCCTTTCAGTTTCCCCTATATATTTTTCCCAAATATTCCAGAACCTATTCTTATTCTTGCTCTGCCTTCCCTGTTTATCCATTTTATATACCCTTAAGATGGAGTTTAACCAATCTGAGTGACTTGGTGGTGAACTTTTCACCCATTTAATACATATTTCCCTCCTGGCCAAAAGGATTAGTAAGAATAGGATATTTTCTTGCCCCTTAGACAGTATAAAATTGTGTGTATATTTACAAGTCCCAAAAATAACTAGTTCATCGCTTACCTCAATAGGGTGTTCTATGACCTCGGAAAGCGTCTTACCAATCAGGTCCCAATATTCTGCCAGCAGTGGACATTCTCGGAACATGTGCAGATCATCCGCTCTTTCCATTTCGCATTTAGGACATTTCTTTACTGTGCTGTTTTTAAATTTTGACAGTTTTTTTGGAGTCCAATATGCTCTATGTATTGTGAACAGATGTTTCTTCTTGTGTGGAGCAGATTTTATCACTCTAGCTGCTAGAGTATTCGAGTCTTTCCAAAGTTCTCCAATTGGACGATTAAGCATGGAGTTACCCCAGATATTTTGCGGGACTTTATATTCTTCTTCTCCAGCTCTTATCAAAGCCCAATACCAAAATGATATTTCCTTTTTAAAGGGTGCTGTATTAAGAGTCTTTTGTTCAATATCTTCAACCTTTTGAACAATTTCTTTCACTCCTTTAAGCCAACTTGTTAATTGATAATACTTAAATCTTGATAGCTTCCCCTGGGTCTCTCTGTCAAGTGTCTCCCACTCTGTGATCTTATTTCCTTTTATCAACTGGCCCCAGTACATTATGTTGGCTTCTTTTAGTGGGTTAATTAAGCTATCTTTTAAGCATTCTGGTGTTCCTGGAGAATCCCAAATTGGGGAGTATTTGCTATAGTACGGTATTCCTAATGTAGTTCTCATTTCGTACCATATTCTTACTGCTGATCTTATCGTCTTCAACTTGATTTTTTTGAAATATTTGGGATGACCAAATTTGTATAAGTAATGATCATTTCCTGGTCCAATTATTGCTTTCCAAAACTCAGGCCATTCATCACTTCTGCCTAGTAAAAATCTTATATTTTTAAATTGGAACGCTTTACAATATTCTAATACATCCGGACTAGCTATTCCTCCTTGTAGCTTGTGTCTTCTCAGTTTTTTTCCAACTGATTCTCACTCCTTTTGCCCCCCATATGAAATTGGATATTTCCCCTTGTAGTTTTTTGATCTCTGCTTTTTTAAATTCCAATGGAAGAGAATTAAATAGATATGTGCACTTCGGTACTACTGTCATTTTTACTAGGTTTGATTTTCCTAGGAAAGATAAGCGTAGACCTGACCAGGCCTTTAGAAGTCTGCTGATTTCCTTGTGTACTCTTTTGAAGTTTAAGCTCGCTATTTCTTCAATATTCTTACTATATTCAACTCCAAGATACTTTAATTTGCTCTTCACTAAGGGATTTCCAGACATGATGTTCCATTCCAATATTTCTGATTTAGATTTATTTACTTGGTACCCAGAAACTTCTCCAAAATCATTTATAATCTTCTCTATTTTTGGAAGGGAGTTATTTAAGTCCCCGGTGAATAACATCAGGTCATCCGCGAATAGTGCAACTTTTTTATCCCATCCCTGAAATTTAAAGGGTATAATCTCTTCTTCCCGTCTTAGAAGGCTAGCTAGTGGTTCTATGTAGAAATTAAATAATAATGGGGACAGGGGACATCCTTGCCTAGTTCCTCTCTTAATGTGCACAATATCAGTAAGTGTCTCATTAACCAATATTTTAGCCGTTGGACTCTTGTAGATGTTTTTTACAGCTGTCTCAAAGTTATTTCCCAGGTTAAATTTTGTTAGTGTGGTGCTAAGAAAGGGCCAGCTGACCCGATCGAATGCTTTGGCAGCATCTAATGTTATAACTGCCAAAGGTATGTTATTTTGGGTTGCAATATCTATAGTGGCTATAAACTCGTGAGACAACTCTGTGATCTGTCTGCCCTTAATAAAACCCTTTTGATTCGGGTGTATTAGGGACCCTGCCACTGCCCCCAATCTTTTTTGCTAATATTTGTGTGTATATTTTGTAGTCGCTGTTTAACAGCGATATGGGTCTATAGGACTCACATTTAGTGGGGTCCTTTCCTGGTTTTAACAATATACTTACTATCGCTTCATTCCATGATTTTGGAAGTTCACCATTATTCAAGAAAATTTCATTAAGAAGATTTGTAAAAGGGTCAGAACATTCTCTTGAAGTACCTGGTATAGTTCATTTGGTAAAAGAGTCTGGACCGGCAGCCTTTCCTCTTTTTAGTGATTTTATTGCATCTGCAACTTCCTTCTCACTTATTTTCAAATTCAATTTCATTCTTTGTTCCGGCGATGCTTCAGGAATCTCTACCATTTTGAGCAAACTTTGTATCTGATCTTCATTGCAAGTATTTTCTTCTTTGTATAGCCTTAACATTCTGCCATAGAAGCGCAAAAGATACTTGCCATAGGGTTTCCCGATCGTAGTTTGGCAGCTCTCTCCTCCAGATCTCATCGGACCACTGCTGAGATTCTTCCATGGGTTGGATTAACATCTTGTACCATGCAGCTGTTTCTTTACCTCCGATGTTTATGGTGGCTGCCTTTTTTTCAAAGAGATCATTGCCCTTACCCAGATTTTTAAGGGATTTGGCCCAACTTGCTAGCTGATAGTATTTAAATTTGGAAATGGTACCACTTGTGATGTCATGAAGTTTCTGAAAAGGGATTATGTCCGGGCCTTACAGCAGTTCGCCCCATCTTACTACACCGCTTGTTTGGATAGGAACCGCTAAAGAATCTTGAAGACAATTTGGTGTGCCTGGTGAGCTCCAAATAGGGGCATGTGTACTGTAGTAGTGTATACGTTGTGATGTTCTTATTTGATACCATCCTTTGCATGCTGCTAATAAGATCTTTAGTTTAACCTTCTTAAAGAATTTTGGGTCCCCAAATTTAAACAAAAAATGTCGGGCTTGGTCCTGAAAGCCTATAGTCAAAGCTTTAAATAAAGGAGTGTAAGAGGTGGAGTCCCCTAGCAATTGTCTAAAGATTTTTAAGTGGAATGCCTTCTGGTATTGCAAAAGGTCCTGTGTGGCTACTCCCCCATCCTCCTTACTCTCCCTGAGCTTACGCCAGGCTATCCGGGGTTTCTTTTTTGCCCATATAAAACTTGAAAACAGGCCTTGAATCTTAGCTATCCATTCTTTCTTGAATTCCAGGGGTATAGAATTAAAAATAAAAGTATATTTAGGAAGAATTGCCATTTTTAATAAATTCGACTTACCTAAAAAGGACAGGGGCAGTGAGTCCCATTTTTGAAGTTGGGACTTGACCTTAGATGTTGTTTTATCAAAATTTACTTTTGCAATTGAATCTATGTTCTGCACTACTTCTATCCCCAAGTATCTAATACTTTGTCGGGTCTGATCAGAAGTATAATGTGTGTTCCATTGTATGACTTCTGTCTTGGATTGATTAACTGCATATCCTGAGATCTCCCCAAAACTTTTTAGGGTATCCCAGATGGGATTTATTGATTCTTGCAAATGGCCCGTGAAAATCATTAAGTCATCCGCATATAGACCTAGTTTTTTTCCCAGGCCATTATATTGAAAGGGACTAATGTCCTGACATTGCCTCAGTTTTATGGCTACGGCTCGATATACATATCGAAAAGCAAAGGTGAAAGGGGACACCCCTACCTTACCTGGTGCCCCTCCCAATTTAAATCTCTGGTGAAAGGGAGGTATTTACCAAAACTTGTGCTACCGGGTTCTTATAAAGTGCTTTGATTACCCGCAAAAAACAACTACCTAAATTAAAGCGGAAATAATTTCTTGTAGAAAAGCCCAAATAACACGGTCAAATGCTTTGGCCGCATCACATGTCATTATTGTCAAAGGTAAAGCATTAGTAGTAGCCATGTCTATTGTTTCTAGTAGTTCATGTGTGAGATCGTGCAGGGACCTTCCCTTAATGAAGCCTTTCTGATCCTCGTGTATCAGAAGACCGATCCCCCTCTCCAACCGCTTAGTAATTAATTGCGTAAAAAATTTATAATCTGACTTGAGGAGGGAGATCGACCTTTATGCTTCACAAAATTTTGGATCCTTATTTGGTTTCAACAAGACAATAATAGTTGCTGCCCGCCATGACTCGGGCAAGTCTCTTCCCTCGATATGAATAGAATTAAACAGATCTAAGAGAATGGAAATTAGTTCTTGTTCTAGCACAGAATAAATTTCATTAGAAAGGGCGTCAGGGCCTGCGGCTTTCCCTTTCTTTAAATTACTGATAACTTTGTGGAACTCTTCTATTGTAAAAGGGGCTGATATCTCCTCCTTAAGCTGATCTGTAAGATGTGGAAGATCTAAATCTTGTAAAAAGAAGCAAGATTTATAAAATTAGTTGGATTAAGAACTATGTCAGAGTTCATTCTCCATCTTCTTTCGGGAATTTGAGAGTCAGACATACATAGGGAAATAGAGATTATGGCATGATCAGAAACTGTAAAAGGGTGTATAACAGACTCCCTACTCGTGTGGCATAAAGTATGTGATGTCAATATGTAATCAATCCTAGAAAAGGAAGAATGGTCATTAGATTAAAAAGTAAATTCTTTGTCTGGAGGATGTTCCAATTTCCAGAAATCAACCAACTTAGTAACGGGAAAAAAAGATTTCAAACCAAACAAAAATTTGTGAGCCCAAATTTTTAATGCAGAGGAATGGTCCAATAAAGGATTATGAGATTAAAATCACCACCCACAATAAGGGACATGTTACCTATATTTAGTATTTCAGCAGAAACGTATGACAAAAAAGCAGGATCATTAGATGTAGGAGTGTATATATTGACAAAGGTTAAATATGTTTGTCGATTTTTACATGAGCGTAAACAAATCCACCATCTGGGTCATGGTGGTGAGACATTAGTTGTACTTGAGCTCTCAATGAAAAAGGTATAGCTGCCCCATTTTTACGTTTTGCAGCAGGAGATGAAACTATACATCCTACCCATCCCATGGACATAGTATGTAGCATTTTATCATCCACATGTGTTTCTTGCAAAAAACAGATATATACATTAGACTTTTTTAAATACTCTGAAGGCGCACCCGGCGCATAGCAGGGAGGCGCCCTTAGTCGCGGAACGGGCAGGAGCACAGAGGTGGTGAGGCGTCCGTCTTCTGTGTTGGCACATTGGAGGGGCGGTCGCCCCGTGACATCATCGCTGGGCGCCAAAGGGGGACAGCAGCATATAAGTCCCCGCAAGCGAGGGATCGGCCTCTTTTTCCCTCCACCGAGCTCCAGGATCCATTCACTCCAGTTCGCACAAGGTGCGTAGTGTGGGCACAGAAGTTAGCCGGGTAGATGGTGGGGTCTTGGGGCTTGAAGGGGGGGACGACCAATAGCGTAGCCACAAAATGTATCAGCTTTGGTATTATATAATGGCGTTTTTTCGTGATGTGAGGATAATTCCTACTTTACATGTATCAGCTTTGGTATTATATAATGGCGTTTTTTCGTGATGTGAGGATAATTCCTACTTTATTTTTCATTTTGGGACCATCGCGAGAAACGGCGATAGCGCAAGGCCAAGAAGTCAACCGATGTATCCGGAGGAGGTTGGCGAAGAGCGCATGGCGGCCGAATTCATCACAGCTCTCTCCCTTGGTTTGCCGGACTAGCAGCTGTTAGCTCGACACGTAGGACACCATGGCGTCCTCCCGAGAGGCGGCAGGGCGCGAAAGGATTACCAAGGACCGGCTGCTTCGATGCATCGAAGTGGGGTAAGAGGGACCACAGAATGTGGTGCAGATATTTGGTAAAGTTGCATATCGAAGCGGTAAGCACAACGGGAGGGTAGTTGGTAGAGGCCGTGAGAGTCGCAAGGGTTGGATTTCTTTTATGTCTGGGCGCTTTATGGTGCGATCGTATTTGCTCATGTGATGCTTTGGGTGAACACTTTAACAGTAATTCACTTTTCAAACCCTGAACCGGTCTCTCCAAACAGCGAGTAATTATGCAATAGCTCCTTTGGCCTAAAATAGCAAATTCTGGTGTATGGAAGATTGCTTTTGTCGTTGAGGGCTTAGAACAGATGTCCCTCGTTAAATAGCGTCTAACTCTCAGTGGACAGTAGATATTTAAACGTAGCGCGTGTGGTAATGGCGCAGAAGACGGCTTGGTTATTTTAAGCGCGGTAATAGTACCAATTGTTCCGAGCCAAACAACCATAGTTACCGGGTAATGAAGAATTAATCCACTGGCATAAGTGATATACGAGGGCCGGTGCTACTACCCCCTTGTAATGGAACTGATTAGTGAACCTGTGTCGGAGGCTATTTGAAAGGGTTATCATGGCCTCTTAACATTATGCTCCATGGAGGCCTATTTGAAAGGGTTATCATGGCCTCTTAACATTATGCTCCATGGAGGCCTCAGCAATCGCACAGCGTCATAGGCATCAGGGCGCCTGCCCAAAGTCGGCAGCTGCAGCCCTTGCGCCACATCGGTTACCCTCTCCCGGGTTCGTACAGTCCTGGAATGGCCTCTTTCGTCAGGAAGAGAGCTCCATCACAAGATACACACGGGATGTACCTCTGGGGGCTCACCAAACGGACCTCTGTGGGCTCACCAAGCTGAACACATGGGGGCTCACCAGGCCGAACACTTTATTGGCAGGGGCACTAATGAGTCTCCTAACAGGCCCAGCAGACTGTTAGAAGAGGAACTACGCATGTATAGCGCAGTAGCGTCGCATAGTTATAAAGTTTGGATATTTGACCATTGTCCTCATGCAAAATTGGGAAGAGGAAGGCCATATCGGTCTAGCAAGGTCACACTGCTTGGCATGGCCAGGCGTCACTGATGTGCGCTTCGAGTTAGTAACACTGTGCTACACTGACTTCTCAATGCCAATAGTAATTCAATTACCATTGAATTCTTGCAGCATCTGTCCAATCTTCCACAGGGATCTCTTAACAATAAGTAACAAAAGAGTGAAAGCTCGCCGCTGTAAACATAAGGAGATAGCCTCTAGCAGCCTGTTATTCAGCTCGGTTCTCATAATGTGTCGAGAGGGCGAGAGTAATTTGTTGCAGAAAGTTAAATGTAGTTCAGTAGTTCCCGTACTAAATGCACTGTGAGTTCTGCTGGCCATAAGAGGTGGGGGACCCGTGCAACAGTGACATCATTGCAGTAGGTCGCGAAATCTTCACGCATGTTTCGGAATGTGGAGGCAGGGTGGTACAAGCTTGTATAAGACAGACAGGTCTCGATGTTGGGTGTTAACTCCTTGCTAGTTACTCTGTCCAGTTAATCACCTGCATACACACCCAAAAGGAGCGACCACAAAGGCCTACGTTCCCGGCAGTAAATGATCGGGTGCAGCGCCATCTATAGTCACAAGCTGCAGTACATGGACACACTAATGAAGTCATTTCCACTTCCGCAAGCTTGCACATACATGGTTAAGAATGTTCTACGTTCGGCGTCTTGCACAACTATGCTTTACGTCTGCCTTGCAAACCCTCAGGCTGGTAGTCTCGCTATTTTGGTCTATGTACTAGTTTACGCTACTAAATCCGTTTCAGCCAAGAGCAAAAGTTATACGGCAGTTTTACCGACAATCGAACTAACTGTCCCAAAGCATCCGAGACACGCACACGTTCGAGCGGAACAAATGAACGGTTTCAGGCAGGTAGGGAAAACAGGAAAATGGAATGGCTGAGCTATTTGAAGGGAGTTTCTCCTAGTACACACGTTTGTGAACGTTCAATAAACGAAACATGCTTCCAAGTGGAAGGTCCACTTTCCTAAATGAGCTAAGGGTATTGAATGTCAGCGCTGAAGGACTGCATCGTTTCCTGGTTTCCAGGACAGTTAACGCTAACCAGTTGTGTTCTTTGTCACATGTGTCTCGGAGTGGCATTGGGTGATGGGGAGGCCAGACAGGAAGCCACGGATCCGGCGAGGTATCCACCTGCTACACTTACGGCACCCAAGAAGAAGGGGTTTA
The DNA here is from genome assembly GCF_964263255.1 of Lissotriton vulgaris. Taxonomy (NCBI): domain Eukaryota; kingdom Metazoa; phylum Chordata; class Amphibia; order Caudata; family Salamandridae; genus Lissotriton; species Lissotriton vulgaris. Next base: position 1,506,695,328 of record NC_141691.1, on the reverse strand, counting down.
AGACTTCCATCAATTGAGCCGGCGGACAGTTACAGGGATGCGGTAAGGTATCAAAAAGGTCGCTGGCCCAACGGGATGGGGTCGCTGCTGCGAACCAGAGAGTATTCAGATGGTGTAAAGTTAACTGGGCTCGAGGCAGGTTGTGTTCGGGAGCGAGATAGTGCCCCCTCCAAACAATATGGAACATGGAGGCAGAGTAAGGGTGGCAAGGCTGGCCACAGAGCCTATTCAGATGCCTTCTAACTTTAACAAAACTTTGATTCCTTCAAGGGAGATCATAAAAGGTAATACACAATGGGTACACCTCCGGTGAGTCATTGGGTCATGTGACAATGCTAAGAGATCGTGGAATATTCCAACAACCAACTAGTCCTACTCAAGTGCAGTAGGATGAGCTATTCATTAGGCGTGATAAGGTGCTTCTTGCCAGTTTGACCCGTGGTTGCTAGTTTGGAAGCAAAAACTGCCTATCGCTAATCTTTGGTGTGAGTGGTAGCACCCCTCTCCATGCTCGTGCTTACAGGTTGCAGTCGTAGCTCAGTCGGCATTAGGTCATGGGCCATTCAAGTGCAAGGCATAGGCACAAGTTACTCAGTGCAGGAGAAGTCAGTAAGCATACATGGGGGGTATAGCCTCGCGTTATGGCGGGCATGCCAGACAGAGGCCCGCATCTTGTCGTTAGGCAACAATCCAACAAGTATACAAGGGTTAGGAGCAAGGTAAATGCAAGTAGCAGCCTCTGCAGGCCGGGGGTGGGGTAAGATGAGTAAGCATCGGTACGGAAGGGAGGCGGAATAGAAACTATTCCCCCGACAAACATAGGGCCGTGGAGAACGGCCCGGTAATTAACTACAACACGTCAGGTTGCGGCTTGACAGGGGCCCACAAGGTTCACGAAACGGGGCAAGGACTTAGTACGTCAAAAGCGCCTTAAGTCATGCAAGGAGGAGGGGGGGTCCCCCATGGGGCTCTAGTAGGCGGGCCACAACCGTCCTATATATAAGGAAATCGGTACTACCCGTAGGACACTAGGGTAGCGGTAGAATCCGGCCTCCTTCCTGCGGAGTTCACTAGGGCCCAGAGTCATCGTTACGCCCGGTGGGTAAATATCCAAGGACATAGGGGGGATTCCGCAACTCATAAGCCCGACTAGGTAGGCAGCTAGGTTCCCGGAGGGCAAGGGAAGGGCCCCAGGGTCGGGGGAAGCCGACCAGATCAACCCTTTGGCGGGTATTGAAGCGGCACAGCAGGGATAGCGGGGGGAGGGTGAGTTTTGACAGTGGCCAACTCGCCCTGTGGCGTACTTTCTTGCAGCAGAAATGGGGGCTACCCCAAATATGGACTGATTTACTGGAATTTTCCCCCTGGAAGGGGGTTTTGGTTATGTGAGCACCGGGCTGGTAGGAGGGGAGGGGCTGACCTGCTGGTGGTCCCGGACCTTTCGGCCCTACCCCGGGATGCCTAAAAAATTGAACCTTTTGGGGGAGTTACCGAGTGGTAGGTAACTCTGCCAGGGACGGACCGCGCTGCGGTGCCCTGGGAGTTATTAATATGGGTAAGGTAAGGGGCCTGCTGGCACTTACCATTAACCCTGGCGGGCCAGGGATGGACCGCGCTGCGGTGCCCTGGGAGTTATTAATATGGGTAAGGTAAGGGGCCTGGTGGCACTTACCATTAACCCTGGCGGGCCAGGGATGGACCGCGCTGCGGTGCCCTGGGAGTTATTAATATGGATAAGGTAAGGGGCCTTCCGGCACTTGCCATTAACCTTTGAAATACGGATGGGTTGTCAACACAATCGATGAACTGTTTATCTGCCCTATATCCTGCTTGCAAACAATTATGTGTGATCCGGTGGATCTTATTAATGGTGTGCTCATAACGATGTATGAGTTACTTTGACGAAGGTTGTCACTTATCATACTTATCATTGCACAATAAGTTGTGTTTGTGATTAAAAGGCTACGCCCTTGGTTAAACCACTAATAACCTTGTCTATTTTCTTTGTGAGTGATACAGTGGGGCGCAGTGAATTGCACGTTTGAGCGCACTATAAACATTTATCCTTTTAACTGGGTGCCTCAATCCCTTGACATTTAAGGAAGTAACTAGTAGCGTTTGTGGTATAGACATATTACATTATGAATAGCAGAAAAAGGATAAAGGAAAACAGGGAAAGAAAAAGAAAGTAGCCAGCATAAAAAAGACAACATGAGACATACAACATATGAAGAGGTCAACCTCCAAGAACTCATATCAATAAAACAGTGGAGATGGAGGTACAAAGTAAGAGTAACCTCGGTATGTGCACCTGCAATAGAGAATAGAATAACATCTTTCAATAAGGGGAGTTAAAGTTAGCCTGTGGATCCGATGGTTGAGAATCCATGAGAATAGGGTCATGCTGGTCTAGAAATCATATAAAGTCTGGAGGTGAGGAGAAAGACTTGGAGACATAATTTTTCTACATCCCTTTAAGGTAAGGGGGCGGAAAGCTTCTGAGGAGAGGAGATGCTGAAGAAGAAATGCCCACCTCCTCACAGTTTGTCCAGACCCCTGCGGGTGAAAGGAGCCCTTCTTGAGAAGAATAGAAATAAGCCTACCATGCTGCACTCATTTGGACCAGGTGCCTGAATTTCCACCTCCAGCCTTTCTTAGGGATGAAAAGCAACTGGTGCGGAGCAGGACCCCAAGAAATTCCCCTTTCATCGGGAAATGATTGTCAAATAGGCAGGTGAGCACGGTGCTTACGACGCGCCGGCCATCTTGCGTTGTGCGCTCTACCGACTCTTTTGAGTTGCGCGCTCTGCTGACGCCAAACCTCAAACTTTGACTATAAAAACATATTTCCTCATATTTCTGCGATGGAAAGTTCTGGAATCTGCAGGGATCCACAAACTACATTGGACCAAGCCTTTCCCCAAGTCTCCCGATACAAATGGTACCTCACCTGTATGGACGTACCTAGTGCCTGCGAGAGGGAATGGCCCAAAATGCAACATGGATTCAGTGCATTTATCCAATGAAAATTGACCCTTTTTTCCCAATGAGCCGATCGGCTCATTTCACTTTCAATGTAATGACGTCAGGGAGCCATGGGCGCAAATGGTCATTACACTCAAAAACAAAATATCCCTCAAAGGGGGGGGGGGGGGGGAATAAGCTTTTCCCTTGCTCCCAAGGCTGAAAAAGAAAAAAAAGAAATCCCTCTGCTCTAGACAGCAGAGGGATTTCCTGGACGTAACCATTACATCATTGGCACAGAACGGGACACACAAAATGAAATGGTTTGTTTCTGAAAAGAACACACACATTGCATGTGTGCTGAACTGCACTACAACCATGTAATGTGTAGAATCTCTCTGAAATGTGTCTAAGCATTGTAATTGATACTGGAAGGGGATGCATCCAGTATACATCCTGTAAAAGGCAGCACACACTCACCTCTGCACCAAGGTGCAAGATTGTGTCTCATGCAAGGCAGTCTATTTGTGTACCAGCACAGGGCATAACAGCAGCAGGTGGCCAATTTTAGTACCTATGACTTTGCACTGTGTATCCTGCCTTATGCAATGCAGCATAGCACATGTGGTTGCTGAGGTACAGTGCTTGAGGTATTATTAAATCTGCTCTAACGACTATCTAAAGAAAAGTCTTGGACTTTCAATATTGAAATATTACTTAATCTGAAAGATGATGAAAAACTTTTAAGTGATCTTTGGATAAAGACTTGACTGTAACTCACAGAGGTTTTTTATAGGATGATACAAAACCTGCAATTCAATAAATTTGCAGCAGATTGGAATAAACAAAGGAAGAACAAGAAGAAAGAAATTGAACATCAAATCAAACGTTTATAGGGCAAACATCGGAATACTAAAGGTATTGACACTTAAAAAGCTTGAAACTTTTAAATAAGAGTATAACTCAATGGAAAGCAGTAATGTGGACATTGGGTACTCACAAAAATGGCTGGTACGTTTTTTCGCACGTACTATAGATGGCTGAATGATAGCTAATAATCTTCAAACCAAAAAAAACAAAATCTTCCATCAATGCAAATAAGATTGAATTCATTCTCAATTCTACTTAGGACTGTTTCGAAATAAAACTTAATAATCATATTAATACAGAGGTTATCAATGATTATTTTGAAGATTTGCATCTTCTATCCCTTAGCGAGCAATGTAACCCAGCCCTCAGGGACAATATAAAAGGGAAGGAAATGTTGGCAGTAGTTTACTCCCTTCCCTATGTAAAGCTCCAAAAGCATTTGAGCTCCTTAATTTATTTAAAAAGACATTGAAGATACCCCTGGGCCTTAGCTTATGAAGTTGTATTTCCATTTTTGCTTCTTGTTCCCAAACATCTAGAGTTCTAGTCCCAAAGGATGGAAAATCCTCTAAATTGGACTAGGTAAAATCTTGTATCACTCCTTACAGGAGAATGTAAAATTCATGCAAATGTTTTTTTCAAATGGATTGTCTCTTGTGTTACCAGCTGTAATATTGAAAATGCTAAATGGTCTCATAAAAGGAACACTATAAAGTGACAATGCCAGACATTTATCCTATATCATAGAACATGCTAATAAGTTATTGCCTTCTGCAGACACTAATACACTTGATGCACTGCTGCAGATCTGATACTACTTAAGCCAGCATTCATACCACAACTGTGACAGTGACAGTGGGTCATATCACATAACTAGTAAAACAGTTTGTGCCACAGTTTATCACTGACTACAGTTTTAAGAATTTGAAGAGCTGGAGCAGCACTATTTTACCACATTACACAGTAGTGAATAGTTTATGGTCACAGAATGTTTCAAGACATGTTCTGCTTTGTCTGGAAATATAGCAACATCTAAAGTAATTAAACACAACAAAACCACACAGACAAAGCAATGTAAAAATTCAATAAGAAAATAACATGGTATATTACAAAAAAACTTTCAAACAGAATGCCTCACCACAACTGCACAGGCAGCAATTTATGTTGGAAAGTTAGGTACACACAAGGAATTACCAGATATCTCCTTCTGTTATGAAGAAATTCTAATCATAGTAACCAGTCAGTTTATTTTCTAGATTGTGGATGCCTCAATCTTTGTCTTATCTTACTTCTCTTAGTGCAATTGGTAGAGTGCTGACTTTCTTTGGATGATCTTTTGCTATAATAAATTGGAGAAAAGAACTGACCACTGTAAGGAGGAGCGATGGCCAGATAGAGTTTCCCATCTTTTCAAATGTGGAAGACAGTTCAAATTCTGAGCTGAAAGCAGGTGATGATCTTTTCACTACACAGGGAGCAAAATGAATGCTACCACACTTTGAAGCATTTTATGTAATTGATGAACCAGGATTTCCTTGTTAAACTCTCCGAGGATTCCACACTGTTGTGGGGACACGTTGATCAGTGCTTGTCATGATTTCATTTAAATCAACATTCTCTGCCTTCAATTCTCGAAATGTTCCTTTCTAAGAACAGCCAACAACGTCGCTCTACCACTCATCCACCAGCCACCTTCCACTCTCACATCCTTCTTCTCCATTCTCTGCCCATTCATCTGTCTAGCAAACCATTCAACACCAACCTCATACACCCCCCTTTTAACCACAAAGCAAACACTTGAATATATTAGCTATAACAACAAACTCCAGTATATATAAATATGTTTATGGAGTGCCTGAGCAATCTATCTGCAACAAGACAACATGCAGTTTACCCACTCTGATCACTCACCCCCAATTCCCCTTGATGGCAGTCACTGACATTTAGATCAATCCAAAAGACCCTGCAACAGCTGCAGCTCTCCACGCTGACATTACGTCTTTCTCCCATGCATCTGCATCAGTAAAAACGGTGCTGGACTAGACCTACTATTCACCACAGCACAACACCTACTTCACACCAACCGTTCAGTGAATACCGCTCCACTACTATCATTACCTCATTTAACCCCCACATTGTGACAATATAAAACCCACCTGGAAATAGTTGCTCCTTATTTGATGACCTTGATGAAGTGGTACAATATCAAGCACCTTCCTCTCCTCTCCTTAATCTTGGCAGCTTTAATCACAGTTTTAACAACCACCAAAAAACAATCATGTTCAACTAATGTCTCTTAAACAGCCCACTATCAAACACCCCTTCCTTCAGTTTGTATTACATGGCAATCCACTTACCAAATGTATGCTGTCTAAAATACTGACCACTGACCCTTAGCCCATCTCTCTCACCATGCAGCTATAGGCATTTCTGTTGTAACTACCTTTCCATCTAAGACCACTATAGCCAAATGGAAACATTCACTAAGTGCTACACTATTTATCATAAGTCAGATTTAAAACAATTTCACAACACTACAGAATTCAACATGTTTGCACCTCTCAATTACACACTGACTCAAAACTTCATTTCACACTATACTCTCTGTAGGTTCCCCCCGCCCCTCACTGTCAACCTTAGATCACCCTATCTACCCAAACATTAAAATGAAACTAACACAAATAGAGGAAAAAGTCAGTCACTGAACACCTCAAGTCTTACAAAAAAGCCAGGCCAAAAATGCCAAATCCTCCCTACTTTTCAAAATCTAATCTCCTAATTGCAAATTCAGCCTTATCAATAATGCTCTTCTCTTCTCCCTCACACACCTGGTACCCACTCCTCCCTCTCAGCTAAAATCTTTGTATTCTCTTTGTGAGAAACTGAGGTGATGGTTGAGGGGAGTGACACCCTATTCAAGCAGCAGCCACAATGCTTGTCAGGGTGAACTACAAAAGTCACTAAACTAACAAGTACTGATCCCTCTGGTAGCTTGGCACAGAAGCAGTCAGACGTAGCTTAGAGGCAATGTGTAAAGTATATATGCACCATTCAAACAGTAATAAAATAAAAACACAAGAAAAATCACACACTAATTTATATCAAAATAGAGTACATTTTAATAAATCAGTTGACACCAATATGTCAAAACTCCAGTTAGTAGAAGCTGAGATGTTCAATTTGAAAGGTTTAGATCAAATAGTGCAAAAAAGCAGAAAGCCCCAACTGTGGTTCTCTGGTTGAGCTGGACTGGGACAAAGTCAAAAGTTCAGGCTGACCACAGTGAATCACAGACTAGATACAGGGATCAGGTTAGGCCCACTGAAAATTGTACCTTATGTCCTTAGCAGAGATTCAGAGAAGTGATTCAGGGAATTGCATTGAGATGATTTGGGTGGTGCGAGTTCCTATGAGCAATGTGGGGTCTTGCATCATGTCGTGTCATGCTGCGGCAGTACTGAAGAGGTGCTGCAAAGGTTAAGCTATGAGTCCATGTCGAGTGCATTGTAGTGCGTTGGTTCCGATGAGGGGATGTGATGTGATGCGAGGTTCATGTCGCATTGCGGCAGTTTTGATTAGGACCACAACTGGGCAGGCAGAGAACTTTTAACCGTACATCAAAGGGTCCAGGACTGGGGCAGGGCACCATTCTGGGGTTAGGAGTCACAGCAGGTAGAGTCCCGGTACCTATCCTGCCCACACCCTCTATTATAATGCTGTCTGGGAGGAATACACAAAGGCCAACTGCCAACTACATCTAATGATTGACCCAGGAACAGGCTGCAGGCACCAAATGGTTGGGACAAGAAAATGCCAACTTTCTAAAAGTTTTTTGTATGTGGCCTGGCGCCTGAGGGCCACCAGGACTCCAACACGCACTACGAAAATTAAATACTCCTTTTATCAAGTTGCTATTCACTTTTATCCAATGTGAATCATCAAAGGTTCATGACATTACAATCATCATAAGAAATAAATCATTAAAGATTATCTGAATTTACAATGCTTTCAAAAGACAGACACATGGATGTATGTATTAAATGTTACAAAACAATACAATAACACCCGATGCATTTTGGGGCATCAGCCCCTTCGTCAGGGGTCTGATAAAGAAAAAAGAAGAAAAAAGAAAGAGAAGGAAACCTTATTACTCTTGGTGTCAGGGAGAATCGATGTTACTAACTAATGTTTTTAATAATGCTAAGCTTACCTCGTTATTGCAAGTGCTAAATGCCACTATATGATATAGTGCATGTAAAAAATAATTCTATAATAAAAAAGGAGAAACGTGTTTTAGCCTTTATATAGTTAAGGACTTGATGATTAATTTTATTAAGGAGTGACAGTTGTCTTTAAAATTTACCTGATACTGTCTTGGGTGTACAGAGTCTGTGAAAGATAATGATAATCACAAACTAATAATTATCAACATTTGAAAAAATGAAGCTCATTGAAATGACAATATATCAGCATCTAAAACGCTGTATTGGGCTCACCTGTGGTTTTCTTAAATGTGGCCTTAATCCGTCAAATCTGAAATGTGTAAACAAGTGGATCTTAATTCCTCTTGTCAATTATTACAATAAGCGGTATAAGCGTTTGTATCAAGAAGCTCTTTTTACCTGCAGGGCATTCGGTTATGACTTGACCCCGCTCTCACGCTCGTTGTACAATTCGGCCTGTGAAACATTGAGACCAATGCACAGGCTTTAGTAACACGCGGATATAACATACTTCAACATTACCAATTCGGTATAGCACATTCGCTTACCTGCGGGTTTGAGGATTGGACCTGTCCCGCTAAATATTTATATGGTTTAAATGGCTCTGCATGAAAAAAAGGTACACGCGAGTGTTAGACAAGCTGTCTGAGCGGGCGGGAAACCTCGCTACTAAATATTTTGAAGATTAATTCCCTTACCGATACACTCGCCTTCTGTCTCTGCTACACGCGATGAGAAACTAACGCGTCGGCGCTCAGTTCGAACTGTGTTGTTTACAAAGTCCCTTATCTCTGTTACCTCGCTAGCTCAACATAAAGGTAGGACTAGAAATGTACGGTGGCCATTACTGAGTGGTGTTTTTGCTATTTGATGATAACTATATTCGCTGTTTAAAAAAGAGGTCCTTTATATGTGCTAATATCTTGCGCGTGAACTAACCCGAAAGTTCATTACTAAATGAAATTACATGGGAATATTTAAATTCCAATACTAGAGTAAATGAAAGAAATGTTGGTTGTGTTATGGTGTAGACCAGAAGAAAGAAACAGTATTGAATAAAGAGAATTACCACTGGCAATAGATTCAAAGCATTATCTGCCTATTTACAATCTAACCAATACAATTTTATGAATACCTATTATGATACTGCAATACCAAAAAACTAAACGTATGCCTAACTTTTAACATGTCTGCATGTATCACTGTGTGTTAGTGTCCCATGGGGTGCTGTGTTTTAAGGACTGTTACGTGTACTTCTCTATGCTGCTACAAGAAGCATACCATATCCATTTTGTCATTTAACCCAGTTGGGGTCAAGGTCTGTAATTTATGAATCCAAAAAGCTTCCCTTTGGAGTAGAATTTTAGAATTGTCCAGGCCTAATCGTTGTGGAAGTAATTCGATAATCTGAAATCTCAGCTGCGCAATATTATGTCCAGCTTCCCACCAATGTTTCGCAAGTGGCGATGTTAAGTTCTTATTGCGAATGCGACTTTTGTGCTCTGAGAGTCGCAGTTTCAGTTTGCGCTCTGTCTTTCCAACATATAGTAAGCCACATGGGTATTTAATTGAATAAACCACATGCTCAGAATTACAAGTTGTATTGAGTCTCAGTTGAATTTTTTCACCTGTCCGTGGATGCAGTAAGATATTCCCAGGTATTACATTGTTGCAGTTTTTACAATTATAGCAGCGTGTAGTGCCTTTGTACTCTTCTTGTTGCTGATTAGTGCCCATATTCCGTGTGGGTTTATTCAATAACTCTTTCAAATTTTGCGCTCTCTTGTATGCAAACAATGGCTTATCACTGAATAGGGTACCAAAGTCTTTTTCCACTTGTACAATCTCCCACCTCTTCATAATGATACCTTTTATGTCTCTAGATGCGGTGGAGTATTTTGAAACAAATACCATCCTTTTATTGTCAGTCCGTGTTTTTTTCTTTAAAAGATCTGCCCTCTGGATTGTCTTGATCTTGTCCACGTGTACTTCCAGTAGTTTTCGCGGATATCCTCTGTCCAAGTAACGTTGTTTTTGTTCTTCAATATGCTTATCACAACTCTCTTTGTCAGAAGATATTCTTTTAATCCTCATAAATTGAGACACCGGTAAGTTATTGATGAGGTTTGAAGGGTGGAATCTTCCATACAGTAGTGCGGTGTTCTTGTCTGTGGGTTTTTTGTAGAGGGTTGTGCTGATAGAGTTACCTTCAAGTTCAACCCATACGTCCAAGAAGGGTAAAGCTACCTTGCTGATAGTATGCGTGAATTGGATTCTGGAATTTGCAAGATTCAAACTTTTGATATTTTGAATTAGATCTGAAGTTGACCGTTTCCATATTATAAAGTCATCGTCTATATATCGCTTATAATATACAAGACCGTCTTGCCAAGTATAATCTTCAAGAATGTAATCCAGTTCGAACTTGGCCATTAAAATGTTCGCATATATACAGGCCCCCGGAAAACCCATTGCTGTCCCTGTGAGCTGCATATAGTAGTCATTTTCCCATGTGAAGTAGCTGTTTTCTAAACAGAATTACAACAGTTGTAGTATTAGGCACTTCAATTCATCTGGTTTGTCATCTCGGAGTAAAGCCCACTCCATTGCTTCTAGGCCTTGTCTGTGAGGAATAGATGTATACAACGATGTCACGTCAATTGTGCATAGGGTCCATTCCGTTGCTCCTTCGGTGTCAATAGTTGATAGACTCCGTAAGAAGTCCGATGTGTCTTCCAAATAAGTTGGCCAATTTTGGATGAATGATTGCATATGGGCATCGATAAAAATGCCCAAATTCTCGAAGATAGATGAACAGCCGGACACTATCGGCCTAAACGGGGGATTCTTGAGGTCTTTATGCACTTTTGGCAGAAAGCATATCCTTGGTCTTCTTGGATAGATTTGCCTCAAATATCGCTTTGTCGTGGTGTTCAACCATCCCAATTCCTCTGACTTATCCAGTATTGCATCAAGGTTCCTAGTGATTGCAGTCGTTGGATCTCCTTCTAATTTGGCATATGTATTCACTTCCTGTACATGTTCAAATCCCTTCTTTACATAAAAATCCGAATCCATTATTAAGAGTACTCCTCCTTTGTCGGCTTTGTGAATTATAATCTCTTTGTTGTTAATTAATGCTTGGAGAGTACTGTACTCAGACCTTGTTAAGTTTTTGAGTTTCCTCTTATATTGAATCTTACTCAGATCCGCCTTGACTAGCAACTCAAATGTATCCAGGCTTTTATGGGAGATTGGAGCCATAAAAGTACTTTTAGGCTTGAATTTAATGGAAGTGTTGTCTTCGTTCTCAATGGGGTTGAGTATTGTGAAAAAATGCTTCAATCTTAGAATCCTCATGAATTTAAAGAGAGCTATTTCTGTCTCGAGTTGGTTCGAATGGTAAGTATTGACAAAAGTTGTTCCTTTGTTAAGCAATTGTTCCTCTGATTTAGTTAGATGGTAATTAGAAATATTAATCACGAGGTTTTGGTCTGACTCCGTAGACCCGATTTTTTCTTCTCCCCTTCCTTTTCCTTTTCCTCGTCGCGTTTTTTGTCGCTCACTGGGGTTGATATATCCGGCAAGACGGTCTTGTATATTATAAGCGATATATAGACGATGTCTTTATAATATGGAAACTGTCAACTTCAGATCTAATTCAAAATATCAAAAGTTTGAATCTTGCAAATTCCAGAATCCAATTCACGCATACTATCAGCAAGGTAGCTTTACCCTTCTTGGACGTATGGGTTGAACTTAAAGGTAACTCTATCAGCACAACCCTCTACAAAAAACCCACAGACAAGAACACCGCACTACTGTATGGAAGTTTCCACCCTTCAAACTTCATCAATAACTTACCGGTGTCTCAATTTATGAGGATTAAAAGGATATCTTCTGACAAGGAGAGTTGTGATAAGCATATTGAAGAACAAAAACAACGTTACTTGGACAGAGGATATCCGCGAAAACTACTGGAAGCACACGTGGACAAGATCAAGACAATCCCGAGGGCAGATCTTTTGAAGAAAAAAACACTGACTGACAATAAAAGGATGGTATTTGTTTCAAAATACTCCACCGCATCTAGAGACATAAAACGGTGTACAGACAAAATATCGACTCCAAAATATCGACTGGACATAATATCGAGTTTTAAATATAGACTGGACAAAATATCGACTGGACATAATATTGACTACAAAAATATTGTTTTTCAGGTAAGTGAAGTAATATCGACTGTATAAAATATAGATAGCAAAAATATCGAATTTTTGATAATATATAATATTTTATAGTGTATTTTTATGTAATAATATGTGTGAAAAGTGTGTCTTAATGTTATAAAATATTTTATTAAATGAATTTTGTTTTTATAATAATTGCGTAATGTAATTCTGTAGCGGGTTGTGGGTTTATAGGGGAATAGGGTGGGAAGTAATTTAATAATAATTAATTAATTAATATATGTTTGTTAATATTTTTAATTTATAATTAATTGATAATTAATTAATATTAATTAGTTAATTAATTAATATAATTTTGAACATATTTTGTATTAGTAATTAATTGGTAATTAATTAATTGTAATTAGTTATTACATCAATTAGAGTACATTTTTAATATATATAATTTTGTGTTATTTTTAAGTAATTAATTGGGAAAAAATAATATTAATTATTAAAATAATTACAGCTAATGTGCTAATATATTTACTTTATTGTTATTGTTAATTAATAATTAATTGGTAATTAAATAATATTGATACATTTTGGGTAAAGGAGCATTTTTAGGGTTCAGGGTCAGTTTTCAGTTTTAGGGTAAAGGGGTATTTTTGGGGTTCAGGGTCAGTTTTCAGTTTTTGGGTAAAGGGGCATTTTTAGGGTTCAGGGTCAGTTTTCAGTTTTAGGGTAAAGGGGTATTTTTAGGGTTCAGGGTCAGTTTTCAGTTCATGGGTAAAGGGGTATTTTTAGGGTTCAGGGTCAGTTTTCAGTTCATGGGTAAAAGGCTATTTTTAGGGTTCAGGGTCAGTTTTCAGTTCTTGGGTAAAGGGGTATTTTTAGGGTTCAGGGTCAGTTTTCAGTTTTTGGGTAAAGGGGCATTTTTAGGGTTCAGGGTCAGTTTTCAGTTTTTGGGTAAAGGGGTATTTTTAGGGTTCAGGGTCAGTTTTGGGTTTTTGGGTAAAGGGGTATTTTTAGGGTTCAGGGTCAACAAATAAGATTGTAAAAAATTATTTTTATTATTTTAATTTATTATTTAATTATTATAATTTAATTTAAGTATTTTTAAGTATATTTTAGTATTTAAATTTAATATTAATTTAATTTAACACTGTTTTTAATAAAGTCGATATTTTTTACATCTATATTATTGTTAACGATATTTTGTACTCGATATTTTTGTACTTACCTGTTTGTAGATACAAACTCGATATTTTGACTGTCGATATTTTGTCCACGATATTTTGGCAAGTCGATATTTTGTCCCTCGATATTATTTCAGTGATCCACATAAAACGTATCATTATGAAGAGTTGGGAGATTGTACAAGTGGAAAAAGATTTTGGTACCCTATTCAGTGATAAGCCATTGTTTGCATACATACAAGAGAGCGCAAAATTTGAAAGAGTTATTGAATAAACCCACATGGAATATGGGCACTAATCAGCAACAAGAGGAGTACAAAAACACTACACACTGCTATAATTGTAAAAACTGCAACAATGTAATACCTGCGAATATCTTACTGCATCCACGGACAGGTGAAAAAATTCAACTGAGACACAATACAACTTGTAATTCTGAGCATGTGGTTTATTCAATTAAATGCCCATGTGGCTTACTATATGTTGGAAAGACAGAGCGCAAACTGAAACTGCGACTCTCAGAGCACAAAAGTCGCATTCGCAATAAGAACTTAACATCGCCACTGCGAAACATTGGTGGGAAGCTGGACATAATATTGCGCAGCTGAGATTTCAGATTATCGAATTACTTCCACAACGATTAGGCCTGGACAATTCTAAAATTCTACTCCAAAGGGAATCTTTTTGGATTCATAAATTACAGACCTTGACCCCAACTGGGTTAAATGACAAAATGGATATGGTATGCTTCTTGTAGCAGCATAGAGAAGTACACGTAACAGTCCTTAAAACATAGCACCCCATGGGACACTAACACACAGTGATACATGCAGACATGTAAAAAGTTAGGCATACGTTTAGTTTTTTGGTATTGCAGTATCATAATAGGTCATCATAAAATTGTATTGGTTAGATTGTAAATAGACAGATAATGCTTTGAATCTATTGCCAGTGGTAATTCTCTTTATTCAATACTGTTTCTTTCTTCTGGTCTACACCATAACACAACAAAAATTTCTTTCATTTACTCTAGTATTGGAATTTAAATATTCCCATGTAATTTCATTTAGTAATGAACTTTCGGGTTCGTTCACGCGCAAGATATTAGCACATATAAAGGACCTCTTTTTTAAACAGCGAATATAGTTATCATCAAATAGCAAAAACACCACTCAGTAATGGCCACCGTACATTTCTAGTCCTACCTGTATGTTGAGCTAGCGAGGTAACAGAGATAAGGGACTTTGTAAACAACAAAGTTCGAACTGAGCGCCGACACGTTAGTTTCTCATCGCGTGTAGCAGAGACTGAAGGCGAGTGTATCGGTAAGGGAATTAATCTTCAAAATATTTAGTAGCAAGGTTTCCCGCCCGCTCAGACAGCTTGTCTAACACTCGCGTGTACCTTTTTTTCACGCAGAGCCATTTAAACCATATAAATATTTAGAGGGGCTGGTCCAATCCTCGAACCCGCAGGTAAGCGAATTTGCTATACCGAATTGGTAATGTTGAAGTATGTTATATCCACGTGTTACTAAAGCCTGTGCATTGGTCTCAATGTTTCACAGGCCGAATTGTACAACGAGCGTGAGAGCGGGGTCAAGTCATAACCGAATGCCCTACAGGTAAAAAGAGCTTCTTGATACAAACGCTTATACCGCTTATTGTAATAATTGACAAGAGGAATTAAGATCCACTTGTTTACACATTTCAGATTTGACGGATTAAGGCCACATGTAAGAAAACCACAGGTGAGCCCAATACAGCGTTTTAGATGCTGATATATTGTCATTTCAATGAGCTTCATTTTTTCAATAGTTTGATAATTAATAGTTTGTGATTATCATTATCTTTCACAGACTCTGTACACCCAAGACAGTATCAGGTAAATTTTAAAGACAACTGTCACTCCTTAATAAAATTCATCATCAAGTCCTTAACTATATATAGGCTAAAACACGTTTCTCCTTTTTTATTATAGAATTATTTTTTACATGCACTATATCATATAGTGGCATTTAGCACTTGCAATAACGAGGTAAGCTTAGCATTATTAAAAACATTAGTTAGTAACATCGATTCTCTCTGACACCAAGAGTAATAAGGTTTCCTTCTCTTTCTTTTTTCTTCTTTTTTCTTTGAGAGACCCCTGACGAAGGGGCTAATGCCCCTAAATGCATCGGGTGTTATTGTATTGTTTTGTAATATTTAATGCATAAATCCATGTGTCTGTCTTTTGAAAGCAATGTAAATTCAGATAATCTTTAATGATTTATTTCTTATGATGATTGTAATGTCATGAACCTTTGATGATTCACATTGGATAAAAGTGAATAGCAACTTGATAAAAGGAGTATTTAATTTTCGTAGTGCGTGTTGGAGTCCTGGTGGCCCTCAGGCGCCAGGCCACATACAATTCATTACATAGTGTGCAGGCACTAATCCAAACACAGCACACATATCGTTTGATAATAATTGAAACTGATTATTTGGAGTGCAGCACCCACTTAAATACATTGTTATATCCCCCTACTGCAACACGGGAGCTTGCACCACGCCAAAATGTCGTTCGAGTCAATAGCTGGAATCACGGACAATAGAGCTAACACTAAGGGATACACTGTGGAGGAAGCCACACAAATCTACAAATTAATTAAGGAAACGAAAACTTTTGATGTTCAAGGAGGATCCATTGCACAACAACTTAAACAATTAGAATATCTGACCAGACGAGAATTGAACCAGCGGCTACACGCATCAACATTAATACAGTACCACCATGTGAGACGTATCCCAAGGGGGCTACGATTAGCAATTAGACCTATGCTATACAGGTTGAACAATAATCCTCAATTCATGGAGAAGTGGTTCAAAATACTTAACAAGTGTTCGCTTGATCTTATACTTCTTTTGATAGAAGAATTAGCTAAAACCATTCGAGATCTCGAGGAGGAGATTTTCAACGCTGAAAAAGAATTATCAACTAGAATGGAGGAAGAGCCATGGAGTAAATTTTTGGAAGATCTTGAGATTAAACTTGATAAATATGGGAAAGAGTTGCAAGAGACAAAAGTACGCAAATTCAAGCGCGATACTATCGACTATAAATTGAATGAAGCGTACACTTGGGCAGAAATATATGCTAAAAGGAGATATACTGGTAAGAAACAGCAAACAGCGTCATCGGAAGAGAGTGGAGTGTCGGATAGTGACACCAGCTCCACCAGACAGGCTATGAACAAGCAGCAACTGTCTAAACCTAGACAACAAGATTCGACTCCAGTGACAGTAAACATACCGGCATCAACATCTGATCTTTTTTTAGAGAAGGGCCAGGCCCAAAGCAAACCACCGGATATACCAACTCCAGTGAGCGACAAAAAACGCGACGAGGAAAAGGAAAAGGAAAAGGAAGGGGAGAAGAAAAAATCGGGTCTACGGAGTCAGACCAAAACCTCGTGATTAATATTTCTAATCACCATCTAACTAAATCAGAGGAACAATTGCTTAACAAAGGAACAACTTTTGTCAATACTTACCATACGAACCAACTCGAGACAGAAATAGCTCTCTTTGAATTCATGAGGATCCTAAGATTGAAGCATTTTTTCACAATACTCAACCCCATTGAGAACGAAGACAACACTTCCATTAAATTCAAGCCTAAAAGTACTTTTATGGCTCCAATCTCCCATAAAAGCCTGGATACATTTGAGTTGCTAGTCAAGGCGGATCTGAGTAAGATTCAATATAAGAGGAAACTCAACAACTTAACAAGGTCTGAGTACAGTACTCTCCAAGCATTAATTAACAACAAAGAGATTATAATCCAAAAAGCCGACAAAGGAGGAGGACTCCTAATAATGGATTCGGATTTTTATGTAAAGAAGGGATTTGAACATGTACAGGAAGTGAATACATATGCCAAATTAGAAGGAGATCCAACGACTGCAATCACTAGAAACCTTGATGCAATACTGGATAAGTCAGAGGAATTGGGATGGTTGAACACCACGACAAAGCGATATTTGAGGCAAATCTATCCAAGAAGACCAAGGATATACTTTCTGCCAAAAGTGCATAAAGACCTCAAGAATCCCCCGTTTGGGCCGATAGTGTCCAGCTGTTCATCTATCTTCGAGAATTTGGGCATTTTTATCGATGCCCATATGCAATCATTCATTCAAAATTGGCCAACTTATTTGGAAGACACATCAGACTTCTTATGGACTCTATCAACTATTGACACCGAAGGAGCAACGGATTGGACCCTATGCACAATTGACGTGACATCGTTGTATACATCTATTCCTCACAGACAAGGCCTAGAAGCAATGGAGTGGGCTTTACTCTGAGATGACAAACCAGATGAATTGAAGTGCCTAATACTACAACTGTTGGAATTCTGTTTAGAAAACAGCTACTTCACATGGGAAAATGACTACTATATGCAGCTCACAGGGACAGCAATGGGTTTTCCGGGGGCCTGTATATATGCGAACATTTTTATGGCCAAGTTCGAACTGGATTACATTCTTGAAGATTATACTTGGCAAGACGGTCTTGTATATTATAAGCGATATATAGACGATGTCTTTATAATATGGAAACGGTCAACTTCAGATCTAATTCAAAATATCAAAAGTTTGAATCTTGCAAATTCCAGAATCCAATTCACGCATATTATCAGCAAGGTAGCTTTACCCTTCTTGTACGTATGGGTTGAACTTAAAGGTAACTATCAGCACAACCCTCTACAAAAAACCCACAGACAAGAACACCGCACTACTGTATGGAAGTTTCCACCCTTCAAACCTCATCAATAACTTACCGGTGTCTCAATTTATGAGGATTAAAAGGATATCTTCTGACAAGGAGAGTTGTGATAAGCATATTGAAGAACAAAAACAACGTTACTTGGACAGAGGATATCCGTGAAAACTACTGGAAGCACACGTGGACAAGATCAAGACAATCCCGAGGGCAGATCTTTTAAAGAAAAAAACACGGACTGACAATAAAAGGATGGTATTTGTTTCAAAATATTCCACCGCATCTAGAGACATAAAACGTATCATTATGAAGAGGTGGGAGATTGTACAAGTGGAAAAAGATTTTGGTACCCTATTCAGTGATAAGCCTTTGTTTACATACAAGAGAGCGCAAAATTTGAAAGAGTTATTGAATAAACCCACACAGAATATGGGCACTAATCAGCAACAAGAAGAGTACAAAGGCACTACACGCTGCTATAATTGTAAAAACTGCAACAATGTAATACCTGGGAATATCTTACTGCATCCACGGACAGGTGAAAAAATTCAACTGAGACACAATACAACTTGTAATTCTGAGCATGTGGTTTATTCAATTAAATGCCCATGTGGCTTACTATATGTTGGAAAGACAGAGCGCAAACTGAAACTGCGACTCTCAGAGCACAAAAGTCGCATTCGCAATAAGAACTTAACATCGCCACTGCGAAACATTGATGGGAAGCTGGACATAATATTGCGCAGCTGAGATTTCAGATTATCGAATTACTTCCACAACGATTAGGCCTGGACAATTCTAAAATTCTACTCCAAAGGGAAGCTTTTTGGATTCATAAATTACAGACCTTGACCCCAACTGGGTTAAATGACAAAATGGATATGGTATGCTTCTTGTAGCAGCATAGAGAAGTACACGTAACAGTCCTTAAAACATAGCACCCCATGGGACACTAACACACAGTGATACATGCAGACATGTTAAAAGTTAGGCATACGTTTAGTTTTTTGGTATTGCAGTATCATAATAGGTATTCATAAAATTGTATTGGTTAGATTGTAAATAGACAGATAATGCTTTGAATCTATTGCCAGTGGAAATTCTCTTTATTCAATACTGTTTCTTTCTTCTGGTCTACACCATAACACAACAAAAATTTCTTTCATTTACTCTAGTATTGGAATTTAAATATTCCCATGTAATTTCATTTAGTAATGAACTTTCGGGTTCGTTCACACGCAAGATATTAGCACATATAAAGGACCTCTTTTTTAAACAGCGAATATAGTTATCATCAAATAGCAAAAACACCACTCAGTAATGGCCGCCGTACATTTCTAATCCTACCTTTATGTTGAGCTAGCGAGGTAACAGAGATAAGGGACTTTGTAAAACAAAGTTCGAACTGAGCGCCGACGCGTTAGTTTCTCATCGTGTGTAGCAGAGACTGAAGGCGAGTGTATCGGTAAGGGAATTAATCTTCAAAATATTTAGTAGCGAGGTTTCCCGCCCGCTCAGACAGCTTGTCTAACACTCGCGTGTACCTTTTTTTCACGCAGAGCCATTTAAACCATATAAATATTTAGCGGGATTGGTCCAATCCTCGAACCCGCAGGTAAGCGAATGTGCTATACCGAATTGGTAATGTTGAAGTATGTTATATCCGCGTGTTACTAAAGCCTGTGCATTGGTCTCAATGTTTCACAGGCCGAATTGTACAACGAGCGTGAGAGCGGGGTCAAGTCATAACCGAATGCCCTACAGGTAAAAAGAGCTTCTTGATACAAACGCTTATACCGCTTATTGTAATAATTGACAAGAGGAATTAAGATCCACTTGTTTACACATTTCAGATTTGACGGATTAAGGCCACATGTAAGAAAACCACAGGTGAGCCCAATACAGCGTTTTAGATGCTGATATATTGTCATTTCAATGAGCTTCATTTTTTCAATAGTTTGATAATTAATAGTTTGTGATTATCATTATCTTTCACAGACTCTGTACACCCAAGACAGTATCAGGTAAATTTTAAAGACAACTGTCACTCCTTAATAAAATTCATCATCAAGTCCTTAACTATATATAGGCTAAAACACGTTTCTCCTTTTTTATTATAGAATTATTTTTTACATGCACTATATCATATAGTGGCATTTAGCACTTGCAATAACGAGGTAAGCTTAGCATTATTAAAAACATTAGTTAGTAACATCGATTCTCTCTGACACCAAGAGTAATAAGGTTTCCTTCTCTTTCTTTTTTCTTCTTTTTTCTTTGAGAGACCCCTGACAAAGGGGCTGATGCCCCGAAATGCATCGGGTGTTATTGTATTGTTTTGTAATATTTAATGCATAAATCCATGTGTCTGTCTTTTGAAAGCAATGTAAATTCAGATAATCTTTAATGATTTATTTCTTATGATGATTGTAATGTCATGAACCTTTGATGATTCACATTGGATAAAAGTGAATAGCAACTTGATAAAAGGAGTATTTAATTTTCGTAGTGCGTGTTGGAGTCCTGGTGGCCCTCAGGCGCCAGGCCACATACAATTCATTACATAGTGTGCAGGCACTAATCCAAACACAGCACACATATCGTTTGATAATAATTGAAACTGATTATTTGGAGTGCAGCACCCACTTAAATACATTGTTATATCCCCCTACTGCAACACGGGAGCTTGCACCACGCCAAAATGTCGTTCGAGTCAATAGCTGGAATCACGGACAATATAGCTAACACTAAGGGATACACTGTGGAGGAAGCCACACAAATCTACAAATTAATTAAGGAAACGAAAACTTTTGATGTTCAAGGAGGATCCATTGCACAACAACTTAAACAATTAGAATATCTGACCAGACGAGAATTGAACCAGCGGCTACACGCATCAACATTAATACAGTACCACCATGTGAGACGTATCCCAAGGGGGCTACGATTAGCAATTAGACCTATGCTATACAGGTTGAACAATAATCCTCAATTCATGGAGAAGTGGTTCAAAATACTTAACAAGTGTTCGCTTGATCTTATACTTCTTTTGATAGAAGAATTAGCTAAAACCATTCGAGATCTCGAGGAGGAGATTTTCAACGCTGAAAAAGAATTATCAACTAGAATGGAGGAAGAGCCATGGAGTAAATTTTTGGAAGATCTTGAGATTAAACTTGATAAATATGGGAAAGAGTTGCAAGAGACAAAAGTACGCAAATTCAAGCGCGATACTATCGACTATAAATTGAATGAAGCGTACACTTGGGCAGAAATATATGCTAAAAGGAGATATACTGGTAAGAAACAGCAAACAGCGTCATCGGAAGAGAGTGGATGTCGGATAGTGACACCAGCTCCACCAGACAGGCTATGAACAAGCAGCAATTGTCTAAACCTAGACAACAAGATTCGACTCCAGTGACAGTAAACATACCGGCATCAACATCTGATCTTTTTTTAGAGAAGGGCCAGGCCCAAAGCAAACCACCGGATATACCAACTCCAGTGAGCGACAAAAAACGCGACGAGGAAAAGGAAAAGGAAAAGGAAGGGGAGAAGAAAAAATCGGGTGTACGGAGTCAGACCAAAACCTCGTGATTAATATTTCTAATCACCATCTAACTAAATCAGAGGAACAATTGCTTAACAAAGGAACAACTTTTGTCAATACTTACCATACGAACCAACTCGAGACAGAAATAGCTCTCTTTAAATTCATGAGGATCCTAAGATTGAAGCATTTTTTCACAATACTCAACCCCATTGAGAACGAAGACAACACTTCCATTAAATTCAAGCCTAAAAGTACTTTTATGGCTCCAATCTCCCATAAAAGCCTGGATACATTTGAGTTGCTAGTCAAGGCGGATCTGAGTAAGATTCAATATAAGAGGAAACTCAACAACTTAACAAGGTCTGAGTACAGTACTCTCCAAGCATTAATTAACAACAAAGAGATTATAATCCAAAAAGCCGACAAAGGAGGAGGACTCCTAATAATGGATTCGGATTTTTATGTAAAGAAGGGATTTGAACATGTACAGGAAGTGAATACATATGCCAAATTAGAAGGAGATCCAACGACTGCAATCACTAGAAACCTTGATGCAATACTGGATAAGTCAGAGGAATTGGGATGGTTGAACACCACGACAAAGCGATATTTGAGGCAAATCTATCCAAGAAGACCAAGGATATACTTTCTGCCAAAAGTGCATAAAGACCTCAAGAATCCCCCGTTTGGGCCGATAGTGTCCAGCTGTTCATCTATCTTCGAGAATTTGGGCATTTTTATCGATGCCCATATGCAATCATTCATTCAAAATTGGCCAACTTATTTGGAAGACACATCAGACTTCTTATGGACTCTATCAACTATTGACACCGAAGGAGCAACGGATTGGACCCTATGCACAATTGACGTGACATCGTTGTATACATCTATTCCTCACAGACAAGGCCTAGAAGCAATGGAGTGGGCTTTACTCTGAGATGACAAACCAGATGAATTGAAGTGCCTAATACTACAACTGTTGGAATTCTGTTTAGAAAACAGCTACTTCACATGGGAAAATGACTACTATATGCAGCTCACAGGGACAGCAATGGGTTTTCCGGGGGCCTGTATATATGCGAACATTTTTATGGCCAAGTTCGAACTGGATTACATTCTTGAAGATTATACTTGGCAAGACGGTCTTGTATATTATAAGAGATATATAGACGATGTCTTTATAATATGGAAACGGTCAACTTCAGATCTAATTCAAAATATCAAAAGTTTGAATCTTGCAAATTCCAGAATCCAATTCACGCATATTATCAGCAAGGTAGCTTTACCCTTCTTGTACGTATGGGTTGAACTTAAAGGTAACTATCAGCACAACCCTCTACAAAAAACCCACAGACAAGAACACCGCACTACTGTATGGAAGTTTCCACCCTTCAAACCTCATCAATAACTTACCGGTGTCTCAATTTATGAGGATTAAAAGGATATCTTCTGACAAGGAGAGTTGTGATAAGCATATTGAAGAACAAAAACAACGTTACTTGGACAGAGGATATCCGTGAAAACTACTGGAAGCACACGTGGACAAGATCAAGACAATCCCGAGGGCAGATCTTTTAAAGAAAAAAACACGGACTGACAATAAAAGGATGGTATTTGTTTCAAAATATTCCACCGCATCTAGAGACATAAAACGTATCATTATGAAGAGGTGGGAGATTGTACAAGTGGAAAAAGATTTTGGTACCCTATTCAGTGATAAGCCTTTGTTTACATACAAGAGAGCGCAAAATTTGAAAGAGTTATTGAATAAACCCACACAGAATATGGGCACTAATCAGCAACAAGAAGAGTACAAAGGCACTACACGCTGCTATAATTGTAAAAACTGCAACAATGTAATACCTGGGAATATCTTACTGCATCCACGGACAGGTGAAAAAATTCAACTGAGACACAATACAACTTGTAATTCTGAGCATGTGGTTTATTCAATTAAATGCCCATGTGGCTTACTATATGTTGGAAAGACAGAGCGCAAACTGAAACTGCGACTCTCAGAGCACAAAAGTCGCATTCGCAATAAGAACTTAACATCGCCACTGCGAAACATTGGTGGGAAGCTGGACATAATATTGCGCAGCTGAGATTTCAGATTATCGAATTACTTCCACAACGATTAGGCCTGGACAATTCTAAAATTCTACTCCAAAGGGAAGCTTTTTGGATTCATAAATTACAGACCTTGACCCCAACTGGGTTAAATGACAAAATGGATATGGTATGCTTCTTGTAGCAGCATAGAGAAGTACACGTAACAGTCCTTAAAACATAGCACCCCATGGGACACTAACACACAGTGATACATGCAGACATGTTAAAAGTTAGGCATACGTTTAGTTTTTTGGTATTGCAGTATCATAATAGGTATTCATAAAATTGTATTGGTTAGATTGTAAATAGACAGATAATGCTTTGAATCTATTGCCAGTGGAAATTCTCTTTATTCAATACTGTTTCTTTCTTCTGGTCTACACCATAACACAACAAAAATTTCTTTCATTTACTCTAGTATTGGAATTTAAATATTCCCATGTAATTTCATTTAGTAATGAACTTTCGGGTTCGTTCACACGCAAGATATTAGCACATATAAAGGACCTCTTTTTTAAACAGCGAATATAGTTATCATCAAATAGCAAAAACACCACTCAGTAATGGCCGCCGTACATTTCTAATCCTACCTTTATGTTGAGCTAGCGAGGTAACAGAGATAAGGGACTTTGTAAAACAAAGTTCGAACTGAGCGCCGACGCGTTAGTTTCTCATTGTGTGTAGCAGAGACTGAAGGCGAGTGTATCGGTAAGGGAATTAATCTTCAAAATATTTAGTAGCGAGGTTTCCCGCCCGCTCAGACAGCTTGTCTAACACTCGCGTGTACCTTTTTTTCACGCAGAGCCATTTAAACCATATAAATATTTAGCGGGACTGGTCCAATCCTCGAACCCGCAGGTAAGCGAATGTGCTATACCGAATTGGTAATGTTGAAGTATGTTATATCCGCGTGTTACTAAAGCCTGTGCATTGGTCTCAATGTTTCACAGGCCGAATTGTACAACGAGCGTGAGAGCGGGGTCAAGTCATAACCGAATGCCCTACAGGTAAAAAGAGCTTCTTGATACAAACGCTTATACCGCTTATTGTAATAATTGACAAGAGGAATTAAGATCCACTTGTTTACACATTTCAGATTTGACGGATTAAGGCCACATGTAAGAAAACCACAGGTGAGCCCAATACAGCGTTTTAGATGCTGATATATTGTCATTTCAATGAGCTTCATTTTTTCAATAGTTTGATAATTAATAGTTTGTGATTATCATTATCTTTCACAGACTCTGTACACCCAAGACAGTATCAGGTAAATTTTAAAGACAACTGTCACTCCTTAATAAAATTCATCATCAAGTCCTTAACTATATATAGGCTAAAACACGTTTCTCCTTTTTTATTATAGAATTATTTTTTACATGCACTATATCATATAGTGGCATTTAGCACTTGCAATAACGAGGTAAGCTTAGCATTATTAAAAACATTAGTTAGTAACATCGATTCTCTCTGACACCAAGAGTAATAAGGTTTCCTTCTCTTTCTTTTTTCTTCTTTTTTCTTTGAGAGACCCCTGACAAAGGGGCTGATGCCCCGAAATGCATCGGGTGTTATTGTATTGTTTTGTAATATTTAATGCATAAATCCATGTGTCTGTCTTTTGAAAGCAATGTAAATTCAGATAATCTTTAATGATTTATTTCTTATGATGATTGTAATGTCATGAACCTTTGATGATTCACATTGGATAAAAGTGAATAGCAACTTGATAAAAGGAGTATTTAATTTTCGTAGTGCGTGTTGGAGTCCTGGTGGCCCTCAGGCGCCAGGCCACATACAATTCATTACATAGTGTGCAGGCACTAATCCAAACACAGCACACATATCGTTTGATAATAATTGAAACTGATTATTTGGAGTGCAGCACCCACTTAAATACATTGTTATATCCCCCTACTGCAACACGGGAGCTTGCACCACGCCAAAATGTCGTTCGAGTCAATAGCTGGAATCACGGACAATAGAGCTAACACTAAGGGATACACTGTGGAGGAAGCCACACAAATCTACAAATTAATTAAGGAAACGAAAACTTTTGATGTTCAAGGAGGATCCATTGCACAACAACTTAAACAATTAGAATATCTGACCAGACGAGAATTGAACCAGCGGCTACACGCATCAACATTAATACAGTACCACCATGTGAGACGTATCCCAAGGGGGCTATGATTAGCAATTAGACCTATGCTATACAGGTTGAACAATAATCCTCAATTTATGGAGAAGTGGTTCAAAATACTTAACAAGTGTTCGCTTGATCTTATACTTCTTTTGATAGAAGAATTAGCTAAAACCATTCGAGATCTCGAGGAGGAGATTTTCAACGCTGAAAAAGAATTATCAACTAGAATGGAGGAAGAGCCATGGAGTAAATTTTTGGAAGATCTTGAGATTAAACTTGATAAATATGGGAAAGAGTTGCAAGAGACAAAAGTACGCAAATTCAAGCGCGATACTATCGACTATAAATTGAATGAAGCGTACACTTGGGCAGAAATATATGCTAAAAGGAGATATACTGGTAAGAAACAGCAAACAGCGTCATCGGAAGAGAGTGGATGTCGGATAGTGACACCAGCTCCACCAGACAGGCTATGAACAAGCAGCAATTGTCTAAACCTAGACAACAAGATTCGACTCCAGTGACAGTAAACATACCGGCATCAACATCTGATCTTTTTTTAGAGAAGGGCCAGGCCCAAAGCAAACCACCGGATATACCAACTCCAGTGAGCGACAAAAAACGCGACGAGGAAAAGGAAAAGGAAAAGGAAGGGGAGAAGAAAAAATCGGGTGTACGGAGTCAGACCAAAACCTCGTGATTAATATTTCTAATCACCATCTAACTAAATCAGAGGAACAATTGCTTAACAAAGGAACAACTTTTGTCAATACTTACCATACGAACCAACTCGAGACAGAAATAGCTCTCTTTAAATTCATGAGGATCCTAAGATTGAAGCATTTTTTCACAATACTCAACCCCATTGAGAACGAAGACAACACTTCCATTAAATTCAAGCCTAAAAGTACTTTTATGGCTCCAATCTCCCATAAAAGCCTGGATACATTTGAGTTGCTAGTCAAGGCGGATCTGAGTAAGATTCAATATAAGAGGAAACTCAACAACTTAACAAGGTCTGAGTACAGTACTCTCCAAGCATTAATTAACAACAAAGAGATTATAATCCAAAAAGCCGACAAAGGAGGAGGACTCCTAATAATGGATTCGGATTTTTATGTAAAGAAGGGATTTGAACATGTACAGGAAGTGAATACATATGCCAAATTAGAAGGAGATCCAACGACTGCAATCACTAGAAACCTTGATGCAATACTGGATAAGTCAGAGGAATTGGGATGGTTGAACACCACGACAAAGCGATATTTGAGGCAAATCTATCCAAGAAGACCAAGGATATACTTTCTGCCAAAAGTGCATAAAGACCTCAAGAATCCCCCGTTTGGGCCGATAGTGTCCAGCTGTTCATCTATCTTCGAGAATTTGGGCATTTTTATCGATGCCCATATGCAATCATTCATTCAAAATTGGCCAACTTATTTGGAAGACACATCAGACTTCTTATGGACTCTATCAACTATTGACACCGAAGGAGCAAAGGATTGGACCCTATGCACAATTGACGTGACATCGTTGTATACATCTATTCCTCACAGACAAGGCCTAGAAGCAATGGAGTGGGCTTTACTCTGAGATGACAAACCAGATGAATTGAAGTGCCTAATACTACAACTGTTGGAATTCTGTTTAGAAAACAGCTACTTCACATGGGAAAATGACTACTATATGCAGCTCACAGGGACAGCAATGGGTTTTCCGGGGGCCTGTATATATGCGAACATTTTTATGGCCAAGTTCGAACTGGATTACATTCTTGAAGATTATACTTGGCAAGACGGTCTTGTATATTATAAGCGATATATAGACGATGTCTTTATAATATGGAAACGGTCAACTTCCGATCTAATTCAAAATATCAAAAGTTTGAATCTTGCAAATTCCAGAATCCAATTCACGCATATTATCAGCAAGGTAGCTTTACCCTTCTTGTACGTATGGGTTGAACTTAAAGGTAACTATCAGCACAACCCTCTACAAAAAACCCACAGACAAGAACACCGCACTACTGTATGGAAGTTTCCACCCTTCAAACCTCATCAATAACTTACCGGTGTCTCAATTTATGAGGATTAAAAGGATATCTTCTGACAAGGAGAGTTGTGATAAGCATATTGAAGAACAAAAACAACGTTACTTGGACAGAGGATATCCGTGAAAACTACTGGAAGCACACGTGGACAAGATCAAGACAATCCCGAGGGCAGATCTTTTAAAGAAAAAAACACGGACTGACAATAAAAGGATGGTATTTGTTTCAAAATATTCCACCGCATCTAGAGACATAAAACGTATCATTATGAAGAGGTGGGAGATTGTACAAGTGGAAAAAGATTTTGGTACCCTATTCAGTGATAAGCCTTTGTTTACATACAAGAGAGCGCAAAATTTGAAAGAGTTATTGAATAAACCCACACAGAATATGGGCACTAATCAGCAACAAGAAGAGTACAAAGGCACTACACGCTGCTATAATTGTAAAAACTGCAACAATGTAATACCTGGGAATATCTTACTGCATCCACGGACAGGTGAAAAAATTCAACTGAGACACAATACAACTTGTAATTCTGAGCATGTGGTTTATTCAATTAAATGCCCATGTGGCTTACTATATGTTGGAAAGACAGAGCGCAAACTGAAACTGCGACTCTCAGAGCACAAAAGTCGCATTCGCAATAAGAACTTAACATCGCCACTGCGAAACATTGGTGGGAAGCTGGACATAATATTGCGCAGCTGAGATTTCAGATTATCGAATTACTTCCACAACGATTAGGCCTGGACAATTCTAAAATTCTACTCCAAAGGGAAGCTTTTTGGATTCATAAATTACAGACCTTGACCCCAACTGGGTTAAATGACAAAATGGATATGGTATGCTTCTTGTAGCAGCATAGAGAAGTACACGTAACAGTCCTTAAAACATAGCACCCCATGGGACACTAACACACAGTGATACATGCAGACATGTTAAAAGTTAGGCATACGTTTAGTTTTTGGTATTGCAGTATCATAATAGGTATTCATAAAATTGTATTGGTTAGATTGTAAATAGACAGATAATGCTTTGAATCTATTGCCAGTGGAAATTCTCTTTATTCAATACTGTTTCTTTCTTCTGGTCTACACCATAACACAACAAAAATTTCTTTCATTTACTCTAGTATTGGAATTTAAATATTCCCATGTAATTTCATTTAGTAATGAACTTTCGGGTTCGTTCACACGCAAGATATTAGCACATATAAAGGACCTCTTTTTTAAACAGCGAATATAGTTATCATCAAATAGCAAAAACACCACTCAGTAATGGCCGCCGTACATTTCTAATCCTACCTTTATGTTGAGCTAGCGAGGTAACAGAGATAAGGGACTTTGTAAAACAAAGTTCGAACTGAGCGCCGACGCGTTAGTTTCTCATCGTGTGTAGCAGAGACTGAAGGCGAGTGTATCGGTAAGGGAATTAATCTTCAAAATATTTAGTAGCGAGGTTTCCCGCCCGCTCAGACAGCTTGTCTAACACTCGCGTGTACCTTTTTTTCACGCAGAGCCATTTAAACCATATAAATATTTAGCGGGACTGGTCCAATCCTCGAACCCGCAGGTAAGCGAATGTGCTATACCGAATTGGTAATGTTGAAGTATGTTATATCCGCGTGTTACTAAAGCCTGTGCATTGGTCTCAATGTTTCACAGGCCGAATTGTACAACGAGCGTGAGAGCGGGGTCAAGTCATAACCGAATGCCCTACAGGTAAAAAGAGCTTCTTGATACAAACGCTTATACCGCTTATTGTAATAATTGACAAGAGGAATTAAGATCCACTTGTTTACACATTTCAGATTTGACGGATTAAGGCCACATGTAAGAAAACCACAGGTGAGCCCAATACAGCGTTTTAGATGCTGATATATTGTCATTTCAATGAGCTTCATTTTTTCAATAGTTTGATAATTAATAGTTTGTGATTATCATTATCTTTCACAGACTCTGTACACCCAAGACAGTATCAGGTAAATTTTAAAGACAACTGTCACTCCTTAATAAAATTCATCATCAAGTCCTTAACTATATATAGGCTAAAACACGTTTCTCCTTTTTTATTATAGAATTATTTTTTACATGCACTATATCATATAGTGGCATTTAGCACTTGCAATAACGAGGTAAGCTTAGCATTATTAAAAACATTAGTTAGTAACATCGATTCTCTCTGACACCAAGAGTAATAAGGTTTCCTTCTCTTTCTTTTTTCTTCTTTTTTCTTTGAGAGACCCCTGACAAAGGGGCTGATGCCCCGAAATGCATCGGGTGTTATTGTATTGTTTTGTAATATTTAATGCATAAATCCATGTGTCTGTCTTTTGAAAGCAATGTAAATTCAGATAATCTTTAATGATTTATTTCTTATGATGATTGTAATGTCATGAACCTTTGATGATTCACATTGGATAAAAGTGAATAGCAACTTGATAAAAGGAGTATTTAATTTTCGTAGTGCGTGTTGGAGTCCTGGTGGCCCTCAGGCGCCAGGCCACATACAATTCATTACATAGTGTGCAGGCACTAATCCAAACACAGCACACATATCGTTTGATAATAATTGAAACTGATTATTTGGAGTGCAGCACCCACTTAAATACATTGTTATATCCCCCTACTGCAACACGGGAGCTTGCACCACGCCAAAATGTCGTTCGAGTCAATAGCTGGAATCACGGACAATAGAGCTAACACTAAGGGATACACTGTGGAGGAAGCCACACAAATCTACAAATTAATTAAGGAAACGAAAACTTTTGATGTTCAAGGAGGATCCATTGCACAACAACTTAAACAATTAGAATATCTGACCAGACGAGAATTGAACCAGTGGCTACACGCATCAACATTAATACAGTACCACCATGTGAGACGTATCCCAAGGGGGCTACGATTAGCAATTAGACCTATGCTATACAGGTTGAACAATAATCCTCAATTCATGGAGAAGTGGTTCAAAATACTTAACAAGTGTTCGCTTGATCTTATACTTCTTTTGATAGAAGAATTAGCTAAAACCATTCGAGATCTCGAGGAGGAGATTTTCAACGCTGAAAAAGAATTATCAACTAGAATGGAGGAAGAGCCATGGAGTAAATTTTTGGAAGATCTTGAGATTAAACTTGATAAATATGGGAAAGAGTTGCAAGAGACAAAAGTACGCAAATTCAAGCACGATACTATCGACTATAAATTGAATGAAGCGTACACTTGGGCAGAAATATATGCTAAAAGGAGATATACTGGTAAGAAACAGCAAACAGCGTCATCGGAAGAGAGTGGATGTCGGATAGTGACACCAGCTCCACCAGACAGGCTATGAACAAGCAGCAATTGTCTAAACCTAGACAACAAGATTCGACTCCAGTGACAGTAAACATACCGGCATCAACATCTGATCTTTTTTTAGAGAAGGGCCAGGCCCAAAGCAAACCACCGGATATACCAACTCCAGTGAGCGACAAAAAACGCGACGAGGAAAAGGAAAAGGAAAAGGAAGGGGAGAAGAAAAAATCGGGTGTACGGAGTCAGACCAAAACCTCGTGATTAATATTTCTAATCACCATCTAACTAAATCAGAGGAACAATTGCTTAACAAAGGAACAACTTTTGTCAATACTTACCATACGAACCAACTCGAGACAGAAATAGCTCTCTTTAAATTCATGAGGATCCTAAGATTGAAGCATTTTTTCACAATACTCAACCCCATTGAGAACGAAGACAACACTTCCATTAAATTCAAGCCTAAAAGTACTTTTATGGCTCCAATCTCCCATAAAAGCCTGGATACATTTGAGTTGCTAGTCAAGGCGGATCTGAGTAAGATTCAATATAAGAGGAAACTCAACAACTTAACAAGGTCTGAGTACAGTACTCTCCAAGCATTAATTAACAACAAAGAGATTATAATCCAAAAAGCAGACAAAGGAGGAGGACTCCTAATAATGGATTCGGATTTTTATGTAAAGAAGGGATTTGAACATGTACAGGAAGTGAATACATATGCCAAATTAGAAGGAGATCCAACGACTGCAATCACTAGGAACCTTGATGCAATACTGGATAAGTCAGAGGAATTGGGATGGTTGAACACCACGACAAAGCGATATTTGAGGCAAATCTATCCAAGAAGACCAAGGATATACTTTCTGCCAAAAGTGCATAAAGACCTCAAGAATCCCCCGTTTGGGCCGATAGTGTCCAGCTGTTCATCTATCTTCGAGAATTTGGGCATTTTTATCGATGCCCATATGCAATCATTCATTCAAAATTGGCCAACTTATTTGGAAGACACATCGGACTTCTTATGGACTCTATCAACTATTGACACCGAAGGAGCAACGGATTGGACCCTATGCACAATTGACGTGACATCGTTGTATACATCTATTCCTCACAGACAAGGCCTAGAAGCAATGGAGTGGGCTTTACTCTGAGATGACAAACCAGATGAATTGAAGTGCCTAATACTACAACTGTTGGAATTCTGTTTAGAAAACAGCTACTTCACATGGGAAAATGACTACTATATGCAGCTCACAGGGACAGCAATGGGTTTTCCGGGGGCCTGTATATATGCGAACATTTTTATGGCCAAGTTCGAACTGGATTACATTCTTGAAGATTATACTTGGCAAGACGGTCTTGTATATTATAAGCGATATATAGACGATGTCTTTATAATATGGAAACGGTCAACTTCAGATCTAATTCAAAATATCAAAAGTTTGAATCTTGCAAATTCTAGAATCCAATTCACGCATATTATCAGCAAGGTAGCTTTACCCTTCTTGGACGTATGGGTTGAACTTAAAGGTAACTATCAGCACAACCCTCTACAAAAAACCCACAGACAAGAACACAGCACTACTGTATGGAAGTTTCCACCCTTCAAACCTCATCAATAACTTACCGGTGTCTCAATTTATGAGGATTAAAAGGATATCTTCTGACAAGGAGAGTTGTGATAAGCATATTGAAGAACAAAAACAACGTTACTTGGACAGAGGATATCCGTGAAAACTACTGGAAGCACACGTGGACAAGATCAAGACAATCCCGAGGGCAGATCTTTTAAAGAAAAAAACATGGACTGACAATAAAAGGATGGTATTTGTTTCAAAATACTCCACCGCATCTAGAGACATAAAACGTATCATTATGAAGAGGTGGGAGATTGTACAAGTGGAAAAAGATTTTGGTACCCTATTCAGTGATAAGCCATTGTTTACATACAAGAGAGTGCAAAATTTGAAAGAGTTATTGAATAAACCCACACAGAATATGGGCACTAATCAGCAACAAGAAGAGTACAAAGGCACTACACGCTGCTATAATTGTAAAAACTGCAACAATGTAATACCTGGGAATATCTTACTGCATCCACGGACAGGTGAAAAAATTCAACTGAGACACAATACAACTTGTAATTCTGAGCATGTGGTTTATTCAATTAAATGCCCATGTGGCTTACTATATGTTGGAAAGACAGAGCGCAAACTGAAACTGCGACTCTCAGAGCACAAAAGTCGCATTCGCAATAAGAACTTAACATCGCCACTGCGAAACATTGGTGGGAAGCTGGACATAATATTGCGCAGCTGAGATTTCAGATTATCGAATTACTTCCACAACGATTAGGCCTGGACAATTCTAAAATTCTACTCCAAAGGGAAGCTTTTTGGATTCATAAATTACAGACCTTGACCCCAACTGGGTTAAATGACAAAATGGATATGGTATGCTTCTTGTAGCAGCATAGAGAAGTACACGTAACAGTCCTTAAAACATAGCACCCCATGGGACACTAACACACAGTGATACATGCAGACATGTTAAAAGTTAGGCATACGTTTAGTTTTTTGGTATTGCAGTATCATAATAGGTATTCATAAAATTGTATTGGTTAGATTGTAAATAGACAGATAATGCTTTGAATCTATTGCCAGTGGAAATTCTCTTTATTCAATACTGTTTCTTTCTTCTGGTCTACACCATAACACAACAAAAATTTCTTTCATTTACTCTAGTATTGGAATTTAAATATTCCCATGTAATTTCATTTAGTAATGAACTTTCGGGTTCGTTCACGCGCAAGATATTAGCACATATAAAGGACCTCTTTTTTAAACAGCGAATATAGTTATCATCAAATAGCAAAAACACCACTCAGTAATGGCCGCCGTACATTTCTAGTCCTACCTTTATGGTGAGCTAGCGAGGTAACAGAGATAAGGGACTTTGTAAACAACAAAGTTCGAACTGAGCGCCGACGCGTTAGTTTCTCATCGTGTGTAGCAGAGACTGAAGGCGAGTGTATCGGTAAGGGAATTAATCTTCAAAATATTTAGTAGCGAGGTTTCCCGCCCGCTCAGACAGCTTGTCTAACACTCGCGTGTACCTTTTTTTCACGCAGAGCCATTTAAACCATATAAATATTTAGCGGGACTGGTCCAATCCTCGAACCCGCAGGTAAGCGAATGTGCTATACCGAATTGGTAATGTTGAAGTATGTTATATCCGCGTGTTACTAAAGCCTGTGCATTGGTCTCAATGTTTCACAGGCCGAATTGTACAACGAGCGTGAGAGCGGGGTCAAGTCATAACCGAATGCCCTACAGGTAAAAAGAGCTTCTTGATACAAACGCTTATACCGCTTATTGTAATAATTGACAAGAGGAATTAAGATCCACTTGTTTACACATTTCAGATTTGACGGATTAAGGCCACATGTAAGAAAACCACAGGTGAGCCCAATACAGCGTTTTAGATGCTGATATACTGTCATTTCAATGAGCTTCATTTTTTCCATAGTTTGATAATTAATAGTTTGGGATTATCATTATCTTTCACAGACTCTGTACACCCAAGACAGTATCAGGTAAATTTTAAAGACAACTGTCACTCCTTAATAAAATTCATCATCAAGTCCTTAACTATATATAGGCTAAAACACGTTTCTCCTTTTTTATTATAGAATTATTTTTTACATGCACTATATCATATAGTGGCATTTAGCACTTGCAATAACGAGGTAAGCTTAGCATTATTAAAAACATTAGTTAGTAACATCGATTCTCTCTGACACCAAGAGTAATAAGGTTTCCTTCTCTTTCTTTTTTCTTCTTTTTTCTTTGAGAGACCCCTGACGAAGGGGCTGATGCCCCGAAATGCATCGGGTGTTATTGTATTGTTTTGTAATATTTAATGCATAAATCCATGTGTCTGTCTTTTGAAAGCAATGTAAATTCAGATAATCTTTAATGATTTATTTCTTATGATGATTGTAATGTCATGAACCTTTGATGATTCACATTGGATAAAAGTGAATAGCAACTTGATAAAAGGAGTATTTAATTTTCGTAGTGCGTGTTGGAGTCCTTGTGGCCCTCAGGCGCCAGGCCACATACAATTCATTACATAGTGTGCAGGCACTAATCCAAACACAGCACACATATTGTTTGATAATAATTGAAACTGATTATTTGGAGTGCAGCACCCACTTAAATACATTGTTATATCCCCCTACTGCAACACGGGAGCTTGCACCACGCCAAACTGTCCTTCGAGTCAATAGCTGGAATCACGGACAATAGAGCTAACACTAAGGGATACACTGTGGAGGAAGCCACACAAATCTACAAATTAATTAAGGAAATGAAAACTTTGGATGTTCAAGGAGGATCCATTGCACAACAACTTAAACAATTAGAATATCTGACCAGACGAGAATTGAACCAGCGGCTACACGCATCAACATTAATACAGTACCACCATGTGAGACGTATCCCAAGGGGGCTACGATTAGCAATTAGACCTATGCTATACAGGTTGAACAATAATCCTCAATTCATGGAGAAGTGGTTCAAAATACTTAACAAGTGTTCGCTTGATCTTATACTTCTTTTGATAGAAGAATTAGCTAAAACCATTCGAGATCTCGAGGAGGAGATTTTCAACGCTGAAAAAGAATTATCAACTAGAATGGAGGAAGAGCCATGGAGTAAATTTTTGGAAGATCTTGAGATTAAACTTGATAAATATGGGAAAGAGTTGCAAGAGACAAAATTACGCAAATTCAAGCGCGATACTATCGACTATAAATTGAATGAAGCGTGCACTTGGGCAGAAATATATGCTAAAAGGAGATATACTGGTAAGAAACAGCAAACAGCGTCATCGGAAGAGAGTGGAGTGTCGGATAGTGACACCAGCTCCACCAGACAGGCTATGAACAAGCAGCAATTGTCTAAACCTAGACAACAAGATTCGACTCCAGTGACAGTAAACATACTGGCATCAACATCTGATCTTTTTTTAGAGAAGGGCCAGGCCCAAAGCAAACCACCGGATATACCAACTCCAGTGAGCGACAAAAAACGCGACGAGGAAAAGGAAATGGAAAAGGAAGGGGAGAAGAAAAAATCGGGTCTACGGAGTCAGACCAAAACCTCGTGATTAATATTTCTAATCACCATCTAACTAAATCAGAGGAACAATTGCTTAACAAAGGAACAACTTTTGTCAATACTTACCATACGAACCAACTCGAGACAGAAATAGCTCTCTTTAAATTCATGAGGATCCTAAGATTGAAGCATTTTTTCACAATACTCAACCCCATTGAGAACGAAGACAACACTTCCATTAAATTCAAGCCTAAAAGTACTTTTATGGCTCCAATCTCCCATAAAAGCCTGGATACATTTGAGTTGCTAGTCAAGGCGGATCTGAGTAAGATTCAATATAAGAGGAAACTCAACAACTTAACAAGGTCTGAGTACAGTACTCTCCAAGCATTAATTAACAACAAAGAGATTATAATCCAAAAAGCCGACAAAGGAGGAGGACTCCTAATAATGGATTCGGATTTTTATGTAAAGAAGGGATTTGAACATGTACAGGAAGTGAATACATATGCCAAATTAGAAGGAGATCCAACGACTGCAATCACTAGGAACCTTGATGCAATACTGGATAAGTCAGAGGAATTGGGATGGTTGAACACCACGACAAAGCGATATTTGAGGCAAATCTATCCAAGAAGACCAAGGATATACTTTCTGCCAAAAGTGCATAAAGACCTCAAGAATCCCCCGTTTGGGCCGATAGTGTCCAGCTGTTCATCTATCTTCGAGAATTTGGGCATTTTTATCGATGCCCATATGCAATCATTCATTCAAACTTGGCCAAATTATTTGGAAGACACATCGGACTTCTTATGGACTCTATCAACTATTGACACCGAAGGAGCAACGGATTGGACCCTATGCACAATTGACGTGACATCGTTGTATACATCTATTCCTCACAGACAAGGCCTAGAAGCAATGGAGTGGGCTTTACTCTGAGATGACAAACCAGATGAATTGAAGTGCCTAATACTACAACTGTTGGAATTCTGTTTAGAAAACAGCTACTTCACATGGGAAAATGACTACTATATGCAGCTCACAGGGACAGCAATGGGTTTTCCGGGGGCCTGTATATATGCGAACATTTTTATGGCCAAGTTCGAACTGGATTACATTCTTGAAGATTATACTTGGCAAGACGGTCTTGTATATTATAAGCGATATATAGACGATGTCTTTATAATATGGAAACGGTCAACTTCAGATCTAATTCAAAATATCAAAAGTTTGAATCTTGCAAATTCCAGAATCCAATTCACGCATATTATCAGCAAGGTAGCTTTACCCTTCTTGGACGTATGGGTTGAACTTAAAGGTAACTATCAGCACAACCCTCTACAAAAAACCCACAGACAAGAACACCGCACTACTGTATGGAAGTTTCCACCCTTCAAACCTCATCAATAACTTACCGGTGTCTCAATTTATGAGGATTAAAAGGATATCTTCTGACAAGGAGAGTTGTGATAAGCATATTGAAGAACAAAAACAACGTTACTTGGACAGAGGATATCCGTGAAAACTACTGGAAGCACACGTGGACAAGATCAAGACAATCCCGAGGGCAGATCTTTTAAAGAAAAAAACACGGACTGACAATAAAAGGATGGTATTTGTTTCAAAATACTCCACCGCATCTAGAGACATAAAACGTATCATTATGAAGAGGTGGGAGATTGTACAAGTGGAAAAAGATTTTGGTACCCTATTCAGTGATAAGCCATTGTTTACATACAAGAGAGCGCAAAATTTGAAAGAGTTATTGAATAAACCCACACAGAATATGGGCACTAATCAGCAACAAGAAGAGTACAAAGGCACTACACGCTGCTATAATTGTAAAAACTGCAACAATGTAATACCTGGGAATATCTTACTGCATCCACGGACAGGTGAAAAAATTCAACTGAGACACAATACAACTTGTAATTCTGAGCATGTGGTTTATTCAATTAAATGCCCATGTGGCTTACTATATGTTGGAAAGACAGAGCGCAAACTGAAACTGCGACTCTCAGAGCACAAAAGTCGCATTCGCAATAAGAACTTAACATCGCCACTGCGAAACATTGGTGGGAAGCTGGACATAATATTGCGCAGCTGAGATTTCAGATTATCGAATTACTTCCACAACGATTAGGCCTGGACAATTCTAAAATTCTACTCCAAAGGGAAGCTTTTTGGATTCATAAATTACAGACCTTGACCCCAACTGGGTTAAATGACAAAATGGATATGGTATGCTTCTTGTAGCAGCATAGAGAAGTACACGTAACAGTCCTTAAAACATAGCACCCCATGGGACACTAACACACAGTGATACATGCAGACATGTTAAAAGTTAGGCATACGTTTAGTTTTTTGGTATTGCAGTATCATAATAGGTATTCATAAAATTGTATTGGTTAGATTGTAAATAGACAGATAATGCTTTGAATCTATTGCCAGTGGAAATTCTCTTTATTCAATACTGTTTCTTTCTTCTGGTCTACACCATAACACAACAAAAATTTCTTTCATTTACTCTAGTATTGGAATTTAAATATTTCCATGTAATTTCATTTAGTAATGAACTTTCGGGTTCGTTCACGCGCAAGATATTAGCACATATAAAGGACCTCTTTTTTAAACAGCGAATATAGTTATCATCAAATAGCAAAAACACCACTCAGTAATAGCCGCCGTACATTTCTAGTCCTACCTTTATGTTGAGCTAGTGAGGTAACAGAGATAAGGGACTTAGTAAACAACAAAGTTCGAACTGAGCGCCGACGCGTTAGTTTCTCTTTGCCTGTAGCAGAGACTGAAGGCGAGTGTATCAGTAAGGGAATTAATCTTCAAAATATTTAGTAGCGAGGTTTCCCCCCCACTCAGACAGCTTGTCTAACACTCGCGTGTACCTTTTTTTCACGCAGAGCCATTTACACCATATAAATATTTAGCGGGACTGGTCCAATCCTCGAACCCGCAGGTAAGCAAATGTGCTATACCGAATTGGTAATGTTGAAGTATGTTATATCCGCGTGTTACTAAAGCCTGTGCATTGGTCTCAATGTTTCACAGGCCGAATTGTACAACGAGCATGAGAGCGGGGTCAAGTCATAACCGAATGCCCTGCATACAGTGGCATTTAGCACTTGCAATAACGAGGTAAGCTTAGCATTATTAAAAACATTAGTTAGTAACATCGATTCTCCCTGACACCAAGAGTAATAAGGTTTCCTTCTCTTTCTTTTTTCTTCTTTTTTCTTTAACAAACCCCTGACGAAGGGGCTGATGCCCCGAAATGCATCGGGTGTTATTGTATTGTTTTGTAATATTTAATGCATAAATCCATGTGTCTGTCTTTTGAAAGCAATGTAAATTCAGATAATCTTTAATGATTTATTTCTTATGATGATTGTAATGTCATGAACCTTTGATGATTCACATTGGATAAAAGTGAATAGCAACTTGATAAAAGGAGTATTTAATTTTCGTAGTGCATGTTGGAGTCCTGGTGGCCCTCAGGCGCCAGGCCACATACAATTCATTACATAGTGTGCAGGCACTAATCCAAACACAGCACACATATCGTTTGATAATAATTGAAACTGATCATTTGGAGTGCAGCACCCGCTTAAATACATTGTTATAACTTTCTAAAACTGACATTTTCAGGATTGTGACTTATAATCTGACTTTACTATTAAGAAGGTTTTAAACTACAATTAGTCAGACACCAAACACCTTTCCTACCTGTTCTCAATCAAATGTCATCACTTAATAAATGTTATAAGGTAATCCAATGTTATCCTGTGTGAGAGGCATGTCTCACAGTAGTGAAAAACGAAGTTGTGAGTGTTTCAGTGATAGGACACGTAAAACTTAAATGTACATGTCCAACTTTTTTATTTCAGTGCGCCCATGGCGTATAGGCTATCTAGGGCCTATTTTAGAGGAGGCATATGTAATAAAAGGGAGCTTTAAAGTAATCAAAGGGGTTATTTTGCCCTGAGTTAAAAACTCCCATCAGAATACATTGGCAGGCCTTGGACGTTTTCAAGGGCCTAGTTGAGTGGGGGGGCACTATAAGTGCTGCAGGTCTGCTAGTAGCATTTAATGTATCAGTCCTGAGTACATAGACTATCATTTTACTAGAGACTTAGAAGTAAATTAAATATGCCAATCAGGTGTAATCCAATTTTACCATTTTGTAGGGAGTGAGCAAAGAACTTTAGCACTGGTTAGTAGTGGTAAAGTGCACGGAGTCCTAAGGCCAACAAAAACGAACTCATAAAAATAGGATGGGTGAATGCAGAAAGTTTGGGAGAAGACCATCTGAAGTCTGGTAGGCTTCAGATGGTCTTCTAAAATCTCATATATTAGAACAAACCTTAAACACTACCAGTATGCTCACTTTACTCTTCTTCATCGCTCCTATTCTGCCCCACATCTCAATCGAACTCTCTTCATACTCATTTTCTTCACACATCTCCCATCAAGCTAATACCAATACCTAAAGTTGCCAGCCCCGGAAGTGTACCAACAGACAGTTGCAGTCCTCAAATCATCAATCTTCTAGTTCTCATCCTATCATGTGTCTTATCATGCCTGGCCTGGCTACTCTCTTTAATCAGTTTCTCAGCACAGGCACATAGCTACCTGTTTCAAGTCACCAGTAGTCATAACGCTACTCGAAATATCCTCTGCTAACGATTCTATTCCAGCCAAATAAAAACTTCTTCATTCCTTCTACAAAACACTAAAATGATTGATGTTCAATCACCATACTTGCATTCTCCTTACCTACAACTTGCTTGATCTCTTCAAATTGGATTTGATGCACTGACCTGGAAAAACACACAACCCTCTTTTAAGTATCCAACTTCATAACATCTGCCCATCACATTCTCCTCTCCTCAAATCTCATACTTCTTGATCCCTCTGTTGCGTTTGAAATGTTTGATTCTTAAAACTTTACAGCCCATGCAATCCAATCGTGGCATAAAAGACTTGCAATATGCTTCCTTCCACGCATCAATCTGACTAATGCAACAGCCTTTTGGTGGGTCATCTCCTGTACTCTTTTTTCCTCATAGACAAAAGTTTGCCAAAAAATACTTCATAAACCTTTTTAATCTTCCCATATGCAAAACTAATTCCAAGAATTGCCATCAAGATGGCTGGCATTCCTCCAAAGCTCTAAATAAAACATTGACCCTCGTCTTCAAAACCATAAAAGATGCCTCCCCAAACTACCTCTCCTCTATTCTATGGAAATGCGTCCCAACTCAGTAAGACTAAACAGGCAACCTAAGCCTCAAGGTTATTAGCAAATCCCCATGTCCAGCATCAGAATTCAGGCTCTTCCATTTGCAACTTTTTTCCAGTGGAAAAGCGATCAGTCACTTAGCTAACCTCCTTCAATACTACTCGCTAAGATCTGTTCATATTAGGGTAGTCGTTATCACAAACTATATACACCATCCTCTGCTTCTCATTGAATCTAAGTTGTATATATGTAAATACACTTATGAATCTTATGTCAGTACTGGACCCATAAAGTTGTGCACATCTGCTGACTGCATAAAATCAGAGGTGCCAGCATGTCTAAGTCCGACCCAAACAGCCCCACTGAGGCAACTATCATAAAAAATATGAAAAATGTGAAAATAGCCTAGCATAATTTACAAGGAACACTAGCTTGCATACATACTCGTGCCAAATGTCAAGGCAATGAGTATGGTCACTTGAAATGAAGGATCAAGCAAAAGTTATATGCTTAAACACTTTAGTGGATCACATTCACGTATAACAAACAGCATGCCATTTCAAATGAAAGCATGATCTTAGGTGCAAAAGATAGTAAGTATGGCCCACATGCATCAATATCGGCTTTTGCGATTTCTAAATTGCGATAAATAGCGATTCGCAATTTAGAAATCGCAAAAGCTTATGCATGATTATTTCTACATTTTTTATGCAATTCGGTAAAAATCTCTATTTTTACCGAATCGCATAAAAAATGCGAATTTCAAATTGCGAATTCGCAATTCCCATTCATTCCTATGGGCCAAAATGCCCATAGGAATGAATGGGAATTGCGAATTCGTAATTTGAAATCGCAATTCATCAATCCATTTCAAGGGTGGAGAGGGGGGTCTAAATGACCCCCCCCTGCACCCATGAAATGTACTTTTCAGTAGAAGTTACGTACACACATGTCCTAAGGACATGTGTGTCTGTAACTTAACAGTTTAAAAAATGCATTTTTGTGCATTTTTAAACAATTTCGCAAATTACCATGAGGTTGAACTTTGTGGTAATTTGCACTTCCAATTTTAAAAATTTGCAAATTTTCGGAAATGATGCATAGCATTTAAGAAATCACAAAATTGCGATTTCTTATATGCTATCGCAATTTTAGAAATCGCAAAAAAGATGCGATTTCTAAAATAGCATGATGCATCCCAAACAGCACTTTTGGAATCGCAAACGGCCGATTTTAAGGAATCGCACCGTTTGCGACTCCAAAAATGCTTGATGCATGTGGGCCATAGTCTTTGGATCCCTAGAAAAGGTCACTGAAGAAGACAAAGTCAAAGTGAAAATATTCTTTATTCGGCATTTAAGTAACACCATAAAAGCACAGATTAAAAAAGACAATATTGACAGTTATTATATTAAAAAACACCTCATAGGGAATACAATACTGCTAATTGGTTATATTATTTAAGAAAACAAACCCACCATCCACCCATTGCTTGTGCAATTTTAGTTCATTTTTAGTCAGCAAATACCTCTTGTGTTTCTTAGTTTAACTGCTGCTCTTAAAAAGTTTATCACACAAAAGAGAGTCAGGGGATTTCGGGGCATTTTTAAAAATTCAAGGGCTTCCTTCACATGTCTGAGGTTAGCTTTTATGTATAGACCAATAAAAAACGACGTCTGGGCATAAGATAAAATGGGCATATTAATACAAAATGAGGGGTATCCCGCGGAGATCGCTGATCGCAGCCGCAGGGCCCTTTTGACTCAACTTGATTAAAGAAAACCCACCGGCTCAGCTTAAAGGTGGTGTAAAAAATTGAGTCTAAAACGTGTAAATAAAAACCTATCCTGGGCATTATATATGAGAGCGAGGTAGGGCTCCAGACCTCTACAGGACCTTACTGTAACATGTTCCTGAACTGAATGTTTATTTCTGTCCTTTGCCTCTCGAGCTCTGACTCTATAGCATCTCTTTTACTCTGACTGAAGAAGTCACCAAAGAGGTATAGCAGGATAGAAAATCGTGCACGCACTCACACCAAAGGTGGCAGGCCACGGCCTTCTTATGGGCAATAGCAGATATAACAAACACAAAGGAAGCTACATCATCAATGACTTACCACCTACAACAGGGACATTTGGCTGTTCGCATTTTTCTAGCAAAAGCAAAACAGTTGACCCACTTCAACTTACAGGTCATATGTCTAGCAAAATTAGACTGGGTGGTTGATATGTTCCTGGCATGAAGCAGCCATGCGGTGAACGGTGGAGAGTATTTAACTACTCAGACGAAAAAGGCAGAACTACCTCCTATCCTGCAGCTCTGCAGCTCTGATTCACAAAGGAAAGACCAACGAGCTGAGCGAAGCAGTGAGTGCTATAAGCCAACATGGGTCTCCTGGTTAAAGAACAAACACGAGATAGCAACCACGCCTGCTACCACAGACCCTAAACTTCACACTTATATCACAATACTAACTAACACTCTGAAAACTGCACATGGATGAAAGGGATCATAGAGAGCAGTGGAGGAGGCACTGAACTGGTCTGTGCAACATGAATAGAGACAGTCATATGTGCAACAAAGCGTGGTTTTCTTCACCAATGGGGTTTGCCAACTTTGTACACGTAAATGAAGATAGAACCTAAAAAACATCAGAGGAAATTAAAATGCTAGTGGGAATAAGAACAAAGACCCATCATGTTAGACACTTATTTCATCCACAATATTTCTACCCAGGGAACACAATCTCTTATGCTGACCTCTAACTCTTGTGCGCCGGAATAGTGCTGGTGACAGAAGGCTTCGTCTTTCACAGTCCCAATGTTCTTAATGTAACTAGTGGTAGGGTGCTTAGACGGGTATGTGTTAGTTAATTCCCCCCT
The DNA here is from genome assembly GCF_964263255.1 of Lissotriton vulgaris. Classification (NCBI taxonomy): domain Eukaryota; kingdom Metazoa; phylum Chordata; class Amphibia; order Caudata; family Salamandridae; genus Lissotriton; species Lissotriton vulgaris. The sequence goes on along the minus strand of NC_141691.1, from coordinate 1,506,650,700 downwards.
CCTGCTTTATCTGGACCATTACATGATACAACCGTATCAGAGATCTTTACATTAAAGGCAATAAAATCATTGATAGTCTTTAACCTTAGTGTTGTCACCAGTTCTCACTTTCAACCGTACTCCTACCCCATGCTTTTTCCTTAAGGTGTTAGACATGTATCATTATGCATTTCCTTTATGATAACAATTGTTCAATGAAACAATTGGTCAAGTTGTACTGATTTTCAAATCTACATCCATCACTTAGAATATATCTAACTCCACCTATACTGGCCTTTGCAATCATTAGTGTCAACCTAACTTCTGTCTTTATCTTATTCATTCATTGTTAACATCCCTGCTTCATCTGGATGTCTGTGCACTCATTCCAATCAGGTGAGTCACAATGCTATTGAGAAATATCACTCGGCCTCTTCACCTGTGGCATCAAAGCAATAAACTGTTTGCAAAAATACAGTATTTGTCCTCTAGCGGTAACTAGACATAATATCGACTCCATAATATCGAATGGACAAAATATCGAGTAAAAAATATCGACAGTAATAAAATATCGATATCATAATTATCGTTGGTCAAAATATCGACTAAAATAATGATAAAAAAATATCGATTACAAAAATATCAACTCAAAAATATCGACCAGACAAAATATCAATAAATAGTCAAAGTAAAAAATATCGAGAATATGTAGAAAAAATGTTTAAAAAAAAAAAAATTATTAATAGTAATATAAATTGTAGTTAATGTTTAGGAGCGGGTTGTGGGTTTATAGGGGAATAGGGTGGGAAGTAATTTAATAATAATTAATTAATTAATATATGTTTGTTAAATTTTTTAATTATTAATTAATTGGTAATTAATTAATATTAATTGGTTAATTAATTAATAAAAAAATTACATATTTTTTTAGTAATTAATTGGTAATTATTAATTATAATTAGTTAATTACATTAATTAGGGAATTTTTTCATTAACTTTAATTTTGTGTTATTGTTAATTAATTAATTGGGAATAATTAATATTAATTAATAAATTCAATTAATTACAGCTAATGTGCTAATATATTTACTTTATTGTTATTGTTAATTATTAATTAATTGGTATTTAAATAATAATAATTAATGTTGTGTAAAGGAGTCTTTTTAGGGTCAGTTTTCAATTCTTGGGTAAAGGGGTATTTTTTTGGGTTCAGGTTCAGTTTTCAGTTTGTGGGTAAAGAGGTTTTTTAAGGGTTCAGGGTCAGTTTTCAGTTCTTGGGTAAAGGTGTATTTTTTGGGTTCAGGGTCAGTTTTCAGTTTGTGGGTAAAGGGGTTTTTTAAGGGTTCAGGGTCAGTTTTCAGTTTTTGGGTAAAGGGGTATTTTTAGGGTTCAGGGTCAGTTTTCAGTTCTTGGGTAAAGGGACATTTTTTGGGTTCAGGGTCAGTTTTCATTTTGTGGGTAAAGGGTTTTTTTAAGGGTTCAGGGTCAGTTTTCAGTTTTTTGGGTAAAGGGGTATTTTTAGGGTTCAGGGTCAGTTTTCAGTTCTTGGGTAAAGGGGTTTTTTCTGGGTTCAGGGTCAGTTTTCAGTTTTTGGGTAAAGGTGTATTTTTTGGGTTCAGGGTCAGTTTTCAGTTTGAGGGTTAAGGGGTTTTTTAAGGGTTCAGGGTCAGTTTTCAGTTTTTGGGTAAAGGGGTATTTTTAGGGTTCAGGGTCAGTTTTCAGTTCTTGGGTAAAGGGGTATTGTTTGGGTTCAGGGTCAGTTTTCAGTTTTTGGGTAAAGGGGTTTTTTTAGGGTTCAGGGTCAGTTTTGTGTTTTTGGGTAAAGGGGTATTTTTTGGGTTCAGGGTCAGTTTTGTGTTTTTGGGTGAAGGGGTATTTTTAGTGTTCAGGGTCAGTTTTGGGTTTTTGGGGTACAGGCGTACAGGGTAAAACAACAAAAAAATTAAAGCTATTAAATAAAATTAAAAATAAAAATATTACATTAAATTATTAAGTTTTTAATTTATTTAAAAATTATATGTATTAGCACCTTCCCTGATAGTAGCTAGACTGGAGTTGGAATAGTAATTATTAATTGGTTAGTGTCCAGCACCTTCACTGATATTAGCTACACTGGAGTTGGATTAGTAATTAATCATTGGTCAGTGTCCACCACCTTCCCTGATATTAGCTTGACTGGAGTAGGAATAGTAAATAATTATTGGTCAGTGTCCAGCACCTTCCATGATATTAGCTTGACTGGAGTAGCAATAGTAAATATTAAATTGGTCAGTGTCCAGCACATTTGCATACATTTTTACATTACTGTGTTATAATATTAAAAAATAATGCAAAATGGATGTTTTCACAAAACTTTATTAAACATTTTTTATTTTTTTAATGTGTACTACAATACAATCACAAACAAAAATAACATAACATTATTTTGAAATGTAGTATTCGCAGAATAACACATTATCATTTATATACATGTTGAACATTATCAAACAAAATTAGTTAACAACATTGTTTATGTAAATATAAAATATTTTCATAATTAACTTTGAGTTACAAATATTTATATTGAATTAAATAAAAAACAAGTTTTTTTAAGCTTCTTCCATTTATATTTAATAATGTTAATATTATATATTAATATTATTAAATATATATTTTTTACATTTACATTTTTATAAAGTAACATGACAATTAGTACATTTGCTCAAGAAATGGAAATACAAATTAAAACATTTTTTGTTACATATTTCAGACAATGTTGTTTTTAAATGAAACATATACATATATTATGTTGTAAACTTTATAACAGTATAGGGGAACAATATGTTTAATAATAATATCTGGTATTGCCAAAAGATTATTTATGCAATTATATACTTTTATAATACTTAGAAATTATTATAAAACATTTTGTAATAATTAATAAAAATAATAACAAATATATTTATTTTTATTATTATTAATTACTAAACATAATCATTTATTTATTCTTTTCAGAAAAAACATACACTCAGAGAAAAAAAAAATACATTATTTCAGGGCATTGTTTATATATTAAATGGGTATAATTTTGATATTAATAACAATAAATAAGTTATATTATTTATTATTATTAATTGTTACCATAAACAATTATAATGTTTAGTTAAAAACAAACACAAAGTTATTCCTATAAATGTACACAATAAGAAAATATTTACATCTTTTATTCCAAGTCTTACATAATTTTGTAATATTATTAATATATAATAATTACTATATATTAATTAATATTAAATATATTTATATTTTTTAAACATGTTAAATTATAATGAGTCTAGTGTATTAATTTCTTAAAATAACAATGTGTATGTATTATATTTTTTAACTATAACATTGTATTGTCTATGATACCTTTTCAAAAATGGTTTAAGGGGAATACTTTTTTACCGCGTAAGGTTATTGCGCTTCATTCTGGACTGGAGAAGCTCGCTGTTGGGAGTTGCTTCGCGTGGAGAGAGGTAAGGTTATTTTTACATACAAATTATAACTGAGTGGTAATGTTTGAGGGTATATTCGAACTGTGTAGTGTTTTTTTGTGTATGTATGAATTGTTTAAGTAGCGTTTAGGTGAAATGTCGTCGTTATAGATGCGTCGTGTATGTTTTAGTTCTAGTGTTATTTTAAGTGATCGGAAATGTCTTCTTACATGGTTACTGTTAATTGTGAGTGTATTTACAAATGTTATGGGCTATTTGTGGGTGGGTTTCGTTATGTCTGTTATTTTACAGGTTCCGGTTCCTCGCATGAAAACTACATGGAAGGAAGCGTGTTTTTTTCCGGAGAAACTAATGTATGACTTAATATGGTTATATTTTGACATGTATCTCCTATTTTTCGTGTTTGCCAGGAGCGGATTTTACACATTTTAAACATTTTTCGGGTTTTTGGAGGGTTTCGAATTGGATTGATACATTGATATGCGTGACCGTTTTTTAAAAGTTGTGTGTATATCACTTTAAATACTAAAGTGTCCACACTACTGTTTTCGGGATTTCCTGGAGCGTTTATTTCTTTTTTACTTAATTTTCGGGTTTTTGAGGGTTTCCCATATTGGAATTGTCCTATATTGGAATGGATTGTATGGATTGTATTTTGCTTGATTACGTCTTTTTCATCTACAAAAATTGTAAGTATTTAAAGTACTTTTTTTATTGGGTGGGAAATGTCGATCTTTATGTAATGTGTATGTGTGATGTAATTATAAATATTGCATATTTGTTCAGAAATAATGTACCAAATTATGATAAGTTTGTTAAACAAATATGTATTATTTATAATTGTTTACAAATGTTTATGATTTGTAAATTTACCATTATTGTAAGAAGACATTAGTATATTTTGTAGACATTTTTATAGTAGACTTTTAGCTATTATTGACAGGTATTCTAATCCTCTAGTTGTAGGATATAGTGTGACTTGACTTTGCAGTAGTCGGAACATTTGTTTAGTTTGTTTAGTGAGTTTTGGACCAATTTGGGACACAGATTGTTCCATTCTTAGTTCTTGATAGCTTTGTTCTTTTTTCAAAGCTTCTAGTAGGTTATGGAATGTGGGTTTGCCTCTGCTTGTGGTAGCTTGGAAAGCATTATGCCACCCTTCTACACTGTTGTTTGTTTTAGCCTCTTGGTTTAAAGTACTATGATAGACATTCCACCAAGGGATTTGGAATTTGGGTTGGCGTCGATGTCCAGATCTGTGCAACCTTCCCACCCAAGTATCTTCAAAATAGTCCAGTAATGGGGTTAGTTTATCTTCATTCCTCTTGTAATATGTGCTGCCAATTAATAAATTGTAGTGTTCCGCTACATCGGTAACAGGAACGTAGGCCAGGGCTATTAATTTTTTAACTTGATAGGCAAAGGTGCTATCTGTTGAGTATAGTATACTTAAAGTTGATTTTTGGAGATGCCTCCATATGCTCTGATTGAAATCATAATAGCAACCCTGGATTGCTGTGTGGGGAAATGTTCTCAAAATGCTATTAATCATAGCTAATTCGAAATCAATAATTATTTTTTCTGGAAAATAATTATTGATTTCAGTTTTGAGAACATTTAATATTTCTGTATAAGTGTTTTGCTGTTTGTTGGGTAGCAAACAGTAAATGAAAAGTATGTTAGAGTTATGGTATAAACCGTGGATGGAATATAGTTGATAAAAAGGTTTTGGGCAAGGTTTAAATGTTCCATCCATCATCCATTGGGGACACTGTTGGATTTTTCTTAAATTAATTGCAGTTGCAAACATAATGATTCTGTTTGTACTGCTTTCATTGTCAAAAAGGATAAATTTGTCTTTATTGTGTGTGATGCCCATTTCTGGTGAAATAATAATTTCCTCAAAAGTAGTAGGGTTGGGTTGGGTTGTGCTAGAGAGTCTTTTAGTGCATGCAATTGTGCGTTTCAGGGAGTCAATAGAGGGTAGTTGACCTGAAGCATGGGCTGGGACTTTTAACAGTTCTTCTTTAAGGATTTGTGTTGTTGGTTTATCACTTTGTGTGCTAGCAGTTTTAATACTTTCTAAAGCATCTCTTATTTCAATTTCTGTGACATTTGGGGGATGATTGTGTTCCCTGGTAAATAACACATTAGTTTCCTCAGTAGTAGCCCTCCCATAACATTTGTTTGAGTAATATTTGGTACACTTCCCAAAAACTTTTCTACCACTTTGTCTTTCCGGATTATACACATAACCCATATAACATAATAGTAATTTATTTTTCTGTGACATAACAAATTCTGCACCTTCTGTCATTTTGTTTTACTTGTTCTAGGAAAGAGTATAAAGAAACAAAATCAAAAAACATATATTCCACTTTGTGGTGCAAACATCAATAATGATGTATTTATACTTACAGTTACTAAAAGTAGTAATCACAAATGAAGAACTGTATTTTGAAGGATTTTCTTGTATGTATTTCTTTATTTACTGTTGGTATGAAAATATAGAAATGCTAAGTTAATGTTTACACATAACAAACATTTTTCCTAGGAAAAAGCAGTTGTCTATTTTGCTTAGTAGTACATTTGATGTAAACATTACATATACTTACTTGTTTAAATAGTTGAGTTGTAGTATTTGGTGGAGTACATCAAGGTAGTAAAGTTCAGATCTGTAGAGAAGATAGAATAAATAAATGTAAATTATTATAAATATTATTTTGAACCGTTGGGAAATGGGAAATATTTAAAAGTATACTAACTTCTAAATAAGTAGTTTTCTTTGCTGTAGGTAGAATAGCTGTATGATGTATTCAGAATATCTGTAGAGGAAATATAAAATATATAACATGGTGTTAAAAACATAGTTTGCGTTTTTTTCGGACGTTTTAGACAAATTACAAGTATACTTACATTTTTTACAAGGGTAGTCTTGTCTTTTGGTATAGTTGGTGTTGGATGTTTTTATAGGATCTTGTAGAATAGATGTATGATGTATTCAGAATATCTGTAGAGGAAATATAAAATATATAACATGGTGTTAAGAACATAGTTTGCGTTTTTTTCGGAAGTTTTAGACAAATTACAAGTATACTTACATTTTTTACAAGGGTAGTCTTGGAAAGGGGCGACCACTCGGTCCCCCCGAACGTATGGTGGAGTACCCCGATCTCCCCGGGAAACCATTTTGGGCGGGAGGCGTGTCCCGGCTGGTATGCCCGAAGCGGCGTAGCTGGGGCGCGCCTTTTCCCGCCCAAGAATGGGTTGTCCTAGACACCAACACCGCCAGCCACGCCCGGGGGGCGGATTGGAGGAGGGTCTACGCCCGCCCGAAGAAGGATAAAAGGAGCGACAAGCCAAGGAAGCATCCTCTTGTTCCTGTGCTCTGAAGCTGCACCCCCGCGTTGCACGTGAGCTCGAGACGGAACGAAGAGCCAATTTTGAAATTTGTAATTTCTCTTTTTTCTCTTCTAGCGCTACAAGTCTTGTCCAGGACCTTCCATCTACGTGAGGAGAATGCCGGGCAAAAGGGTCGCAAAGAAGGTTAGCACCGACCAAATGCTCCGTATGCTGATGAAAGACATGACGGAGATGAAGAGGAAAATGGCGGCCAGGGATGGTACAGGACGACCAAAAAGAACCATCCCAGGGGCGGTCCCTGCCGGGAGAAGAAAGAGGGCCAGGAACGGGGCAAATGAAGACGAGGTCCCAGTTCCGGAGGCTCCCCCGGCGAGCCCTCCCAGACCGGTGGAGGCTCCTGTGCCGGTTCCCGTCGAGGGGCAGCCGATCCCTGTTGTGGTTACCCCTGTGAACGATGGGGACATGCCCCCGGAGTTGGCCGCCCAGCTGGCGGCATGGTTGGGTGGTAACAGCGTGGGATCCGTTGCTCCAGGGGACACGGCCGAGGAGGCCAAGCAATTAATGAGGCAGTTGCGGCAATCACGGGAGGCCGCAAAACCACCTTGTCCTTTTGTTTCCCCGCAGGCGCCTGTGGGTCAACCAGGATCAGGCGTGGGTGCGACGGGGTCGACAGTTACAGCGGCAGCTTCAGGTAAGCCATTGCCGATGGTTGGGGAGGGATCGGTACCTTCGAGGAGGGAGAAAATTGTGCAGCATATCCCGAAGGAGGTGAAGGAGAGGATATGGGCAGATAAATATGTAAACATATTTTCCTTGTTGACCGATCACTACGAAATCGAGCATGTAAAAAAACAGAAAGAGTTTCTGCATCCAAGTGTGTGGCGAGCCAGGATGGCCGGTTTTAGAGTCGATGAATCGATAGGCAATTGGGGCAGAGCGTTCGGAATGTTCACTGCAATTATGGGGGAACGTAGGCCCGATTTGTTGGGGGAATTGGCTGTGTATCAGACACGTATCATAGGTTTTTATGAAACGTATGGAGGAAATCAATGGTTTGCCTATGATAATATATTTTGTAAATCCAAGGAACATGATTCATCCCTGACATGGGATTGTTTTGACTCCATTTCATGGCAAAATATGGAAATGGGGAAGTCACCAGCATTGGGGGGTGAGATGGCCGGGTATTCCTGCCATTCGTCAGGGACGCCCTTTCGAGCAAGTTCCAGCAATGACCGGAACTCAAGGACTAGCGGCAGCACAGGGAAAAAAGGGGTCTGCTGGAGCTTTAACAGGGGAAAATGTACTAGGCCACAGGGTTCTTGTAAATTCAGGCACGAATGTTCGGGGTGTGGCCAGTCCTCCCATCCGGAGAATACGTGCAGAGCCAAGACTAGTGATACGGGGAGTAGGGTAGCGCCAAACAGGTCTGAAATGGTCCAGGGGGCGCCGCTACCGACCCCGGTTGATATCATGGCAATGATCCCTTGGCTAAATGAATACCCAGATCATATCTCCGCTGGGGTGTTGCGAGATGGTTTCTCATATGGTTTCCGCATCCCGGCGGGGGATTTTCAGGGTGAAGCACAATGTAAGAATCAACTATCGGTGCAGCAGAATGCGGCGGTGGTACAAGCAAAGATTGGTAAAGAGGTGGCCCGAGGTCGGGTTGCGGGACCATATGACAACCCGCCAGTTGCTAATTTTGTTTGTTCACCCCTCGGTGTAGTCCCCAAAAAAGATCCGGGGGAATTCAGGTTGATACATAATTTGTCAGCTCCAAGGGGTCTTTCAGTGAACGATGCGATTGACCCGGGAGTTTGTTCGGTGCGGTACGCATCTTTCGATGAGGCCGTCGCCATTTTGAATCGCCTAGGGCCCGGAGCGCTGATGGCTAAATCAGATATCGAGTCAGCGTTCCGGTTGCTCCCGGTACACCCAGACGATCAGCGTCTCCTTGGTTTCATGTTTCAGGGTCGCTATTACATGGATAAATGTATGCCAATGGGTTGCTCCATCTCTTGTGCTTATTTTGAAAGATTTAGTTGTTTTTTGCAATGGGCCTTCACAAGAATAACAGGGTTTACTCATGTGATGCATTATCTTGATGATTTTCTGTTCCTGGGGGCAGCTGGGGACATGGAATGTGCACGAGCTTTGAATGAATTTTGTGATCTCATGAGGCGCTTTGGCGTGCCATTGGCACCCGGTAAGACAGTGGGGCCGTCTACTTCGCTCGAGTTTCTTGGAATAGAGCTCGATTCCGAAGAGGGGTGCTTCCGCTTGCCCAGGGAAAAGGTGGCGAAATTCGAGGCATCGCTTAAAGCATGTATTAGCGCGACCAAAGTGAGATTACATCAGTTACAGCAGGTCATGGGTCAACTGAATTTTGCCCTGAGAGTGATTCCAATGGCGCGCCCATTTTCCCGCTCGATTGCGCAGGCCATGGTTGGCCTTAAGGAAGGCCACCACCGCACAAGGCTCTCGGCTGAGGTCCGGCAGGACATGCTCATATGGTTGGCATTTCTGGCGGATTTCAACGGTCGGGTCGTGTGGAGCAAACCCGGGGTCTCCTCGGAGGAGTTGGGGTTGTGGACAGACTCGACAGGGAGCGTTGGATTTGGCGCCATTTTTGGTAATCACTGGTCAGCACAAACCTGGCCGGCATGGTGGCACAAGAATGGGCTCACAGGTAACATAGGATTTCTTGAGCTTTTCCCTATTCTGGTGGCCTTGAAAACATGGCCCGAGGGATTTCGTGACCGCGCTGTGGTGTTCTGGTCTGATAATATGACCGTTGTTGAGTGTATCAATAGTCAGGCTGCCCGCTGCAGATGGATCTTGAGATTGCTGAAAGAAATTGTTTTGCTGTGTATGAGGCTAAACGTCCACTTTAGGGCAAAACATGTGCCAGGGGTGTTAAATCAGGCAGCTGATGCGCTTTCTCGTTCCCGTATGCAGGCCTTCTGGGGTTTCCTACCCTCAGCGGACCCGGTGGCGGCACCTTTTCCCGAAGCTCTCTGGTCTCTCGGTGCCCCGGACTACAAGACCTCGTGGGAGGGAGTCTAGCTCCCAGAACAAGGAAGGCATACGAATGGGCGTTCCGTTCCTATTGGTCCTTTTTGGGTTCTGCTGGGGGGGAGCTATGGGGCCAAGAGGAGTATGTCCTGAAGTTTCTGTTATAGTTACGTCAGGCAGGCAAATCAGTGGCCACGGCACAGAGGCACCGGGCCGCTATTTCTTTCATGGCACGAGCTCATGGTCTCTAGGACCCCACAGCGTCTTTTGTGGTTCAGAAGGCGCTGCGAGGGTGGCACCGCCTTGAGGGTCACAGAGTGGACGACAGGCACCCGATAGGTCTGGAAAGGTTGGCCCTATTGATGTCAGTACTCCCTGCAACATGTTCATCTCAATCTGAGACAGTACTGTTTAGAGCCGCTTTTTCATTAGCATTCCATGGGGCTATGAGGGTAAGCGAGCTGGTAGCAAGGAATAAGCAGGATACGGGGGGGACTGTGCCGAGAGCACATCCGCATTGAAGGGGAAACAATGATAGTCTCGTTTGCCAGGTCCAAGACCGATCAAGGAGCAAACAGCGATTGTGTAGTAGTCCGCCGGATTCCCGGATCGCCCATGTGCCCGGTAGCCTGCGTTGAGGAATATTTGGCGCAGAGGGCGGCAGCATGGGGGGAAGCTTACTGAGGCACGCCAATGCCACCCCGCTGACGAGGTTTCAGTTCCAACGGGTGCTTGCGATGGCAATTACAGCCGCGGGGTTAAACCCGTGCGAGTTTGGGACCCATTCCTTCAGGATAGGGGCTGCGACTGAGGCCACAGCCAGGGGTCTGAGTGTTGATAAAGTGAAACAGTTGGGGCGTTGGTCCTCGAGTTGTTATAAACGGTACGTGCGGTTGCACATGTTGTGAAGCTAATATCATGAACTCACGCTTCTTGTTTTTGTTTGGTTTTACAGTTTCGCATGCTTACGAGGCGGGGCAGACTGTGCAATCGACCCGACACCTGGGAACCAGCGGTCTAAGGACACCAGCTGTGGACAGAGTGGTGTGGGTCGTGGGCCACTCATACGTGAGGCGTGCCGCAGACGTATTCAAAGCAGGTGACATGATTCACATGGCTGGGGAATACGGGTACAGGGTGACCTTCTACGGAAGGGGCGGGCTCTGTATTGACCAGCTTCAGGTTTTTATGGAGGGTTTGTTAGGGCGGACGAGGTCACCGCCATCTATACTCATAGTGCATCTTGGGGGCAATGATTTGGTGACCATTGGTCGGCGAGTGCTTCTCGAGGTAATATTATCCACTGTAAGTTGGTTGGCAAAGAGGGTCCCTGGGTGCACAATTGCATGGTCCCACATGATCCCACGGAAGGTGTGGCGGGGGGCTAATTCTGTGTCTGCTTTAAATCATTCTGTGAAGAAAGTAAATAACAAACTTGGTAGATTGTTTCGTACGAATACATTGCATTCTATTCCGCATGGGTGTATCAGGGGGGATCAAATGTATTTGGAGGACGGGGTTCATTTGTCCCGGGTGGGGAATGATTTACTCATAGGAGACTTCATAGCTTGGTTGAAGAATTTGTAGCCATGACCTTTAAGTAGGAGTTTTGTGGGGGGTCCGGATAGCCGGTCAACTATCCGGGCCTGTGGCGGTAAGGTCATGATCGGTGAGCAGTAATTGGAAGATCCCTAGAGGTTTGGGCGTCACCCATTACGGATGGGAGCGCCCGGGGGGAGGCGGCCATTGGCCCCTCAAACGGGAGGCGGTCCCATCTAAGGATGGGACGCCGAAAGGGAAGGCGGCCATAGGCCCCTTCACTGGGGAGGAGGGGATACGGACCCCTCCTCGGAATTTCCCGGGGCCCGGACATCTGCGACGGCAGGTGTGGTAAGTTGTGTGGGGTGGGAGGGGGGTCTACGCTACCTTCTAGACACCTCACACGAGTCCTCGGACGACCACTAAGATGGCGTCGAGTTAACAGGGGGCCCCCGCTAAGGCAAGGGAAATTGGAAGTTGGCACAGAGGTACAGTCCTCTGTGCGCCCGCCCCTCACAAGTGAGGGGGGAATTGGTATTGGGGATCTGACACCGGTTGCGACCTTGCCGTTGGCCCGTAACGTTAGGATGTACAATTTCAATGTTCAGAAATGCATTTGCAGGATGTTTAGTATCGGCTAGGAGAACCTTTGTATTAGAGATGTGTTAAGGTCAGCCAAGAACATCGTACTGTATAAATGAAATTGTACATGATATGAAACTGTTATTTTAATGTTTTAATTTTGTTTCATATTTTAATAAATACGGCCGGGAAGGGTAACTCCCTCCCGCCTTCCAAAAGTTCAGAACCGTTTCCGTCTTCCCATCCTTGGGGATTTGTGTTGAGAGGGGGTGGCGGGTATCTCAGCCATATGGAAAGGGGCGACCACTCGGTCCCCCCGAACGTATGGTGGAGTACCCCGATCTCCCCGGGAAACCATTTTGGGCGGGAGGCGTGTCCCGGCTGGTATGCCCGAAGCGGCGTAGCTGGGCCGGGCCTTTTCCCGCCCAAGAAGGGGTTGTCCTAGACACCAACACCGCCAGCCACGCCCGGGGGGCGGATTGGAGGAGGGTCTACGCCCTCCCGAAGAAGGATAAAAGGAGCGACAAGCCAAGGAAGCATCCTCTTGTTCCTGTGCTCTGAAGCTGCACCCCCGCGTTGCACGTGAGCTCGAGACAGAACGAAGAGCCAATTTTGACCCACCCACCAGCCCCTGTTGACAGCGATTTGTTGGAATAAAATTGATTGACGTGAATTGGTTTCTCTTACAGGTTGTCTTGGAATAAAGTTTATAATGTGTGTATAATAAAGGATGATTTTCGTTTTTAACATGTTTTCTTAGCAGAAATGTTTGCGAATAAGTTTAATGATGATGCTCAGTAGAGTTGGTTTCTCTTACAGGTTGTCTTGGAATAAAGTTGATAATGTGTGTATAATAAAGGATGATTTTCGTTTTTAACATGTTGTCTTAGCAGAAATGTTTGCGAATAAGTTTAATGGTGATGCTCAGTAGAGTGCTACGTGAAATCGTTTGAATGTGATAATTTCCTTTTCGTTAGCTTAGTTTAAAATGTCGTATTTATTTCTGGTCGGGCGGTAAGGTCATGATCGGTGAGCAGTAATTGGAAGATCCCTAGAGGTTTGGGCGTCACCCATTACGGATGGGAGCGCCCGGGGGGAGGCGGCCATTGGCCCCTCAAACGGGAGGCGGTCCCATCTAAGGATGGGACGCCGAAAGGGAAGGCGGCCATAGGCCCCTTCACTGGGGAGGAGGGGATACGGACCCCTCCTCGGAATTTCCCGGGGCCCGGACATCTGCGACGGCAGGTGTGGTAAGTTGTGTGGGGTGGGAGGGGGGTCTACGCTACCTTCTAGACACCTCACACGAGTCCTCGGACGACCACTAAGATGGCGTCGAGTTAACAGGGGGCCCCCGCTAAGGCAAGGGAAATTGGAAGTTGGCACAGAGGTACAGTCCTCTGTGCGCCCGCCCCTCACAAGTGAGGGGGGAATTGGTATTGGGGATCTGACACCGGTTACGACCTTGCCGTTGGCCCGTACCGTTAGGATGTACAATTTCAATGTTCAGAAATGCATTTGCAGGATGTTTAGTATCGGCTAGGAGAACCTTTGTATTAGATATGTGTTAAGGTCAGCCAAGAACATCGTACTGTATAAATGAAATTGTACATGATATGAAACTGTTATTTTAATGTTTTAATTTTGTTTCATATTTTAATAAATACGGCCGGGAAGGGTAACTCCCTCCCGCCTTCCAAAAGTTCAGAACCGTTTCCGTCTTCCCATCCTTGGGGATTTGTGTTGAGAGGGGGTGGCGGGTATCTCAGCCATATGTCTTTTGGTATAGTTGATGTTGGATGTTTTTATAGGATCTGTAGGGAAGATGTAATATGCAAGATATGTTGTTTAGAAAATAGCATTTTTAATATTGGGTGTTTAATAACAAAAACATATATACTTACATGTTTAATTAGTGTAGTTTTATACATTTGTAGTGTAGAAATAGGAAAATCTCAGAATATCTGTGAATATAATGTTTAAAATAAAGAATTAATTTTGTGAAATAGTGTTTAAAAACAGCAGTTGGTGTATAACAGAGCATTAATATATACTTACTATCTGATTTTCCAGGTGAAGAAATATGACCATGTACTAGGAATTTATTTGGAGTAGTTTCTATCAGAAATGTAGGAGGAGATACAAATGAAATAAGTGCAAGAGTTCGGAGATATAAGTAAAATAGTACACTACTAATTTATATTTCTAAATAATGCACTGTAACTTACTTGAATAATTAGCTAGTGAGCTGGATCTTTAAAGATGTTTGTTCAGGAACAAAATCTTCAGAGTGTTGGCATCTTCTTTCTATAGAGTTAGCAGCAACAAATGGTAGAATGCATGTATCCCTTTTATAGTATGTGTATTTTGTGTGCTTTGATTTGATTGGTTGTAGGATGTAATGAAGCATTGTATAGGCTAGTTTGAATTTTTTTTTGTTAATTGGTGTGTTTGTTGATGTGAGAATGGTGGTATGTGGTGATTTCCGCATTAAAGCAGGTTAGTTGTTAAATAAAATAGATGTGTAAGTGAAAATAAGTAATGAAAATGTTTGTTAAATGTAAAGAATATTTTGAAAATGATAGAACGCATTTAATAGAATGTATAGCAATTGTAGATAAATAGGAATGTTATAAAAGTAACAGGTATTGTATGTAAAATGTATTTTGTATAGAGCAATGACTTTTATTTATGATTAATATGGTATTTTAGACATGAAAGGGTACAAAAATGAACTCGATATTTTTTTAAAAACGATATTTTAGTAGTCTATATTTTAGTTGTCGATATTTTTTTAGTGTTAGGGGTAATTTCATGTAAATCGATATATTTGTAGTCGATATTTATTAAGGTGATATTTATGTTTTCGATATTCTAAAGAGTCGATATTTTTGACTCGATATTTTTGTAGTTTGTGTAATAAGTATAGAAAGTCGATATTTTTGTCGCCGATAATTTTTCAACGATATTTTAGCAAGTCGATAATGTGACCGTCGATAATATTTCAGTGATCCCCTCTAGCATGTCTGCTCAACTCCACATCGCACGCTCTACCATCACTGCTTTTCCTCAGCCCACGCACACACACACACATATGTATGCATGTACACTGTATTCATGCACGCACACACACACACACTTTCTATATATATAGCTATATATACCTATATCTATATGTCTATTCATGTTGGACAGGCAACCACCTCCCGGCAGTCATATGGCCGAGATACCCGCCACCCCCTCTCAACACAATCCCCAAAAGGAGGGAAACCGGAAACAGTTCTTGAAGTTTTTGGAAGTGGGATGGAGTGACCATCCCGGCCGTATTTATTAAAACAAAATTAAAACATTAAACGTTTCATGTTATGTACAATTTCATTACCATATTGCGATGTTTGGCTAACCTTAACAGATTCTCTAATACAGAGGTTCTCCTAGCCGAACTAGCATCCTACAAAACATTTCTTGACATATTGAAATTGTACAACCTAACGTTTAAGGGCCAACGGCAAGGTCATAACCGGTGTCAAGATCCCTAACCAGACTTACCCCTCCCACTTGGGCTGGGCGACAGCACGGAGGCGTACCTCAAGTGCAACTATTACCAATTTCCCTTGACTTGACGGGGGCACCTAAAGACTCGACGCCAGTTAAAGGTCGTTCGAATACTCGTGTGAGGTATCTAGAAGGTACCGTAGACCTTATCCCAACCCCACACAACTTACCGCATCTGCCGTCGCAGATGTCACTGGCCCCGGGAAATTCCCCAGGAGGGGGCTGTAACCCCTCCTACAAAGGAAGGGGCCTTGACCGCCTTTCCTTTACTTCCGGCGACCCATCCTTAGAAGGGACCGCCTCCCCATTGAGGGGCCAATGGCCACCTCTCCCGAGCGCTCCCATCCGTGTTGGGTGACGCCCACTCATAGGGATCTACTAATTAGTGCTCACCGATCATGACCTTACCGCCTACCAAAATAAATACGACAGTGCAAATTAACCTACGAATACATTGGCCACTATGACCGAAAGAGCATGCATTAAAATTCAACACTAAACTGAATGTCTTTAATGGCAAACATTCTCAAAACGACCATTCTTTATTAACTCATCAACATGGCACTACAACCTGTATACGGAAACCGAAGCAAAATTAATCAACTTTATTATACACAACTGGCTGTCTTCAGGGGCTGGTGGGTGGGTCAAAATTGGCTCTTTGTTCTGTCCCGAGCTCACGTGCAGCGAGGAGGTGCAGCTTCAGAGCACAAGAACAAGAGGATGTCTTCTGGTCTTGCGTCCCTTTTTATCCGTCTTCAGGGCGGGCGTATACCCGCCCCTGCCTGCCCCGAGGGCGTGGCTGGCTGCGTCGGTGTCTAGGCCAGCCCACTCTAGGGCGGGAACGAGCGCGCCCCAGCTACGCCGCTTCGGGCATACCAGCTGAGACGCGCCTCCCGCCCAAAAATGGCTTCCCGGGGGGATCGAGGCACTCGGCCATACGTTCGGGGGGACCGAGTTGGTCGCCCCTTTCCATATGGCCGAGATACCCGCCACCCCCTCTCAACACAATCCCCAAAAGGAGGGAAACCGGAAACAGTTCTTGAAGTTTTTGGAAGTGGGATGGAGTGACCATCCCGGCCGTATTTATTAAAACAAAATTAAAACATTAAACGTTTCATGTTATGTACAATTTCATTACCATATTGCGATGTTTGGCTAACCTTAACAGATTCTCTAATACAGAGGTTCTCCTAGCCGAACTAGCATCCTACAAAACATTTCTTGACATATTGAAATTGTACAACCTAACGTTTAAGGGCCAACGGCAAGGTCATAACCGGTGTCAAGATCCCTAACCAGACTTACCCCTCCCACTTGGGCTGGGCGACAGCACGGAGGCGTACCTCAAGTGCAACTATTACCAATTTCCCTTGACTTGACGGGGGCACCTAAAGACTCGACGCCAGTTAAAGGTCATTCGAATACTCGTGTGAGGTATCTAGAAGGTACCGTAGACCTTATCCCAACCCCACACAACTTACCGCATCTGCCGTCGCAGATGTCACTGGCCCTGGGAAATTCCCCAGGAGGGGGCTGTAACCCCTCCTACAAAGGAAGGGGCCTTGACCGCCTTTCCTTTACTTCCGGCGACCCATCCTTAGAAGGGACCGCCTCCCCATTGAGGGGCCAATGGCCACCTCTCCCGAGCGCTCCCATCCGTGTTGGGTGACGCCCACTCATAGGGATCTACTAATTAGTGCTCACCGATCATGACCTTACCGCCACAGGCCCGGATAGTTGACCGGCTATCCGGGCCCCCCACAAAACTCCTAGCTAAAGGTCATGTTCCAACGTTTTTAACCATGCTAAGAAGTCTCCTATGAGTAACTCATTTCCCACCCGAGACAAATGCACACCATCCCCTATATACATACTGTCATCATTAATACAACCGTGCGAGATAGAATGCAATGTCCTGGAACGAAACAACCTACTCACTTTGTTATTAAGTTTTCTAACAGAATGGTTCAAAGCAGGGATCGAAACAGCCCCCCGCCACACTTTTCGTGGGATCATATGAGACCACGCAATTATGCACCCCGGAACTTTCCTCGCCAACCAACTTACAGTGGAAAGCATTGCCTCCAGGAGAAGTCGTCTACCGGTGGTGACCAAATCATTGCCCCCTAAATGTACTATGACTATAGACGGCGGTGACCTCGTCCGCCCTAACAAACCCTCAAAGAATGCCTGAAACTGGTCAATACAGAGACCGCCCCTTCCGTAGAAGGACATTCTGTACCCGTATTCCCCAGCTACGTGAATCATGTCACCTGCTTCGAATACGTCAGCGGCACGCCTCACGTATGAGTGGCCCACGACCCACACCTCCTTTCTCCCAGCCGGTGATGTCTGACCGCTGTCCTGGTGTTGGGTCGACTGCATAGTCCGCCCCGCCTCGAAGGCTTGCGTAACTGAAAACCAAACAAAAGACAAGAAGCGTGAGTACATTATTACAGCTTCACAACATGTGCAACCGCACATACCTCTTATAACAATTGGAGGACCAACGCCCCACTCGTTTTACTTGTTCCACATTAAGACCCCTGGCTGTAGCTTCAGTGGCAGCCCCTATCCGAAAGGAATGGGTCCCAAACTCACCCGGGTCCAAGCCCGCTGCGGTAATTGACATCGCGAGCACCCGCTGAAACTGAAACTTCGTCAGTGGGGTGGCGTCCGCGTGTCTCAACAATGTCCCCCCCCATGATGCCACCCTTCGTGCTAGGTAATCTTCTAAACACTTCACTGGCACATGGAAGACCCTGAAATCCTGCGAATGACTATGCAGTCTCCCACCCCACCTTGATCGGTTTTTGACTTGACAAAGGATACAGTCATCGTCTCACCCCTGATCTGAACGTGTTCCCGGCACAAACCCCCCACCACATCCCGCTTGTTCCTTGCTACCAGCTCACTTATCCTCATTGCCCCGTGAAATGCAAGCGTAAAAGCAGCTCGGAACAAACAGGCCTCGAACTGAGACGAGCATGTGGCGGGGAGTGTGGCCAGCAACTGGGACAACCTATCCAGACCTATCGGGCGCCTCTCATCTACTTTGCGACCCTCAAGGCGTTGCCACCCACGCAGCGCTTTCTGTACCACGAAAGACGCTGTCGGGTCCTGGATATTATGCGCCCTGGCAACAAAGGAAATGGCAGCACGATGCCTCTGGGCTGTAGCCACCGACTTCCCAGCCTTACGCAAGGACATCAGAAAATGTACTACCCAATCCTCATGCCCCCAAAGCCCCCCTCTCTCAGTCCCCAAAAAGGCTAAATAAGCCCGAAACGCCCCTTCGTATGCCTTCCTCGTCCTTGGTGCTAGACTCTCTCCCACGAGGTAACGAAGTTCGGGGCACCGAGAGACCAGAGAGCTTCGGGAAAGGGTGCTGGCTCTGGGTCCGCTGAGGGAAGGAAACCCAAGAAAGCCTGCATTTGAAAACGAGACAGTGCATCAGCAGCCTGATTCATCACCCCTGGGACATGTTTTGCTCTGAATACCACGTTCAGTTGCATACACAGTAAGACAATTTCTTTAAGCAGCCTTAAAATCATTTTACAACGTGCTGCCTGACTATTGATGCATTCTACAACGGTCATATTGTCAGACCAAAATATGACAGAGTGATTTTTGAATCCATCGGGCCAGGTTCTGAGGGCCACAAAAATGGGAAACAGTTCAAGGAAAGCAATATTACTCGACAGCCCCTCTTCATGCCACCATGTTGGCCACCTTTGTGCCGACCATTTCGTGCCGAAGATGGCGCCGAAACCCATGCTTCCCGCTGAATCCGTCCATAGACCAAGCTCTTCAGAGGACAAGGCCGGTTTGTTCCAGACGACTCGACCATTGAAATCCGCCAAAAATGCTAACCAAATACGCATGTCTTGGCGGACCTCGGCCGATAATCTCGTGCGATGATGACCCTCTTTTAGGCCGACCATCGCCTGGGCAATTGAACGGGAGAAGGGGCGGGCCATCGGGATCACCCTTAGGGCAAAATTCAACTTCCCCACCAATTGCTGCAATTGATGCAGCGTAACTTTAGATGCAATAATACACATTTGCAGGGCTGCCCTGAATTTCGACACTTTGGCAGCTGGTAAACGAAAACAACCCTCACTAGAGTCCAACTCGATCCCGAGAAACTCGAGGCAAGTCGTGGGACCCACAGTTTTACCTGGTGCCAATGGCACGCCAAATTGATTCATTAAAACACAAAATTTAGTCAAGGCCCGGGCACATTCATCATCCCCAGCGGCCCCAAGGAACAGAAAGTCATCGAGGTAATGCATCACATTTCGAAAACCCGTTTTCTTCGTGTAAACCCATTGTAGAAAACTACTGAATTTCTCGAAATATGCACAAGATATAGAGCACCCCATCGGCATACACCTATCCATGTAATACGAACCTTGAAACATGAATCCCAAAAGACGTTGGTCTTCCGGGTATACCGGGAGCAAACGGAACGCTGACTCGATATCTGATTTCGCCATCAGCGTCCCGGGCCCCAGGCGATTCAAAATGGCTACGGCCTCATCGAATGATGCGTACCGCACCGAACATATCTCTGGATCAATTGCGTCGTTTACAGAAAGGCCATGAGGCGCTGATAAATTGTGAATCAATCGAAACTCACCTGGGTCCTTCTTGGGGACCACCCCTAAAGGAGAACAAACAAAATTCTGTACCGGGGGAACACTAAACGGGCCGGCAACCCGACCTCGGGTAACCTCTTTCCGGATCTTATCCTGTACTACAGTCGTATGCTGCAAGACGGAAAGTTGGTTTTTGCACGTCCCGACACCCTGAAAGTTCCCCACCGGGATGCGGAAACCATATGAAAAACCGTTTCGTAGCACCCCAGCTGAAGTACGATCTGGGTATTCGCTGAGCCAGGGAATCATCGCCAGGGTATCAATCGGGGTTGGTAAAGGCGCCCCTCGGACTATATTAGACCTGTTTGGCGCCCCCTCTACCCCCATTTTCACCCGATTTGGCTCTGCACGAGGACTCAGGATGGGGTGCCCCACAACCACTACATTCGTGTTTGAATTTACAAGATCCCGGGGGCCTAGTACATTTACTTCTGTTGAAATTGAAACAGAAACCCCTCTTCCCTGTATTGCCGGCGGGTCTCGGGTAATCGTCTGTACCCGTACCCGACCGAAAGGGCGTCCCCCCATTTTGGCGGGAGGACTCACCAACAGTACTCCCCACCAACGGCACTTTCAACATCCCCGATTCTTTCATTTTATTCCATGTCAAAGAATCGTAACAGTCCCAGGTTAAACTTTTGTTATGTTCCATCGCTTTCCTGAAAAGGTTGTCATAACAGAACCATTGGTTACCTTGGTGCGATGTCGAGTACCCCATAATTCGTGACTGATATACTGGAAATTCAGGGAGCAATTCAGGCCTACGTTCCCCCAAAATTGACGTAAAAATTCCCCAAGCATTACCCCAGTTGCCAATATTCTCATTCACTTTAAAGGCGGCCATTTTTGCGCGCCAAACACTTGGATGCATCAGATCCTTTTGGCCCTTAACAGTTTCAACCTCATAATGATCAACGAGCAAGGAGAAAATGTTTACGTATTCCCCCGCCCAAATCTTTTCCTTTATTGCCAAAGGAACATGTTGCCCCAACTTTTCTCTACGAGAGGGTGTTGACTCATCCCTTGCGATCGGCAATGGCCGCTTACCTGCACCGGACGCTGCCTCCGCCACTCGTGGCTTGTCTATCACCGCATCCGACGCGGGCACCTTGGCTGTATCACGTTTCTCGCGCAACTGTTTAATGAGTGCTTGCGCTTCGACAGCCGTGGCGCCCTCGCTACTGTCCCCCAACCACGCCGCTAACTGTGCCGCCAACTCGGGAGGCATATCTTCAGTGGATGTCGGGGTGACTACTACGGGGATCGGATTCCCCTCCTTCGGTACCGGGGCCGGTACCGGGGCTGGCGCCTCGAGCGGGGAACAGGGAACCGGGACGTCTCCCCCGACCGGCCCCCTTCTCGGCCTCTTTGGCTTCCCTCCGGCCGGTGGACGCCCCGATCCCTCCTCGCCGTCTCGCTCCGCCAACCGTTTCTTAATTTCGGACATGTCCTTCATGAGGGCCCGAACCAACTGGTCAGTCGACATTCTCTTCGCGCCTTTCTTGGGCATTTTTTCAGACGAAGTATCTAGAAGACAAAAAGAGAGATTAAAACGCTCAAAATTGGCTCTTTGTTCTGTCCCGAGCTCACGTGCAGCGAGGAGGTGCAGCTTCAGAGCACAAGAACAAGAGGATGTCTTCTGGTCTTGCGTCCCTTTTTATCCGTCTTCAGGGCGGGCGTATACCCGCCCCTGCCTGCCCCGAGGGCGTGGCTGGCTGCGTCGGTGTCTAGGCCAGCCCACTCTAGGGCGGGAACGAGCGCGCCCCAGCTACGCCGCTTCGGGCATACCAGCTGAGACGCGCCTCCCGCCCAAAAATGGCTTCCCGGGGGGATCGAGGCACTCGGCCATACGTTCGGGGGGACCGAGTTGGTCGCCCCTTTCCAAATGCTGTTTTTAAAATAGGAAGGGGGCCATGCGACCCCCTCCTGGGCTGCTCCCGGCTGTGGGGACCCACAACTCCCCCGGGGCAGGTCCATCTAAATCAAAGGAGAGGTGCTGCGTGGCCACCCTCCTAGAGCAATAGATGGCCCTTGGGACTGCTAACTTCCAGAGTCTGCTCCTGTTATATCCGGGGTGCCTACCCCTGGGACATAACTGCTTGTTGTGGCTTGGCAGGAACTTTAACTGCTCCCACGAAGCCACAGCAAAAACTCTCTTTTCAGCAAGCAAGAGTGAAGAAATGCTCTTGCTTGCTGGAAGCGGAACATTTGTCTGTTTCCTTGGAAGCTGTCAAGCGAGCAGGGAAACCGATTAATTTCTTTCACGCACAGGAAGCTGCATGCCGGCTCCTGCAGGAGGCAGGGACCCGACAGGGAGAGTGGGTGTCTTCATCATGTCAACATCTCTCCTGCAGCAGCCCAGCCACGTCCCCATGACAGGATCGGTGCAAGTTCACGACCTGTATTATTATCCACAAAGAGGAATCCAAACATTCATTTTACCGAAAAGGCTCACACATCACAACTCCAATTCATAGAGTTTATTCGGCTACGCGTTTCCTCCCCTCGCCTCAGTCGTTGGATGTCAATATTGGAACCAAATGAAGGTGTCAGTCAATTGGCTCTGCATCCTTGAGCTTGGATAGCTTGCAGCTGAGGTGAGGGGTGATTCAAGTGCACTGGGTGGCCAAACTTACTTAGAGGTATCTATGCTATTTCAGTAAAATTTTTGGAGGGGACCAACATTTAATTAATTATTTTAATGGATAGTATTGTTTAAACAATATGCTATCTCCTTCGAAGCTAGTACATCGGGAGGAATGATTTATTGGATATTGGAGCCCAAATCCTGATTTACTGAGATTGTGAAGTTCATGGCGATATCATCAAGCAAGGAAACTTGTATAAAGAACATTAGGGGATTGGGTCCTCCCAATTGGGCCGTGGTCTACCAATGAGAAGGGTCCGCATAGTACTTGATGCAAAAGTATCGGTGCACTGAGTAAAAAGCAATTCAATGACATTTGAGAAAGGCACAACAAAACGCATCATGCCGGGATAATTGCTGCCAATACAATCCTTGCAAGACTCCGCAAGTGCTCTGCAATTTTGGGAAATGTATTGCTGTGAGGCAGGCGAGTTCCCAGTTCACAAGTGGATGCACCCGTCCTAAGTGCAGTGGCCACAATTGGACCTTGGAAAACGAAGTTAATGGCAGCACAATAGCACCGCCGCTGATTGTATGCCGCGTCGACCGGGAGCAAGGTCGCGAGCTATCCAAGCTCGAGGATGCTGATCCAATTGGCCGACACCTATGTTTGGGTCCAATGTTGACATACAGCAGCTGATGCGAGGGGTGACTCAAGTGCACTGGGTGGCCAACCTTATTCCGGGATATATACACTATTTCAGTCAAAATTGTGGAGGGGACCAACATTTAATTGAACATTTTAATGGATAGTATTGCCGAAACGATATGTTACCTGGCTCCATGCTAGTCCATCTGGAGGAATGATTTATTGGATATTGGAGCCCAAATCCTGATTAATTGAGTTTGTGAAGTTCATGGCGATATAGTCAAGCAAGGAAAGTTGTATAAATAACATGGCGGGAATGGGTCCTCCCATTGGCCAGTGGTCAACCAATGAGAAGGGTCCATATAGTATTTGAACCAATAGTATTGGTGCACTGAGTAAAAGGCAATTCGATGGCGTTTGAGGAAGGCAAGATGACGAAACGCATCAAGCAGGGATATTTGGGAAGGCAGCAGTCCCAACGTCATCACAGAGTGGGATGTGGTCAGTGAGACTGCTGACACCATCCCACTCTGTGATGAGGTGTCACTGATTGACACTCAACCTTTGGCGCTTTATTGCTTAAAACTGAAGCGCCCAGGTGCGAGGCAATCAGTGACGCTACACTTTGTCACTGAGGGGAGGGCCTTAGGAACCTTTGCTGAGCTGAGAACCTCACACCCACAGGAGCTGTGACTTCCTCAGCCCAGCAAAGTTCAGCTCAGTCAGCCAGGAGCCTGAGCATTAGTGCATGTCCGGCTCCTGGCTACCTGACCTGAAAATGATCAGTGTCTGTCAGGCTGACCTTTATTCAGCCTGACAGACACTGTTCGTGAGGAGCAAAAGGTTGAGGGGCATGGCCCCTCAGCCCCAATGGACCAACCGTGGCTGGTTGGCAGCACATTGGATCTAAGTCTAAATACTGATGTTGATCTTACACTGCTGGTCCTGCACTAATATAGAAATAAATAACTGTCTTAAATGCTTAGATGTTGGGTCAGTGGTAGTAGAGTATATGGCAAGTGTCAAACACAACCACTGTATTGAGCTCAGCGTCTACTCCAAGAACCAAGTTGTTTTCAGGACATGATGGGTTCCAGGTATGAGTGCCAAGATGCTCAAAGCAGTAAAAGTGCCTTTTGAAAATGCATGTTATGTTATGCAAATGTTGTGCCACTTCAATGTAGTAAAGTAGTAGTAAAATTGTTTAAGACAGACCTCACTCCTTCCAGCACCATTGCAGAGCATTGAGCTAAGGTGATACCCTGTTTTTTTTTTCTTCTGCAATGGATTCTGCCAGCCAGGGATATCAAGCAGGGTGTACCCAGTACATCATTAAACCGACTTCCCCTCTCCATTAACTTCTTATCATCACAAGCTCCAAGCCTGTTAGGGAGGACAAGCTTTATACACCAGTAAGCAATTGCCTCCCCAATAGGTATTAAATATAGGCCTCTTGGCTATTAATTTCTTTTTCAATGCAAGAGGCACAAAAACACTTCAATTTCATCATTTCGCTGAGCAGTGGTGGTCAACCTCAGATGGCCATCACCTGTGCTCGTTTACTAGGCACTACCCAGAGTTTAGTGTCATTGTGAGATTTGCAAGATCCAGTTTTTGCGGATCAGGCCATCATTTTTTGTAAAACTGATGAAGCATTTCAGTATTAAGTGAATTGACTTAGCCTGCTGTTTCTCGGCGGTGCTTCATGCTTTATGCTTTGAGCTTTATTCTCAGATCGTACAGCTCGGAAGTAGATAGAAGCAGAGCTTGCTCACAGATTCTCACAGCATAATCATTGAATTTTTAGTAGTTGGATTCATATTTTTGTGGACTGTGTTAAGTAAGATTTTGGTTAGCTTTTGATGTATTTAGTGCATTCATCACTTTTCCTGTTGCATATTTAGGTCAAGCATGAGCCAGCGCGCATGCGCTTCTCTGGCGATCAGCTGTAGTAGAGTATGGAAGAGAAGCCCTGCCCACTCTCAGCCCATATTTTTCATTTGCTTGTGTCTTTGTCCTTCGAAAATGCTGGCTTCTGATTCTGTAATTAGCTTGTTAGTCCCTCCTTAGTACAGCCATGCCTTAATTTGTAACCTCCCATGGCTACTGGCCACTTTGCTTCAGTTGTTATACAATGTACTTGTTATTTAGTCTAGTAAGCACTATTTTATTTATTAAGTTTCTCCTACTTTAGGCACGTGACGTGCTTTGCTTACATTCAGCATGCCATGCGCGATTTCACTTTCAAAGCAGCTGGGACAATGCGGCCGTTTGTTTGTAATGCCCTAGGTCACGCATTTAAATACGGGACCTATTGCATTGCAAATATATATTTTTTAACTTTTCCACCTCCAATCACCCACTTTCAAAGAAGATGGCGGCCGTGTGATTTGCCCTGTCGGGAGACTGTTCACCTGATGGGCCCTACATATCCTGAGGTGGAGCTGCGGCTATAACTCACAGCTTCGGGAGGAGCTGAGGGGCATATTACCAAGCCTGGTGATATTAGATTATCGCCGCTTTAGCGTCCGTTTTCTGCCGCTAAGCGGCTATAATTACATCGCCCTATTAGCAAGCTGTCGCTTATTGAGGCAATAGCGAGCGGTTTGGGGCCCGCTTTGCTTGTCAGTGATATTTATCGCTAATGACATGCAAAGTGGGCGTACCCAACCTGTTAGCAACCTGTTAGCAACTAAAAACAGTCGCTAACATTGCTATCGCCTATTATCAACGCTAAGCGCGAATATCTCCAAAAGCCAACGCCTGCTCAGACCAGTTCTTAGCCATTATATCCAATGGGAGGTGGATATTATGGGTAAGACCCTATTGGCGTTAATGCGTGAATATTGCTGTATTCTCAGCGATATTCACGCATTTCGCCACTATCGCCGGATATTTTATCGCTTCAGAGATAAACGTTGCAGATAGCACGTTATGTCTGCGATAATATTCGGCGATGCTTGGCGTTAAAAAAAACTTGCTAAGCCCATTTAGCAATACATATCGCTAGTTGTTGGTAATATGCCCCTGAGTGCACTGTTAGCCGCTGCCAAAGGTAGGGTAATGCATCAAAGGACTCCTGGACGGCCTACGCAGTTGAGGCCCGCAAAGGTGGGGCCGGCTGAAAGGAGGGCTGCAATCTCCTGATCAATAGGCAAGCAGCTGTAACCAGGCAGCAGGTTCAAGGGAGTCGGAGAGAGCTCCAGAGGCTCTGCGGTGTGAAAGATGCCATGTCTTTTATATTTATTAGAATCTCACTTAAATTAATGTATAAACCGTTCTTTTTTTATTTTCCAACACTATGCCACGCATTAATGAATGTTGTGCATTAATATCTACACAAAAATGTCAAGTGTAACAAATAAAACTGAAAGTGAGAAAAAAAAATGTGGAAGGAAAGGCACAGGCAGGAAAGAGGAAAAAAAGCAGGGGACGAGTATGCACACAAGTAAAAACTTAAATTCTGCCTCACCTCGTACACTCGGTTTAATTATTAACACATCTACGCTCTCTTGCCTGCAGGAAGGATACAGCTTCCCCAACCCCCCCACCCATTTCCCCACCCCCCCCCCACCCCCCACTGCTCAGGACAACAGGCTACGGCTCCATTGCAGGGTATCACTCCACACAAAACCCAGGCTGACTTAGCTGCCTGAGGGCTCATTTCAGGTCCTAAGCATTTTATAAGTGTAGAAACCAAAACTAACAATCCCTCCTATATAGCGGCATTCAAACACAGGACAAAGACATCCACGTCGCGTCAAAAGAAAAGGGCGGCAGCTACATGCTAAGGTAAGTGACTTAATAATTAAATAGCAGCATTGTTTTGCTGCATGTTTATTCCTTTCTCCCCTCTCCATACGGCAGCGCTGCTTCCCCTTCACATTCCCACCTCCCTTACCCCAACATCACTTTCCTCCCTGGTACGTGCTTACTAAATACCCTGCATTATATGAAGACATTCCTAATTAAGTTGACAAAACAGTATTGCCATTGAGTAGAATATATTAATACAATACATGCTCTTAGCAGTTTAGGTGATGACATATCTTAGCGGTTAATGCACAAGTTGTAGACATCTATCAAGCCAGCGAAGTATGTGTGCAAAGGCTAGCCATGAGCAAAACTGCCTTTCATCCTTGCAATGTCAGCAGACTGTTTAACATTCTGATAATGGTAATATTAGTTATTGCATAGGACTGTCAGTAAGTGCTTGGTGAAGGCTACGTTTTAATTTCGATTATACACAAACAAAATATGTTGTACTATCGCAATCCACCGTAACGAGTTAACAAAAATAATAATCCTGAAGTCAATCGGATGGAGGGATGAAATAGGCAGGCTTAGTCAAAATATGCAAGGTTGCTCTAATGTCGTACAGACCAATGGAAAGCTGGAATTTGAAGTACAAACTGCAGACACTAGGAATTCCGTCCTTTCAAATAGAACAAGCAGTTGCCATGCAGTAGGTCTCACATTTACGAGAGATTGAGCTATTTGCACTGTAAATGATAATGCCTTTTATTTATGTGTTTACAAAACCTGCAAGTGGCATTTACGCACCACTTGCTGGCAAACGCGAGACCTATTGCACTGTAAGTGCTTCTTTCACTTTGCTTTTGCCTTTCTTTTAATTGCAGGGTTTGTGTTCTTTTCTTTAGCAATCCTCCACTATTCTCTCCCTCTAACGAAGGACATGCCTTTATGAGTGTTTATTGGCATTCTTACAATCAGCTGAGTAGCCTCATTTACTTTCCCTCCCACAGAACTTTAAGTGGGATGAAAAAAATCGGGAGTCTCTCAAAGGGATTTGACAGATGTATTTAAAGATGTGGTTTAAAGATACTTAATCTAAACATCTGTGCTCAGCATAGTGTGCCACCCAACCCAACTGGTATTTTGCTGCTTCTGTCATTGCATCCATGTATATATTACAACAAGTAACATTACACCTGCAACAAACCAGGACTATTGGCTTTGTCAATAGTTGTAAGTTGCAGAAGATAAATAAGCAACAACCATAGCTTCGTTGTATATAATATTGGAAATGCATCCGTTCAGAAATGATGAGACAGTGAAAAAACTATACTGAGCCTTTTTAAAGCAGTGAAGGGAAGTACTGCTGCAGAATTAGGATGTATTTATTTCATCCTGAGGGTGAGGACAAAAGTGCAACGCCCCATATGGACCTGTCTCAGCACCTGCTTTGTGGAGCTGCAGTTGCTGAGCACCAGCAGGACCCCGCTCACTTAAAGCCCTGCCCTCCCAACCTTGACCGCACTTGACCCGCAATGCCTGGACATCTGGTCGGGACAGCCAGGTAAAATGTGGAGTGGTTACGTGCATCTTCTTGAGTGAACTTCACTGTTTTCAGCTTCTTAACGCCTGGACTGGACTTTGGGCTGAACCGCCTCTCTGCATCTCTCCCTTTTCCTCCTCCATACAGAGGCATAATGATCAGAGCTGCAGACTTTGGTGCTGGGGAACCAGGTTTGAGTCTAGGCTTCTTCGCGACATCCTGTGATTCTGGGATAGTCACTCAATATCCTGTGCCCACCAAAAAAATGAATGTGTCCTTGTGTAATGCAACTGGTGCTGATTTAAAGCACTCCAATACGTTTTGATTACATTCCCGGTTTATGAAGCTGCAAAAAGTTTTTTTTTAAATGCACATATGTGTACTTAAGTACTCTAAGTGCAAAGTCCCAGGAAAAATCACGATCTCGTTAGTTCATGCTCCTTTCACTAGACTGTGCACAATTCCACCACATGTGTGCAGTCTATTTTAGTTACTTCTTCAACGGCTTATTGCCTCAATCCTGCTGCACTCTGCCTTTGGGGGAATAAAAACCCTTTAAATTATCCTACTATTGCTTCATTGCGGCTATATTTTCTTTAGCTCCCCTTTCTCCTCCTTATATCTGGATAATATCAAAACCAATTAATATCCATTGTTGTTTTTCTGGTGTTCTATACTTCCCCTCATGTTGCTTAGTTACTATTGCAGCAGAGAACAACAAAGATGGCCTTTTGTCTTCAATACAACCTAGCCATGTCACAACAAGAGCTCAGTACTCAACGTGGAAATAAATACATTAAGTAACATAATGTGAGTCTCTCAACTCACCAGTTTCTCTCCTATAAATGATCTATTATCCTTTCAAAGCATACACATGCTTACCATCTCTAACTTTCAGCCCCCCTTCACTTCCATAAAATGCCTGCACTTCTTCACTTGATGTACATTACCGTCCCAGAATCCTCAAAGCTGCTGCTACAATTACCAGTAAAACAGGTTGAACCTTCACAGCCTTTAACACCAGCAAGTTTGCCACAGTTCAACAAAACTATTCATCAGGATCTACAAACCACACCCAAATCTTCCCACATAACTCAAACTACAATCACACACCTCTTGTAACAAACATTGAGATCATTCTGTAAACTCTCCGGCCAATTAAAGCGCTACAATTCCACACTTGAAGAAGTTATGTAACTAATCAAATGGGAACCACCTCGATGGAGTGCAAACTAATCTGAAATCTGTTATATAGACTGTTCGATGTTGCCAAGGTAAATGACTAAACTGACAGTTTAGAAGTGTGCTTTGACACAATTTTGGGTTGCCTCTGTGACCGTACTGGGGCTGGGTTACCGGAGTGCCCGGGGGGCACAATTGACATTTCAGCCTACTTTGCGCACCCCCAGTGCCCCAGATCCTTGTGCGTTCCCTTCTGTAATACCGATAGCACCAGCGCACATAAAGTGCTGTCATCATTATCAGTTTCTACAGCCCCATTTACATGTGAAAAGAAAAGATTTTTTAAGAATGCAGGGCGAATTCTGCCTTTCCGCAATTTGTTCAGTTTCTCTTCAGTCCTGACCTTTGTCATTTTCATGTGGCAGATCATATACTTCTAAAGAAGAGAGGGGTCCAACACTCCAAAGGGATAGGACACCACAAAGACGGTTAAGTCAAAAAATAACTCCCTATGGGGTATTATATTAGCATACCAATAATACATTCACCACACACATCCTGCTCAGACACACATGGGTCAGTTTATCAGTAAGCCAGAAAGTCAGATCCAAATCCACTTTCTACAAAATTATATATAAACGTTTTTGATTTTATTAAGTTGGTTCAAAAAAATTGTATATATCAAAACACCTTTTCATTTTAAAAATAATACATCATAGTACACATTAAAAACACAAAAGATTAAAAAAAAGGTTAAATAAACTGGCATCTACCACAATTCAAAGATTCAAAATTCATAGACTCATAACCCTAATTACATATAACAATGGATACAATACTGCATTCATAAATTCATATCAAATGTCACAAGAAGACGTATATTCGAAGGCCAAGAAAAAACGACGCGCTTCGGAGGGTTTACATAAATCCAACCTCCTTCTTCAGGCTTCTTAGTGTTTGGTTTTGGCAGCAGTATCTATGCACACAATGAAATTTTTTACGAATCCTGCAGAGTTATTACATGTAGAAACATGATATTATAAAACATGAACAAACCATCTAACATCATCCTGCATGTTATGGTATTATACCAAAATATTCTAACAATCCTGAACAGTTTTAAAAAAACTCAATAATAGGCCTAATTCATTGAGTTACTGGCACTGAACATTCTTATAGACCCTTCAAACATCCATCTGATGGAATCATTTAAATAATAGCCATCGGACTCACTCTACCATAGTCTTTTCATTCATTCAGCGTTTATACATTTCTATATATTTTCTAGTAGTGATGGACTAGGTATCCTGGCTTATCATTATATAATATAATATAATGATAAGGCAGGATACCTAGTCCATCACTACTAGAAAATATATAGGTGTGTGAAATTACAACAAGGATTGCCTAGGCAGCATCCGTAGCAGAAATTTATAAACTCTATCCATATAGATCAGTGCATTCCAGATCAAGTGGTTTAGTTGTGCATATGTCACCTTAAATGTGGTATTTGTTTTTTTGGGAAAATTTCTTTATTGCATCAATAATTAGTACAGTCATGCGATCATTTCTCATGTACAATGCTGTGTCTCCTACATTGCATATCCAACTGTACAGTTATTATCTTATCTTGCAGTTTTCTTTTGTATTGCTCCCATTTACTCGAACTTCCCCCCGCCCCCCGCACTCTTAGCACTGTAAATATCACACACCTCTGTCCCCATATGACAAGTCAAGCATAATCAAACATCTGCGTGTTATATTCTGCCCAGTAACATCTCTTCTCTCTGCTCACGTGTATTCTCCCTTTGAGTCAAGTGTCGTACCTCGCTGCGTTGTCCCACCAGTTCCCCCAATTAACACATTGCTTATATCGTGAGGAAAAAACAGCAATTTCGTATACGTATACCATTTGTCCACCTCATTAATCTATTAGTGAATCAGCACAAGCCTCAAATTCTGCTAATATTGCATCCCATTCTTGCCATATATGCGTTTTCCTTAGGCCTCTGCGTTCGTCCCTTCTCAGTTCCATCCCCTCTGCCTTGCCCCATCGCATCACCTCGCTGTGCCAGCCCTCTGCATCCAGCGGTCTAGGCGATTTCCATTGCATCGTTATTAATCTTTTTCCTAGCAGCAGCGCCAGGTCAGCAAAGCGGGAGGCTGCGCTTCTCTTTTTTTCCTTGTGACCTAGACCTAGCAAGCTGTAGAGCGGCGTCGTGTAAGGTCTACCCGGGATAACCTCCGTCAGAGCTTTATGGATTGCTGTCCACTAACAGCCTAACTTGGGGCAATCCCATAACATGTGTAACAGTCCAGCATCTATCGCTCTGCATCTGGGGCATGTGTCCATTGCGTCCGGGAACATGACATGTAGTTTATGGGGAGTGAGATACGACCTGTGCACTAACATTAATTGAATGAATTTGAATTTAGGATTGCGGGACACTTTTTTGGGGAACTTAAGTATTTTCTCCCAATCCTTGTCTCCCAGCTCATGGCCCACATCCCCCTCCCAACGTGTCCGAGTGGGTTGCAGTGTGATTGCCCTTCCGCCTCTGATGCCAGCCGTCAACCATCTTGTTAGATGGCTGCCTGTCCCCATCAGATATTGCATTGTAAGGAGCGAGTTCGTGGGCGGTTCTGTCCCATCCCGTGCCCATGTCGAGGTTATGTAACATGTGACCTGCGCGTGCAGCAGAAATAACTTGTCAGGGGTATGATGCAGGTGTGCAAAGTCTGCATGTGTCATGATAGCGTTCTCCGTGAAGAAATCCCCTACCTGCATGACTCCTGCTTGCTGCCACGCCCAAAGTTTTCGTTCCGTCAGGATACCGTTTCCCACTGGTAGTCCCAGTAGTGGTATAGAGGGTGCATAGGATGTCGCTGTGTTAGTGTATTTGACCGCTTTCTTCCAGCACTTGACAGCTAGTGTCAGGAGGTATGGCGCTGCAGCAGGTGCTCTAGTGGTTGGCAAAAGCAGTCGGTGTATAGTGCCCCTGTTCCTGTCAGTCTCAGTCATGCCTATTTCGTGTAGGTTGCGTCCCGCTAGCCAGTAGGCCAGCCACTGGAGTTGACAGGCGTAACCGTAGGCGATCAGATCTGGCAACCCCATGCCGCCCCTGTCTGTGGGTAATTGCAACTTAGCCAGGCTGAAACAGCGCCTGCCCGCACCCCATATCAGTTCCGTTAACAACGTGTTCAGGGACTTGAAAAAGGTCAGCGGAACTATGAGGGTCAAATTAGTGAAGAAATACAGTAGCCTGGGTAGTACCACCATCTTGCAATTGCCACCTTCCCAGCTATCGACAGGGGTAGTGTGTTCCAGAATTGTATTTGCGTTTTGAGGGTGGTGATTGCTTTGCCCAAGTTACCGTCCAAAAGGTCCCGAGTGTTCCGGTATACCTGTATGCCTAAATATTTGAAAGTTGTGGGTGCCACCAGAAAAGAGTGCGGTTCGAACCTAATATGTGAGGTGTCTAATGGAACGTTGAAGCCGTATCCGTAAGACTTCGATTCATTAATCATTAGCCCTGATATGGCCCGGAAATCATTAAATATTGCCCGGAGTGGCTACAATCCGGCCGTCATGTCCTTAATGTCTAAAATGATGTCATCGGCATAGGCCGAAATTATGTGGGGTATGGAGTGTCTCTGTATCCCTTTCGTGTGTGCTAGTGTTCCCACCTTACTTAGTAAAGGCTCTAGAGCGATTATGAACAGTAACGTCAATTACGGGCACCCTTGCCGTGTGCCTTTCATTATGTCTAATTGCTCAGAGATACACTTATTAGTCCGAACACGTGCCGTGGGGTGTAGATACAGCAGCGTTACCCAATCGATGTATTCTTGAGGGATGCCAAATTTGCCCAGTATCGTAAACATATAATCCCACCTCAGGGAGTCGAATGACTGACTGAGGTCAAGGGAGATGCATCCTTCAATGTTATTGCTAGTATCCTTCAGGGTCATTACCTTAAATGTGGTATAGCGGTAATCAGGATGGAGCATAACCAGTCCATTCAGCATGATATGGTTTGAATTCATTGAATGAGTGAAAAGACTATGGTAGAGTGAGTCAGATGGTTTTTTATTTAAATGATTCCATCAGATGTATGTTTGAAGGGTCTGTAAGAATGTTCAGTGCCAGTAACTCAAGTATTAGGCCGAATTAATACCATAACATGCAGGATGATGTTAGATGGTTGGCTCATGTTTTATCATATCATGTTTTACATATAATAACTCTGCAGGATTCATAAAAATTGTCTTTTTGTGCACATATACTGCTGTCAAAACAAAACACTAAGAAGCCTGAAAAAGGAGGTTGGATTTATGTAAACCCTCCGAAACGCATCTTTTTTTCTTGGCCTATGAATATACGTATTCTTGTGCTATTTGATATGAATTTATGAATGCAGCATTGTATCCATTGTTATATGTAATTAGGGTTATGCGTCTATGAATTTTGAATCTTTGAATTGGTGGTAGATGCAATTTTATTTAAACTATTTTTTAATCTATTGTGTTTTTAATGTGTAATATAATGTATTATTTTCAAAAATGAAAAGGTGTTTTAATATATACAATTTTTTGAACCAACTTAATAAAATCAAAAACGTTAATATATAATTTTGTAGAAAGTGGATTTGGATCTGACTTACTGGCTTACTGTTAAACTGACCCATGTGTGTCTGAGCAGGATGTGTGTGGTGAATGTATTATTGGTATGCTAATATAATACCCCAAAGGGAGTTATTTTTTGACTTAGCAGATCATATACTCCCATGAACCATACAGTGATAAGCGGTTCATACACCTTGGTGCTATCTCCAGGCATGTTAGGATATAATGCCCCAGTGAGCTAAATATATTTCCAATTCCTAGATATAGTGAGAGCCCAAAGCCTTTACAACCTTTGTCGACAGTACTAACTGGGGGTATAGTACAGCCAAGTAAAATATTTCTTTCTATTTAATCATTGGCTCTTCCACTGAACTCTTAAGCTAATAACTGCTTACAGTAGGTGTCCCAATTGACGTTTGTAGGGCTTTTCTCTTTTGGGTGCATCGTAGAGAAGATGCACATATAAAGTTGGATCTCTACTGCAAGGATGACAATATAATCACTGCTGAAATTAGACATCTTGCCAGTTGGTATCTCCATGACTTTCAGGGGGGTAGCGACTGCTTATACAGCAGTGTTGTATTCTATATTGCAGGTGTGGCCACCTTATTTGTCTTCAGGGTCTGTTCAGATAGTGGCAGGCTTGTGCTACTTGATGAAGTGGTAGGAGGAAGTGATCAGGAAGTATAGTCAAGAGTAGACGGTGGCTGCTGAAATCACTAGCAGTGATAGATGTCCACAGATACTTAAGGAGCTTCCATTTCTCACAGTGCCTCAGTTGCCTTTCCCTGGCACTGCTGCAAACTAATGCAATATAATCTTGTTCAACTGGTCTACTATTGTTTAATTAGTGGTTAGGCAGGTGTCCTGCAGTACTTTACTTTGCCACTCTACAGATGTTGGTGACCATGTTTCAGGCAAGCAGATTTTTGGGAGCTGTACCTCAATGTTCATGTGGAAATTGTGAAATCCCTCTTGGTGCATTCTTTGGTACTGCAGCTTGCCTTTCTGAAAAAAGCATAACATTGCAGCTTGCCCTTCTTGAAAAAGCATACATTGCAAGTGTCTGTGTGCCTACACTTGTACACATGCGTGTGCATGTGAGGATTTGGCTTCATGAATGAAAACTGTTATTGATGTACATTGTGCTCAGATATGCCATTGTGGGTGTGAAATGAGTTGGATCCATGCCTCCCCTTAGTAGGTGTACTCTCTTGCATAGGGATGGACACGCTGAGTGCTTGTTCAACTTGTCAAACCAGTTAGCGAGAAAATTTCCTTGCAATAGCACTGACTCCTGGAGGTGGGTGTATAGCTGAAAGTGGTTCTAAATAGGTTCATCTTGCATTTTGCTGCATTTACTAGTATAAACCTTGCATGTTGTGGGATGTGCACCATTATGTTGCATATGTTCAATGTGCCAATCCTTGCTTACATTGAATGTGACAGCATATGCACCTCTGTGTTTTCTTTGGCTCCTGTACAATGTGGTCTTGTGTTCTACGCAGCCTAGGGAGGGTGCAGTGAATGCCTTCCACCTGTTTTTTCTTTATCGTTTTCTGGATATTAACTATTTATATTACAATATGTTTCATTAATGCTAATATATGCTCATTTGGCATACAATTCTCAGGTTAGGAGTTGTACACAGATATTTGATTCTGTGCACATGCATGAGGAGGGATGACACTGGTTATGGTTATTTTTATGCAATATTGTGATGCTGGATGGGTAATGTTTATTATATGTATTTTTTTCCCATGCAGAGAGAGGGAGAGAAGGAGGAGAGAGAAAGAGAGAGAGAAAGAGAGAGAGAGAGAGAGAGAGAGAGAGAGAGAGAGAGAGAGAGAGAGAGAGAGAGAGCATGTCTGTCTGGAAAACACTAATAAAGCCCTAAGCCTCTTATGCTGATGTATCTGATCATAAATTATATAATAAGGAATGAAAACTTGCAAATATCAATGTACTCAGAGCTTTTGCCATTTATTAAAAATACCTAAAACATGTTTATTGCAGAATGATTTTTTGTGTTTTTGCGGGTCATTTAAAATTGAATGTAAACCTTCATAGAATACAAAAATGTAACCAAATAAAGTAAAGCATTTACATTAAATGAAGACACTGGGTACATTTCACAAAGATTTTTCAATGAGCAGTAGTATCTTTCTCATGGCCTAGATGAATATTCCACCTTATATTTACTCCTCATTTATGAAGACATTGTTTCTGAAAATTGATGTGGATAATAAAAGAAGAACCATTATTGACGATGATTCTTGGTGGGTCTAGCGTATTCACTTATTGCAGGATAATTTGAGACAAATATGATGAGCCATAAAACATCTAGAGTCTACTGTTTTCGGTCAGATTGAATCTGGCCATCTGCTCAGGAGACTAACGGCCTAAATAATTATTTGGCGTTGTGGGAGTGGGCTGCCAAGGCACAGCCCTACTCCCACACCACCAAAGTCGACTGCCCGACGGATTATGAGTATTCACCTGGTCTAGTGGGTGGTCATTTGGTGGTCCCAGGCAGTGAGCCTTAGAACTGCAATGGAAACGCCACAGCACATTCCTGCAAAATAGTAAAAGCTCTGGTGAGTAAATATGGAGACCAGTCAGACACTGTCTCAACAGTCTTGCGAGAATGATTTGGGGTCCTGTTCCTAGGCACTGGACGGTTGGGTGAAGGGAAGTTTGGTTAACAACTATGTGGGGCTGTGTGATAAATTGTTGGAGAGCATATTTTAAGTCCCTGCTTTCCAGAGCTATTCCAACACCCGGTAGAGTGTGAGTTCCCTGACCCCAGGGAGCTTGCTCTGGAGGTAGCTCTTTTAGGGGATTCCAGAGGGTCTGGAGAAGCATCCGGGGGTGATTCTGAAGGAAGTGGCTCAGGTATTTCCAAACCAAGGGTGGTGGGAAAAGATTGTGGTAGCCCAGGTAGGTCCCGGTGTTGTGGGAGGGGCGTAGGGACTCACATCCTGTCTGCGTGGAGAAGGAGTGGGAATGGGCTGTGGCCCAAGCTGCCTGAAACCCAGTCACAGAGCCTGGGTGGTTCCATGAGGGAACACCAGGGGGGGAGCCTAGGCTGTACTGGAAGGCCATCCATTAAAAAGATCCCCTAGTGTCTGCGGAACTTGTGGGGGCCTCTATCATCAACGTACCACAGGTACTGGTGTCTGGCAGCACGACTCCAGTAGGGAGGGTGCATGAGTCCAGAGAGAGGGGCGAGGGGAGATGCAGTCACCAGTGGATGGACCAATAGGTCAGGGGTTGCCAGCTCTGAGGTCAGAGCACCCCGGACGGACCCTGGTGAGGCCACCTCTGGCCTGGGGGGGGTCTTCATGCTCTGTCAGGTGGACAGGAGGCTGGAGACCTATGCCAGGAACTCTCTTGCACAGCTCATGATGAGTGTGTTTCCCTTGGGGGGGGTTGGTGTACTCCCCCAGAAGTTATGGGTTGCCAGGCACAGGTCCAGCCTAAAGGTACAGACCCTGGGTTGGAGGACCAGGTTCAGGGTGTCTCCTCTGACCTGGAGGAAGGGGCGACTGCTAAAAATGCCCCTCCTGGTGTGCCTCCTGGGCTGCTGCTCCAGGTGGCAGGGCACAGACCCCCATGGAGGAGGACTGGGTGTGGGAGAGACCACCCCAGTCATGTGCACAACCCCGGGGTGCAGACCCAGGGATGGTGGACGAGTTGCAGGCAGCATCCCTGAACTGGTGGGAGAATTGTGAAGACACCTGCCACAGGTGCCTGACAATTCTGGAATCGAGAGCGACTGCTCCCGGTGGGGGGATGAAGAGTCCTGCGGAGGGGACAGGTGTGGAAAAGCCCACCCCAGTCTCCTGTCCTGTTGCAGGGTACAGACCCTGGGGTGGTGGTCAAGTCTCAGGATGCCGTACCTGACTGAGGAGGGATAGTGGAGAAAGGGTGCCAGACACCCGGGGCAACAGCCCCTCACTTTCTGATGCCACAGAGGTTAAGGAGGCCTGAAAGGCATAAGGCACGGCTCTCATCACTGACAGCTGTCAGTGACCACTGTAACTTGCTGTCCTGGTGGACAGAGCTGGCCCTGGGAGGGGGCCAGGAGTCACACCCCGGAGGTGGACTGGGCCACACCACTATGTTAGCTGTGGTGGTACTGTCTACCTGCTGGGACTCACCTGCAAGTCAGCTAAGGTGTGGTGTCCACAGGCGAGGAACAGGGTACCCCATGGGTTAGCTTAGTGTGCCCTGAGAGTATAGAGAGAGGGATCCAACTAGGTTCAGGAAGGCGTAGAATGGGAATAAACCCCTGCGGTGTGGGCCAGATTGCATGTTCTATCACCTCAAGCAGGGAAGTACATCGAGGTATGGGTTGATCTACCATGACTTTAGGCTCAAAGGGAGTTGTGTTTGAAATGGCCCTTTTTGCAGTGTTATCCTCAAACCTTTTGCTTCTTCCTCCTATTTTGGCCTAACCTGCTGTTGTTGGTTTTAGGACTCGGGGTACTTTACTACTGCTATTCAGTGCTAAAGTGCATAGGCTCTCTGTTAAATTTGTATTATGGATTGGTGTTTCCATGATTGGTATATATGATTTACTGGTAAGCCCCTAGTAAAGTTCTCTGAGTGTGCCGGGGAACAGCCATTACACAGCTTGCGATATTACAACGCGTAGTAAAAACCACTCATACCATTATGTCGCATGCGCTTTTACAACGCATGCGATGTAATGTGTAATGGCGGTGGCTATCCATGTTGTTGTGAGGAAACTGTTTCCTCACGTGCACCAAGCAGGAAGGAGGAAGCAGGAACCGGAAGCAGAGACGGCGACGCTGGAGAGGAGAGAGGTAAGGGGAGTTGAGCTTGGGGTGGGGGTTACTTTTGTAGGGTTTAGGGTAGTGTAAAAGTAGTCTTAGTGTGTTTTTTTGTAGTGTAGTGTAGTATTGTATTGTTTGTTTAATTTAGTGTATTAGGGTTTAGGGTACTGTTGTAGTGATTTAGGTTTTAGGGTAGTGTAATTGTGTTTGTGTAGTGATTTAGGTTTTAGGGTAGTATTTGTGTAGTGTTTTAGGTTTTAGTGTAGTATAGTAATGTGTGTGTAGGGTAGTGTTTTAGTGTTTAGTGTAGTGTTGCAGGATTTAGGGTAGTGTAGGGGTGGGAGTAGTGTTGTAGTGTAGAGGTGTTTTAGGGTTTAGGGTAGTGCAGGGGTGGGAGTAGTTTGGTTAGTGTTGTTGTGTTGTAGTGTTTTACGGTTTAGGGTAGTGTAGGGGTGGGAGTAGTGTTGGTAATGTTGTAGTGTGGTAGTGTTTTAGGGTTTAGGGTAGTGTAGTGTTTTGGGGTTTAGGGTAGTGTAGTAGTGTTTGTGTAGTGTATTGTTGTAGGGTTTAGGGTAGTGCAGTGTTTTAGGGTTTAGGGTAGTGTAGTAGTGTTTGTGTAGTGTAGTGTTTTAGGGTTTAGGGTAGTGGTGTCGTGTTTGCGTAGTGTAGTGTTTTAGCGTTTAGGGTAGTTTAGGGAGTATTTGTGTAGTGTAGTTGTTAGAAACGGGACCCTGGCCGGCCAAGACTCGCGTCGAGG
The DNA here is from genome assembly GCF_964263255.1 of Lissotriton vulgaris. NCBI lineage: Eukaryota > Metazoa > Chordata > Amphibia > Caudata > Salamandridae > Lissotriton > Lissotriton vulgaris. The sequence continues at coordinate 1,506,610,625 of NC_141691.1, read as the reverse complement.
TCAGTCAGGGATCGCCATTTCCAAGTGTCAGGGCAAGGGAGTCACACACCAAGATAACCCCTACTCGCCCTCTAGGTAACGTGGCGCGAGCAGTCAAGGCTAAACTTGGAGGCTATGTAGGTTAAGTGTTTGCGCGCGCACCCAGCAACAACACCCAAGGCCCACCACAAAGGAAACTCCACACACAAGGTTATATAAAAATAGCCTTTGTATTATATCAAAAACACATTAGATAAAACACACATATTGTTACACTGTGCCAACAGGCACGGGCAGAATTTACAAGGGGGGATATTTACAAGACAGGGCCACCTGGACCACTGTCAGGAATCATCACTTTTTAGGAATAGGAATTAGCACATAGAATACTTTTAGAACATGTAGCACAAATTAGTACACAACCAGTAATTACTGGTAAAGCATAAGAACCTCCTACGCAACCCTAACCACCTTAGGAAACTATTGCGCAGGGAACAAAAGACCTCAACTAGCAACACCTGTACTAGGAGAAAAGCAACCACCTAGGAATCACCAATATCTAGGGATATAAGCATAGGAACATTACACATGATGCATTAACATTCAGCGGTGTAGGGAAGGAAGACACATGATGTATCCAAACACATTCAGAGGTGCGAGCACAAGAAAACACATGATGCAGTACCTACATTCAGCGGTGTATGCAAGGAAAGACACATGATGCTTCAGAACACATTCAGAGGTGCGAGCACAAGCAATTGCGCAAAACTTCACATGAGCCACAACCTGTGGCAGTCCCTGTGTCCCAAAGTCAGGGCAGGCTGTAATAAGCCAAAAGTACACCCAGCCTAAACGTAGCAACTGTCCACTAAGTGCTGGACAGTTGTAAATACCAAGGGTGCGAACGTTGGAGCCTCGGGGGCTCAGGCAACTGACTGGGCCCTCAAGAACCTCTCTGGCTCTAAACTCTCCACTGCGGGCGTTCGTTGGAGTCTCTCCTCGGGAGACTCGAAAACGGATATGCCCCCAGAACCCTCTCAGGGCTCTCAGGATAATGCGGGCAATGAGCCTTGCGGGGCTTGTTGAACAAATGGCCCCCAGGAGCCTCGGGGCTCCACTTGCTCCACTGTGGCCACGTTGGAGTCCCCCACGGGGGACTCGTAGATAGATAATGCCCCCTGAAGCCCTCGGGCTTCACTCAACGGCGCGCGCAAGATCGCGCTACGGGGGAGGGGCGGACACCGGCAATGTGTCCCGACGCCCCTCTCCCCTTGCAGGCACTCACCGGGTCTGCTGGCTGGAGGCGTCTCCTCCTCTGCAGCGCGGGGCTCCTCTTGCTCGGAGCCTTGCTGGCGGCGCCTCTCTCCTCGCTTGCCTGGTTGCGGAGGCGGGACTTCCGGTCGGCCTCTCAGGGGCCGCGCTGCTATTGGCCGGTCGGCCAGATACTTCCGGGTCGTCGCGGGCAGCGCGGCGGCCCGTTTCAGGTAGGCAGGCGGGCTCCCAGTACCCGAGGAGTGGGCTCCCTCGAGGTATTTACAACAGCAAAGTACGGGGCAATGCCGGGTGGGCACCGGCTCGATAAATTAACAATAAAGCGAGGTGGCACTCGCTACGCGCCGCGAATCGGCAGATCAGGCGGCCAAATGCCGGGTGGGCACCGGCTGTGCACAACAGCGCTTCTTAGCGCTAGGACTAACGATAAAGCGCTCTCAAGCGCCAAAGGCCAACAAAGCGCTTCCAGGGAAAGTCCAACGTGCTCCCAGGCAGGGAACACAAGCACAGCGCTTCCAGCTGCCCTCAGCAGGGCAGAGTCCCAGCAAAGTCCTTAGGTAGGCAGGGGGGCAAGGCTGGGCCAGGGGCCAGCTCACTGGCCCTCCAGGCAGGGAGGCAGTCCAAGTGGCGGTTCCTCCTGGCCCCAGCAGCAGCAGCCGCAGCCCCCTCAAGATCCTAGAAGAGAACAATTTCAGTGGGGACACAGCCCCGTTTTTATACACTGAAATCCTTTGTCACAATGTGCAGGGTGGGGGAAAACCAGTCGCAGCTGGTTCTGGAGCACTCTTGATGGCCCAACCACCCATTTCATTCACTGGGGAGGCTAGGGTCGTTAGACACACCACAGGGGGGCGGAGCCAGCATTGTGTGGGGAAAACCCAGCCCATCCAGGACACAGGTACACTCCTCCCACACATCACTCATGCTAATCTCCCACTCACCACCGGGCAGACCCATCCAGACTTCCTGGAGCCTGGCATGCCAGCCAGCTCCAGCCAATCACGCTCCAGTACCCTCACTGCACACATATCTCAATGTCCAGAAGTAGCACTTCCCAACTAGACACACACATGCCGCAGACACCATCTTGCAGCATTCACTCTCACGAGTTTACACATACCAAACTCGAGCCTGCACTCCCCACGCATCAGGAACTACCAGGGACACACACATTCCCCATGCATTCCTATGGGAGGGCAGGCCAGCCATACTACACGCACGCACTTTCACTCTGGGACCCAGGGAAAAAGTGCGCCAAGCCAGCAATCATGAACACCAGGTCGCCATCAAAAGCAAAAAGTTCAGGGGTGAACCAGCCATAAAGGCCCGGGTCCAACACAACCCCCTTCCAGCCAAAACGCAGGGTAGACCGATCACCACCGTGATGGGCTTCCCTGCTTTGGGCGAAAGAACAAGGACACGGGCCCGCCACTGCCGGGACACCGTCCTGTTCCACGCCACTGTGAACCCCTGGGATTCCTTCTCAAACCACCATCTGGAACAACTGGGCTACCCCACTGGTACTCCTCAGCTGTCCGCGGCCAGGACCAGGCCCTGGGCCACCCAGGTGCCACTGGTTCCTGCCTACTCGCCGAGTGGGGGGTAGTAACCCCTGGCACATAGTATCCATTCTCCACTCTCCCTGTCTGCAAGACAGGACTCGACTGCCACTGGTTCACCAGCCTTTGGTCTACAACCTCAGGCGGACCAGGAGTCTCAGGGAAGGCTCTCCTCCCCCTACCTCTTCATCTAGGGTTCCTCCACCTCCTGCGAGGGGTACACCTAGAACGCCATTCCAACCCAGGGTTTAACCCCTCAGGTTGCGCCGGGGTCAGAGGCGGGCTCTCCCACCCTCTGCACCCCCTTCCAGAGTTCTGCACCCTCCCAACTGGAGAGGTGCCCCTGGAAGAAGCACTGGCTAGGACTCTGGTTACAGAAGTCCCACCCTTCAGGTCAGGCCGATCCTGGACCTGGCCTCCCAACCTTCGGTCTAAACCTCTAGGTGGGATAATTGCCTGGCACTCCAGGACTTCTGGGGACTCACTCACCATCCCCCTGAGGCTAACACATGACTCATGTGCTGTGTGATTGTCTGTCTGGCGCAGATCTCCCGTCCCCTGTCCACCTGACAGTGCGCAAAGATCCCCCCGACCAGAAGTGGCGCCACCCGGGTCCACCCAAGAAGATCTAACCCAACTGGCTAGTCTCTGGTCCACTGGTGCATCCACTGGGAAACTCATCCCCCAATCACTCCTCACTTCGGACTTCTGTGCACTCTCTCCTGGAGTAGCACTGCCGGACACTGGAACCCCTGGAGCTCTAGTTACAGACGCTCCAGGTTCCCTAGACACTAGGAGATCACCCTCAAGGGGTCTAACAGGACAGCCTAGATCCCTAACCTGGTGTTCCCTCAAGAAACCATCCAGGTTCTGAGACTGGGTTTCGGGCACCTGGGAACACTCAGTCCCCCACTCACTCTTACTCCACGGAGACAAGACGTGAGCCCCTTCACCCCTCTCGCTACACTGGGACCTAGCTGGGCTCCTCTGAGCCTCTTCCACCACACTGGTCTGGAAGATACCTAACCCACTACTCTCGGGTTCACTCACCCATGACGTGTCAGAACCACTGGCACCTTCCCAGCGGTCTGCTTCCTTTGCAATGTCCCAAGGACACACGTAGTCACCTCTTGACAGGTGTTTGCGCAACTCTGGCACAAAACAATTGAGCAACTGCTCTCTGATAACAAGGTTGAGTAGTCCATCAAAATCAGGTTCCCCATGAACCTCTAACCAATCAAGCAGGGCATCATGACAATCATCCACATAATCCGCCCAATCCTGGTGAGGCAGTTTCCTACTGCTCCTGAACTTCAACCTGTATGTGTCCTCTCGGGAACAAGGTACCACTCTTTGGAAACGGGGCATGGCACTTCCCGCACCAAACTCTCTCTTGCTGCCACCACTGGATCCAACCCTCCCTGGGGAATCCAGAAAACTATGACTGCGGTCAGGGGATAACCTACCCTCTAGGGCTATCTTCTCCCTGGCCAAGGCCCTCTCAGCCTCTGCAGTCCGCTCATTCACACCCAGCTGCGCCATCTCTCTGGCATGCTCTAACCTGAGTTTCTCCATGGCCAACTGGTGCTCCCTCTCTTCTCTCCTATCCACCCTCTCCTCTGGGGACAGGGAAAGGGATGGGGTGCTACATCTGACACTGGACCCAGCAAGGGACTCCCTATCTAGGGGGTACTCGCTCTCTGCTGGTGCCCATTCACTGTCAACCTCACTCTCCACATCAGACTCTTCAGGGCTCCCCTCAGACCCACCACCCTCATGGTGTGCGGTCCGGGCCCTCTCCCTCTCACTGTGCTCACGCTCCCAGTCACTCTTCTGCCACAGGATCATGTTATCCCTAAGCTTGGACTGGGTGTCTGACTCACTCACTGGGATGTCTCTCTCCTTACATAACCGTACCAACTCATGCATACTGTACTTAAACAGACCACAGAGGTTAAAAGGAGATTCCATCTTGACAGGATGCTCACAGACACGTGCAACACAGGGGACTTAACTGTCAGAGCTGAAGCAAGAGCACACGGTTCAAAGTATTTCAGCAAGCTCCCTACTAAAGAGAACTCACACTAATCTGTCCAGGCAACACACCATTCATCCACGCACACCCCCCCCTCGGACCGGTAAGGCAGTTTTTACCACCCCTGATTTCTCAACCTGACCACACGTGACACAGGTACCAAACTCTGGGAGCAGGGCAGGGGACAAATGTACTGGACACTCTTTGGAAAAAGAAATACTAGAACTTCAAAGGACAATAATCCCCAACATGTAATTATCTAAAATGCAGAGCTTTGTAGTGTGGCCTGTTGCCACTGCAGTACACCGCAAACACAAATCCGGATCCTCACCGCCTGCCACCAATGTTAGAAACGGGACCCTGGCCGGCCAAGACTCGCGTCGAGGTCAGTCAGGGATCGCCATTTCCAAGTGTCAGGGCAAGGGAGTCACACACCAAGATAACCCCTACTCGCCCTCTAGGTAACGTGGCGCGAGCAGTCAAGGCTAAACTTGGAGGCTATGTAGGTTAAGTGTTTGCGCGCGCACCCAGCAACAACACCCAAGGCCCACCACAAAGGAAACTCCACACACAAGGTTATATAAAAATAGCCTTTGTATTATATCAAAAACACATTAGATAAAACACACATATTGTTACACTGTGCCAACAGGCACGGGCAGAATTTACAAGGGGGGATATTTACAAGACAGGGCCACCTGGACCACTGTCAGGAATCATCACTTTTTAGGAATAGGAATTAGCACATAGAATACTTTTAGAACATGTAGCACAAATTAGTACACAACCAGTAATTACTGGTAAAGCATAAGAACCTCCTACGCAACCCTAACCACCTTAGGAAACTATTGCGCAGGGAACAAAAGACCTCAACTAGCAACACCTGTGCTAGGAGAAAAGCAACCACCTAGGAATCACCAATATCTAGGGATATAAGCATAGGAACATTACACATGATGCATTAACATTCAGCGGTGTAGGGAAGGAAGACACATGATGTATCCAAACACATTCAGAGGTGCGAGCACAAGAAAACACATGATGCAGTACCTACATTCAGCGGTGTATGCAAGGAAAGACACATGATGCTTCAGAACACATTCAGAGGTGCGAGCACAAGCAATTGCGCAAAACTTCACATGAGCCACAACCTGTGGCAGTCCCTGTGTCCCAAAGTCAGGGCAGGCTGTAATAAGCCAAAAGTACACCCAGCCTAAACGTAGCAACTGTCCACTAAGTGCTGGACAGTTGTAAATACCAAGGGTGCGAACGTTGGAGCCTCGGGGGCTCAGGCAACTGACTGGGCCCTCAAGAACCTCTCTGGCTCTAAACTCTCCACTGCGGGCGTTCGTTGGAGTCTCTCCTCGGGAGACTCGAAAACGGATATGCCCCCAGAACCCTCTCAGGGCTCTCAGGATAATGCGGGCAATGAGCCTTGCGGGGCTTGTTGAACAAATGGCCCCCAGGAGCCTCGGGGCTCCACTTGCTCCACTGTGGCCACGTTGGAGTCCCCACGGGGGACTCGTAGATAGATAATGCCCCCTGAAGCCCTCGGGCTTCACTCAACGGAGCGCGCAAGATCGCGCTACGGGGGAGGGGCGGACACCGGCAATGTGTCCCGACGCCCCTCTCCCCTTGCAGGCACTCACCGGGTCTGCTGGCTGGAGGCGTCTCCTCCTCTGCAGCGCGGGGCTCCTCTTGCTCGGAGCCTTGCTGGCGGCGCCTCTCTCCTCGCTTGCCTGGTTGCGGAGGCGGGACTTCCGGTCGGCCTCTCAGGGGCCGCGCTGCTATTGGCCGGTCGGCCAGATACTTCTGGGTCGTCGCGGGCAGCGCGGCGGCCCGTTCCAGGTAGGCAGGCGGGCTCCCAGTACCCGAGGAGTGGGCTCCCTCGAGGTATTTACAACAGCAAAGTACGGGGCAATGCCGGGTGGGCACCGGCTCGATAAATTAACAATAAAGCGAGGTGGCACTCGCTACGCGCCGCGAATCGGCAGATCAGGCGGCCAAATGCCGGGTGGGCACCGGCTGTGCACAACAGCGCTTCTTAGCGCTAGGACTAACGATAAAGCGCTCTCAAGCGCCAAAGGCCAACAAAGCGCTTCCAGGGAAAGTCCAACGTGCTCCCAGGCAGGGAACACAAGCACAGCGCTTCCAGCTGCCCTCAGCAGGGCAGAGTCCCAGCAAAGTCCTTAGGTAGGCAGGGGGGCAAGGCTGGGCCAGGGGCCAGCTCACTGGCCCTCCAGGCAGGAAGGCAGTCCAAGTGGTGGTTCCTCCTGGCCCCAGCAGCAGCAGCAGCAGCCCCCTCAAGATCCTAGAAGAGAACAATTTCAGTGGGGACACAGCCCCATTTTTATACACTGAAATCCTTTGTCACAATGTGCAGGGTGGGGGAAAACCAGTCACAGCTGGTTCTGGAGCACTCTTGATGGCCCAACCACCCATTTCATTCACTGGGGAGGCTAGGGTCGTTAGACACACCACAGGGGGGCGGAGCCAGCATTGTGTGGGGAAAACCCAGCCCATCCAGGACACAGGTACACTCCTCCCACACATCACTCATGCTAATCTCCCACTCACCACCGGGCAGACCCATCCAGACTTCCTGGAGCCTGGCATGCCAGCCAGCTCCAGCCAATCACGCTCCAGTACCCTCACTGCACACATATCTCAATGTCCAGAAGTAGCACTTCCCAACTAGACACACACATGCCGCAGACACCATCTTGCAGCATTCACTCTCACGAGTTTACACATACCAAACTCGAGCCTGCACTCCCCACGCATCAGGAACTACCAGGGACACACACATTCCCCATGCATTCCTATGGGAGGGCAGGCCAGCCATACTACACGCACGCACTTTCACTCTGGGACCCAGGGAAAAAGTGCGCCAAGCCAGCAATCATGAACACCAGGTCGCCATCAAAAGCAAAAAGTTCAGGGGTGAACCAGCCATAAAGGCCCGGGTCCAACAGTAGTGTTTTAGGTATAAGGGTAGTGTAGTGTTTTAGGTTTTAGTGCAGTATAGTGGCGTTTGTGTAGTGTTTTAGTGTGGTATTGTAGTGTTTTAGGGTAGTGTAGGGGTGAGAAAAGGGTGGGTAGTGTTGTAGTGTAGTAGTGTTTTAGGGTTATGGGGAGTGTAGGGGTGGGAGTAGTGTGGGTAGTGGTGTAGTGTAGTAGTGTTTTGGGGTGTAGTGTAATGTATGGGTGGGAGTAGTGTGGGTAGTGTTGTGGTGTGGTAGTGTTTTTGGGTTAAGGGTAGTGTAGGGATGGGAGTTGTGGGTTGTGTAGGTGTAGGGGTAGGGATGTCATTTACCTTGCAAACTTTTACTATGAGTATTGCTTTACCACGCATGCCTTTGCGTTGTAATGGGATGCATGGTAAAGTCATACTCGTGGTAAAAGTGTGCAATGTAATGGCATGCGATGACATTGACATCGTGTAGTAATATCCGTGTTGTAATGGCATGAGTGGTATTACTCTGCGATGTAATGACATTCGAGTGTGCCAGGGCCTGTAAATCAAATGCTAATAGTGGGCCTGCAGCACTGATTTTGCCACCCACATGAGTAACCCTGGAAATGTAACTCAGACCTGCCACTGCAGTGTCTGTGTGCAGTCTAGTACTGCCATGTCGACTTGGTGAGTGCACTCACTTGCCAGGCCCTAACCTTCCCTTTTCTTACATGTGAGTCACCCCTAAGGTAGGTCCAAGGTATCCCTGTGGGCAGGGTGCCATGTATGTGAAAGGTAGGACATGCTGTGATATGTGTGGTATGTCCTGATAGTGAAATACTCCCAATTTCGTTTTTCTCTATTGAAAGGCTATCTGGCCCATAGGAAAGCATGGGAGTTCATTTATAACATCCTATAAATATAACTTCTCATTGAGACCGGTTATGAAAATTACGTTTAGTATGTCTGTATTGAGAATCTAAAGATGCATCTTTTAATAAAGGTGATTCTTACATTCTGTGTTTTAAAATATCACTTTTAGGTATTTCCTTCTACCTGGTCTGCTGTGGACAATGCTGCCTCTGCCTCCTGCTGAAAAGCTGGGCCAGGGACGACCAAAATGGTTTGGACTAAGCACTGACACTCTCTGCCTGAGAGGACAAAGGAATTTGGAGTATAAATATTAGGGCTCAGACCCCAAAACTTTAGGACTCTTTTGAGCCAAGAAGACAGCCAAGAAGAAGAGCTGGAGAAGCTGTGAGGAGGAACTACCACTTCGCTGAGTGCTTTGCTGTGTTGGCCTGCAGTGGCTGCTTCTGCCTTGGGCAGTGAAAGGACTGGACTGACCTTTCTGCAACTTCCTTATTGAATATCTCCAAGGGCTTGAGGTAGACCTTGCCTCCTGTTCAAGCAGTCTCAGGAACAGCAAAGACAAGTTCTTCTGCCATGAGCAATGAGGACTGTGTGTTTTGTGCTGCAACAGATGAAAAAGCAACCCAACTCCGACACAGCTGCCGACTCTGTGTCCTGATGGCACTGCAGAGGGCACCACCACACACTGCACCGCAACCCTGGTCTCACTGACGATGCCACCCAACACCGCCACTGAGCCACTGCTTGCACCGCGACCCATGGGCCCTGCGCTTCACATTGCCTTGCTTCACGATGCTGCCTTGGTATCCCTGACGATTCTGCTCTACGCCAACATCGACGCCACTGCTTGCACCGTTGTTCGAGGGCACCACTCGTAAGTTACATGATGTACCGTTCTTATCCCGCACCGCAGTCTTGGCCTACCGACACCGGCGCATCGACTCCAGTGCATCAGTGGATGACATTGCTTCAGCAAAAATGATGCCGCTGCTTGCACTGTGACCTGCAAGCACTGAGACGAGCACCACAACTCTTTGCACGCAGCCCTGGTGTCATCAATGCCACTGGATGACCATCACCGAGCCGCTGCCTGCACTGCAACCTGAGGACACTCCATGCCGCACTGCTGCCCTTCGCACTGCAGCCCCAACACCTGCCGACGGCATGTGACTTTAGGGACGGACGACTCCTGCACCAACTTCCGGAACCAACGGCTGTGTTCATCAGCATTTCAGGGCACATCGAGAGGTCGCCGACATCCTATATTTCTAAAGGTACTGTTTTAGTGGGTCTTCCCGACAATGTAGCTGGCCTGTGATGCCGCAGTCAGCCAGAACTGTTTGGATTTGTTGTTCACGATGCTGTGATAGCCCCAGATGGAGCTATTGACTTTGCGGAACTGATTTTGAAGTCAATTTTCTTTACTGAGAATTTCTGAGAACTGTATGGTGGATTTTTATTGTTTTTAATATTGTTTTGGATATATAAAATATTGGATATATTTCTAAACTGGTGTGGTGTCCTTTTGTAGTGCTTTCACTTTATTTCTGTTGGTTATGTGCAACGGCTTTACACACTGCCTCTAAGATAAGCCTGCCTGCTCGTGCCAAGCTACCAAGGGGTTGAGCAGGGGTTATTTTAGGAGTGTAACTCCTTTATCCTGACTAGAAGGAAGTGTCCCTACTTGTACAAAGGTGCAAACCCTTGCCAACAAGAGACCCCGCATTTCTAACACTTCCCACGCAACAACCCATGGTTTTGATGCAAAGCACAATTTACAAACACTGGTAAATAGGCTTTGTGCAAAAAATATGCACCTCATTGGGGTAAACACAAACGTTTTCTTCTCTCCAAACTTTTCTAACCACACATACAAATTGGGAAAAGTTTCAAAGTAAGTCTAAGTATATGATTATGCACTGGAAGTTACCCTTCCAGTACAAAACGTACGCTAGACTCATGCATACATATTTGCACTATGGTGCGATATGATGAGCAACAGTAAAGAAACCAGTTCATCTTTTTTGAGGTAGGGTAGGCCATAAGATTACAACATGGCCAATACCTATTGAAACTGGGAAGCCACATTTGAGGCAAAGATCTTTGCTGATGGTTTAAATATGTCTATGTTTCATCAAAATAGAGTGTAACATGCTGTCCTCGTTTGATCACAATTTGAGGTTTCTGAAGTAAAGAGCAATTGATTTTTATTATTTTCATTTTTCAAAATCCCAAAATTTTAAATGAAGCAGTGGAACGAATTTCTCCACCTGGCAGGGTATATTTCATTTGTAGAAAAAAACCATATAAAGACCAATAAATACAATTGCACATACCCCTTACACTGGTAACAACCTTTAACACGCAATCATTACCACACATTACAGTTACCACAAAGTCTTTACCACGCAATGCCTTTACCATATGTCTTTATCACCCATATGCTTTTACATATCTATATATACACAAAGGAGAACTACTCAAATGTTCTTATTTCAGGAGATTTTATTGTTCACATGTGTGGGGCCCCAGGCATGAAGAAGTTAAAGACATAGGATGCACACACCATTCTGGCCGGCACATGGACCATACCCTTCTGGGTTCTATACTTAACACTATTTTGTATGATCTAAAGTCTGCTAACAAGTTGCCGCTGGAAAAAACAGACGTCGCCCCCACTTTCATTGGAAGAGGGTTTTATTGATTTCTTTTTTGCATCTATGCCTTTTTATTCTTATATTTCAGACCTTTCCATCAAGCTGAACATGTACAGTGATCACAAGCCAGTGTGTGAGTTAACCGGATGGCCCTGGGTAGCAATATCAATCAAGGATGGAGCTGGGGGGCTCCTGAAAGCTGTGGAATGGGAGAGGAGACTCAAGTGGGTCCAGATTTTTCATGACCAGTTTTACAAGTCACTGTTTACCCAGTGTAACAGGGATTATGCCACCTGTCTAGATAGTGCAACAAAACCATCAGACATCTTGGAGGCCTTTGGAAGTATGTCTGGAGCAATAGCTAACCTATTACGAGCCCTGGGTAGGCCCACATCCCATGTAGGCCTAAGACTATCTGACTCTGTGTGCTCCCTCACCTCAGGAGACTGAAGAAGGTCTTGTGTGTTACACCAAGAGACCCACTGGCCATTAGGAGATACTGCAGCCATAACAAGGTCGTACTTGTAAAGCGCAAGCCCTCTTTGAAAGAGGAGGCCTGGTCGAAATTGTTAGAGGTCAGCACTTTGGGTAATAGCTCCAAGTTCTGGAGAATTATCAATTGTCGCTTTTTAGCAGGTGATTGTGCCAATTTATTAGATGTCTGTATCACGGAGGACGACTAGGTAAACCACTTTGAAGGCACATTTCAGCCAGACCCAATCTCGATGGAAGCCCTGGAAAATGTTGAAGGTAAACCCTAGGTTATATTTACAGCACAAGAAGTAAGAGCTGGTATCAAGGGGCTGTCTAAAAACAAGGCCCTTGATCTCTATATTTCGAATTTGGATATCTGGGTACCTGTACTTACGTCAATTATCAATGCCTCGGTCAAGATTGGCCGCCCGGACACATGGGTCCTATCCACCATTGTCCCTGTTTTCAAAAGGGGAGATTGGGCCAGCACTCATTGCTATTGGCCCATTTTCCTCCTGGATTCTGTGGTAAAGGTGGTGGGTTGCATGGCATTAAATAGGCTTGTGAGTTTAGCAGATGATAATAATATCCTGGCTGAGGTCCAATACGGCTTTCTGGCACCATCTACTTAGCTTTCGTGGATCTGTCTTCCGTTTTTAATAGCGTCAACAGATCAAAGCTATGGCAGATGATGCTTTCTATGGGCATTGACAACAGCATTGTCCTGTTTTTAAGGGATCTTCATTGAGACACTAAAGCTGTAGTCCATTATTCTAAGGATCTTAAAGTGACCCGTGAGTTCTCTATTCTGAGACGTATACATCTCAGGATGGATCAAGGGTGTATCCTTGCCCCTTTCCTTTTTTAATTTGTATATTTACAACTTAGAGCAGGTCCTCTTGAATCCAAAAACTATCTGTCCCCAGGTAGGTAAGGGTAGTCGGCTGGTATCCTGTATGCAGATGATACTGTTCTTATTTGCGAGGACAGCAAGGGGTTTACAACTCATGATGAACTCCTTTGTACATTTTATGGAGGACCTGGACTTTTTGGTTAAGCATAAGAAATCGTTGGTAATGCAGGTGGGTCTTCGATCAGATAAGCCCCTCACATTTAAGGTAGTGCCTGTGTGGATCCCCAAGACTGCCTTTTTTTCCTACCTGGAGGTAGATGTTTAAGGATGCACTGAGCTTGCTCCCTTTGACATGCTGAAAGAAAGGGGATTTGGCCAGGGCAATTGCCGCAGTTTTTTTATTTTGCATCCAGATTATGAGGTAGACTGATCCGGGCACTTTTGAGGATCTTTAGAGCCAAATGTATTTTGACGGTTACTTATAGGAGCCAGATAAGGGGTTATATTGGACAGGATGCACTGCAAACTGTGTAAAATACTTTTTTGAGATGGGTGTTCTGCTTACCGCAGATCATCTCACCCTTTGTTGTGCCTGAAGAATTGGGGCAGGACTTTCTCTCAGAGGTGTTGGCTTTTCGTCCTTTGGCGTTGCGGATGAAAATTTGGAACAAGAAGGAAAATGCCCTTAGTAAGGAAATTTTAAGGGACTGTTTTTCCCTTGACCATGTTAACCATATTTGCTGACTTATGTATGTTAGAGAATTCTTTGGAAGGGGGGAAAAGTCATATCTATTTGAGAACATGGAGGCAATTTGCAGTAGGGATTTAATACAGGTAAAGGTGTGTTTATTTAAAAATCGAACTTGGGCCAGAGAAGTAGTGGAATTGAGCGTGTGCAAGTACTGTTTCCTGAAAACTGTGTCATCAACTATACCATATCTCTTATGGTTCAAAAGTAGCCATGATTGATGTTTAATGACAGGAATTCGACTGACCTCTTTCCATAATCTGTGGCCCATCTGCATGGTGCATATAGAGGGCAGTTTGTCCCACCCAGTGGCTGTGAAGGTAAGTCTCCACAGGATATGGTGCACTTTATATTGTCTTGCTATTTTTATGAGGTTCCTAGAAAATCTTTTATCATCCCTATTCTGAAATAGCATGTTTTAAGCAAGTAGCTCGGCTTTTATTTTTACATATTTGCTTTCAAGCCATTCAGTACTGTATGTTCTTAGCTTTATAAGGTCCACTATTCGGTTTAGGTTCAGCTGTGACTATGCTTGAGGAACATCTATTTGTTACTGTGTTAAAATGAATTGGGTTTTAACTTGGTTCATGTTCATAATTCTATATTTCTTCATGCACTGCGGGAGGGTTTTTGTCATAAACAATTTCTTGTCTCTTCCCTACTGCTCAGCTGGAATGTGGGATGCCCTCATAGAATGCTTGAGTGCCTGTGTGTGTGTGTGGAGTGTCAGTTTGTGAATGGAGGCTGAGCAGCAGGAGGCTGTTCCTGGTAGGGCTACCCTTCATCTACTCTTTACCTTCTACTCATCTATTTTGGAACTAAGCTATAATAAAGACACCTGGCTTGTGTATCTCCCATTTACATTAATTTGACGACGAGTCTGTACAAAGGTACTAAGAAACCAAGAGACTGAAACTTTAAGGAACAGAAAAGGTTACGGTAACGAAGATATTGAAACCTTGAAGAAACGCCCTGGTCAGCCCCACCCCTCTACCATCTGAGCAGCCTTCAACCTGAGTGTTTCACCTTCTACCACCGGTCTGCAAACTGTTATTGTGGTGATTATTGTCATCCTGCTGCCTGGGAAATGTTACTCCTGCCCTGCTGGCCTTACTGCAGTCGTGTTTCATGATACTGATTTGGATTTAGCAACACCAACTGGTGTTCAGGAATTGGCACCAGGGACGTGTGCTGGGGAAAACCGGTACTCCTGTGAGTCATTCCATTTGGAAAAAATAAACAGAGGTGGGTAGGCAGCTTAGCAAATTGTCTGAAGCTAATCAACTTGATGTGGAGGATACCGGATTACTCGGCAAGACCGACTTGTCTGGGGAAACACATCTTGCTGTTAGTACTGAATCGTTTACTTCTCTGCACCCCTGAGGAATGTGCACTCCAGTGGGAGACTGCTTGCGGTGCATTATTTCATAAGTATGAGTACTTTTGCCCTGTTTATTACTGTCCTTTGCCACCCCCTAGACAATTGGCAGTTTGCTTGCAACTCTAAATTTTAAATTCAGGCACACATGGCTCATGTCACAAGCACACTTACCTGCTTGATGAAGTCCTGCCGTTCTTTCATGGGAGCCTCTGTGACGCAGTGGTTCGCCCAAAATAATCCAGACCCATGCAATGACACAAACATCACTGGTAGCATAAAAGGCCACTTTATTCATAAGATCAGCCAATTTCATAAATATCCATAAACCTACAAACACTTGTATTTATCACTTATCTTCAGAACCATAGAATTAGCATTTTGTACCAAAACCACATCATTTATTTTTGAACTTATTTGTTTATAACTGTATTGATCCAAAAACCAATATAACTTTGTTTTCTTGAATTCACCCCATGTTTCAAAATCTTTCACTTTCCATCTTTTCTTTTCTTTTCCCCTATCCTGTACCTCCCACCATGAAGGACTATCAAGTCCGCTCTAGACCTTGACCTCCCCCTATTCCGCCACTCAGGAAAAACCATGGATTTTTCCTGACCCCACCCAAAACTAAAAACCTTTCTTATCTTTCCTGTTTTATTCTTTTTTTTCTTTTCGTTTTTTTTATTCTTCCCTTGCGGAAGATACCCACAAATCCACTTTCAAAACTTTAGATAACATGTCTCTTATTATAGGTATGTAATAAGCCATCCTCAATTGGGTTAGGTGGACACCGTCTTCTCTAAACAAATGGCCTTCCTTGCCAGTGATGCTGTCATTTGCGATGGTCTGAATCCCCAATCCCACATAGAAAATCTTCATAGCCCGGTTTAGTTTTTTCCTTGCTTTTTCCATAGCACTGTGGCTCCTTGCATTCCTCCACTGTTGTCTAAAAACAAATTCGGTCCACACTAAACTGGTCCCTAGCCAATTGTTGGAGATTACAGCTAAATCTAACTGCATGGCTTTGATCAAACTTAAACATGATAATGCCACCAGGTCATTTTCCCCAAGATGGAGTATTAACATGTCAGGGCCACCTCTGTCATACCTGATCTTTGCTAATAAAGGAAACACATTCTCCCAGCGCATGCCCCCTTTACAGCACCAGTAAAGTTCATGTCCAGCGCTGGGGATGCCCAAATTCCTTCCATAGATTTGATGGTCAGCAAAAATCGCGGCCCACTTCACAAATGAATGTCCTACGATCCAAATTTGTTTTTTGGCAGGACGCAAACCCCGAATGTCACCTCGATGAAAGAAAAACATTCTATTAAAACACTCAAAACAACCGTATAAACTTATGCTTACAACTCACGTCTTTGTTTTTTTTGTTTTTTTCTTATTTCTTCACATAGTGGGCACAGCAATTTGAACTCCATCTTCCTATCCTCTTAATCACACTCCAACCCAGCCCCAAACAAGCTGCTTCTGATGCCGCCCCTATACGAAAGGAATGCGTTGCATATTTCATTGGATTTTAACCTAATAATAAAAGCGTACGTCTCATGACCACCAACAGCTGGTGGCTAGAAAAATTTTCACCTGACTCATGTACAAAAATCGGCCCACCCAGAAAACCTTTAAAAGACTGAAAATCCCTCCACTCTTTTACTGGGCAACAACCTTGTATTTGGGTCACATTTAGGTGTATCCACACTCCTTGCCCCATCTGATCCGTTTTAGATTTGCTTAACCATATTTTTAAAATGTCACCCTCCAAACAAACATCTTTGATACATAGCCCACATTCATTCTTCAAACCTAACAGTTCAGAAACTCTAAATGCTCCAAAGAAGAGCCATATCATAACTAATCTAAAAAGCTTAATTCCATGAAAATTGTAACAGGACTCAGGTAACGACCAAATCAATTGCTGTAACAAATCAAAAGTTATTGGTGCTCTTGTGTGTGGAATTGCAGCCTTCTCCCTCTGCAAACCTTTCAAAACTTTTTTCACCAACACATTGTTATTCGGATCCAGTCCCCAATATAATTGGCCGTAAAAAGAAATCCCCGCTAACTTTCCTGCTATGGTGTTATGCGAAAGCCCTTCATCAATTAATGTTAAAACAAAGTCAAGTATAAATGGGATACACATCTCTTCTCTTTTTACAATGTCGAAAGTCTTGCCATAACTTAGAAATTCATGCCATGCCAGCATGTAACTCCATTGGGTGGATGGCGCTATTGAATTCTCCACCAGCTGTACGATCCTCAGTTGCCTAGGGCCCAGACGCTGTGAGGCACAGGTGTTTTCTTGACTGCTGCTCCCGGAGCCAGCCCACGAAATCTGTCCCACTGGGAACGAGAGAGTGCGTCAGCGATTGTGTTATTGATACCTGGTATGTGTTTTGGCCTGAAAACTATGTTCAGACGCAGACTCAAAAACATGAAAGCCCTCAAAAGATCTAGCACTCTTCTGTCTCTTGCTTTCTGTGTATTTAGCAGGTTAACTACTGACATGTTGTCCACGTGGAAAAGGATTGTTCTGTTACTAAGCTCCTGGCCCCATACCTGCAAAGCTACCAGAAGGGGGAAAAGCTCCAGAAAAGCTATACTACGGCCCTGTGACTTCCACATCTCTGGCCACACCTCCGTGCACCAGCGCCCATCCCAAAAAATACCGAATTCCTTTGATCCTGACGCATCTGAATAAAGTTGCACCTGCCATTTCATGCCCTCTTCTATGAAAAATAAAGACACGCCATTAAACTCCTCAAGAAACAATAACCAGTTTCGAGTTTATACTATCTTGTTCTTAGTGTAGCCCCCGATGTGCTTCACATACTGGCTTCTTCAGTCAACTCGAGTGAGACTTCGCTCACTGGTGACATTACAAGACATTCGGTTGTTCATGATGGCACTCGCTTAGGGGCATATTAGCAAGCGGCAGCGATAATTATCACTGGCCGTGCTTAGCGAGTAAATAGTTATCGCCGGCTATTGCAGAAAATGATCGCCTTGCTAGCACTGTATTAACAACGCATAGCGCAATGGCGTTAATTTTCCAGCAATAGCAATGTTCTCCATGGAACAGCGCTGGAAAACAGCGATAACCTTGCTGATACGACCCTGTGGTCGTATCAGCATAATCCACCCCAATGATAAGTATAGCTAAGTCTGCATTTTGGCAGACGTTACTTTTTGGTGAAAACAGCGTTTTTCTCCAAAAACTAATGTCTGCTAAAATGCGGGGGCAGCCTTTTAAATATCGCGATGTACACATCAGCGATATTTACAAGGGTAAACTGCCCAGTGACACCCACTTTGCATCTCATTAGAAATGCAAAGGGAGGCATCAGTTGAGAGGGTGCTTTAAAAGCCATAAAAGCGGAGATATGGCCCTTGTAAATATGCCCCTTAGTACTTTGCTTGTTCCTAATGTATGTGTAGGCATCATATTTTATTCCTGTGCCGTGGGGGAGGTCATGGGGGTGGTATACCCTGTTCTGAGGAGTTTTAGTGGGTAGTCGCTGCCTCTCATTCAATCAATGGTGCTCTTTGTGCTAATTTTTTCACATGTGACGCATCTTGTCATGGTGGGTGCAGTCAGTAACTTAATTCAGTTTTTAGGGTGACGCTTACTCTGCTGTGTACCCTGTCATGGGGAGGTTGTATCGGCAGTCAGTGTCTTTATGTTTAGAATGTACCCATGCATGGGGAGGTTGTGAGAGCTGTGAGTGCCCAAGTCCAGTTTTATGTTAGTATGGAGGGTACCTATTTAGGGGAGGTTGTAGGGCCAGTCATTGCTCCAATTTAGTTTTTAGAGTGATGTATACCCTATGGCGTACCCTTTATTGGGGAGGTTGTGGGGCCAGTCAATGCCCAATTCTGTTTTCTACGATGATGTTTTACCCTGCGGTGTACCCTTCTATGGGGAGGTTGTGGGGCCAGTCAAATGCTCCAATTTAGTTTTCAGGGTGATGTACACCCTACGGTGTACCCTTCATTGGGGAGGTTGTGGGAGCCAGTCAATGCTCCAATTTAGGTTTCTGGGGTATTGTTTTACCCTACAGTGTACCCTTATTTTGGGAAGTTGTGGAGTCAGTTAATGCTCTATTTGAGTTTACGCATTCTCTACAGTGTACCCTTCGGTGGGGAGTTTAATGTTTTTTTTCGTTAGGTTGCGGGGGCAATTAGCACCCCAGTTATTCTCCCTAGCATAAGAGTGTACCCTTTCACCGGGAGGTTGTGTGGACAGTGTGTATCCCAAAGTCATGTCCTCTCAAATGTGTTCTTCCCCAAAGGAGGAGGATGGGGCAGGCCTGGTTATTCTTCCAAGTAGTTATTCTTGAGAGTAGTTACTCTTCTATTTTTCATGATGTTTTACACCTATTGTCATATGCACTTTGAAGTTTTTCTTTCCATGCTTATGTTATTTCTGATATATTGTTTGTAATTACAGTTCCTCTATTGCAATCCTTTGCTGTTTTATTCCCTAAGGAAAGAGGATGTGTCACTAGTTCTTGTCTCTTCCCTACTGCTCAGCTGGAATGTGTGATGACCTCATAGAATGCTTGAGTGCCTGTGTGTGTGTGTGTGTGTGTGTGTGTGTGTGGAGCGTCAGTTGGTGAATGGAGGCTGAGACGTAGGGAGGCTGCTCCTGGTGGGGCTACACTTCATCTAATTGTTACCTTCTACTCATCTATCCTGGAACTAAGCTATAATAAAAACATCCTGTTTATACACCTTGCTTGTGTATCTTTCATTTACAACTGTTTTATTGGTGGTATTGCCCTCAATATAGCCCTTATCATTGCTCTTGTATCTCTTGGTGCTTTGACAATGTCAAGTTTCTTGTGTACCCTGTTGTTCGTGATATGGTACTTGTTTCTTTAACTTTGTATTCAATTGCAATTTCAAAACAGCTTTATTCGGTGACAAGGCAAACACTATAAAAGTGTACTAATACATATATGTCTAAAAAATACATTCTTATGATTTTTCATAGGCAATGATTAAATCTAAAAAAATATTTTCAAATTTGGACTTCATGGGGAAAATTACACAGTAAAAATAGTAAATACATTTTCCAAAGTTTTATAAGATACAATCTACCACAAATTCATGCAATAAAGTGCAAGTGCAAACAGTGCAGAAAAAAGAAAATACGATTAAAGAATGATGTTAATCATCTTCTTTTTCATACACCAAAGCGTCCAAAAGTGCATAGTCTTTTCTTTTTCTAATTGATTGTTGTGTGAAGCAGATTACAGAGCTAATAATTTTCATGTTGTCTAAGCTATATATAAAATTAAACGCATCCTTATATTTAAAAAGCGTATTTCATAAAAAGAGTTTTTTGGATATCCATATAAAAAAGACAAAAAATAATAAAATGCAAGGTGGACTGTAAGGTTTTCCCATCACATGGGCAAGGTGGCAATGTTCTGTGTGATTTCTCTGTACTTGGGAATGCAATTAAATAGTGTAAAGTGCTCATCCTTAACCTAGTCAGATAAAATCTATTCTGAACATTCTGAACCAAAATACATATAACTGAGTACCCCTCATGTGTGGACGTTCACAATAAGCTGCCACTGTTTGTTTTTTCTTAGCCACCCTATCCCTATCATATTCTACGGCAGTAATATATCTCAATTTTATTTTTTTTTCATTTTTTTTTTTATTGAGATGGATCAGAATACCAAAAAGAAAGATCATAAATACAATTGAGATATCAGCTGGATAAAAATATCATGACAAAATAAAGACATAAGAATTAAAAAGAAACACAAATACAGAAATAAATACTTCTTATGCAGCTTAAATCGATCAGCTTAAAGGAGAATACATTGAAATTATAAAAAAGACATTATCTTTACGTGCGTTACATAAAGGACAAGGACTCTTCAATTTCATCATCTTGTTTTCCTCCAGTTACTAAGAGGGGCCCAAATTTTTTTACCATACTCTTTCTTCTTTTTGCCCTTAAAATTATATAAACACTCCTCGATATTATGGATCCCAAGCAGTCTAGTTAGCCACATCTGAAATGAGGGGGCTACCGGATCTTTCCAGGCCGCCGCTATTAGAATTCTTAACACTGCAACACACAGAAAAATAAAAGCTTCGGCTTCATGTGCAACTTTAAGATTTTCATCCCTGCCAATTAAAACAGTAGTTGGGGATAGAGAGATTTGGCACTCTAGCAGCCCCGATAAAAACTTCTCCATTTCAGTTAAAACAGGTTTAAGATTTTGGCAAGAATAAAACATATGAATTAGATCTGCCGGACCTTGGTTACATCTTGGACATCTGTCTGTATCCCTTTTACCCCATTGAAACAACTTCGCGGGGGTGTAATAGAGATTAAAGATCATCTTGTAATGTTGTGCTTTTAAGTTGGTTGCTCTTAATACTTTCTTATTTAATGCCAGGGCATAGTCCACGTCTACATTTGGATCACCTATTCTAAGAGCCCAGGCGTTTTCTATTTGCGCAACATCCTCTTCCATGCCCTGTAAAAGATGACTATATCCTATTTTGATCTTTCTGCCCCCATTCCTTATATATTGAACAATCGGGTTTTGCTCCTGATTAGAATCCTAGGTCTTAGAGATTTCACTGTTTGTTCTAACTGTTTATACAACATCCAGTGATTCATAGGGATACCATATCTTTGTTGCAGGACCTCGAACCCTAACAAGTCGTCCTTACACATAACGTCCCCCAAACATCTGATACCCAGACTCTTCCAAAGGGCGCTATTCCTGTTCTGTCCAAGATGTAAAAATGGGCTTGAGTTCCAAAGGTCTATAGTGCCATTAATCTTAGGAATCTTGAGAAATTTCAGCATCAACTTCCATACACCCCAAACACTTAACATCACTTTACTTTTACTCCTCTTATAATACCGCACGTTAACTTCACGAGTTAAAATCCCCATAGCTTTTTCACCAATTAATAATTCGTATATTGTGGGCATTCTGAGAATGCCAGGCGACAACTCAGGAGTATCATAACACAATAGATGTTTCATATGCAACAATAAACAAACCCAATGATACAGTCTTAGGTTAGGAGCAGATAGCCCTCCTCCCTCTAGTGGTATTGAAAGTCTAGCTAACGATCTTCTCACTTTACCATATTGCCATAGGAACTGTGAAAACACTGCTTCCATTTTTTTCATCAACTCTTCATCAATTAATAAAGGAATAGCACGGAATAAATACAATAATTTTGGGAACATTGTCATTTTCAGAACATTCACTCGACCGATCAAAGACAAATGTAGTACATCAATTCTTCTCAGATCCTTATCCATTGACGCTAGTAACGGCAAATAATTTTCCTGAATAATTTTACCCACATCAGCATTGATTTTTACTCCTAAATAGACTGCAGAGTCGACATATCTTTGATCCCTTTTCTGAATGTTTTTTGTACAGATTATTATAGTTTTTTCCGTGTTGAGTTTATAACCTGAATAGGTCCCAAACTGCTGAGCCAAATTAAGTAGTTCTTGTATTGCCATATTCGGATTGTTTGTAACAATTGCCAGGTCGTCCGCATACGCCAATAATTTAGTGGTATGTCCGTGAGATATAACAGGGGATATTTTATCTGAAGCAAGAATCTTCCTGATTAACGGGTCGATATATAATGAAAAAAGTATGGGAGAACAAGGACACCCCTGGCGTGTGCCTCTTCTAATCACTACCTCCTCCGATTGAAGCCCCATTGTAGTGATTCTGGCAACTGGGTCTATATACATTGCCTTAATACCTTTCCTACATTTTTCACCGAAACCCCTTTTGTCCAACACCTCCCACATGAAATCCCAAACCACACGGTCAAACGCCTTCTCGGCGTCCAATAAGATCATAGCCATGTCTCCCCCTGTAGCGGTGACAGCATCAAATAGTGATATAGCCCTAGCTGTATGTTCAGTAGTACCTCTCCCTGGGACAAACCCATGCTGCCAGGGTGAGACAAGTTGACCTATAATCCCTCCTAGTCTCTTAGCCCATATTTTAGAATATAATTTCGCATCTGTGTTTATTAATGATATCGGCCGATATGAGCCGGGATTCTCCTCTGGCTTTCCCTTTTTATGAAATATCACAATATTGGTCTGTTTCCACGTATCCGGAATAATACCTGAGCAGATAACTCCGTTAAAAAGATCTTCGAGCATGGGAAGAATTTCATCACTCAGAGCCCTATAAACCTCAATTGGGATCCCATCTGGACCCGCCGCTTTACCCAATGCCAGTTCACTCAGAGCATTTTTTATCTCCTCGGTTGTTATATCCAGTTCCAGTCGAGCTCTATCTCCCTCCTCCACCCTCGGTGTTATAAGAAACCGGTCTCGCATGAGTGGTACCACTCCTGGCTCCTGATCGTAGAGTTTTTGATAAAATTTCTGGAACACATGTATTATAGATTTTGGGTCAGTATATTCTCTCCCATTATATTTAATCTTGCCAATTTTATTTCGATTCGATTCTTGTCTGATACGGAGCGCTAATGCTCTACCAGCCTGCTCACCAGTCTCATATCTCCTTGCTCTTTGTGATTGATATTCGCATATCTCTTTCTGAGTGATTATTTTTAAAACGTCACCCTTGACCCGGGCCATATTTCTAATAGTCTCCCCACTATCTTTACCGGATGTTATTTCATCGATGTGACATCTCTCTATTTCTGCCAGATCTACGATAAGCTTATCAATCTTGCTTTTATCCTCTTTCCTTATTCTTGCTGCACAGCTGATCGTCTCTCCCCTTAATGCAGCTTTAAAAGACTCCCAAACACCATTTCTGGAGGCACTATATCTATTACATTCGAAAATTTCCTTTGTCCACCTTTTAATGTGTTTTAAAAACCTTTCATCATTTAATAATTTCCTATCAAATGTCCATCTAGATATTTTCCTTTGTACATTGGGAACCTTATATGACAGTATCAGAGGATTATGATCGGAAATTATTCTTGGTAGTTTATGAATATTGACCTTACCAATTTCCCCTATTGTAACAAAAAAATAATCCAACTTAGAATACTTTTGTGCTGGGTGGGAGAAATATGTATACCCACGATCACCGGGCATTTTTTTTTCCCCATACCTCTACCAAACCATGAGACTGGATCAAGGAGCTTATGGCTGCATTAACCTTACGTTTACGACCTATATATTTACTTCCCTGTTGCCAGTCTGCAGAAATATTCATATCACCACAAACTATCATAGGGGTAGTCCAGTTAGCCAGCTCTTCTTCTAATTTGTCATAGATCGTTGGGTCATCCTCATTAGGACCATATATTACGCACAATGTGAACCCCATATTCATTTCCGCTAATATCCATCTTCCTAAACCATCTGTTTTAATGCATTTCACTCCGCCCAGATGACTTTTAGTTAATATAGCCACTCCTCTGATCATTGATGATTGAGTGGAACATCCAATCAGGGTATACCCATACATTTCCAGGACCTTCCTTTTATTCCAGGGAATATGGGTTTCCTGAATACAGACTATATCAATATTATTTGTTCTAACCAAATGGCTCAATCTCTGCCGCTTCTTCCAATCGTTTAAACCACCTGCATTAATAGTGCAAATCCTAATGTCTGACATATTTAGAGTATTTACCTTTCCTACACTGACTATTATCCAAATGACTGATATCAGCCCAAAACCTATTCCATTCCATCTCGTGATTTTCCAAAGTTTTCAACCCCCCTTCCCTCTCCTCCCCCACCCTCTCCTCCCTCTGCACTCTCTCCCTCCCCTTGCCTGGCTCCAGAATGGAGCTCCCCCTCACCCGCCCCCCTTGTCTGGAGGCGCTCAGACCGCTGGTCTGTGCACGTGATAGTTGCAGCTCAGCGTGAGGAGATGTAACCTTTAGAACTTTATCCATTCCCCACTTACACAATATATTTTTTTCCCATTTTTCCCACCAGAATTTACACACTGTGACCCCCTACCGTTACAATTTCCCTCCACCTATCTAACTATCTACCTGCTTAGAACATTCTGTATTATCCATCATCCATTTTGCTGAGACTCAACAGAATAATATTTATCAAGACCACCCCTGTACTCAGTTCAAATATAGATAAACATTATATATTAACGGCCCCTATTCCCAACTGGGCTTAATAGTTTAACAACCCTTGCTGCTCCATCTACAACATCAAGAATTCTTTAGCTTTGATCTCCGAGGAGAAGTATAATGTTTTTCCATCTTTAATTATCTTGAGTTGAGCGGGGTTAATCAAATAGGCCTGCATACCCTTGTCCTGAAATGGTTTGATCATCTGCCGTAGTCTCCAGCGTCTCTCAACCGTGATATGATAGAAATCAGGGCGAACGAAAAAGGTATAGCCATCGACTGTCTTTTTTTTATCAGGTCTCGCCCTCTCAGAGATTGCTTGTCTCAAATTGAAATTGCCCAGAAAAATTAAAATTGCTCTGGGCTTGTCTCCCTCTTTCGCATTCTTATAGATGTTGGTAGGGGTACGATGTGCCCTCTGGATCTCCCTGTCAAAATCCCAGTCTTTCAGATCCATGAAGGCAGACTCAAAAAGTTTAACAACAAATGGTTTCATATCTGTACCCTCTGCCCCTTCGGGAATTCCAAGAATACGTAGATTATTCTGACGTGATCTGTTTTCTAAGGACTCCAGTTTCCACTGAATATCGGTAAGCTGTTTCGTTTGCGTATCGACTTTACTGGCCGCGGCTGCTGATTTGGCTTCTGTAGAAACCACTCTGTCTTCCAGATTGGTAACTCGCTCTCCCAGATTCACACATGCCTTAGTCAGCTTTCTAACCACCCCTTGCATTTTTCTAACTGCCGCCTGAGACTTACGGCTCTCCTGTCTTGCTTCCTCCCTATGCGCCAGTATCTCCTGGTGAATAACCTCCAGGAGGGACATTTGTGCTGATTCCCCATCTGGGCTGTCTAGGGTAGCATTAGTCTGTAGTTTTA
The DNA here is from genome assembly GCF_964263255.1 of Lissotriton vulgaris. Taxonomy (NCBI): domain Eukaryota; kingdom Metazoa; phylum Chordata; class Amphibia; order Caudata; family Salamandridae; genus Lissotriton; species Lissotriton vulgaris. The sequence goes on along the minus strand of NC_141691.1, from coordinate 1,506,584,837 downwards.
AACTGTGAAGAAGATATTTGCTGTGGTGGAATAGTAAGCCTTGAGAGTATCTGGCCTACTCAAGGCCTACTAAGCGAGGCAAGATGGCGGCCATGTGAGATGGCTGGGAAGCAGCTCGTGTGAGGAGGGGTGCAATGAACGAACGGTGACCCCACAATCCCCCTACCGATGGTTGTATCGGGGTGATATGATTTAACGGCGAGCGCGAGGTAAAAGACGCGAGGCGGAGAAGAAGAAACGCGGACATCGGGGAGGAAACGGCTATATGAAACTGACCTGCCGTCAGCCGCTGAAGCGGCTGTTACTGGACGTGTTGCAGGTGACGCGGAGGCTTAGAGGCGGAGCGGCTGTCGAATTGCAGGCGGAGGTGGAGGTAACGGAGTTTGCGGAGTCAGCCTTCAAGAACGAAGCGGTGCGGAGCTTGTGGCTAAAACGGTGCTTTCAGCGGAAAGGAAAGTCCCGCTTGGGTGGGCACAAGCAAGCAGAGAAGCAATCGCATCGGGAGACAAATCTTTCAAGAGGCGGGAAGGAGGAGAAGCCTTACGCTCTGGAGGGTGCTGAGGAGCTGAAGGCGGAGGATACTGACAACGAAAGTATCCCAGGCGGTAAGGAGCTATTTGGGCCGGAGGAAAGGAGAAGTGCAATCATGGCCCCCAAGATGAGTGCCAGTGCTAAAGCGGCGGCCAGGAGGAGGGCAGCAGCAGAACTAGCGGAGTCAATGACAGACATAGATGGGAATAAGAGGAAGAAACAAGGCTCCCCTTTGGTTAAAAAAACGGCACAGCAGCAGGGGACTAGTAAAGGGAACCCTGATACCCTGGGCACCACCCCAATCTCAGATATTTTTCAAACAATGAGTAAAAATAAGGACTCCAAAGATCTGAAGGTAGATAACATACAGATTACTCCAGAGACTGATGAGGCAACCCCCGACTTTACAGAAGAGGGTCTCGCTGAACAGCTAAATACCATTGTAATTGCAGAGGGGGAAGAGCAGCAAGCCGAGAATCCCGCAGCGGATCAGGTGGTCAATATCATGGCAATACACCGAGGGTTAGAAGAGATCCTGGAGGACGATACAGGGGAGAGCAACAGCGGTAAAAAAGAAGCTCCAAGTGAGGCATTTTTCTCTGTATCTGAGGGTGGTGAATGGTCGGAGGAAGGAGAGGATAGCCTGGATCAAGATATCAGTGACCTAGACACTGGCAGCGATTTGGAACCTGAGGAAAGCAGTCCCCCGAGCACAGCGGTAAAAATGGTGGTGAGAACAAAAATACACAGCCAGAAAAGAGAGCAACCACAGACTAATGCTACCCTAGACAGCCCAGATGGGGAATCAGCACAAATATATCTCAATTTCAAGTGACTTTTGCTATAGTTCCGTATGCATAGGAGGTTATCTATATTTACTTTACATTTTGTCAAAAGATTACAAATATGACACAGCCATGGTATTTTCATACCATGGTCTAGAGCTAGGCAGTCTGTAATTAAATCCTTGGAGAATTGTGTTTCTTCCTTTGTCCATAAACCATGCCAAAGGGTAAGACAGCTATATTGATGGTATCACTTAAATATGGGACAAACAGTTCCTTATGTACAATAATATTTGCAGTTGCAATAGGAACTGACAATATTCTTTTTTAGAACTTATTTTCATTAGTTTGTAGGATTGTCATATTTGCTCTCCCCCATATTGCGGTTCCATAGTTAACAGCTGGGACACCCTTACTCCTATACGAGTTTACAATTTCTCGTAACCGTTTGTTCCCAAGTTTTGCCGCAAATCTAAAAATTCCCTCAGTCGTTTTTAGAAATTTTATTTTACATAATTCAGTGTGTGAATTCCCTGTGCCGTTGTTGCAGAATAGCAACCCCAAATATGAGAAAGTCAGGCTCTATTTATAAAAACCCCACCCACATGATGCTGTCTACACTTTTTCTCTTGCCTCCACTTGACATTACAAATGTTTTTTAAAATTCAGCTGTAGATCTATATCAGTCATATATTGGGCAACATTTTCATTCAGACATTGCAAGCCATTTGCAGTTCTGAACATTAGGACAGCATCATCTGCATATAATAAAACAGGGTTGGGGCATATTCCAACTTTTGGGGCATCCACGACCAATTTTTGTAAAAACAAATCCACATTATTTATGTACAAAGAAAATAAAAGGAGAGCCAATACGCATCCTTTATCTGATACCTCACATTACCGCAAAAACAGGCATGCATTTCCCTAATTTTCCATACCGTACCCTAGAAGTTAAATAGGCATAAATGTGCGATACAAATATAATTATTTCTATGGGAGCACCAAGCCCTCATAAAGTTTGCCATGTTTTTGATGATTAACCACATTGAAGGCACTGGTGAGGTCAACGAAACATAAATGAAGTGTACCCTCCTTAACTAGTGTGTACTTCCCAATTAACAACTCTAGATTTAGACATTGCTCTACCCTCTCAATACCCCTTCTGAAACCATACTGTACCTCTGTAAATATGTTTTTTTCGCTGACCCAGGCTTCAAGCCATTTCAGCATAATTCGGCCCATAATCTTGGAAGAGGAATCGAGAAGGGACATTGGGCAGTAGCAGTTTGCCTTTTCCCGTTTACTTTATACATTTTTCTTTCCTCCATTCTATAATATTAATATCTTCTGGGTTAAAAATACTCTAAAAATGTAACACCCAATCTTCTGGTGGTACTACGGTGTCAATCCTTACTGCATTATTATCTTTAAAATATAGGTGATTAATGATCTTCCAGAAGAGGGCTGAGTCTTTCAGCTCTGCCGCCTGGTTTAATTTCTCCCAGGCCTCCTCACGGATCTCCCTTTTTCTAATTTCCAGTGTCTTTTTATAATCTTTCCTGGCAGCACTGATTTTTTAGGGGTGTCTGGGGTTTTGTTTCAGCACAAGCTTCAGTACCCCATTTAATCTTGTGCATTCGTGATCTGTGTTCCTTCTTTTAGATTTTAAGTCACCTGAGATTACTTTAGTAATAATAACAAACGCAGTTCTAACAGCTGATTGTGTAGAGGAACCCTCCAGACACATTTCTAATTCTTTTTGTGTTTTCCCTTTGGGGGTTTCCATAAATAAGGATGGGTTAGCACTTGTCCATTTTATTGAGACACCATTATTGCCTTGGATGTCAATATCAGCATCAGCGTTCTTGCCCCTCTGTTTTGTTAACAAATTTACCTTCAATGTCAAACTTAGGGAGTGATGGTCACTAAACATACTAATATTTATCAACACTTCCTTGACCAAATCATTGCCATTTGATGAAATTATGTTGTGGTCTATATTTGACGATGACCTTGTTCCCACAAAGGTATGCGTATTTTCTTCACTGTCTGGTGTTATTGGTTCGAAAATTGTTAGATCATATTTATGTATTACATTATTGATGGTTTCTCCGTATCCATCATGATTAAAATGTGGGATCTTGTCATCAAAATGGTCACAGTACCCACATGGCTCACCAGCTTCAATATCACATGTAACACAATTAAAATCCCCTGCCCAAATAAGAACATAATACCCTACAATTCCCTTCACAAATTGATCTAAGTCCTTTTCTAATAGGTCAATTACGGTGCTCCTTGAATTGTCGAAAACAATATTATAAAAATGTATTATAACAAAGATCTGAATTTCGTTGGCATGTAAATGTAAAAACTGGTAATATTGTGATTCAGTAAAGGTTTTCCTAACAATCAGGGGGGAGGAAACTGGAATGAATGTAGCCAAACCTCCCTTTTCCCTTCCCTTTCTGGATGGTGTTGCACTTGTGCAAATGCTTTGATACCCATTTATACAGAAAGGGAACCAAGTTTCTTGCAATAGTACAACCCCAAAACCCTTCAATATATTTTGCCAGTTGAAATTGATTCTATTTTTGATACCGGCTATATTCAATGTCATAACTTTTAGAATGTTACTCAATGATGTTCCAGAATCAGCTATCGGAAGGGGTTCCGGGCTGTCACTATAATCATGCTCGGGTACATCTTCTTTCTCTATGTCACATATTTCTGTTAAAATAACCTTATACTTATAGTACAGTGGTGGTCAATTCCCTCCACAATGGGGGGGTTACACAAATTCATCCCCATCACTTCGGCCTCCCCTGAACTTAACTGAAGGGGAAGAAAAGTTAGATAAACCTGATTTTGCTGTGTGTTTGACTAATGTTTATCACACTGTTTTGGATCATTTCTCAAAATATTCCTAGAGTCTACTTTGGATCCCACATTTTGAGACCCCTGAAGTCTGTTAGGTGGCTGTGAACTGTCACCTGCAGTACAGATCGAAGAGGATGTAGTCCCTCTGCTCTCTAATGGGTTTAATGATACTGCCTGTACACTGTTCCCGATGGAGGAAACTATTGGGGGTTGGCTCACGCTATTATCAGTGTGATGCAGTTGTACTGGCTGTAGTCAGTCGCATGTTTCTAAGTCAGAAAGAGGGGAACATCTATTTTCACAGCTTAGATTATAAACCATAGGTGAACCTCTTGGGACCACCAAGGTCTGTCTCCCCAACATCTGACGTGATTGAATGGACCCTGATAATTTTTGGTGAGTGGCCTGCAAAAAAAGGCCAATGGTAACGCCATAATGTTATTGGGATTTCTATCAATGTCAGTAACAAAGATATCAAATAAAAATGTTACAATAATACCATTGTTAAAATGTAAGACCACACAGTCTCCCCCCCCTTTCCTTCCTTGAAGGCCCTATCCAGGTAACTCTCCTGGCCATAATCAATTGGCTTTGTATAGCCCCATCCCAACCTCCCGCCCCCCTTAGCTTTTAGTACACCCAATGCATAGCTTTATTCATTAATTGGACTGTAGTTCCTGCCTGGCCCTCCCTCAGTAAGGCACGTTTCCTAGTACCACCACCAAGGGGGCGGCTGCCGGTGGAAAATGCAGAGTCAGGGTCTGGGTGCCAGTCTTTAATGTGCCACGGTCAGGTCTTTCAGAGTTCCTGTTAGATCCTGAACTTCCTTGTCTCAGCGGTATTGTACCCTGCCCAATGCGAGCATTGACAATGTTAGTCATTGTTGAATTATTTACGTCATCCATATTACTTCGTTTATTAGCACCAATTGGGCTCATAATGCTTTGGGCAAATTCGCCGGATGTATTCGCTGGAGTGTTAGATTCGTCCATGGTCTTAGCTCAGTTTGTATCAGGAGGGGTGCCGAGCATTGGGGTACAGGCTTCTTCCTTATAAGTATAGTTGGATTTGCGACGAGCAGCCGTTTACTCATCTCTTGGTTAATGCCTTCAAGGATCTGGGCATTTTCGTTTGACAGAGGTAAAGGCCTATTTTTAATTAATATTGCCTCTGTAATGCAAATATTCGATTTAGTTTGTGATTCAAGGCCTTTTATCCTTTTTTGGAGGCCAATCTCAAGATAATTGGGTCTAACATGGTAAACATCAGGGTTTCCAGCCTCTGCCATGAGGCTTCATCTTGGGGTAGGTGAACTGCTTGAGGGGTATCGATATTTGATATATCCGCAGGCTTTAGTGTTTTTTTAGTGGTTGCATCCTCCCTTTTTTTAGACTGCTTGGCAAGTTTTGCAGATTTGAGTCTCTGCAGGCCCCCCCCCCCCCTTTCTCTTCACAACCGGGTCAGGATTGGTTTCCGGGCTCGTAATTTTAGTCAGTCTAGACGCCCTGGTTGTTGATCTTTGGATGTCACAGATTGACTCTAACTCTGGTGCAAGTTCATAGGGTATCGGGCCCATGGCTGTTTCGGGGACTATTTCAGCGACTGCATCAGAGGCTATTTCGCTCACTAAGTCGATGCTAGGTCCTCTATCCTGAAACATTAGGGCTTCCATACCCCCTAATGAGGATCTTTTATTAACTAAAGGTTCCAGGGATAGACGCCGTTCCATCCTCACTATCTCATGTTCAAGTGCAGAGGTAGTTCTAATCAGGAATTGATCAAGTTTCCCCACAATGCTCCGGCCTGACTGTACACCTTTCCCCTTCCCATCTCATTTGCTCATCTTGGTATTGTGTCGCTGTGGCAGGTATATATTAAGCAGGAGCTCTCAACTGGTGACACAGTAGTTCTAATATATAAATAAAGGGGGCTGCCCACAGTACCTTCTTTAAATGTAGATCTCAGGGGAAGGGGCCCAGCTTAGTCTCCTCCAGTCTTTGACCGGACGCGGCCTGGGCCCGCTCACACGCGTCCCACGCTGCGGGAGCCCTGCAGACCTTTTGAACGCCTCCTGGCGCTCTGTGTCAGGGTCGGCAGCGTGTGCACCGCAGGGACGACTGGGAGGGGTAGTTCAATATTCCCCTGTAGTCCTCCAAAATCTCTGAGCTGGCTGCCATGTCTCTCGTGGCGGTGGTGGCACCAAAAACAGCAGGTAGGTACGTTTTTACGAGCTATTCATGGGCCTATGATGGGCATACGGTACTGTTTTCAGTACATCAGACGGAGTCATCTAACTTATGTTTGTTTGACTGCGGCCAATCTTGAAGCTGCTCCCATAGGATTGGCCGAAGCACTGGCAACTTGCGCCTCAAGGCAGCCTGGGAGCCTGTGCCTGCTCTCTCCAGCCCCAGCAACATAGCTGAGTCTGGAGAGAGCTTCACTGCTCATGAGGGGTTTGGCCGGTCTGAGACTATCAGCCAAACACCTCATGTGCAGTAAAGGAAGTGCCCACCACTCCCCCAGTAGCAGTGTCATCCCCGGGACCCATCCCCAAGACTCATCAGATTCCTGAGGGCGGGGACAGGGGATTAAAATTAAACAATAATAAAACAAGGTAAAACCCGTCTAATTATTGTTTTTTTTTCTGCTGGTGGAAAGGGGGAGGCACTCCTCTCCAATGGAGTGGCCGACCCTGGGTGCAAGTGTGCCTGCACTGGTACATGGTATCCAATTGTGTGCCAGTGCAGGGGAGGGCTAAAGTATATATCATATCGTTATAGATATGATGCTTTGAAAGTAATGCAGTGCGGCACAACCAAATGGCATGTGATACAGCGCTGGGTTACTTTCTTGCAAATAAAAGCCCCAAGTACCATGAAGTTGGGCTGGCGAACAATAGGCTATCAAAAATAACATATAGACATAGAAGAACTAAAAAGATAACTTTCTAAAGATTTACAAAAAAAGAACAATAGTTAGCTCTATTCTCATTTCGTGTGTGAGGCAAATTCAGAGATTAGAAATGAGACAGTAATAAATACTCCCTCTTCCATGCAATCAACGAATGGCTAGAACTCTAAGGAGGTTTGTCAAAAGAAGCTGAAGAAAGCGAATGGTGGAGTTTGTGACAAAAAGTAACTGCAGAATGAGAGGTCCAGAGAAAATGGTGAGAGTGGAACAAATGAGCAATTATTTAAAGTGGTTCTACACTTCCCCAAGACTTCACTGCGGGTATTATGCGTGAGAATTGGCCAAAATTGGTTCTGGAGTTCTATTGTCTCCTGTCAGGCAAAGATCCAAACCATCAGTCTATACACAGATAAAGGGAATGCTGCCAATTTCAACCTAGGTGTAAAAGAATAGAAATAAGCAAGCGGGTCTTGAGGCAAGCCAATCACAATCACAAGCGAATGAGAGATGACCTAACACTCCAAAATCTGCTGACAGTGAGGAAATTACACAGAAATAATGTATGGGGCCATAAAAGGCAACAGGAAGTCTACCAGTGGTTGCAAATTTTCAGTCTGTTAACCCCAAGTGGACAGGCGGAATTCTGGCTGTATATTAATAGGTTGTCTGGGCACGCCCACACCCGGCGCAACGGGGTCGCCAGTGACACGTGGATTAAACAAGTGAATTGATTGTACTGCCGAATTCCCGATTATATGCTGTCACACCACCAATGCCCATTTACAAATATAATCATGTGTAATGCCGATCATGCAATCATCGAAGAAACAACTGAAATTATTGAGGTGGGCAAACGTGTGGCATTAATAATGAAGACCATTAGAAGGGACGGGGCTCCAGTCCCCAATGGTCTACTGGGTCACCTTTTCAAAGAAGATTACGAATTCTGGGGAACTATATTCACTCCGCTGTACCAATTCTGTATGGCTTACTCAATGGTTCGCGAAGCTTGGAAAGGCTCCCTGTTACAACCAATTAACAAAAAAGGTGGTTCCGGAGAGCCAACCAATTACAGGTTATTAGCCCTTCTGGATAGTGAGGCAAAACAATATGCAAGCCTCCTCCTGCAAGATCTGAAAAACTGGGCTAACGACAATGAAATCCTACCAGTCTATCAATCTGGCTTTAGGGTAGGAGTGTCAACATTGGATAACATTTTAGTCCTAATATACCTAGCAGAGCAGTCTATTCAGTAAAAACGGCACCCCCTCTTCGCTTGTTTTGTTGACTACTCTGCGGCATTCAATTGTGTTAACAGGATTTTACTTTGGCAGAGTCTACAAATGTGGGGACCCGACTATGCTGCTGAAAGCCATCATTTCCCTTTACACCGGAACTTGTGTACAGGTGAAATTATCTTTGAGCACACCAAAAAAAAACCGATGTGAATCGAGGGCTGAAAAAAGGCTGTGTATTGGCTTCCTTGCTTTTTAACTTATACACTGTTCTTACTGAAGTATGCGGAAAATGGTGCTAATGGATCATACTAAGGCGGGCATGCAAAGAGCACTGGAAGCATTAAACATCTACAATAATGCAAATGATTTCAAAGCAAACTCAGGCAAAACAAAGGTAGTAATGTTTAGAAAGCACCCTAATAAACTCAAACAACAATGGAGAATGGGCAATTTGAAAATAGCAACAACAGCTAAATACAATTATCTGGGGGTTTTGATTATGAGTAATGGGAAGCCCACAGCACAGACCGCTTCTTTAAAATCAAAAGCTAGCTCGGTGATGTATGCCCTATGTAAATTGAACTCCAAACTGTGCAGCTCTTCAACTGAACCAGTTTGAAAGGTCATAAGAGCCAAGTTACTGCAGTATTAATTAACGCCATGGAGCTTGCCAACTGCTGTGCGCACTCAAACGGACTTTCCAAATACCTGCCCATGCCTGTAATGCTTTATACGGCTGGAATTTGCCTAAATAAACAATCCTACGAACAACCAAAGGGTCGGTGCAGCGCGAGCAAATACGATGAAAGCAATTTTAAAGGAAATTTTCATTACAGTAAAAATTCCTGGGCTAATGGCCTTCTTTCTGCCTGCAATAAACTGCATCTTGACCTGTCCAACTGGCAGGATTTTATCTACCAACTAGGACTTTTAAAATCTATTTTAAAGAAACAAGTTAGACTATTATCTAAAGAAGACAACATGAATGTAATAGAGACCTCCAAGAGCAATATTGGACCCTTAGTTATTTCCTTTCAGGATAAACCGCGAAAGCCATACTCAACCTTGAATAAAACAATTTTAAAGCAAATCCTGTCAGGCATGTTACTGCCAATTAAAGACATAAATATTCGCTGGAAAACACTGGAGGAAGTTACCACTTGCAGACTGTGTCACCAGCACGAGGAATCCATGACTCAGATGGTTTGCATCTGCCATCGACTGAACCATGCACATCACACTTTATTGAAACCTCTGTTTTTAAAATACAGGACTCTTACCTGCACAGATGCAATGAAACTTCTCTTTAATTTGGAGATTCCAATGGAACTAGTTAGACTAGCGAAATCTGAACACCATTTAAAAGAACTTATAAGTAAGGACTCAGTTAAGAGTTTTAAAACAGTTTTTTAAATTAGTGAATATACATTTATTTAACTGTTTTTTTCCCCTGTACTATAGATTGGTTAAAAGAAATGCTATAATGACATTTTTTCCCTGGTCGTTGAAATCATTTTAACTCATTGACTTTTTTTGCAGTTCATTGTAACAATTTTAATTAATTGAAACAATAAAATAAATTCATTAATTCCAAGTGGTTCCTTTTAGGTACGGGGAACTAGTGCAATTGTTGTGATGATTAAAGATACGTCTCTGCAGGACAGACTCAGAAAAAGTCATGCTGAAGCAATCATAAGTGGGTTTGGCAAGATAAACGATGTTGGGCAGCCTAGATGGGAATGATATTTTAGTATGTTTAGAAGCCAAAGCAGTGGGTCCAGAAACGGTGAGCTACCCATGCCACCTAAATGTGAAACAACTTCAGAATGAGGGAAAGAGTGAGGAGTGTTGAGGGCATCACAAGGAAAAATATTCGTTTGACTACCATCAGAACTCACTGCATCTGACTGAGCGTTGGCGCATTAATGACAGTAGTCCTTTTTTAACCGGTCTGTTCCTGGAGGTTTTATTATTTTAATCAACATCTCTCAAGGTTTCACTGTGAAGGCATAGTTAAGGAGAGAGGAAAACAGGCAGCAGTTCCCTACAAATAATTGTGCCTATCCCCCATATGACCTATGTGGAATGCCTTATTTTATTCTACAGGCATCTTGTGGCTGAGAGAATGCCTCACAGTACTTTGGAGTCACACGAGTGGTGCCTGACTTGAGTGAATTCCATGCTCCTGCAAGGTCTCTGCAGAGTTGTGCTTTTTGCGATAAGCATTTTGGGGCAGATTTATGTTGGGAATGCGCCACGTTTGCGTCACGCAACTGCGGCGTAAACGTGGCGCATCCCTACGACCCATTTACAACGTGACGCATCTAGGCAGATGCGTCACATTGTAAAGCCCTGCGCCACTTGTGGGCGTTTCGGGGCAGGTGCGCCTTGCAAAAGTGGCTGAGTGAAATCTATAAGATTGCACTCAGTCACTTTCAGTCCAATGCTGCGTCAAAACCCTGCGCCTGCTTGAAGCAGGCATAGGTCTTGACGCAGCATTGTAAAGATGGAGCACCCCCGAGCATTGCTGGAGCTGCGTCGCGTCAGCAATGCGCCACCTTTACGGCACAGATGCGTCACGCATCTGTGCCGTTTTTGCCCCATGGTGCGCCGCATTGTAAATGCGGCGCACCATTGGTGGCGGAGCAGCCACGCAAAATAACTGGCGCATCCCTGGGGATGCGCCAGTTATCATAAATCTGCCCCTTTGATTTCTTCCAGGAAGCTTCCCTTTTGCGGTGGGTTAGTGAGTGTATTGTTAGCCATTTTATTGTTATGTGATGGCAACAGTTTTTTATTAGATGTTTCAGAAGCTTTCGCTACCGTCAGTGATCTTACTTGTAAACTATGAACCTGCCAGATCCCCCTGGAAGGTGGTGGGTGCACTCAACCAGTTGTCATCCTCGTTTACATGCAGAAGCCCAGCTATTATTTGTTCTCACCGTTGAGCTCTATCCTGAGGCGTACAACACTCTCTTCAGGTAAATAAGCGTCTTCAATTCTTCCCTACCAAAAGCGTTGCTTTGGCTTCAGTTTTGCTCTTACTCGGATGCCATTCAGAGAAATGGCTGATTTGTGAAGAAGATAATCGCCAATTGGAAGTTATGGTGCAGCGCTTGGCCCAGGGTATTTCTGTTGCCTCTGCTTTCTCAGTTAAGATCCTTCATTTTGCTTTCCCGATTCACTATAAACATGACAGTGACTCAAACCTACATTTCCAACGAAAGGCTCTAAAAATATCTTTCCTTGTCTTGCCTTTCACCTTCAATTTATTGTGTTGAAGGCTGCTGTTTGTCGTGTTTCACCCCTTCAAAACAATTATCTTCTCATCAGCAGGTGTTTTGTTGGGTCTTCCTTCTGAAATATATGTATGTAGTGATAACATTTCACAATAAAAGCAGAAGCCCAGTTATATTCACTTCCACTGTAGAACGTTACTCTAAACATTCAAGAAATTAAAGTTCTAATGCTGTCAAATTTCTGAAGGCAAGGAGAAAAGTCTATCATTTATGGTCTTGATTGTTCTAGCGCCATGAAGCTACCTAAGCTGTCAATCAATCAATCAATCAATCTTTCATGTTTCAGTTAAATAAAACCATAACAGTATTGCAGTAATTAGGCATCATACTATAAAAGATAAGAACAAATTAAGGAAGAAAGTGCACATAAGAAATCATAAAACTATATCATCCTTAATAAAATGACACTTGAAAGGAAATTACAGTTCTAAAACAAGTACAAATCTGTATTATTTGCAAGACATGGCTTGGCAGTTTGGGCTGGACTGTTCCCATGAGGCACATGGTCAAGGCTGATTTGCATATGGCAATGTCTGAACTGGGGTGGTGTGGAGTGCAAAAAAACGATGGATTTATGCCCAGATCTCTGTACTGGGGTGAATGTATGACATTGTTCTGCATTCTGTCCATCAACTGTTATTTTTGCATTTGTCACCCCGAGTGGGATGGGTATGCTCTGACGTGAGTCCCATGCTCTCCACACCACTGGAGTCAAGCTATCCTGGCTGAAGACGGCTGATAGCCAGAAACTGGTCCTAGGATGCTTGATTCCGGTCCAGGAAAGACATGGCTTGGCAGTTCGGGCTGGACTGTTCCCATGAGGCACAGGGTCAAGGCTGATTTGCAAATGGCCATGTCTGAACTGGGGTGGTGTGGAGTGCAAAAAAACTATGGATTAAGGCCCAGATCTCTGTACTGGGGTGAATGTATGACATTGTTCTGCATTCTGTCCATCAACTGTTGTTTTTGCATTTGTCACCCCGAGTGGGATGGGTATGCTTAGACGTGAGTCCCATGCTCTCCACACCACTGGAGTCAAGCTATCCTGGCTGAAGACATCTGATAGCCAGAAACCGGTCCTAGGATACTAGATTCCGGTCCAGGAAAGACATGGCTTGGCAGTTTGGGCTGGACTGTTCCCATGAGGCACAGGGTCAAAGCTGATTTGCATATGGCCATGTCTGAACTGGGGTGGTGTGAAGTGCAAAAAAACTACGGATTAGGCCCAGATCTCTGTACTGGGGTGAATGTATGACATTGTTCTGCATTCTGTCCATCAACTGTTGTTTTTGCATTTGTCACCCTGAGTGGGAATGGTATGCTCAGACGTGAGTCCCATGCTCTCCACACCACTGGAGTCAAGCTATCCTGGCTGAAGACGGCTGATAGCAAGAAACCGGTCCTTCGATGCTTGATTCCGATCCAGGAAAGACATGACTTGGCAGTCCAGGCTGGACTGTTCCCATGAGGCACAGGGTCAAGGCTGATTTGCATATGGCCATGTCTGAACTGGGGTGGTGTGGAGTGCAAACAAACTATGGATTTAGGCCCAGATCTCTGTATCTGGGTGAATGTATGACATTGTTCTGCATTCTGTCCATCAACTGTTGTTTTTGCATTTGTCACCCCGAGAGAGGATGGGTATGCTCAGACGTGAGGCCCATGCTCCTCACACAACTGGAGTCAAGCTATCCTTGCTGAAGACGGCTGATAGCCAGAAACCGGTCCAAGGATACTTGATTCTGGTCCAGGAAAGACATGGCTTGCCAGTTTGGGCTGGACTGTTCCCATGAGGCACAGGGTCAAGGCTGATTTGCATATGGCCATGTCTGAACTGGGGTGGTGTGGAGTGCAAAAAAACTATGGATTAGGCCCATATCTCTGTACTGGGGTGAATGTATGACATTGTTCTGCATTCTGTCCATCAACAGTTGTTTTTGCATTTGTCACCACAAGTGGGTTGGGTATAGTCAGACGTGAGTCCCATGCTCCCCACACCACTGGAGTCCAGCTATCCTGGCTGAAGACGGCTGATAGACAGAAACTGGTCCTAGGATGCTTGATTCCGGTCCAGGAAAGACATGGCTTGGCAGTTCGGGCTGGACTGTTCCCATGAGGCACAGGGTCAAGGCTGATTTGCACATGGCCATGTCTGAACTGGGTTGGTGTGGAGTGCAAAAAATTGAAGGATTTAGGCCCAGATCTCTATACTGGAGTGAATCTATGACATTGTTCTGCATTCTGTCCATCAACTGTTGTTTTTGCAAGTGTTAACAGAGAAACTATATCGCCCTTGATAAAGTGACACCTAAAAATAGCAAGTCTAAAAAAACATGTACAGAACTGTGTTAGCGCAACTATGAAAGGCGTGGCTTCAACTTCAGACAGGGCCTTGGTAAAATGTAGGCTCAATCTGCGAGATAACAACCCTGTCAAGTTGTTCAAACTGCGGGTATCAATCCCTTCACTTTATGGCACTAATTCCTTTCCTGGTGAAATTTGTTTAGGATTTGTCAGATTGGAGCAATTGTCAGATTCCCCAGTTTACAAATTAACTGCGAGTTCCCTTGGTCGAGACTCACAATTATTGCTTTCCTGCATATTCAAATTTCTCTGCCATTAAAACTCTTTTTTTAATAATAATAATTGAAGCTTGCATAGGTTAAGGCAAATTCAGACCAGGGGCCATAATAAACAAAGTGCCCTGGAGGTGCAACAGGCGTTTCTGCCTTCTTTGCGTACCCCTGGGGCACTTTGATATTAGAAAAGGGGCGGGGGACGCTTGTGCAGCCCCTTCTGTAATATTGATAGCGCTGGCGCACATAAAGCGCCAGTGCTATCTTCATGGGGAATCCCTTTGCCTCTGCTCCCAAGCAGTATTATATAAGCGGGAGCAGAGGCAAAGAAGCTCTCAGGAGGTGCAGTGACAGTGCTCCATCTAAAAGGAGGTGCACTGTCAGTGTCCAGATCTTACTTTATAAGACCAAACTCAAGCTGGATTTCTGCCGGAGATTACTTTTATGGCAGGAAAAATACTCTGTAAACCAAATAACACCTTACCTATTCAACAGGACATCAATCTACACGACCACTGGAGGGGGTCTGATATATCATGTTGATTCTAAACCCTTCGAATGTGTAAAATTACACTAATCCCCTAGTTCAAGATATGTATTCTATAAAGAAAGATAGACACAGGCCCCTTCTCACTAAAAAACAAAAAATTGTGTGAGAGCAGAGAGAGTGCCTCACGGTCGCAACACCCGAGGGGGTTCCTGGCTAGCAATTACCAGTATACCCACTTCTCATCATCAGTCACTCTCTCTGTGTAGTGTGTAAGAAAGAAAACAAAGACTTTCACATGTGCATAAATATTAATAGTGAAATGTAGAAATAGTGAACAGATACGAACGTGTGCACTATTACAAACCGTGCACTAATGCACCTCGAGCCCCAAGACGAACTAATGTGTTTGATTCAACAAAAATTCGAAAAATCTGGTAAGGTTTGCCGGCTATCTACCTTTATTCCAGTGCTGCAAACCCTCCCAATTAAAAATGGTTAATTGTATACCATCCCCATTTATATAGTGCCGACATGTTTCGTTGCTCCAATTTCAGCAACTTGATCAGGGCAATCTGGGGTTCTCAATTCTTAATCTTCACACTTTATTGTACAAAGGACCTGTGTTAATATTAAAAACAGAACATAGCGGTGAGTACACACAGACCCTCAAGCCGAAGGTTTTCTTTGAAGACACTTGAAAAGCCAAACTTTGAATATGTCAGTTGGAATTATTTACCTTATGATTGCCAAGTCCGTGCATACCAGCAATCATGCAATGGACCCCGTGTCACGTGATCTCGTGTCCACCAGTGGCTCGGTGTATCTCAAGCCACCTAAATAAAACCAATGTATGAATGAAATGCAGAGTGTCAGGCATAAATACATGTATCACAAATCCGCTACACTCTCTTTGCTAGTATGTAATATTATATATGTGGCCCAGCTGTTCCTCAAAGCTAAGTAACGCCATTCATAATATCATCACACTATTTATAGCGTCACACCGCTACACCCACCAGCCATTTCCACGATCACTGTAAGCTTTGCAATGTGAATGTTGGCGTAGTAAGTAACCAATGCTCATTGTTCCACAAATGTAGCTCGCACTGCTCATTTTGCGTCTATGGGCAGCCGAACACTTAAGAGCCCACACCCTGGCTTGTCAATTTTAATCACAATGATGTGGCCAGCCGAACACCTCAGAGCCCACGTCCTGGTCTGCCAATTTTAATCACACTGATGTGGCCAAATGCAGAGCCCAATCATTCGCATTCTCACACCACCCCTTACTGTTGCCGCGTACCTCCGGTGCTTCCGGCGGTCCCTCGTGGAGGCTCCCGCCGGGATGCGGAAGTAGCCAGGGGTGGAGGCCACGCCCACTACGCTGAGTAATGCGGGGCGTCATTCTCGTAAACAGCGGCCATTTTGGATAGGGATATGATCCTCATGGACCGGGTTCGGTCCTGTAGGGATTACATGTGGTGGCCTATTGCTTAATTAAAAATATATATAAAATCTGTTGAAATTCAAGGAGACTCAACACTGGGAGAAGTGGAGGTGGGATTAAGTCATAAACAATCCACGCTTGGCGCACTGTGTAGCAGAAACTTACTGCCACGGGTGAGCACCACAATGAAGGTAAATGTTCCACCACCCCCAAAAAATTGGTGGCACCACAGACATGAATCTTTATTGCTTGGGTGGTGCTTACATCATGCACTGCAATATTGATTTGCCACATTCTGAATAGCCTACAGCAGCAAGTGGTTGTACCTGCGTAGAATGGGCATCCAATATCCTCCATCAGTCAGAGAGAAAACGGTCACCTGATTATCATGAAGAGGCCAATCTGTGTGCGGGCAAAGGGTCATTCAGAATGGAATTATGGACAATCCACTACACACAGTTTAGAATAATGTATCCGTCTCTCAATTCTCCAAGCAGGGTGGAGGTAAGAAAAAACAACTTTTTTTTGAGGGAAGGGACCCTAGCAGGTGGTACTGTTTGTAAATTGTTTCTGGAATTGTAAATAAACCCTCAGTAATTAAAAACTGGAACTGATTGATTCACCTCCTACTCACTTTGTTCCATTCAATATTTTCATTCAGCCCATCCCAGTCTGCCTTTTCTGAAAAATCCACTTGGCGTCTTTCCTCGCTAAAATGGTCTCCAAATTGTGTGTGTCTCCCACCATCTTCTCTAGGACTGTCCATTTGAGATCTTTTTGGTCATACCCTTTTTCCGGGATATGTTGTACTTACCGGGTGGTGAGTTTCTTGGCTTTGATTGTGCTAAGGTGTTCTTGTATACGGATCTTGACTCTGCGAGAGGTGAGACCAATGTAATATAACCCACAACTGCAAGTCAGTCTGTAAATAACATGTGACGTATTACAATTACTGAAACGGTTTAGGAACCAAATTCTCCCATCATGCAGAACAACACTTTTTGTTGCCGAAGTAAGGCCACACACAGAGGAGCTCCCACATGGGTAGTGTCCAGTTGGGATAGTACTGGACTGGGTAACCGAGGGACACCGAGTGTGGATCAACTTGTCATGTAAATTAGACGCCCTTTTGAAGGCAAACCTCGGGACCAGCATCTTACTCGTAGCCGTATCCAGAATGGACCAGTGTTTTCTGATAATCTGGTGGACAGTGGATCAAAAGTTGTGACCACTGGTAGACATGTTTGCTTTTCCTTGGCATTTCGGCCAGGAGTGCTTCCCGTGTGGTATTCAATGCCCTCTTGCGTTTATGTTTTATCACCTTCGCTGGGTATTCTCTTTCCTTCAGTCTGGTCACGAGCTTCTTTGATTGATCAATAAAGGCCTCTGTGGTGGAACAATTATGCCGGTATCTCAAAAATTGCCCCACCGGGAGATTGTCCCTTAGTGCCCTGGGATGAAAAGATTTATAATGGAGGAGTGAATTTCTATCGGTACTCTTGTGGTGCACACTCGTGGTCAATTTACGATCCATCACGGCAATGTCCACATCTAGGTACACTGCTGATAAATTACTGATAGTCCAGGTCAACCGCAGACTGGCATCTGCTTGATTTAGCCACTCTGAAAACATCTGGAGCAAGTCCTCTGTACCTGTCCAGATACAGAGGACATCGTCCATCTATCTCCTCCATAGGGAGATATTCCCCAGATATGGATTGGAGGGATGGTACACCACATTCTCCTCAAACTGGCCCACATATATGCAGGCCAGACTTAGGGCAAATGTGGCCCCCATCGAAGTCCCCGATGTCTGCAGATACAGCTACAGATACTCTATACATTGCATCACAAATGTCTGTAGCGTGTCATAGAATCATTCCATTTCCCCCAGGGCCCTCGCTGCTGCCACCAGCGTGGCATCCTGGGGGATGCTGGTGTACAGTGACTCAATGTCGATAGTGACCAGCAGTTGGTTCTCTGAATCAAAGTCAATATCTTTTAAAATATTCAAGAAATCAGTTGTGTCCTGTACATAAGATTTTTGCGTGACCACAGCCACCTTCAGAAAAAAGTCAGCAAACTGGGATAACGGTTTGAGGACTGACGGAATACCCGAAACAATAGGGCGACCCGGGGGCGGGCCTTGGGGTTTATGGATTTTGGGCAAGATGTAAAATGCCGGTACCCGTGGTTTAGTGTTGATGATAAAATCTGCTTCTTTCTAAGTAATCCATTTTTTAGCCACAGCGTCCGCCACCATGTTCTTGATAATATTAAGAAGATCATGGGTGGGGTCACGCATCATGGAAAATACTCACCTGAAAGAGTTAGTCTGCCATTTGTCAGTAGTGCCGCATCCTGTCCTCTCACAGCAGTGCTTGCATATGTGATGGTTTGGGAGCAGTGACAGAGATGACTGATAACAGTGGCTGGAAAGAGAGACCACCTAATATGTTTGCAAGAGTACTGAAGACATGGATTAGGGCATTTCCTTTTTTCACTATATATTGTTTCTGGTGGAAGAAGTTACCTCTTGAGTCCCGTTACAACCCCAAGTATTTGGAGCAGCTTACCACCTCCAAGGAGATGTCAATTAGGAGGATTGTGGCTGCTTGCCCAGGCCAGTTCCTGACGTTCATAGTTTTTGTTTTGCGGTATTTACCGGATCACTGACATAATATTGATAACAATAATATAGAATTACACAAATATCGATGTTAAAATATTGAATACAAAAATATCGAATTCCTATCTAGCAAACAGGTAAGTAAAAAAATATTGAATCAAAAATATCGTTAAAAAATATATAGTTAGTCAAATATCGATTTTTTTTTAATATCTTTAAAATAATGTAAAATGCATAAAATACTAAAAATAATTAACTAAAATATACTTAAAAATACTTAAATAACCTTAAAATTATTAAATGAATTATTTAAGTTATAAAAAAAATAATTTTTTTAAACATATACATATATATATTAACATAATACTAAGAAAAAATAAAAATATACAATATCTTTACCGTAGGATAGCGTAGGGGTAAAAAATACTATTCCACCTCCAGTGAGTGCAACAGTAGGTAAAGCGTTTGATAGCGTAGGGGTAAAAATTACTATTCCCACTCCAGAGAGTGCAACAGTAGGGAAAGCGTTGAATAGCGTAGGGGTAAAAATGACTATTCCCACTCCAGTGAGTGCAACAGTAGGGAAAGCGTTGGATAGAGTAGGGGCAAAATTATAGTCCCACTCCAGTGAGTGCAACAGTAGGGAAAGCGTTGGATAGCGTAGGGGCAAAAATTACTATTCCCACTCCAGGGAGTGCAATAGTAGGGAAAGCGTTGGATAGTGTAGGAGTAAAAATTACTATTCCCACTCCAGAGAGTGCAACAGTAGGGAAAGTGTTGGATAGCGTAGGGGCAAAAATCACTATTACCACTCCAGTGAGTGCAACAGTAGGGAAAGCGTTGGATAGCGTAGGGGAAAAATTACTATTCCCACTCCAGAGAGTGCAACAGTAGAGAAAGCGTTGGATAGTGGGTGAAAATTACTATTCCCACGCCAGTGAGTGCAACACTAGGGAAAGCGTTGGATAGCATAGGGGCAAAAATTACTATTCCCACTCCAGTGAGTGCAACAGTAGAGAAAGCGTTGGATAGCGTAGGGATAACAATTACTATTCCCACTCCAGAGAGTGCAACAGTAGTGAAAGTATTGGATAGTGTAGGGTAAAAATTACTATTCCCACTCCATAGAGTGCAACAGTAGGGAAAGCGTTGGATAGATTAGAGGTAAAAATTACTATTCCCACTCAAGTGAGTGCAACAGTAGGGAAAGTAAATACTTCATATAGTAATAAAAATAAATTCAATATTAATACCAATTACAAATTAATTAAAGTAATTACCAATTTAATATAATATAATAATCAATCAATTAAAATACCAATAAAATTAAGTATTAGAAATCATTACCTAATAATACAAATTAATTACCAATTAACAATTAATTAATTAGCAATTGAAAAATAATTAACAATTAAATTCAAAATAAATACCAATAAATAAAATAAAAAATGTAATTAATTACAATTTAATTACTTACCACCCTATTCCCCTATAAACCCCCAACCCGCTACAGAAAATAAATAAATACAAATATAATTATCAATTAATCAATTAATAAAAATTAATTACTAATTATAATGTAATTAATTACCAATTAAAACATATTTAACAATTAATTCAAGATAAATACCAATAAATAAATAAAACATTTAATTAATTATAATTAAATCACTTCCCAACCTATTCCCCTATAAAGCCACAACCCACTACAGAATCAAATTACGCAAAAATTAAATACCATAAAATCCATTACTTAAAATGAATTATAAAATAAATATACACTTTTCACACATATACTAACATAAAAAAACACTTTAAAAAATGATATTATTAAAAAATCGATATATTTAATACCTATATTATATACTTCGATATTTTGACTTTCTATATTTATGTAAATCGATATTAACTTACCTCAAATTCGATATTTTTGTTGACTATATTCTGTCCATTCGATATTTTGTCCATTCTATATTTTGAATTCAATATTACTGCGATTCTATATTTTTGACTCGATATTTTGACTGTATACCGTATTTACCTCAAGGTTGTTGGTTCTAATGTAGGATGTAATTACATTTACTAGCCTTTGTTAGACCACTTCAGTTAAGCTAAGAAGCACAATGCCATCTGCATACGACAAATGGGAAAGTTGGAGGGGACACAGCTATTGAGGAAGGGGGGTTTTCTGATCCAAGGATGGTGATAAATTTGCCATGAATAGTTTAAAGAGGTAGGGCCACTGACACAAAAAGGTGGATTTCTTTTGAAGGAAAGAAACCACCCGGAAGAGAGGAAAGACCTTCTAAGCAGTTAAGGAAGATTCTGATACGTACCTCTCTGCCCATGCACAAGTAAACCCACAGAGCCAAAGTAATGTCCTTTGGTCCTAATCAATGCACAGGACGAATATTGGTACGAAGAATAGGGCAGAAACATGTTGGCATGCTGAGGGTCATAGGACTATTGTTCACTTTTCTTGCCCCTTCATATACCTGTCATCAGTATACCTATTTTTATAATGCCAATCCAACCCAAAGAATAAAGCGATATCTGGACGTGGATGAGTAATTTTAGTAGTCCTCATCAATTGGTATCTTAAAATCATTTGATGGTATAGCGTTTAATGTAAACAAAATGTTACTGGCTCATGGTAAGATCAGTATGCCCCGCGGACCAAAATGGTTCTGTCGCGTATGTTCTAAAGCAGCGAGTGATCTTAAGGCCAGGTTGAAAAAAGTCCCCAGAGATAGAGTTCTGATCTGTACCCCTAGAACAAATTATAAAATGGCCTAGGCAACCCGCAAAGCAGTGGTTAAAGAAGATTTATGGAGGGAGCTCCTAGACCCAGTGACCCTATCCAGCAGTTCCAGATTTTGGAGCACCATTAATCGATCACCTTTTTTAGCGGAAGAGATCAGAGAGGTGGGCTCCAACATAACAGAGAACAAATGGGTGTCCCATTTTGTAGGAATAATTAAAAATACATCGAGCCAGCTAGTTCCTTCTGATAGGCCCACTAATAAGGAAAACCTGACGTTCTCAGTGAACGAAATGGAGGAGGGCATTGCTAACCAGTCTAACAATAAGGCTCCAGGACCAGACGGCATTCCGCCGGACCTTTTTAAATCAAAACCCTCGTTCTGGGCTGGGATCCTGACTACCCTGGGCAATGCCGCAGCCAAAGGGGGTTGCCCTGCTTCTTGGGGTGTCTCAACGATTGTCCCTGTTCACAAAAAAGGGGATCGTAACAGCACGTTGAACTACAGGTCAATCTCTTTGATTGACTCTGTTGTTAAGGTTTTTGGGGGGCAATCTTAAAAAGACTGTGCACCTGGGCGGAGGATAACAGTAATATCTCAGATATCCAGTACGGGTTCGGCCCTGGACACTACACCATGGCTCAGTGCTTAAACCTCTATTCCATCGTAGGGAAGTACACCATGGCTTGCTCTGGTTCCATCTACATGGCCTTTATGGACCTCTCATCCGCCTTCAATTGTGTCAATCAGGGAAGGCTGTGGTGGACCATGGAGGCCATGGGGGTGGAGCTCGCCCTGGTCGACTTCTTGAGGGACCTTCACAGAGACACCAAGGCCAACATCAGATATTCAAACGATCTAAAGGTGTCCAGGAACTTTGATATCGAAAGAGGGGTCAGGCAGGGGTGCATACTTGCCCCCTTCCTTTTTAATCTATATATTAACGATCTGGAAGGTCATTTGCTAGAAACTGGGGCTGACTTCTCGTATGTAGGCAAGCGAGGACTGCCCGTCTTGCTTTATGCGGACGACGCAGTCCTCCTGGCATGAACACCCATAGGGCTTCAAACTTTTCTTGACGCCTTCTATGGGTTTATGGAGAACAGCGATCTGCCTATAAACAACTCAAAATCATACGTGATGAGGGCAGGTCCACGTCTTATAAGAGAGCATTCCTTTGTGGTGAATGGAGTGAGGGTTCCGAACTGCACAACATTCTCCTACCTGGGCGTTTTGTTTGACTATCGGCTCAATTGGGCTCACTCCTAAATAAAAAAAAAGGGTCAGGTAACAAGGGCAAATGCAGCACTTTTTGGCTTTGCTGCCAAAATGGGTAATCGACCAGTGGCAGCAATGCTAAAAATGTATCAGGCTAAGTGAATATCCATAGCAAGCTATGGTAGTGACCTATCGGGATATTGCAACCTTGAGGGTCTTCAAATGACAGAAAACAACTTCCTTAAAAAACTATTGAGTGTCCCCAAGGGGACTGTAAACTTGTCTGTCCATGAGGAAACAGGCATGCCCTACTTAAGCGACACCTTGGCATTACGCCCGCTTACCCTCTGGTTGCAATGTTGGCTTAACAAGCCTTTACATCTTACCCATAATTTCTTTAAAGATGCCCTGTGTCTAGACCACATGAAAAATATTCCCTGGTTCAAATATTTAAAAACCCGTTTTTGTGAGTTGGGATGTCTAGACTTGTTTTTAAATCCTGAGTGTATTAATAGACAGGACGTTGAGCGCATAAAACACACCTTCACCCAAATTAGGAAAATGGAAAGAGAAGAAATAGAAATGTCTAAACCTTGCGTGAGGGCACATCTGATACTTAGTACTACTTTGGATATGGAGCAGTATCTCTTGTAGCCGTTGCCTGCATATGAGAGATTCCTTTTAACCAGGTTTAGATTTAACCTCTTTCATTATTTATTGGCAGTCTCAAGGGGCGGTCATAAAGGGAGCGCGCTGGTATTCTGTGGCTGCGACTTTAAGTCTCCACAGGACTTGCTTCACTTTATGTTTTCATGTAAATATTATGAAATGCCCCGGACTATTTATCTGAAACCTTTGTTAAAAAAGCTAAACTTTGTGCAAGTGCGCCCGGCTTTGTTTTATCTACAATTGTTAAAACCTGATTGTATCCCGTTTGTGGCCGGTTTCCTCAAATGTGCATTGAGTTACAGAAAATGTTTGGACCCTTAAAATTCACTGTGACTTTCTGGTTCTTATGATTAGCATAGCCTTTTCACATTCTTTGCAGTGCTGCTGCAGTTTATTGTCAGTCAGTCAATTAGCTTTATTTCGAGAAAAAGAATATCTTAAAAGCATTTTATGAAAAAACAGTAAAACACCATGATTTAAAAACATTGGCTAACAATTAGGATAAAGGTGCTTTCCAATAAGTTAGATAAAATGGTCCTAATACATGACCGCAATTAAGCAATGATTTTTAGCCTCTTAAGTCTAATTGACGATGCCCAGCCTAAATATGTAGCCATACCACAGCGGACGGGTATCAGACATTAGTATTCGTAAAGCATCTTTGTAGTGTCTGGTAGCCAGCCCTATATAATGGTTTTAGCCACATAGATCTTGGAGATTTGTAGGCCGGGCATTCAAATAAAAAGTGGGCAATAGACTCCACTCTGGAAGTGCAGAATATGCAAAAAGGAGTAGTTTGCCCCGGAATTTTCCATCGGGCCGACAGTTCTCTTAGGCGAAGAAGACCCACCCTAAACCTGAAGTACAGGGCTCTATCAAAAGGCTTTGAGATCTAGTCCAAGTAGGGTTCGTATAAAGGTACATCCTTAGTTTTGAGGAACTCCTTAGTGGTTCTGCATTCCTTAGGATTGGAGTTTGATTTGTTGGCTACCCACTGCCAGTATATAGTCTTGAGGGCTGCTTTCGGGGGGGGGCTCATATGGAAGACCAAGCGTCTGCAAGACCCAAATCACCAAGCAGAGTTTTAACATTACTAAGCCACTCTATTTTGGACCAGCCCGGCATCGCCAGTATTTCTGACAGCCCTTCCGCGTAACTAGCAAGTTCAGGCACCCTCCATAGGCGAGCACATAATAATAGCAGTCGGAGTTGGGCCTGGTCACTAATCGAGCGGCAGCCGATATCCAACAGCAGGGGTAACATTGTTGTGGTCTGAGGGAGGGACATCAGGTCCTTCAGAAATTTGTTTTCAGAGCTGGAGAGGAGGTTGATCTTAGAAAAACCCCAAAGTTCTGCCCCATATAGCGCACAATAACTCCTCTTGCTTTATAAATATCTAGGACAGGGGCAATAGGTTTAAAAGAGAACGAGCGCTGCTCTTTAAGAAGTGACCCAACAACCCTTTTATGGCCCAACAACAGTTTTTGGAGGTGAGGGCTCCACTGCATAGAGTCAGCCAAGTGGATGCCTAGGTAGTCAAATTCCCTGACTCCTTCCCGGGGGACACAGTTCAATACAGGAGGTTGGCCAAGCTTTCTGGGTGGATTCAAAACCAGGTACTTAGTTTTGTCGGTGTTAATCCTAAGCCCCCTGCTGGTGCAGAAGATCTGGAAATTGTCCAAAAGGCTCTGTAGGCCCATATGTGACTTTGAGATGAGGAGGGTATCATCGGCGAATAGGAGGGTTGGTATTTTCTTACCCGCCAGGGACGGAGGGTCAGATGGTTTGCTCAAAAGGTGCTCCACCACTCCATTCACATACAATGAGAACAGAGTGGGGGCAAGGACACAGCCCTGGCGGACCCCCTATTCACCTGGGCAAAATTCCCAGTGCAACTTCACCACCAAGGACAAAATATAGCCAGGCATCCCCAGATCAGAAAGTACCACCCATAAGCGGTCATGGGGTACTAGGTCAAAGGCAGTCTTTAAATCAATAAAAGCGAGATAGAGACTGCCTTTGCCTAGCATTACCACCTTCCAGTATATGAGCATTAGTCTGAAGACCTGCTCAATGGTGCCCGTGCCTGCCCTAAACCCTGCTTGGAACTCCAAGAGGATGTTATTCTCGACCTCCCACTGGAGCACTCTCCCTAGAATCACCTTCCCAGCAATCTTCTGAGTTTTATCTATAAGGCTTATGGGCCGTCCTGACAGCCCTTTTTAAAAATCGGGACAACCTCATCCCCCTTCCAGGAATCTGGGATCGCCATGCCATCAAGGTTAAAATTGAGCAAAGATGAAATAAGCATTCCCCATTCTTGGGGATTCAGCCGAAGCAAACCCCCCGGTATCCCATCAGGGGCTGCTGCCTTGTTTGGCACTAGAGATTTGATCACATCTTCCACCTCCCTAACTGTAAAGTGGATGGCCGCACTCTCACCAAAGTTGCCCAAAAATGGTGATGGAAACAACCCTTGCCCATCATCTGTATTAGTAGAATAAAGGAGGGAGACGTGATCAAACCATGTTTGCCCAGTAATGTTACACGTAATGAGGCTGCTATCAGGCCTATTCCTAGTTCTAATCAGATTCCAGAAGGCTCTGGGGTCTCTCTCTGAGCTGGCCACATTTAGGTCACACCAAAATTGGTCATCCCAATCCCTTTTTGCTTCATTAATTGACAATCTATAATCTTTCCTAGCAACCTGGATCAGTTGTTGGTCTTTCGATTTAACGGCCTTCACCAGGGCTGTTTTCATATGTCGGCACTTTTTGGTGAACCAACCTGTGGTGCCCTTTGGTTTCTCGGGCCCCCTTGCATGGGAGTCTCTGCTTGCTTTTATAAATAGGTTGCCCAGGGTTTTAATAGTATTGCAAAAAAGCTCAAGAACCTCTGGAGAGTCCTGGGTAAGAACATCCAGCTTAGTCAGGGCTGCCACCATCGTGGCCCCCATGTTTTGTATCTTCCCCTCGTCCAGGCCAACCGTACGCCAATTAAGTGACCTCCCTCCCTTCGAGGTACAAATTTCCGATGTTAATTTTAATGGGGAAACAGGTACATCTTCTAAAAGCGGCCACAGGGAGTCTATGCTCAGTGACAGCGGATTATGATCGCTATCTGCTGTGGGCAAGACTTCCATGTCACGCAAGTGTCTCCTGATCCGAAAGTCGAGTAAGATGTAATCTATCCTTGAGGTGTGGTCTACCCTGTTGTATGTGTGGGCACCAGAAGGGTCCGATGGTGTTCTGCTGTTCACCGCCCTTAAGCCGAATTCCAGTGTTAGGGACGGGTATTCAACTGGATGGACCTCTGGGACCATCTCTTGATGGGCGGGATTGTCAGGGCAGGCATACCCCTTCTTGCATCCTCATCAGAAGTCCCCAGGATGTCCTCAGCCGCAAGGGGCTCAAAAGTACAATTAAAGTCCCCCGGGACCAGGACATACGGACTCTTGTGGCATTTGCTAAGCTCCTCCTCGAGCAAAGAGATGGTTGGGGATTGGAAACCACCTTTTGTGCCTCTAGCATAAATGTTAAATATCTCCAGGGTCTGTCCTCTCAGAGGACTCCTGACAGACAATCTAAGTAGATCGGGTGAGTTAGATAATAAATGTCTAATGCTACAGCCCAAGGAGATACTAATCCAAATAAGAAGGCCTCCAAAAGGACGGCCTTTCCCAAAATGGGCAGGGGTTGCCAGGACAAAGTATGTAGCATAACCGACCTTGTGGTGGGGTTCCACGCTCCAGGTCTCTTGGAAGATACAAATCCCGATGAATAGATTCCAGTCGGGGACATCTAGTTTCTTTGAGATCCCTGCTAGATTCCAACTGAGGATCCTCACCTCATTGTTTATATTTACTACCTCTGAGGGGAGCAATATGTCGGTCGGTCTGGGCCCAGCACCAGTCTCCCTAGCGCTGACCTCCCTCACCTCTGTCCTAGACGCATTTTCAGGGACCGACGTTCCTGGAGCAAAATTAAGCCATTTAGTAGTTCCGCCCTCCAAGGCCTCTGTTGACTCTCTAAGCCCAGACAGAGTTATATCCATTTGCAAGCGTTTAGTGGGAAAAGGCACACCATGTCACCAGCCATAGCCCGACCTATTTGGTACACAGCCTCCCCTTAACATGTGACGTTGGTGGAGTACAAAATCATCGTGGGGGTGGAAACTGTTATCTCTCTAGCCCCTAGGTTTAAGGCTAGCATTAGAGTGGGGCACAGTGAAACTTTGGAAATGACTGAGTTTGTATGTGCCAGTTCCCAAGTTCTCTGGGTCGTACTGTAGATTACAGATGTAACTAGCAACCCTGGGGTCCCTAAAATTAACCAGGATACAGTCTCCTGTTGATTCCTTTGCCCTATTCCCAACCCAACCAATTCTTCTCACATGGAGGACCTGTCCATCAAAGGAACTAGGGAGAGGTCTGTTCTTATTTAGCCAAAACATTGTTTTATTTTTAAGTTCATAGTATGATTCTTGGATGCCAGGCCTGCAAAGTGGAACCCCAGTAAGCACAGCCACATAAGGCTGGCATGCGGGAGGTAGGTTGATATGGGGGAGAAAAGAAGTACCCTTATTGGCTAGGTTCGGCGTTTGAAGTGGATCTGCTGGTTTGCCATTTAAGATCAAACTATTGCCCGTACCAATATTGGAAATCTTACTCTGGGCAGGCGGACTTTGGTGGCAATTTTTGGACCCATTATCTGTAGTGTGGGGTTTAACTGTCTGAACGTTAGCATGACTAACTCCATCTTGGGTAGCAGTACTAGGACCCTTATCCATAGTGTGGGGTTTACCTGTCTGAACGTTGGTATGACTAACTCCACCTAGGGAAGCAATTCTAGTGCATGATTTAAGCCCCATCACTACCTTCGTTACTGGATGCCCCCTTATCTCTGGAGATGTCAAATCTAACTGAATATTATTTGGCGTTTCTGAAGCCCCCTCCCTGATCTTGGTATGTAATTTAATAAGGGATTTTAATGAAAAGAAGTTATCAAGGGTGGATTGCTCAAATCTGTCAAGTCTCTCGGTCAAGACCTTCACCCTCTCAAGGACCGGGAGTATGAGAGATTTCAACAGTTTCTCGATTTGGTTAGGGAGGGCGTTTGATCCAGATTGGCCAGTAAAGGACTGGGCAATAGCTTATTGCTCTCTGGGACGCTCGATGTACATGTTACATGGCGATCAGATAGGGGAATCCCTTGCTTAGAGACATTGGTATTATTAGTTATAGTCCCACCCGACCCTAATAGGTTCAGACTTCTCTTAGTGCATTTTGCCTTGAATTTCTTGGACGGTTTCAGATAGCCACCCGTCGGTAGTCCATAACTCTTTTCTGTTTAGTAGGTAATGGTCTAGGTGTACTACTAATCTCTACCTCGGGTTGCACCAAGCATGACTTTGGGGATTTAGGATTACTAATGAGATCTTGGATTTCTACAGATGGCGACAACAGTGGACTCAAAGGCGTCACTGACGTCAAGATTAAACTAGAATTAAGGGCGTTAAGCCTATCGAAACTAGCCCTGATAGCTCCTATTCTTGTTAGATCGGGTCCAGGTGGTACCCCAGTATTCAACTCAGTTGCTTGTACAGGGGAAACTACCAAGCCCAAAGGGCCCGAAGAAGAGCGTTTATGGAACTCATGTGAGAGGCGTCCCTCTGTTATGGCAATTTCTTTCTCGATAACCGAGAAAGCACAGGTAATAAACTGGTCCATTGCGCCGATGACTGAGCCTCTCCCAGCCCCATTTCCCTTGCCTGAGCGAGTTGACATTGGCATGGGCAAGCTCGCAAAACCTTCTTAACAATTTCCTCAGCAGCACCAAGTTACAGTATCTGGCAGTACATAGAAGACACGGGGATTGAGATGATGGAAAGTTAGGGGGGTGGCCCAGCCCAGCCTCGGCCGGCTCGGACGGCCACAGATGGCTCGCCCTTGTCCCGGGCTTCTCCCAGCACACTCCTGCGCGGTACCGTGCAGCGGGGTCTGGCAGCACTGATATGGATCTCACAATATCTGTGGGCGGAGCTGGACTTCCAACGCAGACCAGGTGTTGTCAGTAGCAGGGACTCCTGGGAGATCGAGTCCCTGCAGCATCCAAGACGATCAGCTTAAGCCCTTCACGCCCCCACCGCTTGCAGCAATATCCACCTCTGCACTGGCGCTTCCTTTTGATCCCACGAGGCGAGTCGCAGTCTTTTGCCTCCACAAGGGTGCTCACAGCAACACTGCCGGTATCCTCACACGAACAAACAAGCTTGTCAAAGAAAGGTAAATGCGGGGGTTTTTGAATGCCCGATATCCTGTGGGCGGAGCTGGACCTCCAACGCAGACCAGGTGTTGTCAGTAGCAGGGTCTCCTGGGAGACCAAGTCCCTGCAGCATCCGAGACTGTCAGCTTGAGCCCTTCACGCCCCCACCGCTAGAAGCAATATCCACCTCTGCACTGGCGCTTCCTTTTGATCCCACGGGGCGAGTAGTGGTCTTTTGCCTCCACAAGGGTGCTCACAGCAACACTGCCTCCACAAGGGTGCTCACAGCAACACTGCCGGTATCCTCACACGAACAAACAAGTTTATTTGTTTTCTCGTTTATTATTCTTAAATATTGTATTTAATTGATTGTTTTTCAGTCATCGAATGTGATGAATTTTAAAATGTAACTTTTATGGTGTTTTAAAAAATGCAGAATAAAGTATTTGACTTGACTTGACTAGTAATATTAATCTCTGGTATCTTCCTTTTTTTTGTTCTAATATTTTATTAAATTAGAAAGAACATGTAAATAGTTAAATACAATAAAAGGCAATACACTGACAAAAGAGCAATACCAAACTCAGAGTCAAAACTCTCAAATATAGTTCCTACATAACAATGTAAATAGTACATTGCAGAAACAAGATCATAGAGGAACCATAATAAAAAGTCAGATGCATTGCTTGATAAAAATTGATCAAAAGAAAGGAGAATGAAATGAAGGAGAAAAAAGAGAAAGAGAGGAAGAAGAAAAGAAGAAAGAAAAAGAGAAGAAGGGAGAGTGAAGCGTGAAGAATGAAGAGAGAAGAGAGAATAGAGAATAAAGAGTAGAGAATAGAGGGTCTCCTGCACCAAAAAGACGGAAAAAAGAAACTAAGGAGACGACACAAAGGGATATTGCTCTACCAAACCTTTCAAAGTTAAGTCCACATATCTATCCAATGATCTCCATACCTCACTAGAAATAGAGGGAGAAAGATGGTTCTCCTCCACAGAGGTGTGAGCCCCACGGAGAAAAGAGTCCCAAGCCCACCATGTATGATAGGATATGGATCCAAATGATTTCCACTCCGTAAGAATAATTTTTGCCGCAATTGTCAACAACAAATCTAATAATTGCATATCTAAAGAATCCAGCTGTAATCGCAATAGTGTAGCCCATAGACCCAACAAAATTAGAGGTAGCCAAAGCTGAAATTGAATGTTAAAGATTAGCATAAGATGCTTATGAACCAATTCCCAAAAAGGGTGGAGTAAAGAGCATTAAAAAAAATATGCTGATGGGTACCAGCGACTAAGTTGCAACTCCAAGTGCAGGCGGACCGGTGTCCAATGCAACAGATTAGGAGAAAAGAATTTAGACTGAATTAGAGAGGGGGCAAGCTTATTACGAAGAGAAAGTCTCCCAATAAGTTGCCAAATTTCTGGAGAGATATGTTTGAAAAGATCACAGTCAAAATGATGTAGCCATTTCTGTTGTGTAACGGTAGTCAACAAAGGTGGTGTGGAAGATAGAAATTTGTAAATCTTAGAAGCCACATGACCTGATTTACACCACATAGATAGGAGAGAAACTGTATGGGAAACCGGATCAAAATGAGCCTTAGCCACTGCAACTTTGACTTTCAAAAATGTATAAAAATCGAAATTAGTGAGAGAAAACTGCTGAGCTAAAGAAGAAAAAGGTAATGGATCATGATTAGAATCATAAAGATGTCGAACAATGGTGATACCCTTGTTAGCCCAGTAGGCCACCAAAGTCGAGTCAATATCAATCCGAATTTTAGGATTGTGCCACAAAGGAGACAATCTAGACTTATGAATTGGTTTAGATACTTTCCTATCAATCGCTTTCACTGCAGCAATAGTATCCAAAATAATAGCACGAGAAAAAGGAATAGACAATGTTGATGCAGTTAAAAAAGAAGAGGTAGGTAGAGGAGAAGATAATTCTCGCTCAATAAACACCCATGGTGGAGTATGTAAAGTGTCTGTAGAAAACCAAAGATCGCCTTGGGAGGCTAAGAAAGCCACTTGGTATTGATCCCAATCAGGAAAATTGCACCCTCCCATGTCATAAGGTTTCCTCAAGTGTTTATATGCTATTATGGCTCTCTTATCACTCCAGAGGAATTTTGAAGTGAGGGAATCAATTTCATTAAAAAAAGACAGAGACAACTTAACAGGAAGCATTGAGGACACAAGGTTAATAATGGGCGTTATCATCATCTTTAAAGTTTGAAGAAATCCCCACCACAAAATATATTTAGGTGACCAAGTGTCCAGAAGTTGACGAACCTTAAGTAGAGTTTGAGCTTCATTGTACGAGACTGTATCTGTGATAGTACTGCAAAACCAAATCCCCAAATATTTAATACGCTTTGATTACCATTTAAAGCTAACATCCCCCATGTGTGCAGGAAAACAATACACATTGAGGGGAAACATTTCCGTTTTATCTTTGTTGAGAGTATAACCAGAAACACTAGAAAATAGATTAATAGTCTCGGAAATAGCAGGAATTGCAGTAACTATATCATCAGAAAAAATAAGCACATCAGCTGCATAGGCAACTAGTTTGACACAAGTGGAGCCAAATTGAAACCTTGATGAAGGTTCAGTAAACGAAGAAGACGATCAATAGATAATAAAAACAAAAGAGATGATAACGGGCCCCCTTGTCTAGTACCCAGACACAGATTAAAAAAAGAAGAGGTAGCGCCGTTAACCCTAATATTTGCCCGAGGATGTGCGTACAAAGACATCACCATATTAACAAAGGGATATCCAAGATTGTGGGCCCGAAGAACTGCTTGTAAAAAAGGCCATGAGACCTTATCAAAAGCCTTTTCGGCATCGAGGGCAAGAGCCGCCGCTAGCAAGCTGGATAATTTTGCTTTCCCCAGGATTTGACAAAATGTTAGAATATTATACCTAGCCAACCTACCTTTAACAAAGCCAGTTTGCGATGGGTGAATAAGTAGAGGAATATATGGCTCCAGACGTTTGGCCAAGATCTAGGCAAAAATTTTTGCTTCCATATTTAGGAGAGATTTAGGGCAAAAATGTTTAGGATCCAAATTATCTTCACCCTCCTTAGGGATTACTACAATAGTTGCCTCCGCCGCAGAGCCAGAAACCGAGCCTGACGAAATAAAAGTATCAAAAACATCTTTGAGACGAGGTACAAAAGATGGAAGAAAGGTTTTATAAAAAAGAATGGGAAAACCATCTGGACCCGGAGCTTTCCCTGAGCAGGTGGATTTGATAGCAGAAACAACTTCCTCGGATTAAATCGGCCCCCCCAACTTTGCCCCATCAGCATCAGAAACAGTTTGGATAGGAACCACGTTTAAAAATTGTTGATATTGATCAAGAGAAGATTGATTTTGAGGAGTGTATAATTTACAATAATACTCACGAAAAACCTCAAGGATATCCTTAGTTTGAAATTTCCTAGCACCAAAACTGTCGTGTATACAGGATATCTGTGCTGATCTGATATTAGACTCCTGGAACTTTAACGTAGCTGCTAAAACCTTCCCAGCTCGGTTCTTTAGGAGTAGTCGTTTAAACGTTTGCGCCTGGACGCCAATGTGAGCTCTCTTAGTTACAATAGAATTGTAAGAATATTTTAGATTTTTGTTATCTTGTAAGAGCGCCTTATCTGTAGAAGTGCTATATAGAGATTCTTTCTGCTTAATGTTATCCGCTAAAGCAGCAAGTTCCTTCTTGATATCTCAGTTCCTTTTTACCATTTTGGTAATAATCTGCCCCCTGATCGTACATTTAAAAGTGTCCCATAAAACCACAGGAGAACTAACCGAAAACTCATTTTCAAGAACAAATTGCTCAATATCCTTGTTGAGTAAGGCAACTTGAGTCTGATCATGCAAAATCTCTGAATTCAGGCGCCAAGTGCGGGGCTCCCTGGTGGATGACAAATTGAGGAGCGTAAATGAAACCGCAGCATGATCAGAGACAAGATTAGGATGAATAACAGGAGTCAAAGAGTATCGAAGAAGAGCTGAGTGAACTAAGAGATAATCAATACGAGAAAAGCTAGAGTGAGGAGAAGAGAAAAAAGGGAAATCACTACCAGAGAGATTATGTAATCTCCACACATCAGTAAGATTAGAGGAGGAACACATGTTAAACATCTGTTTATGAGCCCTAGGAGGACGAAATTTAAAAGCAGAGTGTCTGTCCAAAATAGGATCCATTGGGACAATCAAATTACCATCATGAGGAAAATCAGAAAGCTTTTTAGTAATAGAACTCCGAAAAGATGGATCATCACTATTCAGTGCATAAATGTTCATGACATAGATATCAAGAGAACCAATGGATAAACGAGTCAGCAACCACCTACCCTCAGAATCATTTTCCGCGGCCACAACAGTCAAACCCGAACTTTTAGAAATCATAGTCACCACTCCATTCTTCTTACCAAAGGCCTTAGAACAAACAACATCAAGAACCCACTCTTTCCACAACAATAGAGTTTCTTTATATTTTTGTTTCCTGTAACAATACTAGGTCATTAGAAAGGCTTTTAAAGTAATCAACATTTTTGCCCTCTTTACAGGATGATTCAAACCACGCACATTTAGGGATAAGGCGTTCAAACCTGGCATATTAGAAAAAAGCAAAAAAACCAACTACTAATTGATGCCAGAGAAAAGAATCCCAAAACAGAAGCATCCGCAAAATAAAGACAAAACAGAACCAATGAAGACACAGACCATGAACACCAGCAGGAGAAGGAATAAGAAAAGATTGCAGAAAGAGAAACAGGAAAGAGTAAAAAAAATAGAAACAGAAGAAGAAAGAAAAAAGAACCCACCAGGGGAAGTCTATAAGAGACAAAATGCATACGAGGGAGGAACATGGAGGGGCAACCAAGGAAGCCAACGAAAAACCAAGAAAAACCCCAATCTCCACACAGGCAGAAAGAAATAGGGAATGAGAAATAGAGGCAATAGAGAGAGGCAAGGCAGAATAAATATAGTAATACATTATAATATAGGAACTGATGAACAACAGTTGATGTAACAAGGAGTCAACAAATCATAGGAACAGTATTTGATAAGAAAAGCGTATATAATGTTCATCTTATGCATAGCATATCAAAGCACAATATAAATATGACTATATTAACAGTATAAATAAAGGAAGCGTATCAAGTAAATATACAATCCCAATATCAAAATAAAATTCATATATAATCATTCATACACCACATTGGGAAAAGGCAACGATCGAGGAATAAGAAGATCAGAATACCAATAAATTATCTAGAACCGGGTAAGGGAGCATCAGACTATGTTTCCAAATATAAGAATAGTAACACAGCAAAGACAAAATAGGTATGGACTATGATCATGAATGATCCGTTTAAGAATAAGAAACATACCACACACTATACTCACAGACTCAAACATAGAAAAGAAAGAACAGACCATAATTTATCAGAGAAACACCAACCCTGTCAGACAGGAAACAAGAGGACACAAAGATTGACATAAACAACGGACACAACGTGAAGACAAAATAGATATGTATAATAAGCTCACACAATATAGAAAGAGAAAAAGAAAGTTACCTAAAGAAAACAGAAAACTAAGAAATACCAAGGAAACTAAAAAAAAAAAAAGAACAGTAGATCTTCCGCAACACCCACCAGCCAGAAGAAGAGACACTACACTAAGAGCAAATAGACACAGTAGGGATCCAATTGAGAAAAAACTCTAACATTAAAGGCACCATTTTCTCTGCATCCTCAGGTAAACCAAAAATGCGTAGATTACTTCTACGATTTCTGTCCTCCTGCTCCGTAAGATCTCTCCGTAATGCAGCTAGGGAGCGCTCCATATTCTGCATGGATTTAGTCAGTTGGTGTGCGGAATTTCTACTACACTTATGCGTTATTCAGCATTAGAAACACGAAGTGTTAAGTTCTTAAAGTCACTTCTGATAGCCGCAACTTCAATTTGAAGTAAATCAGTATTGGTTTTTGTACTCTGCGCAATATCATGAACAGCATTCAGGCGAGAGAGAATAGCATCTGAAGTAGTACCAGAGTCTTTCGGTACAAGCTCCGCAGTAGGAGAAGTTTGTTTAGACCTTTTAAGGTTACCTTTAGAGAGCTTGGTTTTGGGAGAAAGACCCATGTTGTCTGCCATAAGAACAAATAGTGACAATGAAGAAGGTCTACTCGTATATATATCTCCACTGAAGTAATACCAGACACCTGACTGATCAAAACAACCTCTTGGGAGACAGCCAAATGAGAAAATCAGGGTGCAAAAGACAAAGCACTTATTTCTGTTCAACTATCAGCTCAATACGATGCTCACTCCACAATACAGAAGAAAGTTGTGTGTTGCTGCCTGAGAAAAATTACTTAGGTAATGCTCGAAAAGATACAGGCATACCCACAGATCCAACACAAAAGGAGGCGTATGGCGCAGTGATATCACCAGCAGAGAAAAGTTGCAGCTGCAGTATGAAGAGCGTAAAAGGAGCGTCAAAACAACAGACGATGTACCAAAGTATGTCACTGTGTTGAGGCGCAGAAGCCAAAATACTAAAAGCCTCTGACTAGAAATAATAGTGAAAAGCCAATAATAAGCGACAAGCAGGCAGTATGTTTAAGCCGCCATTTTGAGGAGCATTCCTGAGGAGACAGTCTTCAGAAGGAATATTGTAGTCAAAAGACACCTCAGCTTCTCCAAACTCGCTCGTGGCAATCTCCGCACATTCTCCCTGCAACCTCCCGACGACGCGACTGAACTCACAAAAACGCAGCCATATTGGCTGCGCGCAAGCCACACCCTCATTCCCTGGTATCTTCTTTAATATTTTAGTACCATCTCCGATTATTACTTGGATACAGGTGTCCCAATAGTTTATGGGGAAGTCCCCATTTCATAGTTTGTTCCAGTGTTCCCTAAACCAGAATAATCAGTAATCAATGCGGTCACCGTACCCCTCAGCACCAAACCTCAGCGCCGTGATATCCTACCTAGGATGATTGTTAGCGCTTTATAAATAAATTAAATACAAATACAAATAAATACAGTGTAACCCCCATCTAAAATCTATAAGTAAATGTGTCATTTCTTCTTTGTCCGCTTACATTGGTCAATTCTAAAGGCGGTTGCTAGCATGTTTGTAGTGATACCTCAGCCTTTCCTGAAGCCTGTCTGGCTTAGTGGGATCACATTATTTACATTTGACCTGTCGATCAGGTACAAGAGAGGTGTAGTGCCTAGCTTCAGAGTCCAGGAGGGCTATGGACCTGTAGGTAGCCAGGTTGGCCCCATCATCTCCTTTGAGTACTGGGTTTATAATAGCGCCACGCAAACTCTCTGACATTGCACCATTTAACTGAACCTCTATATAATGCTGATAACAAGACTGATCCGAACTGAGGGTTTTCTTCAAAGATGGTCTGTGAAAGATAATTAGGCCCTGGCGCTACATCTCGGCGTTGAGTGAGTAAGACATTTTTTTACTCCGGCTGATGAATAGACATCGCCCTCTTCGATGGGCTGGGATGCCCCTTTTTTATGCTTGTATCTCACTGACCATTGAGCATGACTACCTAAGCTGTCATTGCTGTGCATTGCAAATAGAGTAGCAGCAAACGTTTAAATGTTACCTAATCTTTAAATAACTGTTATCTATTAGATTTGAATGTATGGGCAGGGTTGGACAGTGGGACCGGCCTATTGGGTAATCATGCAGTGCCTGAACGACTGGTCTGAGTAGTCAGTGGGGGAGACTTTTTTTGTACTGTTTGTAGGCCTGTTCTATGGTTTTCTGGGTCTGTTTTTGCTACTGATTCCCAAGATATTGAACAAACATTGACTGCGGCAAGGTCAGATACATGCAGTCTTTCATACATGGTAAAATACTTATAAAAGTGCCAATTTGCAAACATGGGCCACTCTTTCAGCATTCTAATTTACTAATGGGCCCCACTTTTATTTTGGTGCAGAGCCTTTTTTCTGTCCTAGTTGAACCCAGTGTTTGGGTCACACGTAGCCATAGATGAAAGACAGAATTGACCCTACAGGATAATATCATTGCAAGTATGCGCAATAATCACCAGTATAACCCTTTGCAAACATTGCAATGTGTGAATAAGGATAAAGAGCTTTGTAAACCTTATCAGTGCACCTGATTTGCTTGAAAGGACTGTTTTTTAGCGTGGAAGACATCCTACATCAGTTGCCTGAGCGGGTCATATGCGTCAAATTTCTTTTTGCCAAATCTCTTGATGACGCAAACTTTTATTTACAAACAAAAAATGCTTTTTGTTACTAATGTGCAAAGCCTACAGTTAAATAGGTACACATATATAATAAATGCTAAATTTGTAGTAGCTAATCATACTTACATATTCAAAGGCCTAAGTGTGAAATATAAATGTTGGATTAAGGTAGTTTAACTGCAATGCCATGCTAACAAAAAAATAAAGCTTTAATATGCAAAGGCTATTTTCATGTTAAATCATCGTATGCACAAGATGTTTTCTTTTCTTTTCGGCAGTTGTTGCATTTTCCAGATTCCTTCTATTAGCTAGTGAGGTTCTTGCTGTGAGGAGAGGAGGTAACGGGAAGGAAGAAGTCATGAGAAGAACAGTCTGGACCACAGAACATCGACAATGTAACTATTGAAGATCTAGGGTCTCAATATGATGCTGGGAAACTGACCATCTGACCACCACATAACCCTGGGCAGTGAACTCCACTCCATTTGCGGAGTTTGCATTGTTTCCCACACTACGCTCCCTGAGGGGCACGCGGAGTTCCCAAATACTGTAGGTTGGCGAGCAAGGAAAATCTACCTCCGGCCGAGATTTGTCCTCACTCACACTCTCCAAGGTCTAGTTGGGGAGTGCAAGCAAAGAAAATTAACCTCCTGGTGAGATTTCTCAAAGCGGATAGTTGTATTTCTCAATGCAAGTGGTCGCGGCAGGTCATGACCAATCACTGTGAGAAACCTTCTGTTTGCATTGAGAAAGCAGCAGAGAGGAAGCTGCGTCCTCTTGCTCTTGCCGTTCCCAATAATTTTACAGTGCGGGACAAACACCCAATGCCCAAAATCACCACAAATGGAATGACCCTAACGCATTCCACCACTTGCGGAACTCCGCCTAGCATGGCTGAGTTTTATTGTCACTTCGAGGAGTTCGGCAAACTCCATCCAGGATACCACCGCGGCCACTATCTGATTCCACCCACAGAGGCTGTGAAAGTTCCCCATGCCATATTACGATGCAAGCACTGCTACCACAGGGTCTCATCTATGGAGGTGCACATATTCCCAAATATGTCACTACAAGTGCATACAAACCCACATGAAAAATGTGATATGTACACGCATGCATGACATATGGGATACATACCACCTTCAGACTTACCTCCATTCTGGCACCCACAGGGTTGTTGTCTTCAGGGTTCAGCTGCCGTGGTGTAGGGTGACCTGGCAAAAGGGATCAACACCAGAGACAGTTGGGGAGAAGCTGAAACTGAGGAGTATGCACCCCAAACCCTTAGTTTCTGACGAGTCAAGGCAGCCAGTGGAGAAGTGTGGCTCCATGGTTAGAGCGGCAGACTCTGATGCAGAGGTCTAGCCCGGGACCAGGGTTCAATTCCCCGCCTCTGCGGGTCTTGGGCTCAAAAATTCCACGGACCTGATAATTCTTGCTTCGGTGCCTATTCCAATGGAGTCCCACTCTGCAACTCTGGGCAATAGCTTGCTTAATCTCCACAACAGCCCCCACAACAGCCCCCACAACGCAAAGGATGCCTGGCCTCCACCTTGGGGGTGCCCAGGAGTGGACGCCTCACGGGGAAAGCCAGGATGTGTTCCACAGCGGTATTCGTACAAGCACCTTGAGACCCTTGCGGGTGAGTAGTGCGCTATACAAGTATCAATTTACATTACACTTACATTTACAGTCCGACCACCATGGTCGACTCGTTGGAAATGCACATTGTAATCCTGGCGGTGGTTAGACCACCCTCTACAGCTCTGTGGCTGCTTCTTTTTTCAGACTGCCATAGCAGGAAACGGAGGGAGGCTGTCAGAGACAGCTGTCTTCCAGCGGTCGGTCAGACTGCATTCAACATGCATCGTAATTCGACAGTCGATCCAACCACTTCTGCCGAGACCGCGTGGTCCAATTGATGCTGACGAGGCCGCGGATGTCAGTCTGACTTGCATTGTAAAGACTATTGTACCAGTCTGGGGAAAAGGGGAGTTTGTCTATTCACAGGAGCTTACTCAAGTTCTGTTGGATGACCCAGGAACAAAAGAAATAATGGTGCAGCCTGTTTATATTAGTGTAACCAGATTCTTTCCCCAACTCTCTGACTGGAAACTCACTTTGAGATTTTAATGCTTTTTCTTATGAGAGGCTGCTTATTTAGGTTGTACTAATTGTCTCATTAAATTTAAGTGAGAATGGTTTCCAGCTGATTATGCAAAGGCGTCATGCTTGTACAATTGACTCTCTCATTAGTACTCTTTATGGGTACCTGTAGTGACATTTTTTTTCCTCTTGTTTTACCAACTTAATTTAGATTATGGACTTTTGCTTTATGGAACACGCTAGCTGTATTATTACATTAATAACAGTTTTTTATCAAAACATTTGTTCTAGTTTATAATCAAAAATTAATTGATTGATTATATCAACTTTTGATCTAAAGATTAGTTCCTAATGAATAAAAAATGCAAAACGAAAATATTGAAAATAACATTCTTTAACTCATAATTAACTCTCTTTATTGACTGAACAAAAAAGTCATTTACTATTTAACATGTTATTGGACTGATGTAGATGATTGCTCCCTACTTCTCTTTTTCGATGCTTAAAGGTCCATAAGGCCAGTGGCGATTGTTATTTAAAGATTACACGCAAAGATTAAGGTATAGAAACCCCCGCTCTCTCACTCTGAAGTACGTGCGAAAACCCCCGAAACTCACAAGCAAGTATTAGACTGCAAAAATAACTGAAATGTGAAAAAACTGAAGTGCACCTATTGTAGGAGCATTGCTGCATCAAACACCCTATGAGGTATTAACTACTACGACGTTTGTAAATCTGGGCCATTTCCCAGGAAAATAGTACATATCATTTCTCTCAAATAATATGAAGAGCTTTCAACATAATGCTATTGGAAGCAATGTTTTACTAACCCACATTTCAAAATTAAATTGATTTCTAATGTGTTGAGTGGCTTTATTGCATGTCAAAGCAGCATTCATTAGAGTAACAGACCTGGCTACTCACACGGTGTCACCGTGTGACTCACAATATTGGCCCTATTCACGTGATCACCCAATGAGGAGTCAATATCACATGGTGGAAGGTAAAAAAGTTAAAACAACACTGTAAACTGTGGATTTTTAGCTCGTATACTGAGGCCTTGAAGTGCCCACGTCCATTAACGGGTGTGAAAACACCACAGGAGATCAGCACCAAGTTCAGCAAGCTATTTTTCGTCTTTTTGCTCTCACCCTGGTTGGGAGCAAAACTCCTCGGCACAAGGCCACACCTCCGAGGCCCGGCCACGTCCTCACGCAGTGAAATCTTTATTTTAGTTGGCTGGTGTGTAGCATAGAGCATTAGTACATCTGTACCTGCATATTTGTATTTCTTAATAAGAATATTTGAGGATTGAAGCAAATGAAACATTTCTTCAGTAATCAGAATTGTGTTTCATGAAGACTATAGGTTACATAAGAACAGAAGTAACACATATAAGATTAAGTAAAAGCTAGAGGTTTCACTAAAAGGATGGAATAATAAGTAGATGCCTTTAAATGTCATTCCTTGTGTTATTTTGAGACTGATCCATATTGAGAAATGTAATTTGGTGTATTCTCCCATATGGCTGCTGTGTAAAACCATTGGTAATACGAAAGAAAGCTATAGGCAGTGCCTAGTAATGATGTGACATTTCATGTCTTCTATTGCTGTCATTCGCATTATGTTTTTGACAAAACGAATGTCACCGAGAGGTGCAGAGGTGAGAATGTCACAAGCCTCACAGAGAAACATATTAAAAGTAAGTTGCATGTAACCAAACATAAGGTTTGTGCTCAGAAACAATCCAAAACATTTCTAAAACAAGGTAGAGTGCTTATGTGTGTACGACTCTAACACATACACATATTTCATTTTAATGGATGCAATGATCTTACGGTAAACTGCATGATATACATCTGTGTCTGTGGTATTTGAATGTGCAATTGGTAAAACCAAGCAGCATTCTTTAATTTGCTCTTCAACGTGATCTATCTGAAATATCACAGCAAACATAAAAATAAACATTTTACTGTCCCTTAACATCAAGTACTACATTATTTACTCCTGCCAATTGATAAAAAAATACTGCCACAGTTTTCACTGCCAACAAATTCCACTACTGCTGTGTATGAATAAAATATGTATACTTAAAGAAAAAACACAATGATAAACTTTGCTATTTGTAGGAAAACGAAATTTAGTCTTTCTACAAAACCCAAACTTAAACTACACAAACATTAGTAATTCTAAAGTTATAGATAAACCTTACATATAGAATGTATGCGCCACCTTTAAAATACTGTAACTGTATTTATTCTACACATATGAACGAAACTTACACTACACAAAAATTTGAGATTTTAAATTCACACATATCTCATTAATTTATAAAGTAATGAGTAATACATTCCATTATTATAACTCACCTGCCTCCAACAGTGGAATAGCATTCAGTGGAGTGTCGTAAAGTGGAGTGGCATAGACTGGAGTGGAATAAAGTGGAGCAACATAGAGGGGAGGGGCATACAGTGGAATAGCGTAGAGTGAAGTGTTGTACATTGGAATGGGGCAAAGTGGGGTGAGTGGGGTAGAGTGTAGTGGCATTAACTATAATAGTGTAGAGTGGTGTTGCACAGAGTGGAGTAATGTAGAGTGGAGTTGTATACAGTGGAATAGCATCAAGTGGAGAGGCCTACATTAGAGTGGCGTGCAGTGAAATAGCATAGAATGGATTGGCACACAGAGGAGTGGCGTAGACTAGAGTGGGAAAGTCAGGAGTGACATAGAGTGCAGTACTGTAGAGTGTAGTGGTGAAAAGTGTAATAGTGACAGTGTGGTATGGGGTCGTTTTTTACATTCCAAATTTAAAGTTGAATTGTGAATTTCTTGCCTAATCTATTTTTATGCTTTTACAAGTCTGATGCACGTTAAGTGCCCGCTCGTGATTTCGACAGCTGGTGGTCTATTCTTTGTCCATCTGCTCCTACTTAGACATGGCCACTGTACAGGTGCACAGCATCAGTTAGGGTGTCTGAGACCTTGGTTTTTAAGACACCCCTGGCTGACAATTGCTTATGATTGTATGTGTTTTTTTAACTGAGGTATTAGGCCAAGTTAAATTGTGAATTTCTTGCCTAATCTGTCTTCTATGCTTTTACGAGTCTGGTGCACATGTAAAGTGCCCGCCCGTGATCTCCACTGCCCCCATTTTGGGGACGTTCATTCTGCTCTGCTAGCAGTCTAATCTTTGGCTATCTGCTCCTATTTAGACATGGCCACAGTGTGGGAATGCCAAAGGTAAGCCCGTCTGCACCCGTCAGTGCCCGAATGGTTCCAGGTGTCAGGGACCCAGCTCTTTTTGGGTAAAATAGAATTACTTTTTCAGCTGAGCAGCTAATAACATTCCAGCTCTTCTACCAACAGAGCATCCAAGGGTCTCTTGATCTGTGAAAGGATTCCAATAAATGCATGAATTGCACGTTTTCTTTTAAGGGGCATGAGAATCTTGAGATGCCCCTCAGGGGCTCCACTACTGTTACCTTGTGGCATGATGAGGTCCTC
Organism: Lissotriton vulgaris; assembly: GCF_964263255.1. NCBI lineage: Eukaryota > Metazoa > Chordata > Amphibia > Caudata > Salamandridae > Lissotriton > Lissotriton vulgaris. The sequence goes on along the minus strand of NC_141691.1, from coordinate 1,506,541,243 downwards.
TCTGCATGCATTGGGCGAGAAAGTACGTTTCTCTTTTTAACCTTAATGTCCACTTACTACCATGCCATCAGCAACATCTCTTTAATTTTTTAGAGGATCATGCCCCGGATGCCTAGCTGACTCAATAAGGCTTCAATGCCGGAGGTGATTGTAGCCCTCCCTCAAAACTACTCCATTATAAGTGGGGATAGATGAGGTAAACCAGGAGGCTGGATATCAATTGTATCTAAAAATAAATACAAATTAAAAATTCAAGATCTGGCTATCTCGGCATGCTATGCCATGTCTTTTGCTCTGTAACTTACAATTAAATGTACTCTCTCCTGCGCTGTAATTTATCCCCCGCCGGGCAATGTAGGCAGCTGAAGCAAGTAACTGCCATATACCATAGTCCCCTAATACTAAAATAGGCTACTTTTCATTATTAAGGTACCAGAATATCCCCCTAGAGGACTCTCTCTGCAGCATTGGCCAAGCCATAATTGAGTATTTAAGGCCATTGAATCTTAACTTTATGAACTGTACACTAACCCACCAACAGTGGGTACCTATTAGATCCGGTCTTGTGTAACATAAACAACCTTCTCTCCTTTCCTGTGCTACCACTTATGTGCACAGATCATTTGGCAGTCCTTTTTTGTGTACCCATTTATCCTGATGATCTAGGGAGTGGAACAGACCTCAGATTAAGGCAAGGGCTTGGTCAAGGCTGGATATTGGGGCATAGCCATCTGAGGAAATTAATTACTAACCAAATGGAAGAGGTTACGTTAGATCAGCTTCAAATTGATTATTGGTCTTGAAGCTCTCTAGACCATATTCTGCCCTTAAAAACATGTTGACCCACCAGGTTATAACCCCGGCCCCATGGTTAACTGAGGAATTACAGGCTGTGGAATGGCTTAGCCATGATGACCACTCCACACCTAAATATAAATTGGTTTTGAACCTTATCATAGCATTTGTTAAAAGGCTTGAGCCTCTTCTAGTAAGATCACCTGAGCCCATAATTTCCCCAGAACACTCTTCAGAATAGCCAATGAGCTTAATGACTCTTGCAGGATTGCCCCCAGTCCCATATTATCCTCGGCACAATGTGAGGAATTGATGCTTTTCTTTGTGAACAAAGTGCAGGATATACAATAACCTCCGATGGGGCAAGAGGGAAACCTTCTCATCTCGACATACAACAGTCACTGTCTAGTTCTGAAGATTCGACTTTTATAGATTCCCCTCTGGACCCCCAGACACTTGACACTTGGGATGCTTTGGATTTGCCTCTATTCATGTCCCTGACACAAGCTATATGATCCGGGTCTCCCAAAGATCCTCTCCCCCAGCCAAGCTTTGCCTCCTGGATCCAGACGTCATGCTTCTTTTGCTAAGACTTCTCAATTGTTTGTTACAGGAGGGATTTATACCCTAGCCCTGGCGACATACCATGGTCTGCCCCCTTATGAGGAAACCTAATTTGGATCCTTCGAATTGGTCTAATTATAGATGATTCATCTCTCTGCTCCCTATTGTGTCCAAAATCATAGAATAACGTGCAAACAGCTGTTAGAATTTAGGAGTCCCAACCTTTTCTACATGACTCCCAGTCAGGGTTTAGAGCTGGACACAGCACCAAGTACACCTTGGGGTCACAGAACACCTCATGCAGCTCCTAGATGAGGGTGAGATGGCAGCGCTGATTCTACTTGATCTTAGCACTGCCTTTGATACTGTGTCCCATTATACGCTCCTATTGAGACTGGCACAATTGACGCTCCAGGGAACAGCTCTTGCCTGACTGTCCTTATTCTTAAGGGACTGTACCTTCCAGGTCTCCTCAGGCAGTGCCTCCTCCACGTCTCATGCATTGACCTCTAGGGTTTCTCAAGGATCAGCTCGAAGCCTAGCACTTTTCAACATCCATGTTCATCCCCTGGCCAACTTGATGGAACATTGTGGTCTCACGTTATTCTCCTATGCAGATGATGCTCAAATCATCTTCTCCCTATCATCTGCTCAGGACCATAAATCTGTGTCCTTGAATTCCCATTCTGGTTCAGGTAGCCTCATGGAGATATAACAACTTGTTGAAAATAAATGAAGAGAAAACGGAGGTGCTGTGACTTGGAAAGAACCTATCCCTTTGGGGTCCATAGAACTGGCCTGATGCTTTTGGGTGACATTTCTTACCCAGCTCTTAAAGTCATGAATCTTGGAATTTTAGTGGACACTAATCTCTCTATGAAACATAAGGCAGAAAAGGTATCGCTGACCGGTTTTGCAACTCTGAAATGGCTATGAAAATGTGTTTGGATGCTCCCCATGCCTGTCATCTAGACACTTATCTTGTCCCGAATAGATTATGGTAGCATCCTCTACCTGGGGGTTGCCAAAGCCTCCATGAGAAGTGTGCAGGTGGTGTGGAACGTGGTCACTAGGCTGTTTAACAGACAGCCTAAACACAAAATGGCTACATCTCCCCAAGAGCTTCACTGGCTGAGGGTGGCGAAATCCATCCAATTTAAGGCTCTTTGCTTTGTCGTCAAAGCTAGGCCAAAGATCACCCTCACTACTGGCCTGATATTATTGTATCAGCCTACTTTCTATCTGCACTCCAGTAACCTCTTCCTAAGCACTGTTCGTGCCATCAAACTGAATCGCATGGGAGGTCGCTCCTTTGCATTCCTTGGCCCTGAGCTCTGGAATGCCTTCCAGGAACATTTGAGATTCTGTTCTTCGCTGGCCACTTTCCGCAGAAAACTTGGCTGTTCTGATCTAACTGGGCTTGTGGAATCTTACCTGTTGGGAAAAGTGCCGGGAAACCCAGAGTGGGTAGCTGCTGAGCTAAATAAGCATCTTAACTTAACTTAACTGGAGGGGAGTAGAGTTGAATAGTGTAGTTTAGTAGTATGGATTGATGTAGAGTGGAGTGCCATACAGTGGAGTAGCATAGAGTGGAGTTCTGTAGAGTGGAATAGCGTTGAGTGTAGTGGCTGACAATGAAGTGGCAGACAATGAAGGGGCACGAAAGAATTTGCTTGCAATGGACCAGCGCAAAGCGGAGTAGTATAAAGGGGAGTGGTGAACTTTGGATTGGCATAAACTGGAGTGGTGTACAGTGTAATAGTGTACAGTGGAGAGTCATACAATGCAGCGACATAGAGTGGAGTGGTGTAAACTGGAATGGCATAGAGTTGCATACAGTGGAATAGCATATCGTGGAGTGGCATACATAGGAGTGCCATAGACTGGAGTGGCGTTGAGTGTAATGACGTAGAGTGGAGTTGTGTAGAATGAACTGAAGTAGAGTGGAATAGCATACAGTGGAGTGGTGTACAGTGGAGTGGTGTACGGTGTAATAGTGTACAGTGGAGAGCCATACATTGCACTGAAATAGAGTGGAGTTGTGTACACCGGAGTGCTATAAAGTGGAGTGGCATACAGTGGAATAGCATACAGTGTGGCATAGATTGGAGTGTTTGAACAAACAATATCCCAACAGGTATCATTCACTTAGACAGTTACAAAGATATGCAAAAACATTATCAATGACAGACAAAAGAGACTCGGTATGTCCGTTTTTATGTGCAAATGGCATAAAAATTAAACAAACAAGTTAGAAAGGACAGTACTATCAGCACTGGAAGTTAAAATGACACAACCCAAGTTGACTTGGTGCAAACATGGTGCAAGTGGTGTGCACGACAGCAACGCAAGTGACAAACGTGCTCAGCGTGAAAGGCGCAAGAAATACAAGTGTAGAATATTTACAGTGATACAGTGTGACTAGATCCTAAATAGGAACACATTATTTTTGGTATTTGAAGGTGGTCACATTGTAGGTGGCGCCTTTTGAATGGGCTGGGGAGTCAACGACGTTTCGATCCAGTCAAGTTTGGATCATCCTCAGGACAGGATTGTAGAATGAAACAGTGCTGTCAGATGTGAAGAGGTGTTCCGGGGTGTCGACTCAATCGGGGATTGGAATCTGGCTGTGACTTTAGCACAGTTGTTAGCTTTTCTGCACCAGGCCTCTACATTGTCTGTTCTCTGCTCCTCAACAGAATGATGCTTCGTGCCACAAGCACTGTTCCTGTACAGATCGCAACTGCTAGCCTCAACCTCGATTCTGCACTGTAAGGCACTTGAAACAACATATGACGAAGTTCATGGGTAATTGTCTCCTCAAGAGGGGATGAGCAGGCTTTTGCCGAGCCTCTAAACAAATGTGTGTTTGTCTTCTACTTTTAGAAAAGAGCCTGCCCATCAGTAGTCCCATATGCAGGCATAATCTTCATCTGTAGGTCCTGAAAGTATGATTGAAGGCTGGCTCCTACGAGGCTGCATGCAGCTCTTGTAAAATGGTGCTCCTGTCCCATCCCTCCTTCCAAGAGCTGCATGCAGCCTCGTAGGAGCCAGCCTTCAATCATACTTTCAGGATCTACAGATGAAAATTATGCCTGCATATGGGACTACTGATGGGCAGGCTCTTTTCTAAAAGTAGAAGACAAACACACATTTGTTTAGAGGCTCGGCAAAAGCCTGCTCATCCCCCTGTTGAGGAGACAATTACCCATGAACTTCGTCATATGTTGTTTCAAGTGCCTTACAGTGCAGAATCGAGGTTGAGGCTAGCAGTTGCGATCTGTACAGGAACAGTGCTTGTGGCACGAAGCTCCATTCTGTTAAGGAGCAGAGAACAGACAATGTAGAGGCCTGGTGCAGAAAAGCTAACAACTGTGCTGAAGTCACAGCCAGATTCCAATCCCCGATTGAGTCGACACCCCGGAACCCCCCTTCACATCTGACATCACTGTTTCATTCTACAACCCTGTCCTGAGGATGATCCAAACTTGACTGGATCGAAACGTCGTCGACTCCCCAGCCCATTCAAAAGGCACCACCTACAATGTGACCACCTTCAAATACCAAAAATAATTTGTTCCTATTTAGGATCTAGTCACACTGTATCACTGTAAATATTGTACACTTGTATTTCGTGCGCCGTTCACGCTGAGCACGTTTGTCGCTTGCGTTGCTGTCGTGCACATCACTTGCACCATGTTTGCACCAAGTACAACTTTGGTTGTGTAATTTTAACTTCCAGTGCTGATAGTACTGTCCTTTCTAACTTGTTTGTTTAAATTTGATGCCATATGCACATAAAAACGGATATACTGAGTCTCTTTTGTCTGTCATTGATAATGTTTTTGCATATCTTTGTAACTGTCTAAGTGAATGATACCTGTTGAAATATTGTTTGTTCAAACACATATTCTTACCCCAATCCCAACGCGGTTAATGGGTTGTACTCCTGTTCTTTTCACAATAGATTGGAGTGGCGTAGACTGGAGTGGCATAAAGTGTAATGGAACAGAGTGCAGTGGTGTAAGCTGGAGTGAAATAGAGTGGAATAGCATACAGTGGAGTGGTGTAGAGTAGAGTGGCATAGAGTGGATGGCGGTACCATGGAGTGCCATAAAGTGTAATAGTGTACAGTGGAGTGGCATAGAGAGGAGTGGTGTATGGAGAAATAGTGCACAGTGTAGTGTTGTACAGTGCAGTGGCATATATGAGAATGGCGTACAGTGGAGTGGCGTACAGTGGCGTGACATACAATGGTATAGGGTAGAGTGGAGGGGCTTGGAGTGGGGAAGCATAGAGTGGAATAACATACAGTGGAGTGGCAAAAACTGGAGTAGCCTAGAATGAAGTGGCAATGGGCTGGAATAAAGTAGAGTGGAGTGGTATATAGTGGATGTAAGAAATGAAGTTACTGGTTCAGTTGGCTGAAAATCTTCTGAAGCAGCAACTACAATCCGTGTAAGGGTAAGTCACACGCACACACCAATGTAAACCATGCTTAACTCTCTGGTAACTTACTCTATTTTTATACTATGTTCAGCCTGAAAGAAGCATATATTTTTTTATTGACTACATATCTTTTTAACACAATGTTATTCTCATTGTATATATATATATATATATATATATATATATATATATATTCACTGAAAAAACCATAGGTTTCACACCAGTTATAGTTAGGAATTAGCATTTAAAAAACCTATTAAATTCACTGACAAAACCAGTTATAGTTAGCTGGAAATTTTACTGACATAAAACCATTGAAATTCCCACGTTATAGTTAGTTGGACTCACTATAACTTGCGCGCCTGCAATGCACTGCTGATGACGTCACATATTACATCACTCATGACATGGTCAGTGACATCACTCATGACATCACTGATGACACCATCCTTGTGACAGAGTGACAGACCTAATTTCAGTGTAATGTAACGCTTGAAACAAATATTCAAAAATAGAAACAAACATTTTCAAAAAAATGGAGATACCCAAACCAGTAACAACAACCAATTCAGTAATTCCACCATCTATATACTCATCCACTCATTCACCAACAGTTCTATATAGTCACTCATATATATACTCACTCATCATATGTAGTGATACACCTATACATCCTGTTACACATCAGCAGTCATCCAAAAGTTACTCACACACATACTCACACATGCACATAAACTATTGAACATCCATTTATTTGCATATACATTTATACACACACTACCACCTTACTTCTAAGGAAACTTACACATACTTACTCTCTTAAACAATCACTTATAGAAACACATACTTATTTAAACAGGAACTCCTACAATCTCTCACTATATATACTATACTCACTTATATACATCAATACTCACATATACTAGATTAAAACATATGTCGTTAGTAATGAAGACACTAGTGAGACAGTCATTCACTCACTAACACACACATATACACACTCGTCCACCCATACAGTCCTGCACATATTCTGTCTTCAAAACACATACAAACAGTGAGTCAGTCACCAACCCCTGCAGCCACTTATACACAAAGAGAAACACTGATACAAACATTTAAATATTTAAACAATACTCGCTAATATATGTATTCACTAAGATACACTTAATAAGCCAGTTGACCAACCAATTTTTTTTAAAAAAAACATCCATTTACACACTTATTTAAACATTTATTCTTCCATCGACCTTTACAAATACATATATAAAACAAATTTATTTTTCAGAAAGACACACATTCACTGGATGGTGTCATCAGTGATGTCATGAGTGATGTCACTGACCATGTCATGAGTGATGTAATATGTGACGTCATCAGCAGTGCATTGCAGGCGCGCAAGTTATAGTGAGTCCAACTAACTATAACGTGGGAATTTCAATGGTTTTATGTCAGTAAAATTTCCAGCTAACTATAACTGGTTTTGTCAGTGAATTTAATAGGTTTTTTAAATGCTAATTCCTAACTATAACTGGTGTGAAACCTATGGTTTTTTCAGTGAATTTCAAAGGTTTTTTAAATGCTAATTCCTAACTATAACTGGTGTGAAACCTTTGGTTTTTTCAGTGAATTTCAAAGGTTTTTTTAATGCTAATTCCTAACTATATAAGACCTGAAAGCCCACCAGGAATCTCCAGTATGCGCCAGGGGACTGCATTGCAGAGAGGTGTAATGAAGCCACAACCCTTTTTACACCTCTCTGCAACGCAGCCCCCGTGCATGTTTGTAGAGGGGGGACTAATTCCCCTTGCATACTGGGGGTCCCTGGATCATATCTGCCCAAACACCGATATTCCGAACGATTGTAAATGACTTTTCTTGAGAAACATTTGGATTTGGATTATCATGTCCTATACTTTGGAATTTTTGAAAGACTGACTTTGAGGATGCTATAAATTACTCAAGTCTGCCCGAATTGTGTGGGTAAAATTGATACCTAGTCACTTTTAATAAGAATATACTTATGTCTCGTCTAACATTTGGAAGAAATATCTAGTTATATGACAACGGGATACCGACATAACTTGAAGGAAATAAGAACGCCCTGAAGAAGTTCTGTTGTACAGAACGAAACGTTTCGGCTGGCTGTGGTACATAAACTTAAGGAAAATAAAAGCATTTGAATATACACCAAGATTCAGCGCTTCAATAAGTACTCTAAGTGATATGATTTGATTGGACTCATTGTGAAAGTGGTGCTGTGCCAAACTTTGGAATATTCTCCACTACTCTCTACTACTTACTCTCTCCTACTCTCTACTACTCACTCTCTACTGCTCTCTACTACTCACTCTACTACTTACTCTCTACTACTCTCTACTACTCACTCTCTACTACTCTCTACTACTCACTCTACTATTCACTCTACTACTCTCTACTACTCACTCTGCTACTCTCTCTACTGCTCTCTACTACTCTCTACTACTCACTCTCTACTCTCTATTACTCACTCTCTACTCTCTACCTCTCTACCTCTCTCTTCTTCTCTCTCTACTAATCTCTACCTCTCTACCGCTACCTCTCTACCTCTCTACCTCTACACCTCTACCTCTCTACCTCTCTCTACACGCACACATATAGACATATATGCATATATATATGTGCATATGCATTTATATATATGTATGTGTATGTATAAAAAAAACAACTAAACATTTTTTTTTCTAAACAGCTACTTTTAAAACTGTCATTCTTTTTTCCCATGGTACGCTCCCCGGTACGCGCACCCGTGCGCGTACCGGGCGCTCCCCCCGCGAAAATCAAAAAAAAAACAAATTTTTTTTTTTGCCCCGCGGGGCCCTTTTATGGCCCCCACATCAAACCTAGGGGGTCAGGGGGGGTCTACTCTGCCCCCTTATGTTCATTTCCCTCTTTGTTTTGGCCACCTCTTGTGTCTCGATTTTACCGAGACACAAGATGGCGGCCGCTCCGGACTGTTTAGAATGTTTACAGACACCCGAGAGCCAATCAGCTTTCCTCGCGCAAGTCGCGTGGCGCGCACGGTACGCGCACCCGTGCGCGTACCGGTGCGCTGCTATAGATATATATATTTTTTTGAACCTTAATTACTCAAAATCCACTGGAGCACATATCTTGAGACATAGCAAAGGCACATCGGGCTACCAGTCCCTACAATTTTGCCAAGTTTGGTGGAAATCCATTCAGCCGTTCGGGCTAAAAGTGAAATCGACCGCCCTATGGAAATTAACATGGGGAAAACGCGTTTTGGGACCCCCCTTTTATCTCGGCCCCCGCTTGACGAATCCCCCCCAAACTTTCAGGGAAGGACCGGACCGCCATGAGACCATTTTCCTGAAAATTTCAGGCAGATTCGTCAACCGGCGCCAAAGTTATTCAAAATAGAATGTTGAGATTTAACATTGAAAATTATCCTAACTATAACTACCTACTGGCGACCGCCAGTAGGTAATATATATATATATATATATATATATATATATATATATATATATATATATCCTTTTAAATAACAGTATTTAATTAATGTATTATATGTCAACATTTGCAATGGTTTTGATTAACTGAGCAATAAAGATTACTTACTTACTTACTTACTCTGGTAGCTTGGCACAGAGTAGTCAGGCTTAACTTAGAGGCAATGTATAACGTATGTGTGCCACACTTCAAACAATAACACAGTGAAAAAAATACACCACAAAATGATCCCCACCAGATTTGAAAAATAGTGTACAATATAATAAACAAAACAAGACTGAAATGACAAAAATCATATCAGTAGAACCAGAGAGATGCAATTTCGAAGATATCGGTGAAAATAGTGCCAAAAACCCCAAGGCTCACTTGCGGCTATCTGGTTGCATGAGACCGGGTGAAAATCACAAGTTCAGGCCAACTACGATAGAGCATGGGGCGGATACAGGACCATGTTAGTTCTGTTGAAAAGTTGCCTTCTCAGTCCAGAGCAATGACTCCCATTTGTGATGGAGAGGGCCATGAGGAGCATGAAAACTCCGCAGGCAGTTATCAAGGTAGTGCGAAGTGCAGCTATGGCATTGTGGATGGTTACTGGTGTAGCACAAAGATCCTGTTGATGTTATGAGAAGGCGGGCTGGAGGTTCATGGTGGCACTCCCTCACAAGCAGTCAGTGCTTTAGCGTGAAGAGTAAAGTGGACATATATTTGCATTGGTTGGTTCTGTGAACAGCAATGTTTTGGAACCAAGAGGGCCATTCACAGTCATAAACTTTAGTTCAGCCTCTCTGAGGAAACACCAAGGGTCCAGAACTTAAGGGGCACCACATTGGGGTCAGGGGTGCTGATTCAGGTATTTTTTAACCTGTTATGTCCCTGTGGCCCTGAACAGCAGACTAGCCCTGTGAGTCACACTGGGAGTCCTGGGTTCATGTGCAGGTCCAAATCCCTCTGACTCAGGCAGGAAAGCATCAGGGCAGCAGTCCAGCACAGTGACAGTTCTTTCAGCAGTACAGCAGTCCTTTTTCCTGTCACAGTCTTCAAAGGTCGCTAGAATTGGTGTCCGAGGTCCAATGCTTATAACTGGTCCCATTGAAGGGCGAGAATCTTCTAGAGGCTTCCATTTGAAGTCCACAGGCTTCCTGCCTTCGCTGACCCTGGCTCCAAACTGAGGACAGGGGATATGCAGCCTTTTGTGTGGCGGTAGGACACAGCCTATTGAAGTGTAAATAGGGCTGTGCGTATCTCTGCCCTGACATCCTGCCAGCAATTGCCCATCAAGGCACACCTAAGCTTTCTATTATGTATGGTTGTCTAGGAGGAATACATAAAGCCCAACAGTCAGTTATACCCAGTCATGTGACCCCGTACTAGGCTGCAGGCACCAAATTGCTACGGTAGGAAAATGCCAAATTCCTAAATGTGGCGTTTTCAAAGTTTTAATTCAAAATCCGACTTCACCATAAGATAGGATTTTTCATTACAAATCCAAAGACACCAACATGGTTACCTGTTGTCATTTAAGAATTACAGTGTAATATATGCAATAAGGTAACCCCAATGTTATCCTATGGGAGAGGCAAACATTGCAGTGGTAAGAAATTTAAAGGGGCATGTCTAACTTTTCACAAACCCTTCACTTGCCCTCTGGACTATCCAAGGCTTTCCCTATGTGTGAATTATATGTAATAAAACAGAAGGTTTAGGCTTGGCAAAAAGTTTCTTTTGCCTGGCCGAAATGTCAGTTTTATACTGTGCACACAGTCTGTACCGGGAGGATAAAACATGTTTAACCCCTCCCCTGCTGGTGACAGAACCACTCCGTCATCAGCCGCAGTCGCGCTGTGCTGATGACGGAGCGGTTCCGTCATCACCCGCTCGGACACCTGAGCGTCGCGGATTCCGCGCCTGCGCTGAACGTTCTTTTGAGCGGACGGGGCCGTGACGGAACCGCTCTGCCATGAGCACAGCGCAACCGCGGCTGATGACGGCGCTGTTCCGTCACCAGCATGCGCCCGCCGTGCGGCCGCCCCGCCCCCTTAGCACTGCGGCGGAATAGCCGCCGCAGTGAAGGGGTTAAAGGGTTATTTAATTGGGTGGTAGACTCAGTGCTGCAGGCCCACGAGTAGCATTTAATTTACATGCCCTGGGTACACATGGTATTACTTTACTAGTGTCTCATACAATTAAATATACCAATTGAGGAAAAGCCAATATTACCATGATATTAAGTAGTGAACATATGCCCTTTAGCACTGGTTAGCAGTGGTAAAGTGCACATAGTCCTAAGCCCAATAAAGACGAGGTAAGTAAAAATTGAGGAGGAAGGCAAAGATTTTGGGGTAGAGTCATCCCAAGGCTGACTAGTCTAACAGGCGAGTTGCATACAATAGAATAGCACGGAGTGTAGTGGCATGGAGAGTAGTGGCATACAATGATGTGACAAACAGTGGAGTGACAAAGACTGGAATAACGTATGGTAAAGTGGCGTAGAACGAAGTGTCGTACAATAGAGTGGAATACAGTGGAGTGGCCTAGCCTGAAGTGTTATAGCATGAAATAACATACAGCGGAGTGGTGCACAGTAGATTTGCATACAGTGGAATAGTATATAGTGGAGAGGGAAAGAAAGGAGCGGCATATAAAGCAATGATGTAGAGTGGAATAGCCTAGAGTGGAGTACAGTAGACCATCATGTGGTAGGCTTGAGTGGGGAGAGTGTGGTTGTGTATAGTGGAATAGTGAAGAATGTTGCTGGTGGAGTGGTGTAGAGTGAAATAGAGTATGGTTTAGTGACATGTAGTGGAGTGGCATACAGTAGTGTAACATAGAGTGCAGTAATGTAGAGTCGAATAGTTTTGAATGTTGTGGTGTACAGTGAAGTGCATTGAGTGGAATGGCAAACAGTAGAATAGCATAGAGTGGAGCAGCATACAGGGGACTAGCATAGATAGGAGTGGCATTTAGTGGAGGTCATCCTACATTATTCACAAGGAAGTGGCAGTTCCTTTTCTAGAGGATGATCACAAGCCATTCCCGTTCTTTTGTGTTATATGGAGCAAAGCCGGGAGAAAGCTTACCAAGGGAATATTATCGGACTGCTTAATTTTAAATGCATGGAGTATGATAAGATGGCTGACCCATACACTAAGGAAAGTGGGTAATTGCATTGGAGTCAAGGGCACAGGTAAAATCTTATTATACAGCAAAACTGAGGTTAAATCTATACTTAGGGGAGAGAGAGAGAGAGAGAGAGAGAGAGAGAGAGATAGAAAGAGATTCTCTTGAGTGTAAAAATTCGGTGTGTAGATACCTGTCAGTTCCAGAACAAGCCGTATTGCAAAACTACATGTTAATGGGGAAGAACACTCAGCATAGGTTCTACCTCACTAGATTCTAACACCTAGGGGCATTGCACCTGAGGGTTGCTTTTCCCAAAATTGGGTTTTGGGCTGATACATTACAAAAATGGCCACTTGATAGCAGAGCCAGACAAAGCACAATGCACTTTATTTTGTTCTGTAGCTTCTATAAGGATCTCATTAAAGCATTTTTTAGCACTGATTTTTAAAACCAGTTAATATATCTGTTATCAGGATGCTTTTAACTATTTATGCAAAAAATAACAATTGATGGACAGATTGCAGAACAATGTCTTACATTCACCCCAGTACAGATAATCCATTATTTTTCTGCCTACCATACCATACAAGTTTGGATCCAGCCATATGCAATTTAGTCTTGACCTAGTCCCCAATTGGAACAGGCTAGCAAGAACTGCCAGGCCAGGTCCTCCCTGGACCGGAAAAAAGCATCCTTGGACCGGTTTGGGGGTTTTACCCCTTATCAGTCGGGATAGCTTGACTTCAGTGCCATGGAGATCACGGGACCCACGTCTGGGCATACTCGCCCCAGTCGGGCTGACAAATGCAAAAAAGAATGCAGAACTATTTATTTTTTCTGAGTTTTATATAGCGCTGGCAAGACCCGGAGGTATCGGAGCGCTTTACATGAGGATTATCGAGTTACAGAATTTGATCAGTTACAGGAGCCACAGGAAAAAACAGTGTTACGCAGTAACATAAGTTACTAGAGCATAGCTTAAACAAATACACATATTGTATGGGGTATAGGAGAAAGAGGGGAAAAGTAAAAAGAGGTTGGAAAGAAAATCAGGCCAAGAAAGACCCACAAGAGCAAAAATAATTCAGAGGAACCTAAACACAAAGAGAAAGTCAAACAAGCCGGCTGAATCGTCAGAAGGGGGGGGGGGGAGACACTGCGGAGAGACGAAGGCAAGTCTGCCCAATGTCCATCTGGGTACGTGACAGTCAAGGAGGAAATCCACAGCCCATCTCGTCTATAGCTACCTAGGTAGCTCCACTGGGCATCAGTTAAATTGCTAAGTCTCCGTGGTTGGTAGAATGTTCACAGATTCAAGTGAGGGAATTTGGAGGATCAAAGGAACGCAATCCTTAGAACCCCCGGAGAGTAACAAGGTTCAAGGAGGGGGTATTTCGTACAGGGAGGGAGGGGGAGGAAGGAGACACAGCTGGAAGACGAGGGGAACAGTTCCCAATGTCCGGCTGGGTAGGTGACGGCAGAGGTGGTGAACCACATCCAAACTCCTCTACAGCTGTCTAGGCAGCTCCACCGGGCATCAGCCATATTACTTAGTCTCCGCGGTCAGGATAACAATCACTGTTCCTCTGACGATTTTGAGTTTAGACGCGGGACTTGGAGAGATGAGAGCCATAGTTAAATTTAACCCCAGATGTATATAAGGGTCCAAGAAGGGGATAGCTTCCAGGGGATTAAAGCCATAAAGGTGATCCCTAGGCAGGGAAATCTGGGCTGGCGCTGATCATCTGGCCTGCCATCTTGAAGACATCCTGTACGAGATACATAGCGAAACAGTATTGGCCCATTGTATTACATTCACCCCAGTACAGAGATCTGGGCCTAAATCCATTGTTTTTTTTGCTCACCAAGCCATACCATTTTGGACCAAGCCATAAGCAAATCAGTCTTAAGCCTGTGCCCAATGGGAACAGTCCAGCCCGAACTGCCAAGCCAGGTCCTCCCTGGACTGGAAACAAGCATCCTAGGACAGCTTGACTCCTGTGGCATGCAGAGCACGGGACCCACGATGATTGCACAGTGCAGACATGCATCCGGCAACACAAATCACCACGAACTGCATTTTTCTCTCGTAATTTGCCACTTGCAGAGCTCCACATAGCGCAGGGGAGTTTTTTTCCACCCAGGGTTAGTCATAGAGTAGAGTGTGGTAGTTTAAACAGTCATGGCATGAAAGTGGGTGAACAGATCTAGGTGTAATGTAGCAGAAATTATGAGGTTTAAACGGTACTATTTTGTAATTGGTGTAAATAATTTGTAATTGGTGTAAATAATTTAAGTAGTGTTAACGTTTAATACTGAACATACTTAGTTATATATTGCACCCAGTATAACTTTGTGGTATACTGTGGCACATGCCAGTATGATTGCTTAAAGGCTGTCTTTACAAAACAAAAAAGGCACCATATTGTTTTCAGCACACTTTGGCTCTGTTCTGAGTTCAGAACTTGAATATAGGTAAGTAGTAGAGTGTATTGTTGTTCACTACCTATTACCACTTCATTAAAGTAGAAATAGGTAGTGAAATGTATTTATAAATTTTTATATATTTTATATAAAAATGACAGAAAACCAGGCTATAGCTACTAGATATCACAGAAGTTACAGGCAAAAACTATGGGGCATATTATCTAGGACAGGCGATACATTATCGCCGCTTTTATCAGCAGGAAACTGCTGATAAAGCAGCGATAATGGCCTTGATAATATGCTCTATGAATTCCAATCGAAGCCCATGTTCGATGTGAACACATCGAACATGGGCTTCGATTGGAATTCATAGAGCATATTATCAAGGCCATTATCGCCGCTTTATCGGCAGTTTCCTGCCGATAAAAGCGCCGATAATGTAACACCTGTCCTTGATAATATGCCCCTATGGGCCTTATTACGACTCTTGGTGTTGTGGGAGCAGTCAGCATGCCACTGCAGCGCACCTTCACTGCCAAGAGACACTGCGGAGTGAAGTAGTGTGGCTCACTGGTTAGAGGCGGCAGACCCGAGAGCAGAGGACGGCCCGGGACCAGGGTTCGATTCCCGGCGCGGCAGGTTTCTGGACCAGGGTCAGCGGACTCGATAATTCTCTCGCCTCGGTGCCCACTCTGATCAGCGATCACACTCGGCAACTCTGGGCATTAGCTTGCCTCATCTTCACTAACGGCCCCACCAGACCGCTGGGGATGCCTGGTCCCACCCTGGAGATACCCATTAAGGGACCATTTCTCAGGGAAGCCAGGAAGGGTTTCGCAGCGGTCGAAGCGCATTGGGACCCTCCGGGTAAGTAGTGCGCTATATAAATGCCAATACATTTACATTTACATTGCGGCTGGCCCACCAGATTACAAGTAATTTTGTGGTCTGACAGTGGGTGGTCCCATGGCAGTGCTGTTTAAAGGCTCATTGTGAGCCTTAAACAGCACCACTGTGGGACCGCCAGTACATGTTCCTGCACTGGAAGGAATGCACCATGTTGTGCATTTCATTCCATATAGGAACTGGGGGTGCAAAACCACAGAGGGGCCCAACATGTGCTCCCCTGCATGTACCCCACACAAAGGGGCATGAGGGGACCTTTTTCTTACCACCAGCAGTTACATGGAGGAAGAACCTCTATAACACCGCTGGCAATGAGGAAAGTTGTAATCAATCAATCAATCAAGGCATTTATAGAGCGCACTACTTACCCGTAGGTTCTCAAGGCGCTGGGGGGGGGGGGGGTACCGTTACTGCTCGAACAGCCAGGTCTTCAGCTTCTTCCTGAAGGAGAGGTGGTCTTGGGTCAGGCGCAGGTCGGGAGGGAGGGAGTTCCAGGTCTTGGCGGCCAGGTAGGAGAAGGACCTTCCTCCTGTTGTCGCTCTTTGGATGCGGGGGACGGCGGCGAGGGCGTGGCTGGCTGATCGGAGGTGGCGTTTGGGAGCGTAGAAGTTGATTCGGTTGTTGAGGTAGCTCGGGCCATGATCGTGTAGGGCTTTGTGTGCGTGGGTGAGGAGACGGAAGGTGATTCTTTTGTTGATGGGGAGCCAATGCAGGTCTCTCAGGTGTCCGGAGATGTGGCTGTTTCGTGGGATGTCGAGGATGAGTCTGGCTGAGGCGTTCTGGATCCGCTGGAGTCTCTTCTGGAGCTTGGCGGTGGTACCGGCGTAGAGGGCGTTGCCGTAGTCCAGTCGGCTGGTGACGAGGGCCTGGGTGACCGTCTTCCTGGTCTCGGTGGGGATCCACCAGAAGATCTTCCGTAGCATGCGTAGGATGTTGAAGCACGCTGAGGAGACGGCGTTGACTTGCCTGGTCATGGAGAGGGAGGAGTCCAGGATGAAACTCAGGTTGCGTGCGTGATCCGTTGGTTTGGGTGCGGTGCCCAGGGCGGGGGGCCACCAGGAGTCGTCCCAGGCAGAGGGCGAGGAGCCCAGGATGAGGACCTCCGTCTTGTCTAAGTTCAGTTTCAGGCGGCTGGTCTTCATCCACTCGGCTACATCTTTCATTCCTTCGTGCAGATTGGCTCTGGCGGTGGCGGGGTCGTTGGTCAGGGAGAGGATCAGCTGGGTGTCGTCGGCGTAGGAGATTATGTTGAGGTTGTGTTGGCGTGCGATGGCCGCGAGGAGGCTCATGTAGAAGTTGAAGAGGGTGGGGCTCAGCGAGGATCCTTGAGGGACGCCGCAGATGACTTCGGTGGCCTCTGACTTGTACGGTGGTAGGCGGACTCTCTGTGTTCTTCCGTCGAGGAAGGAGATGATCCATTCCAGTGCCTTCTCCTGGATTCCGACGTTGCTGAGGCGCTGCACTAGGGTGCGGTGGCAGACCGTGTCGAATGCCGCGGAGAGGTCTAGGAGGATGAGGGCCGCTGTGTCTCCGTTGTCCATCAGGGCTCGGATGTCGTCGGTGGCAGCGATGAGGGCGGTCTCGGTGCTGTGGTTGGCTCGGAAGCCAGACTGTGAGGGGTCGAGGGATCCATTCGTCTCGAGGAAGGCGGCCAGCTGTTTGTTGACGGTCTTCTCGATGACTTTGGCTAGAAACGGGAGGAGCGAGATGGGGCGGTAATTCTTGAGTTCGGTGGGGTCCGCTGTGGGTTTCTTGAGTAGAGCGCTGAGTTCGGCGTGCTTCCAGCTCTCAGGGAAGGTGGCGGTGTCGAAGGAGGTGTTGATAATGTCCCGCAGGTGGGGTGCGATGACAGCGTCGGCCTTGTTGAAGACGTGGTGAGGGCAGGGGTCGGTCGGAGATCCAGAGTGGACGGAGTTCATCGTGCGGACGGTGTCTTCGGTGTTGATCGGAGTCCAGGCGCGGAGGGTGGTGGTGGGCGGCGTTGCTGCGGTCGTGGCGTGCGTCGGTTGAATGCTGAAGCTGTTGTGTATGTCCGCGATCTTGTTGTGAAAGTAGGAGGCGAGGGAGTTGCAGAGGTCTTGCGATGGGGTGATGTCGTTGTTTCCTGCGCTGGAGTTGGAGAGCTCTTTCACGATGTTGAAGAGTTCCTTGCAGTTGTGTGCGTTGTTGTCCAGCCGGTCCTTGAATGCAGTTTTCTTGGCGGCGCGTATCAGTTGGTGGTGCTTCCGGGTGGCGAGCTTGAGGGTGGTCATGTTGTTCGGAGTTGGTTCCCTTCTCCAGACTTTCTCGAGGGCTCGGCAGTTCTTCTTGGAGCTCTTGAGTTCGTCGGTGAACCATGGGGCTTTCTTGCTGCCGGGTCTGCTGGGCGGGGTCCTCAGAGGGGCGAGTTCGTCCGCGCAGTTGCTGATCCACTTCGAGAGGTTGTTGGCGGCCTTGCTGGGGTTTGCTGAGCTGGCAGGAGGGTGCTGGCTCAGGGAGGCAGCGAGCTGGTCGGCTGTGATCTTGTTCCAGCTTCTATGGGCAACCTGTTGCTGGTGGTGTTGGATCGTCGTTCTTTTGAAGGTGAAATGGACACAGCTGTGGTCCGTCCAGTGAAGTTCTGTGGCGTGGCTGAAGGCGATGTCTGTGCTGGATGAGAAGACGGCGTCGAGTGTGTGTCCGGCGAGGTGGGTGGGGGTGGACACCAGCTGCTTGAGTCCAAGGTTGGCGAGGTTGTCGAGCAGGGTGCTGGTGTTGCGGTCGTTGTTGTTCTCCAGGTGGAAGTTGAGGTCCCCCAAGAGGATGTAGTCAGCGGAGGGGAGGGCATGCGGGCTGACGAAGTCGGTGATGTCCTCGCTGAATTGAGTGCGTGGTCCCAGGTGTCGGTAGATCAGGGTGCCTCTGAGGGTGGTCTTCGGGTCGGTGTGGATCTGGAAATGCAGGTGTTCGGCGGTGGTTAGTGTGTCGTCGGTGCTGGTCGTGATACGGATGGTGTTCCTGTGGATGATGGCGATGCCTCCTCCCATCTGGTTGGTGGTGCGGTCCCTCCGGGTGATCTTGTAGCCCTCTGGGATGGCGATGGCGATGTCGGGCGCTGAAGAGGCGTTCATTCAGGTCTCCGTGAAGAAGGCAACGTCAGGGGCTGTGGTGTCGAGGAGGTTCCACAGTTCGATGGCGTGTCTGTGGACGGAGCGGGTGTTGAGCAGGATGCACTTGAGGTGATTGCTGCTGGTGTTCGGCTTGGCATGTGCTGGTGCCGGGCAGGTCCGGATGCAGGTGAACTTGCAGGCGTGGCAGCTGAAGGGTCCGTGGGAGCGTCGTGGGGTGGCTCGGTAGCATCCCGGGATTCGGCCGATGTTGAGTGCGTTGAGGGTGGCGGCGTCGTACGTCCGGCGGGTGGGCTGGGGTCTGCGGGGGCCAGGGGTCCTGGCACTGGGCGCTGTCCAGGCGCGGACGGGCGTAGACGGGCTTACCTTTGGCGCGCCTTCGGCGCACAATCGGCGCGCCCGCTGCGCGTGACCGCTGCGCGTTCGCACGGTCGCCATATATGGCGAAGTGCACGGGGGGGCGGAGCAGCTGGGAGGCGGGAGCGGGGAGGGTTCAGAAGGAAAAAAGGGGCGGGGTTAGCGGCGGTGGCGGAAAGCGGGGAGCGGGGAGGGAAGACGAAGGGCAACTACTAACAGCAAAACAGGCAATACAGAAGAAAAAAAAAATATGCTTGCCGTTGCATCAGGGCAACACCAAGGATATTGCGGCACTCAGGCTGCTGCAGGACCACCAGGGAATGCTGTACCCTGGCAGTTGCCATGGTGCAATGGCGGTCCGGCCGCCAAAGTCCTAATAGAGCAGTTGGACTGCCACGCCCTCATGATTCTCAAGGCCCTATATATATTACCTACTGGCGGTCGCCAGTAGGTAGTTATAGTTAGGACCTAGTTTCCATAGGAAATCCAGTACATTCTATTTGGAATAACTTTGGCGCTGGTTGACGAATCTTCGCGAAATTGTAAAAACTGGTGGGGCGTTCCGGTCCGCTCCTATCCTGAAAGTATTGGGGTGATTCATCAAGCGGGGACCGAGAAAAAAGCGGGTCCCAAAACGTGTTTTCCCCATGCAATTTCCCATAGGAAGCTTTACCCGCAGCTATAGCCCGAACTGCTGAACGGAATTACACCAAATTTGGCAAAGAGGTAGACCTTGGTTCACACTTGTGCCTTTTGCTTAAATGGTGAAAATCCAGTCAGTATCAGTATCAATTGTTTATTGTGATGATTATTTAAAATCTTACAATATTACACATCTCAGACAAAGACTAAAAAACTGTGTTCTCGAATAAAAACACTAAAAATGTCGTTGCATCAAGTTTGTAGGTGATTAAGGGCCCGATGTAGGTAATTTTATTTTACCACTTCTTAAATACCGAATGATACCGAATCGGTATTTAAGAAGTGGTAAAATAGAGGGGGGGGGATGTAGGTAATACAGAATCGGTAAATACCGAATCGTTAAGATTCGGTATTTACCGATTCTGTAAATACCGATTCGGTAATGCCCATTAATTCCAATGGGCATTGAAGCCCATCGGAATCAATGGGCATTACCAAATCGGTATTTACCGATTCAGTAAATACCGATTCCAGCAAGGGTGCAGGGGGTGTCACTTTGACACCCTCTAGCACCCCAAATACAGGCATGTGTGCCATGTGGCACACAGACATGCCCTAAGGGCATGTCTGTCTGTCACATGGCATAGGTGTGCATGCACACATGTGCATGCACACCTGGATTCGGTATTTTACCACCCAATTGGATTGGGTGGTAAAATACCGAATCTGAAAGGCCTGTAGCACTGGAAACAGTGCTACCTACATCAGGAATTTTCCGAATCGGTAAAATTACTAGTTCGGTATTTTACAGAATCGGTAAATGTACCTAATCAGTAATTTACAGATTCTGTAAAATATAGCCCCCTACATCTCAATCACCAAATACCGGTCGGTAACGGCCGAATTCGGCCGTTACCGACCGGTATTTTGGTGACCTACATCGGGCCCTAAATATCTAAAATAGGCATGACATCTAGTTTCCTTTTGACTATCATTAAAAACTTTTTAAAATATTGTCGTTCGAGTTCATGCAATTAATCAAGGCCTGTCTACATGTCCTTATGCCACGTACTTTGAAGGGAAACTTTAGTAATGATTTTCTCTCCTGTAGAAACGTAGGGCAGGTACAGAGAAGATGAAGCATATCCTTCTCACCGTTATTACACAGTCTGCATTTCATTTGAGTTTCCGGTCTCTCCCACGGGGGAAGGTGACACAGGCCTGGGGCATTGTTCCAAATCTGGCTTTAAGGAGGACCTGTTTGTATTTTTTCTGTCCATGGTGTTACCAGGTATTGTTGGATTTCCTTCTTTTTGTATCCGTTAATTATCGTCCATGCATGCTTTCTTTTGGTGAGGATAGCTTTATCGTTTAAGATGGATAGATGGTTTACAGTTTTATTAATTATTTTCTTGAACAATGACTTGATTATATTGTTTTCCGATATTGGCGTGATTGCAAAATCCTTTATTTCTTCCCTAAGGTAGATCCACGCAGTAGAGTTTATGTACTTATTTTTTTCTTTCCATAACAGTTGCGATATTTCATTTTGATGGCCATTTTTTATTTGATTCCATACTTTTAAAAAGTGGCTTTGCCTTGCATATTGCTGATTGGTCAGTCCAAACTCCATTCTTACTTGGGCGGGGGACGCATTTGCTGGTAAATGGAATATGGCTCGGTAGGCTCTGGTTATGATCTTGTTCAGAGTTTCGCTATCCTTGCCCATTATCACTTCATTACCATATGTGATGGTCGGTAGAAGTTTTACGGCAATTACATTCAGCAGAGGACCATAGGTTAGGCTGGGAAGTGACTTTTGCACAATTCTGAATGCTGCAGTTAGTGGGTTCGCTTTTCTTTGGGTCTCACTTTTTTGCAGTTGATAGCTTCCCTTCGCATCAAATAGCACACCCAGGTATTAATATACCTCTACTTGCTCCAGCTCCTTTGTATCCATAATCCATTTACTTTTATATCTTCTGTTGTTGTTTTTGGTCACTACCATAATCTTTGTTTTAGTCTCGTTTATGACCATCCCGTTCTCTTTCGAGTATGTTTGAGTCCGCCTGGTTAGACGCTGTCATACTGTTGAACCACTTTGGTATGGCTCAACAGTATGACGTGATCCGCATACATCAAATTCGTGATGCGCTTATCATCTAGTTTTGGGGGGGCGCATTATCATCGTCCAGTATTCCTGTTAGGTCCACAAGAAACAAATTAAAAAGTAGGGGGGGCTAAAACACAGCCTTGTTTCAGGCCTTCCTTTGCTGGAATCTCTTTTGATAGTGTTCGGCCGTCCCCCATCGTCACACTTACCCATGTCTCTGTATATAAAAGGTGAATCAGCTTGAGGAGGGGGAGTGGGATATTCATTTTTTCCAGTTTATTCCAAAGAAGGTTTCTTTTGACACAGTCAAATGCTGATTTAAAATCTATAAAACATAGGTACAGGGGTTGTTTGAGTCTGATTGATTTATCCATTAGTAGTGCAAGAACCATTATGTTTGTTGTTGTTCCTAGGCCTTGAATAAAGCCTGTTTGGTTTAAGGGCAATTTCTATGTTTCCCTCACCCATTCAGATAGTTTTGTTACCAGAATTCTTGCAAATAGCTTGGCATCCGTGTCTTGAAGAGTAATCAGTCTGTAGTTTTCTGCAAGAGTCCAGTCTCCTTTTTTAAAAATTGGAGTTATTAAAGATCCTCGCCAGTCAGTAGTTCCTAAGAAAATCACAATTAAAATCACATCTATATCTATGGCCGTGCAGGATCCGCGCAGCCTGCCGAGCACAAACTGTATTCTAATTGGCTTTCAACACTCCAAACCAGTGTTGGCAGCATAAAGAAAAAACACAAAAACGCAAAAAGGGGGCAGGGTAGAAACACCCTGACCCCCTAGGCCTGTTCAGGGGGTCCCACAAGGACCCTCAAGGCCCCCCAAATTATTATTATTTTTTTAAATCGGCAAAATCCGCGCAGGATGCGCGGATCCTGTCAATAAAAAAAAAGAAAGGGAGAGCAGGCTCCCGTGCTTCTTTGGTAATTGGCCCCCGGGGGCGCCAAATACTGAGGGCAATACTTATATAAAGTGGGGCCCAGAGGGGCCCCCTTGCCCCAGAAACTGCCACCCCGGGGCTTTTTAACTTATGTGCGGGGGCTCTCAGGCCCCCCAGCCCTGGGGACTGCCACCCCCAGGGCTTCTTTAACTTTGTTGCGGGGGATCTCAGGCCTCCCCAGCCCCGGGTTACCGCCACCCCCGGGGCTTTTCTTTAAAAAAATACCCTGTATGGGGGGTTCAAACCCCCCCACATGCCCCGGGGGATGCCACCTCCCGGGGCTCTAAATAGGTAAATTGGGGAGTCTGTGATGGACCCCCCCAGCCCCAGGTACCACCACCCCCTGGGACTTTAAAAAGTTGGAAGGGGGGCTGCGCAGCCCACCTCCTGGAGCCCTCGAGGGCCCTGGGGACCACCACCCCCCAGGGCCAGCTCCTGCAGTGTCCCGGGTTGCCCACCCCCGGGACACGCGGCTCCCTTCAACATTTTTTTTTAAAGAAATTAAAAAAGGGGTCAGGCCCTGGGGGATGGGGGTCCCAGGGCCAAAAAAATGGGAAAAGGAGGGGGGCCACATAGCCCCCTTTCTTACTGAAAAATTAGAAAAAAAAACCAGCATCGCGCTGAGGACCGCCCCCTCACTGCAGCATTCTGCAAACACGCCCCCTGGTGCGTTTGCAGATGGGGAACAAATTCCCTTGAATACTGGGGGTCCCTGTGGGCCAACTAGCCCACCAGGAACCTCCAGTATGTGCCAGGGGGCTGCGTTGCAGAGAGGTGTTCTGAGGCCATGCCCTTTTTACACCTCTCTGCAACACAGCTCTGTGGCGCTTAATGGAGGTAGCTGGTCGGCTAGTTGCACCCCAGGGAGCCTCAGGATTCAAGAGGAGGAAATCCCACAACTTAAAACGTGCCAAAGGGTGCGTTTGCACAGTGGTGAAGGGAGGGGGCAGGGCCTGAGGTGATATGTGTGCAAACACGCCCTGTGGCACGTTTTAACTTCATGAATTAAATCCTCTTCAATCCTGATGGTCCCGGGGGGCCAACTAGCCCACCAAGTACCTCCAGTAAGCGCCACAGAGCTGATTTGCAGAGTGTTGTAAAAAGGGGCATGGCCTCTGAACACCTCTCTACCACCAAGCTCTCTGGCGTATACTGGAGGTACCTGGTGGGATAGTTGGCCCCTAGCGACCCTCGGGATTGAGGAGGAATTAATTCTCCACTTAAAACGCGCCACAGGGCTTTTTTGCAGACATGTCACCTCAGGCCCGCCCCCTTCCTTCACCATTGTGCAAATATTCCTCTACGAATTCCGATTTACTCACCTGTTATCAGAAGAGACCTCAGTGCTGCATCTTTGAGCCCAGTACTGATCCTGAAAAGTAAATCTAACCATACTTACCAGTAATTTGAATTTCCTTCCATAGGAATCCATTGTCTGGTTTTCACCAGAAAAGTTTCTGTTGATTTTCACAAACGACAAATATTCCTTAATAATCGCCTGTATGACTTAAACGCATGCTTTCAACTGTTTACAGGAGATGCACCAGTGCTGGATCCAGGATCCACCACTGAGTAAGAAAAAGTAACAATAACACTACTTACCTGCTATGTGAATTTCCTCCCATAGGATAACATTGGTGATTCTATGTGAAACAGTTACGAAGTGTCAACTTTTAAAATACAATCATATTCCTTAAAAATCACTACTGTAACCAAAACGCTTTTACTCAACTGTTTACAGGAGATGTCCCAGGACTGAATCTAGAATCCAGTCCTGTTGTTAGAAAAGTAATCCATAAAGTAACTAATTGCATTTAACTGGAAATTCACTTTGAGCTCAATGTTGCATTGTGTTTGAAATTGTGTTGCCCATTGCAACAACTGTAACTACTGTACTTAAAAGTCTATTGCCTATTTGCAAAGTATTTAAACTAAAGTAATTCATTCTGAGAAAGTATATTTTGTAAAGTAATGTATAATGTAATTATAATGTAATTAAAAAAAAAAAAATATCGAAAAAGAAATAGGTAAAAATTGTAGTAAATCAGTATAAAAAAATAAATATAACAATTAATACATTTAAAAATTGTCATTTACAAAACCTTTGAAACTCACTGAAAAAACCATAGGTTTCAGACATGTAATAGTTAGAAATTAGCATTAAAATTGAAATTCACTGAAAAAAACATTAGTTTTAGGAGTGTTATAGTTGGCTGGACATTTCACTCGTACAAAACCATTGAAATTCCTCTGTTATAGTTAGTTGTACTAACTATAACTCGCGTGCCCGCAATCCACTGCTGATGATGTCACATATTACATCATTCTTGACATAGTCAGTGAAATCACTGATGACATCTCAAATGACATCACTGATGACATCATGCACGTGACAATCTGATACATCTCATCATACACTAGTATAACCTTACAACACTCATTATAAAATATGGAGTACCTTATTTGAAACCATTGACACACCAATACAAGTTTCTAAAAACCAACTCAGTGATTCCTGCATCTACACACACATCTAAAGACTTACCTATAGATTCACTCATACATTGATAACAAAGATCAGTAGAACAATATGAAATATACTTATACACCTATATCGACATTATACACCAGCACACATCCTATTCACTTATGCAGTCATCCTACTCACTTATGCAAACAATTGATCATACTTACATTTACTAAGCTACACACTTATACAAACACCACTTTATTCATATAGATAGTAACTCATACTTAGTGTGTTATAAAATCACTATTACAAGTATACCGTTTTTGATACAGTCACTCATACAATCACTGAGTCTTATGTATACTTATTTATGTACTCGCAACTTGCCTCGTCGCAGGGGGAGCGCAATGGAGCTGGTGCCAAACAACGGGACCAAGGCAGGATCCCGTCATTTATTTACTCAAAGTTCAAAGAATGATGGCACTCCACTCAGAAAATCCTTAAACAGCATTTGTTTTAGGCTGTGAAGACCTACGCGTTTCGAACGTGTCGTTCTTGATCACGGTAGTCATTTAAACAATAAGTCCCTTTTCACTTTTGCCATATATACAAGTTTAACTCTATGCATTCTGGGCATTGTAGTTAAATTACATCATTCAACTTTTGAGCATCATTTCTTAACAGGTTTGTTAGAATATCTAGAAATGACAAAGATTTACATAAATCGTAACAGGTTTTGCTTGTTGTTTAACGGACTCAGTGCCCTTTTGATATCATGCAAACAGGTTTCAGTTCAACATATTGTGTGTTATTGAAAGAAGATAGTCCAGGTGTGTGTGGCTTAGCGGTGGAGAATGCATCCTATGTGCTCTTATTAAATTCTACAGTGTTGATTCGCGAATTACATTAACTTTTTTGTGTATACAACTACTGTATTTGGCAGAAGGGATGGCTATTCCATGTTTCTATGGCTGAGTGCCCTGGCCACCGCTATTATTCACCACTGATACCTGGAAGAAATGATTGTTTTGTGTGTTGTCCCTTTGTTGTGGTATTCTTAATCTTCAGGAAGTAAAACATAACACATTTCTTGTATCTCAAGCGTTACTTATAAATGAACATGAAGTTCGGCATCTGCGTTCAGTCCCATCGGTTGTATGGTCTTAAATGTCATTATTAGTTTCGATTCGAGTCTCCTCAGTTGCATTTTTCTATCCCCTCCACGTTCGTGCGGAGGGATTGTAGCTAGGCCAGAATATGTCATGTTTGTCCAAGTGTAACCAGGGTGGCTGGTCATGTGCTTAGGCATGGCATAGGCAGGGTCCTTTTTCTGTATTGCCCTAGTGTGTTCCAGAATCCGTTTTTTTAGAGGGATTGTCGTGCTCCCTATATACCTTTTTCCGCATTGGCATTGGAGTAAGTATGCTACAAATGGAGTTTCACATGTAATTTGTTGTTTGATTTCAAATTTTCTTCCTGATGGTTCCAATAAACTTTTAAGATTTCTTCCGATCTTGCATGCTTTACATATTAAGCATTTTGTAAATCCTGTTTGTTTTTAACCCAGCCAGTCTTTTTCTTTCCGTGTCTCAAAGTGGCTGTGCACCAAATGGTCTGATAAATTAGGTGCTCTCCTGTATGTGATTGATGGTGTGTCTCCTATGTCATTTCCAATGTCAATGTCTTTTTTCAAAACATGCCAAAATTTGCTCATGATTTTTCTGATTTTAAAGCTCTCCTTGGTATAACTGATTATCATTCTCGGATGTTCTTCCAGTGTGTTGGTTTCCATTTCATTCTTATTGCATGTTGAATTCTGGGTCGGACTCTTTCTTTTTCCTAATTGGGTTCTGTTCGTTGATGTTAGCATTTCTAGTCTATTTTTGGATCTGGCTGCTATTTCCCCTCTTTTTATATCAATTCTTTTTTAACCTCTCTGTTGGAATTGTGTTTTTGTTTCCTCAAATTTCTGCTCCATTTCACTTTCTTCTGAGCAACTCCGCTTCATTCTTAATAGCTCACAATAGGGGATGCTTCTTTTCAAACTGTTAGGATGGTAGCTTTGTCCATGTAAGAGACTGTTGGTGGCTGTTTTCTTGCGATGGACAGTTGTCTCCAATTGGTTGTTTTTAATGTAGACCTTGGTGTCAAGAAATTCAATTTCTTTTTTACTGATGTTATAGGTAAACTGTAATCCCACAGTGTTGGTGTTCAAGATGACAAAGAAGTCATTGAATTCTTGTTCGGTGCCTCTCCAAAGCAGGAAGAGGTCATCTATGAAGCGAATCCATAGCTCCACGTTCGCCATATATTGGTTGTTTTCTTCTCCCCAAGCTATGCACCTCTCCCACCACCCCATCATGAGATTAGCATAGCTTGGGGAGAAGGAAACTCCCATGGCAGTTCCACAGCGCTGTTCATATATTTTTTTGTTGAAGACAAATACGTTATTGTACAAACAGAGTGAAATCATTTGTACCAACATCTTTGAGTGTTCATAGAGGTTCACTGGTCTTTGTTGTAGGAAATACTGGATTGCCTTCAGTCCTATTTCATGGTCTATGGAGGTGTATAACGATACAACATCGATCGTTACCAAGAAATAGTTAGGTTGCCATTCTGTGTCAGACAAAATTCGCAGGAAGTCTCCCGTATCTTTGATGAATGAAGTTAGGGTGGGCACTATAGGGGCCAGGAAGCTATCAACATACACTGATACTTTCTCATATAAGCTACCACAACTAGAAATTATAGGTCTCCCTGGCGGTTTGTTGAGTGTTTTGTGCACTTTCGGGAGAAAGTATATGGTTGGCACAATAGGGTTCTCCACCATCAGGTATTTCCTTTCTTGTTCCGTGAGTAGACCAGCCTTTTTCCATTCATCTAGTTTATTCCTCAGGTCAGTTGTTAATGTCTTTGTGGGATTTTTCTCAAGTACAGTATATTTTGACTTGTCATCAAGTTGTCTCATTGCCTCCGTTATATAGTCAGTTCTTTCTTGGATGACAATGTTTCCCAATCATACTTACATTTACTAAGCTACACACTTATACAAACACCACTTTATTCATATAGATAGTAACTCATACTTAGTGTGTTATAAAATCACTATTACAAGTATACCGTTTTTGATACATTCACTCATACAATCACTGAGTCTTATGTATACTTATTTATATACAACAGCTGTCACATACACTGCCTTTTATATTTCTACTTTTTTGAACATGTATCATTGAGAAATACATTTACTCATCACCACAGCCATAAAGAGATTCACTCACCCAAACAACTGTTTCCACATGCAGTCTTAACCTGATATACCTACTAAATCACCTATTTACACATCTTTGGACAGTCACACACCTCCCACCCAACCACACACACACATTCACTCTCCCATACCAATACTCACTTAACTAATTAAAAACTAATATAGAGTTTTACATAACTAGTAACCAACTTATGCAGTATTTTACACAAGAGACAGAGTGATACAGATATTCACACAGTTTAACCACTATCCCATATATTTAGTGAGACACTTTAAATTAATCACTTAGACAGTCAATCACAGTGCTACTAAATCTTCCATCCAAACACTTATACATCCACTCAGCCTTCAATGCAGATTCCTATAGATATACTACTTATTTAAATATTGAACCAAACCCCATTCACTGGATGATGTCATCAGTGATGTCATTTGAGATGTCATCAGTGATGTCATCAGTGATGCCACTGACCATGTCATGAATGATGTACTATGTGACATCATCAGTAGTGGATTGTGGGCGCGCAAGTTATAGTTAGTACAACTAACTATAACGGAGGAATTCCAATGGTTTTGTACGAGTAAAATGTCCAGTTAACTATAACACCCCTAAAACCTATGTTTTTTTCCAGTGAATATACATATACATATATATATATATATATATTCACAGAAAAAAACATAGGTTTTAGGCCATATATAGTTAGGGATTTGCATTTACAAAACCTTATTTTACTCGCATAAAACCATTGAAATTCGCATATATAGTTAGATGCGCTAACTATATATTGCGCAACCGCAATCCACTGCTGATGATGTCACATATTACATCATTCATGACATGGTCAGTGACATCACTGATGACATCATCCAGTGGCTGTCTGTTTCTGTAAAGTTAAAATATGTCTTACATATTGAAGAATGAGTGGATGTATAAGTATCTGGATGAAGGATTTAGTAGGTGCATGACTGACTGTATGAGAGAGTGATTAAATGTGTCTCACTGAGTGCATGGGTTAGTGACTAAACTATCTTAATTTGTGCATCATTATATCTGTTGTTCTATGAACTGCTGCATGTGTTGATCAGTAGCTATATGAGTAACTGTATGGGTTATTGATTGGTTGCCCAAGTATTTGTATGGGAGAGTGAGTGTGTGTGTGGGGGTGGCTGGGAGGTGTGTGACTCTGTGCATACATGTGTGAACAGTTTATTCACTAGATCTATGGGTTCAAAACTGCATGTGGAAACAGCTGTATGGGTGGTTGACTATGTACGAGTGTATTGGTGAGTGAATGGATTTCTCAGTGCTACATGTCAAAGTAAGTACATATGTAAAACACAGTACATGTGAAAGTTCACATATATAAATTACTGTGTATAAGAGCCAGTGAATGTGTGAGTGGATGTATGGATCATTGTGAACTTGTATCAGGGATTGTATAAAAGAGTAAATATGTGTTAGTATATGTTTGAATAAGTAAGGTGTGTATAACTGTATAGTTGAGGATATGGAGGTGTGATTGATTCTTTGCATGACTGACTAGGTGTGTGAGTAACTCCATGGATGAGTGACAGTCTGTGAGTGTCTGTTTACTCTGAGTGTATCTAAGGTTATATTAGAGTCTGAAGAGGTTGATCGTATTATCACATGATTGATGTCATCAGTGATGTTGTTGTCAGTGATGTCATTTGAGTTGTCATCAGTGATGTCATTTGAGTTGTCATCAGTGATGTCATCAGTGATGTCACTGACCATGTCATGAATGATGTAATATGTGACATCATCAGCAGTGGATTGCGGGTGCGCGATATATATTTAGCGCATCTAACTATATATGCGAATTTCAATGGTTTTATGCAAGTAAAATAAGGTTTTGTAAATGCAAATCCCTAACTATATATGGCCAAAAACCTATGGTTTTTTCTGTGAATTTCAATGGTTTTTTAATACCAAATATCAAATGCTGTCAAATGTCAAGTACATGATAGGTAAAAAACATTTTCATGTTTATGCACGCTGATGTGCTTTGAACGCTGCCCCCCCTCGCCCCCCCTCTTTTCTCTTAGCAGTACTCTCTCTTTGCAGATAGTGAAGGGTAGTTAACGCAGGCCTTTGCCCCCGTTGTAATCCGTTGTGCCTGCTTCTCTCTCTATTTGATTGATTGCTATCCAAGCATTTACTGTTTTAGAATTGGTTCTCTTTCGTTCATTCTGTATTTACAAACAAGCACAGAGTCGCAATACTCTGTTTAGTCTTTGCAGATAGTGAAAAATAGTTTAAAAAAACAAAAGGATTCGAGCAAAATCAGTAGGCCAGTAATGGGATCTGTTCTTGACCTCGCTAAAATAGAAACATTAAGAACAACCCCTCATGAGAAATACGAAACTAGTAAGATGAACTTAGCTCCACACCATGATGGCTGCAAGACAGCTCGACTCTGCCGCCCACCCCACCCCACCCCACCCAAAATAACGACAAACCCTATGCAAATATTATAAATATATACAACTCACCAGCAAAGTAACAGGGTAAAACGTTTTATTAAATAACTATATACATGGCAGCCTGCTGCAACATCGATCCAAATGCCTTTTGGTGACTCTTCCATTGTGAACATTGTCCCACAATCCGTTTGACCTGAAACGATTACACAAATAAAACATTTGTGAGTTTTAAATTTCCGGAGAAGTATAATTCACCAATAGTTTTCTCTGTAAATCTTTTTCCATTAACAATCCCAGTTCCATCACCCGCCCAGGATATCACTACTGTTAGTTGTCATTGTTGCTTCTGTTTTAATAAAAAATGTTTTAAGGTGTTTACTGTTTTTGTTGCGATGTATATATTTATAAGGTATTAAAGTGTTATAATCCTACTATTTTTTTTATCGATTATTGCTGTTTGAGATATTCCCTGTCTACAAACAGAGAAGAATAGAAATATTCTGTCTCCCTTTGCAGATAGTGAAGGATAGGTAATGCGGACTTTTGTCCCCCGTTGTAATCCGTCATGCCTGATTGATTGATTGGCTGGAAATTTATTGTTCAAGGAATAGTTCTTTCGAGGTACTCTCTGTTTGCAAATAACGTGTAATAGATATATTCTGTCTAGTCTTTGCAAGTAGTGAAGGGTGGGTAATGCGGACCTTTGTCCCCCGTTGTAATCTGTCACTCCCCACTGATTGAGAAACTACCTCCACCCGGACCATTTATTAGAGGTACATCATCTGACTCAACCGGAGAGAACCCCTAATAAAGAAGACATATGTAAAATACAAAGTAATCCCTGTATCCTGTTAAACAGAAACTTTAGCATGAAACACACTTGAAAAGGAAAGGAAAGAAATCGAACAAAATCAGTAGGCCCCTGATGAGTTTTTGACTTCGCTAGAAATAAGAAACATGAAAATGGTGAAAGAAGCCAAGCTTGACGTTACGGCAGCCACAAGGTAGCTAGGCTCCGCCACCCCCCCACTGCTCCAAGCATGTCTGTCCCACCGCCCACCACGCCCAATAACGGTAACATGAAATAAATACAAATCAGCAGATACCTACCCCCATTCCGGAAACTCCCGAAGTGCAACAGGTTCGCGGCTACGCCCATCCGGAAGACGAGGCCTTCGACACGTGTAGGGCGAGTCCTGCTGGCAGCCATCGGCCGGGGAGGTCATCCCGTAAGGTGGGCCAGGAGAGGAGCCGAGGCCGACGGGATTCTTCTTCTTTCTTAGATAATGACTGCAACAACGGGGGGATGTCTTGCATATGCCACCGACCCCCCCCCTCGTATCTCCTGGTCTGGCCCCGGCTTGATATGAGCTCCCCGTTCGGGCCTGAAGCGGCGCCCTGCAGGCCACGGGGGGGAGATGTCTTGCCTCTGCCTCCGACCCCCCCCCCTCTTATCGCCTGGTCCGGACATCACGGATATCAACGCCAGGTGTCGGCGTGGGGTGCGCTGGGAGGGAGAGGCGGCGCGAACGAGCCTCTCCCACCCCTCCCCAGGTGGGGGCCCCTCAGCTGCACCCCCAACGCTCCACTCACCCACAAAAGGGTTTGTCCACTCTTGCGATACAGCGACGCTCCACTCGCCCAACAAAAGGGTTCGTCCACTCTTGCGATGTAGCGACGCTCCACTCACCCAACAAAAGGTTTCCTCCACTCTTGCGATGCAGCGACGCTGCACTCACCCGACAAAAGGTCTCGTCCACTATTGCGAGGCAATGATGCTCCGCTCACCCAGCGGGGGTCTCGTCCACTGTTGCGGTGCAACAGCGCTTCTGAGTTCAACTAGAAAATGAGTCCTGCATCCAGAAACGTTCTCCTCAACTTTGAAGATTCTATTAGAGCCACGGGGGCCCCCGACCCCCGATGGGGAATGACTGCCATGATCACCCACGGAACGACCACAACGTAGCCGCGGGACGTCGGCGCGCTCATGCCAGCGCCAGCCTCAGTCTTGAAATCACCAAAATCCTGCAAGACTACCAACTTGATCAGTTCCGGTGGGACACCAGTATGACCCGGTAGGAGAGATTTTTGCCTCTCACCCCTCTTTGACTGATGGTTCATGTCGCCAGTCCTCTCTACTACCCTTCAACGAAAACTTTTAGACTGCCGAAAGAGGTCCCGGTCCAACCACGAGTTGGTGAAGACATTTTGACTATACTTGGACCTTCCTGACCTCACCCAAAATGGCGCCGTACAAATGAAACTATTGTGCCCCGATTGCTCAGCCTTGATATCATGAGATATGTATGCAGTTTTTAGCACATGAATTGATATGGGATAAGACTGATTATATGTTCGGACAATGAATTGATCCGGGATGGGTATTGATTATACGTTCGAACAATAAATTGACATGGGACTTGTACTGATTACACATTCGGACAATTAATTGATATTAAGTTCTAATGCATCATTGATTACTGTATTTATTGAAGGTTAGAATTGTCGACACTTTTGGTACTTGCTCACAATGAATTATCGATATGATTTTGTCGCACTTGTCGCACTTTTTACTGATTATATGTTCGGACAATGAATTGATCCGGGATGGGTATTGATTATACGTTCGAACAATGAATTGACATGGGACAGGTACTGATTACACGTTCGGAAAATGAATTGATATTAAGTTCTAATGCATCATTGATTACTGTATTTATTGAAGTAATACTGATCTCTCCGCATGAAATTAATTTTCCACATGCTACACAAGTCAATCTCATCTGCCCAAAGTTCTTTTGCAGATTTGGGACCGTTTCCCTTGCCTCTGACTCACTTATTGCTAAGTCATTGGTGGATGTTTTTGCCGGTCGGGGGTTATGCCCCAAATCTCGAAGTTGTGCTTTAGAATAATTAAAAGGGTGCCACCTCTCAATGTGCCGATGCATGGTATGATTACCATAGCAATATTTTTTTTCGGTCCCTCTCGAGAGTTTTTTTTTTGCAGATGAGGCAGGTAACGAACCTGGCTTTAACTTTCTTTTCATGAGAAGGAAAAGAAAAAAATTGCCAGATAAAATTCACTTTCACATGGGACGTTCTTGGCATTTCTTTTAGTTTTTTAATGTACATGTTCATAAAACGATTACACAAATGAAACATTTGTGAGTTTTAAATTTCCGGAGAAGTATAATTTACCAATAGTTTTCTCTGTAGATGTTTTTCCATTAACAAACCCAGTTCCATCGCCCGCCCAGGATATCACTACTGTTCCCCATGTCATAAAACCTTAGGATGTTCAATAACTGAAACAGCTAATATGGGTTTACTTACAGGGGACATCTTTTGTTCTGTTTTGTAAAGTAAAACTATTGTGAACGCAAGTATTATACATAGTAAGTGTTTAATATAGCATTTGTCACTCATTGGTTAAGCAGCTAGGACCTGTTCACTCTTGACACCCCAGGTGCTGTGTATGTTGCACTATAGTGCTGCATCGGGAATACGGACAACCCTATTGATGTTGATTTTTCATTATTGATTATTGCAAAGAAATGGCGACTCCCCCCTTTAGCAGATTAGCTAAATCTTTGCGTAATTTGGGCATAAAAGTTATATTATTGGAAGTAGATGGTTATAGTTCTGGTTAATTTCCATTCAGAATGTCCTACACAGCACCACTCTAGGTAAATATGCTGCCTTGGGACTATTCGCACAACAGACCGCTACTGACCATTGTTGCTTCTGTTTTATTAAAAAATGTTTTAAGGTGTTTACTGTTTTTGTTGCGATGTATATATTTATAAGTTATTAAAGTGTTATTTTCCTTTTACTTTTTTGTGAGTGCTATATATTTTTAATGTGACACATAATTGTGAAGACTTTGATGTACAAAAAGGCATCCCTGGAATCTTCCGCTTCAGGCTCGGTCCCACACACCCTCACAGTGAGAATCCCCTCTCCAATCACAATACAGGATGGTTATCAGATTGCAGGAACGCGTGTAGTGTGACGGATCTCATCGGGTGGGGGCCTTGATCTACTGTAACTTCTTTGAAGAGGGGTGATTCTTTACAGTTGAGGCCATAAACTACATCTGCAGGGCTAGGTGATAGCCTGGGACGGGCCTGGACAATCGGACACAGAGGAAGAGGAGTGTCAGAGGGTGCGGTAGTGAATAGGGTGAAAGGCAGGTGTCGGGTGGGCACAGGGTGTGATTCTCAGAGAAGAACAGCGCAGATGGGAGGAGGTTTCTAGCCCATACATGAGAAAGAGAGCGGGAGTGACCAGTGCGTGGGGGAGATGTTTGCGAGGGTGCAGACAGTGGGTCTGGTCAAGGCATCTAAAATGGCTGCTGTGCTCGACAAAAGTGTGGCATTGCAAAAAAGGCAAGATGGCGCAGACAATGTTTATCAATAATGATTTATTTATAACAAATAAAATATTTACTCGCAGTGACAAAATGGCGGTCAACACTTCCTGATTTCCATCGAATCGAACGTTAACAGACGTCACGCAGCAAAAAAAAAAAACCACTCACGCACAGCCGCTGGAAGACATGTATCAACATATATGAG
Source organism: Lissotriton vulgaris (assembly GCF_964263255.1). Lineage (NCBI taxonomy): Eukaryota > Metazoa > Chordata > Amphibia > Caudata > Salamandridae > Lissotriton > Lissotriton vulgaris. The sequence continues at coordinate 1,506,505,557 of NC_141691.1, read as the reverse complement.
CCTCCTCAGCCACCCTCAGAAAACAAAAGGGGTCAGGATACGTCTCCCGTACCCCCTTATACCTAGTAATTTAATGAAATCGAAACACAAAATGGCGAATTCACGTTTCGCTACCAGTTTGCGAACCGAGAAGCGCTTCTACCGCGAAAAATCAATTTTGTTTTATTTGCCCCACGGGACCCTTTAATAACCCCAACATCATTCCTAGGGGGTCAAGAGGGGTCTACCTAGCCCCCTTTCATTAAATTCCCCCTTCGTTTTTCTCCTCCTCTTGTCTCTCGATCCTACCGACAGACAAGATGAGGCCGCACCGGACTGTTTAGAATGTTGACAGACACGGACAGCCAATCAGCTTCGCTACGCAAAGCTCCGTTACGCGAAAAGTACGCGATCTGGAGCGCTATCTGGGACGCTGTCACAGATATATCTGTTTTTTAAATGTTAATTTCTCAAAATCCACTGGAGCACATATGTTGAGACCCAGCAAAGGCACATCGGACTAACAGTCCCTATAATTTTGCCAAGTTTCGTGCAAATCCATTCAGCCGTTAGTTTGCGACCCGGTTCGAGAACCGCTTCTACCGTGAAAAATCTAATTTTTTTTATTTTCCCCACGGGACCCTTTAATAACCCCAACATCATTCCTAGGGGGTCAAAAGGGGTCTACCTTGCCCCCTTTCCTTAAATTTCCCCTTCGTTTTTCACCTCTTCTTGTCTCTCGATCCTACCGAGAGACAAGATGGCGGCCGCACCGGACTGTTTAGAATGTTGACAGACACCGGAGAGCCAATCAGAATCGCTTCACAAAGCTCCGTGACGCGAAAAGTACGCGATCTGGAGCGCTATCTGGGACGCTGTCACAGATATATAAATTTTTTAAAACGTTAATTTCTCAAAATCCACTGGAGCACATATATTGAGACCCAGCAAAGGCACATCGGGCTAACAGTCCCTACAATTTTGCCAAGTTTCGTACAAATCCATTCAGCCGTTCGAGCTAAAAGTGAGGGCAAACGCCCTATGGAAATTAACATGGGAAAAACACGTTTTGGGACCCCCCTTTTTTCTCGGCCCCCCCTTGACGAACCCCCCCAAATTTTCAGGGGCTGCTCAGAAACAACATGTGCCATTTTCCTGAAAATTTCAGCCGATTCCGTCCACAAACGCCAAAGTTATTAGACATAGAATTTTCAAAAGTTCCATAGAGAAATAATCCTAACTATATATACCTACTGGCTATCGCCAGTAGGTAATATATATATATATATATATATATATATATATATATATATATATATATATATATATAGATATATATATATATATATATATATATATATATATATATATATATATATTACCTACTGGGGGTCGCCAGTAGGTATATATAGTTAGGATTTTTTCCCTATGGGATTTCTGAAAATTCTATGTCTAATAACTTTGGCGTTTGTGGACAGAATCGGCTGAAATTTTCAGGAAAATGGCACATTTTGTTTCTGAGCAGCTCCTGGAAATTTGGGGGGGGTTCGTCAAGGGGGGGCCGAGAAAAAAGGGGGGTCCCAAAACGCGTTTTTCCCATGTTAATTTCCATAGGGCGGTTGGACTCACTTTTAGCCCGAACGGCTGAATGGATTTTCACGAAACTTGGCAAAATTGTAGGGACTGTTAGCCCGATGTGCCTTTGCTAGGTCTCAATATATGTGCTTCAGTGGATTTTGAGAAATTAACGTTTAAATCAAGATATATATCTGTAACAGCGCTCCGGGCAGCGATCCGGTTAGCGAACCTTTCGCGTATCGGAACTTTGCGATGCGAAGCTGATTGGCCCTCCGGTGTCTGTCAACATTCTAAACAGTCCGGAGCGGCCGCCATCTTGTCTCTCGGTAGGATCGAGAGACAAGAGGAGGCCAAAACAAAGGGGGAAATTACCATAAGGGGGCATAGTAGATCCTCGTTGACCCCCTAGGTTTTATGTGGAGGTTTTAAAAGGGCCTAGGAGGGTCCAAAAAAAAAAAAAAAAAATTTTTTTTTTGCGTGGTAAGCGCCAAGTTCGCGAACCGGAAAGCGTTCTGGGCAGCGAACTTTATGGATAAAAGAATGAAAGACTTTTCTAATACTGTATGTTAATTATTTGTTGGTTTTGTTGATTATTTTTTAATTTTTTTATTTTTTAAGCAATTATTTATTATTGTGATTGTGTTTCAAAATTTAATAACATTTCTAACATTTAACTAGTTTATGAATTACATATAAAATGATTAAAGACTCAAACAATTTTTTAATATTACATACAATTTTATTTTTCGGATTGTTTTTCAAAATTTAATACAACGTCTAGCATTTCACTGTCTGATATGTGTTCTTGTTCAGTGAACATAAGTTCCAACATTTGACCGTCATCATAATGAAGTAAATGATCCACAGATTCTACACATTGAACTAATTCATGGTCCCGTGATTCATCCATGAAATCTGAGTCATCATTGTCCTCAATAACTTTTTCTGTGTTGTTCTCCAGAACAATTTCGAAGGAAACATTTTGCTCACCTTCCATTTTATTGCTGTAATTTGCATAAAAAATAAATATATCAGTAGAGATAGGGCACTGTTGGGTTTAAGTTCAGACAGGCACTTGTGAGTTTATAACAGAGAAGTAATCTATGGGCACTGTATGGTTTCAGGCGTGAAGTAGTACTATTAAAAAGTGCCTGTGAAGAAGCCTAAGTAAATTCATAATTATACCACAGAAACCTAAATCAGTCCATAATTATAATAAAGAAGCCTTTCTCAATGTCTAACTCTTACAGAGGGATAGTATATAACTATCTGAAAAAGTTTACCATATTTACTTATAGTGCACAATATACTTCAGTTTTAAAAATAACAACTTACCTTTAGAAACAAGTTGATGTTATTAGTGATATTCTAAATGATATATACAACAACAAGTAGTAGTCAAAATGGCTGTGTTTCCTTCTCTTCCTTTATATATATTCAGGTATATAACCAATCAAATGTCAGGTAATAAAAGTAGAAAATGAAAGTAACATTTTCATTGGTTGTCAATTCCAACACTTCAGATGTGTTTTGTGAAGTAATTTACCTCACGGTACTTAGAGAGGTCTACAGGCTTCATGGCTAAATGGAATTTCAATCAAATTTGTGAAAATGAAAGGGATTGTTATGTAGTATGAGCTAATCTATATTTGGTGAGAGTGACTCTAGTCGTTTTTCTGTAAATTACTTTCCCACCTTTTTTTTGGACCGCTTTCCGGGAAGCGGCCCTGTTCGCGAACCTTAAGCGTCACGGGAGTCCACCATTTTGTGTTTCGGTCACATTAAGATACAAGATGGAGGGCAAATAATGTTTAGAATGGGTAGAAGGGGTCATGGTAGACTTACCTTGACCCTCTAGGTTTTCTGAGGGTGGCTGAGGAGGTTTATATGTGCGGAAAAAAACATTTTTTTTTAAAATTCCGCGAGGTTAGCTTTCGGTTCGCGAACCGGGTAGCGCCCCGGGGAGCGAATTTTGTGGAAAATTAATGAAAAAAGTTAGAAAAAAATAATAATTGTGAGTGATCAGATGAAGGGTAGCTCTGAGAAGAGCTTTTGGGTTTATGGTACATTTAGGTACTTATAAGTAGGTACCAATGCACAGTCTTAAATTCAGAATGAAAATTCTGTTGCCCTCATCTGAGAAGTGAACTCCATCTCCTCTGTAGATATCTTGCATGTAGTAACGCAAGTTATTGTTGTACAGAGAGCCCATTCCATGGTCTCTCATGAAAGCTGAAACAGATTTGTTTACATGCTTCCTCGCTTTCTCAATTTGTGGACAAAATTGGTTGGACCACCTCCATTTCTGTCTTTGGCATATATTGGAATATACCAAGGCAGTTTGAGGAAAAAAGTGCCATTATTTGCTCAAAGGTGTCCTTTAAAAGCATTTCCAGACCTACCCCTGTCAAAGTGCCCAAATCATTACCTCCACAGTGCACAATTAACAGGTCAGGTTTTGGCAAATGCATAAAGGTTTTCACCAATGGTATCAATTGGTGACATTTTAATCCTCTTTGGCCCAACCACTTAATTTCCACATCTTGTAAATTGAGGTTAGGTAAATTTCTGTTTTCAGCATACCTTTGAGCCCAGTGGATGTAACTATGACCAACAATCCAGACCTTAAACATGGTGGGAGAAGGTTGTTCTGCAGTCAGATGAAGTGTGGTAATGAAAGGGCAGTTGAAACAGTAGGAGTTTGTAAAGAAAAAAAACTGTGGTTTTCAATGCTAATGAATCATTAGCAGTGATTGGTGCATTTCCATTTCTGAAAACAGAAAGTTAGGGTGCATGGATGTGTTCTTTGAAAGATGTAATTTGAATGGTCAAGGAAGAAACATTTAATGAAAGATTGCCCTGGATACGCAGGTGCACTGAGAGTTCAGAGTTCAATTGAAACATTGTTGTGTGAATTTGCAAACATGAGAGGTCTTCCAGGAGGTGGTTGCTATGGAAACAAGGCAGACAGGGCAGAGGGGGGAAGGGTTTTGATTTGAAAAAAGTGAGGGAAGAGGTATGATTGGCTAATATGAGAGATATGTGAAATGAATATCTGTATTTCTGTGCTTTCAATAGCTGCAGCCTTTGGAGTGCATCCTTTTTCTTCTGCTGAAGACAATTTGGTGTATTTCTTAGACTGTTTTGAAAACTCAAAAAATATTTGCTAAGGTGAGAAAACATTTATTTAATTTAGATAGAGAATAGTATGATTTAAGGAGAAAATGATGAAGAAAGCTGTGTTTTTAAAATGTGGTTTTGTCTCTAGTGATATAGTAATAGAATTAGTTTCATAGAGAAATTGTAACTGCATATTTGGTGTAACATTCTGGCATGCAGTAACACAAGTTATTGTGGTACATGGAGCCCATTCCATGGTCTGTTATGTAAGCTGAAACAGATATGTTGCTTTTAAAAACGATTTAAGAAATCAATTACATTTCTGGATATGTACTGCTAGAGCTTCATAGGTTGTTTTGAGCCATATTTATAAGGTATTTGAGTGTCTAAGATGTTATGTTTTCCTTTTAAAATGTAAAGTGTTCCTCATGGGGCAAGTGTCTTGTAAATACGCTCCCACTTGTGCTTGGCAAATTTAGATTTTGATTATGGGAGTTACCTAGCCATGTTAATAGTGTCCCAAAAATGGTGCTAGGGAATTGCAGAAAACACTTTCATGTGTCTCAAGGACATTTTTAGTCATTTCTTCATGAATGCAGGTATACAATTGATTTATATGCTGTGTTTAAAAACGAATTTTGAAATCAATTAAATTTCAGGATATGTACTGTTAGAGCTTCATAGGTTGTTTGGGGTCATATTTAGAAGGCATTTTAGTGTCTTTGATGTTATTTTTCCCTTTTTAAATGGAAAGCGTTCCTCATGGGGCCCTGAGCAGTTCTTAGCCATGTTATTTAATAGGAAGTGGATAACATGGCTAAGAGCATTTGCTGGAAAATGCATGAATATCGCTGACTTTTCTGCGATGTTATGTTTACCTTTTTAAATGGAAAGCGTTCCTCTTGGGGCAAGTGTCTTGTAAATACGCTCCCACTTGCGCTTGGCAAATTTAGATTTTGATTATGGGAGTTACCTAGCCATGTTAATAGTGTCTCAAAAATGGTGCTAGGGCATTCCAGAAAACACTTTCATGTGTCTCAAGGACATTTTTAGTCATTTCTTCATGAATGCAGGTATACAATTGATTTATATGCTGTGTTTAAAAACGAATTTTGAAATCAATTAAATTTCAGGATATGTACTGTTAGAGCTTCATAGGTTGTTTGGGGTCATATTTAGAAGGCATTTTAGTGTCTTTGATGTTATTTTTCCCTTTTTAAATGGAAAGCGTTCCTCATGGGGCCCTGAGCAGTTCTTAGCCATGTTATTTAATAGGAAGTGGATAACATGGCTAAGAGCATTTGCTGGAAAATGCATGAATATCGCTGACTTTTCTGCGATATTCATGTATTGGGGCCGTTTTTTTTCGCATTTGCGAGCAGTTCTTAGCTATGTTATCCAATGGGAGGTGGATAACATGGCTAAGAGCATTTGCTTCAAAGGTTGTTTGGGGTTATACACCATTTTTGGGAAATTATTAACATGCCTGTCTAACTCCCATAATCAAAATCTAAATTTGCCAACCGCAGGTGGGAGCGTATTTACAATAAATTTGCACCAGAAAGAACGTAAAATAGCATACTAGACACTCAAATGCCTTATAAATATGACCCAAAACATCTTATGAAGCACTAGTAGTGCATATTTCCAGAAATGTATTGGTTTTCATTTAATGATTTACTTCATTGGTAGGCCTTCACATGTTTTTTTACCTTGGTTTTTTTCAGTGATAATCTTATCTGCAACCATGTGTTGGCCTCACCTCAAATAAACAAAACAGGTGATGGACTGAATGTGGATCAATGACACACATTCACCCCAGTCTAAAGATCTGGGCCTAAACAAATCTTTAGATAGGCTACATCTTATCGTCATCCTGAATTAATGATTTAAAATATTAGGGAGTGATTTATGAGTGTTGTATGCCTGTTTTGTACCATTGAGTGTCATTTTTGTGATGCAGTGCTGGTGGAAAATATTTGCTATGTTAAATAATTAGTACGGCATTAAGTTTTAGATGACTGTTATTTATTTACTGTTTGGTAATAGTGGTTAATAACATTTTATATTATATTTTTCCACAGATTCAACTGCAGATTCTTTCATAGTTTGTAAAATGCCTTCCAAAAGTAGAATAAGAAAGGCTAGAAAACGTCAAAGACAGCAGGATGATGTTTTATTGGAGCAGTCCTCTTCCCCAAATACTTGTCAAAACACCAAGAAAGGTCCGGGTAAGAGCACGAAATCATTCTTAAGAAATATTTGTAGTAAAAAAAGTTTTGCTCAAAAAAATGTTTCAGTTCACAAAAAGAAAAGTAATTTAAATGGAAAGGAGAGACCCATCACAAATGTTACTGGTAGAGGAAGAGATAACTCTGTGCATGATAGTAGAAGGAAACAACAGTTTAGGGACATTCGAAATCGAATGTTCCGTAATAGGATATTAGTTAATTTATTGAAAAATATTAAAAAGAAAGGCCAACAGAAAGCGGCATTTTATAAGAAGAAGAAAAATGTAGAGAAAATTATTGATCATGCTTTTGAAATTAAGCGAAAGTTGTTTATTTTGGTAATCAATAGAATTAGGAAACTAAGCAAGGTAATTTCTGATTTCAAAACAAAAAGTAGATGGAAGAGAGTAGTAAATCGTACTAACTTTTGTGAAGTTTTTTCCGGAGAATGGATGCATAGTTCAAGTTCTGAGGCATTTTTTAATGAGGAGACTTATTTTCAGGATAATGATTTGGTGCATGCAGTTGACATCAGTGGTCGAGCTTATGAAGTGAAGGATGGTTGTCCAGTTGAAAAAGAACAACTTGTGACAACAGAGACAGAAGAGGCGCTAAGTGATGAGGTTTTAGGAAGACGTCCTAAGGGTCCTGTGTACATTTGGAAGTGTAGTTCTATTTGCAGTGTGCGACAGGTTTCCATCAATTTGCTTTCTGATTTTATACGGACATTTAATAAGAAAAGTTTGAAGCAGAAAATGAAGTTGTTGCAAGATTTAGATCCTTGCAGAGTGAGACAAATGACAGGTTTGCGTGGTCATTCACTGGCTTGTCTTTCCAGGAGAGTATGCCAGAGTGTTTTTCATCATTTCAGGATGCTAGCAGTGCATCATAATAAAGTGAGAAAATTAGTGAGAATGTTGTATTATGCTAAGAGTCCAGCAATTATGCTTAAACAATTATGTGCTGCTCTTTTGCATGGTTCTGAAATAGATGTGAAGAATATTTGTGAAGAAATTGAGTTTTGTTACTTTGGTAGTAAAGATGAGAATGTTCAAATTGACCCTGAAGTAGAGGGTAATGTGGAAGATAATGTACAGGTTTCCAGTACAGATAATTTTCAGAAGGAAATTGCCACGTTTCAGATGAAATCAAGTGAGAGGCCTAATTTCACTTGTGTATGTTGTCGACGCACTTATTATAAGAATCAGACTAAGGTAGTGGATTTATATGCAAAAAGTGAAAGGGAAAATAATAGTGAATGGAAGGATTTTGCCACATACTTGATGGTAGAGAATTATTTTGATTTGGGATCGGATCAACGTGTGTGTACTTATTGTTGTAATAAATTAAACCAAAACCAGATGCCTGCTAGGGCAGTTCATAATAATCTGGAATTGGTTGAGATTCCTTCTGAATTGAAGGATTTAAATACTTATGAATCTATTTTGATTCAAAGTATCCATCCCTTTCAGGCTATTGTAAGAATGGAGCCAAAGACAGGGAAGTTGCCTCCAGCAGATTTACAGAGAGGATTAAAGGGAAGAGTTGTTTATTTGCCTCTAGATTTGAACAAAAACATTAACACAATTGGAATAGAAAAAGTGGAAGAGGAACCTCTGGTTATCTTGGTTAATGGGGTTCCGACAAAGAATAAGAAAATATGGCAAGATTTAGTGGATGTTAGGAAAGTCAAAAAGGCAACAGTGTATTTGAAGAAAAATAATAAGTACTATAAGAATGTATATGTTGCAGAAGAGGAAGTAAGTGATGAAGAGGATAGCGATTTGTGTGCTGGCCAAATTGAGAAAGTAGAGACCTCTAAAAGTGAAGAAATATATGAACATTATAGTGTTCATCCTTTGCATTCCAAGGAAGTCATGGGGAATGCTATTGAGTTGTTTCAAATGAAACAAGCCAAAGGGAGTCCCATTAGTGTTTGGGAGGAAAGTTTGGAAGCTCGGTGTTTCCCACAGCTATTTCCCACAGGTCAAGGAGGAAGATATGATGAGCGACCTCATCAAATTCCTGCGTCTGAATACCGGACTTTACGATTGTATGCAGAAGATCCTAGGTTTCGGCAATGCATTCCCTATTTGTTTCATCTCCTGTTTGAAAGCGATCTGTCTGGACTGTCATATGCAGTGAACCACATCTTAAAAAGTGGTATACAGATGCGAAACATCTCGGCAAGTGACTTTATGCATAAAGTCAATGTCCAAGACAGTATTTTGGATTCTCACTTAATTAATCTCATGGCGTGTCAGCGTGGTACTAATGAGTACTGGTACCGTCGTCATGGTGATTTAAAATGTATGCTGAGGAACTTAGGAACTCCAACATGGTTCCTCACTCTGAGCTGTGCCGAGTATGGCTGGGAAGACTTACTTGAATTTCTACGAGAGGCAAATGGAAATATTGAAAACATTGAATTCAAGACACCTGGAGAACTGTGTTCTTTGGATCCAGTGAATGTATGCAGGTACTTCAATCATAGATTTGAAGCTATGATGTCTTTCATCACAAATAAAAAGAATCCACCTCTTGGAGAGGTGTTGGATTTCTTCTGGAGAAAGGAGTACCAAGCAAGAGGTGCCCCTCATATACATATGTTGTTGTGGATCAAGGATGCACCTAAATTTGGAACAGATCCGGATGACTTAGTGATGAATTTCATCGAACAGTATTCTACGTGTGCTGTTCCAAACGCAACGGAGAAGAAAAGTCTAAGAGAACAAGTTCTACGTTTCCAAAGCCATCGTTGTGGAAAGTACTGTCGTCGTAAATTCAGAAACAAGGACAAGTTCTACACCAAATGTCGTTTCAACTTTCCACGACCGGTGATTTCTAAAGGAAGAGTGAACAGTTTGATGTCTTCGCTGCGACATAATGTGACGAGAAAATCACCCAAGAATACATACAATTTGAAAAGGAACGAAGAGTCCAAGTACATCAATGACTACAACCCAGTGATTTTGTCCATGTGGAATGCTAACATGGATATACAGTTTGTGGCTGACAACTGTATGGCTGTGGCTCGGTATGTGACATCTTACATCACCAAAAAAGAAAAGACCGAACTGAAGGATATGTGGGAGGACATTTCCCATGAAAAGAGCCTCAGCAAGAAGTTGTACAGTTTCAGTCTGAAGATGTTGTCGCATCGAGAAATCGGAGCTTACGAATGTTCTGACCGATTGTCTTCAGCAAGTCTCTATGCCAAATCCAGGAGTCTCGTTTGGGCGAGTCTTGGTCTTGCTGCAACGCGAAATCGAGTTCTAAAACCTGTCCGGGAAATTGAGTATTTGGCAGAAAAGGAACCAAACAGTACCGACATTTTGAAGACCAACATGTTGGATACATATTATCCAAATCGAAGCAGTCACCTTGAGAATGTTTGTCTATATGAGGTTCTCCAAAATTATATATTCAAGAGGAACATCAAAGAAGATATTGAGAAAGGAGTGTATGCTGTAATTGGAAGTGAGGGATGCCTGGTCAAGCAAAGAAAATGCCAATTAGTAAACCATCGAAAATTGAGTGGTGAATCTCCAGAAAAAAAGGAGTTTTTTTATTTAGCACTTTTGCAACTTTTCAAGCCTTGGCGTGCAGAAGAGGAACTGCTTGGAGATTTCCTCTGTTACGAAGACTCTTTCAATGCAGCCAAGGAGTCCATAGAATGTCCTGCTTTTTCTAAATATCAAGAAATGCTAACTTTGGAAATTGAGCAGGAAGCAACGATTGCAGCCGAGATTGCCAGAGACAGTTCTCAGGACAGTCAGAGTTCTGTTTCATTGAGTCAAGATCCACTTGGAGGACCTATTATCGAAAATGAAGCTGCCACTGCTATGAATGAAGTAGAAAGAGCCATGGCACATGCTCAGGAGGATTCAGTTAACTTAGAAGACTTGGAAAAACAACTCAACGTTGAGCAGAGGAAAATATATGATGAAGTTACCAAGGAAATTGAGCACGGATTAAGTCATGAGAAGAACAAGTGCTCATGTACATCGTTGAAGCCTGTCCGACTGTACGTGAGTGGAGAAGCGGGAACTGGAAAAAGTTTCCTCATTAAAGCAATCTCTTGTTATTTGCAGGAAAGGACTGAGTCATCGCTGTCTTGTGTTGTCACCGCTCCTACTGGACTGGCGGCACATAACATTAAAGGTATTACTTTGCATCGTCTACTGATGCTGCCGGTGGAGCATGACAACAAATTACAATACAACAAGTTATCTGGAGATGCTTGCTGTGAAGTTTCAAGAGTCTTGAGGAAAATGAAACTACTTATCATTGACGAAGTAAGCATGGTTTCCAATGTCATGCTTGCCTTTGTGCATTTGAGAATGCAAGAAGTACTTAAAACTGAATATGATGTGTTATTTGGTGGGAAACACATCATTGTTTTCGGAGATCTTCTGCAGCTGACACCAGTAAAAGGTCAACCTGTGTTCAAAATACTCACGCATGAAGATACCAGGAAGTGCCTAGGGAGCATTGGCAACGTCAATATATGGTTAAACTTCAATTATGCAGAACTGCATCAAAATATGCGTCAGGCAAAGGATGAAGATTACAAGAATATTCTACAAGATATTAGAATTGGAAAAGTGACTGAGCATGGGAAAGAAGCTTTAAATGCACGATTACTGTCAAATTTATATCCCAAACAAGAGATTGTGCCTGAGAATATTTTTCAGAAAATTACTGAGAAGAAATCCGGGATATGTCTCATGCCAACTCTTGCAGAATGTGCCATCTTCAACAACAAAATGTTGAATTTAGAAAAGCAAGAGATTGTGAAACTTGAAGCTATCGACAAATTAGAGCATATGGGATCAACAATTATTTTGTCAGACAATTTGAAATCAAAATTGGATTCATTAGAGAAGACTATATCTAAAACAGCGGGTTTTGAAAAGACTTTGAATGTGTGTTTAAATTGCCGAATCATTTTGAGAAGGAATTTACATGTAGAAAGAGGTCTGGTAAATGGATCAATGGGTAATGTTGTTGATTTTGAGAAATACAGAAATAGAGATGGAATAGAATTTTTAAGAATTAAATTTGATGGCATTGAGGAAGTACAGCAAATTGGTCGTTGTTCTGCTAGGTTTTTGCTTGTTAAAGACTTATATGTTCGCCGTAAACAGTTTCCTGTTTGCTTGGCATATGCGGTGACAATCCATAAATCGCAAGGTTTAAGTGTAGACTGTGCATTGGTGAATATTGGCAGTTCTGTGTTCAAGGAGGGTATGGCATATGTGGCATTGTCACGAGTTAGAACTTTATCGGGATTGTACTTAATTGACTGTGATGTCAGAAACATTTGTGCGGATCTAGATTGTGTTAAGGAATACAATAGGTTAAGAAGAGAGTATGCGCCACATTTGCCTCAATATCCTTTGTTTGAGAAACGTGTGGTAGGCCGGAAACGTAGAAATAGCAGTAATAGTAGGGAGGTTGTTGCAAAAAGACTAAAAGTCAATGAACCGAAAATTGTTAGCAGAAAGAAAGTGGATTCTGTTGAAGATGTTGTTGGTTTTCAATTTGAAAACAGTTCTGGTGTCAACTGCTATGCAAATGTAGTGGTTAATGTTCTCTTTTCACTAGAGAGTTTAAAAGAACAGATTCTGTTGAATTCAGAACAAATTTTATGCAGTTTGTTGAATTCTGTTTTCGAGAAATGTAGCACTGATCGAACAAAAGTAGAAAGTGTGTCTGAAGTTCGTTATCTGTTAGATGAATGTTCAGGTCAAACAGACTTCTCTGAAAATAGTCAGCAAGATTGTCAGGAGTTTTTAATGTATATGCTTGATATATTGCAAGATGAGGGTGTAGATGTAGATCAACTGTTTGGGCTTTCTTATCAATGGCAGCATGACTCCGAGAATTGTAGGGTATCAAGTACTACTAGTGTAGACTCAGAAAGATTTATATATTTAACTTTGCCAGACAGTAAATCAGTCTCCTTTAATAAGCTAGTAAATGCAGCTGATCACAACATGGAGTGTAGCCAATGTAAATCTGAAATGATGTCAACATTACTTATACGTAGATATGGCCAGTATGTCATTTTAATGATGCAACGATGTAGGCCTGATGGATCAAAATTGTCAACTTTAATAAAAAATGTTGTGGCTTCTCAGCTTTCAATATCAGGAAGGACTTTTGTAACTGTAGCAATTATCTATCACGATGGTCCTTCAACTACTTCAGGACATTATACAGCTTATTTAAAGTCTCGAAACGGCTGGTCATTCTGCAATGATTCCGTTGTAAGTTTCAAAAAAAAATTGCCGTTTGACCTTAAAAATTCTTACCTGGTGTTTTTAAAACCAAAATTTTAAAGAAAGAATCTCGAGATTTCCTATGAAGAATTGGAAAAGGTTCATCAAGTTGAGGGAATGTAAGTCTGCAATGCTGTCTAGATTATTGGTCCAAAACTTTTAATTGTAATGTTATTTTGTAAAATCCGACTATATAAACCTGATGCAAGTAAGTCTGCTTCATAGTAAGCAGTATCAGTGTCATAGGAAAAGGAGAACATGAGTGACAAAGAAGGGTAAGATATTAGTAGTCCAGGATTGTGAAAATTATCTTAAATGTTTTCTTTTTGAAAGTTGCGAATATAGAAAATGACGGGATTTGATTGGAAGAATTACAAGACTTGTGAATAGCTGCAACATGATTTGGCCAAGTGGAAACATGTGGTAGAATGTGAGAAGTCTTTTCTTGTATGTAGCATATTTTTCGAATCGTTGGAGGTTTTCTTTCAGAAAGTGGCGGGCTGACAATATTTATAGCACAACACAGTGGACGCTGTTCATAGGACATCCTTCGACGTCATTGAAAGTAAGTTAATTTTAAGGAGTTTTGAATTCAGATTTCTTATGTTGAATGGGTTTTTTAAACACAATCATTTTGATTGTGTTTTTTTTTTCCCCGCTGTTACATGATGAATACCTTCAAGTCACTGATTTAAGTGAAATTTGATACATTCTGAGAACAGCAAAAATAAACCATTTAACATGTATAATTAATGTTTTGCTTTTTGTACTTATGATATACATTTAGAAATGTGAAGTAGATATGGAGAAACTGAGTCTTCTGTAAGTGTCAATTTTAATCCTTACAGTGCTGTACTTCTGGGTACTGTTTTTTTTAAAAAAAAAATGAATAGGCCTCACCTCAAAGAAAGCTGTTGAAAGCACACATCTTATTTGCATCCTGAAACAATCATTTAAAATGTTAGACACAATTTTATGATGGCTTTACATCTTTTTTGCGCTGCAATTGCATCACTATTGTGAGACATTAGCAGTGCAAAAAAAAGCACCATGTTCCAAAATAGGCCTCAGTTCATCAACATCAAGATACAGTTTTTTTAAAATATATATATTTAGGATTGTGTAGGGGACGTAGAGAAGCAGAGACTTCTGTAAATGTCAAAGTTGTTGAAAAACTGTTTGTTCTTGAACCTTTTCCCTTGTCTTTTCTAATTTTTAAATACATGTTTTAATATTTTTGGAAATGTTTGTTCTCTGTTTTACAGATTGAAAGTATGAAAAAATATTTTAAAAAGGTAACAAGAATTATAAGGTAAATGTTTTCTACTCTTTTTACCCGCAATGCACTGCTGATGATGTCACTGACACTATCTCTCATTTACTCTCTATAGCTGTCTTTCTTTTTACATTATTCTCTGTTTACTTCCCTTATACTAACTCTTCTTTTTTTTAAAAAAATATTTTTTTAGTTCGCTTACAGTTCGCGAACCGGTCAGCGAACTTGAAGCGAACCAAAAGAAATAGAGCTTGCCAGAGTGATAAACATTCTAGCAATTTTATTTGAAAGGGGAGGTAGTTCTGAAAAGAACTTTTTTTTTTGTTTTTGTTGTTTTATATATATATTTTTTTTTTCTGAACATTTTTTGATTTTTTTGTATTTTTAGAACAGTTTTATGTTTTTTTTGTGTTTTTTATGGAGGGGAAACAACAAAAAAACAGGCATTGAAAACGGCTCAACAGGAGCAAAAAAAAAATTACTGCTTGGGTGCATTAGGGCACTTATGGTTTTCGAACACCATATTAATCAAGTTGATGCTCATGTTCCCATACGACAGCATTGCACCACAATATATACAAGTTAACCTCATATGTTTGAAATTTGGTTGAATGTTTGGCACAGTTTCCTGTGCCTCTCTTCCTGTCAAAGACATTGTTGTGTTAGATCTGGCCACAGGAGTTGTCGGGGGATTGTCTTGTAGGTCCCTTAACTCAGCCCGGCTGTAGTTTAAGGGATGCCACCTGGTCATATGTCGATGCATAGTATAGTTGCCCATACTATATTTCTTCTCTGTGCCTCTAGACAATCTGTAATCACAGATGAGGCAGGTGGCATATTTCGCATTCACCTTCTTCTCTCCTGGAGGGATGGAAAAAAACTGCCAGATGAAACTTGTTTTTCTCTTAGAAACACGGGGCAACTCCGGGATAAATTGTGGTTGATCTGTATCCTCTTCTTCTTCTTCCTCCTCTTCCTCCTCTCTGTTAGAGATAAATTGACTTGGTGGTCCTCTCTTCTTATGAGGAGGTTGAGGTGGTGGTGGGGGTCCACCAGCTGCAGCAAGTACAGAAGCCATTGCTCAATTATAGGTAAATGGTCTTTCTCTCACCAAGATGAAAGTCAGAGTGAGGAAAGAAGGAGGGGTTTACATGATTTGGGAAAAGCAAAAGTTCTAAACCAATGAAAAGTGTTATTTTTAGGTCACATGACCTAGTCATACATCATTTGGAAACCAAAAGTGAAATGAACCAATGAAAAGTTTGATAAACAAGTCACATGACCTGTTCCGCTTACGTTACGCGGTGCGCGCCGCGTCCCGGATCGCTTCCGGTTCGCGGTCCGGAGCACTTCCGGGAGCGCTAACGCAGCGCGTCATTAGACGCATTACGCGACAACGTGATACGTCGCGCTTCCGCGACGCGTCACAGTTCCGCTAACGTAACGTTGACCGGTTCGCGGACTAGGTCGCGGCATCAAGATGAGCTAACGGAAAGCTTCCCGGTTCGCGAACTAGAAGCGAAGAAAAAAAATATTAAAAAAAAATAAATTATTAATAAACATCTAAAATATATTTTAAGATTTAACGAAGAATACATTTTACAGCTACAGTTGTTAGCTTTTAAAAAACCAATGAAATTCACAGAAAAAACCATAGGTTATAGACCATATATAGTTAGGAATTTGCATTTACAAAACCTTGAAAATTCACTGAAAAAACCATAGGTTATAGACCATATATAGTTAGGGATTTGCATTTACAAAACCTTATTTTACTCGCATAAAACCATTGAAATTACATATATAGTTAGTTGCGCTAACTATATATCGCGCACCCGCAATCCACTGCTGATGATGTCACATATTACATCATTCATGACATGGTCAGTGACATCACTGATGACATCACTGATGACAACATCCAGTGACTGTATGTTTCTGTAAAGTGTAAATATGTCTTACATATTGAAGAATGAGTGGATGTATAAGTGTCTGGATGAAGGATTTAGTAGGTGCATGACTGACTGTATGAGTGAGTGATTAAATATGTCTCACTGAGTGCATGGGTTAGTGACTAAACTGTCTTAATTTGTGCATCATTATGTCTGTTGTTCTGTAAACTGCTGCATGTGTTGATAAGTAGCTATATGAGTAACTATATGGGTTATTGATTGGTAGCCCAGGTATTTGTATGGGAGACTGAGTGTGTGTGTGGGTGGCTGGGAGGTGTATGACTCTGTGCATAGATGTGTGAGCAGTGGATTCACTAGATGTATGGGTTCAAAAGTGCATGTGGAAACAGCTGTATGGGCGGTTGACTGTGTGCATGAGTGTATTGGTGAGTGAATGGATATCTCAGTGCTACATGTCAAAGTAAGTACATATGTAAAACACAGTACATGTGAGAGTTGACATATATAAATAACTGTGCATAAGAGCCAGTGAATGTGTGAGTGGCTGTATGGATCATTGTGAACTTGTATCAGGGATTGTATAAGAGAGTAAATATGTCTTAGTATATTTTTGAATAAGTAAAGTTTGTATAACTGTATAGTTGAGGAAATGGAGGTGTGATTGATTCTTTGCATGACTGACTAGGTGTGTGAGTAACTCCATGGATGAGTTACAGTCTGTGAGTGTCTGTTTACACTGATTGTATCTAAGGTTATATTAGAGTCGGAAGAGGTTCATCGTATTATCACATGAATGATATCATCAGTGATGTGATCAGTAATGTCAAATGAGATGTCATCAGTGATGTCATCAGTGATGTCATTTGAGATGTCATCAGTGATGTCATTTGAGATGTCATCAGTGATGTCATCAGTGATGTCACTGACCATGTCATGAATGATGTAATATGTGACATCATCAGCAGTGGATTGCGGGTGCGCGATATATAGTTAGCGCAACTAACTATATATGGAATTTCAATGGTTTTATGCGAGTAAAATAAGGTTTTGTAAATGCAAATCCCTAACTATATATGGTCTATAACCTATGGTTTTTTCAGTGAATTTTCAAGGTTTTGTAAATGCAAATTCCTAACTATATATGGTCTATAACCTATGGTTTTTTCTGTGAATATATATATATATATATATAAATAATGCATTATCATTTTCCTTTCCTTCTTTCTTAATGAGTTTAGAATGATACTGTGCAATGATTGAAGATTTTAATGTGTATGATTGAAATTATATATGTAAAAAACGATCGTATTTTTACCATGTCTATTGTATAGAAGAAGGACTTAAGTACACTGTGTGTCAAAATGGTGGGCACTTGATAAAGGCTTCACGCCGAAACGCGTCGTCTTTGTTTGGAGAGTGCACATTAAACATTAATTGTGCCTGGACCTACCTGGTGTGCCGTTTTTCCTTGGAAGCCAAAAGTTGAGGTGATTGGGGAATTGCGAGCTAATAATAGTGTGGCGACTGCGGCCACCCACGCAACCAGCGTTTTGAGGCTGAGGATTGCTGAAAGCAGTGCTGTTTGGGAGATACGTAAATCAACAGCGATTCCGGCCGTTTCCTGTATGCTGAAGAGAGATTCGGGTAAGCCTGCTGCCGATGCATGTAAAGGTCTTGGAAGTGGCGGGTCGCGTTGTGAAACGAGGGTCCAGAAATCCGACACATCCTGTTTGCTAAAAGCGCAGTGCCTCTGCCCGCGCGTATAATAACACGCACTTTGATTGCAAACAGAAATAAACGCGACTGCCGCAATTAAACCTAGTGGCGTGAGGAGGTCCACAGTTCTATGATGAGTGAATGGGAGAAAGCCAGGACAGTCGAAGCATTGTCTCTCTTCAGTGAAGAACAAGATATAGTTCGAAAGTGAGCCGGAAAAGGCGCTGCCCCGACCAGTGGAGACTCTGAAGCAGAAATTAACGCTATTTGAAAAACTGAGCAAACGCGAAATAAACAAGTGGTGGGAGGTAGCGTCTCTCACCCATTACGTGGAGGTGGGTATAGTACCCAGAGGACTCAGGATCAGTATAGTCCCAACCTATGACAATCCAAACCAAGATTTACTTGCGGAATGGGCAGGATTCATGGAAAAAATCTGTAAGGGCATGTTGGAGATACTAGTAAAGTATGCCCAGATTGATTTGGAGGCAACAAGGAAAGATCTAGCTGAATTGAGGAACGAGTTGGATCAACTAAAAACGGATAAAAGTGTGGAAAACTTTATGAAAACACTACCAAAGAAATTACAGGAATACGAATACACTATTAAACAAAAGAAGCAGAGGAAATTACTAAGGGATAAGCAGGATTGTGCGGAAGGACGCATACTGACATATGCCAAAACATTCGATCGCGCACAAAAGAAATTAAGAGCTAACTGGCCAGGCAAAAAAGCAGCAACTGTATCAACGGGCTCAAGCTCGGACGTGAGCACAGAATCAAACAAACAGGGCTCAGGGATCCCTTTAGGATCAAGACCGCTAACTTTCCAGCAGGAATTCCGACTGTGGCCACCCACGGCACCAGCGTTGTGAGGCTGAGGATCGCTGAAAGCAGTGCTGTTTGGGAGATATATATATATATATATATATGTATACATATGTTTCCCTAGTTGCCCTGAAGAGAAGAAGCACTCGAAAGGAGATAATTCATCCGAATTTTATTTCCAAAGAAACCAGCACATGAATTCCAATTCATTTTGTTGCCTGACATGTTTCAGAGTTTCAGCTCCTTAATCATAGGCTTTCCTGAAAGTTCTCAGAATCCTAACTATACAGAGTGGCTACCGCCACTCTGTAATCACAAAGTAAGTACTGGAATTCCTACTCTGCAAGAAGTATTTAATCTTCCCTTTTAAGGCATGCATCAGTCAAGACCTTTTAAAAAATAAAACATGGCTTTTAAAATATACATACTTACATAAAAGTCTTTGAGTCTGCACTCTTTATTTTTCTTCTGACAACCATGGCATTCATCATGGGGCAGTTTGCAAGGATATTTCTGCCATTTGTTTCCTCTTGTGTGAGTGATGGCATTCCATTTGACACAAAGTTGTTACCCACATAGAAAGTAGTCCCCTTCCATGCCCAGGACTGGTGTAAGTAAGTAAGTAGTAACGGTCTTGCTTCAGCCAGAATCAACAGGCCATTCAATATACTGAACTTAGATGACATAAAAAGGTTATTGCGTACACAGTCTCACTAAGTGTAATTCTATACATAGTTAAAAAACAGCCAGCTTATAAAAGGTTGTGCTTATAAATGCAGCTGTGTAATAAAGTTCCAATTTATTTCATAAGTGCATAGTCAACTACCCGGCCAAGGTGCCACCGAATTGGCTGCCAACCACAATTAAAAACATAATAAATGTTATTGGAATATGTTTGGGGAATTCAGTGTGGGTAAAGGGCAAATGCTACTGGCTGAATTGGTCCGACCAGTTTGAAAGGGTGTTGACTAAATACTCATCAAAGGAATACCTTACCATATGAAATCAGAACTTCCAGAAGTAAATGTAAAAGTACTTGCAGCTACATCATGGAACTTCAAATAATAGCATAACCATATAGAACAGGACTCTTACCATGAGACTGAAATCTCATTTTTAGTAGTGGTTAGTGGCCTTGTGGCTCTCCATGTGACATATATATATATATATATATATATATCAAATGACATCACTGATGACATCTCAAATGACATCACTGATGACATCACTGATGACATCTCATTTGACATTACTGATCACATCACTGATGATATCATTCATGTGATAATACGATGAACCTCTTCAGACTCTAATATAACCTTAGATACAATCAGTGTAAACAGACACTCACAGACTGTCACTCATCCATGGAGTTACTCACACACCTAGTCAGTCATGCAAAGAATCAATCACACCTCCATTTCCTCAACTATACAGTTATACAAACTTTACTTATTCAAACATATACTAACACATATTTACTCTCTTATACAATCCCTGATACAAGTTCACAATGATCCATACAGCCACTCACACATTCACTGGCTCTTATGCACAGTTATTTATATATGTCAACTCTCACATGTACTGTGTTTTACATATGTACTTACTTTGACAAGTAGCACTGAGATATCCATTCACTCACCAATACACTCATGCACACAGTCAACCGCCCATACAGCTGTTTCCACATGCACTTTTGAAACCATACATCTAGTGAATCAACTGCTCACACATCTATGCACAGAGTCATACACCTCCCAGCCACCCACACACACACTCAGTCTCCCATACAAATACTTGGGCAACCAATCAATAACCCATATAGTTACTCATATAGCTACTTATCAACACATGCAACAGTTTACAGAACAACAGACATAATGATGCACAAATTAAGACAGTTTAGTCACTAACCCATGCACTCAGTGAGACACATTTAATCACTCACTCATACAGTCAGTCATGCACCTACTAAATCCTTCATCCAGACACTTATACATCTACTCATTCTTCAATATGTAAGACATATTTTAACTTTACAGAAACATACAGTCACTGGATGTTGTCATCAGTGATGTCATCAGTGATGTCATTTGAGATGTCATCAGTGATGTCATCAGTGATGTCACTGACCATGTCATGAATGATGTAATATATGACATCATCAGCAGTGGATTGCGGGTGCGCGATATATAGTTAGTGCAACTAACTATATATGGAATTTCAATGGTTTTGTGTGAGTAAAATAAGGTTTTGTAAATGCGAATTCCTAACTATATATGGTCTATAACCTATGGTTTTTTCAGTGAATTTTCAAGGTTTTGTAAATGCTAATTCCTAACTATATATGGTCTATAACCTATGGTTTTTTCAGTGAATTTTCAAGGTTTTGTAAATGCTAATTCCTAACTATATATGGTCTATAGCCTATGGTTTTTTCAGTGAATATATATATCTACATACATATATAAACATATATCATCTGTATATCTACATAAATACAAACATAAATGCATGCATACATATACTTATATGCATACAGATGCATGTTATTTACATGAAAGTTGAAAAAACACTAATAAAAGCAAAGCTAAAAAGCCACCTCATTACAAACAGAATGGCTTTAACTTAAACGAGGGCGAGATCTATTGCATTTTCAATGCTTGTTTACTTTGGTTCCATCAAGAAGGCATTCAGATGTGTCACACATTTGCCATAAATTCTGAATGTTAGCACTCTAGTTGCACATTAGATCACTGTAGTAAAGCTACTGCTCACCAGGGACGTCTGCTGCTGGTATTCAAAGTGCATGTTTCAGTCTGCATGTCAGAATTTTTTTAATGAAATAGAAGAGGATTTGAGAAGTCACTCAAAATGATCCCTAATTTTTCTTTCTGAAGCACTAATCATACTTTCTATGGCAAAATTAACCCCCTCATGTTGTTCCTTTTTAAATTGAGTGTTTTCAGACTTACCACTTCATTCCAATCAAGATGGCTTCTGGTGTGCCATACTTTTGCCAACTAAGACTGTTAGCGCTCTAGTTGTTCTTTAGAACACTCTGGGACATTCTGTCATTGGGCTATACTTGGGGTACATCTGGGTGATATTTGGGCTACATTTAGGCTCTTTTGTCTCTGGTGGCCATCTTGGGAGACTGTATGTCAGAATTTTTAAATAAAATTGAAGAGGGTTTGAGAAGTCACTCAAAATGTGCCCTAATTTTTCTTTCTGCAGCACTAATCATAATTCATATGGCAAAATATACCCCCTCATTTTGTTCCTTTTTAAATTAAATGTTTTAAGAGTTACCACTTTATTCCAATCAAGATGGCTTCAGGTGTGCCATACCTTTGTAATAAGTAGGACTGTTAGCACTCTAGTTGTTCTTAAGAACACTCTGGGACATTCTGTCATTGGGCTATAGTTGGGCTACATCTGGCTGATATTTGGGCTACATTTGTTTTTTTTTGTCTCTGGTGGCCATTTTGGGAGACTGCATGTCAGAATTTTTTAAGGAAATAGAAGAGGATTTGAAAAGTCACTCAAAATGTGCCCTAATTTTTCTTTCTGCAGCACTAATAATACCTTCTATTGCATAATATACCCCCTCATTTTGTTCCTTTTTAAATTAAATGTTTTAAGAGTTACCACTTTATTCCCATCACAATGGCTCCAGGTGTGCTATACCTTTGTAATAAGTAGGACTGTTAGCGCTCTAGTTGTTCTTTAGAACACTCTGGGACATTCTGTCATTGGGCTATACTTGGGCTACATCTGGGTGATATTTGGGCTACATTTGGGCTCTTTTGTCTCTGGTGGCCATTTTGGGAGACTGCATGTCAGAATGTTTTAATGAAATAGAAAAGGATTTGAGAAGTCACTCAAAATGTGCCCTAATTTTTCATTCTGCAGCACTAATCATACTTTCTATGGCAAAATATACCCCCTCATGTTGTTTCTTTTTAAATTAAATGTTTTAAGAGTTACCACTTTATTCCAATCAAGATGGCTTCAGGTGTGCCATACCTTTGTAATAAGTAGGACTGTTAGCGCTCTAGTTGTTCTTTAGAACACTCTGGGACATTCTGTCATTGGGCTATACTTGGGCTACATCTGGGTGATATTTGGGCTACATTTGGGCTCTTTTGTCTCTGGTGGCCATTTTGGGAGACTGCATGTCAGAATGTTTTAATGAAATAGAAAAGGATTTGAGAAGTCACTCAAAATGTGCCCTAATTTTTCATTCTGCAGCACTAATCATACTTTCTATGGCAAAATATACCCCCTCATGTTGTTTCTTTTTAAATTAAATGTTTTAAGAGTTACCACTTTATTCCAATCAAGATGGCTTCAGGTGTGCCATACCTTTGTAATAAGTAGGACTGTTAGCGCTCTAGTTGTTCTTTAGAACACTCTAGGAGGCTGCAGTAGAACACAAAGGAATCAACTGACAGTCTCTGTCCTTGTTGGATGTACATGTACATGACTTCATTTTCACATGACTGAGAAAGATAATGTGAATTTACAGAAAATATGCTTACAGTTTAGCTTATAGATCCCCTTCCAAACCACTGTGGGAAAATCATGAGATATTAGTTTTCTTTCAAACAATATTCATGATATCACAGCAGAAGTTTTTTTCACATGGTAAAATCACCTTAGAACCCACCACAATTCCTAAAACGAGTATGGTACCATCAACAAATGATTTATAATGTAACTAAAGTCCTAAAACCCTCTATTAACTACAATGCTTTTTAATGAGGTGCTATCATGTATATTGGTCCCAAGATGGCTGCCAACACTTCTTGGATGAAGTGCTGACAGCCAATCAGATCAGATGTGTGGTTAGGCTCCGCCCAGATATATATCTTTTTTTGAACCTAAATTACTAAAAATCCACTGGAGCACATATATTGAGACCTAGCAAAGGCACATCGGGCTAACAGTCCCTACAATTTTGCCAAGTTTCGTGCAAATCCATTCAGCCGTTCGAGCTAAAAGTGAGGCCAACCGCCCTATGGAAATTAACATGGGAAAAACGCGTTTTGGGACCCCCCTTTTTTCTCGGCCCCCCCTTGATGAAACCCCCCCAAATTGTCAGGGGCTGCTCAGAAACAAAATGTTCAATTTTCCTGAAAATTTCAGCCAATTCCGTCCACAAACGCCAAAGTTATTATACATAGAATTTTCAAAAATCCCATAGAGAAAAAATCCTAACTATATATACCTACTGGCGACCGCCAGTAGGTAATACATATATATATATATATATATATATATATATATATATATATATATATATATATATATATATGAGGTATGTCCAGTTCCTAGAGCAGGTAGCACAGCGCATTCAGCCACACCAACAAACAGTAACTGGCGAGACCCAGGAAGGTGCAAATTTTTCTTTTTATTTAGATGTTAGCCCAGCACCAGTCCGCCATGATGCGTTTCGGCTAGAAATAGCCTTAATCGCATGACAACGTCACGAGGGATGACCACCCTTTTAAAGTGCAAGAAGTGCCATCACATGGTATAGAAAGCAAGAAAATACTAAACTTTCCAATGAACTACCACTGTAGTATTACAGCATAAATGCGATTATTGCACAAACAGAATACATTGTACCATTCTTTGGTCACTCTGTTCACAATTACAGTCTAATAACATAATGGCAGTATTGACTTGTAAAACCTCAGTAATATATTTACACTGTACAAATTCATGGCAACGGCTAAATAAACTTCATTAAAAAGTACAAAGGTTAAAAGCCAATAAATAATTATAAATAATTATATTGCCATTAAAATTCATTCCAAATAGTACTCATAGCGTTAGAAAATTCAAACACTGGTTATGTTGAGAGTACAAGTATATAACTTAAGAGCCCTATTGTCATGGATTCTAATGAAATGAAAGGATATACTGCCTAAGTGGGCAGTCCATCACTGAGGTAAACAGTACTGATATTGCTGTGCAAATATGCAGCATTTAGTGCAAAACATGTTAGATAGCTTTAAAGTGCTACCACAAAAGTGAAATAGTGCAAAAGAAATGTTAAATCATTATATCTCATAAATTATGTACAAACAGGTCAAAGAAGAGGATCCAGGGTTCATATTACACTTTTAAACTCTTAAAGTTGCTAGTTTTAAGTTGATGTTTTCAGAACGGTAACAATTTTTGAGAATGAAAGTGCAAAGTGCAAATAGCAAGGTAGGCTAGTTCCTATAGATAGGTGTGGCAATCCTCCCCCATGTTAAGCCCTTGCGGTGCCTTAGTGTCGAGTGATATGATGTAACGAGTCTCCAATTTTCTAAGAAGGGACTCTCTATCACCTCCTCTCCTCTGGGGGGAACACAATCTATCACAAAATATTTCAATACGGAGGCATCCTTCCCATGTGATTTCTCGAAATGCCTGGCCACTGGATATGCGGTATCAGCATTGGTGATAGCACGCAGGTGCTGCAAGATCCGCTTATGGACTTGTGGCCTGGTGCTCAGGGGCGTAACACAGGCCCCCGCAGCCCCCGCTTTGCGGGGGGGCCTCGGGGGGCCCAAACGCTCCGGGGGCCCCCTCGGCTCACTCAGCAGCAGAGCCAGCAAGTGTCAAGCCTCTTCATAATTAACATCATGAATCAATGCGCACGGGCCGCACATAGGCCCCGGCTTCTTTTTAAATTACATGGTACGAATGCCCGGGCCTCAGAGGCTCTTCTCAAATTGTGTGCAAGTTCAACTGCGCACGCGCGGGCCTCCGGCCGAGCCTCAGTCTTCATTAATGAAATAGGAAGTGGTGGGTGCGCGGCTCGTCGGAATTGAGGCTAGGCAGCCCGAGGTCTCAGACTCAGCCATGCGGTGCCAGAGACTGAGAAAGACAGTCCCCTGCCAGACAGTAAGTAACCCAGGTCCCCGGGTTGCCAGGGGGTGGGGGTGTTTCTACAGTGGGGTGGGGGGTGTTAGCCTCTTCATTTATTAATGGTGCCCGCGCCAGGGCCCCGGCCGAGCCTCTGAGGCTTTTTATTTATGAAATGGTGCATGTACATTGGATAGTAACCACATCAGGAAGCTTCTGTGTGTGCTGCATACTAATCATACTATGTTAAGCGCACTGTATATGCACCTAGCTAGTAGCTACATGATATGTGCTAAACAGTCACCAACTACCTGGTTGTGATCAGTTTAGTCTCCACCTGGCACGTGTATTGTCAAGGTTAGCTGGTGTCATAAGGTGGGGTGCAGTGTCTGCCAGTGCCTTGGCCTCTTAACGCCGACAGCTGCCAGTTATGTTAGTTTTCAAAGTGGTCTCTTGTGAGTGTGCCACATTATGTTCACTAGACAAGCCCTGGACATTAACATGCATTAATGCATGCATTCTACACTCACCAGAGTGTGCAGTTGGTGCCACTACATATACACCAGTGGCTAGTTATCTTCCT
Organism: Lissotriton vulgaris; assembly: GCF_964263255.1. Classification (NCBI taxonomy): domain Eukaryota; kingdom Metazoa; phylum Chordata; class Amphibia; order Caudata; family Salamandridae; genus Lissotriton; species Lissotriton vulgaris. The sequence continues at coordinate 1,506,479,179 of NC_141691.1, read as the reverse complement.
TTGTTTATGCTGTACATTCATGAGTGCATAGCACTAGCACACTGTACTTTCACCAGACAGCACCAGGTGTTTGCCGCTAGCTACTATTTCTGTCTGTGCAAAAGCTGTAAATTCACCAGGGTATACGGTAGGCAGAGATATTGGCTATTGGGACTAGTAAAGTGCTCTCACCAAAAAAATAAAGTACATTCAACATGGTGTCAGACCAGAGTGTACACTACATAGCTGGCATTGCACATTTACAGGCTTTATTGAGCATTCACTAAGCTGTGGTCTGTGCACTGCACACTCACCAGATTATAGTACCTCACATTAGTAGTTAGGTATCTGTTTCTGTGTGTAAAGAACATTAACCAGACTTATTATGCTGTGTGCATGTTATATTCAGAAAACGCCATAGTGTGTTCCACTTTACATTCCCCAAGTTTATGGACAGGGCCACTGGAATTATGTGGCAATGGTAGACCAAATTATACAGCATGGTTGGCTAAATTATGAGGCAAAAAAGATAAATTGTGCTGCATAATGCATCTTATTCTGTGGCAGTATTACTTTGCTAGTTTGTCGTTTCAAATCTCGTTGGGGCTGTCTGAGAAAAAAGTTTAACCTCATTCATGCCAGTTTAATACCTGGACACAGCAAGCAGGACTGAAACCTTACCAGTTTCTTTTTCAGCAATCTTTGGTCCATTCCAACTAGAAATTAAATAAAAGGTTGAAATCTGCTAATTATGCAGCAATTAGTAAATTATGCGGACAGTCAACTAAATACATAATTTTGCAGAAAATGCTGCAGCCGCAGATTCACATGATCACAGTCATTCTAACTATGGAGAATGAAGCGTACTGTCACCATTTACAATATAGACCACGCATTGAATTGTTTTGAAGCTGCAGTAAAAAACAGGTATTCTCTAAAATGGTAATCCTTTCATCACCTGTGGAAGAATGAGATATTAATCTGTGACCCTCTCCCTTGATAGGGTTCCCCCTGCCCCCCCAGTAGCTGCAGAGTAGAAGTGGGCCCTACCCACTGAGGATGCAGCACACCTCACTTTGGGGACAGCCTCCCAGCCTTTGTGAATGCTCTGTGCATACAGATCCCACTGCCCACAATAACATAACATAATGTATATTTATAGAGCACTTTCACCCGTACGCATCTTGGTGCTGAATAACAGATGTTTATTGTTACCAACTCAATGGTACTCATTTTGTCGACCTCAGGAGGATAAAAGGCTGAGTGAACCCACCGAGATTTGAACCTGTGACAGTCCACCTCCTTTTCAATGCGCAACCCGTGCCTGCCTTAGTGCTAGTTTAACACATGAATGTAGCTATCAGCAACTCTAAAATAAGCAGGTATGTGGAAGCATGTGTAGTGACTTTTGTTAAGTGAATTTGACTGGTTTGAGCTAGAAACTATTTTTTGGGGTGAAATCTGTAAATTATACAGCAGATGCTGAAATATGGGGCAAATCCATGAGTATGAGGAAAACACCACAGACCCGAATATTCTCGGTGACCTTATTCATTTGTAAAGGTCGCACTCAGATCTTAATTACTGTGGTGGCTCTAGAGCTGAGATGGTCTCTTGACCACAGCCAGGACTGGTGAACAAATACAGTATGGCTGTCCGTCCTTGCTGTAAAGCTAAGGCCCCCAGATGGCAGAATGTCAGAAGGGGCTCCATGCTCTATCTAGTCTCACGGTTTTGTTTTCCAAACCATTGTTTTCAGATGTGTCAGTCAAACTAGTTCAGCTAAAATGAAATCAGAGTACAACTCCCAGAATGCATTAGGTTATTAAATGAAAAAGACAAGGACTGTGAACATAGTATCCACGATGACGTAATCTGGAAACTTTATGGAAATTGAAGCAGCATGGTGAGGTTGACATCAACTGAAGGTGTAAAGTCAGGTATGATGATGATGTGACATCATTTGCTGTAAATACTATTTAAATATAGTAATGCAACCTTAGTTATATTGCTTATACATAGCAAGGTACACATTGATGGCTGTTGCATCTGGCAGAGTATCACAGCAGGATGCGCACGCTGGGTGGAAATACTGTCATACGCCATACTTCACCTTTGCCCAGCGGGCTCAGATTTAGAAGTATCACTTAAGGCATCTGTATCTTCAGCTGGCTTCATAAAATATTATTAGAATTTTTAGCATCGCTACATCACCGAACTATATGCAAAAATATCACATAATGTTCTTTTATGCCCGGTAAATAAATATGCCACCTCACTTTTTTCTGCAAACAGTTGTTGGCATTTTATTCTTGCTGATTTCATTGAATGATGTTACAGTAAATTCAAACATTGAATTACCAATCTACACACCCAGATTCATACTAGTACATAAGATTTGGGTTTATCGCAGCATTAACTCCTGCTTTTCCACGTTATCAAAAGGTGCACGTTTTACTGCATTTAAAAAAAGAACGTTTTGCTGTGTAGAAATCAAACACTTTTACAAGAACTTACCTCCTTTGTCCATAATTTTGATGATTAAAAGGGGCATGCAAGTTCTTTTTTTACCAAAATTCTCCAATGGCAAGTGTGCGTGGTTGCTAGAAGTGTGTTAGGGGTGGTTTCGTCAACAGACGCAGAGATTGTGATTGTGGCACTCACAGTCCCTTTCATTGCTACATTTAGGCGCTACATCTGTGGATGTTAGTGATCCGACATGGGGTGTTCGTATTTCACCCTCACAGACGTGTGAGGCTAAATCGATGTCTGTACTGTAGCATACGTTAGTATCTCACGTGCTGTGTCCATCTACTCCTGTATGCTCCTTTCCTTAAACACAGCGCCTCCACTGAAACACTGTGTTTGCATCTATGTGTCCATTCAGTGCTAGACACATGAGGACACAGTTGCTAAACATTACAGAACCACTTGTCCGAAGTGTCAGTAATAGACAACTGACCGCATGATGGTATCCAGCATATATCAACAGTCACACAAGGCAATCTGAAACTTTGGCAGCTATGCCCCCAGCAGCAGCCCCCGTTTTCCAGCCTCTAGGGGCCCTATCAGTGCTCTAGCGCACACAGGCAGCGCTACACTCTCTCGCCAGTGTTGGTTGCACCAGTGAGTTGCCTCATAACAGTTCTACCTCATAAATTAAAAGGTGCGTGCCGTGTGCGGTGGGTGCAGGTGACCTGAGCTTCCAGGCCCAGAAACAAGGGGGTTGAAGGCAACTGCCCCGAGGACAGAGACCATTTGTATATACATACCTTTGTAAACTGGTTACAGAGGCTTAGTTTTTCTGGTTCCAGTACCCCCTGGGCCTATTCCTCACATTTGAAATTTACATTTGCTGCTGTAGTGTGAGAAGGCATTTCATGAAATGGAATATAAAGTAAGATTGCCACAAAAAAAATGCCAGCCATTTGTTGTTTAAAGACACTGAAAGACCTAGTCTTAACACTAAATAGGGTTATAAATAAAAATGTATGTATTCATTTGTAATGTGACTTTTCTGTCTTTGTTCCCTTTAATTATCAAAGCGGTACAAAAGAGGGTGGTGATGGACGGAGCATCTGAACCAATCAAACAATTACACCCAGTCAACAGATCTGGGTTTAATCCATCACTGTTCTTTAGCACACTCTGCCACCCCAGTTCAGACATGGCCATATACAAATCAGTCTGACCCTGTGCCTCATGGGAACAGTTCAGCCCGAACTGCCAAGCCATGCCTTCCCTGGACCGGAAACAAGCTTCCGAGGACCGGTTTCTGGCATTTCAGCCGTCTTCAGCCCAGCTTGCTTGAATCCAGTGGCAAAGTGAGCAAGGGACTCACGTCTGAGCATACCCTGCCAACTTATGGCAAACAAAGCGGTACAAAGGGGGGTGGTGATGGACGGAGCATCTGAACCAATCAAACACTCACACCCAGTCAACAGATCTGGGTTTAATCCATCACCGTTCTTTAGCCCACTCTGCCACCCCAGTTCAGACATGGCCATATACAAATCAGTCTGACCCTGTGCCTCATGGGAACAGTTCAGCCCGAACTGCCAAGCAATGCCTTCCCTGGACCGGAAACAAGCTTCCGAGGACCGGTTTCTGGCATTTCAGCCGTCTTCAGCCCAGCTTGATTGAATCCAGTGGCAAAGTGAGCAAGGGGCTCACGTCTGAGCATACCCTGCCAACTTACGGCAAACAAAGCGGTACAAAAGGGGGTGGTGATGGACGGAGCATCTGAACCAATCAAACCCTCACACCCAATCAACAGATCTGGGTTTAATCCATCACCCTGCACTCATGTCACACTTTACTCACCTGTCCCCCTCACTGCTCAATCTGCAATCTCACTCAAATAAATCCATCACTAACCATGCATTCTTCCGTTCGATTCTGCACTTACATATGGTCACCTCACTCACCCTGCAGTCGCTCCTCTTACCCTACTCACACTGTTGCATCACTCACTGTGCACTCTTTAATCTATGCCTACTCAGGACCATTAACTTTAAACAGTAGGCACAGTATTTTCAGAACGGACGACTGTTGAAGGTTTCAAATCAAAATATACTAGATTTCAGGGTGGTAGGGCAAAGTGGTAGGTGGTGGGCTGGGCCGCCGGGGGAGGAGGGGCCCCTCCATGTGCTTTGCAGGGGGGCCCCCTCAAGTTTCGTTATGCCACTGCTGGTGCTGCCCACATATCTGAGCCCACATGGGCATTCCAACACATAGACTGCAAATTCTGATTTACAGTTTAATTTTTGTTTGATTTTGATAGGGGAAGGTGACAGTGGTGTATACACCTCCGACTTGCTTACACCATGCTTGCAGGCTTTGCAAGTGGAACATCGCAAAAATCCCTTGCTGTCATCTAACCATGAGCCTGTGATCACCTCTGGGCTACTAGAAACCAGACTGTCTTTCATAGAACGTGCTTTGCGGTACGTAATGCTAGGGTATTTGGGCATTGCAGGGCCAATAACAGGGTCACTAGATATCAGGGACCAATTGTCCTTGATTATTTTGTGAATAATCTTGTGCTGATTACTGTAGCCAATAATCAATCTAGTTTCCTCACCTGATCTATTGGCGGGAGGTACTTGTTGGCATGCGACTCCTAGGCCTAGGAGTACTGACCTCTCTATTCTGTTTGCCCTGTATATAGCATTGTCTATTGTCTCTGGCTTGTAGCCTCTCTGAAGGAACCGTGCCCTACAGTGGGACTGTGCCAATCGGCATTCCTCCTCACTACTGCAAATTCTCCTGACACGAAGCATCTCCCCATATGGGATGCTCCGTATCAGGTGTGCTGGGTGATGACTACCAGCGTGCAGTAGAGTGTTCCCTGCCGTGGGTTTGCGGTACAATTTAGTTTGGAGATTGCCTTCCTGGACAAAGATTTCCACATCCAGAAAAACAATGGACTGCTGCTTATATTGCTGGTGAATTGGATGTTTAGATTATTCATATTCAGTTCTTGTATGAAATCTCTCACCTCACTCTCAGTCCCGTCCCAAACAAAAAACAGATCGTCAATATACCTAGACCAGAGTTTCACCTTTGTATTCATAGTGACGGAGTGTGCCGCCATCAGGACCTGCTCCTCCCAGTACCCCATGTGCAAACATGCGTAACTGGGAGAGAAGCAGGCCCCCATTGCTACACCGCTGGTCTGAAGAAAAAGCTGTTTGGCAAATAGAAAAACATTATTTTCTAAACAAATGGAGATCATATCTATCAACATTTTCGAGTGTTCATTGAAGCAAGCTTCCCTCTTCCCTAGAAAATGCTGGATGGCTTTCAGTCCATCATGATGGAATATGCTGGTGTATAGCGAGGTGACATCCATGGACACCAGAATGTAGTTGGAATTCCATCTAAAATCAATAAGTCTCCTTAGTAAATCACTGGTATCTAGGATAAACTAGGGCAAGTTTTTTACGTGGTCCTGTAGAAAGAAGTCAATGTACTTGCTCATATTTTCCAACAGGCTGTTACATGCGGAGATTATGGGCCTGCCTGGAGGCTGCTGATAGTTTTTATGGACCTTAGGGATGAAATATATTACCAGAGTCACCGGGTGGTCCTTCTTTAAAAACTTGTATTCATCCATAGTCAGCAGGCCTTTGCTCCGCCAGGCAGACAATTTAGAATAGATTTCATTCCTTGCTGCAAGGGCATCCTGCATGGTGATTCGTTTGTAACAGTCCTTGTCGTTGAGCTGTTTGTGAGCTTCTTCCAAGTACAATTTACGTGGCCACAAGACCACGTTGCCACCCTTATCCGATTGTCTTATAACCAAGTGTTTATTTGTTTTGAGCTTCTTCATTAGTTTGTGGTATTCGCTGTCTCTGTAATTGTATCGTTTAGATGCATGAGAGTTCTAAATTTGCAGCTCCTTCAATTGTGAGGTTACACGCTCATGAAATATATCAACATTGTCTTTGACCATAAGGGGACAAAATTTGGATTTTGGTTTGAACGGAGTCTGGCAAAGTGTAGGAAGAGGCTCACCACCCAATGCTGTTTGGCTCTCCGTATGACTTGGAAACTCCTCTTCTGGGAGTGCCATGAGTTCCTGCGTTAGGGCTGCTCCCAGAATCACTGTTTCGTTAGCTCCGACAGTAGAAGTATGACCAGAGACCGACCCCTGGGTCCCAATGTTGGTATGGGGAACATCCTCTGTGCGTGTTGCATGATGTTTGCGCAGCTTTAATTTACGCACATATTTAAACATGTCGATTTTGGTTGTGGCATAGTCGAAGTCACCCCGTGGGCTGTACGACAGACCTAGGGATAGAATCGATAATTCCTTCGGAGTCAAAACAGTATTGGTCAGATTGACAACCGAATGAATACTGGAGCCGGAGGCAGGGTTCGAATTTACTGCTGTGGTTGAGCTGTCGGGGCCTTGTTCCACTGCCATCTGGAGCGCGGTTTCCTTTGCTTGCTCCCCGCGTTTGCGGCGTTTGTTGCTTTTCCGCCTCTCAACGCGTTTCCTATTGGCGCGCTGGCGGCGGCAGTCGATGTTCCAGAGCGCAAAGTTAATTTGCGGTCCTGTTGGACCATTTCCATTTCTTGCGCGGGGGTAAACTTGCGGAACCCCGACCGTAGTTGACGCCTAGCTTTATTGTCAGACTCACTTTCAGGCTGTGAACTGTCTCCCGAGATTGAAGACACCTCAGTCTGTCCTGTTGTTACCGTAGTGCCAGTGCTGGTGTTAGCGATAGTACTATTGTTGTTACGCCGCTGTTTGATGTTATCATACCTCTTTGCAAACGTAAAAATCTGGCCATTCTCATAGTCCAGTCTATTGCGCTGAAACTTGTATGCCTTTCTCTTTTTGATAATAACCTCCTCACGTTTAAGCCGTATATTCATTTCCTCCCTACATTTTGTGATTTCTGGAGTGGGAGGAAGTTTGTCAATTTCGGCATTGAGTTGAGCTATTTCATCCAAAAGTTTGACTCTATCACTTTCCGCATATTGGATGAGTATACTCATAAGGCGTTTAGAATTGTCAAGGTTACATTGCGCCCAATCTGCAAGCATTTGTGGGTCGGGTTTTTCATAGGAGGGTGCTAATAGGATACGCAGTCCACGCGGCACCCGTCCCACCTTTAAGTATCCTGTTAGCGAGGTATGTTCCCACCACTTGGATTGTTTGCTTTTACTACATTTTTCTAACCTCTTAAACAGTTCCTTAACACCAGTGGTTTGTTCCGGCACACAGATGGAACTAGCATTAGGTGCGGACTCCCCAGCCGGTGGGTCCGTAAACATTCCCCTGGACGCCTCAACATGCCCCCTCAACGTGTCCGCGGACATGGTGCGTAGCAATGGGCGAAATACAGTTAGTGCACAACAGAATCGGACTCCTACCCGGCAATGCTCCTCGGAGTCGATCCTGTATACTTCACACAGGTATTCCCGCTGTTAGTCTGGTTGCGCTTGCTGGTACTCGATTGTAGAGCTCCATGTTCCCGACCGGCCGACACTGATCCGGTGCTCCAAAACTACTTCCGGTCTTTCCTCCGCAAACCGCCAAACAATTCCGCTTTCCCTGGGGCGTGGCGGCGTCTCCTCACGGAGAATTTGAAAAATGTTTCGAAGAAACAGTGCTCCTTGCCGCAGCTTGCCCAAAAGCGTGAAGGGGTCTCGCCAAGTCTGGGGGAAGCAATCCCGGATGTAGAAATGAGGTATGTCCAGTTCCTAGAGCAGGTAGCACAGCGCATTCAGCCACACCAACAAACAGGAACCGGCGAGACCCAGGAAGGTGCAAATTTTTCTTTTTATTTAGATGTTAGCCCAGCACCAGTCCGCCATGACGCGTTTCGGCTAGAGATAGCCTTGATCACATGACAACGTCACGAGGTATGACCACCCTTTTAAAGTGCAAGAAGTGCCATCACATG